>NC_135235.1:323985153-325457653 GCF_051348905.1 Ranitomeya variabilis | reverse complement strand
AACACCTATTCCTGAACTGTTTTCTGGAGACCGATTTAGGTTTAGGAATTTCAGGAACAATTGTAAATTGTTTCTTTCTCTGAGACCCCGTTCATCTGGAGATCCAGCTCAGCAAGTGAAAATTGTTATCTCTTTTTTACGGGGCGACCCTCAGGATTGGGCTTTTTCGCTAGCGCCAGGAGATCCGGCATTGGCAAATATTGATGCGTTTTTTCTGGCGCTCGGATTGCTTTACGAGGAACCCAATCTTGAAGTTCAGGCAGAAAAAGCCTTGCTGGTTATTTCTCAGGGCCAGGATGAAGCTGAAGTGTATTGCCAAAAATTTCGGAAATGGTCCGTGCTTACTCAGTGGAATGAGTGTGCTCTGGCCGCAAATTTCAGAAATGGCCTTTCTGAAGCCATTAAGAATGTGATGATGGGTTTCCCCATTCCTACAAGTCTGAATGATTCTATGGCGCTGGCTATTCAAATTGACCGGCGTTTGCGGGAGCGCAAAACCGCTAATCCTCTGGTGGTGTTGTCTGAACAAACATCTGATTTAATGCAATGTGATAGAATTCAGACTAGAAATGAGCGGAAAAATCATAGATGTCAGAATGGGTTATGTTTTTACTGTGGTGATTCTACACATGTTATATCAGCATGCTCTAAACGCCTAACAAGGGTTGTCAGTCCTGTCGCCATTGGTAATTTGCAACCTAAATTTATTTTGTCTGTGACTTTAATTTGCTCATTGTCTTCTTACCCTGTTATGGCGTTTGTGGATTCAGGTGCTGCCCTGAGTCTTATGGATCTGTCATTTGCCAAGCGCTGTGGTTTTGTTCTTGAACCGTTGGTAAATCCTATTCCTCTTAGAGGTATTGATGCTACGCCATTGGCGGAAAATAAACCGCAGTTTTGGACGCAGGTAACCATGTGCATGACTCCTGAACATCGGGAGGTGATTCGTTTTCTTGTTCTGCATAAAATGCATGATTTGGTCGTTTTGGGTCTGCCATGGTTACAGACCCACAATCCAGTCTTGGATTGGAAGGCAATGTCTGTGTCAAGTTGGGGCTGTCAGGGAATTCATGCTGATTCCCCGCTGGTGTCTATTGCTTCCTCTACTTCCCTCTACTCCTTCGGAAGTTCCTGAGTATTTGTCTGATCATCAGGATGTATTCAGCGAGTCCAGATCCAGTGCTCTGCCTCCTCATAGGGACTGTGACTGCGCCATAGATTTGATTCCAGGTAGTAAATTTCCTAAGGGAAGATTATTTAATCTGTCTGTACCTGAGCATGCCGCAATCCGTTCGTATATCAAGGAGTTTCTGGAGAAGGGGCATATCCGTCCATCCTCTTCCCCTCTTGGTGCGGGATTCTTTTTTGTGGCCAAGAAGGACGGATCTTTGAGACCTTGTATTGACTATCGGCTTCTGAATAAAATCACTGTTAAATTTCAGTATCCTTTGCCTCTGTTGTCGGACTTGTTTGCCCGGATTAAAGGTGCCAAGTGGTTCACCAAGATAGATCTTCGTGGTGCGTACAACCTTGTGCGCATTAAGCAAGGAGATGAATGGAAGACTGCATTTAATACGCCCGAAGGTCATTTTGAGTACTTGGTGATGCCTTTTGGGATCTCTAATGCGCCCTCAGTGTTTAAGTCCTTTATGCATGATATTTTCCGGAAGTATCTGGATAAATTTATGATTTTTTATCTGGATGATATTCTGGTTTTCTCTGAAGATTGGGACTCACATGTGGAGCAGGTCAGGATGGTGTTTCAGGTTTTGCGTGAGAATGCTTTGTTTGTTAAGGGCTCAAAGTGTCTCTTTGGAGTACAGAAGGTTCCCTTTTTGGGGTTTATTTTTTCCCCTTCTGCTGTGGAGATGGACCCAGTCAAGGTCCGAGCTATTCATGATTGGACTCAACCCACGTCAGTTAAGAGTCTTCAGAAGTTCTTGGGTTTTGCTAACTTCTACCGTCGTTTTATCGCTAATTTTTCTAGCGTTGTTAAACCTTTGACGGATATGACCAAGAAAGGTTCTGATGTTGCTAACTGGGCTCCTGCAGCCGTGGAGACGTTCCAAGAGTTGAAGCGCCGGTTTACTTCGGCGCCTGTTTTGTGCCAGCCTGATGTCTCACTTCCCTTTCAGGTCGAAGTGGATGCTTCTGAGATTGGGGCAGGGGCCGTTTTGTCACAGAGAGGCCCTGGTTGCTCGGTAATGAGACCATGTGCTTTCTTCTCCAGGAAGTTTTCGCCTGCTGAGCGGAATTATGATGTCGGCAATCGGGAGTTGCTGGCCATGAAGTGGGCATTTGAGGAGTGGCGTCATTGGCTCGAGGGTGCTAAGCATCGTGTGGTGGTCTTGACTGATCACAAAAATCTGATGTATCTCGAGTCTGCTAAACGCCTGAATCCTAGACAGGCCCGCTGGTCATTGTTTTTCTCCCGTTTTGACTTTGTGGTCTCGTATTTACCAGGTTCAAAGAATGTGAAGGCTGATGCTCTTTCAAGGAGCTTTGTGCCTGACTCTCCTGGAGTCGCAGAACCAGTTGGTATTCTTAAAGAGGGAGTTATCTTGTCAGCCATTTCTCCTGATTTGAGACGCGTGTTGCAGAGATTTCAGGCTGGTAGACCTGACTCTTGTCCACCTGACAGACTGTTTGTTCCTGATAGGTGGACCAGCAGAGTCATTTCCGAGGTTCATTCCTCGGTGTTGGCAGGTCATCCGGGAATTTTTGGCACCAGAGATATGGTGGCTAGGTCCTTTTGGTGGCCTTCCTTGTCACGGGATGTGCGGTCATTTGTGCAGTCCTGTGGGACTTGTGCTCGAGCTAAGCCTTGCTGTTCTCGTGCCAGCGGGTTGCTCTTGCCCTTGCCTGTCCCGAAGAGGCCTTGGACACACATTTCCATGGATTTCATTTCTGATCTCCCAGTGTCTCAGGGTATGTCTGTCATCTGGGTGGTATGTGATCGCTTTTCCAAAATGGTCCATTTGGTGCCTTTGCCTAAGCTGCCCTCCTCTTCCGATCTGGTTCCTGTGTTCTTTCAGAATGTGGTTCGTTTACACGGCATTCCTGAGAATATTGTGTCTGACAGAGGAGCCCAGTTTGTTTCCAGGTTCTGGCGATCCTTTTGTGCTAGGATGGGCATTGAGTTGTCGTTTTCGTCTGCCTTTCATCCTCAGACTAATGGACAAACGGAGCGAACTAATCAGACTCTGGAGGCTTATTTGAGGTGTTTTGTTTCGGCAGATCAGGATGATTGGGTGACCTTCTTGCCGTTGGCTGAGTTTGCCCTTAATAACCGGGCTAGTTCCGCTACTTTGGTTTCGCCATTTTTCTGCAACTCTGGTTTCCATCCTCGTTTTTCCTCGGGACATGTGGAGCCTTCTGACTGTCCTGGGGTAGATTCTGTGGTGGATAGGTTGCAGCAGATCTGGAATCATGTGGTGGACAACTTAAAGTTGTCACAGGAGAAGGCTCAGCGTTTTGCCAACCGCCACCGCGGTGTGGGTCCCCGACTTCGTGTTGGGGATTTGGTATGGCTGTTGTTATGACCCCAATGGCGAGGGTCTCAGAGGAACGTGGAAGTCTGCAGAATACAAAAATCCAGCTCATAGGGCAGTGGTAACTGGGTTGACCATATATCTACTCCTAACGCCAACACTAGAAGTAGCCGGGGATCATTCCTACGTTGATTCTAGATGACACGCGCCAGCCGGAGAATCTAGCTACCCCTAGTAGAGGAAAACAAAGACCTTTCTTGCCTCCAGAGAAGGGGACCCCAAAGCTGGATAGAAGCCCCCCACAAATAATGACGGTGAGGTAAGAGGAAATGACAAACACAGAAATGAACCAGGTTTAGCACAGAGAGGCCCGCTTACTGATAGCAGAATAAAGAAAGGTAACTTATATGGACAACAAAAACCCTATCAAAATCCACACTGGAAATTCAAGAACCCCCGAACCGTCTAACGGTCCGGGGGGAGAACACCAGCCCCCCTAGAGCTTCCAGCAAAGGTCAGGATATAGATTTGGAACAAGCTGGACAAAAATACAAAACCAAAACAAATAGCAAAAAGCAAAAGGCAGACTTAGCTGATATAACTGGAACCAGGATCAGTAGACAAGAGCACAGCAGACTAGCTCTGATAACTACGTTGCCAGGCATTGAACTGAAGGTCCAGGGAGCTTATATAGCAACACCCCTAACTAACGACCCAGGTGCGGATAAAAGGAATGACAGAAAAACCAGAGTCAAAAAACTAGTAACCACTAGAGGGAGCAAAAAGCAAATTCACAACAGGCTGTCTTCTCGATTTGTTCCTATGAAGGTCTCCTCTCCTAAATTTAAGCCTCGCTTCATCGGTCCTTACAAGATATTGGAAATCCTTAATCCTGTGTCCTTTCGCTTGGATCTTCCGGTGTCGTTTGCCATTCACAACGTGTTCCATAGGTCCTTGTTGCGGCGGTACGTTGTACCTGTGGTTCCTTCTGTTGAGCCTCCTGCTCCGGTGTTGGTTGGGGGCGAGTTGGAGTACGTGGTGGAGAAGATCTTGGATTCTCGTCTCTCCAGACGGAGGCTTCAGTATCTGGTCAAGTGGAAGGGCTATGGTCAGGAGGATAATTCCTGGGTGGTTGCCTCTGATGTGCATGCGGCCGATTTAGTTCGTGCCTTTCACGCTGCTCATCCTGATCGCCCTGGTGGTCTTGGTGAGGGTTCGGTGACCCCTCCTTAAGGGGGGGTACTGTTGTGAATTAGACTTCTTGGCTCCCTCTGGTGTTTATTAGTGATATGACTCTGGGATTTTCTTTCCTCAGTTTGCACCCACCTGGGTCGTTAGTCCAGGGGTGTTGCTATATAAACCTCCTGGATCCTTAGTCCAGTGCCTGGCATCGTTGTAATCAGATCCTTTTTGTTTGCTCCTATCTGCTGGTCCTGGTTCGTGCAAAATTAAGCTAAGTCCTGCTTCTTTGTTTTTTGGGTTATTTGCTTGCTCTCATTTTTGTCCAGCTTGTACTAAATGTGATTCCTGACCTTGCTGGAAGCTCTAGGGGGCTGGTGTTCTCCCCCCGGGCCGTTAGACGGTTCGGGGGTTCTTGAATATCCAGCGTGGATATTTTTGATAGGGTTTTTGCTGACCATATAAGTTATCTTACTATATTCTGCTATTAGCTAGTGGGCCTCTCTTTGCTAAATACCTAGCTCATCCTTACGTTTGTCTTTTCCTCTTACCTCACCGTTATTATTTGTTGGGGGCTTGTATCCAACTTTTGGGGTCTTTTCTCTGGAGGCAAGAAAGGTCTTTCTTTTCCCTTCTAGGGTTAGTTAGTTCTCCGGCTGGTGCGAGACGTCTAGAATCAACGTAGGCACGTTCCCCGGCTGCTGTTATTTGTGGTGCTAGGATTAGATATATGGTCAGATCAGTTACCACTGCCCTATGAGCTGGTTTTTGTGTTTGCAGACTTAGAAACTATTTCTGAGACCCTCTGCCATTGGGGTCATAACACTGAACACTCCTGTACCTATGAGCACATCAACTTGCACATAAAAATCATTATCAGGTTCAGTTGGCACAGGTACAACATTTTCACCATCAATCCTAGGGAAAAAATGGTTATCAGATGCATCATTACAAGATAAAGCATGGTCAGGTAACACATGCGATTTCCCATCATCATCATCAGGGTTAACGTTACCCTTATTAGCAGATTGGGTAGGGGTGTCTGGGACATAGTATGCAACCATCCTCCCCAAATCAGTCCCCAACAAAACGTCAGGGGGCAAATTATCAGACAGCCCCACTTCCTTCACCCTGCTCCCGGCACCCCAATCAATATAAACCCGGGCCATTGGCAGGGGACAGCTGATGCCCCCAATCCCAGTGACAGTTAGGGTTTTCCCCGAAATGATTTCTTCAGGGGCTGCCAGTTCGGGTCGGATGAGGGTTCGTTCAGCCCCGGTGTCCTTGAGGCCTGTAGCAACATGGCCTCCCACGGTGACGTGTTGTACGTTGTCACACCCCCTCCCAGCCACACCACCCACCAAAAGAACTGCTGCATTAGGCCCTGGGGCCATGGCTGGGGAGTTCTTTGGCTTGTCTGGGCAGTAGTGACTGATATGAACAGGCCGCCTGCAGTGGAAACACAGGCAAGGGTCGGTGGTAGGTCTGGTGCTCTTGGCCACGGGGACAGGACCTCTGGTGTGTTGGCTGGCAGGGGTACTGGTGTTGGTTGCAGGCTTACCCCCTCTCCAACTGGTGGTGTCTGGCTAACACACTTCCGATCTACGGTTGGCCTCATAGGCATCGGCAATCTGCGCTGCTTTCGTCACGTCTTTGGGGTCTCTGTCCATCACGAACTGTCGCTCCTCAGCTGGGCAAAGATGGAAGAACTGGTCTTTGATCATCAGGTCTCGCAGCTGTGCAAAGGTGGTCACTGACAGTCCTTGGGTCCACTGGTCAAAGTGGGTCCCCAGTCCATGCACCACATCACTGTAACTGTCGTGTGGGCCACATTGGAGGGTCCGGAACTTTCTAAGGTACACCTCAGGTGTAAGCTGGTACTTGGCTATCAGGGTCTGCTTGATGGCCCCATAGTCTCCATTTTGTTATTGAGGGAGGGCAGCAAATGCCTCCAGTGCTTTGCCTCTCAGCCCTGGTGTCAGGTATCGTGCCCATTCTTGTGTAGGCAGCTGGTACTGTCTGCAGGCTTTCTCAAAGGCCCGCAGAAAAGTGTCCAAGTCCCCATCCTTTTCCATAACAGGGAAGTGATCGGGCCGGGGCTTTGGCATCTGAGCGCTGCTGGGCTCACGGCTGGACTGGGACAACCCCTGCATTTGCAGTCGGGCCATCTGCAGCTGGTACTCCCGCTGCGCTTGGGCCTCTCTCTTGGCTCGCTCCTGGTATTGCTGGATCAGCTGCCAACGTCCATCACGGTCATCGGCGGGGAGTAGCTCCAAGACTACCAGCAGGTGGGGGTCCAATCCACCCTGGTTGCTAATCGGGCCAGCATTCAGTGATTGGACCTCTGCTGCAGTACCATGTTCGCTTGTGCTGGCTTCTGCGGCCACTGGGCTCTGAGAGTGGTCTAGAGCGGCTTCCCATTGCACCAGAACTGCGAACAGTGGGCCTTTGTTTTTGCCTGCAAAGTCAATGTGCTGTGACTTGCATAAGGCAATAAGGGTGTCTTTGGTCTGCTGCTCATAAATGGTTTCTCCCAGCACAACCATGGTTGCCAAATAAAAGATAGGACAGAAAAACGAAGAGAAAGGGAGGGGATAATTACCAGTACACAATTGTCTCAGGACTAATAAACACTGAGTTCATTCTCCAAACTTATTTGCGCAGAGTCCTCGCAAGAACTTTGCAAGTTTTTAGTGAGAGGAATGATTGCTCAAACCAAATCACTAATGCTCTAAGATCCCACTGCTGCCACCAATTTGTCACAAACTCCTCCACCTCCACCACCAATATGTCATGGGTCGGGGTGACTTTGGGCCAAAAGATGGCTATCACATGTGCCGGGGGGCTTATCTTAGTTATCCCTCCACTGCTACAATGTGATAAAAAAAACACACACGAGGCTATTGACCTCTTAGTTTACAGCAGGGGCTTATTTTAGTTATCCCACTGCTCTTCAATGTACCACGAACTGCAGGGATTTATGTATATCCCGCTTACAGTTCCACTAGAAACCTGCAGCTCTCTGGCACCCCCCCCCTTACCCTCAGGTCAGATTAGGTACTGCACCTAGGATAATTAGTCGCCAGAAAGGCTGCCTGCTATGTACTGGCTATTGGGCACGCTGCAGCAAGGCGATTTAACTACTCCCGCTCAGGCAGGAACAATAATTACCAATGTCGCCGTCGCTACAACACCTCCCAAAGGCACAGTGCACACGGTAAGCTGCCACCAGCTTCGGTTAAATGGGTCCGAAGCTAACCAAACACAGTAGCGTAATTCCCTTCAGAAGACTTAGGGTACATTTTAGAGCATGAAGAACGAACTAGTATTAAATATTATACTCCATAAAGTTTAGGCAGTGTTTATAGGAAAAATATTACAAGGATGTTACAAAATTAGACAATTGAAATATACAAGGTAATTATAAAATAAAAGGATTAAATGAGAAAAGATAACACTCACATGTTCTCAGTCCATTTCAGGCAACCAGGCTAGTGGGTGGAGTTCCCATACGTCCCAATGCATCAGGCTAGCAGTCAGGGCTTCCCAGGTAAAAACTAACTGCTCAAAGCCTGGCAGACACTTATAACCCGCAGCCCGTGACATCACCAAAAGGGCTGGCTTATCCAGACCCTCCTCTCTCTTCAGTCTCAGTAGATTTCCCACAAGTTGGTCTAATGCCGGTATCTCTGCTACAGAACACGTCAGAATCATAACACACCCAGCATTCATCTCGTATTAACAGTGGCATTCTAAGGAGATCAAATATGTCCTATTTGTGATGCATAATTACAGAGAAATCCCTACTTTTTACCTGATGGAGTTAGAAGCTCATGTTTAGAGTGGCTGACAAGTCCGCCGATGGACTATACCAATATGTATTTATCATTCTCCTATCTTAAATCGTTTGCCTAATATCTTACAATAACAGAACAAAGAACCACATGGTTTAAAAGGGAGATTTGTGCCTATGTAAGCGTAATGAACCTTCCTGGGATTGGGGGCAGGGCAGAGCATTGAGAAGAATAGCTTCACACACTTCAGCAAACAAAACACAGAGTGAAGGGAGGGGTTTTAGCCCACCGCATGGCACTAGCGGGCAAGAGAGACTAACTTAAATTGTATATTTCATACAATATCGTGACAGCAGGGCATGGATCTGAGCTTTGCATCCGAGCACCGGCAATACTTGCTTGAAACTCGAGCATGCTTGGAAAACTCAAGTAACGAGCACACTCGTTCATCACTAGATGAGCCAACTCACGTAATCTGCCAGCTTTGCAAACAAAAACTGAGTAGAGGTGAAAAGTGCAATAATTTGACTACTAGATGTATGAACCTTCACATGCACAATCAATATGCGTTACTCTAGGAATCCCACTGCACTAAAATGCGGACCAGCAGACCTAAAAAACCATTATTCGCCCAATCAATTGCAACTGCTGCTTTCTCCTTCTCCTCTGTAACCATGACAACTATTAAGATGCAGGTCTTCAACTGCAGAACCTCGGATTGTTTACCCATTCCAGTCACGCTAATTGAGAGCATGCCATCAGCTGTAACGGAAGTGGACATGCCTGCTGTTTTTGACCCATCTCAGAGAATGAGCACACCACAACTTTTGACTAAATAGCAAAGCCACTAGAGCTGGGGTGGGCAATTAATTTTGCCATGGGGCTTCATGAGAAATTGGGATGGTTTTAGAGGGCCGGACTAATATAATTAACTAATTTTTACCCAATACTGTAGTATACATATGCTATCTTTTCATAAACAAACAGACAGGGATGGCTCTGTTTTTGGAGTAAAGCAGCCATGTTTTCCTAATCTTGGACAACCCTTTTAAGACTGTGTACTAAAACAGCAAATCCACCCACTGTAACATAAAAGCACTATGGATTTTCCAGTTGGGGTCTGATCACTGCTTAAAAAGGGAAACCTACCCCCAGTGACTAGATGACAAGGTAAAATGCTTAAAGGGGCCCATCAGCGCATCTTTACACCTGGCAGTAGGAATATTGCTGTGGAGGAGCTTTTTGTCCCCAATAACAATCCACCTTTTGTATAGCAATCCACCGGACCAATATTGAGAAATCTAGTATAGACGTCACATGCAAATCGGGCTGGGCGTGCACTGGGGGCGTGTCACTGCAGCAGTATTGTCTTCCAAGTGCATTGACACGTCCACAGTGCACTTTTTGCATGATTTGCATATGGTTTCTATGCAAGATTTCTCAAGATAAGCACATTGGATCATTACTAATGTTGAGCGATACCTTCCGATATCAGAAAGTATCGGTATCGGATTGGATCGGCCGATATTCAAAAAATATCGGATATCGCCGATACCAATACCCGATACCAATGCAAGTCAATGGAACCAAAATATCGGAATTAAAATAAACCCTTTCTTTCCTTGTAGGTTCATTCTACATGAAGGAAAACAACTAAGAATAATGTAGGATGTATTGGGGGAGGTGGCAGAGACATTAAAGGCATAGAGGTTTAGCCCAATCAAACAGAATAGCAGGAATTTATTTATTTATTTATTTTAAGACGTTCGGAGTTACAAAGATATTGACAATGTTAATTTTTGTTTTTATTTTGTCAGATATTGATGTTTCACTACTTCCATGCCCTTCATCTTCTTTTTTACTTCTCCAACACTTTCTTCATCATCCTCAGCAGCAGCATCTTTGACATCAACTTCTTCTTCACCTTATTCATCTTCTTCATCTTCTACCTCTTATTTTTCTTGTTACATTCTTCATCTTCTTGTTACTAAACTGTTATTCTTCTTTATATTCTACTTCTTCATCATATTCTTATTTGTGACAGGCATTCCTGTCGTTGTTATGTATAACAGTTTGAAGATTAAACCTTCTGTTCTGCCTGTCACAAAATAGTTACAACAGTATTTGTCCGCGTTCAGTTAGGCGTGCAGCAGCAGGCTTTTTCCAGGGGCACCACGAGGAGGAACGGACTCACCCCCATACACTGCATAGTCTTCTTCTGCTTATAATTTAGATAATATCTTTTGCTCTGATGTTGAGTCTTATGCTTAATGTTCTTCTGCTCTTTGTTCTGCAGCCTCTTGTTCTTCTGCTTATCGGTCTTCCAAGTCGTCGTCTCCAGGGTCATCGTCTCTGGGGTCGTCGTCGTCATCGGGGTGGTCTTCAGGGTCGTCGTCTCCAGGGTCATTGTCTCAGGGGTTGTCGTCTCTGGTGTCGTCGTCATCTTAGGGGTGGTCTTCAGGGTCGTCGTCTTTAGGGTCTTGAACTTGGAAATGTAGCAGAAGGTACAAGAAGGCTGAGAAAATGCCGAGAACCAGCTGATGGAACTGGAACCCGGATGGCTAACCAAAGGTCCAAGAGCCAATGGAACTACCGAGGACCAGCTGACGTTACTGGAACCCGGTTACTAAGCAGGAGGTACCCATGCCTGAAAGCACTACCAAGGACCACCTGATGTTGGTGGAACTCGGATACCCAGAAGGAGGCACCTAAGCCAAAGGCTCTACCCAGAACCAGCTGACGGTACTGGAACCAGGATGGGGACCTATTCAAGATTGTCTTCCTAGAGCCCCAACTAGCGTTGTTGGAGCAAAGGGTCATCAGGGGGAGCAGAGTGTAGGCCAAAGCCTGCACTGGAGGCAGCTTAGTGTCTGTTGTGTCTGCGTGGCGTTTGCCGGACACGTTGCCGGCTACACAGCAGGGGTACAGCTGGCGTTGCTGAACCCCACTGACACATTGGTGGGTGTTTTTCTCTGTGCAATCTAGCACTTCCGAGCACCAACTGGCAGTGTTAGAGCCCAGGGAATCAAGGAGGAGCAGAGTGTAGGCCGAAGCCTGCACTAGAGGCAGCTTTGTGTCTGCGTGGCGTTTGCAGGACACGTTGTTGCCAGCTACACAGCAGGGGAATAGCTGGCATTACTGAACCCCACTGACACATTGGCGAGTGAGTGTTTTTCTCTGTGCAGCCAGCACTACCGGGCACCAACTGGCGGTGTTAGAGCCCAGGGACAGCAGGGGAAGCAGAGTGTAGGCCGAAGCCTAATTGGAGCAAATTGAAAGGGAACCTTTAAACCCCCCTCAGGTGTTACAAACTAGAATAGCCACCTTGTGCAGCAGTAATGCTGCACTAGTAATAGATTGCTCCTTGCACACGCTGAATAAAACACGTGTACAATTTTGCCCCTTATACCGTCAAACTGTCTTGAAGGCGGGACTCTCCTTCTTAATGAGATGCAGCACAGCTGTCAAAAATAACACCTTGGTGATGGGCGCAGCCTCCTGAGCGTCGCTTTTTTCTGTCCCAGAATCTGCTGTGTTGTGTTATCCCTTGGCCATGCGCTGTTATCGCTGCCCGTCTTCTGACATCATTTGATGTCAGCCAGTGCAGTCGCGCTGCCCATGAATTGCAGCCCCGCAGTGTCTTTTCATTTATTCACACTGCGGGCCTGGGATTCATGGCCTTGCGCAGTAAATATGTTTGCCTCTCACTCATGTCCTTACACCTGCTTCAGACTGTGTGGCGTCAGCTGATCCCTTATCGCATGCCACATCCGTGAAGCCACACAGTCTGAAGAAGGCGGAAAGAGATGAGTGAGAGGCGAAGATATGCACTGCTCATGCCCATCAATCACACCCTCGCTACCAAAATAAGTAAGACACTGAGGGGCGTTGTGTCGGGCAAAGCCGCACAGGCGCAACCAGCCTGCCAACCAATGATGTTAGAAGACGGGCAGCGCTACCTGCGCATGGCCAAGGTTGAACATAGCAGCGCAAGGTCCGTGGCAGCTTAAAACAATGCTGATGAGGTGGCGCATGGTGCCAAGGGGGTTGCTGCGTGTCATTACAAAGGAAAGTCACACCTCAGGGACGGATTAATGGTATCAGGGAACACATTTTATACGTGTTGAGTTTGACGTGTGCAAGGAGAATAACTTAATGAGCCACCTTGTTCAAATGCAGCATTACTGCTGTACAAGGTGGCTGTTATACATACAAAAGCCTGGGGGGGGCAGGTTCCCTTTAATTTCAGTTGTGGTGTCTGCGTGGCGTTTGCAGGACATGTTGTTGCCGGCTACACAGCAGGGGAACAGCTGGCGTAACTGAACCCCACTGACACAGTGGCTAGTGTTTTTCTCTGTGCAGCCAGCACTTCCGAGCACCAACTGGCGGTGTTAGAGCCCAGGGTCCACAGAAGGAGCAGAGTGTAGGCCGAAGCCTGCACTGGAGGCAGTTTTAGGTCTGTTGTGTCTGCGTGGCATTTGCAGGACACATTGTTGCCGGCTACACAGTAGGGGAACAGCTGGTGGTACTGAACCCCACTGACACATTGGCGAGTGTTTTTCTCCATGCAGCTAGCACTTCTGAGCACCAACTGGCGGTGTTAGAGCCCAGGGAATCAAGGAGGAGCAGAGGAGCAGAGTGTAGGACGAAGCCTGCGCTGGAGGCAGCTTTGTGTCTGCGTGGCGTTTGCAGGACACGTTGTTGCCCGCTACACAGCAGGGGAGCAGCTGGCATTACTTAACCCCACTGACACATTGGCGAGTGTTTTTCTCTGTGCAGCCAGCACTACCGGGCACCAACTGGCGGTGTTAGAGCCCAGGGACAGCAGGGGAAGCAGAGTGTAGGCTGAAGCCTAATTGGAGCAAATTGAAAGGGAACCTTTAAACCCCCCTCAGGTGTTACAAACTAGAATAGCCACCTTGTGCAGCAGTAATGCTGCACTAGTAATAGATTGCTCTTTTAATTTTGTTCCTTGCACAAGCTGAATGAAACACGTGTACAATTTAGCCCCTTTACCATCAAACTGTCTTGGAGGCGGGACTTTCCTTCTTAATGAGATGCAGCACAGCTGTCAAAAATACCACCTTGGTGCTGGGCGCAGCCTCCTGAGCGTCGCTTTTTTCTGTCCCGGAGTCTGCTCTGTTGTGTTATCCCTTGGCCATGCGCTGTTATCGCTGCCCGTCTTCTGACATCATTTGATGTCAGCCGGTGCGGTCGCGTTGCCCATGAATCCCAGCCCCGCAGTGTCTTTTCATTTATTCACACTGCGGGCCTGGGTTCATGGCCTTGCAAAGTAAATATGTTCGCCTCTCACTCATTTCCATACACCTGCTTCAGACTGTGCGGCGTCAGCTGATCCCTTATCGCATGCCACGGCCATGAAGCCGCACAGTCTGAAGAAGGCGGAAGGAGATGAGTTAGTGGCGAAGATATGCACCGCTCATGCCCATGAATCCCAGCCCCGCAGTGTCTTTTTATTTATTCACACTGCGGGCCTGGGATTCATGGCCTGGTGCTGTAAGTATGTTCACCTGTCACTCATGTCATTACACCTGCTTCAGACTGTGCGGCGTCAGCTGATCCCTTATCGCATGCCACGTCCGTGAAGCCGCACAGTCTGAAGAAGGCAGAAGGAGATGAGTGAGAGGCAAAGATATGCACTGCTCATGCCCATTAATCACACCCTCGCTGTCAAAATAAGTAAGATACTGAGGGGCGTTGTGTCGGGCAAGGCCGCACAGGCGCAGCCAGCCTGCCAACCAACGATGTTAGAAGACGGGCAGCGCTACCTGCGCATGGCCAAGGTTGAACATAGCAGCGCAAGGTCCGTGGCAGCTTAAAACAACGCTGATGAGGCGGCGCATGGCACCAAGGGGGTTGCTGCGTGTCATTACAAAGGAAAGTCGAACCTCAGGGACGGTTTAATGGTATCGGGGGACACATTTTACACGTGCTGAGTTTGACGTGTGCAAGGAGAATAACTTAATAAGCCACTTTGTTCAAATGCAGCATTACTGCTGATCAAGGTGGCTGTTATACATACAAACGCCTGGGGGGGCAGGTTCCCTTTAATTTCAGTTGTGGTGTCTGCGTGGCGTTTGCAGGACACGTTGTTGCCGGCTACACAGCAGGGGAACAGCTGGCGTTACTGAACCCCATTGACACAGTGGCTAGTGTTTTTCTCTGTGCAGCCAGCACTTCCGAGCACCAACTGGCAGTGTTAGAGCCCAGGGTAAGCAGGAGGAGCAGAGTGTAGGCCGAAGCCTGCACTGGAGGCAGTTTTAGGTCTGTTGTGTCTGTGTGGCGTTTGCAGGACATGTTGTTGCCGGATACACAGCAGGGGAACAACTGGCGGTACTAAACCCCACTGACACATTGGCGGGTGTTTTTCTCTGTGCAGCCAGCACTTCCGAGCACCAACTGGCAGTGTTAGAGCCCAGGGACAGCAGGAGGAGCCGATTGTAGGCTGAGGCCTACTTGGAGCAAGTTGAAAGGGAACCTTTAACCCCCCCAGGCGTTTGTAGCTGAAAGAGCCAACTTGTGCATCACAAATGCTGCAAAAGGAAAAGGTGGCTCTTGTAATTATGCTCCTTGCAAATGCAGAACTAAACACTTATAAAATGTGTCCCCTGATACCGTGAAATCGTCCCGGAGGTGGGACTTTCCTTCGTGGTGGGACGCAGCACTGGCGTTATTCCTACCCCCTTGGCGGCGTGCGCCATATCCTCAGCGTTGTTTGAATCTGTCACAGAGCCTGCGCTGCTATGTTCAACCTTGTTCATGCACAGTTAGCGCTGCCCATCTTCTGACATCACTTGGTGTCAGGCGGGCAGTGCCTGTGCGGTTGCGCTACCCGGGATCCCACCTCGCTGTGTCGTCTAATGTAATCACACCGCGAGCCTGGGATCCATGGGCATGCGCAGTGCATATCTTAGCCTCTCACTCACCTCCATTCGGCTTCTTCAGACTGTGCGTGGTCACGGCTGTGGCATGCTATTAGGGATCAGCTGACGGCGCACAGTCTGAAGAACGCGGTGTGAGATGAGTAAGAGGCTGAGGTGAAGATATGCACTGCGCATGCCCATGGGTCCCAGGCCCGCAGTATGATGAAATCAGAAGACACTTCGAGGTGGGATCTCGGGCAGCGCGGCCCCACAGTCCCAGTCCACCTGACACCAAATGATGTCAGAATACGGGCAGCGCGAACAGCGCATGGCCAAGGTTGAACATAGCAGCGCAGGCTACGGGACAGATTAAAACAATGCTAAGGAGGCGGCGCAAGGCGCCAAGGGGGTAGGGATGACGGCTGTGCTGCATTCCATTATGAAGGAAAGTCCGACCTCCGGGACGGTTTTACGGTATCAGTTGACACATTTCATAAGTGTTAAGTTCAGCGTGTGCAAGGAGCACAACTATAAGAATTACCTTTTCCTTGTGCAGCATAACTGATGCACAAGGTGGCTCTTTCAGTAACAAACGCCTAGGGGGGGACAGGTTCCCTTAAATTTCAGTTGTTGTGTCAGCGTGGCGTTTGCAGGACACATTGCCGGCTACACAGCTAGGGAGCAGCTGGCATTACTGAACCCCAATAACAGAGGAGCGACTGTTGACTGTGCAGACAGCACTTCTGGGCAGCAACTGGCAGTGTTGAAGCCCAGGGACAGCAGGAGGAGCAGGCTGGAGGTATTGCCGCAACACAGCAGGGGAGCAGCTGGCGTTACTGAACCCCAATGACAGAGGAGCGACTGTTGACTGTGCAGACAGCACTTCTAGGCAGCAACTGGCGGTGTTGAAGCCCAGGGATAGCAGGAGGAGCAGGCTGGAGGTATTGCCGCAACACAGCAGGGGATCAGCTGGCGTTACTGAACCCCAATAACAGAGGAGCGACTGTTGACTGTGCAGACAGCACTTCTGGGCAGCAACTGGTGGTGTTGAAGCCCAGGGACAGCAGGAGGAGCAGGCTGGAGGTATTGCCGCAACACAGCAGGGGATCAGCTGGCGTTACTGAACCCCAATAACAGAGGAGAGACTGTTGACTGTGCAGACAGCACTTCTGGGCAGCAACTGGCGGTGTTGAAGCCCAGGGACAGCAGGAGGAGCAGGCTGGAGGTATTGCCGCAACACAGCAGGGGATCAGCTGGCGTTACTGAACCCCAATAACAGAGGAGCGACTGTTGACTGTGCAGACAGCACTTCTGGGCAGCAATTGGCGGTGTTGAAGCCCAGGGACAGGAGGAGGAGCCGATTGTAGGCTGAGGCCTACTTGGAGCAAGTTGAAAGGGAACCTTTAACCCCCCCAAGCTTTTGTAGCTGAAAGAGCCAACTTGTTCATCACAAATGCTGCAAAAGGAAAAGGTGGCTCTTGTATTTATGCTCCTTGCAAACGCAGAACTAAACACTTATAAAATGTGTCCCCTGATACCGTGAAATCGTCCCGGAGGTGGGACTTTTCTTCGTGGTGGGACGCAGCACTGGCGTTATTCCTACCCCCTTGGTGGCGTTCGCCGCATCCTCAGTGTTGTTGGAATCTGTCACCGAGCCTGCACTGTTATGTTCAACCTTGGTCATGCATAGTTAGCGCTGCCCATCTTCTGACATCACTTGGTGTCAGGCGGGCAGTGCCTGTGTGGTCGCTCTGCCCGGGATCCCACCTCGCTGTGTTATTTAATGTAATCACACCGCGGGCCTGGGATCCATGTGCATGCGCAGTGCATATCTTAGCCTCTCACTCACCTCCTTTCGGCTTCTTCAGACTGTGCGGCGTCATGGCTCTGGCATGCTATTAGGGATCAGCTGACGGCGCACAGTCTGAAGAACGTGGAGGGAGATGAGTAAGAGGCTGAGGTGAAGATATGCACTGCGCATGCCCATGGGTCCCAGGCCCGCAGTATGATGCAATCAGAAGACACTGCAAGGCAGGATCTCGGGCAGCGCGGCTGCACATGCCCAGTCCACCTGACACCAAATGATGTCAGAAGACGGGCAGCGCAAACAGCGCATGGCCAAGGTTGAACATAGCAGCGCAGACTACAGGACAGATTAAAACAATGCTAAGGAGGCTGCGCAAGGCGCCAAGGGGGTCGGGATGATGGCTGTGCTGCGTTCCATTACGAAGGAAAGTCCCACCTCCGGGACGGTTTTACGGTATCAGTGGACACATTTTATAAGTGTTAAGTTCAGCGTGTACAAGGAGCACAACTATAAGAACTACCTTTTCCTTGTGCAGCATAACTGATGCACAAGGTGGCTCTTTCAGTAACAAACACCTATGGGGGTGGACAGGTTCCCTTAAATTTCAGTTGTTGTGTCAGCGTGGCGGTCGCAGGACACATTGCCGGATTCACAGCTGGGAATCAGCTGACGTTACTGAAACCCAATAACAGTGGGTCGTGTGTTTTGACTGTGCAGATGGCACTTCTGAGCATCAACAGGCGTTGTTGGAGCCCAGGGATTACAGGTCAGGTGGTAGAAAGATGAACACAACTGGAGACCTGGATACTGTAGACAGTCACCCAATTATTTAATCAGGAAGAGGAGTGGCGAATTCCTGCGAGATCCAGGCCTTGTTCATTTTCAGAAAAGTAAGCCGGTCAATGTTATCGGAGGATAGTCGCATGCGACGGTCAGTTAGTACACCACCTGCGGCACTAAAGACGCGTTCCGATAATACACTAGCCGCAGGGCTAGCCAGCACCTCCAATGCATACTGGCTTAGCTCTGGCCATGTATCAAGCTTAGAGACCCAAAACTTGAAAGGGGAAGAGCCGTCTGGGAGTACAGTAAGAGGGCAAGACATGTAGTCTGTCACCATCTGACGGAACCGTTGCCTCCTGCTGACTGGAGCCGCCAGTAATGGTGTAGACATTTGTGGCGGGCACACAAATTTGTGCCACAGTTCTGCCATACTGGCCTTGCCTTGGGCAGAGGCACTGCTTCTGCTCCCTCTTTTTGCAGAGCCTCCTCCACTGCCTCAACGCACTGAGCTGCTTTGTAAAGCACTAGCAGCACTGCTCTCAGTTGGACTGGAGAAGATGATGGAATTCACCAGTGTGTCTTGGTACTCCCGCATTTTACGCTCCCGGTTCAACGGTGTGATGAGGCTTTGTAAGTTGTCCCGGTAGCGAGGATCTAGGATGGTGTACACCCAATAATCAGCCATGTTGAGAATGTGGGCGATGCGGCGGTCGTTTCTCAGGCACTGCAGCATGTAATCAATAGTGTTGAGTGATACCTTCCGATATTCAAAAGTATCGGTATCGTATTGGATCGGCCGATATCCAAAAAATATTGGATATCGCCGATACCGATACCTGATACCAATACAAGTCCATGGGACACAAATATCGTAAGGTATCCTGGATGGTTCCCAGGGTCTGAAGGAGAGGAAACTCTCCTTCAGGCCCTGGGATCCATATTCATGTAAAAAATAAAGAATAAAAATAAAAAATATGGATATACTCACCCTCGGACGGCCCCTGGCTCACCGGTGCAAGCGTCTGCCTCCATTCCTTAGAATGCAGAGTGAAGGACCTTTGATGGTGTCGCGGCTTGTGATTGGTCGCGTGACCGCTCATGTGACCGCTCACGCGACCAATCACAAGCCGCGACGTCATCGCAGGTCCTACACTCACTGCATTCTTAGGAACGGAGGCTGCCGGTTACACCGCTAAGGTCCAAGGTCCGCAAGAGGGGTGAGTATATCCATATTTTTTTATTTTTATTCTTTATTTTTTACATGAATATGGATCCCAGGGCCTGAAGGAGAGTCTCCTCTCCTCCAGACCCTGGGAACCAGGGCCGGCGTCAGCACCCGGCTTACCCGGGCAAGTGCCGGGGCCCTGACGAGACAGGGGGGCCCACTCACACAGTCATAGATCCATCTGGCAGCTTTAACCCTTTCTACCCTTTCAATTTGAGCATCTTCTCACTGTCAGTGCAGGGCCAGGCATATAGGGGTTAAGGACACAGCCAGCGTGACATTGTGGGTGGAGAGAGCACTTCTGCTCTGCTCTCAGTGCTGAACTTATCAGGCACAGTCAGGCAGATTCCGAAGGAGACGGAGTTCCTACCAGCACCTGAGTGAGTGCAATGCAATGCTATATCGCTGTATGTTCTGACAGTGTGGGTGATCTGGGGCAGCCATGGGCTGGGCGGCTGCAGCTGACATATATACATACTACAGCAGCCGCCCAGCTCAGGCCCCCAGCACAGCCTGTATAGATACAGTATATATAATATATATACAGGGCAGGTGCTGGGGGCCTGGGCTGGGCGGCTGTTGAAGTATATACACTGCACAGTACCTCTCCCCTGTATATATACACCGCACAGTACCTCTCCCCTGTATATATACACTGCACAGTACCGCTCCTCCTGTATATATACACTGCACAGTACCGCTCCTCCTGTATATATACACTGCACAGTACCGCTCCTCCTGTATATATACACTGCACAGTACCACTCCTCCTGTATATATACACTGCACAGTACCACTCCTCCTGTATATATACACTGTACAGTACCACTCCTCCTGTATATATACACTGCACAGTACCGCTCCTCCTGTCCTGTATATATACACTGCAGAATTTACAATAGCTATCACTCATGTAAGAAGTGAAATCTGGCATTGTACTATACCTATATTTCTCTGCTGTATCTGGGCATCATGAATCGTGGTATGTGTTAAAGGGGGGGGCCCACTGAGACTCTTTCGCCCGGGGCCCTCAAAAACCTGGAGCCGGCCCTGCTGGGAACCACACACTGGGAACTTCCGATTCCGATTTCTGATATCACAAAAATATCGGAACTCGGTATCGGAATTCCGATACAGCGAATATCGGCCGATACCCGATATTTGCAGTATCGGAATGCTCAACACTAGTAATCAACCATGTGCTGCAGACTGCCAACTGGCCAAGAAACGCTGTCCCCTGCTTGAGGCGTGATCTCTGCCTGCTCTTCATCACCCCACCCTCGCTGTACACACTGACTACTGGACAATTGTGTAACTCCCTCCTCTGGACGGATGTCTTACTCCTCCATTGACTTCTCCTCATCCTCCTCACAAAGTGTCCCCTGCCTACGCCTTTGTGAGGAACCACGTAGTGCTGACTGTCCAGAAGCTGATGGAAATGGTGACTCCTCATCCTCCACCTCTTCCACAACATCATCCCTTAGCTGTTGTGATTCGGTTATTTGGCTCCCCCAGTGGTCACTGGTGGTACTGGTGTCTTATGTGCTTTCCACCTGTTTCTATCAGGATATGGGAGTTTCCTATTTAGCCTTGCTCCTCAGTCTTTCCAGTGCCGGCCATCAATGTAACCAGAGTCATTCTGTTGCATGTACCTGCTCCCAGTCTCCTGACCAGCTAAGTTGGACACTTTTGTCCTTAGTCTATTTTTGTATGTTTTGTCCAGTTTGCAGTTATGTGATTCTCTGCAGCTGGAAGCTCTTGTGGGCTGAAGTTACCACTCCGGTGTCATGAGTTGGCACATGAGTTTAAGGTAACTTCAGGATGGTATTTGATAGGGTTTTGTAGCTGACCGCGAAGTCCACTATTGTATCCTTCTGCTA
This sequence comes from Ranitomeya variabilis, assembly GCF_051348905.1. NCBI lineage: Eukaryota > Metazoa > Chordata > Amphibia > Anura > Dendrobatidae > Ranitomeya > Ranitomeya variabilis. The sequence continues at coordinate 325,436,610 of NC_135235.1, read as the reverse complement.
TCTAGTTAGTGGGCCTCGCTGTGCTAAGTCTGCTTTCATACTACGTGTGTCTTTTCATCTGAACTCACCGTTATTATATGTGGGGGGCTACTATCTCCTGTGGGGATTTTCTCTGGAGGCAAGCCAGGACTGTATTTCATCTACCGGGGGTGGTTGGTTCTCCGGCTGGTGCGAGACGTCTAGCAAAGACGTGGATACGTTCCCTGGCTATTATTGGTTGTGTGATAGGTTTAGCATCGTGGTCAGTAGGGTTGAGCGACTTTCATTTTTTTAAGATCGAGTAGGGTTTTGGGAAACCCGATTTTGTCCAGAGTCGAGTCGAGTGCAGTCGGCCGATTATCGCTAAAAGTCGGGGATCGACCGAAACACGAAACCCAATGCAAGTCAATGGGGAAGCATAGTCGGCAGTGAGTGGAGGCCAGGAAAACACCTACAGTGCCCATTTTAATGCCAAAAACATCCATTCTTGTTTCTGAAGCTTGTCAATCTTAATTAACTTTATAATAATAGTTGGGCATAGGGAATTGGGGGTCATTTGGCAAAAGTTGTGGGGGGAGTAGGGCCGGCTCAAGTTTTTCGTGGGCCCAGGAAATGCGGACTACGTCACGGCGGTGTTGCAGGGAAAGGTAATTATTTAAAAGTTGCAAGTGCTGTGATCCTGAGCAAGCAGGGGGGGGGCCCACTCGTTCGCATTGCCACTGGCACAGGGCCCCTCAAAGTACGGCGGTGTGTTTGCATGGCGGGGGCGCCTCCCACCAGCAGCGACACTTTTGCGTACTCTGAGGGGCCCTGTGCCAGTGACGTCGCCAACGAGTATGCCCCCCCACCTGATGAAGGAACCTGCACTTTCATCTGCACCTTCCTCTTTGTCCCTGTGTAAGGTGGTATAACATGCGGGAAGGGGAACCTTACTTTCAGCAGGGACAGATTCTGGCTGTGTAGAGTACAAGGGGAATGTAGTGGTCTCGGTCAATGTACCAGCAGACTCATTTAGCAGTGGCTGGGCAATGGGCAGGATGAGGAGGAAACAGATATAGGGCCAAAGAATAAAGTAGGCTACATGCAGTTCAAAATTGGTAACAGGACTAAACAGGCGGCATTGCTTTGTTCAGTGGAGTAGCAAACCCAAGAGCAGCAGACACTGTTTCAAGGGCCTAACCACACTAGTAGGCCAAATGCAGTTTAATATCTGATAGTATAGGGCGAAAGCCAGAATGTGGAAGCTCAGCTTTGTTCAGTTGAGGACAACACCAGGGAGGGGCAGACACCTTTAGTAGGCCGGAAAAGCCTATTGCATTTTTTAAAATGGTAATTTGGAGCAGAAGGTTGAAGCTCAGCTTTATTTAGTTGAGGGCAACACCAGGGAGGGGCAGAAGCCGTTAGTAGGCCCTAACCACCATTTTTTTTTTAAAACCACTTAATGAGAGCCGGAAGGTTGAAGCTCAGCTTTATTTAGTTGAGGACAACACCAGGGAGGGGCAGAAGCCGTTAGTAGGCCCTAACCACCATTTTTTTTTTTTAAAACCACATAATGAGAGCCGGAAGGTTGAAGCTCAGCTTTATTTAGTTGAGGACAACACCAGGGAGGGGCAGAAGCCGTTAGTAGGCCCTAACCACCTTTTTTTTTTTAAAACCACATAATGAGAGCCGGAAGGTTGAAGCTCAGCTTTATTTAGTTGAGGACAACACCAGGGAGGGGCAGAAGCCGTTAGTAGGCCCTAACCACCTTTTTTTTTTTTAAAACCACATAATGAGAGCCGGAAGGTTGAAGCTCAGCTTTATTTAGTTGAGGACAACACCAGGGAGGGGCAGAAGCCGTTAGTAGGCCCTAACCACCATTTTTTTTTTTAAAACCACATAATGAGAGCCGGAAGGTTGAAGCTCAGCTTTATTTAGTTGAGGACAACACCAGGGAGGGGCAGAAGCCGTTAGTAGGCCCTAACCACCTTTTTTTTTTTTAAAACCACATAATGAGAGCCGGAAGGTTGAAGCTCAGCTTTATTTAGTTGAGGACAACACCAGGGAGGGGCAGAAGCCGTTAGTAGGCCCTAACCACCTTTTTTTTTTTTAAAACCACATAATGAGAGCCGGAAGGTTGAAGCTCAGCTTTATTTAGTTGAGGACAACACCAGGGAGGGGCAGAAGCCGTTAGTAGTCCCTAACCACCTTTTTTTTTTTTAAAACCACATAATGAGAGCCGGAAGGTTGAAGCTCAGCTTTATTTAGTTGAGGACAACACCAGGGAGGGGCAGAAGCCGTTAGTAGGCCCTAACCACCATTTTTTTTTTTAAAACCACATAATGAGAGCCGGAAGGTTGAAGCTCAGCTTTATTTAGTTGAGGACAACACCAGGGAGGGGCAGAAGCCGTTAGTAGGCCCTAACCACCTTTTTTTTTTTTAAAACCACATAATGAGAGCCGGAAGGTTGAAGCTCAGCTTTATTTAGTTGAGGACAACACCAGGGAGGGGCACACAGACAGACTCCTTTAGTAGGCCTGAAAAGCCTATTGCATTTTTCAAAATGGTAATTTGGAGCAGAAGGTTGAAGCTCAGCTTTATTTAGTTGAGGGCAACACCAGGGAGGGGCAGAAGCCGTTAGTAGGCCCTAACCAAAGTTGAAGGCCAAATGCAGTTTAATTTCTGATACTATAGGCCGAAAGCCAGAAGGTGGAAGTTCCGATTTAGACAGTGGAGCACAATTTGAATTAGGGACTGCAGACAGACTTAGTAGGCTGTCCCCTGTGGACCATGCATCCACCACATTAACCCATTGCGCCGTAATGGACACGTAATCTTCCGTGGCCATGCCTACAGGTCCATGCGTCTGTTGTCAGGTGCACCTTTGTACTCACAGATTGCCAGAGTGCATGGACAATGCGGTCTTCTACATGCTGGTGGAGGGTTGGGATGGCTTTTCTCGCAAAAGAAGTGTCGACTGGTTAGCTTGTAGCGTGGTACAGCGTAGTCCATCATGGCCTTATTAATAGTAAATAAAATATATAACTAGGCTCTATGAACTTTTAAATAGGTTCCAGGGGTACACGGGCAGCATTGGTGTGGTCAGTGGAGGAGTATTGCAAGTAGGGGCTGCAGACAGGCTATCAAAGGCCTAAAATAACAAACAGTAGGCAGTCATGGCAGTTTTACATCGGTTACATGGATACACAGGCAGGCACTCCAGGCAGCATTGTGGTCAGTGGAGGAGTATTGCAAGTAGGGGCCGCAGACAGGCTATCAAAGGCCTAAAATAACAAACAATAGGCTCATTGCAGTTTTACAGCGGTTACATGGATAGACGGGCAGGCAGCTTGGTGGTGGTGAGTGGAGGAGTATTTAAAGTAGGGACCGCAGACAGGCTTCAAAGGCCTAACATAAGAAAATGGGCTGGCTGTAGGCACTTTATAATTGGTTCCAGGGGTACACGGGCAGCAGTGGTCTGGTCAGTGGAGGAGTATTTAAAGTAGGGACCGCAGACAGGCTTCAAAGGCCTAACATAAGAAAATGGGCTGGCTGTAGGCACTTTATAATTGGTTCCAGGGGTACACGGGCAGCAGTGGTCTGGTCAGTGGAGGAGTATTTAAAGTAGGGACCGCAGACAGGCTTCAAAGGCCTAACATAAGAAAATGGGCTGGCTGTAGGCACTTTATAATTGGTTCCAGGGGTACACGGGCAGCAGTGGTCTGGTCAGTGGAGGAGTATTTAAAGTAGGGACCGCAGACAGGCTATCAAAGGCCTAACATAACAAACAATAGGCTCATGGCAGTTTCACAGCGGTTACATGGATACACGGGCAGGCAGCTTGGTGGTGAGTGGAGGAGTATTTAAAGTAGGGACCGCACACAGGCTATCAAAGGCCTAAAATAACAAACAATAGGCTCATGGCAGTTTCACAGCGGTTACATGGATACACGGGCAGGCAGCTTGGTGGTGGTGAGTGGAGGAGTATTTAAAGTAGGGACCGCAGACAGGCTTCAAAGGCCTAACATAAGAAAATGGGCTGGCTGTAGGCACTTTATAATTGGTTCCAGGGGTACACGGGCAGCAGTGGTCTGGTCAGTGGAGGAGTATTTAAAGTAGGGACCGCAGACAGGCTATCAAAGGCCTAACATAACAAACAATAGGCTCATGATGGCAGTTTCACAGCGGTTACATGGATACACGGGCAGGCAGCTTGGTGGTGAGTGGAGGAGTATTTAAAGTAGGGACCGCAGACAGGCTATCAAAGGCCTAACATAAGAAAATGGGCTGGCTGTAGGCACTTTATAATTGGTTCCAGGGGTACACGGGCAGCAGTGGTCTGGTCAGTGGAGGAGTATTTAAAGTAGGGACCGCAGACAGGCTATCAAAGGCCTAAAATAACAAACAATAGGCTCATGGCAGTTTCACAGCGGTTACATGGATACACGGGCAGGCAGCTTGGTGGTGGTGAGTGGAGGAGTATTTAAAGTAGGGACCGCAGACAGGCTTCAAAGGCCTAACATAAGAAAATGGGCTGGCTGTAGGCACTTTATAATTGGTTCCAGGGGTACACGGGCAGCAGTGGTCTGGTCAGTGGAGGAGTATTTAAAGTAGGGACCGCAGACAGGCTATCAAAGGCCTAAAATAACAAACAATAGGCTCATGGCAGTTTTACAGCGGTTACATGGATACACAGGCAGCTTGGTGGTGAGTGGAGGAGTATTTAAAGTAGGGACCGCAGACAGGCTATCAAAGGCCTAAAATAACAAACAATAGGCTCATGGCAGTTTCACAGCGGTTACATGGATACACGGGCAGGCAGCTTGGTGGTGGTGAGTGGAGGAGTATTTAAAGTAGGGACCGCAGAAAGGCTTCAAAGGCCTAACATAAGAAAATGGGCTGGCTGTAGGCACTTTATAATTGGTTCCAGGGGTACACGGGCAGCAGTGGTCTGGTCAGTGGAGGAGTATTTAAAGTAGGGACCGCAGACAGGCTTCAAAGGCCTAACATAAGAAAATGGGCTGGCTGTAGGCACTTTATAATTGGTTCCAGGGGTACACGGGCAGCAGTGGTCTGGTCAGTGGAGGAGTATTTAAAGTAGGGACCGCAGACAGGCTATCAAAGGCCTAACATAACAAACAATAGGCTCATGGCAGTTTCACAGCGGTTACATGGATACACGGGCAGGCAGCTTGGTGGTGAGTGGAGGAGTATTTAAAGTAGGGACCGCACACAGGCTATCAAAGGCCTAAAATAACAAACAATAGGCTCATGGCAGTTTCACAGCGGTTACATGGATACACGGGCAGGCAGCTTGGTGGTGAGTGGAGGAGTATTTAAAGTAGGGACCGCACACAGGCTATCAAAGGCCTAAAATAACAAACAATAGGCTCATGGCAGTTTCACAGCGGTTACATGGATACACGGGCAGGCAGCTTGGTGGTGAGTGGAGGAGTATTTAAAGTAGGGACCGCACACAGGCTATCAAAGGCCTAAAATAACAAACAATAGGCTCATGGCAGTTTCACAGCGGTTACATGGATACACGGGCAGGCAGCTTGGTGGTGGTGAGTGGAGGAGTATTTAAAGTAGGGACCGCAGACAGGCTTCAAAGGCCTAACATAAGAAAATGGGCTGGCTGTAGGCACTTTATAATTGGTTCCAGGGGTACACGGGCAGCAGTGGTCTGGTCAGTGGAGGAGTATTTAAAGTAGGGACCGCAGACAGGCTATCAAAGGCCTAACATAACAAACAATAGGCTCATGATGGCAGTTTCACAGCGGTTACATGGATACACGGGCAGGCAGCTTGGTGGTGAGTGGAGGAGTATTTAAAGTAGGGACCGCAGACAGGCTATCAAAGGCCTAACATAAGAAAATGGGCTGGCTGTAGGCACTTTATAATTGGTTCCAGGGGTACACGGGCAGCAGTGGTCTGGTCAGTGGAGGAGTATTTAAAGTAGGGACCGCAGACAGGCTATCAAAGGCCTAACATAACAAACAATAGGCTCATGATGGCAGTTTCACAGCGGTTACATGGATACACGGGCAGGCAGCTTGGTGGTGAGTGGAGGAGTATTTAAAGTAGGGACCGCAGACAGGCTATCAAAGGCCTAAAATAACAAACAATAGGCTCATGGCAGTTTCACAGCGGTTACATGGATACACGGGCAGGCAGCTTGGTGGTGGTGAGTGGAGGAGTATTTAAAGTAGGGACCGCAGACAGGCTTCAAAGGCCTAACATAAGAAAATGGGCTGGCTGTAGGCACTTTATAATTGGTTCCAGGGGTACACGGGCAGCAGTGGTCTGGTCAGTGGAGGAGTATTTAAAGTAGGGACCGCAGACAGGCTATCAAAGGCCTAAAATAACAAACAATAGGCTCATGGCAGTTTTACAGCGGTTACATGGATACACAGGCAGCTTGGTGGTGAGTGGAGGAGTATTTAAAGTAGGGACCGCAGACAGGCTATCAAAGGCCTAAAATAACAAACAATAGGCTCATGGCAGTTTCACAGCGGTTACATGGATACACGGGCAGGCAGCTTGGTGGTGGTGAGTGGAGGAGTATTTAAAGTAGGGACCGCAGAAAGGCTTCAAAGGCCTAACATAAGAAAATGGGCTGGCTGTAGGCACTTTATAATTGGTTCCAGGGGTACACGGGCAGCAGTGGTCTGGTCAGTGGAGGAGTATTTAAAGTAGGGACCGCAGACAGGCTTCAAAGGCCTAACATAAGAAAATGGGCTGGCTGTAGGCACTTTATAATTGGTTCCAGGGGTACACGGGCAGCAGTGGTCTGGTCAGTGGAGGAGTATTTAAAGTAGGGACCGCAGACAGGCTATCAAAGGCCTAAAATAACAAACAATAGGCTCATGGCAGTTTTACAGCGGTTACATGGATACACGGGCAGGCAGCTTGGTGGTGAGTGGAGGAGTATTTAAAGTAGGGACCGCAGACAGGCTATCAAAGGCCTAAAATAACAAACAATAGGCTTATGGCAGTTTTACAGCGGTTACATGGATACACGGGCAGGCAGCTTGGTGGTCAGTGGAGGAGTATTTAAAGTAGGGACCGCAGACAGGCTATCAAAGGCCTAAAATAACAAACAATAGGCTCATGGCAGCTTTACAGCGGTTACATGGATACACAGGCAGCTTGGTGGTGAGTGGAGGAGTAGTGCAAGGAGTGTCTGTCCCAGTACTCCCAAAATATAAATAGATGTTAATGTCTCGCAAAACAACCAAAACAAAAAAAAAGGTGGCATACTTAGGTACAGGGGTGGGCTCATCTACTGAGTTTCTGACATAGTAATTTGGCAGTAACTATTTAATGGTGCCAATATAGGACACAGACACAGACTACTTTAAGTTGCATCATAGATGTCTACAAATTTGTATTGTCAGTGCCAGACATTGAATGATGTCAGCGAATAGACTAAAGATTGGTGGAGCTGTGCGACATAATTTTGCACGTGGTAGAGCACATTTTGAGCTGGGGTAGGGGGGAACTCTCTTGAGGCCGGCGGGACCGCCCCAGGGCCCCTCATGTTACAACGGTGTGTCTGACGTTGGGTGCGCACCACCACCGCCAGAGACACTACATTGTACTATGAGGGACCCAGTAGCAATGCCGTCAACCAAAAGCGAGCACACCCACCTCTTCAGACAAACAGCAGTCTCACGGGTGCTTGCGCCAAGTCGCGATACCACGGCCCCGTGTGGGGAGTTTTGCCATTTAGGGAGGTGTAAACATGTCGTATGCTGTACAATCAGCTGCAGCAAATTAGACATTAGAAAAGTAATTCACAGGCAAGAGCTTTTCATAGGAAAGCTAGGTGTCGGCCGGGCAAGGTGGGGCAAAAGATTTCGAAATCCAGTTGTGGTTCATTTTAATGAATGTTAGATCGTCAACATTTTGGGTAGCCAGACGAGTCCTTTTTTCGGTTAATATTGAACCTGCAGCACTGAATACTCTTTCTGATAGGACACTTGCTGCCGGGCAAGCAAGCTCCTGCAATGCATATTCTGCCAATTCTGGCCAGGTGTCTAATTTGGAGGCCCAGTAATCAAATGGGAATGACGGTTGAGGGAGAACATCGATAAGGGATGAAAAATAGTTAGTAACCATACTGGACAAATGTTGTCTCCTGTCACTTTCAATTGATGCAGCAGTACCTGTCCTGTCTGCGGTCATAGCAAAATCACTCCACAACCTGGTCAGAAAACCCCTCTGTCCAACGCCACTTCTGATGTGTGCACCCCTAACACTCCTAGTCTGCTGCCCCCTGGAGCTTGTGTGAGAACGATCACGTGCGCTGTGTGCTGGGAATGCCTGAAGCAAACGGTCAACAAGAGTTGATTGTTTGGTTGCTAATATTAGTTCCAAGTTCTCATGTGGCATAATATTTTGCAATTTGCCTTTATAGCGTGGATCAAGGAGGCAGGCCAACCAGTAATCGTCATCGTTCATCATTTTCGTAATGCGTGTGTCCCTTTTTAGGATACGTAAGGCATAATCCGCCATGTGGGCCAAAGTTCCAGTTGTCAAATCTCCGGTTGTGATTGGTTGAGGGGCAGTTGCAGGCAAATCTACGTCACTTGTGTCCCTCAAAAAACCAGAACCCGGCCGTGACACGCAACCAATTTCCTGTGCCCCCGTGAAAGTTTCCGCATTAAAAATATACTCATCCCCATCATCCTCCTCGTCCTCCACCTCCTCTTCGCCCGCTACCTCGTCCTGTACACTGCCCTGACCAGACAATGGCTGACTGTCATCAAGGCTTCCCTCTTCCTCTGGTGCAGACGCCTGCTCCTTTATGTGCGTCAAACTTTGCATCAGCAGACGCATTAGGGGGATGCTCATGCTTATTACGGCGTTGTCTGCACTAACCAGCCGTGTGCATTCCTCAAAACACTGAAGGACTTGACACATGTCTTGTATCTTCGACCACTGCACACCTGACAACTCCATGTCTGCCATCCTACTGCCTGCCCGTGTATCCTCCCACAAATAAATAACAGCACGCCTCTGTTCGCACAGTCTCTGAAGCATGTGCAGTGTTGAGTTCCACCTTGTTGCAACGTCTATGATTAGGCGATGCTGGGGAAGGTTCAAAGACCGCTGATAGGTCTGCATACGGCTGGCGTGTACAGGCGAACGTCGGATATGTGAGCAAAGTGCACGCACTTTGAGGAGCAGGTCGGAGAACCCAGGATAAGTTTTCAATAAGCACTGCACCACCAGGTTTAAGGTGTGAGCCAGGCAAGGAATGTGTTTCAGTTGGGAAAGGGAGATGGCAGCCATGAAATTCCTTCCGTTATCACTCACTACCTTGCCTGCCTCAAGATCTACTGTGCCCAGCCACGACTGCGTTTCTTGTTGCAAGAACTCGGACAGAACTTCCGCGGTGTGTCTGTTGTCGCCCAAACACTTCATAGCCAATACAGCCTGCTGACGCTTGGCAGTAGCTGGCCCATAATGGGACAACTGGTGTGCAACAGTGTCATCTGCCGATGGAGTGGTTGGCCGACTGCGTTCTGTGGAAGAGCTGTAGCTTCTGCAGGAGGACGAGGAGGAGGAGGAGGGGGTGCGAACGCCTACAGCCAACTGTTTCCTAGACCGTGGGCTAGGCACAACTGTCCCTAAATTGATGTCGCCTGTGGACCCTGCATCCACCACATTCACCCAGTGTGCCGTGATGGACACATAACGTCCCTGGCCATGCCTACTGGTCCATGCATCTGTAGTCAGGTGCACCTTTGTACTCACAGATTGCCTAAGTGCATGGACGATGCGCTGTTTAACATGCTGGTGCAGGGCTGGGATGGCTTTTCTGGAAAAAAAGTGTCGACTAGGTAGCTCGTATCGTGGTTCAGCGTACTCCATCAGGGCTTTAAAAGCTTCGCTTTCAACTAAACGGTAGGGCATCATCTCTAACGAGATTAGTCTAGCTATGTGGGCGTTAAAACCCTGTGTACGCGGATGCGAGGATAAGTACTTCCTTTTTCTAACCAGAGTCTCATGTAGGGTGAGCTGGACTGGAGAGCAGGAGATCGTGGAACTTTCGGGTGTGCCGGTGTACATGGCAGACTGAGAGACGGTTGGAGACGGTATTGTTTCCGCCGGTGCCCTAGATGCAATATTTCCTCCTACTAAACTGGTGATTCCCTGACCCTGACTGCTTTTGGCTGGCAAAGAAACCTGCACAGATACTGCCGGTGGTGCGGAAAATGGTGGCCTTACAGTGACGGAAGGGATGTTGCGTTGCTGACTAGCTTCATTGGCCGAGGGTGCTACAACCTTAAGGGACGTTTGGTAGTTAGTCCAGGCTTGAAAATGCATGGTGGTTAAGTGTCTATGCATGCAACTAGTATTTAGACTTTTCAGATTCTGACCTCTGCTTAAGCTAGTTGAACATTTTTGACAGATGACTTTGCGCTGATCAGTTGGATGTTGTTTAAAAAAATGCCAGACTGCACTCTTCCTAGACTCGGATCCCTTTTCAGGGATTGCAGACTGAGCTTTAACCGGATGGCCACGCTGTCCTCCAACAGGTTTTGGCTTTGACACGCGTTTTGGGCCAGATACGGGCCCGGCAGATGGAACCTGTTGCGATGTTGATGCCTGCTGCGGCCCCTCCTCCACCTCCGCTTCTGAACTACTGCCGCCTGCACCCTGTTCCCCCAATGGCTGCCAATCGGGGTCAATAACTGGGTCATCTATTACCTCCTCTTCGAGCTCGTGTGCAACTTCGTCTGTGTCACTGTGTCGGTCGGTGGTATAGCGTTCGTGGCGGGGCAACATAGTCTCATCAGGGTCTGATTGTGGATCTGTACCCTGAGAGGGCAATGTGGTGGTCTGAGTCAAAGGAGCAGCATAGTACTCTGGCTGTGGCTGTGCATCAGTGCACTCCATGTCAGAATCTACTTGTAATGGGCATGGCCTGTTAAATGTTTCACTTTCTAAGCCAGGGACGGTATGTGTAAAGAGCTCCATGGAGTGACCCGTTGTGTCGCCTGCTGCATCCTTCTCTCTTGTTGTAGTTTTTGCTGAGGAGGACAAGGAAGCGACTTGTCCCTGACCGTGAACATCCACAAGCGACGCGCTGCTTTTACATTTACCAGTTTCGGAAGAGGAGGCAAAAGAGCTAGAGGCTGAGTCTGCAATGTAAGCCAAAACTTGCTGTTGCTGCTCAGCCTTTAAAAGCGGTTTTCCTACTCCCAGAAAAGAGAGCGTTCGAGGCCTTGTGTAGCCTGACGACGAAACTGGCTCCACAGCTCCAGACTTAGGTGGAATATTTTTATCCCCACGACCACCTGATGCTCCACTACCACTACCATCATTACCAGCTGACAATGAACGCCCACGACGACCTCTTGCACCAGACTTCCTCATTGTTTAAAAATCGTAACCAAACTAACTTTATTTGTTGCTGTCAAACAACTTACACGGTGAGCTATAACTTCAGTATGATTTCAATATCCCTTAACAGGTTGGTGAGACCACAAGGAAAATCAGGCACAATGTTACACACTCTGTTTTCTGTGACACCAAATCACAGAGATGACACACACGCAGGACTGTCACTCAAGCACTAATGTCAATATTAATCTCCCACCTAATTTATTTTTTTTTTTTTCTCTGTGAGACTTTAGAAACCAAATAATATTTAAAAAAAAAACAAAAAAACAAGGCTTTCTATGGCCCACTGAATGAGAGATGGCACGCACAGGAGTGGCACACAAGCCCTGACTGAGGCCAATATTTTTCTCCCACTGATTGATGTAGTGTTTTTGTGTTGAGGTTGATTTTAAAACACAAATGAAGGAAAAAAATAAAAAGGCTTTCTATGGCCCACAATTAGAGAGAGAGGTGGCACACCCAGGAGTCAAGACTGGCACACAAGCTGAAATGGCAATATTACTCTCCCACTGTTTTTTTATGTATTTTTTTTTTATTTTCAGGGAGACTTTAGAAACCAAATAATATTAAAAAAACCAAAAAATAAATAGGCTTTCTATGGCCCACTGAATGAAAGGGAGAGAGGTGGCACACCCAGGAGTCAAGACTGGCACACAAGCTGAAAGGGCAATATTACTCTCCCACTGTTTTTTTATGTATTTTTTTTTTTTATTTTCAGGGAGACTTTAGAAACCAAATAATATTAAAAAAACCAAAAAATAAATAGGCTTTCTATGGCCCACAATTAGAGAGAGAGGTGGCACACCCAGGAGTCAAGACTGGCACACAAGCTGAAATGGCAATATTACTCTCCCACTGTTTTTTTATGTTTTTTTTTTTTATTTTCAGGGAGACTTTAGAAACCAAATAATATTAAAAAAAAACAAAAAAACAAGGCTTTCTATGGCCCACTGAATGAGAGGGAGAGAGGTGGCACACCCAGGAGTCAAGACTGGCACACAAGCTGAAATGGCAATATTACTCTCCCACTGTTTTTTTATGTATTTTTTTTTTTTATTTTCAGGGAGACTTTAGAAACCAAATAATATTAAAAAAACCAAAAAATAAATAGGCTTTCTATGGCCCACTGAATGAAAGGGAGAGAGGTGGCACACCCAGGAGTCAAGACTGGCACACAAGCTGAAAGGGCAATATTACTCTCCCACTGTTTTTTTATGTATTTTTTTTTTTATTTTCAGGGAGACTTTAGAAACCAAATAATATTAAAAAAACCAAAAAATAAATAGGCTTTCTATGGCCCACAATTAGAGAGAGAGGTGGCACACCCAGGAGTCAAGACTGGCACACAAGCTGAAATGGCAATATTACTCTCCCACTGTTTTTTTATGTTTTTTTTTTTTATTTTCAGGGAGACTTTAGAAACCAAATAATATTAAAAAAAAAACAAAAAAACAAGGCTTTCTATGGCCCACTGAATGAGAGGGAGAGAGGTGGCACACCCAGGAGTCAAGACTGGCACACAAGCTGAAATGGCAATATTACTCTCCCACTGTTTTTTTATGTATTTTTTTTTTTTATTTTCAGGGAGACTTTAGAAACCAAATAATATTAAAAAAACCAAAAAATAAATAGGCTTTCTATGGCCCACTGAATGAAAGGGAGAGAGGTGGCACACCCAGGAGTCAAGACTGGCACACAAGCTGAAAGGGCAATATTACTCTCCCACTGTTTTTTTATGTATTTTTTTTTTTTATTTTCAGGGAGACTTTAGAAACCAAATAATATTAAAAAAACCAAAAAATAAATAGGCTTTCTATGGCCCACAATTAGAGAGAGAGGTGGCACACCCAGGAGTCAAGACTGGCACACAAGCTGAAATGGCAATATTACTCTCCCACTGTTTTTTTATGTTTTTTTTTTTTATTTTCAGGGAGACTTTAGAAACCAAATAATATTAAAAAAAAAACAAAAAAACAAGGCTTTCTATGGCCCACTGAATGAGAGGGAGAGAGGTGGCACACCCAGGAGTCAAGACTGGCACACAAGCTGAAATGGCAATATTACTCTCCCACTGTTTTTTTATGTATTTTTTTTTTTTATTTTCAGGGAGACTTTAGAAACCAAATAATATTAAAAAAACCAAAAAATAAATAGGCTTTCTATGGCCCACTGAATGAAAGGGAGAGAGGTGGCACACCCAGGAGTCAAGACTGGCACACAAGCTGAAAGGGCAATATTACTCTCCCACTGTTTTTTTATGTTTTTTTTTTTTTTTCAGGGAGACTTTAGAAACCAAATAATATTAAAAAAAAAAAAAAAAAAAAAATAGGCTTGCTATAGCCCACTGAATGAGAGATAGCACACACAGCAGTGGCACACAAGCCCTGACTGAGGCCAATATTTTTCTCCCACTGATTGATGTAGTGTTTTTGTGTTGAGGTAGATTTTAGAACACAAATCACGGAAAAAATAAATAGGCTTTCTATGGCCCACTGAATGAAAGGGAGAGAGGTGGCACACCCAGGAGTCAAGACTGGCACACAAGCTGAAAGGGCAATATTACTCTCCCACTGTTTTTTTATGTATTTTTTGTTTTTTCAGGGAGACTTTAGAAACCCAATAATATTTAAAAAAAAAAATAAATAGGCTTTCTATGGCCCACTGAATGAGAGGGAGAGAGGTGGCACACCCAGGAGTCAAGACTGGCACACAAGCTGAAAGGGCAATATTATTCTCCCACTGTTTTTTTAGGTTTTTTTTTTTTTTTTCAGGGAGAATTAGAAACCAAATAATATTAAAAAAAAAAAAATAGGCTTGCTATAGCCCACTGAATGAGAGATAGCACACACAGCAGTGGCACACAAGCCCTGACTGAGGCCAATATTTTTCTCCCACTGATTGATGTACTGTTTTTGTGTTGAGGTAGATTTTAGAACACAAATCACGGAAAAAATAAATAGGCTTTCTATGGCCCACTCAGTGAGAGATGGCACACACAGGGATGGCACTGTAGCAGAAATGCCAATCTTAATCTCCCACAAAAAAAAAAAACAAAAAAAAAAAAAAAACTGTCCTACAATTACTATCTCCCTGCAGTAATGTAAGCCAGGTATGGCAGGCAGCAATAGGAGTGGACTGATGCACAAATTAAATAAAAAGTGTGGAAAAACAGAAAAGATAGCTGTGCAGAAAGGAAGGAACAAGAGGATATGTGCTTTGAAAAAAGCAGTTGGTTTCCACAGTGGCGTACACACAGCAATACAGCTATCACGGAGCCTTCTAGGGCAGCCCAATGAGCTACAGCGCTGAGGGGAAAAAAAAAAAAAAATAGCTTCCACAGTCCCTGCACACCGAAGGTGGTGTTGGACAGTGGAAATCGCTGCAGCACAAGCGGTTTGGTGGTTAGTGGACCCTGCCTAACGCTCTCCCTGCTTCTGATGAAGCGGCAGCAACCTGTCCCTAAGCTCAGATCAGCAGCAGTAAGATGGCGGTCGGCGGGAACGCCCCTTTATAGCCCCTGTGACGCCGCAGACAGCAAGCCAATCACTGCAATGCCCTTCTCTAAGATGGTGGGGACCAGGATCTATGTCATCACGCTGCCCACACTCTGCGTTCACCTTCATTGGCTGAGAAATGGCGCTTTTCGCGTCATTGAAACGCGACTTTGGCGCGAAAGTCGCGTACCGCATGGCCGACAAGCACAGGGGTCGGATCGGGTTTCATGAGACGCCGACTTAGCCAAAAGTCGGCGACTTTTGAAAATGATCGACCCGTTTCGCTCAACCCTAGTGGTCAGCTCTAGTTTCCATCACCCGAGAGCTTGTCCGTTTTTCTATGCTCCTGATGTTCCCCTGCCATTGGGAACCATGACAGTATGGCCGGCCATGTGTTAAAACTGTTGGCAGAAGAAAGGAGAGAAAAAGAAGTCTGCAATTTTTTTTTTTTCCCTCTGTACTTGCTCTATAGTTGAATCAGTTGCATTTCAGCTCTAATTGCAGTCTTTGTCTCCCTCTCCTTTTAACCCTTGAATGGCTCTGATCTCACCTGCTTAAAATGGATCCTCAGAGTTTGGCTACAGGTTTGAATAATCTTGCCACTAAAGTTCAAAATTTACAGGATTTTGTTATACATGCTCCTATATCTGAACCTAGAATTCCTATACCAGAGTTTTTCTCCGGAGATAGATCTTGTTTTCTGAATTTTAAATACAATTGTAAATTGTTTCTTTCTCTGAGATCTCATTCTGCTGGAGATCCTGCACAGCAGGTTAAAATTGTGATTTCATTATTGCGGGGTGACCCTCAAAATTGGGCATTTTCATTGGCGCCAGGGGACCCTGCGTTGCTCAATGTGGATGCGTTTTTTCTGGCTTTAGGGTTGCTTTATGAGGAACCTAATTTAGAGATACAGGCTGAAAAAGCCTTGATAGCCCTCTCTCAGGGGCAAGATGAAGCCGAAATATATTGCCAAAAATTTTGAAAATGGTCTGTGCTTACTCAGTGGAATGAGTGCGCTCTGGCGGCAAATTTCAGAGAAGGTCTCTCTGATGCCGTAAAGGATGTCATGGTGGGGTTTCCTGCGCCTACGGGTCTGAATGAGTCCATGACAATGGCTATTCAGATTGATCGGCGTTTACGGGAACGCAAACCTGTGCACCATTTGGCGGTGTCTTCTGAGAAGGCACCAGAGAGTATGCAATGTGATAGTTTTCTGTCCAGAAGCGAACGACAGAATTATAGGCACAAAAATGGGTTGTGCTTCTATTGTGGGGATTCTACTCATGTTATATCAGCATGCTCTAAACGAACAAAGAAGGTTGATAAATCCTCTGCTATTGGCACTTTGCAGTCCAAGTTTATTTTGTCTGTGACTTTAATTTGTTCGTTATCTTCTATTGTCGCGGATGCTTATGTGGATTCCGGCGCCGCTTTGAGTCTTATGGATTGGTCCTTTGCCAGGCGCTGTGGGTTTGATCTAGAGCCTCTGGAAGTCCCTATACCTTTAAAGGGTATTGATTCTACGCCATTGGCTAGTAATAAACCACAATACTGGACACAAGTGACTATGCGTATGACTCCAGACCATCAGGAGGTGATTCGCTTCCTTGTGTTGTCTAATCTACATGATGTATTAGTGCTGGGATTGCCATGGTTGCAAACTCATAACCCAGTCCTTGACTGGAAAACAATGTCTGTACTAAGCTGGGGATGTCAGGGAAATCATGGGGACGCACCTTTGGTTTCCATTGCTTCATCTATTCCCTCTGAGATCCCAGCTTTTTTGTCTGATTACTGTGATGTTTTTGAGGAGTCTACTCTTAATTCTCTTCCCCCTCACAGAGATTGTGATTGCGCCATAGATTTGATTCCTGGCTGTAAATTTCCTAAGGGTCGTTTATTCAATCTGTCTGTACCTGAACATGCTGCTATGCGAGAGTATATTAGGGAGTCCTTGGAAAAAGTACATATTCGTCCTTCTTCATCTCCTTTAGGAGCAGGGTTCTTTTTCGTAGCCAAAAGAGATGGTTCTTTGAGACCTTGTATTGATTATAGACTCTTAAATAAGATCACAGTCAAATATCAGTATCCTTTGCCATTGCTGACAGATTTATTTGCTCGCATTAAGGGAGCTAAGTGGTTCTCTAGGATTGATCTTCGCGGTGCGTATAATTTGGTGCGAATTAAGCAGGGGGATGAGTGGAAAACCGCATTTAATACGCCCGAGGGCCATTTTGAGTATTTGGTAATGCCTTTTGGTCTGTCAAATGCCCCTTCGGTCTTTCAGTCCTTTATGCACAATGTTTTCCGTGAATATCTGGATAGATTCATGATTGTGTATCTGGATGATGTTTTGATTTTTTCGGATGACTGGGAGTCTCATGTTCAACAGGTTAGGAAGGTTTTTCAGGTTTTACGGACCAATTCTCTGTTTGTAAAGGGTTCAAAGTGTGTTTTTGGGGTTCAGAAGATTTCTTTTCTGGGGTACATTTTTTCCCCTTCTTCTATTGAGATGGATCCTGTTAAGGTTCGGGCAATTTGTGACTGGACGCAGCCGACTTCTCTTAAGAGCCTTCAGAAATTTTTGGGCTTTGCTAATTTTTATCGTCGATTCATAACTGGGTTTTCTAGCGTTGTCAAGCCTTTGACTGATTTGACTAAAAAAGGTGCTGATGTTGCCGATTGGTCTCCTGTTGCTGTGGAGGCCTTTCGGGAGCTTAAGCGCCGCTTTTCTTCTGCCCCTGTGTTGCGCCAGCCTGATGTTTCACTTCCTTTTCAGGTGGAAGTCGATGCTTCCGAGATCGGAGCGGGGGCGGTTTTGTCACAGAAAAGTTCAGATTGTTCAGTGATGAGACCTTGTGCGTTCTTATCTCGAAAATTTTCGCCCGCCGAGCGAAACTATGATGTTGGTAATCGGGAGCTTTTGGCGATGAAGTGGGCATTCGAGGAGTGGCGTCATTGGCTTGAGGGTGCTAGACATCAGGTGGTGGTCTTGACTGATCACAAGAATTTGATTTATCTTGAGTCGGGCAGACGTCTGAATCCTAGACAGGCGCGTTGGTCGTTGTTTTTCTCTCGGTTTAATTTTGTGGTCTCGTATCTGCCAGGTTCTAAAAATGTGAAGGCAGATGCCCTTTCTAGGAGTTTTGAACCTGATTTCCCTGGTGATTCTAAACCTACGGGTATCCTTAAGGATGGGGTGATTTTGTCTGCTGTCTCCCCTGACCTGCGACGTGCTTTACAAGAGTTTCAGGCGGATCGGCCTGATCGTTGTCCGCCTGGTAGATTGTTTGTGCCGGATGAGTGGACCAGTAGAGTCATCTCGGAGGTTCATTCTTCTGCGTTGGCAGGTCATCCGGGAATTTTTGGTACCAGGGATTTGGTGGCTAGGTCCTTCTGGTGGCCTTCCCTGTCTCGGGACGTGCGTACTTTTGTGCAGTCTTGTGATGTTTGTGCTCGGGCCAAGCCTTGTTGTTCTCGGGCTAGTGGATTGTTGTTGCCCTTGCCTATTCCGAAGAGGCCTTGGACACACATCTCTATGGATTTTATTTCTGATCTCCCTGTTTCTCAGAAAATGTCTGTCATCTGGGTGGTGTGTGACCGTTTTTCTAAGATGGTTCATTTGGTGCCTTTGCCCAAGTTGCCTTCCTCATCTGAGTTGGTGCCTCTGTTTTTTCAGAATGTGGTTCGGTTGCATGGTATCCCGGAGAATATAGTTTCTGACAGGGGATCCCAGTTTGTGTCCAGATTTTGGCGGGCGTTTTGTGCCAGGATGGGCATTGATTTGTCTTTTTCATCTGCATTTCATCCCCAGACGAATGGCCAGACGGAGCGTACTAATCAAACCTTGGAGACTTATTTGAGGTGTTTTGTGTCTGCTGATCAGGATGACTGGGTCACCTTTTTGCCGTTGGCAGAGTTTGCCCTTAATAATCGGGCCAGTTCTGCCACTTTGGTTTCCCCTTTCTTTTGCAATTCGGGGTTCCATCCTCGTTTTTCATCAGGTCAGGTGGAATCTTCGGATTGTCCTGGAGTGGATACTATGGTGGACAGGTTGCATCGTATTTGGGGTCAGGTGGTGGACAATTTGAAGTTGTCCCAGGAGAGGATTCAACATTTTGCTAATCGCCATCGTCGTGTTGGTCCTCGTCTTCGTGTTGGGGACTTGGTATGGTTGTCTTCCCGTTTTGTCCCTATGAGGGTTTCTTCTCCTAAGTTTAAGCCTCGGTTCATCGGTCCTTATAAGATTTTGGAAATTCTTAACCCTGTGTCTTTCCGTTTGGACCTCCCAGCGTCCTTTGCTATCCATAATGTTTTCCATCGGTCGTTATTGCGGAGGTATGAGGTGCCAGTTGTGCCTTCTGTTGAGCCTCCTGCTCCTGTGCTGGTTGAGGGTGAATTGGAGTACGTGGTGGAGAAGATCTTGGACTCCCGTGTTTCCAGACGGAGACGTCAATATCTGGTTAAGTGGAAGGGCTACGGTCAAGAGGATAATTCTTGGGTTACAGCTTCTGATGTTCATGCCTCTGATTTGGTCCGTGCCTTTCATAGGGCTCATCCAGATCGCCCTGGTGGTTCTTGTGAGGGTTCGGTGCCCCCTCCTTAAGGGGGGGGTACTGTTGTGATTCGGTTATTTGGCTCCCCCAGTGGTCACTGGTGGTACTGGTGTCTTATGTGCTTTCCACCTGTTTCTATCAGGATATGGGAGTTTCCTATTTAGCCTTGCTCCTCAGTCTTTCCAGTGCCGGCCATCAATGTAACCAGAGTCATTCTGTTGCATGTACCTGCTCCCAGTCTCCTGACCAGCTAAGTTGGACACTTTTGTCCTTAGTCTATTTTTGTATGTTTTGTCCAGTTTGCAGTTATGTGATTCTCTGCAGCTGGAAGCTCTTGTGGGCTGAAGTTACCACTCCGGTGTCATGAGTTGGCACATGAGTTTAAGGTAACTTCAGGATGGTATTTGATAGGGTTTTGTAGCTGACCGCGAAGTCCACTATTGTATCCTTCTGCTATCTAGTTAGTGGGCCTCGCTGTGCTAAATCTGCTTTCATACTACGTGTGTCTTTTCATCTGAACTCACCGTTATTATATGTGGGGGGCTACTATCTCCTGTGGGGATTTTCTCTGGAGGCAAGCCAGGACTGTATTTCATCTACCGGGGGTGGTTGGTTCTCCGGCTGGTGCGAGACGTCTAGCAAAGACGTGGATACGTTCCCTGGCTATTATTGGTTGTGTGATAGGTTTAGCATCGTGGTCAGCTCTAGTTTCCATCACCCGAGAGCTTGTCCGTTTTTCTATGCTCCTGATGTTCCCCTGCCATTGGGAACCATGACACTTAGCGCTTGCAGTGTTTGTTGAAGCAGGCAGATAAGGGGGACAGTCATGCTGACTAGTGCATCATCTGCACTCGCCATCCACGTGGAATAATCAAAGGGACACAAAACCTGGCAGACGTCCTTCATAGTGGCCCACTCTGTGGTTGTGAAGTCTGAATGGCGCGGAGTGCAACTTCTTTGCGCCTGATGCAGCTGGTACTCCATTACTGCTTGCTGCTGCTCACACAACCGCTCCAACATATGTAACGTGGAATTCCACCTGGTGGGTAGGTCACATATGATTCAATGTTCCGGAAGGTGGAATCGGTGCTGCAGAGCTGCAATGCGCGATCTTGCCATGCTGGAACGCCGCAAGTGAGCAAACTCTAGGCGGACCTTGTGCAGCAGTGCATCAAGATCCGGATAGTCCCTCAAAAAACTCTGCACGACCAAGTTGAGCACATGTGCCAGACATGGGATGTGAGTGAGGTTGCCTAGGCCCAGAGCTGCCACCATATTTCGGCCATTGTCACACACTACCATGCCTGGCTGGAGATTCGCTGGCACAAACCACACATCGCTCTCCTGCTTTATGGCATTAAAGAGCTCCTGCGCTGTGTGGCTTCGATTTCCCAAATAAATTAATTTCATGACGGCCTGTTGACGTTTGGCCACGGCTGTGCTCATATCGGTCGTAACAGGTAAAAGTTCACGGGTCCATGTGGAGGTGGACTGTGACGGCTCCTGCAGTGATGATTCTGAGGAACTTGTGTATGAGGAGGAGTCAATGCGTACAGACTGGATTCCTGCAATCCTTGGAGTTGGCAGAACATGTCCTGCGCCACTCGCACGATCTGTACTCGGCTCAACAACATTAAGCCAATGGGCAGTGAGGGAAACGTATCGCCCCTGTGCATGGTGACTGGTCCACGCATCGGTGGTGAGGTGGACCTTGCTACTGATGGCGTTCAGTAGCGCGTGTTTTATGTGTCCCTCCACATGCTTGTGCAGGGCAGGGATGGCTTGCCTGCTGAAATAAAAGCAGCTGGGCACATTGTATTGTGGGACTGCCAATGCCATCAAGTTACGGAAGCTGTCAGTCTCCATCAGCCTAAATGAGAGCATTTCAAGGGACAGTAGTTTTGCAATGCCAGCATTCAGAGCCTGTGCTCGGGGGTGGTTTGCTGAGAATGGCCGCTTTTTCTCCCATGCCTGTGCTACCTATGGCTGTAGACTGGGCTGGAACTGTGGGGATGACTGGGAACGTGGTGCTGTGGGTGGAATTACAGTGGGTCTCTGGACAACAGTGCCAGAGGGTCTTCCAAAGCGTTCCTGTGAGGAAGCCGAATCAGCTGTGTGTGAGCTGGAGGAAGAGGCAACAACACGAGCTGAGAAGGTGGCAGGTGTCGCTGTTGGTTGGCCTAGGTCTTCAGTGTGTTTTTGTAACTCCGCCGCGTGCCTGCTCTGCACATGTTTCCACATATTTGTGGTATTGAGGTTGCTGACATTTTTCCCTCATTTGACTTTCTGATGACACATCTTGCATTTGACAAAGCAAATGTCATCTGCAACTGTGTCCGAAAAGGATCAGGCACTGCAGGTCTTGGGAGCACCTGTTTTGGCTTTTGGAAGAGACATGCTCCTAATGGGTGCCGAAGTGGAGGCTACAGGCTCCGCAGTCTTCCCCCTCCCTCTTTGGGCCGTTCGGGGAATCTCTTCCTCAGAGCTGCTCCCACCACCTTCCTGTACCTCACGCCATGATGGGTCCAGGACCTCATCATCTACACTCCCCTCTTCCACCAACTGCTTCTCCTGGGTAGTCTCGGCAGCACAGTACGCACCAGAAAGTGGCACCTGAGTCTCATCATCAGCTGCGTACTGAGGTGTGCTGACCGGAGGCACTGGCCCACCCATCTCTTCAGAGTCAGAGAGACAAAGCTGTTGGGCATCACTGCATACTGCCTCTTCTTCCATTTCTCCAATGCTGCTTGGCTGGCCCCCTGTTTCCAAGCCAAGAGATTCAGAGAACAGAAGTAGAGACGGCTCCTGTCCTGGGCTCTCTGACTGCCTGGGCAATTTGGCAGGTGGTGAAGAGACAGATGGGTGATCTCCAGTGCTCTGTGCCTGGGAGGATGTGGCACTAATTCAAGTCGATGCATTAGCTGCCATCCATACGACAACGGCTTCAATTTGGTCTTCACGCAGCAGCGGTGTACGGCGCTCTCCGACAAAGCTGCACATGAAGGACTGTTCCCTCCTGAAACTGGGTGATGATGAGTCACCGGTGCCCTCAGCAGGCACAGAATCCCCACGTCCTCTCCCTGCTCCACGCCCACGCCCATGTGCCTTACTCCCTGCCTTCTTCATCTTGGTTGACTGGTAAAGATAAGCAGAAAAGTACTACTAAGGGCTTAGTGTGCTTATTCCTGAATAGCTCCTAACAGGTATAAGAAACACTGATTTTCTAGAGTGTGGACTAGACTTTAATATGAGCTAATGTGGCCTACACAACTGTAAAGTGGTGTGTATGGTGAACTTTTTTAACTTTTTATTTTGTTAGTTGCAGAACTGACTACTGAGTGAGCTGCAGTCAGACAAAGACCGTGCAGACAGCCGTAAACGGCGCTGCAAGGTCCAAAAAAGCTCCTCTCTGTTATCCTATGTAGTGTTTTTCCAAAATTTAGCTGGATACGGATGGAAAGCCACTTATAGGAAATATTTGAAAAAATGTGCAGCAGGCTGCACGATTTGGCAAAAAAGGACAATGGATTTAACTGTATGAAGCTGTGACGCACCCTTAAGTGACTACAACCGACTGTGGCTGCAGACAGACTACAGAGCGATATGCACTCACACAGCGACCGTGCAGACAGCCGTAAATGGTGCTGCAAGGCCCAAAAATCCTCCTCTATGTTATCCTGTGTAGTGTTTTTCCACAATGTAGCTGGATACAGGTGGAAAGCCACTAATAGGAAATATTTGAAAAAACAGTGCAGCAGGCTGCACTAATAGCAAAAAAGGACAATGGATTTAACAGTACGAGGCAGTGAAGCACCCTGAGCTGAATACAACCGGCTGTGGCTACACACAGACTACAGAGTGAGCTGCACTCACACACACAGAGACCTTGCAGACAGCTGTGAACAGCGCTGCAAGGCAAAAGCAAGGTTCTCACACAGCGGTTGCTAAATTAGCCTGGGTAAAGCACAATGAAGCAAATCGCTATCTCTAAACTGGCACTCAGTCAGAACACAGCGTCCTGTCCCTAACTGAATTCACAGCAGAGTGAGCCCGAAATGGCGGCAGCGATTTTTATAGTGCATCATGACATCATTTCAGCAGCCAATCACAGCCTTGCCAGTAGTTACATGCCCACCATGCAGAACAGGATGTGCCCACATTTGTAATCATTCCTCATTGGCTGAAATAGGCAGTTTGAATTCTGGGAACTTCCGATTCCGGTATCTGATATGCGGAAAATATCGGAACTCGGTATCGGAATTCCGATACCGCAAATATCGGCCGATACCCGATACTTGCAGTATCGGAATGCTCAACACTAATCATTACAAATAAGGTCTCATTTTTTTATGGGGGGACAAGCACTAACACATTTACTCCACTGCTTCCATATTTAAAAGAAAAAACATCCAAGAAGTTCCCTTTTAAAGGGGTTGGCCCATGAAGAGCAATTATGACCCCTCTACAGGAAAAGAGCTGTCTGTCTGATCACAGGAGGGATCCTCTGCTCACAAGACCCAAGTGGTAGACACATATGTGAAATGGCTATGGGGCTGATGGGAGCGTCAAGTGCTGTGGTATCTGTAACAACCCCATAGTGTCCTGGGGGACCACCCAAACACTGAAATGGGGTCTCCGCACCCCCCGAGATCACACACGCAGCACTAGATGTACAGAGTTTGTATCTGTTATAGAAACACACAATGCATGATACAAAGCAGGAGCTTTCTATACATGTGCACAGGCATGGAGCCCTCCTATCCCCCCACACAGAGACAGCAGCTGCCCCCCAGTCACCCCTGCTGGCAGGCTGCCCCGAGCCTTGCATGCACCCCTCCTCTCCCACCTGCAGCCCCCCATGACCTGCCCAGGACTCCCCTCTTCTGCAGCTCTTACTTGCTCTTGTGCAGACTCGACATGTTGACTTCTGTTGGCTTCTGGGATGCGGTGGAGGGCAGAAGATTGAGCAGGAAACAGGAACCTGTCGGCGCTGCTGCTGCATCCTCCTCCACAGTGGAACATGGCTCCTCATCACCCTCAGGTCTGCTCACACAGCACAGGGGAACATGGCTCCTCATCACCCTCAGCTCTGCAAGCGCATTCAGTTCTGACAGCGTTTGGATGAGATCGGGGCCTTCACTCCAGCCGCCAGCGGTCCTCCTCAGAAGCGTCTGGCGGCTGGCCAAGCAGTGCCGGGGGTGGCTGTCAGAAATGCCAGCTAGCTGGCGGGCCATTTAAAATCATCAGGCGGGGCAGATGCGGCCTGCGGGCCGCATCTTGCCCAGGTCTGCACTAGAGACTCAAGGTCTACAAAAATTCAATTTTCAACAGCAGAGAAAAAAGGCAGCAACACTTACTTGCCCAGATCTTGGAACAAATGCACTGCAGGGTGCAGCCAGCCCATAAAGCAAGATGTTAGCAACACAGGTGCAAAATACCAGATCAACAGCTGAATCAAACATGTTTGGGCTTGGCTGCACCCTGAAAAATATAGTGCAACAAACATTTTTGGCCAAAATATCAACCAATACCTCACTATTTTTGTATATTTGTTGCACTATATTTTTCGGGGTGCAGCCAAGCCCAAACACGTTCGGTCTCGCATGAGGGGTGTTCGCACTGGGATGCATTGAGAGTGTGGTGGCCAGCCCGCCTAATCGAAAAGTAGGGGCGTGACTAATAGGCTGTGAACCAGACACTAGGCCATTATTGTGCACTTGTATACTGGGCAGCCACCCCCTCCAGGAGTGGGTATGTGGAGAGTGGCTGTTGATCTGGTATTTTGCACCTGTGTTGCTAACATCTTGCTTTATGAGCTGGCTGCACCCTGCAGTGCATTTGTTCCAAGATCTGGGCAAGTAAGTGTTGCTGCCTTTTTTTTCCCCTGCTGTTGAAAACACCACAACTTTTGCAATCCACCATAATATATCTCCACCTGCACCTCTCTCACGTTCCAGCAATTTTTCTGGTTCAACCTACTCTGCCCTCTCTCAGCACTGCAGCCAGCCCATGGTTCCACAGTTGTTGTCACATCAAAGATTGTTTTCTCCTACGCATGACAAAGATAAGCGGTTGAACTCCAACATCTCCAGTCTGTTGGCCACGTAAATGTTGCCTTTCTACCTGGTAGATACAGACAGTTTCCGAAATCTGATGGCTGTTGCAGTTCCCTAGTACCAATTGCCCAGTCGCCATTACTTTTCTAAGAAAGCTGTGTCTGTGCTACACCAGCATGTCGCAGACACCACCTTTTCCTTCACTAAATCTCTATCTGCCAGGGTGCATTTCACCACAGACGCTTGGACGAGTAAGCATGGCCAAGGGCATTACATCTCTCTAACTGGGCACTGAGTGACTCTGGTGGCTGTGGGGGCAGGCACTGCTCCACAAGTCTTGGAATCCCCAAGGCTTGTAGGACAAACCTCTGCAGCCTCCTCTAGGGCCTCAAGCTGCGCCCGCAACCTCTGCCTTAAGGATAAAAGCATTCCAACAGCGCTAAGCGAATCCCTACCACCTCCATACTGCGCAGCCAGGGTTCACCGCAATCAGGCAGTATTAAAAATTATGCCTTGGAGACCGCAGTCATACAGCTGAAGAGTTGTGGACAACTCTCCAGGCTGAGTTTGATCTATGGCTGTCTCTGCTGAACCTGCCTCCAGGGAAGGCCGTGTCTGATAACGGTGTGAACCTGGTGGTGGTCCTATGGAGAGGCAAGCTCAAACACGTGCCTTGCATGGTTCACGTCCTCAATCTGATGGTACAGCGTTTTCTCCACCACTATCCTGGCCTGAGTGAGCTGCTCCTGAAAGCACGTAAGCTGTGTGCTCATTTCCACCGATCGCAACCCTCAGATCATCGACTTGCATCGATGCACAGGTCTTTGTCCATGCCAGATAACAGGTTGATATGCGATGTGCTAAATATAAGAAAACTGACTGAACAACCATATAATATGAACTGGTGCATAGCCAAAAAAAGTCATATAGCAAATAGATCAATGGCTGCACTCAAAATTTACTGTGCTAAGACAAGGAAAATGTGCAATACATGAAATGTGAATAGCATAATGGCTAGGGAAATTTATGAAAAAACACATGAGATTCTTAGCACAATATTTGGCCAAACGTTGTGAGCCCATCCACCAAAACGTCAAGGTGATCTCAGATCGGATGGGTAACTGAGCTGACTGCCTAGTGTGAACACTTACCTATGGCTAATAACATGGTAAAGCCTGTTTATATAGGGAGCTCAGAACCAACTGTGTATGGATGTAATTAAAATCACAGCATGGTGAAGGGCGAGGCGTTCAAGCCAGAAAAAAGTATATACTAAATATAAGAAAACTGACTGAACAACCATATAATATGAACTGGTGCATAGCCAAAAAAAGTCATATAGCAAATAGATCAATGGCTGCACTCAAAATTTACTGTGCTAAGACAAGGAAAATGTGCAATACATGAAATGTGAATAGCATAATGGCTAGGGAAATTTATGAAAAAACACATGAGATTCTTAGCACAATATTAGGCAGTCAGCTCAGTTACCCATCCGATCTGAGATCACCTTGACGTTTTGGTGGATGGGCTCACAACGTTTGGCCAAATATTGTGCTAAGAATCTCATGTGTTTTTTCATAAATTTCCCTAGCCATTATGCTATTCACATTTCATGTATTGCACATTTTCCTTGTCTTAGCACAGTAAATTTTGAGTGCAGCCATTGATCTATTTGCGATATGCGATGTGCTGACACAGTGGAATTCCACTCTGCACATGTTGCAGCAACTGTGGCAGCATTAACGAGCCCTGACGCAGTATGTCATGTTGTATAGCCTGGGCCAACGCTGTACGGACGTTGCACATATCACGTTTACAGAGTGGACACAGATTAAGGACCTCTGCACCCTTCTGCACAGTTTCAAAATGCTGTGACAAGCACAGCAACTATTCTGTTAACTTAAAGGAATGTATCATTATGTTTCTCCAGTATTTGCTATGCCACAAATATTTTATTTTTACTCCAAATACTTTCTCCAGGTTCTGTGCGCCCCGATGGGCCCGAGATTCTCCCCGTCTTTAGCTATACTTTATATGTCCTGGTGGGAAGAAACTTTCATATTTTCTAGCAACAAAACTTTTTTTTTCATGATATCAAATGGTTTGGCAGGTATCTGGATGACCTGATTGTAGTTTGCCAAGGAGACCCACTTACAGTAGATAATTTTGCAGCCTACATAAATTCAAATAATCTCAATCTGAAATTCACTGTTAGTATGCCCTGTAAGGAGATTCCTTTCCTGGAGATTTTCTTGTCTGGCAATTCACTCACCAAAAAAGCAGATGCAAGCATTTTTAGGAAGAAAATTAGTGGCAACACCCTTTTATATTGATCCAGTTCACATTCAAACCACACTATGCATTCTATACCTTATGGAGAATTTTTTCGTGCAAAACGCATCTGTTCCACGAAAGATGCATTTATTAAAAAAGGCGCTGTCGTCAGTAAACGTCTGACGGAAAGGGGTTATAATAACCTGCAGGTTAAAAACACTTTAATAAATGAACTCAGACCCTCTTTATCTAATAAAACTGATTTTTATCTCCCACAAGATAATGGATACTCTATCATATTTTCGACTATATACAGCCCACAGTTTAAACAAATAAAAGACATTATCTGTAAGAACTTACCTGTTGTAAATGAGGACAATACACTATGCAATATAATTGAAGGTGGATATAGATGTGTTGCCAGGTCACTCTTGGCAACATGTTGTCACTCAGCTTCCCAGATTTTCTGATTCCTCCTCTAATTGGTTAACAACAGTAAAAGGTTTCCACAAGTGTGGCGGCACCAGGTGTAATGTATGCCCCTTTGCATTGGACCACAAAAAATAATTTCCGATATCCCCCACAATAAATCATCATAAATCCACTTTTATTAATTGTGATACCAAACACGTGGTGTAATGCATTCAGTGCTCTTCATGCCAAGTCAACTACATCGGCTGCACGATCCATAAATTCAAAAAGAGGATCGCCGAACATATCGCCAACATCAATGCCAACAATAGCTCCTACTCTGGAGCAACAAAACATTTGGTTTCTATTCATAAGTGTCACCTCACAAATTTTACATGTTTTGCCATAGAAAAGGTCAGTTGTCCAAGACGTGGAGGGGACTGGCATAAACATTAATTGATGAGGGAAGCTTATTGGATATTGCACCTAGATACGAAATTCATAAGGGAATGAATTATAAATATGATTTGTTCTATATCTATTGATTCTATTAACCATTCAACTTCCAGTCCTCATTTGTTTTGCGCTACAGCTGCAGCATTCCATTAATCAGTTATTTCTCTTTGCTCTGATTGGTGCTTGTTCCTTGTTTGTCTGTATGTTTTCACCATATCCTATGACTAAGGATGCACTGTTACGCCAGAAACGCATCAGGGTGCTTTTATTGTTTTATTTTTAATCATGTCCAAATAAAAAATTTTTAATTTTAACTGGTCGGTGCTCTGGAAACATATCCTTTCCTTTTCCTGCGTTTTCTGAATGCACCAGCAGGATCGGCACCCACCAGACACATGCTAACAAACTCGCTTGGATTCCAGCTGGATACTACTCACATGGAGACTCCCTGTCCCTCATCCCTGCCAGGTGAGAAGAACATCATGGTCAGAAGAATAGAAGGAACAAGGCTAAGAGGAAGACAAGGAACCCGATATTATCAAGATACTGGCTGACAATACCCTGGTAGACCTATCTAAGCTTGCACAAGATCGATCTTCCTACAGATCTTTCATCCATCAAGTCACCATGGCTCAAGATCAAGCCAAAGGCCATTTAAAATAATATTACCTGTTGAACCCAAAACGCAAAATATACAGTGTAGAAAGAAGAATCATACAGTACTAGAAAGGTACACCTAATGAAGTGGAGATATAAACGGATGCAATTTAAATCAAATTGTATCAAATATCCACAGCCTTATACATGTGTATTTGCATACATACACCCCTTTTGAAAAGATTTAACTCAATATCTCAATGAACACAAGAATAATATCCAAAACTATGGCAAGGCTAAGTTCATTCAACATTTTTAGATACATAATATGAAATTAAGGCCAAAGTAAGTCTCCTAAATCCTTATTTATTTAGTTCCATAATATAAACTATTTTCTAATAGACTTGCATTAAAAATTCATTATCCTTTCCAAACTACACAATCTAACTGCTTGTCTATTTTTTTTTTTTACTTCCTTTTTGATGATGCCCCTTTTGAGAATCCCAGTGCATGCTGGGTTATTCAAACAAAGCATCATCAAGGGGTAAAGGCTGCAATCACTGCCACAGGTTCTGCCCTCTCTCTGAAATTAACCCTCATTAGGGACAGAGGCTGCGGTCACTGCTGCAGCTCCTGCCCCCTCCATGACATGAAATGTCATTAGGGGGCAGAGTCTGCGATCACTGCTGCAGCTTCTGCCCCTCCATGAAATGAAGCATCATCAGTCATGTTGAGCGATACCTTCCGATATTTGAAAGTATCGGTATCAGATTGGATCGGCCGATATCCAAAAAATATCGGATATCGCCGATACCGATACCCGATACCAATACAAGTCAATGGGACACAAATATCGGAAGCTATCCTGGATGGTTCCCAGGGTCTGAAGGAGAGGAAACTCTCCTTCAGGCTCTGGGATCCATATTCATGTAGAAAATAAAGAATAAAAATAAAAAATATGGATATACTCACCCCTCCAACGGCCCCTGGCTGTCACCGCTGCAAGCGTCTGCCTCCGTTCCTAAGAATGCAGAGTGAAGGACCTTCGATGACGTCGCAGTCACGTGAGCGGTCACGTGAGCGGTCACACGACCAATCACAAGACCGCGACGTCATCGCAGGTCCTACACTCACTGCATTCTTAGGAACGGAGGCTGCCGGTTGCACCGCTGAGAGCCAGGGGCCGTCGGTGGGTGAGTATATCCATATTTTTTATTTTTATTCTTTTTTTTTACATGAATATGGATCCCGATTCCGATTTCCAATAACACAAAAATATCGGAACTCGGTATCGGAATTCCGATACAGCGAATATCGGCCGATACCCAATATTTGCAGTATCGGAATGCTCAACACTAATCATCAGTGAGGCTTATTTCAAGACCTAGGATAGTCCTTGCTTGCTGTGCGCTGTGCAATGTGCACAATGACAGCACACTCTCTTTTGTCGGCTCATGTCAGTAGTAATGAGATGGCAACAGATCAGCACAGCAAAGTCCAGAATACATATGGGACTGGCACTTCAAATCAACAGTAGAAACACCTTTCTGATGATCGTAATCAGCAGAAATTAGAAGAGATCCAGAGTATTTAAAAAATCAAATATTTATTAATAATCAGTTAAAAAACATAATCAAAAAAAGAAAGTAGAAAAGCAGAAAATGTCTCACCATGGCCACTAAGAATCAATTAACATGAATAATAATAACCAGGTATACAAGCTTGTTAGCAAAAAATGAAACATGCATCCAAATGAAACTACCCAGCCCAGAGAATCCCTTGTTGCTACATATGCATTAATGACTTATCAGTGAGGAGGGAAAGATTCTTGCAGCCAAAGAGTGTATATAATAATCATATAGCTACCTGGAGATGAAACAAGTGGCGACTCCCCACCCAACAAGCGTTTCACCGCTGGCTTCTTCCATGGTGCAGAGTTCAGCTCTATGTCCCTAATTGACATCACTGTTCTCTGCATGCCTAGTAGTCTGACACCGCTCTTTATTGCCAGCTCTTTATTGGTGATCTAGGTCAGCAACAGAGTGCCCATCGCACAGCACACAAGCATTAGCCCAGCCTCTGAAACAAGCGTGTCACTGATGACTCCTCCTTTCAGGAAGGGGGCAGAGACTGAAACAGTTGATATTATATATTAACATTATATATACAGTACAGACCAAAAGTTTGGTTGAAAAAATCTTTAAATGAGAAGGTGTGTCCAAACTTTTGGTCTGTACTATATATATATACTGTGATGCAGTGATCACTAACAGGTTGGGGAGTACTCGCTTGTAAGTGATATAACACACATAGCAAGACCATATTTCCTTTAAAAGTTCAATTGGGTTTAATGCTCCTTAAACCCCAGTTTCACAAACACAAAGTAGCAGCCTTCAGATCCGGCAAAACAGAGAACAGTGTTCATAGCACGTGCCCCAACACGTACGGTTATCCACCACATTTGGATCCTTCAAATGGAACCAGAAAACCCATCTCTTCAAAGAAACAACACCATCGGAGCTACTGCAACCCCTGACCTATTGTCTTCTTCCCCACAATCCTGTAGAATATAAGCCTGCAAGGGCAGGGTCATCTCCCTTCTGTATCAGTCTGTAATTGTTAGTTTATTTACTGTAAGTGATATTTTTATTTTGATGTAACCCCGTCTCATGTACAGCACCATCGAATAAATGGTGCTATATAAATAAATAATAATTATAATAACAACATGGCTCTGCTCCATCAGGACTGTGACCATACTCGGTACAGTCAAATATTTAGGCTCGCTCTGGAGCCACACGCACACAGTCTGGATTACCTGCTTGAAAGAGTTGCAGGCTTTCACCCATTACCATCACATGGGTCCTGACCTCCGGAAAAGCTGCCTTACGTGGATCACCGACTTGCCTGGCAGGCACACATCAGTCAGTTCCAGACCCACTGAAGGACGGTAGCTTCCCTCAACCCAGATAGCGGTCAACCCACTCTAATCTGGTCTCAGCAGCACATGTCTTCCCCATGTGCTTCCCAGGGATCCAGTCCACACACAGGACCTTCCAAACAGAGTCCATGTGACCATACCATGGTCACATTATATACTTGTAACCACTCCCGAAGGTGGGAGGTGTGTGTGGTTCGTAAGACCTGACTAGCTCTCCGACTAACCCTGTAAGCCTCCCTTTAAGCTAAACCAATACTTGTGGGACTACAGGTCCCAGAGCAACAATATTGGCTTACAGCGCAGATGATCTCCTCTGTGACACATACCGGCCATTTATAATAATGCCTGACGTTGTCTCACCATCATAAGTATTCAAAAAAAGAGGCAGCACTCCATACATATAGAAAGAAATAATATATTTTGATAACAATCCAATCCGTAATAAGAATATAGTGCGGTTTCTTGTATGCTCCCTATAAAAGGCGCCACTTTGTGCATTTGCGCGTGCGCATATAAGTAATTCTAATATGATGCCACAACCAATATGGCGTAGGAACGCGTGATTGCGCGAGCGCAATCAAGAAAATGCCACACGAGATTGATCATTGGCTGTGGCTCATCCCTCTGTAATAACGCATTGGGAGCATGCACAATGTGTTTTTTTGAATGCCGTATATCAGAGATGGCGTCCTCCATGAATGCACATGTCTCACTAGGGTAAGTGTAAATATTGGGTGATAATAATTATTATAATCTATACAGCGATTATTCGCGTATTGTAAAGTATAATTAGAAGAGTATTCTGAAATCTGGCAATAATACGAGTAAATAATGGAGTGCTGCCTCTTTTTTTGAATACTTGTATATTGGTGTAAACATTGGATGGATTACCAGGGGGCCTTGCACCCGAAGATAAGTAAAGAGTTGTGCTGTTCCTTTTTTGCTATATTGTCGCACCATCATAGTTATGCCTGTGACTGCCATGCATTCCCATGGCCTCCATACGCCTCTGTGCGTATTCTGAGAACATGCAGTGCCCCCTAGCTGTAACAGGGGTCAATGCATCACATATCCCCCTCTGTTCAATCCTGTGGGGTTGAACACTTGTCACACACCAGGGGTCTCGAGACCGGGTACCCATGTCACCTTGCCCTACAAGTCGAGAGGGCCCTCTCAGTCAGTTTTTAGCATCCTTCATTGACATACCCTTGTTAGGCCTCCCCCACCCCCAGCGGTCAGTACGGTGTCATGATTCCCTTAAAGCCATATCTCCTGTCTGGTCGGATTCTTTGTCCTCATGTCCGCTACAGGGTCTCCCACTGAGGTCACTTAGCCCTGAACTAATGAGCTACTTCTACCTCTTCCATCAGGCCCTCTTCTGATATTTCTCTGCTGGACATTTCTCTTATGGTCTTTATTGCCCTGAGAGCAGTTTCTCCGTTTGTCTCTATGTCCTCTGTTAGCTTCAGTTTGAGGACCTCCAGTCTTTAGCGAACCTCTTCACCTCTCTATACCGCAAGTTGTATTTGGCAGCCAACTGTTTCCAATTTCCTGCAGCTCTCTATTGATCTGCTCCCTCTCAAGTCTTAGAAGTCCTAGCTGCTCTATCTCTTTTAGGTACGCCATGCGGTATTCCAAGAGCCGGATATTCCCAAGGCTCTCCATGGATCCAACAACAAGGGATGGAACCATCCCAAATTCATCCATGATCTGGGCCTCGTCATCAGCCAGAAACTTTACCCTCTTAACACCAGATCTATTCACAATCTCCTGCATCACTATCCTAAGTCTTCTGATGACCTTCCTCACCAGAGTTCTGGGCACTTGAATGATTTCTTCCATAATGCCCAGCTGACTTTGAGCTTTCCTCGCACGCTCCAGATGTCGAGTGGCTTCCCCATTCCTCAAGAGGATCCTCTGTTTCATCCGTACACATCTCCAGTGCAGGTCATTCAAGACAGCCACTTTCTTTGCTGTGAAATCCGTTGTGAACAGTACCACTAGCTGTTTAGTTTCCGGGGTCCAGTACACCCTACACACTCCCACAGCCTTCTTGAACTCTACATGCATAGACTCCCTGGCACACACCTCTCTCTGGTCTTCAGGTACATCTACCAAGTATTTAAACAAGGAAGTCTCCTTCTCTTTGGCAATCACAAGTTCACCATTTTGTTCGGCTCTCAGAGCCATCTGCTATGGCATGTCACCTGCTTCCACCTGTCTAGCCAGGATAGACACCTGCCATTCCAACTTCTTCAAGGCTGTTACATTCATAGATTGGCTTTCTGCCAGGTGACCTCTGAGCTCCACCACCTGTTTCTCTAAGGCACCCACACGGCACTCAGCAGCCTGTCTCCAAAGCTTCTCTTGCTTCAAATGGGCTTCTACTGTCTCCTGGGTCCTTCTTAACTCGCTTTTCCCATCCCCTGGATTGGTTGAGCTTCCATCACTTGAGGAGGTATCTGCATCAGGCCTCACTCCTTTGATGGCTTCCTCCACCTCTGCACCATTGGATTAAGCACTGTCATCTTCAGCCCTCTCTTGGGTCTCAGCGGTGACATCCTTAGCTTTGTCCCGTTTCTCTGGGACTTTGGAGCACTTCACACATTCCAGCTCCTCAGCATCAGGTTTTCTGCAGCCTTCACCATCTTCCTTCACATCATCTTTTCCTGTCACCGCAGATGCGGGCCTCTGACAGGACTGTCCTCTGTGTCCATCGCAGATTTTTTGTAACAATTATAGGGGATAATTCAGGAGACTCTTTGCGTGGAACAAGACAACAGGACACAGATTTAAAGTGGTAAAGTTTATATTATCACACGGTGATTCAAACAGGTGCAGAGAGAAACTCAAGTCCACAACACTTGGTGCAAATAATAAACGCAGCTTAGCAGTCAATAGGAAACTTCAGAGGTAGATGCAAACCAACAGAAAGTCTATGAAGCACAGTTATTCTTGAGGAAACTTGACACGAATAGATCCTTGACTTAGTCCAGACACAGATAGATATGCTATAAGGTAGTTCAAATCATATCTTAGCTCAACCAGGGAGGCCTGGTTAATAGTCTCAGGTTTTGCAGAGCAAGCAAACAGCTTACATGTCCAACAAATGCAGATGGAAGTAACACAAGCAGCAGATGAAGGAGGATTACTGAACACTGGTGTATGCAGCAGGAACTCAGAGCAGAGTGGCAGGATCTCCAACACAGGTTCACAGGAGCAGGTGCAGGTGCAAGGCCAGGGAGTAATCAGGAGCTGGATGCAGAGCAGAATAATCTAGCACAGACTGAAGGCTGGGGTGGAGTTATATAGCAGGAAGACAAGTGCACATGAGACCAAAGACGCCATGTTGGAAAAGGGCAGTAATGCACAAAAGGTAAAAAATGTTCAGAGTCCTGACATTTTTGCTCCATGAGCGCTCTCCTGGTTTTCCTTTCCTTCAGCACCACCAAGTGACCGGTCATCTGACTCCAACCTAGCGGTTGCTAGGGACAACATGAATGCATTCATCTCCCTTGCACAGTCTGGAAGTGAATCCCCATCTTGAAAAAAAAGCACAAGACACTGCCTTTCCTTTATTCAATTCTTCACAAGGTGCAACTCTTTCAACCACTTTGCATCCTTTACATCTCCAGCAATGGGAGGTAGTCTTGCCGTTTGTACCTGAGTCAGCCTTACTGCAATCTTTTCCGCTGGCGTCACCATCTGAATGGGAGTCACCACCACCCAATTGGCCATCCTGGAACCAGCAGTCCCCACTTAAACAGGTCATATTTTCTGGTATGGCTGCCACCGCCATCCTGACTTCACCCTGTGGAGTCCTGTCATTCCCCTGTGTCAGTGCTTCTGACAGCATAATATCGTACTCAGCTCTTGCGGCTGCTACTGGCAATGACATGTCACAATCACCCCTAGAGTCTGTCTCACACCACACAACATGGTGGACCCTCCAGTTGCTCTCTAAATGGGTGTCAACTTTGCACGTTTTATCTACCACGTCACTAACAATCATCTTGTGGTACATGTCTTGTGGGACTACAGATCCTAGAGCAACATTGTCGGCATACAGCGCAATGGATCTCCTCTGTGACACATACCTGCCATTTACAATAATGCCAGATGTTGTCTCACCCTCATAGTTATGCCTGTGACTGCCATGCATTCCCATGGCCTCCATACGCCTCTGTGCATATTCTGAGGAGAACATGCAGTGCCCCCCAGCTGTAACAGGGGTCACTGCATCACAATATGTACCGTAAAAAGTGTTGGCACCTTGAAATTGTTCCAGAAAATGAAGTATTTCTCCTAGAAAATTACTGCAATAAACACGTTTTGTTATACACATGTTTATTTCCTGTCTGTGTATTGGAACAACACAAAAAATAAACAGAGGAAAAAAAGGAAAATTGGACATAATTTCACACAATCCCCCCCCCAAAAAAAAAAAAAAAAATGGACCAGATAAAATTGTTGCCACCTTTTTAAAATTGTGGGTTAACGACTTTATTTCAAACATCTTATGCTCATTGAAGCTCTCCTGTGGCAAGTAACAGGTGTGGCTTACATGAAAGTCACACCTGAAATCAGAGAAAAAGGCAAGAAGTTCACTCAATCTTTGCATTGTGTGTCTGTGTGTGCCACATTAAGCATGGACATTAAAAAGAGAATTGGAGAGCTGTCTAAGGACTTGAGTACCAAAATTGTTGAACAATATCAACAATCTCAAGGTTAAAAGTCCATCTTCAGAGATTTTGATGTTCTTTTGTCCACAGTGTGTAATATAATCAAAAAGTTTACAACACATGGCACTGTAGCTAATCTCTCTGGATGTGGACGGCAGAGAAAATTGATGAAAGGTTGCAACACGGGATAGTCCAAATGGTGGATAAGCAGCACAAATCAAGCTACAAAGAAATTCAAAACTGTCCTGCAGGCTTAGGGTGCACCAATTTCAGCCCAAACTAATCATTGACATTTGAATGAAATTAAATGCCATGGCAGGAGACCCAGGAAGATCCCACTGCTGACATAGAAAACTGCAGTCTAGATTTTTTATGTCTCTAACATTTACTTGCGTAAGCCAAAATCCTTCTGGAAAAGCTTCTTGTTGACAGAGCTTCTTTGCAATGCACATCTTTCTACTGTTTACTGAAAACGGAATGAGGCCTTCAAAGAAAAGAACACAGTACCTACAGTCAAATATGGTGTAGGTTCAAATATTTTTGTGGTGTTTTTTGCTGTCTTTGGCAATGTGTGAGATCTTAAAATTGCTTTTTGGAGAAGATACCCTTCAAATATGAAAGACTTGGAGCAGTTTGCAAAAGAAGAGTGGTCCAAAATTCAAGTTGAGAGGTATAAGAAGCTTGTTGATGGTTATAGGAAATGATTGATTGTAGTTATTTAGTCCGAAGGATGTGCAATAAAATATTAAAGGGAACCTATCACCCCGTTTTTTAAAAATTAGATAAAAATAGTGTGAAATAGGGGCAGAGCTGGGCTTTACATTAGTGCCTTTTTGGTGCCTTTACACCCCCGTTAGGCTGCCAAAATACCTTTGTGAAGTGGCCGTTTTCTGCTGTCACTCAAGTTGGTCAGGTCGGATGGGCGTGGTCACAGCGCTGTTTCTCCCCCAGATCAGGCTCATCATTACGTTGGTGGCGTAGTGGTGTGCGCATGTCCAAAGAGAAGATCCACTGCCCAGGAGATTCAAAACAGCGCGGTCTTCGCTATTCGCCGTTTACCGGTGGGCGCGGCCATCTTTCCTGTGGCCGCGCGTGCGCAGATGGAGCGCTCTGCTGCCCGGGGCTTCAGGAAAATGGCCGCGGGATTCCGCGCGTGCGCAGATGGAGATCGCGGCGGCCATTTTCCTGAAGCCCCGGGCAGCAGAGCGCTCCATCTGCGCATGCGCGGCCACAGGAAAGATGGCTGCGCCCACCGGTAAACGGCGAATAGCGAAGACCGCGCTGTTTTGAATCTCCTGGGCAGTGGATCTTCTCTTTGGACATGCGCACACCACTACTCCACCAATGTAATGATGAGCCTGATCTGGGGGAGAAACAGCGCTGTGACCACGCCCATCCGACCTGACCAACTTGAGTGACTGCAGAAAACGGCCACTTCACAAAGGTATTTCGGCAGCCTAACGGGGGTGTAAAGGCACCAAAAAGGCACTAATGTAAAGCCCAGCTCTGCCCCTATTTCACACTATTTTTATCTAATCTTTAAAAAACGGGGTGATAGGTTCCCTTTAAGTTAAGTTTACCAAAAATTTCATTCGACCTATTTTTGGAGTTTTGTGTGAAATTATGTCCAATTTTCCTTGTTCAAGACCTTCACAACCTTATTGTTGAAAAAAATGATGGCATTGGTTACAGAAGAATTTCTAAACTACTGAAGGCTCCAGTGAGAACTTTTGGGGCCGTAATCCCGAAGTGAAAAGAACATAATTTCACCATGAACTGGCCATGACCAGGTGCCCAATGCAAGATTTCAGACCAAGAAATGAAAAGAATTATCAGAAGAGTTGTCCAAGAGCAAATGACCACCTGTGGAAAGCTACAGAAAGATCTGGAACCGGCAGGTACAATTGTTTCAAAGAAGACTATAAGAACTGTTCTCAACCTCCATGGCCTGTGTGCGTGCTCCATACACAAGACTCCATTGCTGAATAAAAAGCATATTTGTAAGGGTGTAACAGAGTCTGATATATACAGTACCTTCCCTTGAAGACTATTGTAGTGTGAATACTAATATATGAAAAAAAGTAGATAAACACCGGCACTCCACGTGCAGATGAAAAATGTGAGGCTAGGAACTGCTACAGAGAGCTACTGGTGGTTAAAGCAGGTTCTGTGCACTCCTGCTTCAGTAAAGAATATATATAAAACAATATTAAACACCACACTCTTCTATATGCAGATAATATCGTGAAATGCGACACTGGTGAAAAAGTATAGTAGTACTGATACATTTGGACTTACTATGATCACAATAGATGTTTTGATGAATACTGAGGAGTGTAATTTGTGGGTCCTTTCTGTGTATACTGCACCAATGGGGATCCTGATGTAGAAGATGTATTTTTCTACAGATTTTGCCTATACTGAACTAGAAAAGTAACTCTGCCCCCTCTTTTCCCGCGGCGTCCTTAGCGCTGCTTCCGGCCGGGGCACGCGAGGACCTGCCGACTCCCAGCTCAGCGACCGCACGCTATTCACTTGCGGTCCAGCGATCTTCACTCACAGCACACCAGCTATCTTCTGGGATTTCAGGCATGTCATACGACTCTCCAACACCAGCGGACCAGCCAGTGAGTACCACTAACGTGTCAGTACTTACAGCATTATCTACATACTCACTGTTATACCATATCATCTCCACTCCTAAAATCCGCTGTTATAGCCTAAAGCTGAGCACACCTGCAGTTACAGGAGTACATGAAATTTGCATGCCACATCTGCAACTGAACCAGTAGTAAGTACATAAAATTAGAGGGTTCATCCTGATAGACATTCTTGCTTAATCACTATCTTGTTCACAATAGGTAAAATCTGTAGAAAAATACATCTTCTACATCAGGATCCCCATTGGTGCAGTATACACAGAAAGGACCCACAGATTACACTCCTCAGTATTCATCAAAACATCTATTGTGAATACTAATATGCTGTTGTATTGTGTTTTTATGGTATAATGTAAAATGCATAGCGTGTTTCAAGTACCAACGCTGCTGTGTGGGTAATATATTGGTAATGGCTAAGGTAACCTCAGGTTAGGTAACAGCATGGATTCATGAAGAATAAGTCATGTCTAACAGGTTAAGTTTCTGTGAAAAGGTAATCTGGATGTTGATAAATGCAAAAGCATTTGATAGTGTACCACATAACAGCCTTATACTGAAGCTCCAGAAGCAAGGACTAGAGGATGCTATATGCAGATGGGTAAAGAACTGGCTAAAATAAAGGAAACAAAGAGTCATCATAAATGGTACGTTCTCTACATAGTCTATAGTGGGGACCGCAGGGATCTGTGCAAGGACTAATGCTTTTTAACCTCCTTTATTAATTTATTAATGACCTTGTTGATCGGAGTAAAGTGTCAGTCTTTGCTGATGACACAAAACTATGTAGAATATTAAAATCTGACCTTGACATTATAATATTGCAAAATGATCTGGATAAGATGACTGAATGGGCAGAAACTTGGCAAATGAGATTTAATGTAGATAAATGTAGAGTAATGCACCTAGGACAGAGTTATCCTCTTGCTGCATATACATTAAATGGGACCATACTTGGGACTACAGAACAGGGGAAGGACTTGGGTATTCTGGTTACAAGTAAGCTGAGCAGCAGTACTTAATGTCAAGCAGCAGCCACAAAGTCAACCACAAAGTCAAACAGGATTTTAGGATGTATAAAAAGAGTAATAAAATCCCGTGATCCCAATGTATTATTACCCCTTTATAAATCATTTGTGAGGCCACTTCTAAAATATTGGATCCAGTTTTGGACTACATATTGTAAAAAGAATATTCAGAAGTTAGAGTCAGCTCAAACGCGGGCAACTAGATTATTTCAAGGGATGGAAGACCTCTCATATGATGAAAGGTTGGTAAAGTTGGGCTTGATTATCTTAGATAAAAGACGCCACAAAGGAAATCTCATCTACATGTATAAATATAAGTTTGACCTGTACAGAGGACTGGGACATGACTTATTCCTTCTAAGGACCATATTTAGGACAAGGGGTCACTCATTATGATTGGAGGAATGGCGATACCGGCAGCTGAAAAGGAAAGGGTTCTTTACAGAGAGAGCCGTAAGAATGGGGAATGCACAACTACAAGTGGTCGTAATGGCAGATACTATACTTTTTTTTTTTTTTGGAAGTGCATTTGAACAGCAAGGTGGATTGCTGTTGAGGGGAAATAGAGAGAAAAAAGAAAAATCTATAAATCTTTAGCATAGCGAGTGTGAGCGAGCTGAGTGTGACCTGAGTGTAAGTGTGAACGGCGGTAAGTGTGACTTGTGATTCAGTGACTTTGGAATCAGGGAGTTTCCAAGGGAGGAATTGCTGAATTGCTGTCTGTTTTTATTAATACTTTGTATTTATTTTTTATTTAACGTTCTGTGTGGTGCAATCCCCATTAGGAAATGTGCTCCACTATTGTTAATGCCATCCAGTGCACATCTTGCCACATGTATGCAATCCTTGATCAGCCGGTCGAGGGTGCATACTGCTGTGCGAGATGTGAGCACGCTGTGCATTTGGAAGCCCAGATTCTGGATCTAAATGTGCAGCTGGCAACACTGAGATCCATAGACAATATGGAGAGGAGTCTTTTGCTCACAGAGCAGACGCTCAATGGGATAGATGAGGAGGGGGATGGTAGGATGGAGCTGCAGGACAGTGAAGTAGCAAGCTGGGTGACAGTTAGAAAGCGGGGTAGAGGGAAGAGTGCCAGGGAGGCTAGTCCTGATCTGGCACACCCCAATAAGTTTGCTAAGTTGGCAGATGAGGGGGGTGCCAGTACAGGGGTAGCACTGCTGCAGCCAGGCATGTCCTCTGAAAGCCAGAGGAGTGTCTGCTCCAGTAAGGAGGGAAATAGGAGAGCACGGCAGGCCAGACTGGTGCTGGTAGTGGGGGACTCAATTATTAGGAGAACAGATAGGGCAATCTGTCACAAAGACAGGGATCGTCAAACGGTGTGCTGCCTACCTGGCGCTCGAGTCCGACACATCGCTGATCGGGTGGACAGATTACTGGGAGGGGCTGGTGAGGACCCAGCGGTCATGGTGCACATTGGCACAAATAACAAAGTTAGAGGTAGGTGGAAGGTGCTTAAAGATGATTTCAGGGAATTAGGCTGCAAGCTGAAAGCAAGGACCTCCAATGTGGTATTTTCCGAAATACTGCCTGTACCACGTGCCACGCCAGAGAGGCAACGGGAGATTAGGGAGGTTAATAAGTGGCTCAAGAATTGGTGTAGGAAGGAGGGGTTTGGGTTCCTGCAGAACTTGGCCGACTTCTCAGTTGGCTACAGGCTCTACGCTAGGGACGGGCTGTACCTCAATGGGGAAGGTGCAGCTGTGCTGGGGGAGAAAATGGCTAGAAGGTTGGAGGAGTGTTTAAACTAGGGATTGGGGGGAGGGTATTCAATTTATAGGAGGGGAAGATAGTGCAGATAGAGACCTGGGCACAAATAAGGAAGTTGGGGGCGGTGGTGGCATGGGGGGTGGGGTTAGAACAGTTAATAATTTAGGAAAGAATAGAGGTACAGAGAGATACATAAAGTGCATGTATACTAATGCCAGAAGCCTTGCCAACAAAATGGACAAATTAGAATTAATGTTGTTGGAGCATAATTATGACATGGTGGGGATATCTGAAACATGGCTGGATGAGAGCCATGACTGGGCTGTTAACTTGCAGGGCTATAGCCTGTTCAGAAATGACCGTACAGATAAGCGAGGGGGTGGGGTGTGTCTATATGTAAAATCATCCTTAAAACCCATCCGGCGTGATAATATAGGTGAATTTAATGAAGATGTAGAGTCCCTGTGGGTGGAGATAAGGGGAGGGGGAAAAATAATAAATTACTGATAGGGGTTTGTTATAAATCTCTAAAAATAATGGAAGCAATGGAGAATATCCTTGTAAAGCAAATAGATGAAGCTGCGACTCAAGGAGAAGTCATTATTATGGGGGACTTCAACTACCCTGAAATAGATTGGGGAACAGAAACCTGCAGTTCCAGCAAAGGTAATCGGTTTTTGACAACTATGAGAGACAATTACCTTTCGCAACTGGTTCAGGACCCAACAAGCTAGACCTAATATTAACAAACAGACCAGACCGCATATCAAATATAAGGGTTGGGGGTCACTTGGGGAATAGTGATCACAAAATAATAAGTTTTCATGTATCCCTAAATAAGATGTGTAATAGAGGGGTGACAAGGACACTAAACTTCAGGAGGGCAAATTTCCAACGGATGAGAGAGGATCTTGGTGCAATTAATTGGGACGATATCCTGAGACACAAAAATACACAGAGAAAATGGGAGACGTTTATTAGCATCCTGTATAGGACCTGTGCACAGTATATACCATATGGGAATAAACATACTAGAAATAGGACGAAACCAATATGGCTAAATAGAGCTGTAAGAGGCGCAATAAGGGACAAAAAGAAAGCATTTAGAGAAATAAAGGAAGTAGGTAGTGAGGAGGCATTAAATAAATACAAAAAGTTAAATAAATTCTGTAAAAAGCATATCAAGGCAGCAAAGATTGAGATAGAGAGACTCATTGCCAGAGAGAGTAAAAATAATCCCCAAATATTATTTAACTACATAAATAGTAAGAAACTAAAAAATGATAGTGTTGGCCCCCTTAAAAATAGTCTGGGTGAAATGGTGGAGGAGGATGAGGAAAAAGCCAATATGCTAAAATGACTTTTTTTCATCAGTATTTACAAAGAAAAATCCCATGGCAGACAATATGATCAGTGATAACAAAAATTCCCAATTAAATGTCACCTGCTTAACCCAGCAGGAAGTTTGGCGGCGTCTAATAATCACTAAAATTGACAAATCTTCGGGCCCGGATGGGATACACCCCCGAGTACTGCAGGAATTAAGTACAGTCATTGATAGACCATTATTTTTAATCTTTAAAGACTCCATAATAACAGGGTCTGTACCACAGGACTGGCGTATAGCAAATGTGGTGCCAATATTCAAAAAGGGGACAAAAACTGAACTCGGTAATTATAGGCCAGTAAGCTTAACCTCTACTGTGGGTAAAATCCTGGAGTGCATTCTAAGGGATGCTATACTGGAGTATCTGAAGAGGAAAACCTCATGACCCAGTATCAGCACGGGTTTACTAGGGACCGTTCATGTCAGACTAATTTGATCAGCTTCTATGAAGAGGTAAGTTCTGGACTCAACCAAGGGAACCCAGTAGATGTAGTGTATATGGACTTTTCAAAAGCTTTTGATACGGTGCCACACAAAAGGTTGTTACATAAAATGAGAATAATGGGGATAGGGGAAAATATGTGTAAGTGGATTGAGAGCTGGCTCAGGGATAGGAAACAAAGGGTGGTTATTAATGGAGCACACTCGGACTGGGTCGCGGTTAGCAGTGGGGTACCACAGGGGTCAGTATTGGGCCCTCTTCTTTTTAACATATTTATTAATGACCTTGTAGGGGGCATTCAGAGTAGAATTTCAATATTTGCAGATGACACTAAACTCTGCAGGGTAATCAATACAGGGGAGGACAATTTTATATTACAGGATGATTTATGTAAACTAGAAGCTTAGGCTGATAAATGGCAAATGAGCTTTAGAAGTAATAAGATGTATAACTATGTGCTTAATTCTAAAACTCTGGGCAAAACCGTCAATGAAAAAGACCTGGGTGTATGGGTGGATGACAAACTCATATTCAGTGGCCAGTGTCAGGCAGCTGCTACAAAGGCAAATAAAATAATGGGATGCATTAAAAGAGGCATAGATGCTCATGAGGAGAACATAATTTTACCTCTATACAAGTCACTAGTTCGACCACACTTAGAATACTGCGCACAGTTCTGGTCTCCGGTGTATAAGAAAGACATAGCTGAACTAGAGCGGGTGCAGAGAAGAGCGACCAAGGTTATTAGAGGACT
This sequence comes from Ranitomeya variabilis, assembly GCF_051348905.1. Classification (NCBI taxonomy): domain Eukaryota; kingdom Metazoa; phylum Chordata; class Amphibia; order Anura; family Dendrobatidae; genus Ranitomeya; species Ranitomeya variabilis. The sequence continues at coordinate 325,391,762 of NC_135235.1, read as the reverse complement.
GTGGGGTCTGCAATACCAAGACAGGTTATTACACTTGGGGCTATTTAGTTTGGAAAAATGAAGACTAAGGGGTGATCTTATTTTAATCTATAAATATATGAGGGGACAGTACAAAGACCTTTCTGATGATCTTTTTAATCATAGACCTGAGACAAGGACAAGGGGGCATCCTCTACGTCTGGAGAAAAAAAGGTTTAAGCATAATAACAGACGCGGATTCTTTACTGTAAGAGCAGTGAGACTATGGAACTCTCTGCCATATGATGTTGTAATGAGTGATTCATTACTTAAATTTAAGAGGGGACTGGATACCCTTCTGGAAAAGTATAATGTTACAGGGTATATACACTAGATTCCTTGATAAGGCGTTGATCCAGGGAACTAGTCTGATTGCCGTATGTGGAGTCGGGAAGGAATTTTTTTCCCCAATGTGGAGCTTACTCTTTGCCACATGGTTTTTTTTTGCCTTCCTCTGGATCAACATGTTAAGGCATGTTAGGTTAGGCTATGGGTTGAACTAGATGGACTTATAGTCTTCCTTCAACCTTAATAACTATGTAACTATGTAACTATAACAGCATTTAAAAAATGGCTGAACAATTTCCTCATTGCACAAAACATTGCGGGTTATAGCTAATTTAATGACAAAATGCACAATTGGTGGAGAAAGTTTGAACTTGATGGAACTTGATGTATTTCATGACAGAAGAGAGAGAAATGTTTTTTAATAGCGGGCACACTTTTTTTTACTTGATCGTTGTTATTCATTGAATAACGGCAATCACGTGATCAAGGACCAGAAAAACCAGCCCTGATCGTGTTCTCCAGGGTCTCAGCTACCCCCAATAGCTGAGACCCCAGAGAATTTGCGATGGTGGGAGGAGCTATAGGCTTATTCACGATCGCCATTTTAAAACTGCACTGAAGGAATAATGCCTCTTAACGGACGCCGTTTTAATGCGTATCGGCTGTATTTAAGGGGTTAAAAATAATTAACTATGCTCACTACAGTGGTAATATTTCCAGGATGAAAATTACTTTTTTTTATTTGCAAACATCTTAACAAATTAAATCTCATGCTGAAATGCAACAAAGGAAATCCAACGTTTTTGGACAGTCAAAAAATTGTCGAAATGTTGAGTCATCTCTCAATAGTCATATGTGATTTGGATATAGTTGGAAATGTTTTTTGCATCTTCCTATTGTATATATATCCAGAACATTTGTCATCTACCTCACATGCAGATACTAAATGTGCTTCATTGAATAAATAGAAGTATTTGCGAATATGCAGTCTTTGTATTACTCTTTTGAAGAACTTTGCTTTTGGTTAAAGGGCAATACAACAAAGAGAATAAAAATGTTCATTGAATGCCAGATTTCAAGTGATTCACATATTTTGATATTGTCATTCACTAGATGTTCATATACACACAGTATTCATTTAGTTCTTACAGAAATTAAAGGCAGAATACAGGAAAATTCACGGATAATTGTATTCATTGATATTCTAAACAGGTAATGGCTCATTTTAGTACAGAATATGCCCCAATGCTAAAGAAGGGTTATGTATTATCCATGATAAAGTGCGTGATTAAACCCTCATTGGAATGTGGTCAAACGCCAAATGCAAAGTATATTATTCCCAAAAATGATGATATACTGTGCAGCCTTCTCAGTTCTGTCAATTACGGCTTCATTTATCAGAGATGGAGAAATCTGATGCTAAAAAATAAATTACTGTGATGGTATTTTGGCAGAAAATTGACTTTTAGTAATCTCTTTATTAAACTATATTAATCTCTTTACGAGACTCCTAAATATTCATGAGCAATATGAGAATAGCCAGAAGATAAAATCCAAAAGCCATTTAATAGCTATAACTATATAATGTATACATTAAAGACGAAGACTATAGTACATCCTGAGACCTTAGATGTTTCAGTTTATTCAGTTCACTGATGTCTGTGCTGCTAATTCTTTGTATCAGGAAGAGCACAATTTTTTTTGGTTCTGAATGAATCCTATGGGCCACAAAAAAATAAAGTGGTACTTACTTGAATATAGCCCCTAAACCACAATAAAAGTTACATTTCATTACTTGTGATCTTATACTTTCCCATCTTTACCCTATCCCTTCTTTGTCCTTACTAATGCAATTTACTTTAAGTGGTGTAAACTTAGTGAGATAATTATCACTTCTTATTTTGTTTATAAAAATACAAAAGATAGAAACATTGAAAAAGAATCGGCACTCACCATTGGCATGTGAATTGTCAGCACTTGATTTGATCATTTCAAGAGGAACAGAGACATAAGGAATGAAGGAGGGAAATCTGTTTTGCATTAACTATGCTTCTTCTTCTATTGGCTATATTGTATACCATATATCTTCTCTGTGGGAATCCAAAAAACAGAAAAAAGAAACAGCACTACCAGCTGGTTCTATCACCTGAGCTATCTGCGTGTGACTCTGATACCAAGAAGCAAAAAACGGATGGCCGGTGCTCACGCTTGAAATGAGTCCAAATGAGTAGAAGAAAAAGCCGGCACTCACTATCCAGGCAAAATCCAAAACTTTATTCTGACAACATGTCAAATGCAGGACAGGCAGGGAAAAAACGGGCTTCCACAAGATGACGACCGTTTCATGCAAATGCGCTTCCACAGGTCTTGACACTGACTGAAGGTGGGTGGAACTCTTATAACCATATCCGCTAATAGGTTACCTCCCCAACTCCCAGCGTCATAACATCCTACTTTTCATTTAAAAATATGAAACAAAAAAATGTATGACTAAAATTCACTAAAACAACATCATACACAAGAAAACATAACACCATAAGTACCATAATATCAAAATGACAGAATAATGTAGGAAGGAAAGAGGAAAACATACAACTTCACCGGGAGACAGACTTTCACAGAAACACTGACATATCCAGTTTTTCATTTAACCCCAAAGGGCCGTAGCGTTAACACGCATGATCCATTTACCTTCTCTTCTCAGTAACAACCTATTATGGTTGCCCCCCTGTTCTGGTAGAGTAACCCTTTCCAATCCAATAAATCGCAGCACTGATGTATTGCCCCCATGATAATTACGCATATGAGAAATTAAACGGGGTACACCCTTCCCTGTACTGATGGATCTCAGATGCTCTCTAAATCTAATATACAGGGGTCTGATCGTTTTCCCGATATAAAAAAAAGCCACAAGGGCAAAAAAGCGCATACACTGTGTATGTGGTCTAAAGGTACCGTCACATTAAGCGACGCTGCAGCGATAGCGACAACGATGCCGATCGCTGCAGCGTCGCTGTTTGATCGCTGGAGAGCTGTCACACAGACCGCTCTCCAGCGACCAACGATGCCGAGGTCCCCGGGTAACTAGGGTAAACATCGGGTTGCTAAGCGCAGGGCCGCGCTTAGTAACCCGATGTTTACCCTGGTTACCAGCGTAAAAGTAAAAAAAACAAACAGTACATACTCACCTGCGCGTCCCCCAGCATCTGCTTCCTGACACTGACTGAGCTCCGGCCCTAACAGCAGAGCGGTGACGTCACCGCTGTGCTTTCACTTTCACTTTAGGGCCGGATCTCAGTCAGAGCAGGAAGCAGACGCTGGGGGACACGCAGGTGAGCATGTACTGTTTGTTTTTTTTACTTTTACGCTGGTAACCAGGGTAAACATCGGGTTACTAAGCGCGGCCCTGCGCTTAGTAACCCGATGTTTACCCTGGTTACCAGTGTAAAACATCGCTGGTATCGTTGCTTTTGGTGTCAAACACAACGATACACGGCGATCGGACGACCAAATAAAGTTCTGGACTTTATTCAGCGACCAGCGACATCACAGCAGGATCCTGATCGCTGCTGCGTGTCAAACTAAACGATATCGCTAGCGAGGACGCTGCAACGTCACGGATCGCTAGCGATATCGTTTAGTGTGACGGTACCTTTACATGTTATAAAATCCTCTGTGGGTGTTTGCTTTTCTTCTTTGATCTTGACCAAAACAAACACTGCCAAGCCCACAGAGAAGTTCTATGGTATGTGCTCAGTTGCATGAATGGGAAATTTGTATGTTTGTTAGGTCATTACTTTGGAATAGTGGGACATAGAGGAAAAAGAAAAACTGGTCCAGAACCAGTGCAGTAGCACCGATTAGAGAAGGTACTTGGGTTATATTAAAAAATCAGTGAACGATCCTCTTTAAAAGTAAATTTTTGTAATCTATGCAAAAACTATACTAAACCCATCATGTACAATATTCACACACTAAAATTGAGTGGTTATTAATGATTGAAGGGGAGATTGAGAATGTTCATTCACATATTAAATGAATGTTTGTTAAGAAACATAGTCTAGCTACCTTGACAATCCTTTTGGAAATGAGCAGAGTTTGAGTCAAACACCCAGAAATGTGGGATTTGACTCGAATTTTTGGAGTTTGACTCGAATTCGAACAATTCAATTTGATTTGCAATTAACAAAAAGAGAAAAAAAATTCCCACACTGTTGAAGCATCAGAGACAGGGTAAATGTAATTTTACATTGCTAGGCGGGCCTCCCCATAGTGCCCTGCAACTATGTAATGTAACATGTCAGCACATGAGTCATCACAGATAAGTGGTTCCCAGTGGAGCACAGTTTGCACGACAGTGTCATTTTCCTTCTTCAGAGACACTGGTAAATTATCTTTCTCTCCCTCCTCTCTCTCCCTCTTTTTCTTTCTCTCTTTCCATCTACCTCTTTTTCTCTCTCATGAAATCAAAGTGTAAAGGTACCATCACACTCAGCGACACTGCAGCGATATAGACAACGATCCGACCTAAACTAGATCGCTGGAGCGTCGCTGTATAGGTCGCTGTAGAGACGTCAAACACACCAACTCCCGAACGATGCAGGAGGGATCCAGTGACATAACAGCGACTCACTTATCATTCTCGATGGTTGTTAGCTCCATGTCAAACAGCTAGAGTGTAACAATCAGACAAATTGCAGCGTAGCCAGATAGGCGTGTTTCTCCACATGGAGACACCCAGGATGTGACGTCCTGGCGTCCCGGAATATAAACCGCGACTCTACAGCGATTCAGTCGTTCCATCTTGTTTGAGAGCTGCGTCTTCACGTTCTTCTGCCTTTCCAGCATCCTGTCTGGAACGACCCTCCGCCAGCTATGATCCTCTTCTCCCGTGAGCGTTCTGTCTGGAACGCCGTACTCAGTATACTGCAGGCGTCTTCATTGGTTCTTTTCTTGCTCATCAACGGTATGAAATATCTTTGAGTTGTTGTTTGTTTCTTCTGTGTATAGTTATGGTTATGCAGCAATACTTATCTATGTACAAGGTAAAATGATGTATAAAACATCTCTGGCAGCCATCTTGTGCATCTGGCAAGCGGACGCACAAGATGGAGGCACTTTATGATGCGGTTAGCAACTCTTTTGCGCTGGCTGCCATTTTGTGCGCACACTATATGGAAAGGTAAACCAACTCTTTTGTGTCTGCCTTGGCTTGGCTGGCCCTGGCCTGCTCCGCTAGTTAATTAAAACAGCACACAACATAACGGTAATATGAAACTTTTTTTTTTTAAAGAACTCGTAATATTAAGGTTTTATTTTTAACAAATAAAAAAATTAAATCCTCCCACGGCGGTGGGCTAACAGGTGTCGCAGCGTGCGGCCCTGCTGCTTCACTTGCTCCAGCAGGAGCGCTGCTGTCCTCTCCATTCTTTTCTGCTTCGCCAGCAGCTCTCTCACGGTGGGCGATTCTGTGGATAGAAGAGGTCGGAGAACGGACGGTGATTACGCTGCAAATACGGCATGTATGAACATACCCTGAGATTTACTACACACTCAATTTGGTTCTGTCCCAGAGGGCGAGAACGTTTTTTTTGTCGTTTTTGTCGTTGTCAAATGTGACATCCCACCGATAACCCCTCCCACTGTCTGTATACTTACGGAGAAGGGACGCCGGTTGTACATGCCTGGAAGAGGTGCTGCTGACCTCCCATCCCCTCGCTCGGGCCACAGCTGCCGCAGCTAAAAGGAAGAAAATACATATCTGGTTAACAATTGAACACGCTGTGGGGAAGCGCTCGCAGTTTTGGTCATTTTCGAATGCTCGCCTCTGGGGAGAATGCCGCCGACCCGTGGGAGGAAGATGAGTGGCGGAAGGGAGGTGTTGTGGTTTGCGGTGGGGTGCTAGCGCACCTGCGCCTGGTCCTTACTGCGTCTGTAATGTATACAATATTTCAGCTCCCCTCTAATGTCCCATATGCAGTAATAAAATTGCAAAGAATGATGGTTAACATACGTGATGTCCCGGGCTGTGGGCTGCCGCTGGTGGCGGACGAAGGTGTGCTGGCTGGTGCTGGTGCCGGTTGCTGGCACCGTCTCTCTACACAAACATTAAAGAACAGCAATATTTAGACACCAAAAGTACAGGGCTCCAGAGTAAAAAAAAATACCTAGGCACCGTTGGCGGCAAAAGTTAGGAGCCAAATTTAATTTTTAGTCGCCAAATGTACGTACATATATAGAAAATAGAGGTCACTCTTCCCAGTGATGCTATACTCTGCATTGTCTGGGGGCTCTGGTGTTCAATGGTCTGCCTGGCCTGGGACATGTATTATTGCATAACTAGGAAGCGCCTCAGGGCAACGTGTGTCTCCTGATTCCCCCCTCCCGGCAATTGCGGACATCCCAAAATTTTATATCTTGGTGGAGATTCTGGAACCCCTGACCTGACCATTTTTCACATTCCAACCCTCCCGGCAGCGTGCGTCTCCCGATTCCCCCATACTGGTACTTACCACGCCTTGTCTCCGCCCGCAACTCTGCCAGAAGCTGTGGGGTCTTGTAGCGGAGGTCAGCCCACTTTTTCCGCAGCTGCAGTGCACTGCGGCGGATGCTGAACCTCCTCTCCATCATGTGCCCAATGCGGCGCAGCACCTCCTGCTTGTGGAGGTTCGGGTGGGCAGGTCCAGTCTCCAGGCCCTCATAGTCCAGGGCATACATTTTGCGCACAAAAAATGAAAGTTTGGTCTGCCCCAGAGGAGCAGAACGTTGTCGCACCCCCATTTTCCCTGCAAAGATGCTGAACCGCCTAACCATGCCAAGATGAGGTCCTTGACTCAGGCGTGATGCCACGCGATCCGCATAGCTATAATGTCTCCGTTTATGCACAGCGTCGCAGTTGTGGCGCCGACTCCAGAAATCACTCTTTGGCATTCCCGGTTTCAAGCCGCAGCGCTCATCGTCCTGGTTTCAGCATTCCAGCGGCTTATAGTGATTTTAGTGTATTAATGGGGAACGGCTGTTGCGTCAACGCTGCTTATTAGCCCTGCGTATTTAACGGACGTATAATATGCAGCAAATACGCGGTGTGTGAACGCTACCTTATAGTATTCGATGTCTTGTGTCAGTTTTGCAAATCATAACTACTAATTCTTTTTTTGGGTTTTTCAGGTTGCCATGTCTATTACAGATGTACCTGTGATTGTAGCGGCTGCGTTGTTGGTTGAAGCTCACCGCCAGCTGGAGGCTCACGCGCGGAACACTCATACAAAGCGACAGCGCCGCATGTGGACCAGACAGTGGCTGCAGAAGAGGAATCAATTGTCCCATACGGGCCTAATAAGGGAACTGCAGGAGAACAACCCGCATGATTTCAGGAACTACCTGCAAATGTCAGAGGATTCCTTTAATGTGCTACTTGCAGCTGTGGAACCTTCTATCAGGCGGCAAAATACCAGGATGCGAGCTGCTGTCCCTGTGGATGAGAGACTGGCAGTCACGCTGCGGTTCCTGGCGACTGGCAGGTCTATGCAAGACTTGCATTACTGCACAGCTATTTCCCGATCCCTGCTCAGCGTCATCATCCCAGAGACATGTAAAGCAATCGTCTCAGCTTTACACCGCACTTACATGACTTTCCCGGAGACCCAGGTTGATTGGAAACAGATTTCCCATGGATTTCAGCAGCAATGGCAGTTCCCAAATTGCGGTGGGGCCTTGGATGGGAAACATGTCCGCATCACCCAACCACCACACTCCGGCTCATTTTTCTACAATTACAAGGGTTATTTCAGCATCATTCTCATGGCCCTCGTTAATGTAAACTATGTATTTATAAGTGTGGCTGTAGGGATCAATGGGAGAGTATCTGATGGCGGAGTTTTGGAGTACACCGATTTTGGGGACCGCTTGAAAAAACAGAAACTGGCCTTGCCGCCCAACAGTGACACAACTGGAAACATGAACTTTGTGTTTGTCGGAGATGAGGCGTTCCCACTGCATCCCAACCTTCTGAAGCCCTTCTCCCAGAAAACTCTGACACTGGAGCGACACATTTTTAATTACAGACTTTCCAGAGCTAGACGCGTTGTGGAGAATGCTTTTGGTATTATGGCAAACCGATTTCGGGTTTTCCACACTACACTCAACATGAAACTCTCGTCTATTGACTCTGGTGCTTGCCTGTTGCGTCCTGCACAACTTTCTACGCCGCCGTGATGCCAGTGCATACAGCCCTCCACAATATGTTGACTCTGTTGACCCTGCAAACAGAGATGTAACCCAGGACGAATGGCGTCTAGATGAGCACAGGGTTTCAGGCTTGGAAAGTCTTGGATCCAGAAGGAACTCTGATGATGCGACGATTTGCAGGGAGAAGTACTGTGACTTTTTCAATGGGCCAGGGGCTGTCCCATGGCAGCATCTCCAGCAGTAGCGTAACTGTAGCCATTACTTTTAGCATGTATTATGGAATACATTTTTTGGGGTTGATGTGCTCTTGTGTACTAGTACCATGTGTTATGGAATATGTTTTTTTGGGTTGATGTGCTCTCGTGTACCATTTTGTTGATGACCCATGCAATTCCTTTTTCTGTCTCAATGTCTACATAAATATATATCTATCTATGCACATACTCTAGTTCTGTATCAAACATATCAATAAATATATCTATCTATGCACATACTCTACTTCTGTATCAAACATATGAATCCTGGGAGTCCGCAGTATCCTCTGCCCTAGCGCTTTCATGACTTTCATCTCTCTCTCTCTCTCTCTCTCTCTCTCTCTCTCTCTATATATATATATATATATATATATATATACTAGATGGTGGCCCGATTCTAATGCATTGGGTATTCTAGAATATGCATGTCCACGCAGTATATTGCACAGCCCACGTAGTATATTGCCCTGCCACTTAGTATATTGCCCAGCTACGTAGTATATTGCCCAGTAACGTAGTATATTGCCCAGCCACGTAGTATATTGCCCAGCCCAGCAATGAAGTATATTGCCCAGCCACGTAGTATATTTCCCAGCCACGTAGTATATTGCCCAGCTACATAGTATAATGCCCAGCTACGTAGCATTATGCCCAGTCACGTAGTATATTGCCCAGCCACGTAGTATGTTGCCCAGCCACGGAGTACATTGCCCAGCCACGTAGTATATTGCCCAGCGACGTAGTATATTGCCCAGCGATGTAGTATATTGCCCAGCCACAGAGCCACGTAGTATAGAGACTTAAAAAAATAAATATTTTTTTTATTATTTTTGACATGACATATTTTTACTATTGATGCAGCATAGGCATAGGGTATTACGGAGTAGGGGAAGGACTAATCTTTATTTTTTTTAATCTTTATTTTTATATAGCGCTAACATATTACGCAGCGCTTTACAGTTTGCACACATTATCATCGCTGTTCCCCGAGTATGTCTTTGGAATTTAGGAGGAAACCGGAGTGCCCGGAGGAAACCCACGCAAACACGGAGAGAACATACAAAATCTTTGCAGATGGTGTCCAAGGTGGGATTAGAACCCAGGAAGGACTTATAAAGTTTATTAACATATAAATAAATATATATATATATATATATATATATATATATATATATATATATATATATATATATATACTCACCTTCCGAAGGTGGGATTAGAACCCAGGAAGGACTTATAAAGTTTATTAACATATAAATATATATATACTCACCTTCCGAAGTCCCGTTGAAGTCCTGCTATACTCACCATCCGCCGCCTTTCCCTGGGACCGGAAGCTGCCGCTTGCAATGGAGCGGTCCCGGGAGCGAGAAAGGCGGCGGAGGGTGAGTATAGCAGTTGTTTTTTTTTATTTATTTTTTTATTACTTTTGACTAGTGTTGAGCGATACCATCCGATACTTGAAAGTATCGGTATCGGAAAGTATCGGCCGATACCGGCAAAGTATCGGATCCAATCCGATACCGATACCCGATACCAATACAAGTCAATGGGACTCAGGTATCGGACGGTATTCCTGATGGTTCCCAGGGTCTGAAGGAGAGGAAACTCTCCTTCAGGCCCTGGGAACCATATTAATGTGTAAAAGAAAGAATTAAAATAAAAAATATCGCTATACTCACCTGTCCGACGCAGCCGGGACCTCAGCGAGGGAACCGGCAGCGTTGTTTGTTTAAAATTCGCGCTTTTACTTGGTTACGTGAGGTCCCGGCTTGTGATTGGTCAGGGCGGCCATGTTGCCGGGACGCGGACCAATCACAGCAAGCCGTGACGAAATTACGTCACGGTTTGCTGTGATTGGTCCGCGTCCCGGCAACATGGCCGCCATTAACCAATCACAAGCCGTGACGTCACGGGAGGCTGGACATGCGCGTATTTTGAAAAGCGCGCGTGTCCAGCCTCCAGTGACGTCCCGGCTTATGATTGGTCACGGCGCCATGTTGCCGGGACGCGGACCAATCACAGCAAGCCGTGACGAAATTACGTCACGGCTTGCTGTGATTGGTCCGCGTCCCGGCAACATGGCCGCCATTAACCAATCACAAGCCGTGACGTCACGGGAGGCTGGACACGCGCGCTTTTCAAAATACGCGCATGTCCAGCCTCCCGTGACGTCCCGGCTTGTGATTGGTTAATGGCGGCCATGTTGCCGGGACGTCACTGGAGGCTGGACATGCGCGCTTTTCAAAATACGCGCATGTCCAGCCTCCCGTGACGTCACGGCTTGTGATTGGTTAATGGCGGCCATGTTGCCGGGACGTCACTGGAGGCTGGACACGCGCGCTTTTCAAAATACGCGCATGTCCAGCCTCCCGTGACGTCACGGCTTGTGATTGGTTAATGGCGGCCATGTTGCCGGGACGCGGACCAATCACAGCAAGCCGTGACGTAATTTCGTCACGGCTTGCTGTGATTGGTCCGCGTCCCGGCAACATGGCCGCCCTGACCAATCACAAGCCGGGACTTCACGTAACCAAGTAAAAGCGCGAAATTTAAACAAACAACGCTGCCGGTTCCCTCGCTGAGGTCCCGGCTGCGTCGGACAGGTGAGTATAGCGATATTTTTTATTTTAATTCTCTTTTTTACACATTATTACATTAATGTTGTTGCGATACCCGATACCCGATACCACAAAAGTATCGGATCTCGGTATCGGAAATTCCGATACAGCAAGTATCGGCCGATACCCGATACTTGCAGTATCGGAATGCTCAACACTACTTTTGACATGACATATTTTTACTATTGATGCTGCATAGGCATAGGGGATCACGGAGTAGAGAAGGGACTAATCGGACTTATAAAATTTATTAACATATAAATATATATATATACTCACCTTCCGAAGTCCCATTGAAGTCCTGCTATACTCACCATCCGCCGCCTTTCCCTGGGACCGGAAACTGCCGCTTGCAATGGAGCGGTCCCGGGAGCAAGTAAGGCGGTGGAGGGTAAGTATAGCAGGTGTTTTTTTTTTTTTTTTTAAATTACTTTTGACATGACATATTTTTACTATTGATGCTGCATAGGCATAGGGGATCACGGAGTAGAGAAGGGACTAATCGGACTTATAAAATTTATTAACATATAAATATATATATATACTCACCTTCCGAAGTCCCGTTGAAGTCCTGCTATACTCACCATCCGCCGCCTTTCCCTGGGACCGGAAGCTGCCGCTTGCAATGGAGCGGTCCCGGGAGCGGGAAAGGCGGCGGAGGGTGAGTATAGCAGGTGGGGTTTTTTTTGTTTGTTTTTTTTTTTTTATTACTTTTGACATGACATATTTTTACTATTGATGCTGCATAGGCATAGGGGATTACGGAGTAGGGAAGGGACTAATCGGACTTATAAAGTTTATTAACATATAAATATATATATATATATACTCACCTTCCGAAGTCCCGTTGAAGTCCTGCTATACTCACCATCCACCGCCTTTCCCTGGGACCGGAAACTGCCGCTTGCAATGGAGCGGTCCCGGAAGCAAGTAAGGCGGCGGAGGGTAAGTATAGCAGGTGTTTTTTTTTTGTTTTTTTTTAATTACTTTTGACATGACATATTTTTATTATTGATGCTTCAAAGGCATAGGGGATTATGGGGTAGGGGAGGGACTAATCAGACTTATAAAGTTTATTAACATATAAATATATATATATACTCACCTTCTGAAGTCCCGTTGAAGTCCTGCTATACTCACTATCCGCCACCTTTCCCTGGGACCGGGAGCTGCTGCTTGCAAAGGAGCGGTCTCTGGAGCGGGAAAGGCGGCGTAGGGTGAGTATAGCAGGTGTTTTTTTTTTTTTTCTACTTTTGACATGACATATGTTTACTATTGATGCTGCATAGGCATAGGGGATTACGGAGTAGGGGAGGGACTAATCGGACTTATAAAGTTTATTAACATATAAATATATATATATACTCACCTTCCGAAGTCCCATTGAAGTGCTGCTATACTTACCATCCGCCGCCTTTCCCTGGGACCAGAAGCTGCCGCTTGCAATGGAGCGGTTCCGGGAGCGGGAAAGGCAGCGGAGAGTGAGTATAGCAGGTGTTTTGGGTTTTTTTTGTTTTTTTTTATTACTTTTGACATTACATATTTTTACTATTGATGCTGCATAGGAATAGGGGATTACGGAGTAGGGGAGGGACTAATCGGACTTATAAAGTTTATTAACATATAAATATATATATATACTCACTAGTGTTGAGCATTCCGATACCGCAAGTATCGGGTATCGGCCAATATTTGCGGTATCGGAATTCCGATACTGAGATCCGATACTTGCCGCATATCGGATACCGGAATCGGAAGTTCTCAATTCAAACAGCACGAATTCAGCCAATGAGGAATGATTAGAAGTGTGGGCACATCCTGTTCAGCATGGTGGGCATGAAACTACTGGCAAGGCTGTGATTGGCTGCTGAAATGATGTCATGCAGCAGTTTAAAAGTCGCTGGCGCCATTTTGGGCTCACTCTGCTGTGAATTCAGTTAGGCATAGGACGCTGTGTTCTGACAGAGGGCCAGTTGAGATAGCGATTTGCTTCTTTGTGCTTTTCCCAGGCTAATTTAGCAACCGCTGTGTGTTCACCTTGCTTTTGCCTTGCAGCGCTGTTTTCACAGCGATCTGCAAGGTCTCTGTGTGTGTGTGTGTGTGTGTGTGTGAGTGCAGCCCACTCTGTAGTCTGTGTGCAGCCATAGCCGGTTGTATCCAGCTCAGGGTGGTTCACTGACTCATACAGTTCTATCCATTCCATTGTCCTTTTTTGCAAATAGTGCAGGCTGCTGCACATTTTTTCAAATAATTCCTATCGGTAGCTTTCCACCCGTATCCAGCTAAATTGTGGAAAAACACTACATAGGATAATGTGGAGGAGGTTTTTGTGGCCTTGCAGCGCCGTTTACAGCTGTCTGCAGGTCTCCGTGTGAGTGCAGCTCGCCCTGTAGTCTGTGTGCAGCCACAGCCGGTTGTATCCAGCTCAGGGTGGTTCACTGACTCATACAGTTCTATCCATTCCATTGTCCTTTTTTTCAAATAGTGCAGCCCACTGCACATTTCTTCAAATAATTACTATTAGTGGCTTTCCACCCGTATCCAGCTAAATTGTGGAAAAACACTACATAGGATAACGTAGAGGAAGTTTTTGAGGCCTTGCAGCGCCGTTTATGGCTGTCTGCATGGTCTCCGTGTGAGTGCAGCTCGCCCTGTAGTCTGTGTGCAGCCACAGCCGGTTGTATCCAGCTCAGGGTGGTTCACTGACTCATACAGTTCTATCCATTCCTTTGTCCTTTTTTGCAAATAGTGCAGCCAGCTGCACATTTTTTCAAATATTTCCTATTAGTGGCTTTCCACCTGTATCCAGCTAAATTGTGGAAAAACACTACATAGGATAACGTAGAGGAGGTTTTTGGGGCCTTGCAGCGCCGTTTACGGCTGTCTGCACGGTCTCCGTGTGAGTGAAGCTCGCCCTGTAGTCTGTGTGCAGCCACAGCCGGTTGTATCCAGCTCAGGGTGGTTCACTGACTCATACAGTTCTATCCATTCCATTGTCCTTTTTACGTCATACCGTAAAATCCATTTTCCTTTTCTTTAAGTAGTGCAGGCTGCTGCACATTTTTTCAAAAAATTCCTATTAGTGTCTTTCCACCCGTATCCAGCTAAATTGTGGAAAAACACTACATAGGATAACGTAGAGGAGTGTTTTTGGGCCTTGCAGCGCCGTTTACGGCTGTCTGCACGGTCTCCGTGTGACTGCAGCTCTCCCTGTTGTCAGTTCAGCCCCCACAAAATAAATAAATAATAAAGTTCACCAAACACACCACTTTACAGTTGCCACATTAGCTCATATTAAAGTCTAGTCCACACTTTAGAAAATTAGTGTTTCTTATACCTGTTAGGAGCTGTTCAGGAATAAGCACACAAAGCCGATAGTACTTTTCTGCTTATCTTTATCAGTCAACCAAGATGAAGAAGGCAGGGAGTAAGGCACGTGGGCGTGGGCGCGGAGCAGGGAGAGGATGTGGGGATTCTGTGCCTGCTGCGGGCACCGGTGACTCATCATCACCCAGTTTAAGCAGGGAACAGTCCTTCATGCGCAGCTTTGTCGGAGAGCGCCGTACACCGCTGCTGCATGAAGACCAAATTGAAGCCGTTGTCGGATGGATGGCAGCTAACACATCGACTTCAATTAGTGCCACATCCTCTCAGACACAGAGCACTGGAGAGCACTCATCTGTCTCTTTGCCACCTGCCAAATTGCCCAGGCAGACAGAGAGCCCAGGACAGGAGCCGTCTCTACTTCTGTTCTCTGAATCTCTTGGCTTGGAAACAGGGGGGCAGCCAAGCAGCATTGGAGAAATGGAAGAAGAGGCAGTGTGCAGTGATGCCCAACAGCTTTTTCTCTCTGAGTCTGAAGAGGCGGGCGGGCCAGTGCCTCCGGTCACCACATCGCAGGACGCATCCGCTGATGACACTCAGGTGCCACTTTCTGATGCGTGCTCTGCTGCTGAGACTACCCAGGAGGAGCAGTTGGTGGCAGAGGGTAGTGTAGATGATGAGGTTCTTGACCCATCTTGGTGTGAGGGACAGGAAGGTGGTGGGAGCAGCTCTGAGGAAGAGATTCCCCGAATGGGCCAAAGAGGGAGACGGAGGGGGTAGATTGCGGATCCTGTAGCCTCCACTTTGGCACCCGTTAGGAGCATGTCTCTTCCAAAAGCCAAAAAGGGCACTCCCAAGACTTGCAGTGCCTGGTCCTTTTTTGACACAGTTGCAGATGACATTTGCTATGTCAAATGCAAGGTGTCTCATCACAAAGTCAAAAGAGGGAGAAATGTCAGCAACCTCAATACCTCCAACATGTGGAAACATGTGCGGAACAGGCACGCGGCGGAGTTACAAAAACACACTGAAGAGCTAGGCCACCCAACAGCGGCAGCTACCACCTCTTCAGCTCGTGTTGCCTCTTCCTCCAGCTCACACGCAGCTGGTTCGGCTTCCTCCCAGGATCGCCGTGGAAGAACCTCTGGCACTGTTGTACAGAGACCCACTGTAATTCCACCCGCAGCACCATGTTCCCAGTTATCCTCACACTCCCAGGCCAGTCTACAGCCATCGGTAGTACAGGCATGGGAGAAAAGGCGGCCTTTCTCGGCAAACCACCCCCGAGCACAGGCTCTGACTGCAGGCATTGCCAAACTTCTGTCACTGGAAATGCTGTCATTCAGGCTGGTGGAGACTGACAGCTTCCGTGACTTGATGTCATTGGCAGTCCCACAGTACAATGTGCCCAGCCGCTTTTATTTCAGCAGGCAAGCCTTTCCTGCCCTGCACAAGCATGTAGAGGGACACATCAAACACGCGCTACTGAATGCCGTCAGTAGCAAGGTCCACCTCACCACCGATGCGTGGACCAGTCAACATGGACAGGGGCGATACCTTTCCCTCACTGCCCATTGGGTTAATGTTGTTGAGCCGGGTACAGATCGTGCGAATGGCGCAGGACGTGTCCTGCCCACTCCAAGGATTGCAGGAATCCAGTCTGTGCGCATTGACTCCTCCTCTTACACAAGTTCCTCAAAATCATCGCAGCAGGAGCCGTCACAGTCCACCTCCACATGGACCCGTGAACGTTTACCTGTTACGACTGACATGAGCACAGCCGTGGCCAAACGTCAACAGGCCGTCTTGAAATTAATTTATTTGGGGAATCAAAGCCACACAGCGCAGGAGCTCTGGAATGCCATCAAGCAGGAGAGCGATGTGTGGTTTGTGGCAGCGAATCTCCAGCCAGGCATGGTAGTGTGTGACAATGGCCGAAATCTGGTGGCAGCTCTGGGCCTCGGCAACCTCACTCACATCCCATGTCTGGCACATGTGCTCAATTTGGTCGTGCAGAGTTTTTTGAGGGACTATCCGGATCTTGATGAACTGCTTCACAAGGTCCGCCTAGAGTGTGCTCACTTGCGGCGTTCCAGCACGGCAAAATCGCGCATTGCGGCTCTGCAGCGCCGATTCCGCCTTCCGGAACATCGCATCATATGTGACCTACCTACCAGGTGGAATTCCACGTTACATATGTTGGAGCGGTTGTGTGAGCAGCAGCAAGCAGTAATGGAGTACCAGCTGCATCAGGCGCAAAGAAGTCGCACTCCGCGCCGTTCAGACTTCACAACCACAGAGTGGGCCACTATGAAGGACGTCTGCCAGGTTTTGCGTCCCTTTGATTATTCCACGCGGATGGCGAGTGCAGATGATGCACTAGTCAGCATGACTGTCCCCCTTATCTGCCTGCTTGAAAAATCACTGCAAGCACTAAGGGATGATGTTATGGAAGAGGTGGAGGATGAGGATTCACCATTTCCATCATCTTCTGGACAGTCAGTGCCACATGGTTCCTCACAAACGCGTAGGCAGGGGACACTTTGTGAGGAGGATGAGGAGGAGTCAATGGAGGAGGAAGACATCCGTCCAGAGGAGGGAGTTACACAATTGTCCAGTAGTCAGTGTGTACAGTGAGGGTGGGGTGATGACGAGTGGGCAGAGATCACGCCTCAAGCAGGGGACAGCGTTTCTTGGCCAGTTGGCAGTCTGCAGCACATGGTGGATTACAAGCTGCAGTGCCTGAGAAACGACCGCCGCATCACCCACATTCTGAACATGTCTGATTATTGGGTGTTCACCCTCCTCGATCCTTGCTACCGGGACAACGTAGAAAGCCTCATCACACCGTTGAACCGGGAGCGAAAAATGCGGGAGAACCAAGACACACTGGTGAATTCCATCATCTTCTCCAGTCCAACTGAGAGAAGTGCTGCTAGTGCATTACAAAGCAGCTCAGTGCGTCCAGGCAGTGGAGGAGGCTCTGCACAAAGAGGGAGCAAAACCAGTATGGCCCAACTGTGGCACAGTTTTGTGTGCCCACCACAAAAGTCTACACCATCACAGATGGCTCCAGTCAGCAGGAGGCAACGGTTCCGTCAGATTGTGACAGACTACATGTCTTGCCCTCTTGCTGTACTCCCAGATGGCTCTTCCCTTTTCAAGTTTTGGGTCTCAAAGCTGGATACATGGCCAGAGCTAAGCCAGTATGCATTGGAGGTGCTGGCTTGCCCTGCGGCTAGTGTATTATCGGAACGCGTCTTTAGTGCTGCAGGTGGTGTACTAACTGACCGTCACATGCGACTATCCTCCGATAACATTGACCGGCTTACTTTCCTGAAAATGAACCAGGCCTGGATCTCGCAGGAATTTGCCACTCCTCTTCCTGATTAAATAATTGGGTGACTGTCTACAGTATCCAGGTCTCCTGTTGTGTTCATCTTTCTACCACCTGAACTGTAATTCCTGGGCTCCAACACCGCCAGTTGAGGCTCAGAAGTGCCGTCTGCACAGTCAAAACATACGACCCAGTGTTATTGGGTGTCAGTAACGTCAGCTGATCCCCAGCTGTGTAGCCGGCAATGTGTCCTGCGACCGCCACGCTGACACAACTGAAATGTAAGGTAACCTGTCCCCCCCCAGGCGTTTGTTACTGAAATAGACACCTTGTGCAGCAGTAATGCTGCACAAGGAAAAGGTAACTATTTTTGTTTAGCTCCTTGCACACTCAGAACTTAACACTTTTAAAGTGTGTCCACTGATACCGTAAAACCATCCCGGAGGTGGGACTTTCCTTTGTAATGTGACGCAGCACAGCCGTCATTCCTACCCCCTTAGCGCCGTGCGCCGCCTCCTCAGCGTTGTTTGATTCTGTCCCGGAGTGTTATGACCCCAATGGCGAGGGTCTCAGAGATATCAGCAAGTCTGCGAAGTACAAAAATCCAGCTCATAGGGCAGTGGTAACTGGGTTGACCATATATCTACTCCTAACGCCAACACTAGAAGTAGCCAGGGAACATGCCTACGTTGGTCGCTAGATGTCTCGCGCCAGCCGGAGGACTAACTACCCCTAGAAGAGGAAAACAAAGACCTCTCTTGCCTCCAGAGAATAGACCCCAAAAGTAGGATACAAGCCCCCCACAAATAATAACGGTGAGGTAAGAGGAAATGACAAACACAGAGATGAACTAGGTTTAGCAAAGAGAGGCCCGCTTACTAATAGCAGAATGTAGTAAGATAACTTATATGGTCAACAAAAACCCTAACAAAATTCCACACTGGAGATTCAAGAACCCCCGAACCGTCTAACGGCCGGGGGGAGAACTCCAGCCTCCCTAGAGCTTCCAGCAAGGAAAGGATACAGATAATGAACAAGCTGGACAAAAATGCAAACAAAAACAAATAGCAAAAAGCAAGAAAGCGGACTTAGCTTAATCACGCAGGAACCAGGATCAGTAGACAAGAGCACTACAGATTAGCTCTGATATCAATGTTGCCAGGCATTGAACTGAAGGTCCAGGGAGCTTATATAGCAACACCCCTGACCTAACGACCCAGGTGAGCATACAAGGGATGATAGACATACCCAGAGTAAAATCACTAGTAGCCACTAGAGGGAGCCAAAAGGTAAATTCACAACAGTACCCCCCCCCTTAGTGAGGGGTCACCGAACCCTCACCAAGACCACCAGGGCGATCAGGATGAGCGGCGTGAAAGGCACGAACTAAATCGGCCGCATGCACATCAGAGGCGACCACCCAGGAATTATCCTCCTGACCATAGCCCTTCCACTTGACCAGGTACTGAAGCCTCCGCCTGGAGAGACGAGAATCTAAGATCTTCTCCACCACGTACTCCAACTCGCCCTCAACCAACACCGGAGCAGGAGGCTCAGCAGAAGGAACCACAGGCACAACGTACCGCCGCAACAAGGACCTATGAAATACGTTGTGAATGGCAAACGACACCGGAAGATCCAGGCGAAAGGACACAGGATTAAGGATCTCCAATATCCTGTAAGGACCAATGAATCGAGGCTTAAATTTGGGAGAGGAGACCTTCATAGGAACAAATCGAGAAGACAGCCATACCAAATCCCCAACACGAAGTCGGGGACCCACACCGCGGCGGCGGTTGGCAAAACGCTGAGCCTTCTCCTGTGACAACTTCAAGTTGTCCACCACATGATTCCAGATCCGCTGCAACCTATCCACCACAGAATCCACTCCAGGACAGTCAGAAGGCTCCACATGTCCCGAGGAAAAACGAGGATGGAAACCGGAGTTGCAGAAAAATGGCGAAACCAAGGTGGCAGAACTAGCCCGATTATTAAGGGCAAATTCAGCCAACGGCAAGAAGGTCACCCAATCATCCTGATCAGAAGAGACAAAACACCTCAAATACGCCTCCAGAGTCTGATTAGTTCGTTCCGTTTGTCCGTTAGTCTGTGGATGAAAAGCGGAGGAAAACGATAAATCAATGCCCATCCTACCACAAAAGGATCGCCAGAACCTGGAAACAAACTGGGATCCTCTGTCCGACACAATATTCTCAGGAATGCCGTGCAAACGAACCACGTTCTGGAAGAACACAGGAACCAGATCAGAAGAGGAAGGCAGCTTAGGCAAAGGAACCAGATGGACCATCTTGGAGAAACGATCACATATCACCCAGATGACAGACATGCCCTTAGACACCGGAAGATCCGAAATGAAATCCATAGAGATGTGTGTCCAAGGTCTCTTCGGGACAGGCAAGGGCAAGAGCAACCCGCTGGCACGAGAACAGCAAGGCTTAGCTCGAGCACAAGTACCACAGGACTGAACAAATGTCCGCACATCCCTTGACAAGGAAGGCCACCAAAAGGACCTGGCCACCAGATCTCTGGCGCCAAAAATTCCCGGGTGCCCTGCCAACACTGAGGAATGAACCTCGGAAATGACTCTGCTGGTCCATTTAGCAGGCACAAACAATCTGTCAGGTGGACAAGAGTCAGGCCTACCAGCCTGAAATCTCTGCAACACACGTCGCAGATCTGGAGAAATAGCTGACAAGATAACTCCTTCCTTAAGAATACCCTCAGGTTCAGCGACTCCAGGAGCATCAGGCACAAAGCTCCTAGACAGAGCATCGGCCTTCACATTCTTAGAACCTGGTAAATACGAGACCACAAAGTCAAAACAGGAGAAAAACAATGACCAGCGGGCCTGTCTAGGATTCAGGCGTTTAGCAGACTCGAGATACATCAAATTTTTGTGATCAGTCAAGACCACCACACGATGCTTAGCACCCTCGAGCCAATGACGCCACTCCTCAAATGCCCACTTCATGGCCAACAACTCCCGATTGCCCACATCATAATTTCGCTCTGCCGGCGAAAACTTCCTAGAGAAAAAGGCACAAGGTCTCATAGTAGAGCAACCAGGGCCTCTCTGCGACAAAACGGCCCCTGCCCCAATCTCCGAAGCATCCACCTCAACCTGAAAGGGAAGTGAGACGTCAGGCTGGCACAAAACAGGCGCCGAAGTAAACCGGCGTTTCAGCTCCTGGAAAGCCTCCACGGCAGCAAACACAAGCCACTCAGAGTTAAAGGGGAAAAGAAAAAAAAAATGAGAGAGAGAAAAAAAAACTCAGAACTTTCTTTCTTATAATCCCGCTTCTGCAATGCATTTAACATTTAATACGGGCCTGGCAAACTGTTATGACCCCAATGGCGAGGGTCTCAGAGATATCAGCAAGTCTGCGAAGTACAAAAATCCAGCTCATAGGGCAGTGGTAACTGGGTTGACCATATATCTACTCCTAACGCCAACACTAGAAGTAGCCGGGGAACATGCCTACGTTGGTCGCTAGATGTCTCGCGCCAGCCGGAGGACTAACTACCCCTAGAAGAGGAAAACAAAGACCTCTCTTGCCTCCAGAGAATAGACCCCAAAAGTAGGATACAAGCCCCCCACAAATAATAACGGTGAGGTAAGAGGAAATGACAAACACAGAGATGAACTAGGTTTAGCAAAGAGAGGCCCGCTTACTAATAGCAGAATGTAGTAAGATAACTTATATGGTCAACAAAAACCCTAACAAAATTCCACACTGGAGATTCAAGAACCCCCGAACCGTCTAACGGCCGGGGGGAGAACTCCAGCCTCCCTAGAGCTTCCAGCAAGGAAAGGATACAGATAATGAACAAGCTGGACAAAAATGCAAACAAAAACAAATAGCAAAAAGCAAGAAAGCGGACTTAGCTTAATCACGCAGGAACCAGGATCAGTAGACAAGAGCACTACAGATTAGCTCTGATATCAACGTTGCCAGGCATTGAACTGAAGGTCCAGGGAGCTTATATAGCAACACCCCTGACCTAACGACCCAGGTGAGCATACAAGGGATGATAGACATACCCAGAGTAAAATCACTAGTAGCCACTAGAGGGAGCCAAAAGGTAAATTCACAACACCGGAGCCAGTGCTGTTATGTTATCCCTTGGCCAGGCGCACTTAGCGCTGCCCGTCTTCTGACATTATTTTGTGTCAGGCTGGCTGTGCCTGTGCGGCCGCGCTGGCCGAGATCCCGCCTCGCAGTGTCTTCTGATTTAATCACACTGCAGGCCTGGGATCCATGGGCATGCGCAGTGCATATCTTCACCTCAGGCTGTCACTCATCTCCCTCCGCCTTCTTCAGACTGTGCACTGTCAGCTGATCCCTAATAGCATGCCACGGCCATGACACCGCACAGTCTGAAGAAGCCGGAGGGAGGGGAGTGAGAGGCGAGGATATGCACTGCGCATGGCCACGGATCCCAGGCCCGCGGTGGGATTACATTAGACGACACTGAGAGGCGGGATCTTGGCCAGCGCGGCCGCACAGGCGCAGCCAGCCTGACACCAAATTATGTCAGAAGACGGGCAGCGCTAAGTGCGCCTGGCCAAGGGATAACATAACAGCACTGGCTCCGGGACAGAATCAAACAACGCTGAGGAGGCGGCACATGGCACCAAGGGGGTAGGAATGACGGCTGTGCTGCGTCACATTACAAAGGAAAGTCCCACCTCCGGGACGGTCTCACGGTATCAGGGGACACATTTTATAAGTGTTTAGTTCTGTGTTTGCAAGGAGCATAATGAAAAGAGCCACCTTTTCTTTTGGCATCCTTTGTGATGCAAAAGCTGGCTCTTTCAGCTACAAACGCCTTTGGGGGGGGTTAAAGGTTCCCTTTCGACTTGCTCCAATCACGCTTCGGCCTAGACGGTGTTCCTCTGCTCCTCCTGCTGTCCCTGGGCTCCAACACCACTAGTTGGTGCCTGGAAGTGCTGTCCGCACAGTCAACAGTCGCTCCTCTGTTATTGGGGTTCAGTAACGTCAGCTGCTCCCCTGCTGTGTGTGCTGCAATACCTCCTATCTGCTCCTCCTGCTGTCCCTGGGCTCCAACACCGCTAGTTGGTGCCTGGAAGTGCTGTCCGCACAGTCAACAGTCGCTCCTCTGTTATTGGGGTTCAGTAACGTCAGCTGCTCCCCTGCTGTGTGTGCTGCAATACCTCCTATCTGCTCCTCCTGCTGTCCCTGGGCTCCAACACCGCTAGTTGGTGCCTGGAAGTGCTGTCCGCACAGTCAACAGTCACTCCTCTGTTATTGGGGTTCAGTAACGTCATCTGCTCCCCTGCTGTGTGTGCTGCAATACCTCCTATGTGCTCCTCCTGCTGTCCCTGGGCTCCAACACTGCTAGTTGGTGCCTGGAAGTGCTGTCTGCACAGTCAACTGTCGCTCCTCTGTTATTGGGGTTCAGTAACGTCAGCTGCTCCCCTGCTGTGTGTGCTGCAATACCTCCTATCTGCTCCTCCTGCTGTCCCTGGGCTCCAACACTGCTAGTTGGTGCCTGGAAGTGCTGTCCGCACAGTCAACAGTCGCTCCTCTGTTATTGGGGTTCAGTAACGTCATCTGCTCCCCTGCTGTGTGTGCTGCAATACCTCCTATCTGCTCCTCCTGCTGTCCCTGGGCTCCAACACTGCTAGTTGGTGCCTGGAAGTGCTGTCTGCACAGTCAACTGTCGCTCCTCTGTTATTGGGGTTCAGTAATGTCAGCTGCTCCCCTGCTGTGTGTGCTGCAATACCTCCTATCTGCTCCTCCTGCTGTCCCTGGGCTCCAACACCGCTAGTTGGTGCCTGGAAGTGCTGTCTGCACAGTCAACAGTAGTGTTGAGCGATACCGTCCGATACTTGAAAGTATCGGTATCGGAAAGTATCGGCCGATACCGGCAAAGTATCGGATCTAATCCGATACCGATACCCGATACCAATACAAGTCAATGGGACACCAAGTATCGGATGGTATCCTGTATGGTTCCCAGGGTCTGAAGGAGAGGAAACTCTCCTTTAGGCCCTGGGATCCATATCAATGTGTAAAAGAAAGAATTAAAATAAAAAATAGGGATATACTCACCTCTCCGACGCAGCCCGGACCTTACCGCCGTAACCAAGAGCCGTTGTACCTAAGAATGCGCGCTTGAAGTGCCTTAGATGACGTCACGGCGCCCTAAGGTCTTTCAAGCGCTTGAAATACCTTAGAAGACGTCCGCAGCTTCTGATTGGTCGCGTAGCGGTCGCGTGACCGCTACGCCACCAATCACAAAGCAGTGACGTCACCTAAGGTCTTTCAAGCGCTTGTTGGTGCCTGGAAGTGCTGTCCGCATAGTCAACAGTCGCTCCTCTGTTATTGGGGTTCAGTAACGTCAGCTGCTCCCCTGCTATGTGTGCTGCAATACCTCCTATCTGCTCCTCCTGCTGTCCCTGGGCTCCAACACCGCTAGTTGGTGCCAGGAAGTGCTGTCCGCACAGTCAACAGTCGCTCCTCTGTTATTGGGGTTCAGTAACATCAGCTGCTCCCCTGCTGTGTAGCCGGCAATGTGTCCTGCAAACGCCACACAGACACAAAGCTGCCGCCAGTGCAGGCTTCGGCCTACACTCTGCTCCCTCTCCTCCTGCTGACCTGGGCTCTAACACCGCCAGTTGGCGCCCGGAAGTGCTAGCTGCACAGAGAAAAACACCCGCCAATGTGTCAGTGGGGTTTAGCAACGCCAGCTGTTCCCCTGCTGTGTAGCCGGCAACGTGTCCTGCAAACGCCACGCAGACACAAAGCTGCCGCCAGTGCAGGCTTCGGCCAACACTATGCTCCCTCTCCTCCTGCTGACCCTGGGCTCTAACACCGCCAGTTGGTGCCCGGAAGTGCTAGCTGCACAGAGAAAAACACCCGCCAATGTGTCAGTGGGGTTCAGCAACGCCAGCTGTTCCCCTGCTGTGTAGCCGGCAACATGTCCTGCAAACGCCACACAGACACAAAGCTGCCGCCAGTGCAGGCTTCGGCCTACACTCTGCTCCCTCTCATCCTGCTGTCCCTGGGCTCTAACACCGCCAGTTGGCACCCGGAAGTGCTAGCTGCACAGAGAAAAACACCCGCCAATGTGTCAGTGGGGTTCAGCAACGCCATCTGTTCCCCTGCTGTGTAGCCGGCATCGTGACCTGCAAACGCCATGCAGACATAAGTACTGAAATTGAAGGGAACCTGCCCCCCCCCCGGCGTTGCCATGTATAACAGCCACCTTGTACTGCAGTAATGCTGCATTTGTACAAGGTGGCTCATTAAGTTACTCTCCTTGCACACGCCGAACGCAACACGTCTAAAATGTGTCCCCTGAGACCATTAAACCGTCCCTGAGGTGTGACTTTCCTTTGTAATGACACGCTGCAACCCCCTTGGTAGCGCTGCCCGTCTTCTGACATCATTGTTTGGCTGGCTGCGCCTCTGCGGCCACCCTGCCCGACACAACGCCCCTCGGTGTCTTATTTATTTTGACTGCGAGGGTTTGATTGACGGGCATGAGCAGTGCATATCTTCGCCTGTCACTCATCTCCTTCCACCTTCTTCAGACTGTATGGCTTCATGGCCGTGGCATGCGATAAGGGATCAGCTGACGCCGCACAGTCTGTAGCAGGTGTAAGGACACGAGTGAGAGGCAAACATGTGTACTGCGCAAGGCCATGAATCCCAGCCTCACAGTGTGAATTAAGGAAAAGATACTGCAGGGCTGAAATTCATGGTCAACGCGAACCACACCGGCCGACATGAAATGATGTCAGAAGATGGGCAGCGCTAACAGCTCATGGCCAAGGGATAACACGACAGCGCAGACTCCTGTACAGCTAATAACGACGCTCAGGAGGCTGGGCCCAGCACCAAGGTGGGATTCTTGACAGCTGTGCTGCGCCTCATTAAGAAGGAAAGTCACGCCTTCAAGACAGTTTGACTGTATAAGGGGCTAAATGTTATACGTGTTTCATTCAGCGTCTGCAAGATTCAAAACTTATAGAGCAACCTTTGACTTGTGCAGCATTAGAGCTGCACAAGGTGTGGCTCTTCTAGTTTGTACACCTGAGGAAGGGTTAAAGGTAACCTTTAAAATTGGTTCAATTAGGCTTCGGCCTACACTCTGCTTCCTCTCCTCCTGCTGTCCCTGGCCTCTAACACCACCAGTTGGCGCCCGGAAGTGCTAGCTGCACAGAGAAAAACACCCGCCAATGTGTCAGTGGGGTTCAGCAACACCAGCTGTTCCCCTGCTGTGTAGCCGGCAACGTGTCCTGCAAACGCCACGCAGACACTAAGCTGCCGCCAGTGCAGGCTTCGGCCTACACTCTGCTCCCTCTCCTCCTGCTGACCCTGGGCTCTAACACCGTCAGTTGGTGCCCGGAAGTGCTGGCTCCACAGAGAAAAACACCAGCCAATGTGTCAGTGGGGTTCAGTAACGCCAGCTGTTCCCCTGCTGTGTAGCCGGCATCGTGTCCTGCAAACGCCACGCAGACACAACAACTGAAATTGAAGGGAACCTGTACCCCCCAGGTGTTTGTATGTATAACAGCCACCTTGTGCAGCAGTAATGCTGCATTTGTACAAGGTGGCTCATTCAGTTATTGTCCTTGCACACGTCGAACTCAACACGTATAAAATGTGTCCCCCGAGACCATTAAAACGTCCCTGAGGTGTGACTTTCCTTTGTAATGACACGCAGCGACCCCCTTGGTGGCGCAGCCCTTCTTCTGACATCATTGTTTGGCTGGCTGCGCCTCTGCGGTCGCCCTGCCCGACACAACACCCCTCGGTGTCTTATTTATTTAGACTGCGAGTGTGTGATTTATGGGAATGAGCGGTGCATATCTTCGCCTGTCACTCATCTCCTTCCGCCTTCTTCAGACTGTACGGCTTCATGGCCGTGGCAAGCGATAAGGGATCAGCTGACACCGCACAGTCTGTAGCAGGTGTAAGGACACGAGTGAGAGGCGAACATATTGACTGCGCAAGGCCATGAATCCCAGCCCCGCAGTGTGAATTACTGAAAAGACACTGTGGGGCTGGGATTCATGGGCATCGCGAACCGCACCAGCCGACATGGAATGATGTCAGAAGCCGGGCAGCGCTAACAGTGCATGGCCGAGGGATAACACGACAGCGCAGACTCCTGTACAGCAAATAACGATGCTCAGGAGGCTGCACCCAGCACCAAGGTGGGATTTTTGACAGCTGTGCTGCATCTCATTAAGAAGGAAACTCCCGCCTCCAAGACAGTTTGACTGTATAAGGGGCTAAATGTTATACGTGTTTCTTTCAGCGTGTGCAAGGAGCAAAATTAAAAGAGCAACCTTTGACTTGTGCAGCATTACTGCTACCCAAGCTGTGGCTCTTCTAGTTTGTTACACCTGAGGGGGGGTTAAAAGTTACCTTTAAAATTGGCTAAATTAGGCTTCGGCCTACACTCTGCTCCTCCTGCAGAGCCTGGGCTCTAACACCGCCAGTTGGTGCCCGGAAGTGCTGGCTGCTCAGAGAAAAACACCTGTCAATGTGTCAGTGGGGTTCAGCAATGCCAGCTGTGCCCCTGCTGTGTAGCCGGCAACGTGTCCTGCAAACGCCACACAGACACAACAGACCTAAAACTGCCACGAGTGCAGGCTTCGCCCTACACTCTGCTCCCTCTTCTCCTCCTGCTGACCCTGGGCTCTAACACCGCCAGTTGGTGCCCGGAAGTGCTGGCTGCACAGAGAAAAACACCCGCCAATGTGTCAATGGGGTTCAGCAACGCCAGCTGTTCCCCTGCTGTGTAGCCGGCATCGTGTCCTGCAAACTCCACGCAGACACAAGAACTGAAATTGAAGGGAACCTGTCCCCCCCCAGGCATTGGCATGTATAACAGCCACCTTGTACAGCAGTAATGCTGCATTTGTACAAGGTGGCTCATTAAGTTATTCTCCTTGCACACACCGAACGCAACACGTTTAAAATGTGTCCCCTGATACCATTAAACCGTCCCTGAGGTGTGACTTTCCTTTGTAATGACACGCTGCAACCCCCTTGGTAGCGCTGCCCGTCTTCTGACATCATTGGTTGGCTGGCTGTGCCTCTGCGGCCACCCTGCCCGACACAGCGCCCCTCGGTGTCTTATTTATTTTGACTGCGAGGGTGTGATTGACGGGCATGAGCAGTGCATATCTTTGCCTGTCACTCATCTCCTTCCGCCTTCTTCAGACTGTACGGCTTCATGGCCGTGGCATGCGATAAGGGATCAGCTGACGCCACACAGTCTGTAGCAGGTGTAAGGATACGAGTGAGAGGCGAACATATTGACTGCGCAAGGCCATGAATCCCAGACCCGCAGTGTGAATTAATGAAAAGACACTGCGGGGCTGTGATTCATGGGCATCGCGAACCGCACCAGCTGACATGAAATGATGTCAGAAGACGGGCAGCACTAACAGCTCATGGCCAAGGGATAACACAACAGTGCAGACTCCTGTACAGCTAATAACGACGCTCAGGAGGCTGGGCCCAGCACCAAGGTGGGATTCTTGACAGCTGTGCTGCGCCTCATTAAGTAGGAAAGTCACGCCTAGTAAGCATTTATTTTCACTTATTTAACAGGCACTTTTCTTTTTAGGATAGGGTACTCTCGCTATTGAGCATATTACTGAAGTTGAGTAGCGTTGCCATGTATCCCAGCAACGGTCCCATGTGATCTTATGATGTCACAGTGGGCGTTATCTATAGCGCCGCTCGTTTTTTGATTCTATTATTTCAGTGCCGTTGAGGCCATACTTTTGCGGTGCCCATTCCCAATAATGTATCTAATTACACTAATTCATGATTTCATTACGGCAATTTTTCCTATGCCGAGGCACTTCCGCAATTGCGCACTTTATATGACTCTTGATAGCGTTGCTATGTATCTTGGTAACGGCCCCACGTGGGCTTGTGATGTCACAATGGGCGTCTTTATAATGATTACATGTGGGCTTTGATTGGCTGTTCGGTATTTATATAGACTTCCCTTTTCCCTCCTTGTCACATACCCCCGGAAGAAGAATTCATTTTGAAACGCGCGTTGGGGATTCAGCAGGTCTCGTGCAACTTCCACTTTGGTAAATGTGATAGGAGATTGTCTTGAGTAGCCACATATGGTGTCACCACTTGTTTTCCTGCGGCCATTTTCCATTTGGCATTTTAGTTAGTTACTAGTGTAACACTTTATATGCTTGAGCCCTGTGTACTTATGGTCGATACATGTGGCACACTTATAATAATAATATACTTCATGGTCTTACATCTATCTCCTTGAGTATTTTTACCATTGCCATTATAACAGTCACTAGTAGTGTTGAGCATTCCGATACCGCAAGTATCGGGTATAGGCCGATACTTGCGGGTATCGGAATTCCGATACCGAGATCCGATACTTTTGTGGTATCGGGTATCGGTATCGAAACAACATTAATGTAAAAATGTGTAAAAGAGAGAATTAAAATAAAAAATATTGCTATACTCACCTCTCCGACGCAGCCTGCACCTTACCGAGGGAAGCGGCAGCGTTCTTTGTTTAAAATTCGCGCTTTTCTTTCCTTTACGTGAAGTCCCGGCTTGTGATTGGTTGCGTCGCAGTCACATGGGCGACGCAACCAATCACAGCAAGCCGTGACGTAATTTCAGGTCCTTAAGGATTTTAAAATTACGTCCCGGCTTTGTGATTGGTTGCGTCGCAGTCACATGGGCGACGCAACCAATCACAGCAAGCCGTGACGTAATTTCAGGCCCTTAAGGATTTTAAAATTACGTCCCGGCTTTGTGATTGGTTGCGTCGCAGTCACATGGGCGACGCAACCAATCACAAGCCGTGACGTCACGGGAGGCTGGACACGCGCACATTTTAAAATGCGCGCTTGTCCAGCCTCCCGTGACGTCCCGGCTTGTGATTGGTTGCGTCGCGGTCAACCAATCACAAGCCGGGAGGCTGGACACGCGCGCATTTTAAAATGCGCGCTTGTCCAGCCTCCCGTGACGTCCCGGCTTGTGATTGGTTGCGTCGCGGTCAACCAATCACAAGCCGGGAGCCTGGACACGCGCGCATTTTAAAATGCGCGCTTGTCCAGCCTCCTGTGACGTCCCGGCTTGTGATTGGTTGCGTCGCGGTCAACCAATCACAAGCCGGGAGGCTGGACATGCGCGCATTTTAAAATGCGCGCGTGTCCAGCCTCCCGGCTTGTGATTGGTTGACCGCGACGCAACCAATCACAAGCCGGGACGTCACGGGAGGCTGGACAAGCGCGCATTTTAAAATGCGCGCGTGTCCAGCCTCCCGGCTTGTGATTGGTTGACCGCGATGCAACCAATCACTAGCCAGGACGTCACGGGAGGCTGCACAAGCGCGCATTTTAAAATGCGCGCGTGTCCAGCCTCCCGTGACGTCACGGCTTGTGATTGATTGCGTCGCCCATGTGACTGCGACGCAACCAATCACAAAGCCGGGACGTAATTTTAAAATCCTTAAGGGCCTGAAATTACATCACGGCTTGCTGTGATTGGTTGCGTCGCCCATGTGACTGCGACGCAACCAATCACAAAGCCGGGACGCAATTTTAAAATCCTTAAGGACCTGAAATTACGTCACGGCTTGCTGTGATTGGTTGCGTCGCCCATGTGACTGCGACGCAACCAATCACAAAGCCGGGACTTCACGTAAGGAAAGAAAAGCGTGAATTTTAAGCAAACAACGCTGCCGGTTCCCTCGGAGAGGTGAGTATAGCAATATTTTTTATTTTAATTCTTTCTTTTACACATTAATATGGTTCCCAGGGCCTGAAGGAGAGTTTCCTCTCCTTCAGACCCTGGGAACCATCAGGAATACCGTCCGATACTTGAGTCCCATTGACTTGTATTGGTATCGGGTATCGGTATCGGATTGGATCCGATACTTTGCCGGTATCGGCCGATACTTTCCGATACCGATACTTTCAAGTATCGGACGGTATCGCTCAACACTAGTCACTAGATGTGTGTTAGTAAATTAGGCATTATGTGGGGGTTTGTTCGAGCCCTGTTCATTATGATCGGAGGCATTTTTATATGTTGATTGGTTTTGCACCAATATTGGGTTTTTACTAATGTTGTATTAATAAAGGTTTTCTAACATTTTTTGAACTATACATTCTGGTGGCTTGCTTAATTTCATTGGCAGGCCTCCGTGTGTTTCATGTTATCTTGAATGTGTTCACATATATTTTGGACTAATATGCATATATCCTGTACAGCTAATAACGACGCTCAGGAGACTGCGCCCAGCACCAAGGTGGGATTTTTGACAGCTGTGCTGCGTCTCATTAAGAAGGAAAGTCACGCCTCCAAGACAGTTTGACTGTATAAGGGGCTACATTTTATACGTGTTTCGTTCAGCATCTGCAAGTTTCAAAACTTAAAGAGCAACCTTTCACTTGTGCAGTATTACAGCTGCACAAGGTGTGGCTCTTCTAGTTTGTAACACCTGAGGGGGGGGGTTAAAGGTTACCTTTAAAATTGGTTCAATTAGGCTTCGGCCTACACTCTGCTCCTCCTGCAGAGCCTGGGCTCTAACACTGCCAGTCAGTGCCCGGAAGTGCTGGCTGCACAGAGAAAAACACCCGTCAATGTGTCACTGGGGTTCAGCAACGCCAGCTGTTCCCCTGCTGTGTAGCCGGCAACGTGTCCTGCAAACGCCACGCAGACACAACAGACCTAAAACTGCCGCCACTGCAGGGTTTGGCCTACACTCTGCTCCCTCTGCTCCTCCTGCTGACCCTGGGCTCTAACACCGCCAGTTGGTGCCCGGAAGTGCTGGCTGCACAGAGAAAAACACCCGCCAATGTTGTGAAATTGGATTCTGGGCTCCCCCGGTGGCCACTGGTGGAATTGAACTTGTGTGCATCATCCCCTCTGTTCACCTGCTCCCATCAGGATGTGGGAGTCGCTATATAACCTTGCTCCTCTGTCAGTTTCATGCCGGTCAACAATGTATTCAGAAGCCTTTCTGTGCATGTTCCTGCTACCAGACAACTCTCAGCTAAGTTGGACTTTTGTCCTTGTTTGTTTTTGCTTTTTGTTCCAGTTCACAGCTGCTGTTTCGTTACTGTGTCTGGAAAGCTTTTGTGATCGGAAATTGCCACTCTGGTGTTATGAGTTAATGCTAGAGTCTTAAAGTAATTTCTGGATGGTATTTTGATAGGGTTTTCAGCTGACCATGAAAGTGCCCTTTCTGTCTTTCTGCTATCTAGTAAGCGGACCTCGATTTTGCTAAACCTATTTTCATACTACGTTTGTCATTTCGTCTTAAATCACCGCCAATATATGTGGGGGCCTCTGTCTGCCTTTTGGGGAAATTTCTCTAGAGGTGAGCCAGGACTGTATTTTCCTCTGCCAGGATTAGTTAGTTCTCCGGCTGGCGCTGGGCATCTAGGGATAAAAAAAACGTAGGCATGCTACCCGGCTACTTCTAGTTGTGCGGCAGGTTTTAGTTCATGGTCAGTATAGTTTCCATCTTCCAAGAGCTAGTTCTCATATATGCTGGGCTATGTTCTCTCGCCATTGAGAATCATGACAGTTTGACCGGCCAAAAAAGGGTTAAATTACTGCTGAGAAAGGAGAGAAAAAAGAAGTCTGCTACAATTTTATTTTTTTTTTCCCTCTAGTTCTGAGTGTGCTCATAATTGAATCACTTGCTAGTCTGCCTATACTGCAGCCTCCCTCTCTTTCTCTCCTTCTAATCCTTGAATGGCTCTGTGTTCACCTGTTTGAAATGGATCTTCAGAGTGTAGCTACAGGTTTGAATAATCTTGCCACGAAAGTAC
This sequence comes from Ranitomeya variabilis, assembly GCF_051348905.1. NCBI lineage: Eukaryota > Metazoa > Chordata > Amphibia > Anura > Dendrobatidae > Ranitomeya > Ranitomeya variabilis. Next base: position 325,358,885 of record NC_135235.1, on the reverse strand, counting down.
AAAATTTGCAAGATTTTGTTGTTTATGCACCTATGTCTGAGCCTAGAATTCCTTTGCCCGAATTCTTCTCAGGGAATAGATCTCACTTTCAAAATTTTAAAAATAATTGCAAATTGTTTTTGTCCCTGAGGTCTCGCTCTGCCGGAGACCCTGCACAGCAGGTCAGGATTGTAATTTCCTTGCTCCGGGGCGACCCTCAAGACTGGGCTTTTGCATTGGCACCAGGGGATCCTGCGTTGCTCAATGTGGATGCGTTTTTTCTGGCCTTGGGGTTGCTTTATGAGGAACCTCATTTAGAGCTCCAGGTGGAAAAGGCCTTGATGTCCCTATCTCAGGGGCAAGATGAAGCTGAAATATACTGCCAAAAATTCCGCAAATGGTCTGTGCTTACTCAGTGGAATGAGTGCGCCCTGGCGGCGATTTTCAGAGAAGGTCTCTCTGATGCCATTAAGGATGTTATGGTGGGGTTCCCTGTGCCTGCGGGTCTGAATGAGTCCATGACGATGGCTATTCAGATCGATAGGCGTCTGCGGGAGCGCAAACCTGTGCACCATTTGGCGGTGTCTACTGAGAAAACGCCAGAAAATATGCAATGTGATAGAATTCTGTCCAGAAGCGAGCGGCAGAATTTTAGACGAAAAAATGGGTTGTGCTTCTATTGTGGTGATTCAACTCATGTTATATCAGCATGCTCTAAGCGTACTAAGAAGCCTGACAAGTCTGTTTCAATTAGCACTTTACAGTCTAAGTTTATTCTATCTGTGACCCTGATTTGTTCTTTATCATCTATTACCGCGGACGCCTATGTCGACTCTGGCGCCGCTTTGAGTCTTATGGATTGGTCCTTTGCCAAACGCTGTGGGTATGATTTGGAGCCATTGGAGGCTCCGATACCTCTGAAAGGGATTGACTCCACCCCATTGGCTAGTAATAAACCACAATACTGGACACAAGTGACTATGCGTGTTAATCCGGATCACCAGGAGATTATTCGCTTTCTGGTGCTGTATAATCTACATGATGTTTTGGTGCTAGGATTGCCATGGCTGCAATCTCATAACCCAGTCCTCGACTGGAAAGCTATGTCTGTGTTAAGCTGGGGATGTAAAGGGACTCATGGGGACGTACCTTTGGTTTCCATTTCATCATCTATTCCCTCTGAGATTCCTGAATTCTTGTCTGACTTTCGTGACGTTTTTGAAGAACCCAAGCTTGGTTCACTACCTCCGCACCGGGAGTGCGATTGTGCCATAGACTTGATTCCGGGTAGTAAATACCCTAAGGGTTGTTTATTTAATCTGTCTGTGCCTGAACACGCTGCTATGCGAGAATATATAAAGGAGTCCTTGGAAAAGGGACATATTCGTCCTTCGTCATCTCCCTTAGGAGCCGGTTTTTTCTTTGTGTCTAAGAAAGACGGCTCTTTGAGGCCGTGTATTGATTATCGACTTTTGAATAAAATCACGGTTAAATATCAATATCCGTTACAACTGCTTACTGATTTGTTTGCTCGTATAAAGGGGGCCAAGTGGTTCTCTAAGATTGATCTCCGTGGGGCGTATAATTTGGTGCGAATCAAGCAAGGGGATGAGTGGAAAACCGCATTTAATACGCCCGAGGGCCATTTTGAGTATTTGGTGATGCCTTTTGGTCTTTCAAATGCCCCTTCAGTCTTCCAGTCCTTTATGCATGACATTTTCCGCGATTATTTGGATAAATTTATGATTGTGTATCTGGATGATATTCTGATTTTTTCGGATGACTGGGACTCTCATGTCCAGCAGGTCAAGGAGGGTTTTTCAGGTTTTGCGGTCTAATTCCTTGTGTGTGAAGGGTTCTAAATGCGTTTTTGGGGTTCAAAAGATTTCCTTCTTGGGATACATTTTTTCCCCCTCTTCCATCGAGATGGATCCTGTCAAGGTTCAGGCTATTTGTGATTGGACGCAACCCTCTTCTCTTAAGAGTCTGCAGAAATTTTTGGGCTTTGCTAACTTTTATCGCCGATTTATTGCTGGTTTTTCTGATGTTGTTAAACCATTGACTGATTTGACTAAGAAGGGTGCTGATGTTGCTGATTGGTCCCCTGATGCTGTGGAGGCCTTTCGGGAGCTTAAGCGCCGCTTTTCTTCCGCCCCAGTGTTACGTCAGCCTGATGTTGCTCTTCCTTTTCAGGTTGAGGTCGACGCTTCTGAAATCGGAGCTGGGGCGGTGTTGTCGCAGAGAAGTTCCGACTGCTCCGTGATGAGACCTTGTGCTTTTTTTTCCCGTAAATTTTCGCCCGCCGAGCGGAATTATGATATTGGGAATCGGGAGCTTTTGGCCATGAAGTGGGCTTTTGAGGAGTGGCGTCACTGGCTTGAGGGGGCCAGACATCAGGTGGTGGTATTGACTGACCACAAAAATTTAATTTACCTTGAGTCTGCCAGGCGCCTGAATCCTAGACAGGCGCGCTGGTCGTTGTTTTTCTCTCGGTTTAATTTTGTGGTGTCATACCTACCGGGTTCTAAGAATGTTAAGGCGGATGCCCTTTCTAGGAGTTTTGAGCCTGACTCCCCTGGTAATTCTGAGCCCACAGGTATCCTTAAGGATGGAGTGATATTGTCTGCCGTTTCTCCAGACCTGCGGCGGGCCTTGCAGGAGTTTCAGGCGGATAGACCTGATCGTTGCCCACCTGGTAGACTGTTTGTTCCTGATGATTGGACCAGTAGAGTCATCTCTGAGGTTCATTCTTCTGCGTTGGCAGGTCATCCTGGAATTTTTGGTACCAGGGATTTGGTGGCAAGGTCCTTCTGGTGGCCTTCCCTGTCACGAGATGTGCGAGGCTTTGTGCAGTCTTGTGACGTTTGTGCTCGGGCCAAGCCTTGTTGTTCTCGGGCTAGTGGATTGTTGTTACCCTTGCCTATCCCGAAGAGACCTTGGACGCACATCTCGATGGATTTTATTTCGGATCTGCCTGTTTCTCAGAAGATGTCTGTCATCTGGGTGGTGTGTGACCGTTTCTCTAAGATGGTCCATCTGGTTCCCTTGCCTAAGTTGCCTTCTTCTTCCGAGTTGGTTCCTCTGTTTTTTCAAAATGTTGTTCGTTTGCATGGTATTCCGAAGAATATCGTTTCTGACAGAGGGACCCAATTCGTGTCTAGATTTTGGCGGGCATTCTGTGCTAGGATGGGCATAGATTTGTCTTTTTCGTCTGCTTTCCATCCTCAGACTAATGGCCAGACCGAGCGGACTAATCAGACCTTGGAGACATATTTGAGGTGTTTTGTGTCTGCGGATCAGGATGATTGGGTTGCTTTTTTGCCTTTGGCGGAGTTCGCCCTCAATAATCGGGCCAGCTCTGCCACCTTGGTGTCCCCGTTTTTCTGTAATTCGGGGTTTCATCCTCGATTTTCCTCCGGTCAAGTGGAATCTTCGGATTGTCCTGGAGTGGATGCTGTGGTGGAGAGGTTGCATCAGATTTGGGGGCAGGTGGTGGACAATTTGAAGTTGTCCCAGGAGAAGACTCAGCTTTTTGCCAACCGCCGTCGTCGTGTTGGTCCTCGGCTCTGTGTTGGGGACTTGGTGTGGTTGTCTTCTCGTTTTGTCCCTATGAGGGTCTCTTCTCCTAAGTTTAAGCCTCGGTTCATCGGCCCGTACAAGATATTGGAGATTCTTAACCCTGTGTCCTTCCGTTTGGACCTCCCTGCATCCTTTTCTATTCATAATGTTTTTCATCGGTCATTATTGCGCAGGTATGAGGTACCGGTTGTGCCTTCCGTTGAGCCTCCTGCTCCGGTGTTGGTTGAGGGTGAGTTGGAGTACGTTGTGGAAAAGATCTTAGACTCTCGTGTTTCCAGACGGAAACTCCAGTATCTGGTCAAATGGAAGGGATACGGTCAGGAGGATAATTCTTGGGTCACTGCCTCTGATGTTCATGCCTCCGATCTTGTCCGTGCCTTTCATAGGGCTCATTCTGATCGCCCTGGTGGTTCTGGTGAGGGTTCGGTGCCCCCTCCTTGAGGGGGGGGTACTGTTGTGAAATTGGATTCTGGGCTCCCCCGGTGGCCACTGGTGGAATTGAACTTGTGTGCATCATCCCCTCTGTTCACCTGCTCCCATCAGGATGTGGGAGTCGCTATATAACCTTGCTCCTCTGTCAGTTTCATGCCGGTCAACAATGTATTCAGAAGCCTTTCTGTGCATGTTCCTGCTACCAGACAACTCTCAGCTAAGTTGGACTTTTGTCCTTGTTTGTTTTTGCTTTTTGTTCCAGTTCACAGCTGCTGTTTCGTTACTGTGTCTGGAAAGCTTTTGTGATCGGAAATTGCCACTCTGGTGTTATGAGTTAATGCTAGAGTCTTAAAGTAATTTCTGGATGGTGTTTTGATAGGGTTTTCAGCTGACCATGAAAGTGCCCTTTCTGTCGTTCTGCTATCTAGTAAGCGGACCTCGATTTTGCTAAACCTATTTTCATACTACGTTTGTCATTTCGTCTTAAATCACCGCCAATATATGTGGGGGCCTCTGTCTGCCTTTTGGGGAAATTTCTCTAGAGGTGAGCCAGGACTGTATTTTCCTCTGCCAGGATTAGTTAGTTCTCCGGCTGGCGCTGGGCATCTAGGGATAAAAAAAACGTAGGCATGCTACCCGGCTACTTCTAGTTGTGCGGCAGGTTTTAGTTCATGGTCAGTATAGTTTCCATCTTCCAAGAGCTAGTTCTCATATATGCTGGGCTATGTTCTCTCGCCATTGAGAATCATGACACGCCAATGTGTCAGTGGGGTTCAGCTACGCCATCTGTTCCCCTGCTGTGTAGCCGGCATCGTGTCCTGCAAACGCCACGCAGACACAACAGACCTCCAAATGCCTCCAGTGCAGGCTTCGGCCTACACTCTGCTCCCCCTGCTGACCCTTTGCTCCAACACCACTAGTTGGGGCTCTAGGAAGACAAGCTTGAATAGGTCCCCATCCTGGTTCCAGTACCGTCAGCTGGTTCCAGGTAGAGCCTTTGGCTTAGGTGCCTCCTTCTGGGTATCCGAGTTCCACCAACGTCAGGTGGTCCTTGGTAGTGCTTTCAGGCATGGGTACCTCCTGCTTAGTAACCGGGTTCCAGTAACGTCAGCTGGTCCTCGGTAGTTCCATTGGTTCTTGTACCTTCGGCTACCCATCCGGGTTCCAGTACCGTCAGCTGGTTCTCGGCAGTGTCTTTTGCTCTTGTACCTTCTGCTCCCCATCCTGGTTCCAGTACCGTCAGCTGGTTCCGGGCAGAGCCTTTGGCTTAGGTGCCTCCCTCTGGGTATCCAAGTTCCACCAACGTCAGGTGGTCCTTGGTAGTGCTTTCAGGCACGGGTACCTCCTGCTTAGTAACCGGGTTCCAGTAACGTCAGCTGGTCCTCGGTAGTTCCATTGGCTCTTGGACCTTCGGGTATCCATCCGAGTTCCAGTTCCATCAGCTGTTTCTCGGCATTTTCTCAGCCTTCTTGTACCTTCTGCTACATTTCCAAGTTCAAGACCCTAAAGACGATGACCCGGAAGACCACCCCTAAGATGACGACCACACCAGAGACGACAACCACTGAGATGTCGATGACCCTGGAGACGACGACGACATGGGAGACCGAGAAGCAGAAGAACAAGAGGCTGCAGAACAAAGAGCAGAAGAACATTAAGCATAACACTAAATATCAGATCAAAAGATATTATCTAAATTATAAGCAGAAGAAGACTAAGCAGTGTATGGGGGTGAGTCCGTTCCTCCTCGTGGTGCCCCTGGATAAAGCCTGATGCTGCAGGCCAAACTGAACGCGGACAAATGTAACTCTTTTGTGACAGGCAGAACGGAAGGTGTAATCTTCAAACTTTTATAGATAACAACTACGGGAATGCCTGTCACAAATAAGAATATGATGAAGAACTTGAATATGAAGAAGAATAATAGTTAAATAAAAAGAATATGAACAATGTAACAAAAAAAAATTATAGGTAGAAGATGAAGAAGAAGATGAATAAGGTGAAGAAGAACTTGATGTCAAAGATGCTGATGATGATGAAGAAGAAAGTGTGGGAGAAGTAAAAAAGAGGGTGAAGGGCGTGGAAGTAGTGAAACATCAATATCTGACAAAATAAAAAAAAATCTTAACATAGTCAATATCTTTGTAACTCCGAACGTCTTAAAAAAAATTAAAATTCCTGCTATTCTATTTGATTGGGCTAAACCTCTATGCCTTTAATGTCTCCGCCACCTCCCCCAATACATCCTACATTATTCTTAGTTGTTTTCCTTCATGTAGAATGAACCTACAGGGAAAGAAAGGGTTTATTTTAATTCCGATATTTTCGTCCCATTGACTTGCATTGGTATCGGGTATCGGTATCGGCGAGATCCGATATTTTGCTGGTATCGGCCGATACTTTCCGATACCGATATTTTCTGATATCGGAAGGTATCGCTCAACACTAATACTCACCTTCCGAAGTCCCGTTGAAGTCCTGCTATACTCACCATCCACCCCCTTTCCCTGGGACCGGAAGCTGCCGCTTGCAATGGAGCGGTCCCGGGAGCGGGAAAGGCATCGGAGGGTGAGTATAGCAGGTGTTTTTTTTGTTTTTTTTATTACTTTTGACATGACATATTTTTACTATTGATGCTGCATAGGCATAGGGGATTACGGATCGGGCGGCGGGCAGTGAGTGTAGGGGAGTAGGCATAGGGGATTATGGAGCTTATGAAACAGAAGTCTCTATTGTTTTCAAGTCAAGAACCCTACAGATGTTGATAGTAGGTGTCCATCTCGCTGTACTGGTGTGTGGCCGTAGGAGGTCCTTGCAAAAAGTCACCAAAAGAAGGGGGCGGAGGTGGTGTCCGGAACTGCAAATGATGTGGGCCAGGTCTGTGGACAGGAGTGCTGTGCATGGGCTCCTGCTGGTGTCCCCAATAAAACTGGCCACTGGGCTGACGGTCGCTGATGGTCACCGTTGATGTCTCACTCAGTTTGTCAGCGGCTGCCGCGTTCAAAACCTCAAACATTAATCTCTCTGTGTGTGTTCGCTGGGTAACATCCAATCTGTTTAACCATTCCACAATGAAGGATGGGAATCCGGTGAGCTGGGTTGTGGCATGCTGGGTCACAATAATGTTAGCCAGTTCCAGGAGATCCACAGGTGTGCCCGCAGTCGCCTTTCTTTTGCGAGATGGCCGCTGTGGACGTGTCTGCTCCTCGACACACGGGCTTATGGAGGACTGAGGGGTCTGGTCATCGTTCCCTTACGGTGTTTTGAGCTGTTGCGGAGGCACCTGCGAGTACAGGAAAAAAAAAAGTCAATAACATACAAACAAATTAGCCCTAAAGAGCCCCCACCTCCCCAACACCTCTATGCCCGTCCATGGGAAGCTATGAGGAACAGTTATCTAGGTAGCAAACCACAGGGGTTACAAAGCTTACAGAGCTGGGCTGCACTACTTTTGCTGGCTATACTGTACGAATGTGCGGAAGACACAAAATTTAAATAAATGTTAAACTTTTGAAATAAGACAGCATTTAAAGGAAGGGAAGGACTGTTTGGACATACTTATCCGAACAGGAAGTGGCAACTGTTATTATCTGGTGGATTAAACATGAAAAACGTGAATTATTATTATTGGAAACCATGCAGTCTCATAAACATACAAGACACACGGCATGCTACAAGCAGAGAAGCTAGGGGGTACTTATATGCTAATCAGGAGACTCGGGCAGGATATCTTCTGCAGATGGTGCACAAAAGCTTGTCACGGTGTGGCATGGGTGAGGGATTTCCTGGTCCCGAGTGAACACCAGCAGGTCATAGCACCACAACTTGGGCACATAGACGTCGTCGGTTCCGGCCCCAGACTTTATTGACTTTTCGACCTTGTTCAATTCTTTTTTGTACACTGTACGGAGAGCCTGGATCTTCTTCCGCACAATGTTTTCATCCACCGGCTCAGTGGGAGGATGCTGCTTGAAGAGGGCCACCAGCTTCTCGTACGCTTCTTTTTTCTTGTAGCGGTTGCTGTAATCCGCAGACTTGATCTTCCACAAGCAGGGCAGGGAGTGGTACATATCGATGAGTGCCCGAACAAACTCCTGGTCGTTGACAGACATCTGAAAAAAAGAAAGAAATAGTTAAGTTACAGCAAGCAGGAAAGTGGGTGGGCCGTGTGCTTTTTCCTACTGTTAGCAGCCATTTTGTGGATGGGATGGGCCGTGTGCTTTTTCCTATTGTTAGCAGCCATTTTGTGGATGTGATGGGCCGTGTGCTTTTTTCCTATTGTTAGCAGCCATTTTGTGGATGTGATGGGCCATGTGCTTTTTTCCTATTGTTAGCAGCCATTTTGTGGATGTGATGGGCCGTGTGCTTTTTTCCTATTGTTAGCAGCCATTTTGTGGATGGGATGGGCCGTGTGCTTTTTTCCTATTGTTAGCAGCCATTTTGTGGATGGGATGGGCCGTGTGCTTTTTCTTATTGTTAGCAGCCATTTTGTGGATGGGATGGGCCGTGTGCTTTTTTCCTATTGTTAGCAGCCATTTTGTGGATGTGATGGGCCATGTGCTTTTTTCCTATTGTTAGCAGCCATTTTGTGGATGTGATGGGCCGTGTGCTTTTTTCCTATTGTTAGCAGCCATTTTGTGGATGGGATGGGCCGTGTGCTTTTTTCCTATTGTTAGCAGCCATTTTGTGGATGGGATGGGCCGTGTGCTTTTTCTTATTGTTAGCAGCCATTTTGTGGATGGGATGGGCCGTGTGCTTTTTTCCTATTGTTAGCAGCCATTTTGTGGATGGGATGGGCCGTGTGCTTTTTTCCTATTGTTAGCAGCCATTTTGTGGATGGGATGGGCCATGTGCTTTTTCCTATTGTTAGCAGCCATTTTGTGGGTGGAAAAAGGGTTAATTCTAATGGTGGCTACTTTGTGGATGGCAAATTTAAATTTGGCAGTGGCCATTTTGTTGGTGAACATCTTAACATCCTTACACCACATCACCAAATCCTTGTAACCCAGTAATGACCACCAATGGCCAATACTACAGTGCAAAAGCATATTTGTTAACTAAACTTGCAAGCTCAAACAGATCTCTGCAGAGGTGTAGTATACATCACTCTACAATACACTATCCATAAAGCAATAGCTCAAAGTGGCTGCCAGCCAGCACTAAAGCATATTTGTTAAGTAAACTTGCAAGCTCAAACAGTTCTCTGCAGAGATGTAGTATACATCACTCTACAATACACTATCCATAAAGCAATAGCTCAAAATGGCTGCCAGCCAGCGTTAAAATGTATTTGTTTACCTTTCCATATAGTGAAAGTTCAAAGTGGCTGCCAGCCAGCGCAAAAGCGTATTTGTTAACAAACTTGCAAGCTCACACAGATCTCTGCAGAGATGTAGTATACATCACTTTACAATACACATAAATTAGCATTGCTGCATGGCATAACAGCACAAAGATATACTTACCGTTGATGAGCTGGAAGAGATAGTGAACAAAGACGATGCAGAGGTCTGGATTTCCAAACAGGACGCTCACGAGAGGCTAGAGAATGAAGATGATGCAGAGTTCTGGATTTCCAAACAGGACGCTCACGAGAGGCTAGAGAACGAAGACAATGCAGAGTTCTGGATTTCCAAACAGGACGCTCACGAGAGGCTCGTAGATTCAGGAGGACGCACAAGTGATTGCAAAGGAGTAGAGTCTCGGTTTATATTTCGGAACGCAGCTACAGATGATCCTGTTGTGGCCTATCAGTGTTGACGGGGACACACCCAGCTACCATTGTTCCTGCTGCAAGGTCCCTCCCAGGCCGTCACGGCTGAGGGCGTCTCCATTTGGAATGTAACACGCCTACCTGGCTAGAAGGAGACGCTGCGACGCCCCCTATGCTCGTTGCTGGCATCGTTGCTTTTGATGTCAAACACGACGATACACACCGATCCGACCACCAAATAAAGTTCTGGACTTCTAGCTCCGACCAGCGATATCACAGCGGGATCCAGATCGCTGCTGCGTGTTAAACACAACGAGATCGCTATCCAGGACGCTGCAACGCCACGGATTGTTGTCGTTCTCGTTGGAAAGTTGTTTAGTGTGAAGGTACCTTAAGTCCTCTCTTTCTGTCTCTCTGTCTCTCTTTCTTCTGTAGAGTGTAAGCTTTTATAGTCAATTTGTACAAAATCTGGCCAACAACAAAAGAAATAAGAGGAAAAAAGTATGTTAAAAAGCTTAAGAATTGAAATGTTGAATTGGGGCCATAATGTATGAATTTAATGTAAGTGTACAGCTTTAATATAAAAGAAAATAGCAAATGTGTCTTCTTCATTTTGTTGTGGTACTATGTGGTACTTGGTAACCTTTAGGAAGCTTATGGAGCAGCAAGACTGGGCACAGTTGTATTTTTCCCTAAAGTTATGTAATAAGGATGGAGTTAACCTCTTAATCCCATATGACGTACTATCCCATCGAGGTGACCTGGGACTTAATTTCCAGTGATGGTATAGTACGTCATATGCAATCGGCGGCACTCACGGGGGAAGCGCGGCCGATCACGGCTGGGTGCCAGCTGACTATTGCAGCTGACATCCGGCACTATGTGCCAGGAGCGGTCACGGACCGACCCCGGCACACTGCGATCAAACATGATCGCAGCATTCCGGGGGCATAGGAAAGCATCGCGCAGGGAGGGGGCTCCCTGCGTGCTTCCCTGAGACCTTCGGTACAAGGCAATGTGCTCACCTTGTACCGAGTGTCTCCTCCCTGCAAGCCCCGGATCCAAAATGGCCATGGGGCTACTTCCGGGTCCTGCAGGGAGGTGCCTTACAAGCGCCTTCTCTGATAGGCGCCTGTAAGCATGGAGCAGTGCACGTTAGATCGCTGATCTGACAGAGTGCTCTGCAAAGTGTCAGATCAGTGATCTGTCACTATATAGTGATGTCCCCCCTGGGACAAAGTGATAATGTTAAAAAATAATAATAATTAGATGTGTAAAAAAAAATTCCTAAATAAAGAAAAAAAAATATTGTTCCCATAAATACATTTCTTTAAATAAAAAATAAACAATGCAAGTACACATTTTTAGCATTGCTGCGTCCGTAACGACCTGACCTATAAAACTGTCCCACTAGTTAACCCTTTCAGTGAACACAGTAAAAAAAAAAAAACAAGGCAAAAAACAAAGCTTTATTATCATACCGCCGAACAAAAAGTGAAATAACACGCAATCAAAAAGGCGGATATAAATAACCATGGTACCGCTGAAAACGTCATCTTGTCCCGCAAAAAAACGAGCTGCAATACAGCATTATCAGTGAAAAAATAAAAAAGTTATATTCCTCAGAATAAAGCGATGCAAAAATAATTATTTTTTCTATAAAATAGTTTTTATCGTATAAAAGCGCCAAAACATAAAAAAATGATATAAATGAGGTATCGCTGTAATCAAAGAAAAACCCAAAGAAAAAAACTGCTTTATCAACTGTACCAAACATGGAACGGTATAAACGCCCCCCAAAAGAAATTCATGAATAGCTTTTTTTTGTTCATTCTGCCTCACAAAAATCGGAATAAAAAGCGATCAAAAAATGTCATCTGGTACCAATAAAAACGACAACTCGTCCCGCAAAAAACAAGACCTCACATGACTCTGTGGACCAAAATATGGAAAAATTATAGAAATGTGGAGACGCAAAAACTATTTTTTGCAATAAAAAGCGTCTTTTAGGCTGTGACAGCTGCCAATCATAAAAATCAGCTAAAAACCCCGCTATAAATAGTAAATCAAGCCCCCCTTCATCACCACCTTAGTTAGGGAAAAATAATAAAATTATAAAAATTTATTTATTTCCATTTTCCCATTAGGGTTAGGGTTAGGGTTAGGGCTAGGGCTAGGGTTAGGGCTAGGGTTAGGGCTAGGGTTAAGGTTGGGGATAGGGTTGGGACTAGGGTTAGGGTTGGAGCTAGGGTTAGGGCTACAGTTGGGTTGGGGCTAAAGTTGGGTTTAGGGCCCAGGCTAAAGTTAGGCTTAGGGTTGGGGGTGTGCTGGAGTTAGGGGTGTTGTTAGGGTTGGGATTAGGGTTAGGGGTGTGTTGGTGTTAGGGGTGTGGTTGGGGTTAGGGGTGTGGTTGGGATTAGGGTTAGGGGTGTGTTTGCGCTAGGGTTTCAGTTACAATTGGGGGTTTCCACTGTTTAGGCACATCAGGGCTCTCCAAACGCGACATGGCGTCCAATCTCAATTCCAGCCAATTCTGTGTTGAAAAAGTAAAACAGTGCTCCTTCCCTTCTGAGCTCTCCCGTGCGCCTAAACAGGGGTTTACCCCTACACATGGGGTGTCCGCGTACACAGGACAAACTGGACAACAATTTTTGGGGTCCAATTTCTTCTCTTACCCTTGGGAAAAAAAATTGGGGCGAAAAGATCATTTTTGTGAAAAAATATGATTTTTTATTTTTATGGCTCTACATTATAAACTTCTGTGAAGCACTTGGTTGGTCAAAGTGCTCACCACACATTTAGATAAGTTCCTTAGGGGGTCTACTTTCCAAAATGGTGTCACTTGTGGGGGGTTTCAATGTTTAGGCACATCAGGGGCTCTCCAAACGCAACATTGCATCCCATCTCAATTCCAGTCAATTTTGCATTGAAGAGTCAAATGGTGCGCCTTCCCTTCTGAGCTCTGCCATGTGTCCAAACAGTGGATTACCCCCACCTATGGGTATCGGCGTACTCAGGACAAATTGTGCAACAACTTTTGGGGTCCATTTTCTCCTGTTACCCTTGGTAAAATAAAACAAATTGGAGCTAAATTAATTTTTTTGTGAAAAAAAGTTAAATGTTCATTTTTTTTAAACATTCCAAAAATTCCTGTGAAACACCTGAAGGGTTAATAAACATCTTGAATGTGGTTTTGAGCACCATGATGGGTGCAGTTTTTAGAATGTTGTCACACTTGGTTATTTTCTATCATATAGGCCCCTCAAAATGAGAAATTGCTGGTCAACTTTTAACCCTTATAACTCCCTAACGAAAAAAAAAATGTTTTTCCAAAATTGTGCTGATGTAAAGGAGACATGTGGGAAATGTTACTTATTAAGTATTTTGTGTGACATATCACTGTGATTTAAGGGCATAAAAATTCAAATTTGGAAAATTGCAAAATTTTTGCCAAATTTCTATTTTTTCACAAAAAGCGCAGGAAATATCAAAGAAATTTTGCCACTATCATGAAGCCCAATATGTCTCGAGAAAACAGTGCCAGAATCACTGTGATCCGTTGAAGCATTCTAGATTTCTAACCTCATAAAAGGACAGTGGTCAGAATTGCAAAAATTGGCCCGGTCATTAACCCCTTCCCGACATGTGACGGTATAGTACGTCACATGTCGGGACCCCCGCTTTGATGTGCGCTCCGGCGGTGAGCGCACATCAAAGTCGCGACATGTCAGCTGTTTTTTACAGCTGACATGTGCGCGCAATAGCGGCGGGTGAAATCGCGATCACCCGCCGCTATTAACTAGTTAAATGCCGCTGTCAAGCGCAGACAGCGGCATTTAACTACCGCATCCGGCCGTGCGGCCGGATATGAGCGCATCGCCGACCCCTGTCACATGATCGGGGGTCGGCGATGCTCCTCCATTGTAACCATAGAGGTCCTTGAGACCTCTATGGTTACTGATTGCCGGTGGCTGTGAGCGCCCCCCTGTGGTCGGCGCTCACAGCACACCTGCATTTTAGCTACATAACAGCGATCTGATGATCGCTGTTATGTAGCAGAGCCGATCGGGCTGTGCCTGCTTCTAGCCTCCCATGGAGGCTATAGAAGCATGGCAAAAGTAAAAAAAAAAAGTTTTTAAAAATGTGAAAAAAATAAAAAAAACATAAAAGTTTAAATCACCCCCCTTTCGCCCCAATCAAAATAAATCAATAAAAAAAACCAAAAACCTACACATATTTGGTATCGCCGCGTTCAGAATCGCCCGATCTATCAATTAAAAAAAAGCATTAACCTGATCGCTAAATGGCGTAATGAGAAAAAAATTCGAAACGCCAGATTTACGTTTTTTTGGTCGCCACGACATTGCATTAAAATGCAATAACGGGCGATCAAAAGAACGTATCTACAACAAAATGCTATCATTAAAAATGCCAGCTCGGCACGCAAAAAATAAGCCCTCACCTGACCCCAGATCACGAAAAATGGAGACGCTACGAGTATCGGAAAATGGCGCAATTTTGTTTTGTTTTGTTTTTTGCAAAGTTTGGAATTTTTTTTCACCACTTAGGTGAAAAATAACCTAGTCATGTTAGGTGTCTATGAACTCGTAGTGACCTGGAGAATCATAATGGCAGGTCAGTTTTAGCATTTAGTGAACCTAGCAAAATAGGCAAGCAAAAAACAAGTGTGGGATTGCACTTTTTTTGCAATTTCACTGCACTTGGAATTTTTTTCCCGTTTTCTAGTACACGACATGCTAAAACCAATGATGTCGTTCAAAAGTACAACTCGTCCCGCAAAAAATAAGCCCTCACATGGCCAAATTGACGGAAAAATAAAAAAGTTATGGCTCTGGGAAGGAGGGGAGCGAAAAACGAAAACGGAAAAACGGAAAAAGCTCCGGGGGTGAAGGGGTTAATGTGCAAACCACCCTTGGGGCTTAAGAGGTTAAAAAACATTGCTGTTCTATATTAAATTTTTGATGTCTTCAGAAGCAGCAATATTTACAGTTGTTTGCCATTGATTTTTAGCATTGGTTTTCAGCAGATAGACCATGTTTTTTTACCTGTGCAATTTGCACTAAATAATAGAACAACTCATCATTCTTGATGTGTGCACAAGACACAACATAGTTGACTAAGCTATAATAATGTTTATGTCTTTTACAGTTTTTCCAATGTTATAAAAAGTAATTGATAAAACCATTATTGTGGAACAAACTCCTGACACATCCACATCATGTTTGAGAACATACATTTAGTTTTTGAAGGGGTTCTTGGGCGAGACTTGAGATGAGCATACAAAAATACTATATGTGACTCAAGTAACTTAGTTTAAAAGACATACAAAACCACAACATTTTATTTTAGCTCCAAAGTGCTCAGCAACATTTTCTTATTTAATATGTGAATGCCCTACCATATGTAACAAAACAATTTATAATTCATGCTGTGAGGCATAAAAGACTATGTGGTTATCTATCTGGTGTCATGTTTTCTTCATTCAGTGTTTGTCTAAAGAATGCCTATTTGACACAACTAGAGATGAATCTTTTGAAATTTGAATTGATGAATGTTTCCTTAACTTTTAATTTGCAGAAAATAGTTTATCTGAAGATGTCAATACTGCGAAGCCTATAATTGCTTCATGTAATTTACTGAGGCTCCTAGAACTCTTTAACACAAGAACTCCTTTTGAACTCTTTAACACAAATACAACCTTAGTAAAATCCTAGTGAGCTCAACATATCTGACTGGAGTTAAATGGTTGGTAACTGGTCATAACCAACAGGTTGTTGTAGAATACAAAACACAGACAGAATTTTCATGCTTTTAAAATAAAAAAAAACTCTCCAACTATTACGTTTCTGAATCTTTTGTGATCAAACACATCACATTATATAATTGAACTTACAGACAATGTGATTTAGTGCAAATAAATGACACCGCTTAAGGAAAAACCAGTAATAGAGAATTAAGATATTGTTACTGAAGAACCAGCAATAGACACTCACTAGAAGAATTAACCATTGCTAATGTAAATTAAATTGTTGAAATGGAAATCTTTTAAGAAGTATGGATTCTTAAATGAATTGTTTAATATAAATGTGTCACCTCTTGAAGATGCATCAGACAACATTGATCAGGATGGATTTGTCTCAAAAGTAAGAGGTAAGACATAGGAATTAGATAAGGAACAGTTAATGTTAGATACAAGCCCACAGATGGGAGGGGAATAGTGTTATTGAAAGGAGAAGTACTTCATGGATAGGAGTAGTGGAAGGTTTAAGCAAGTTATTTGTGGAGTTCAAGTGCAGTGGACTGCTAGGGACAACATGGGCCTATCACTCGGGACAATGGATTGCCATACAGCCTCTGCATGAGAACCCATTTGTCTTGCCCGGGACCTCGAGATTGGTGGTGGGGCCACCGGGCACATCGCACCTACAGGACTGCAGGGGAAGGAGGACATAGATCCTCAAAGGCAGAGGATGATGGAATCTGAGTACACTGCCACCGATGGAGAGTGATCCCTAGTAGTAGTAGTAGTACTAGGTAGTAGAGGCCGGGGGAAAAGGGATGCTTTATCGGGAATGAGTGCTAGGTCTGAAGTTATGTCTGGTACCTGAGGAAAAGACTGTAACCTGTTTTGTCCTATCCCACATGCTCTACTCTAATGACTGTGAACTGCTTAGTAAAAGTTTGACTGTTGGAAAGCACTTGGTGTTCCCTGGATTGTGTGCCGTGGTTCCTGAAGATGGCATCCTGAAGTCAGCGGAGGCCTATGGCCCGCAAGTGAGCGTGATTCACCCCACACCTAATAGCACACTGAGAAAGGGACATGATTTCCTGTAGGGTGCCACAACATGCAGGAGCTACAGCTCGCCCATGATTACCTCGCTCTGGCACCTTATACTGTATATGCACCATGTTATAATTTTCCAAATCAGTCGGTGGCCATATTGCTCTGCCCCTGCAAATACTGGTGGTCATTATTGGCCACATAAAACCACATACTCTTCTGGATCTGAGCAGGATTTTGCTCCAGAAGGCATAACTTAAAAAAATTGCACAAAAAAATTGATGACATGTGCTGAGCATGTCATCCACAATGTTTTTACCTTTATCGTTTACTAGGAGTCATCATGTGTGACATTTTATACAATTTTATTCCCTACTGTTTGTGGGAATGGGAAATGTCACCACCAGTAAAAAGTCAGCCAAATTTTGGTCTTGTATCGCCATCGTGAAAAATATTAACTCAATAGAATTGCCTATGAATTACATAAACAGTGTCGGGATGAAATTGCTGTTGTTGAATATAAATTGGAACTTGCAACACAATGTCAATTTCAGGGACCAGACAATTTTCTCTGTCACTTGAAAGTATGAAGCAGAGATTTATTAATTCAACAAATTAAGACAGGTTTCTTTCATTGTGTCTGAACTTTATTTAACACCAAAAATGAGATCTGTTGATGCAAGAGTGAGAGGAAGAAGAGCACAGAATGCAAAAAATGAAGATGATAATGGACACGATGACAACGACCAGGCACTTCTTGTAGATGCAGACTGGCAAAAAAAAGATGGTTATGAGAAGAGGAAGAACAGGTTGAGACTTGCTCATTTTGTTGGACAGTTTGCTGTCCTCATGTGAGCAAGTGATGACATTTACTTTGCTGATGGGCAGACATAATTCCCTGTGTGTGCTTGTATGTACACAACTTATTTTAAAACAGCAGAGTTTACACACTGCAATAGATTGGTCACATCTGAGATGCCTATACAGTACATAATACTCAACACAATCACAAAAAGAACCAGAGCTTTCAGGAATTATTAGGTTTCTTATAAGAACATCACTTGCAAAATCAACTTCTCTTGAGCCTATAGCAAAAGAAGCAGATCTTTCCTCGGTTGATCTGCTGACCATGCATCATCTCTGCTCTTTAATGCTGACTGTACTACTGTCCCCATCTAATGACATAATCTCCTAGATATCCTGATCTGATTCTCAAACATCAGCAGTAGAGATGAGCAAACTTGTCTGGAAAACATTTGCCAATCTCAAATTCAGCTCAAACGTAACACATTCGGATTAGTGTACAGTATCCTGAGCATTTTTAAACAAAGCCATCAAAATTCGGTGACAGATCAGTAAATGATGTCATTTCTACTAATGCTTTTGTTTTGACTTTGTATAGGATAGTGGTGCTGTATAATGACTGAGGAGGACATGTTTATTGAGGGAGGTCAATATCTTGAAAGATGAGAAAAAGAAGTTAGATTATACTCACCCAGGGGCGGTCCGGCTGCGGTCCGGTCCGATGGGTGTCGCGGTCCGGTCCGATGGGTGTCACGGTCTGGTCCAGCACATCCATCATCTTAAGATGACGTCCTCTTCTAGTCTTCATGCTGCGGCTCCAGTGCAGGCGTACTTTGTTTGCCTTGTTGAGGGCAGAGCAAAGTACTGTAGTGCGCAGGCACAGGCAAAGGTCAGAGAGGTCCGTCGCCTGCGCACTGCAGTACTTTGCTCTGCCCTCAACAGGGCAGACAAAGTATACCTGAGCTGGAGCCGCAGGATGAAGACAAGAAGAGGACGTCATCGTAAGAAGATAGGAGGCCCCGGACCGAACCGCGACACCCATCGGATCGGACCACCCGCCCAGGTGAATAAAATCTAACCTATTTTTCTCATCTTTCAGGTTACATCGGCGGCTTATCTACAGCATTCCAGAATGCTGAAGATAAGCCCCTGATGCCGGAGGGCTTAGTTCACCTTCGATTTTGGGAGTGACAGGTTCCCTTTAATGTGTGTACATTTCAGCAGCCAATCAGGTCACAGAAACCATCCACAATGTCATGACACAAGGTCTTTTGTGATTGGCTGCTGAAGTCAAATGTCCCTGTCCCTGTCCATAAAAAAGTGGACATCTTTGTTTGCTGGTGCCATTTTCACACCTCACATGTCATCGACTTGCATCACTAAAAAGGTCTTTCGAACTACCTGTTAACCGTTTGATTTGCAATGTTCCGACATGGTGGAATTCTAGTCTGCACATGTTGCAGTGACTGTTTCAGCAAGGTTGAGCCATGGTGTAGTATGACCTTTTGCATAGCCTAGGCCATTGCAGTATGGACGTGGTTCAAATCATGCTTGCCGACTGGGCAGAGATGAAGGACCTCTGCATCCTTATGCAAAGTTTCAAAATTGCTACTAAGATTGTTAGTGCTGAGGATATCGTCATCCACATCACTAATCTGGTCATCTACATGCTGGAACACACTTTAAATAGTCTGTGTGAGAAAGTGGTGGTCCAAGAAGAAAATGTGGAAGTAGATGATGATGCAGAAGGGATAACAATATCTCTAAATTCCGGACTGTTGTCACATAGGTGGGTGCCATGGGAGGGTGGATTGCAACGATCGAAGGGAACTCATGGTCCAAGACAAACTGTTAGTGAAAGTGCAGGAGCCGAGAAAAAAATGGAGGAGGATGATGAGGAAGAGGTGATGTCAGGAGTTGAAGAGGATAATGATCCCCTCTTTGTTGTCCATGTTTGGCATTAGGAGACAGAGGAAATAACCTTGAGTGCTACCCTGCCACCAACACCTCATGGAGATGTCCGACACATGAGCGCCGTATTGCTGCACAATCTTCAACATGCTGTCCATATTCTTAAGGTTAGAAATAGTGCTACTGCTGACTACTTGGTTGTCACTCTGTTTGATCCACAGTTCAAGAGCAAAATTTGCCAGATGCTTCCCTCCCTGTTAATGGATGCAAGCATGCTGGAGTATCGAAACACACTTGTAGACAATCTTAAGAGTGGTTTTCCCCAAGACAGCAGTGAGGCACACACTGTGCATCACAGTTGTAAACTTCCAATTTCGGAAGCAAAGGCGTCACCATAAAAACATTAGCAGCAGTGTAAGTGGCAATAGCAATTTCTGTGACTCATTTCACACATTTTTTAGACCAGACCCTGCCCCAGCAGAGCAGAGTACAAGTGTGGCACGTTGTGAATGACTCGAGAGGATGGTGCAGAAGTATCTTGAGCTCAATATCAGTGCCATCAGTGAAAATTTGAACCCTTTTGCATTTTAGTCTTCAAAAATGGAAGAGTGGCCTGAGCTCATCTGTTATGCCTTGGAGGTTTTATCATGGCTGACAGCCAGCGTTCTCTCAGAACGTGTGTCACAGGTTTACTGTGACACAGAGGAGCCAGAAGACCTCAGCGTCAGATTTCTTCTACTCCTGCACTGATTAGAAGCACTTCACCTGCTTAGTAAATGATGTACTTTTTTGCAGTGCAGGGGATAATCTGCTCTGTTGAGAGCTCCTGGAGCGTTTAAGCTCTCAGCTGTGCATTGTTGGCAACTTCCATCTCCTATATAAACTATACCCTAGCTCAGCGGATTTCTCTTTAAAAAGATGGTTTGAATATATCAAAATACAGGAATTACACTTTCTGTGACATACAAGCCTTGAATTCAGAATTTGGTTTTAGTTGTAAATCTAGCATTGAAGAGTTTAAAACTTCCCTACTTGTTTGTGAAGAGAAAAATATCTGAAAAAATTCAGCTATTAATGGATGCAACTCTATTTATCCCCTGTATACCACATGAGTAGAGTTGATCCACTTTTAATTTTTGGGATCGAGTGAAAAGTCGGGTTGGGTGAAATCGGCCGATTATTGCGAAAAGTCGGGGGCCGACTGAAACACAAAACCCAATATCTCTAAATTCAATGTCAATGGGGAATCAAAGTTGGCAGTGAGTGGAGGACAGGAAAACACCTACAGTGCCCATTTTAATGCCAAAAACATCAATACTTATTACTGAAGCTTGTCAATCTTAATTTACTTTATAATAATAGTTAGGAATTGAAAACAGGGGGTCATTTGGCTAAACTTGTGGGGGGTAGGGCTGGCTCAATATTTTTGTGGGCCCAGGAAACGCGGAATACGTCAAGGCAGGGGGAGCAGGGAGAGGTAAGTATTTCAACTTTGCAAGTGCTGTGATCCTGAGCAAGCAGGGGGGCCCACTCGTTGGCATTGGCACTGGAACAGGGCCCCTCATAGTATGGCAGTGTGTTTGACGGTGGGTGGCGCCTCCCACCGGCAGAGACACTTTTGCGTACTATGAGGGGCCCTGTGCCAGTGACATCGCCAATGAGTATGCCCCCCCACCTGATGAAGCAACCTGCGCTTTCATCTGCACCTTCCTCTTTGTCCCCATGTAAGGTGGTATAGTATGCGGGAAGGGGAGCCTGACTTTCAGCAGGGTCAGATTCTGGCAGTGTAGAGTGCAAGGGGAGTGTCGTGGTCTGGGTCAATGTACCAGCAGACTCACCTAGCAGTGGCTGAACAATGGGCAGGATGAGGAGGAAACACAGATATAGGCCCAAATAATAAAGTGGGCTAAATGCCGTTCAAAATTGGTAACAGGACTAAACAGGCGGCATTGCTTTGTTCAGCGGAGGACAACAACTGTAAGGAGTGGCAGACACAGTTAGTAGGCCCAAGTAATAAAGTGGGCTAAATGCAGTTCAAAATTGGTAACAGGACTAAACAGGCGGCATTGCTTTGTTCAGTGGTTGACAACTGTAAGGAGTGGCAGACACAGTTTGTAGGCCCAAATAATGAAGTGGGCTAAATGAAGTTCAAAATTGGTAACAGGACTAAACAGGCGGCATTGCTTTGTTCAGCGGAAGACAACTGTAAGGAGTGGCAGACACATTTAGTAGGCCCAAATAATAAAGTAGCCTAAATGCAGTTCAAAATTGGTAACAGGACTAAACAGGTGGCATTGCTTTGTTCAGCGGAAGACAACTGTAAGGAGTGGCAGACACAGTTAGTAGGCCCAAATAATAAAGTGGCACACCCACCTGTCCAGGCAAACGGCACTCGCACGGGTGCTTGCGCCAGGTGGTTACCATGGCCCTGTGGGGAGAGTCATCCCATTTAGGTACGTATACATTTATGGTGAATAGTGTTGAGCGATACCGTCCGATACTTGAAAGTATCGGTATCGGAAAGTATCGGCCGATACCGGCAAAGTATCGGATCCAATCCGATACCGATACCCGATACCAATACAAGTCAATGGGACTCAAGTATCGGACGGTATCCCTGATGGTTCCCAGGGTCTGAAGGAGAGGAAACTCTCCTTCAGGCCCTGGGATCCATATTAATGTGTAAAAGAAAGAATTAAAATAAAAAATATTGCTATACTCACCTCACCGAGGGAACCGGCAGCGTTCTTTGCTTAAAATTCGCGCGTTTACTTCCTTACGTGAAGTCCCGGCTTGTGATTGGTCGCGTGCCGCCCATTTAAAATGCGCGCGTGTCCAGCCTCCCGTGACGTCACGGCTTGTGATTGGTCGCGTCGCCCATGTGACCGCGACGCGACCAATCACAAGCCAGAACGTAATTTTAAAATACTGAAGGACCTGAAATTACGTCACGGCTTGCTGTGATTGGTTGCGTCGCGGCCACATGGGCGACGCGACCAATCACAAGCCGTGACGTAATTTTAAAAATGCGCGCGTTTCCTGCCTCCTGTGACGTCACGGCTTGTGATTGGTCGCGTCGCCCATGTGACCGCGACGCGACCAATCACAAAGCTGGAACGTAATTTTAAAATACTGAATGCCTAGAAGGACCTGAAAATTATGTCACGGCTTGCTGTGATTGGTCTCGTCGCGGCCACATGGGCGGCACGCGACCAATCACAAGCCGTGACATCACGGAAGGAAGGAAACGCGCGCATTTTAAGCAAAGAACGCTGCCGGTTCCCTCGGTGAGGTCCAGGCTGCGTCAGAGAGGTGAGTATAGCAATATTTTTTATTTTAATTCTTTCTTTTACACATTAATGTTGTTTCGATACCGATACCCGATACCACAAAAGTATCGGATCTCGGTATCGGAATTCCGATACAACAAATATCGGCCGATACCCGATACTTGCGGTATCGGAATGCTCAACACTAATGGTGAACATTCAGCAGCTGCAAATGGAGGAATTGGAGAAGTCAGTAAGAGGAGGCCAAAAGCAAGACATTTTTCAGGCAAGCTATGTGTCAGCAGGGGAAGGTGGGGCCAAATAATTTGAAATCTATGATTGGTTCATTTTAATGAAGGTTAGATCATCGACATTTCGGGTAGCCAGACGTGTCCTTTTTTCAGTCAGTATTGAACCAGCAGCACTGAAGACTCTTTCTGATAGCACACTAGCAGCAGGGCTAGCGAACTCCTGTAATGCATATTCTGCCAATTCAGGCCAGGTATCTATTTTAAATTTAGTAATCAAAGGGGAATGACCTGTGAGGGAGAATATAGATAAGGGAGGATAAGTAGTTCGTAACCATACTGGACAAATGCTGTCTCCTGTCACTTTGAATTGATGCAGCAGTACCTGTCGTGTCAGCGGTCATTGCGAAATAACTCCACAACCTGGTCATAAAACCCCTCTGTCCAACGCCACTTCAGATTTGTGCACCTCTAACACCTCTGTCATGTTCCCCCCTATGGCTCGTGTGAGAACCATCACCTACGCTGTGTGCTGGGAATGCCTGAACCAAATGGTCTACAAGAGTTGCTTGTCTGGTAGCCAATATTTGCTCAAGGTTCTCATGTGGCATGCTATTTTGTAATTTTCCTTTATATCATGGATCCAGGAGGCAGGCCAACCAGTAATCGTCATCGGTCATCATTTTGATAATGCAGGGGTCCCTTTTTAGGATACGCAAGGCATACTCAGCAATGTGGGCCAATGTTCCAGGTGTCAATTCACTGCTTGTGCTGGGTTGAGGAGCACTTTCTTGCAAATCAACATCCCTTGTGTCCCGCAAAAACCCTGTGTCTGACATTGCAACGCCACCAGTTTCTTTTGCCTCCTGAGAAGCATCGTCCTCCCATAAATATTCATCCCCATCATCCTCCTCCTCCTCCTCTTCATCCGCCACCTTGTCCAGGAGAGTTCCCTGAGCAGACAATGGCTGACTGTCATCAAGGCTTCCCTCCTCCTCGGCTGAAGACGCCTGCTTCTTAATGTGCGTCAAACTTTGCATCAGCAGACGCATTAGTGGGTGGCTCATGCTTATGATGGTGTCGTCTGCACTTACCAGACGTGTGCATTCCTCAAAACACTGAAGGGCTTTACAGAGGTCTTGTAGTTTCGACCACTGCACACCAGAAAACTCCATGTCTGCCATCCAAGTGCCTGCCCATGTATGTGTATCCTCCCACAAATTAATTGCAGCACGCCGCTGTTTGCGCAGCCTCTGAACCATGTGCAGTGTGGAGTTCCACCTTGTTGCAACATCGATTATTAGGCGATGCTGGGGAAGATTCAGGGATCGCTGATGGTTCAGCATATGGCTGGAGTGTACGGGCGACCGGCTGATGTGCGAGCAAAATCTTCGCACCTTCAGGAGCAGGGCTGGTAACTCTGGATAATTTTTGAGGAAGCACTGCACCACCAGGTTCAAGGTGTGAGCCAGTCAAGGTATGTGTTTCAGTTCTGAAAGGGCTATGGCAGCCATAAAATTCCTTCCGTTATCACTGACTACCTTGCCTGCCTCAAGATGTACACTGCCCAGCCATGACTGCGATTGTTGCTGCAAGAACTCGGCCAGTACTTCTGCGGTGTGTCTGTTGTTACCCAAACACTTAATTTGTAACACAGCCTGCTGACGCTTACCACTAGCTGTTCGATAATGGGACACCTCGTGTGCAACACTGGCAGCTGCGGATGGAGTGGTCACGCTACTGCGCTCTGTGGATGAGCTTTCGCTTCTGTAGGAGGAGGAGAAGGAGGAGGGGTGGCGAACGCCTACAGCCAACTGTTTCCTAGACCGTGGGCTAGGCAGAACTGTCCCACTATGGCTGTCCCCTGTGGACCCTGCATCCACCACATTAACCCAGTGTGCCGTGATGGACACTTAACGTCCCTGGCCATGTCTACTGGTCCATGCATCTGTTGTGAGTTGCCCCTTTCCACTGACTGATTGCCTCAGTGCATGGACAATGCGGTCTTTGACATGCTGGTGGAGGGCTGCGATGGCTTTTCTCGCAAAGAAGTGCTGACTGGTAGGTCATAGCTTGGTACTGTGTAGGCCATCAGGGCTTTGAAAGCTTCGCTTTCAACCAACCGGTAGGGCATCATCTCTAATGAGATTAGTCTAGCAATCTGGGCGTTCAAACCCTGTGTACGCGGATGAGAGGATGAGTACTTTCTTTTCCTAACGAGAGTCTCTTGTAGGGTGAGCTGGACTGGAGAGCTGCATATGGTGGAAATAGCGGTGGGGGTGGTGGACACGGCGGATTGAGAGAGGGTTGGTGATGGTATTCTTGATGTTGGCCTACATACAGTGTTTCCTACCAAGAACCTTGTGATTCCCTGACTACTTTGTCCTTGTGACGATACCTCCACATTTGCTGCTGATGGTGTCCTAACCGGTGGGCTTACAGTGAGGGAAGCAATGTAGCATTGCTGACTACCTTCAATCTGAGCAGGTGCTCCAACACTACGGGACGTTTGGTAGTTAGTCCAGGCTTGCAAGTGCATGCTGGTTAAATGTCTATGCATGCACGTTGTATTTAAATTTTGAAGATTCTTCCCTCTGCTAAAGGTCTTTGAGCATTTCTTACAGATAACTTTGCACTGATCATTCGGATCTTGGATAAAAAATTGCCGCACTACACTCTTCCTACTATGGAATATCTTTTCAGGCATTGCACGCTGTGCTACTTTCACCGGATGGCCACGCTGTCCTAAAACTGTTTTTGTTTTTGACAAACATTTTTGGCCTGATACGGGCCTGCCAGATGACAGCTGTCGCGATGTAGATGGCTGCTGCAGATCATCCTCCTTTGCTTCTGAGCTACTGGCAGTGGCACCCTCGTCCCCCAATGGCTGCCAATCTGGGTCAACAACTGGGTCATCTATCACCTCTTCTTCATTGTCATGTGCACCTTCCTCTGTGTCACCGTGTAATGTGCTATAGCGTTCGGGACAGGGCACCATAGTCTCATCAGGGTCAGATTCTGGCTCAGTACACTGCGAGGGCAATGTAGTGATCTGAGTCAATGGAACAGCATAATAATCTAGCTGTGGCTGTGCATCAGTGTACTCCATGTCCGATTCATCTTGTAATTTCCCTTTCTAACCCAGGCACGGTATGTGTAAAGAGCTCCATGGAGTAACCTGTAGTGTCGCCTGATGCATCCTTCACTTTTAGTTTGGGTGAAGGACACAAGGAAACGTCTTGTTCCTGACCGGGAACATCCACTGACGACTCGCTGCTTTTATATTTGGAACTTTCTGAAGAGGAGGCGAAATAGCAAGAGGCTGAGTCAGCAAGGAAAGCCAAAACTCTTTCCTGCTGCTCCGGCTTTAAAAGCTGTTTTCCTACTCCCAAATAAGGGAGCCTTCGAGGCCTTGTGTAGCCAGATGATGATGCTGGCTCAACACAGCCTTAGGTGCTATTGTGCTTTTCCCACTACCACCAGATGCACCACCACCACCACCACCATCAGTACCAGCAGGCAACCTATGCCCATGGCCTCTTCCACCAGACTTCCTAATTGTTTGGAAAATCTAACCAAAATACCAACCGTTATATGGTACTGTAAAACAAGGTAGAAGGTGTATATAAACTTGTTGAGAATTTAAATCTCCCTTTTTTGGGGGGGAGACTGAATCCAAACTCAGGCCCAGTGTATAAAACAACGCAATGTGAGTGGCAGCAAGTGGCTGGCTGGTATACGACAAACTAACAGAACTGAAATATATCCACTTTGTGAGAATTTGAATCTCGCTTTTTTTGGGGGGAGACTGAACCCAAACTCAGGCCCAGTGTATAAAACAACGCAATGTGACTGGCAGCATGTGGCTGGCTGATATACGACAAACTAACAGGACTGAAATATATCCCCTTTGTGAGAATTTGAATCTCCTTTTTTGGGGGGGAGACTGAACCCAAACTCAGGCCCAGTGTATAAAACAATGCAATGTAAGTGGCAGCAAGTGGCTGGAAGATATATGAAAAAATACAAGGACTGTAGTACAATTTCAATCTCCCTACAATGATCTCAGGACAAGTATGGCAGCAATAAAAAGGACTGCTGCACACAAAAGTGTGGACAAATAAACAAGATAACTGTGCAGAAAGGAGCAACAGGATTTTTGCTTTTAAAAAAGCAGTTGGTTTGCACAGCAGCGTGCAAACAGCAATGCAGCTGTCAGGGAGCATTATAAGGCAGCCTAATAAGCTACAGAGCTGATGCACAAAAATATAGCCTCCACTGTCCCTGCAAAAAAAAAGGTGGTGTTGGACAGTGGAAATCGCTACAGCACAAGCAGTTTGGGGGTTAATGTTCCCTCCCTAACTATATTTCTTCTTCTGATGAAGCTGCAGCAATCTCTCCCTATGCTACGATCGTCAGAAGTAAGATGGCGGTCGGCGTGCACGCCCCTTTATAGCCCCTGTGACGCCGCAGAAAGCAAGCCAATCACTGTCATGCCTTTCTCTAAGATGGTGGGGACCGAGACCTATGTCATCACACTGCCCACACTCTGCATCCTCCTTCATTGGCTGAAAATTGGCGCTGAACGCGTCATACAAAACGCGACTTTGGCGCGCAGATCGGCGACCTCATGGCCAATCCCACACTAGGATCGGGTCGAGTTTCATGAAACCTGACTTTGCCGAAAGTCGGAGATTTTTGAATTTGTCTGATCCGTTTCGCTCAACCCTATACATGAGTCATAGATTAATATTCACAGACTGAGACTATGACTCCTATTTTCAATACTGTATATCAGAATTGGAGCAGTACACTACAATGACATTAGACCTTTTTCTATCCCTATGATGTGTGCTCTGAGCTCGTGTTCCTTCACAGTACAGTATCTGATGCAATCAGCCTGCTCATTGAGTCTTCAGCAAGTCTGAAATGATGCCGTGCATTTTATTTTTGCCTGTCCTGGCAACAGTAGAGTGTTTAAATTCATATTGAACTACAAGACTTTTGAAATTCAACTCAAAGTCGATCCTCTATGGATTGCTACACTCGTTAATAGTTTATAGTTTAGAAATTTGTGAATCTGGCAAAATCAAAATTGCATCAAATTTATTCCAAGTGAATCCAATGAGACCTGATTGTCATAAAAAGTCATTTCTTATACTCAGAGGACTCCCAACACCAAAACATAGTAAAAAGATGGGTCAAGAAACAGACGGTAGAGACCAGTGGCAGTGGGAACTGAGGGCCTGGAAAGCCCAGGTCAGATGGAGAGCTACAGTACTTCAGAAGTAATAGGAGAAGGACTGGGTAAACATGATTTTATTAAAGCTTTTAACCCCTTCCTAGCGCATATGAATTCTGCAAAATGGAGACAGCCTGACTGCCATTTTTCACAAGAATCTGCAAATTTTTCAAAATTCTTAGTGAGTTTAATTAGTTCATGCTTACATTAGAGACATTGCAAATATCAATGCAAAAGGTCATTTGGTAAGGCCGGTTTCACACGTCAGTGATTCCGGTACGTGAGGTGACAGTTTCCTCACGTACCGGAGACACTGACACACGTAGACCCATAAAAATCAATGCATCTGTGCAGATGTCATTGATTTTTTGCGGACCGTGTCTCCGTGTGCCAAACACGGAGACATGTCAGTGTTCGTGGGAGCGCACGTTTTACACGGACCCAATAGAGTCAATGGGTCCGCGTAAAACACGGACCTCACATGGACATTCTCCGTCTGGGGTCCGTGTGCGTGCAGGAGACAGCGCTACAGTAAGCGCTGTCCCCCCCACATGGTGCTGAAGCCGGTATTCATATCTTCCCTGTAGCAGCGTTTGCTATAGAGAAAATATGAAGAATAGTGTTAAAAATAAAGATCCATGTGTCCGACGCCCCCCCACCCCCTGTGCGCCCCCCCACCCCCTGTGCGCCCCCCCGCTGGTCAGAAAATACTTACCCGCTCCCTCGCTCCTTCCTGGTCTGGCCGCGCCTCCTACTGTATGCGGTCACGTGGGGCCGATCATTTACAATCATGAATAGTCGGCTCCGCCCCTATGGGAGGTGGAGCCACATATTCATGACTGTAAATGATCGGCCCCACGTGACCGCATGCAGGAGAAGCCGCGGCCAGACCAGGAAGGAGCGAGGGAGCGGGTAAGTATTTTCTGACCAGCGGGGGGGCGCACAGGGGGTGGGGGGGCGGCGGACACATAGATCTTTATTTTAAACACTATTCTTCATATTTTCTCTACAGCAAACGTTGCTGCAGGGAAGATATGAATCGCAGCTTCAGCACCATGCAGAGTGGGTACCACACGCTCCGTGTGGTACCCACTCGCCATACGGGCGGCACACGTGTGCCGCACGTATGGCCTCCGTGAGTTCCCAGGCACACGGACACGGATAACTCCGGTACCGATTTATTCCGGTACCGGAATTATCTGGACGTGTGGGACAGCCCTAACATGTAGGGATATGTTGCTGTGTAGGTTGACTATACTTCTTATGGGAGATGAATATGTGACAAGTCTTTAAAAATGCAGAGCATGTTTTTATTAATCCCACACATGCATGTTATATTAAGATACTTTTATAACTCAACATAATATTGAAGTAAGGACAAAGTAAATGTTTTAATATTTCACCTAAAAACACTAAAAATATTCAGTCTTTTATTGAAATCAGTTATCAGTAAATCAATAGAACATTTTATTGCTGACAGTATTGTCCACTTTCTAAATGCAAATGTCATGCTTATATCTGATTTTTTTTAATACACGGGTCATGTTCCTTTATATCAAGTCAAGGAGATTCCATTAAACCTTATATATATTCAGATTCTGACATTAAACATTGTAGATTGAGAAAATATCACCAGGTATAACACAATGATATTCAGTTCTAGGTAGTTTGTTATCCCTGTAAGCTAAATAATACACTCCAAACATCTAGATAAGACCGGTTTCACATTTGCGGTTGTGTCCGCAGCATTTGTGCCGCAATTATCCGCATGCGACGTTCGTGTATTCCTATCTTTAACATTAGAGATGCATGTGTCTGCGATTGGTTGTGTTTTGCCGCGTTAGACGACGGATGCGTCGTTTCATCGTCTGCAGTTTGGTGCGGTAAATTCTACATGTAGTAATTTTAGAGGCGTCAATTTGCCACCAAGAAACATATGTGGTTATTAGTGGAAGGAATGCGGCAAAAAAAAGCATTACAGTCTATGTGAAAGCATGCGTTTGCAAACACATGCGTTTGCTTGCATTTGTGAACGCATGCGTTGCATCACAGGAAAACATGTCTGGATGCTGATTAGCCACCCCCCACATGCAAACTGATAAAAGGAGGGAGTGGGCATCTGCAGATCACTACCCAGCAGACAGAGAAGCAGAGCAGATGCAGGCAAGAACCTTGGAGCAAACAAGACACTGAACAATGTGAGTATATCCTAGCCAATGTCTTTATTTTCTATTTTCTGTCTCTATATGTCCTACTTTCTGGCATTTTATTTCTTTCTGCATGCATCAGAATGTCATCTTCTTCTGAGGAGGAGCAACATCCTGGGCCTGCACAAGCCGAACATGTCAGTGAAGTGAGTACTCACACACATTACCACACGAGGCTCCGTTCCCGCACATTATCACACGACGCTCCGTCCCCCCACATTACCGCACATCTTACTGAATCCAGTTTGTTTTTGATTTTACACTGTGAATAAAATGTATTATTAGTATTATTCAGATTTTTAATGATTATTATTGTGGTTATTAACTTAATTTTAATTTAATTTACCACCTGTGTAAGCACTATTGAATGTTGTCATTATTTACTTTAGTTTAATCACCAGCAGCGTTAATTAGATAGCAATGAGCATGCCGAGCGTTAGCTGGCTGGAAACAGCTAGTATATATATATATATATATATATATATATATATATATATATATATGAGGCATCGTGATTACTCGCTAATCCCGCCCCCTGCACAGTAGCTCCGCCGCCCACACATCACCACACGCAATCCCACCCCCCACCACATTACCACACACAATCCTGCCCCTCCACCACATTACCACACACAATACCGCCCCCCCACCACATTACCACACACAATCCCACCCCCACCACATTACCACACATAATCCCGCCCCCCCACATTACCACACATAATCCCGCCCCCCACCACATTACCACACATAATCCCGCCTCCCCACCACATCACCACACATAATCCCGCCCCCACCACATTACCACAGATAATCCCACCCCCTTCACAGTAGCTCCGCCCCCACCTCATTACCACACATAATCCCGCCCCCCACCACATCACCACACATAATCCCGCCCCCCACCACATTACCACATACTCCCGCCCCCTCACCACTTTACCACACATAATCCCACCCCCTTCATAGTAGCTCCGCCCCCACCTCATTACCACACATAATCCTGCCCCCACCACATTACCACACATAATCCCGCCCCCCACCACATTACCACACATAATCCCACCCCCCACATTACCACACATAATCCCGCCCCCCACCACATTGCCACACATAATCCCACCCCCCACCACAGTACCACACATAATCCCACCCCCCACCACATTACCACACATAATCCCCCCCACCACATTACCACACATAATCCTGTCCCCCACCACATCACCACACATAATCCCATCCCCCACCACATTACCACAGATAATCCCACCCTCTGCACAGTAGCTCTACCCCTCACCCCATCACCACACATAATCCTGCCCCCCACCACATTTCCACACATAATATCGCCCCCCCACCACATCACCACACATAATCCCACCCCCCACCACATTACCACACATAATCCCGCCCCCAACCACATTACCACACATAATCCCGCCCCCACCACATTACCACACATAATCCCACCCCCACCACATTGCCACACATAATTCCGCCCCCCACCACATTACCACACATAATCTCACCCCCCCACCACATTACCACACACAATCCCACCCCCTACCACATTACCACACATAATCCCACCCCCTCACTACATTACCACACATAATCCCACCCTCCCACATTACCACATGAGGCTCCGTCCCCACACATTACCACACGAGGGTCCGTCCCCACACATTACCACACGAGGCTCCATCCACCCACATTACCACACGAGGCTCCGTCCCCACACATTACCACATGAGGCTCCGTCCTCACACATTACCACATGAGGCTCTGTCCCAACACATTACCACACGAGGCTCTGTCACCACACATTACCACATGAGGCTCTGTCCTCACACATTACCATACGAGGCTCTGTCCCTCCGCATTACCACACGAGGCTTCATCCCCACACATTACCACACGAGGCTCTGTCCCCACACATTACCACACGAATCCAGTTTGCTTCTGATTTTACACTGTGAATAAAATGTATTAGTATTATTCTGATTTTTAATTATTATTATTGTTAGTAACTTCATTTTAACCCCTTAACGACCGCCGATACGCCTTTTAACGGCGGCCGCTAAGGGTACTTAAACCACAGCGCCGTTAATTAACGGCACTGTGGAAAAAGTAAATAGCGCCCCCCAGAGTCGGATTTTCTCTGGGGTCTCGGTTGCCGAGGGTAGCCGAGACCCCAGAGAACATGATTCGGGGGGTTTTTACCGACCCCCGAGTTGCGATCGCCGGTAATTAACCATTTACCGGCGGTCACAAAAAAAAAAAAAACGCGATTTGACATTTAATTAAATAGTGTCCCCGATGGCCTCCAATAGTCCCCCAATACTCACCTATCTCCCCCGGTGCTCCTCGTGGCTCCCGATGGGCGCCGCCATCTTTTTTCTGGGAAAAAATGGTGGGCGCATGCGCAGTGCGCCCGCCGCCCGGCACCCGGAAGATCTTTGGGGTCTCGGCTGCCGGGGGTAGCCGAGACCCCAAAGAACATGATCGGGGTCGGTTTTTACCGACCTCTGTTTTGCGATCGCTGGTAATTAACTGTTTACCGGCGACCGCAAAAAAAAAAAAGCGATCTGTAATTCTCTGTCCTCTGATGTGATCGCACATCAGAGGACAGAGAAATAGGGGGATTCGGGGACCCTATCATACTCACCCGGTGTCCCCGGGTCCTCCTGCGTCTCCTCTTGCCGGCCGGCTTCTTCCTCTGCAAAGAAAATGGCGGGCGCATGCGCAGTGCGCCCGCCATCTGCTGCCGTCTGCCGGCCGGCAGGAGAGATGAGTTGGGGCTAAAATTAGGGTTAGGGTTAGGGCTAGGGTTAGGGTTAGGATTAGGGCTAGGGTTAGGGCTAGGGTTAGGGCTAGGGTTAGGGCTAGGGTTAGGGTTAGGGTTAGGGCTAGGTTTGGGGCTAAATTTAGGGTTAGGGCTAGGGTTAGGGTTAGTGTTATGATCCCAGTGGCTGGGGATCACAGGAAATACCAGCTAAGTTAATAGGCAAAGAACAAGCTCTTGGGAGGTGGTAACTGGACTGACTGCAAATCTAATCCTATCCAAACACACTGAAGGTAGCCGGTGAACGTGCCTAAAATCCTGGACGTCTCGACGCAGCCTGAGAAACTGACTACCCCTAAAGAGAAAGCAAGACCTCATTTGCCTCAAGAGAAATAACCCCAAAGATATAGGAAGCCCCCAACAAATAATAACGGTGAGGTAAGGAGAAAAGACACACGTAGGAATGAAAACAGATTCAGCAAATGAGGCCCGCTAATACTAGATAGCAGAAAACAGATAGAGAACTGTGCGGTCAGCAAAAAACCCTACCAAAATATCCACGCTGAGAATTCAAGACCCCCACACCAACTAACGGTGTGGGGGGGGAGAAACTCAGCCCCCTAAAGCTACCAGCAAGCTGGGAAATCACATATTAGCAAGCTGGACAAGAAACATATTGAACACAGATGATAAAAAATGAACAAAATGGAAACTTAGCTTCTCTTGAAGAGACTGGTAGCAAGGTAGTCAGAAGGAATCAGAATAGCACTGAATACATTGACAGCAGGCATGGACTGAGAGTCCAAGTGAGCTTAAACAGAAAACCAGCCCACAGATAACGAGACAGCTGATGACAGTCACAACCTGCAGAAAGACAGCACTCACACAGTACCACTTGTGACCACAAGAGGGAGCCCAGAAATAGAGTTCACAACAGGTTAGGGTTAGGCTACTTTCACACTAGTGTTTTTTGGCTTCCGTCGCAATGCGTCGTTGGAGAAAAAACGCATCCTGCAAAAGTGCATGCAGGATGCGTTTTTTTCTCCATTGACTTGCATTAGCGACACATTGCGACGGATTGCCA
This sequence comes from Ranitomeya variabilis, assembly GCF_051348905.1. Classification (NCBI taxonomy): domain Eukaryota; kingdom Metazoa; phylum Chordata; class Amphibia; order Anura; family Dendrobatidae; genus Ranitomeya; species Ranitomeya variabilis. The sequence goes on along the minus strand of NC_135235.1, from coordinate 325,324,830 downwards.
TATGTCGCATCCGTCGTGCGACGGATGCGTCGTGCTTTGGCGGACCGTCGGCACAAAAAACGCTACATGTAACTTTTTTTGTGCGATGTGTCCGCCATTTCCGACCGCGCATGCGCGGCCGGAACTCCGCCCCCGCCTCCCCGCACCTCACAATGGGGCAGCGGATGCGTTGAAAAAACAGCATCCTCTGCACCCGTTGTGCGGCACTTACAACGCTAGCGTCGGTACGTCGGCCTGACACACTGCGATGGGCCGAGTACGACGCTAGTGTGAAAGTAGCCTTAGGCTTCTTTCACACTTGCGTCGGTACGGGGCGGTCGCAATGCGTCAGCCCGACGTACCGACGCATGTTGTGAAAATTGTGCACAACGTGGGCAGTGAATGCAGTTTTTCAACGCATCCGCTGCCCAGTCTATGTCTTGGGGAGGAGGGGGCAGAGTTACGGCCACGCATGCACGGAAATGGCGGACGCGACGTACAAAAAAAAGGTTACATTGAACTTTTTTTGTGATAACGGTCCGCCAAAACACAACGGATCCAGTGCACGATGGACGCGACGTGTGGCCATCCGTCGGTAATACAAGTCTATGGGCAAAAAAGGCATCCTGCGGGCACATTTGCAGGATCCGTTTTTTGTCCAAAACGACGGATTGTGACGGATGCCACACGACGCAAGTGTGAAAGTAGCCTTAGGGTTAGGGTTGGGGCTAAAGTTAGGGCTAGGGTTAGGGTTAAATTTAGGGTTAGGATTGGGGCTAAAGTTAGGGTTAGGGCTAGGGTTGGGGCTAAAATTAGGGTTAGGGTTGGGGCTAAAGTTATGGATAGAGTTGGGATTAGGGTTAGGGTTTGGATTAGGGTTGGTATTAGGGTTACGGTTGGAATTAGGGTTACGTTTGGGATTAGGGTTGGGATTAGGGTTAGGGTTGGGATTAGGGTTAAGGTTAGGGTTGGGATTAGGGTTAGGGGTGTATTGGGATTAGGGTTAGGTTTGAGGTTAGGGTTGAGATTAGGGTTAGGGGTGTGTTGAATTTAGGGTTTTGATTAGGGTTATGGTTAGAGTTGAGATTAGGGCTGTTTTGGGGTTAGGGTTGTGATTATCATTAGGGTTGTGATTAGGATTATGGATTGGGTTGAGATTAGGGTTAGGGGTGTGTTGGAGTTAGGGTTGGAGTTAGAATTGGGGGGTTTCCATTGTTTAGGTACATCAGGGGGTCTCCAAACACGACAGACAATTTTGCGCTAAAAAAGTCAAATGGTGCTCCCTCCCTTCTGAGCTTTGCCGTGCGCCCAAACAGTGGTTTACTGTTGTGATCTGCTTTTTGGGCTCCCCTAGTGGTGGCTGGTGGTACTGGAGACTTGTGTGTTCTTTTCTGCCTCAGCTCACCTGCTTCCATCAGTTTTGGGAGTTCCCTATTTAGCCTTGCTCTCCAGTCACTTCCTTGCCGGTCATCATTGTAACCTGAGTCTTTCAGTTGCATGTTCCTGCTACCAGTCTGCTGATCAGCTAAGTGGACTCTTGTCCTTTTTGTTTTGTATTTTTTGTCCAGTTTACAGTTTGTCATTTCCTGTTACTGGAAGCTCTTGTGGACTGAAATTGCCACTCCTGTGTCATGAGTTGACACAGGAGTCTTAAAGTAATTTCAGGATGAGTTTTTGAAAGGGTTTTTCAGCTGACCGTGAAGTCCTCTTTTGTATCCTTCCTCTATCTAGTAAGTGGACCTCGCTTTGCTAAATCTACCTTCATACTGTGTATGTCTTTTCCTCTGAACTCACCGTTAATATATGTGGGGGCTACTATCATCTTTGGGGAATTTCACTAGAGGTAAGCCAGGTCTGTTCCTTCCTCTTCCAGGTGTAGTTAGTTCTCCGGCTGGCGCATGGCATCTAGGCAGCCATAGGAATGCTTCCTGGCTACTGTTAGTTGTGTGGTAGATTTAGGTCACGGTCAGCTTGAGTTTCCATCACCCGAGGGCTAGTCTGTTATTTTGTGTTTCTGATGTTCCCATGCCATTGGGGAATCATGACAGTATGACCGGCCGCTGTTAAAGTAATTGGCATAAGAAAGGAGAGTAAAGGAAGTCTGTAGATTTTTTATTTTTTTTTCCTCACATGTTTGCTACTTAGTTGGCTCAGTTGTATTTCTGCTCTATTTACAGCCTTGCCTTTCTCTCCTTCTAATCCTTGAATGGCTCTGATCTCTCCGGTTTAAGGATGGACTCTCAGAGTTTGGCTGCAGGTTTAAATAATCTTGCTACGAAGGTTCAGAATTTACAAGATTATGTTATACGTACTCCTATTTCTGAACCTAAGATTCCTACACCAGAGGTATTTTCCGGAGATAGATCTCGGTTTCAGAATTTCAAATGTAATTGTAAATTATTCCTTTCTCTCAGACCTCACTCCTCTGGAGATCCTGTTCAGCAGGTTAAGATTGTGATTTCTTTGCTGCGAGGTGACCCTCAAAATTGGGCATTTTCATTGACACCAGGGGATCCTGCGTTGCTCAATGTGGATGCGTTTTTTCTGGCTTTAGGGTTGCTGTATGAGGAACCTAATTTGGAGATTCAAGCTGAAAAAGCTTTAATAGCCCTGTCTCAAGGGCAAGATGAAGCTGAGATATACTGCCAAAAATTTCGTAAATGGTCTGTGCTTACTCAGTGGAATGAGTGTGCCCTAGCGGCAATTTTCAGAGAAGGCCTTTCTGATGCCGTTAAGGATGTCATGGTGGGGTTTCCTACGCCCACAGGTCTGAATGAGTCCATCACAATGGCGATTCAGATTGATCGGCGTTTGCGGGAGCACAAACCCGTGCACCATTTGGCGGTATCTTCTGAAGGGACGCCAGAGAAAATGCAATGTGACAGAATTCTGTCAAGAAGCGAGCGGCAGAATTATAGGCGCAAAAATGGCTTGTGCTTCTACTGTGGTGATTCCGCGCATGTTATATCAACATGCTCTGAACGTACTAGGAAGGTTGACAAGTCTGTTTCTATTGGCACTTTACAGTCTAAATTTCTTCTGTCTGTAACTCTGATTTGTTCATTATCAGTTATTACCGTGGATGCCTATGTGGACTCTGGCGCCGCACTGAGTCTCATGGATTGGTCCTTCGCCAGGCGCTGTGGGTTTGATTTGGAGCCTCTGGAAGTTCCTATACCTCTGAAGGGTATTGATTCTACACCTCTGGCTTGTAATAGACCACATTTCTGGACGCAAGTGACTATGCGTATGACTCCAGACCATCAGGAGATGATTCGCTTCCTCGTGTTGCATAATTTACATGATGTGTTAGTGCTTGGATTACCATGGTTGCATTCTCATAACCCAGTACTGGACTGGAAAACTATGTCTGTGTTAAGCTGGGGATGTCAGGGGGCTCATGGGGACATACCTTTGGTTTCTATCTCGTCATCTATTCCCTCTGAGGTTCCGGCATTTTTGTCGGATTTTGGGGATATTTTTGAAGAGCCTAAAATTGGTTCTCTCCCTCCCCACAGAGAGTGTGATTGCGCCATAGATCTGATTCCAGGCAGTAAATTTCCAAAGGGTCGTTTGTTTAACCTATCTGTACCTGAGCATGCTGCCATGCGAGAGTATGTTAAGGAGTCCCTGGAAAAGGGACATATTCGTCCTTCTTCATCACCTTTAGGAGCTGGGTTTTTCTTTGTCTCTAAAAAGGATGGCTCGCTGAGGCCTTGTATTGATTATCGACTCCTGAATAAAATTACTGTCAAATATCAGTATCCGTTGCCGCTGCTTACTGATTTGTTTGCTCGCATAAGGGGGGCTAAGTGGTTCTCTAAGATTGATCTCCGTGGGGCGTATAATTTGGTGCGAATTAAGCAAGGGGATGAGTGGAAAACCGCATTTAATACGCCTGAGGGCCACTTTGAGTATTTAGTAATGCCTTTCGGCCTTTCTAATGCACCTTCAGTTTTTCAGTCCTTTATGCATGATATTTTCCGTGAATATCTGGATAAATTTATGATTGTGTATTTGGACAATATTTTGATTTTTTCTGAGGACTGGGAGTCTCATGTTCAGCAGGTCAGGAGGGTTTTTCAGGTCTTGCGGGAGAATCCTCTGTGTGTAAAGGGTTCTAAGTGTGTTTTTGGGGTTCAAAAGATTTCCTTTTTGGGGTACATTTTTTCCCCTTCTTCTGTTGAGATGGACCCTGTCAAGGTTCGGGCTATTTGTGACTGGACGCAGCCTACTTCTCTAAAGGGTCTTCAGAAGTTCTTGGGCTTTGCTAATTTTTATCGTCGATTTATAACTGGTTTTTCTGGTGTTGCTAAGCCTCTTACGGATTTGACTAAGAAGGGTGCTGATGTTGCCAATTGGTCCTCTGCCGCTGTGGAGGCCTTTCGGGAACTTAAGCGCCGCTTTTCGTCTGCCCCTGTGTTGCGCCAGCCTGATGTCTCTCTCCCCTTTCAGGTTGAGGTCGATGCTTCCGAGATCGGAGCGGGGGCGGTTTTGTTGCAGAAAAGTTCCGATTGCTCAGTGATGAGACCTTGTGCATTCTTTTCTCGAAAATTTTCTGCCGCCGAAAGAAATTATGATGTCGGTAATCGGGAGCTTTTGGCCATGAAGTGGGCATTTGAGGAGTGGCGTCATTGGCTTGAGGGTGCTAGACATCAGGTGGTGGTTTTGACTGATCACAAGAATCTGATTTATCTTGAGTCTGCCAGGCGCCTGAATCCTAGACAGGCGCGCTGGTCGTTGTTTTTCTCTCGGTTTAATTTTGTGGTCTCATATCTACCAGGTTCTAAGAATGTGAAGGCAGATGCCCTTTCTAGGAGTTTTGAGCCTGATTCCCCTGGTGATTCGGAACCTACAGGTATCCTTAAGGATGAGGTGATATTATCCGCTATTTCCCCAGATCTGCGACGTGCTTTGCAAGAGTTTCAGGCGGATAGACCTGATCGTTGTCCACCTGGTAGACTGTTTGTTCCTGATGATTGGACCAGTAGAGTCATCTCGGAGGTTCATTCTTCTACGCTGGCGGGTCATCCTGGAATTTTTGGTACCAGGGATTTGGTGGCTAGATCCTTCTGGTGGCCATCTCTGTCTCGAGATGTGCGTGTTTTTGTGCAGTCTTGTGATGTGTGTGCTCGGGCCAAGCCTTGTTGTTCTAGGGCTAGGGGGTTGTTGTTGCCCTTGCCTATTCCGAAGAGGCCTTGGACGCACATCTCGATGGACTTTATTTCTGATCTTCCTGTCTCTCAGAGGATGTCTGTCATCTGGGTGGTGTGTGACCGTTTTTCTAAGATGGTTCATTTGGTGCCATTGCCGAAGTTGCCTTCCTCGTCTGAGTTGGTTCCTTTGTTTTTTCAAAATGTGGTTCGCTTGCATGGTATTCCTGAAAATATCGTTTCTGATAGGGGTACCCAGTTCTTTTCTAGATTTTGGCGGGCATTCTGTGCCAGGTTGGGCATTGATTTGTCTTTTTCGTCTGCCTTCCATCCTCAGACTAATGGCCAGACGGAGCGAACTAATCAGACTTTGGAGACGTATTTGAGGTGTTTTGTGTCTGCAGATCAGGATGATTGGGTTACCTTTTTGCCGTTGGCGGAGTTTGCTCTTAATAATCGGGCTAGTTCGGCCACTTTGGTTTCCCCTTTCTTTTGCAATTCGGGGTTTCATCCCCGTTTTTCTTCTGGTCAGGCGGAGTCTTCGGATTGTCCTGGAGTAGATGCTGTGGTGGATCGGTTGTATCGGATTTGGAAACAAGTGGTGGACAATTTGAATTTGTCCCAGGAGAGGACTCAGCGGTTTGCTAACCGCCAGCGTCGGGTTGGTCCTCGCCTTCGTGTTGGGGACTTGGTGTGGTTGTCTTCCCGTTTTGTCCCAATGAGGGTTTCTTCTCCTAAATTTAAGCCTCGGTTCATCGGTCCCGATAGGATTTTGGAGATTATTAACCCTGTTTCCTTTCGTTTGGACCTCCCGGCATCTTTCGCTATCCATAATGTGTTCCATCGGTCGTTGTTGCGGAGATACGAGGTGCCGGTGGTTCCTTCTGCTGAGCCTCCTGCTCCTGTGCTGGTTGAGGGTGAATTGGAGTACGTTATAGAGAAGATCTTGGACTCCCGTATTTCCAGGCGGAGACTCCAGTATCTGGTTAAATGGAAGGGCTATGGTCAGGAAGATAATTCTTGGGTAACTGCCTCTGATGTTCATGCCTCGGATTTGGTTCGTGCCTTTCATAGGGCTCATCCAGGTCGCCCTGGCGGTTCTTATGAGGGTTCGGTGCCCCCTCCTTAAGGGGGGGGGTACTGTTGTGATCTGCTTTTTGGGCTCCCCTAGTGGTGGCTGGTGGTACTGGAGACTTGTGTGTTCTTTTCTGCCTCAGCTCACCTGCTTCCATCAGTTTTGGGAGTTCCCTATTTAGCCTTGCTCTCCAGTCACTTCCTTGCCGGTCATCATTGTAACCTGAGTCTTTCAGTTGCATGTTCCTGCTACCAGTCTGCTGATCAGCTAAGTGGACTCTTGTCCTTTTTGTTTTGTATTTTTTGTCCAGTTTACAGTTTGTCATTTCCTGTTACTGGAAGCTCTTGTGGACTGAAATTGCTACTCCTTTGTCATGAGTTGACACAGGAGTCTTAAAGTAATTTCAGGATGGGTTTTTGAAAGGGTTTTTCAGCTGACCGTGAAGTCCTCTTTTGTATCCTTCCTCTATCTAGTAAGTGGACCTCGCTTTGCTAAATCTACCTTCATACTGTGTATGTCTTTTCCTCTGAACTCACCGTTAATATATGTGGGGGCTACTATCATCTTTGGGGAATTTCACTAGAGGTAAGCCAGGTCTGTTCCTTCCTCTTCCAGGTGTAGTTAGTTCTCCGGCTGGCGCATGGCATCTAGGCAGCCGTAGGAATGCTTCCTGGCTACTGTTAGTTGTGTGGTAGATTTAGGTCACGGTCAGCTTGAGTTTCCATCACCCGAGGGCTAGTCTGTTATTTTGTGTTTCTGATGTTCCCATGCCATTGGGGAATCATGACAGTTTACCCCCACATACGGGGCATCAGCGTACTCGGGATAAATTGGACAACAACTTTTGGGGTCCAATTTCTCCTGTTACCCTTGTGAAAATAAAAACTTGGGGGCTAAAAATCTTTTTTGTGGGAAAAAAAATATTTTTTTATTTTCACTACTCTGCATTATAAACTTCTGTGAAGCACTTGAGCATTCAAAGTTCTCACCACATATCTAGATAAGTTCCTTAGGGGGTCTAGTTTCCAAAATTTGGTCAAATTTGAAATTTTGTGGGGGGTTTCTACTGTTTAGGTACATCAGGGGCTCTGCAAACGCAACATAACACCCACAGACCATTCTATCAAAGCCTGCATTCCAAAATGGCGCTCCTTCCCTTCCGAGCTCTGCCGTGTGCCCAAACAGTGGTTTACCCCCATATATGGGGTACCAGCATACTCAGGACAAATTGGAGAACAAATATTAGTGTCCAATTTCTCTTGTTACCCTTGTGAAAATAAAAACTTGGGGGCTAAAAAATCTTTTTTGTGGGAAAAAAATATATTTTTTATTTTCACTACTCTGCATTATAAACTTCTGTGAAGCACATGGGCATTCAAAATTCTCACCACATATCTAGATAAGTTCCTTGGGGGGTCTAGTTTCCAAAATGTGGTAACTTTTGGGGGGTTTCTACTGTTTAGGCACATCAAGGGCTCTCCAAACGCGACATGGCGTCCGATCTCAATTCCAGTCAATTTTGCATTGAAAAGTCAAATGGCGCTCCTTTGCTTCCGAGCTCAGCCATGCACCCAAACAGTGGTTTACCCCCACATATGGGGTGTCGGCGTACTCAGGACAAATTGTACAACAACTTCTGGGGTCCATTTTTTCCTGTTACCCTTGGTAAAATAAAAATTTGGAGGCAAAAAATCATTTTTGTAGAAAAAATGCGATTTTTTTATTTTCATGGCTCTACGTAATAAACTTCTGTGAAGCACCTGGGGGTTTAAAGTGGTCACCACACATCTAGATAAGTTCCTTAAGGGGTCTAGTTTCCAAAATAGTGTCATTTGTGGGGGGATTCCACTGTTTAGGCACATCAGGGGCTCTCCAAACGCGACATGGCATCCGATCTCAATTCCAGCCAATTCTGCATTGAAAAAGTCAAACGGTGCTCCTTCAATTCCAAGCTCTGCGGTGTGCCCAAACAGTGGTTTACCCCCAGATATAGGGTATCGACATACTCAGGAGAAATTGCACAACAACTTTTGTGGTCTAATTTCTCCTGTTACCCTTGTAAAAATAAGAATTTGTTGGCGAAAAAATCATTTTTGTGAAAACAAATGCGATTTTTTATTTTCACGGCTCTACGTTATAAACTTCTGTGAAGCACTTGGGGGTTCAAAGTGCTCATCACACATCTAGATAAGTTCCTTAAGGGGTCTAGTTTCCAAAATGGTGTCACTTGTGGGGGGTTTCCACTGTTTAGGCACATTAGGGGCTCTCCAAACGCGACATGGCATCCGATCTCAATTCCAGCCAATTCTGCATTGAAACAGTCAAACAGCGCTCCTTCACTTCCAAGCTCTGCGGTGCGCCCAAACAGTGGTTTGCCTCCACATATAGGGTATCGGCGTACTCAGGAGAAATTGCACAACAAAATTTTTGGTTAAATTTCTGTTTTTACACTTGTGAAAATTAAAAAAAATGGTTCTGAAGTAAAATGTTTGCAAAAAAAAGTTAAATGTTCATTTTTTTCTTCCACATTGTTTCAGTTCCTGTGAAGTACTTAAAGGGTTAATAAACTTCTTGAATGTGGTTTTGAGCAGCTTGAGGGGTGCAGTTTTTAGAATGGTGTCACACTTGGTTATTTTCTATCATATAGACCCCTCAAAATGACTTCAAAGGTGATGTGTTCCCTAAAAAAAACATGGTGTTGTAAAAATGAGAAATTGCTGGTCAACTTTTAACCCTTATAACTCCCTAACAAAAAAAAAAAATTGTTTCCAAAATTGTGCTGATGTAAAGTGGACATGTGGTAAATGTTATTTTTTAACTATTTTTCATGACATATCTCTCTGATTTAAGGGCATAAAAATACAAATTTTGAAAATTGCAAAATTTTAAAAATTTTCGCCATATTTCCATTTTTTTCATAAATAATCGCAAGTAATATCAAAGAAATGTTACCACTAACTTGAAGTACAATATGTAGTGAAAAAACATTCTCAGAATCAGCGGGATCCGATAAAGCGTTCCAGAGTTATAACCTCATAAAGTGACAGTGGTCAGAATTGTAAAAATTGGCTCGGTCATTAAGTACCAAATTGGCTCTGTCACTAAGGGGTTAAGTTAATTTACCACCTGTGTAAGCGCTATTGAATGTTTTCATTATTTACTTTAGTTTAATCACTAGCAGCGTTAATTAGATAGCAATGAGAATGCCGAGCGCTAGCTGGCTGGAAACAGCTGGTATATATATATATATATATATATATATATATATATATATATATATATATATATATATATATATAAGCAGGGGTGGTCATACCATTGATGCATCCTCTGCAGCTGCAAGAGGGCCATAAGAAGTGTGGGGGCCCATTTCCACCTCCATGGTAGGTGGAATTGGACAATATGATGAGCTATTAGACTCTAAAGGGTGGCCCATAAATTGTTCTTGCACAGGGGACCTCTTCTGTCTGTGTCCACTCCAGATGTAACCTATTTAAAAACATATCATCAAAAGTATATAGCTATGAATTTTAGCCAATCAGAGTGTACACATAATAGTAAAACCACCTATTCGTAGACAGCAGTTTCAGAGCTCTTTTCCTTCACAAGTACAGGGAGGGATACCAGTTGTTAGTGACACCTAGAGGTCACTCATTCTCTCAATCAATGTATAACTCATTTAAGAACCCTAAAACATGATTAGGAATTTTTGCTAAACAAGTGTCTCCTCCAAAAGGAAGTAAGATTCTTCTGTTCAGTTTCTTGGAAGGAGGTGACCATATCTCCGTGCAGAGCTCACAAGCTGTCTGATTGAAGAACCTTGAAACTCCTGTCTACATCTAGATATCTGTTCCTTTAGATGGAGACTTTGGGTTGGGTGGGGATCTCAACTCAGTCAGAAACTGACTTATAAAAAAGCTACCTATAGTTTTCTACCTTCTAAGGGAAGCAACGTTGCATACATTTTTGGCAGAATACCAGTTAGTGGACAATGGAAGGATAAATTGTAGTCCCCTAAGATCACATAAAAGGTCTTTAACTCAGACAGCAAATATTCTACTTTGTACTGACGAGTGGTAAGAGAGCCCTAAAGCAGATAATTGCAGGTGGCAATAAAAAGTAAATTTTTCTTTTGGACACAAGCCACTTTACTTTTTTTTGTAGTGAGCTTGGTTTCTACACCTCTTGTGTCAACTGGCAGTTCTTGCAAGCATAAACAATAATGGTACAATGAACTCTATTGTCACTGTGTATATTATGGCAGCTGATCCTCTAAGAAGGATTTGTAGCCTCAAAAATGCATGCATTAGGCTGACAAGCAAAATAAACTGCAGTGCAGAAATATTGTAGTGTATTACATGACTAAAGCTTGTTAAAGTTCAAGTCCCCAAGTGGAAGTAATAAGTCAAAAAAGTTTTCAGAAAATGTTAGCGTATAAAAAAAATGACCTTTTTCCTCTTACTCATCTCTTTATTATGTTAAATAAATACACAGCTTCTTCAACACAAAAATAAAAGTTATAGCTGTCAGAATATGGTGAAAAAAAACATTTTTCTATAGATTTTATTAAACAAAAGTGTACAAATGATATAAATTTGCTATTGCCATAAGCATAAACAGACTTGTTAAAGTCAGATGGTCCTCCTAATGAATCCTGCGTGTCTGAAAAGTGGCATGCATCTCAGTGCGCCTTACCACAGATCTTATTCCAGACCTGGACTGGAGTTAGGTATCTGCTGTAAGGTACACCACAGCTCATCATGAAGCAGTTGAGCTACAGTATTACGCCCTCATCCCATCATCCTAGTTTTACCCAATTTGGTAGAATTGGGCTAAACTGGTGTGAAATCAACAAAAGTCAATACATTTTTGTTTAACCTTGATTTACGGAAAAAAATAGCAACTTATCAAAGTGTTTTATGCCAGATTTCTTTGCCATTATCTCTACACAAGAATATTACCATTGAAACAATTGTCCAAGAAAAGCAGATTGCGGCACCAGTCCACAATATATCAAATTCCATGGAAGGAAAGTAGATCCCCCAGTCTAGAGCTACAGTGGCTTAATGAATGGTTCACGGTGCTCTGCACTGAATATAAACGGTTTTCAGAGTAAATGTAAGAACATACGTGGCACTCGCCAATTCAAAAACTGTGCTAGTCCTTTATTCCATATCTTGGGAACTGGACATAAAAATGTGCAAGTTACAAAGGCATGCGCAGAGAGACAGAGTGGACGAATGTAACTTCGCGTACCAACGCTTCAATGTGTCCAGGTCTCACCTGGACCCATTGAAGTGCTGGTATGCGATGCGAAATGGCCATCATCCGCTCTGCCACTCCCCAGATACCTCTGTAACCTGCACATATTTTTTATGTCCAGATCCCAAGTTATGGAATAAAGGACTAGCACAGTTTTTGAATTGGTGAGTGCCGCATATGTTCTCACATTTAGTTCTGATTAACATTGCAACAATACAGATTGTCTGGCTAAGGAAAACCTTCACAAGGCTACGCTGATGGAAGAATTAAACAGCTGAAGCTCTTAGAAGATACTAATAAAATGTTGTAGTTGTTTATTTTTTTAGACTAAACTCTGTTAGAACTATGTCACAAAGGTGATTATGTGGGTACATATGTGTACCCTATAAATGCACAGGAATATTGCTAAATGGGCAATTTTCTTAATAACATGCTTTTAGAATGATAGTTTACTATCCCTTTATGTACAAATAGGCTTACCTATTTTCTTCTTGTTTTTCACATTGCGAAAGAACATGTGAATCAGAACTAACAAGCAAAGCTGATCATTTCAGCATTACACTGAATGAAGATAAATGAGCGTAGCAGAAGCACAATTTTAAGATGCGATAAATAGAGGCTTCACGTTATTCAGCACGTCAGTTTGTAAAAGGCTTTTAAAACCTTCAACAGAGTGTTTCACATCAGCTGTTTTTCCATTTCAACTTGACAGACACATCGGTGGTGGGAGATTGATGACATGCTGAGGTATTCCCTCAGTCTGATGTCCAAACAGAACTGTGGTTTAGAGCATCCACCTTCCTAAATAAAATCAACTGAGGTCTTCAAGCACATGACAAACTCAAAAATGTTTTAAATAAAATTACATTAATAAATTATAATGTAAAAAAATATATACAGTACAGACCAAAAGTTTGGACACACCTTCTCATTTAAAGATTTTTCTGTATTTTTATGACTATCGTCACTAGGCATCAAAACACATGTGGAATTATATACTTAACAAAAAAGTGTGAAACAACTGAAAATATGTCTTATACTCTAGGTCCTTCAAAGTAGTCACCTTTTGCTTTGATGACTGCTTTGCACACTCTTGGCATTCTCTTGATGAGGTTCAAGAGGTAGTCACCGGGAATGGTCTTCCAACAATCTTGAAGGAGTTCCCAGAGATGATTATCACTTGTTGGCCCTTTTGCCTTCACTCTGCGGTCCAGCTCACCCCAAACCATCTCGATTGGGTTCAGGTCTGGTGACTGTGGAGGCCAGGTCATCTGGCGTAGCACCCCATCACTCTCCTTCTTGGTCAAATAGCCCTTGCACAGCCTAGAGGTGTGTTTGGGGCCATTGTCCTGTTGAAAAATAAATGATGGTCCAACTAAAAGCAAACTGGATGGAATAGCATGCCGCTGCAAAATGCTGTGGTAGCCATGCTGGTTCAGTATACCTTCAATTTTGAATAAATCCCCAACAGTGTCACCAGCAAAGCACCCCCACACCATCACACCTCCTCCTCCATGCTTCACAGTGGGAACCAGGCATGTAGAGTCCATCCTTTTACCTTTTCTGCGTCGCACAAAGACACAGTGGTTGGAACCAAAGATCTCAAATTTGAACTAATGAGACCAAAGCACAGATTTCCACTGGTCTAATGTCCATTCCTTGTACTATTTAGCCCAAACAAGTGTCTTCTGTTTGTTGCCTGTCCTTAGCTATTTTACCATGAAGGCCTGCTGCACAAAGTCTCCTCTTAACAGTTGTTGTAGAGATGTGTCTGCTGCTAGAACTCTGTGTGGCATTGACCTGGTCTCTAATCTGAGCTGCTGTTAACCTTCGATTTCTGAGGCTTGTGACTCGGATAAACTTATCCTCAGAAGCAGAGGTGACTCTTGGTCTTCCTTTCCTGGGGCGGTCCTCATGTGAGCCAGTTTCTTTGTAGCGCATGATGGTTTTTCCACTGCACTTTTTCGCGCGTTTTCCCGGAATAGGCTGTGCTGTAACAGCTAAAGACTCAGAGCCTGTGCATATCACATTAACTCCCGAAATCCCAGGCAGCGGGCTCCTAGAGACTACTCAGCCCATGGACAACAGAGGGAAGACAAGTGCCGCTGTTTCTCGGTGCCTAAGTTGGAGAAGACGACCCTTCAAGCAAGTCCTCATCAGACTGATAAGTGTTCTTTTCTCAAGAAATCTTGCTTACTTCTGTTACATTGTTTGACTCCCATATTTTTGCACTGTTTTCTTGCTAGTTATTTTCCATTGCTTCCTCCCTGCGAGGAGAACCTGATTCCTGTTATTAAACCCCTCAACTGTTAGTCTATCTATTCCATGGTGACATACTCAGTACCTGCATACTATTACACACCAACAGGCGCTTGCACACAGGATCACACAGCAGCGGACGGCTGATACTGACAGGAATGGGAATTGATAGTGTGCACTTACATTGTAGAAGCAGAGCGCACACTGTGTCATTGTTTGTGTGCTTTCATCTAATCTGTCAACATTGTTCTCCTGATGCTGTACCATCCTGTGCTTAGTGAGGGACCAATGCTGCAGAAATAACAGGAGGATCAGAGGACGACCACACACACTCACATTGAGAGAGCTTTCAGTTTCTGCAAATGCCCGTGTGTGCAGGCCGGAGGACTGAATAGAGGCAGTGCTGCTTGGAGGGCTATCAATTATAAAAAGAGGATGGTATTTGAATGGGCGGAATGGTGCACTGAGCATTTAGTCATGTCAAGGGTGCACTGCAGACCCTTCATTTACACATGTAATAAAACTCTTCTGTTTACATAAAACAAAATACTTAAAATATGTACTACAAGTATGATTGTTATTGGCGTTAAGTCCCCTATATTAATATTTATGGCCAAGAGCTGAGTGGACCATTATGCTCCCTCAATTTGCATACTGAGCACTGTCATCTAAATTTAGCGCTCCTTGAGCAAAGACACTTAAACCAAGGTCTCATAGCGTAATTATCAATTCTCATTGCAGTCCTGCCTGCAGTACAATACTGAGCAGTGGAAACAGGAGCCAGCGATGAAAGCTACAATGACAAGAGTGTCTGCAGAGTTGGTGCAGAGGTGTAGGGGTGTTGTTTTAGTTTAGCAATGTCATACAAAATATGACACCGAGGACAAGCGGTGGACACCGCGTCCGGACAGGAACACCTTAGTGCCTGAGTGACGCTTAGCCTGTTAATATCACTAACAGATATCATAAGGGGTCTAGTTCCCCATAAATCCGCCAACCAGACATTATCTCCGAGAGAGGTACATTGAAGAAGGTCTATGACCGAAACGTTTGTATGTACTCTCTTCTATTAAACCACACTAGCATCAGTACACGTGTGTGCCAAGTTATTCTACAAACATACAAAATATGACAATCAGAGGCTCTGCACCTCCACGACGACACTGCAGTCATGCATGTCATTGCCAGCTCTCATCACTAGTTCCTGTCTGTGGCCATGGATCGATATTGTACTACAGACAGGAGGCAGCGATAAGAGCTGGTAATGACACTTTGTGAACTCAGCAGCAATGTCTTTTCAAAGCTGTTGGTTTACTTCAGACAGAGCTCAATGAAAAATGGCATAGTTAAGTGTGCAAATTGAGGGGTCATAGTGATGCAATGAGCTGTTAGCCATGCCAGGACATCCACCAAAGCCCCCTCATTTGAATACGTAACAGTTTTTTTTGACAACTAAACTGCTGATTGGTATACAACATGTATGATTTTTACAGGGTCTCCTCCCAAGCTACATTAATTTTGATAGAACTGATTCAAACTGGAATGAAAACGCTAAACATCATGCAAAAATCCCAGTTGTGCAAAAAGTTTAAAGCTTTTGGCTTTAATAAATTGGCCACATAATTTTACTTTCGATACATTAAAGCAAAACCCTGACTAATGCTGCCGCTAGTTAACATAGTAACAAAGCTATTAAGGTTGAAGGAAGACTTTAAGTCCATCTAGTTCAACCCATAGCCTAACCTAACATGCCCTAACACGTTGATCCAGAGGAAGGCAAAAAAAACCCCATATGGCAAAGAGTAAGCTCCACATTGGGGAAACAAATACCTTCCCGACTACACATACGACAATCAGATTAGTTCCCTGGATCAACACCCTATCAAGGAATCTAGTGTATATACCCTGTAACATTATACTTTTCAAGAAAGGCATCCAGTCCCCTCTTAAATTTAAGTAATGAATCACTCATTACTACATCATACTGCAGAGAGTTCCATAGCCTCACTGCTCTTACAGTAAAGAATCCACGTGTTAGGGCTAGCGGAACGAACCAAATAATTAGAAGGATGGCATGTGAGTTCGCAGTCCGAGGTCCACCATGCAGAGATGGAACCTGCTGCTGAGTAATGACGGACTATATTGCGGTATAATGTGGATACACACAAGGGTTAGCTTCACCCGGTATGAAGGAAGCGAACACTGTTGCGACACAGGGTCTCGGTACCGCACAAAGAGCGCAAGCAGAGTCACAGAACTCTGTCCCAAGACTCAGGGAAAGAGTTCCTCTACACCTCTTGCTCTCGACACCACTACTGGGGTGTCAGAGATTAACACAAATAGTAATTTAATGCACAAGAGTGCGTGCAGTGCCACTCTGGTGGACGCCACTAACCACCCAGACTTTGGCCAGGAAAGCACTCTATTAGCGTAATATGCCACACTGGTGGTCACTGCTATCAGACGCAGTATCGTGTTCTAGCTGTGTGGAATAGCACTGTCAGGCGCTAGGTAGCTTCCACCATTCGTGAACAGTCAACAACACTAGGGATGGGAATGATTCGGAGCTTTCATCCATCGACAGCCAAACATCTACACAGACTCATTACTAAGTTTATACTAGCGCATGGCTGTGCAGCCATGCAAACCTTTTATAGCGGAAGCTCTCCAGGACGTTCCTAGTTGTCCAATAGGAGCTGCTACAGGACCTGAGCATGTGACCCCTGAACTCCAATGAGAGGTCGTCCCTTGGGTATGCTCAGAAGAAGAAAAGCAGAACTTAGTCCTAGGGACGCCTGCTCGCCGCTGATCAGTACAGGTTACAATGGCTGAGCCTGGAAGGACAGCAGTAACCAGCCGCACAGTATCAGCTTGAGCCAGATGCTGGGACCAATGTCTCTGCTGAGCAGGCTTCACTGCGGCTGGAGGAGAATGGGAGACCGCAGCAGAGATAGTTCAAGATTCCCCCTGTGCAATGGTGGGAACTTGACACCTAACACCATGTCTGTGATTATGCTTAAACCTTCTTTCCTCCAGATGTAGACGATGCCCCCTTGTCCCTATCTCAGGTCTATGATTAGAAAGATTATCAGAAAGTTCTTTTTGTACCGTCCCCTCATATATTTATACAATAAAATAAGATCACCCCTTAGCCTTCGTTTTCCAAACTAAATAGCCCCAAGTGTAATAACCTATCCTGGTATTGCAGACCCCCCAGTCCTCCAATAACCTTGGTCGCTCTTCTCTGCACCTGCTCTAGTTCAGCTATGTCTTTCTTATACACCGGGGACCAGAACTGTACACAGTATTCTAAGTGTGGTCGAACTAGTGACTTGTATAGAGGTAAAATTATGTTCTCCTCATGAGCATCTATGCCTCTTTTCATGCATCCCATTATTTTATTTGCCTTCGTAGCAGCTGCCTGACACTGGCCACTGAATATGAGTTTATCATCCACCCATACACCCAGGTCTTTTTCATTGACGGTTTTGCCCAGAGTTTTAGAAATAAGCACATAGTTATACATCTTATTACTTCTACCCAAGTGCATGACCTTACATTTATCCCCATTAAAGCTCATTTGCCATTTATCAGTCTAAGCTTCTAGTTTATAATATGTATAAAATATATAAAAAAAATAAAATAAAATAAATAAAATATAAAATTGTCCTCCTCTGTGTTGATTACCCTGCAGAGTTTAGTGTCATCTGCAGATATTGAAATTCTACTCTGAATGCCCCCTACAATGTCATTAATAAATCTGTTAAAAAGAAGAGGGCTCGATACTGTCCCCTGTGGTACCCCACTGCTAACTGCGACCCAGTCCGAGTGTGCTCCGTTAATAACCACCCTTTGTTTCCTATCCCCACTTACACATATTTTCCTCTATCCCCATTATTCTGATTTTATGTATCAACCTTTTGTGTGGCTCCATATCAAAAGCTTTTGAAAAGTCCATATACACTAGATCCACTGGGTTCCCTTGGTCCAGTCCGGAACTTACCTCTTCATAGAAATTGATCAGATTAGTCTGACATGAACGGTCCCTAGTAAACCCGTGCTGATACTGGATCATGAGGTTATTCCTCTTCAGATACTCCAGTATAGCATCCCTTAGAATGCCCTGCAGGATTTTACCCACAGTAGAGGTTAAGCTTACTGGCCTATAATTTCCGAGTTCAGTTTTGTCCCCTTTTTGAATATTGGCACCACATTTGCTATACGCCAGTCCTGTGGTACAGACCCTGTTATTATGGACTCTTTAAAGATTAAAAATAATGGTCTATCAATGACTGTACTTAATCCCTGCAGTACTCGGGACTGTATCCCATCAGGATCAGGGGATTTTAGTGATTTTTAGACGCCGCTGTACTTCCTGCTGGGTTAAGCAGGTGACATTTAATGGGGAATTTTTGTTATCACTGATCATTTTGTCTGCCATGGGATTTTCTTGTGTAAATACTGATGAAAAAAAGTCATTTAGCATATTGGCTTTTTCCTCATCCTCATCCACCATTTCACCCAGACTATTTTTAAGGGGCCAACACTATCATTTTTTAGTTTCTTACTATTTATGTAGTTAAAGAATATTTTTGGATTATTTTTACTCTCTTTGGCAGTGAGTCTCTCTGTCTCAATATAGTTATATCTGCCTGAAAATCATAATTATCTTCATCAAATTACTGCTTCTTTTTTCCTTGCAGTAATCAAATATATATAGCGATAGCTCACAGTAATCCCGATTGAGGTGAATGCAAAGTTAGAGAATGGAAGACATCTCAGGCTTTCTATATGGTCTGAAAATAAAAAGGGAGAAAGCATAACACCTACAGATAGAATAACTTCAAGATAGGTTTATAACCCTAAGCTACTAGAAAGCCAATGCAGAACTTCTCATCCTTAGGATATTGTGCAAGGAGAAAGCAAAGAACTGGGGGTCAGGGTATGGTGTAGATTCTCTTGCATGTAGAACCAGCTGCAGTAGTCACTCAGGTTCACTTGTGATGTCTGAGCATCAATGCAAAATATTCAAATGAAGTCTGGAGAAAAATACAGAGCCTTGGCCACTACTGGTTGAAGAAATCTGGATGAAATGAAAGTGGATCTAGCAGGATGTAGAATAAGTTAGTATATTTTTTATTTTTAAAGTTACTTAAAGAATAAAAAAAGTTAAAAGGCATGAAATGGGAGGTACAGAGTGCATGCAAAGCCAATGTCAATGTCAGACCGGTGTCTTCATCAGGTACCCTCAACCATCCTCAATCAGTAGATCCCAAATTGAATGGTAGGGAAAATAAAACAGGGATGACATCCCAACCGGCATTTTGAACTGTGTCCTTCGTCAGGGACACAAAGGACACAGTCTGAAACACACGTCAAGAAGATGTGTGCCATCCCGGAACCTCCCCCCGCCCTCTGACCAGGTAACATATATATTTCTTTACCACACTATTGTGCCACAGTGCTCTCCGGTTGTATAAATAACTTTTTGCCCTATTGTATCTACTCCACTCTTCCCTCTTAGTAGAGTGAGAGATTTTGCTTGATTATTCCATTGGGTTATGGTGTCCTTCGGCTTTATTAGTGCTGATTGCCCACTTATATCTATTTTACTCTATTTTCCATCAATATGGATTATTATTTTCTCTGTTTCATTCTAACTCACTTCAATTGCTCACTGCACTATGTTCTTTCACATGTTCTGTTTTTGATCTCAGGCTTGATATGTCTGATTTCATTATATAAATATGTGTTGATACACACGTGGAGCACTCACACCCCTTCTTTTTTGTGCACCCACTATTCTCTTCATTTGAACGTCATTGTTTATGGGGTATTCAAATTATTATATATGCACATGATGTGATATATTACTTCCTGGGCATTTTGCTATATACAGTCATTTACATTCTGACTACCGTTTATTTACTTTTTTTGTGCACACTGCACTTTATTATATATCGATTTTTATTACAATATGGCACATGTTGAAAATTAATATATATTTCTTTGTTACCTTAGGGTTGGTTATTAACATTGTTTTTACCTCCGATGTATTACTATTATCTTATTTGTACGATGCGGACACCTCTTGTATGCGGTACTATATCTTACCACTTTATTAATAAAGGTATTTTATCTATATATATATCTTCTCGTCCCATATTATTCTGATCACAACAGGTCTGGTTCTTTTACTTTGCTTGGTTTTTATGAAAATAGTATGTGAGAATACTTAGTTATTGCTTCCTAATGTACTATTACATCAAGCTGATCACTGGTAAGAAGACAACTATAGCACACAGTCTCACTCCTGCTCCAACTACCGGGTGCAGAAAAAACACAATTTGATCAGTTAACCAACTTGAAGCCATGATTCCTAGCCAGGAAGAAGACATCAGTTTGGAGACTATGGGACCAAATAGATGTTCACAAAATATCAGTGCACATTTTTTTTATAAAATTATGCAAAGTATTCTTTGCAGAATACAAAATATTTGCTCAAAATTTCTAAAACATAAACACCAAAATAGTATATGTAACCCAAGAAGTTACATGTAGGAGACATAAGATGTGTGTGTGTCATGATATATTTCTTTGTACTGCACCATGATAATGGGGATTTACTGGTCAATATATAAACAATGTGTACATCTATATATGTAAAGTTGAGTGTGTGTGTGTATATATATTAAGCCACGCCCACTCCACATAGCAGGCACAGGCCACATCTAGCTCCATCATGTCTAGACTGACCTCCTGTGAGCTATGACATCAAGGGAAAGGAAGGAGCCTCATGAATAGAGATATGAAGGGGAAAATAAGAGATGTCAGGGGGAAAATGAGAGAAGTGAGGTGCTGCTGCAGCATGAGTCTGTATATAGAGAAGAGTGAGGCGTTGCAGGTGGAGGCTGTGTATAAGGCCACATTCACATGTTCAGTATTTGGTCAGTATTTTACCTCAGTATTTATAAACCAAAACCACAAGAGGGCGAAAAATACAGAAGTGGTGATGTGTTTCTAATATAATTTTCCTCTGATTGTTTTACTCCAAGTTTTAGCTTACAAATACCGAGCTAAAAATTCTGACCAAATAATGTGTGAACGAGGTCTAAAGGAGAAAAGTGTGGTGCTGCAGGAGAAGTAGGCTGTGTATACGATACTCTTTATTGCAATTAGTGCAATTTCTCTCAGGATCAAGTGTTTCCAATTGTATATGGAAGAGGAGTGTGAGGTAATATTCGTTTTTATAATTAGTCCCTCATACCAGTAGTTTGTCAGGGGGGCATGTCTTTTCCCCCCTGACACAAACGCCTCGCAGCCTTCACTCAATGCTCCATGCCGGGCGCCGCCTCTACTTCCTCTATTAATGTCCCCAGACCTGCACTGTAAGGTGAAGGAGTCGAATGGCAGCGCAAACTGTGCATGCCCGACAAAAAAAAATTACAGTGCAGGGGATGTTAATGGAGGAAGTGGAGGCGGCGCAAGGAGCATTGAGTGATGGCTAGGAGGCGTTTGTGTCAGGGGGGAAAAGACATGCCCCCATGACAAACTACAGGTATGAGGGACTAATTATAAAAACAAATATTTTAGCGTAGGAAGGGATCCCAACTAAAAGAGCCACCTTGACAGAATGCAGTATTAGTGCTGCACAAGGTGGCTCTTCTAGTTAAAAACGCCTGGGGGGTGTCAGGTTCCCTTTAAACAACAGAATATAACTCCACGTAAATCAAACTTCTGTGAAACCAAATTGTCCACTTAGGAAGCAACACTGTTTGACAATCAATTTCACATGCTGTTGTGCAAATGTAATAGACAAAAGATGGAAATTATTGGCAATTATCAAGACATACTCAATAAAGGAGTGGTTCTGCAGGTGGGGACCACAAACCATATCTTAGTACCAATTACACTGGTCAACAGCATTTTTGGTGCCAAAGATATTTCATCGAATTTAGGGTATTTTTGGGGTGCTGATTCTGAATATGTCATCAGTTTTGCCAGATTGGCTCAAGTTTTTGAGATTTTTGGTATCTTATTTATAGCACTTGTTGGTAAATGCGACGCATCATCTCATTAATTTCTTTGGATTAGTACTTGAACTGAGCAGTTCTCAATATAGTTTTGTGTTAATTAGTGTTCTAAAAGTTTGTTCATAGCTTGATTTTTGCACTAACTTTATGTTGTTGTCTGTTTTCCAGTGAAAAGCATGAACTCATCAAGAAGAAGTTGTCTTAACGATCCAGACTCATTCTGTTACATTTGTGGTGAATACACACTGCCAAAACATAGAAGAAACATAACAGACTTCGTAAAAAAAAGTGTATTTTGCCTATTTTGGGGTTATGCTTGGGGACCAAGACAAGTTTTGGGCACCACACATAGTGTGCAAAGCATGTATCGAATTATTATGAAAATGGAGCAAAGGACAAAGAAAAAGCTTCAAATTTGGTGTTCCAATGGTGTGGAGAGAGCCAAAAAATCATCATGATGACTGTTATTTATGGTAAACACAGGTACAGGCACATCTTCACAATGAGGGACAGGCCTTCTTGCAGATTCCATGTTACTCCCATTTTCGTTTCTTATGCTTATTGAATCCTTGCACTTGCACTACACAGAAATAACAGTCATCATGATGATTTTTTGGCTCTCTCCACACCATTGGAACACCAAATTTGAAGCTTTTTCTTTGTCCTTTGCTCCATTTTCGTAATAATTCGATACATGCTTTGCACACTATGTGTGGTGCCCAAAACTTGTCTTGGTCCCCAAGCATAACCCCAAAATAGGCAAAATACACTTTTTTTTACGAACTCTGTTATGTTTCTTCTATGTTTTGGCAGTGTGTATTCACCACAAATGTAACAGAATGAGTCTGGATCGTTAAGACAACTTCTTCTTGATGAGTTCATGCTTTTCACTGGAAAACAGACAACAACATAAAGTTAGTGCAAAATTCAAGCTATGAACAAACTTTTAGAACACTAACACAAAACTATATTGAGAACTGCTCAGTTCAAGTACTAATCCAAAGAAATTAATGAGATGATGCGTCGCAATTACCAACAAGTGCTATAAATAAGATACCAAAAATCTCAAAAACTTGAGCCAATCTGGCAAAACTGATAGCATATTCAGAATCAGCACCCCAAAAATACGCCAAATTCATTAAAATATTTTGGACACCAGAAAAATTTTTTTTTTTTGTTGACCTGTGTTATTTCTGGCTGATGTTTTGGTCACTTTTGAAAGTTGGTTGTGCTTTCACACTCATCGTAGCATGAGATGGACTCTACAACTCATACAAGTGGCTCAGGTAGTGCAGCTCATCCAGGACGGCACATGAATGTGAGCTGTGGCAAGAAGGTTTGCTGTGTCTGTCAGTGTAGTGTCCAGAGGCTGGAGGCACTATTAGGAGACAGGCCAGTACACCAGGAGACGTGGAGGGGGGCGTAGGAGGGCAACAACCAAGAAGCAGGACCGTTACCTCAGCCTTTGTGCAAGGAGGAACAGGAGGAGCACTGACAGAGCCCCGCAAAATGACCTCCAGCAGGCCACAAATGTGCATGTGTCTGCACAAGCGGTTAGAAACTGACTCCATGAGGATGGTCTGAGTGCCCGTCATCCATAGATGGGGGTTGTGCTCACAGTCCAAAACCATGCAGGATGCTTGGCATTTGCCACAGAATACCAGGATTGGCAAATTACACACTGGCGCCCTGTGCTCTTCACAGATGAAAGCAGGTTCACACTGAGCACATGTGACAGACGTTACAGAATGTGGAGACGCCGTGGAGAGTGATTTGCTGCCTGCAACATCGTTCAGCATGACCGATTTGGCAGTTGGTCAATAATGGTGTGGGGTGGTACAGCCCTCCATGTGCTCACCAGAGGTAGCCTGACTGCCATTAGGTACCGAGATGAGATCCTCAGACCCCTTGTGAGACCATATGCTGGTGCGTTTGGCCCTGGATTCCTCCTAATGCAGGACAATGCCATACCTCATGTAGCTGGAGTGTGTCAGCAGTTCCTGCAAGATGAAGGCATTGAAGCTATGGATTGGCCCGCCCGTTCCCCAGACCTGAATCCGATTTAACACAGCTGGGACACCATGTCTTGCATCATTCCCCAACGTCACATTGCACCACAGACTGTCCAGGAGTTGGCGGATGCTTTAGTCCAGGTCTGGGAGGTGATCTCTCAGGAGACCATCTGCCACCTCATCAGGAGCATGCCCAGATGTTGTAGGGAGGTCATACAGGCACGTGGAGGCCACACACACTGCAGAGCATCATTTCCTTGTCTTGAGGCATTTCCACTGAAGTTGGATCAGCCTGTAACTTCATTTTCAACTTTGATTTTGAGCATCATTGCAACTCCAGATCTCTGTGGGATATAAGTTGTGATATACATTGATAATTTTTAGGTTTTATTGTTTTCAGCTCATTCCAATATGTAATGAATAAAGATTTACAACTGAAATATTTCATTCAGTGATTCAGGATGTGGAATTTTAGTGTTGCCTTTATTTTTTTGAGCAGTGTACTACATACAGGAAGAGATGACATACAAGTATATACTATATACAGGAGAGATGACATACAGGTATGTACTGAGGAGAAAATGAGAGATGTGAGGTGAAAATGAGAGGTGTGAGGTACAATTGAAGAGGTGTGAGTGCAAAATGAGAGGAGTGGGGGAAAATAGTGGAGTGATAGGAAAATGACAGGTGTGAGGTCAAAATTACAGGTGTTAGGGGGAAATGAGAGGAGTGAGGGGAAAATTAAAATTGTAAGTGGGAAAATGAGAGGAGTGAGGGGAAGATGAGAGGAGTGAGGTGCTATAATGTGGGATTGCACTTTTTTTTGCAATTTTACAGTGTTAGGGCTAGTGGAACGCACCGAGTAAATATAGAGGTTTTATTATAATTGATGCGTTCGCAGCCCAGGGTCCACCGTGCAGGAGAACCTGCTGCTTGCAAACGGCGGAACTATATGGCGGTATGAGCTAACCCTGTTACTTCACAGAGTAGCCGAAACTCAAAGCACTGCACCCTGTTTGACTTCACAGTGGCACAGACTAACTACTCAACTGAGAGCAGTCAGTGGTCATGCATGCACACAAACTCCTCGCCGGAGGTGCCAGCATTCCAGGGGCTTATTTCAGCCAGGTCCCTGAATACATTCACTCAAAATCTCCTTGCTGGAGGCGCCAGCATTCTAGGGGCTTATTTCAGCCGGGTCCCTGAACACAAACTCACATGACCACACTGGCGCAAAGCACATAACATAGAACAATACTAGCGCAGGGCCATGCGGCCATGCGAGCCCTAAATAGTTGCAGCATGTACAGGACCTTCCTAGAAGGACTAATGAGAGGCTGCCACAGAGCGTGAGCACCTACAGGACATTCCTAAAGGACCAATGGTCTTAGCTGCAGTATCTGATCATGTGACCCTCGATCTGCACTGAGAGATCTTACTCTGGGCATGCTCAGAACGAGAAAAGCAGGACTTAGCCCCAGAAGCATCTGCTCGCCGCTGCCCAGTACTGACTTCCATGGCAGAAGCAGGAAAAGCAGCAGTAACTCTTTGTACAGAGTCAGACTGAGCGAGACGCTGGGACCGACGTCTCCGCTGAGCAGGCTCCACTGCGGCAGAAGAAGAATGGGAGACTGCAGTGGAGATGGCCCGAGATTCCCCCTGTGCAAAGGCGGGAACTCGACCCCTAACATTACCCCCCCCTAGGGCCCCCCCCTTGGGCCTCGCTACGCTCTAAGGCAGCAATGACCTGTGGAGCCCGAATGTGCTCAGCAGGCTCCCAGGACTTATCCTCAGAACCGTAACCCTTCCAGTCCACCAAATAACATTTTTTGCCACGAACCACCATGCACCCCAAAATAGCGTTCACCTCGTAATCGTCCGTAGATGAACCCGATGTCCTGGCAGATGACTCAGAAAACTGGGACATGTATACGGGCTTAAGGAGGGACACATGGACACATGGACTCAAGACGCAGCCTGATGTTACGAGCGGAGAGCCACACTAAGTCGCCAGGAGCAAAGGTCGGGGCAGGGCGCCGATGTGCATCGGTGGAGGACCTCATTCTCTCCTTGGAGGCCCGGATGGCATCCTGAGTGTGGTCCCAAATGTCTTGTGCCTCCACTGCCCAGTCTGCCACCCTGGAGTCAGCAGTAGACACGGGCACAGGCACAGGAACCCATGGATGTTGGCCGTAATTAAGGA
The DNA here is from genome assembly GCF_051348905.1 of Ranitomeya variabilis. Lineage (NCBI taxonomy): Eukaryota > Metazoa > Chordata > Amphibia > Anura > Dendrobatidae > Ranitomeya > Ranitomeya variabilis. The sequence goes on along the minus strand of NC_135235.1, from coordinate 325,298,854 downwards.
GGAAAGGAGTCTGACCAGTGTAGTCGGCTACAGCGTTGTTAAGGGCAAACTCAGCCCATGGTAACAAGGATGCCCAGTCATCCTGCCTGGCAGAAACAAAATGTCGTAAATAGGTGACCAGAGTCTGATTGGCCCTCTCAACCAACCCATTCGTCTCGGGATGATAAGCCGAGGAGAGATTTAACTCAATACTGAGTAGACGACAAAGCTCCCTCCAGAATCGAGACGCAAACTGGGGACCCCAGTCACTGACAATCTTGTCCGGCATACCGTGTAAGCGAAAGATATGCTTGATGAACAAGGCTGCCAGAGCCCATGCAGAAGGTAGCCGTGGAAGAGGCACCTAAGAACCATTTTGGAAAAATGGTCGGTGATCACCCAGATAATGGTGCAGTTACGAGACTTGGGTAAGCCCACCACAAAGTCCATCCCGACCATCTCCCAGGACCTATCCGTCACCGGCAGAAGGTAAAGCAACCCAGCTGGCCGTTGCCAAGGAACTTGTTCTTGGCACAAGAGACACACACCTGAACATAGTCTGCGACATCACGCGCCATATGCAGCCACCAGTATGTCCTCTCCAGTAACTCAGATGTCCTTTTGGAACCAAAATGTCCACCCACCCTGGAGGAGTGTGCCCAAGAGAGAACCTCCGGTCGCAAACTGGATGGTACAAAAGTCTTGCCCGGAGGCACAGACTCTAGCGAAACCGGGGCCACAGTTCTCAGGCTCTCAGTGGGGACAATTAGCCGAGGCTCCTCTTCCTCCTCCACAGATGACACAATGGAGCGAGAGAGAGCGTCGGCACAAATGTTCTTCTCCACAGAAAGAAAATGGAGGGTGAAATGAAACCGGGAGAAGAACAAGGACCATCTGGCCTGGTGAGAATTTAACCGCTGGGCTGTCTGTGGTACACCAAATTTGTATGATCTGTGAAGACTTGGAAGGGAAAACAAGCTTCCTCCAAGAGATGTCTCCACTCCAAGAAAGCCAACTTCATGGCTAGCAACTCCCTGTCCCCGATGGAATAATTCCTCTCTGCTGGTGAGAAGGTCTTAGAAAAGAAGAAGCAAGGATGCTTCCAACCTTGAGCATCCTTTTGGAAGAGGACTGCTCCAGGACCAACAGATGAGGCATCCACCTCCATGATAAAAGGCTTATCTATATCGGGGCGATGTAGGATGGGAGCGCTAGCGAAGTGTGACTTTAAGGAGTTAAAGGCCTTTGAGACCTCCTCAGACCACAATTTGGGATTTGCTCCCTTCTTGGTGAGGGCAACAAAGGGAGCTACCAAAGTTGAGAAGTGCGGAATGAACTGGCGATAATAATTAATGGACCCCATAAAGCGCTGCACTGCTTTAGGAGAATGGGGTTCCTGCCAGTCCATCACAGCCTGTAGTTTGGCAGGTGTTGTGAACTATATTTCTTGGCTCCCTCTTGTGGTCACTAGCGGTATTACACTTGGATCATCTTTCTCCAGGTTGGTACCCACCTGGTTCGTTAGGCCTTGGGTGTTCCTATTTAGACTTCCTGGAAACTCAGTCTAGTGCCTGGAATCGATGTAGTCAGTCTATATCTGTTTGCTCTTGACTCCTGGTCTCCTGTTCTTTGCATTATAAGCTAAGTCCTGCTTTCTTATTTAGTTTATTCGCTTTGCTTCTATTTTGTTCCAGCTTGCTCATAATGTGATTCCTGATTTTTGCTGGAAGCTCTAGGGGGCTGATATTCTCCCCCCACACCGTTAGTCAGTGCGGGGGTTCTTGGATATTCAGCGTGGATATTTTTGTAGGGTTTTTGCTGACCGTATAAGTCTCCTTCCTATTTTCTGCTATTAATTAGTGGGCCTCTCTTTGCTAAATCTAGTTCATTCTTACGTTTATCTTTTCTTCTTACCTCACCGTTATTATTTGTTGGGGGCTTGTATTATAACTTTGGGGTCCTTTCTCTTGAGGCAAGTGAGGTCTTATTTTCTCTGAAAGGGTTAGTTAGTTCTCCGGCTGGTGCGAGACGTCTAGAATCAATGTAGGTACGTTCCCCGGCTACTTTTAGTTGTTGTGCTAGGATTAGATATACGGTCAGCCAAGTTACCACCTCCCTATGAGCTGGTTTTTGTGTTTGCGGACTTAGCTGGAACTTCTGAGATCCTCTACCACTAGGATCATAACAGTATTCCAGGCCAAAAGTGAATATTTATTGCATTGCAGAAGCGAGATTAAAAGAAAAGAAGTTCTGAGTTTTTTTTTTTTTTCTTCTTCCCCTTTTTCCTCTGAGTGGCTTGAAGCTCTGCTGCAGACATGAATGTTCAGACTCTGATTACTAGTGTGGATCAGCTTGCTGCACGAGTGCAGGGCATTCAGGATTTTGTTATTAGTAGTCCTATGTCAGAGCCTAAGATAGCTATTCCAGAGCTTTTCTCTGGTGATCGATTTAAATTTGGGAATTTTAGGAATAATTGTAAATTGTTTCTATCTTTGAGACCGCGTTCGTCTGGAGACTCAGCTCAGCAAGTTAAAATTGTTATCTCTTTCTTGCATGGCGACCCTCAGGATTGGGCTTTTTCATTGGCGCCAGGAGATCCGGCATTGGCAAATATTGATGCGTTTTTTCTGGCGCTCGGATTGCTTTATGAGGAGCCCAATCTTGAAATTCAGGCAGAAAAAGCATTGCTGGCTATCTCTCAGGGCCAAGATGAGGCTGAAGTGTATTGCCAAAAATTTCGGAAATGGTCCGTGCTTACTCAATGGAATGAGTGTGCTCTGGCCGCAAATTTCAGAAATGGCCTTTCTGAAGCCATTAAGAATGTGATGGTGGGTTTTCCCATTCCTACAAGTCTGAGTGATTCTATGGCTCTGGCCATTCGGCGTTTTCGGGAGCGTAAATCTGCTAATCCTCTGGCAGTGTTGTCTGAACGGACACCTGACTCAATGCTATGTGATAGAATTCAGACTAGAACTGAACGACAAAATCATAGACGTCAGAATGGGTTGTGTTTTTACTGTGGTGATTCTACACATGTTATCTCAGCATGCTCTAAACGCCTAACAAAGATGGTTAGTCCTGTCGCCATTGGTAATTTGCATCCTAAGTTTATTTTGTCTGTAACTCTAATTTGCTCATTGTCTTCCTACCCTGTTATGGCATTTGTGGATTCAGGTGCTGCCCTGAGTCTTATGGACTTGTCGTTTGCCAAGCGCTGTGGTTTTGTCCTGGAGCCTTTGAAAAATCCTATTCCTCTTAGAGGAATTGATGCTACGCCATTGGCGGAGAATAAACCGCAGTATTGGACACAAGTGACCATGTGTATGACTCCTGAACATCGGGAGGTGATTCGTTTTCTTGTTCTGCATAAAATGCATGATTTGGTCGTTTTAGGTCTGCCATGGTTACAGACCCATAATCCAGTTTTGGATTGGAAGGCAATGTCTGTGTCAAGTTGGGGTTGTCAGGGAATTCATTGCGATTCCCCGTCGGTGTCTATTGCTTCTTCTACTCCTTCTGAAGCTCCGGAGTATTTGTTGGACTATCAGGATGTATTCAGTGAGTCCAGGTCCAGTGCCCTTCCTCCTCATAGGGACTGTGACTGCGCTATAGATTTGATTCCTGGTAGTAAATTTCCTAAGGGACGATTATTTAATTTATCTGTACCTGAGCATGCCGCAATGCGTTCTTATATAAAGGAGTCTTTGGAGAAGGGACATATTCGTCCATCCTCTTCCCCTCTTGGTGCGGGATTCTTTTTGTAGCCAAGAAAGACGGGTCTTTGAGACCTTGTATAGACTATCGGCTTCTGAATAAAATCACGGTCAAATTTCAGTATCCTTTGCCACTATTGTCGGACTTGTTTGCTCGGATTAAGGGTGCCAAGTGGTTCACCAAGATAGATCTTCGTGGTGCGTACAACCTTGTGCGCATTAAGCAGGGAGATGAATGGAAAACTGCGTTTAATACGCCCGAAGGTCATTTTGAGTACTTGGTGATGCCTTTTGGGCTTTCTAATGCTCCTTCAGTGTTTCAGTCTTTTATGCATGACATCTTCTGGAAGTATCTAGATAAATTTATGATTGTTTATCTGGATGATATTCTGTTTTTTTCTGATGATTGGGATTCTCATGTAAATCAGGTCAGGATGGTGTTTCAGGTTTTGCGTGATAATGCTTTGTTTGTGAAGGGCTCAAAGTGTCTCTTTGGAGTGCAGAAGGTTTCCTTTCTGGGTTTCATTTTCTCCCCTTCTACAGTAGAGATGGACCCAGTCAAGGTCCGAGCTATTCATGATTGGACTCAACCCACGTCTGTTAAGAGTCTTCAGAAGTTCTTGGGTTTTGCTAATTTCTACCGTCGTTTTATTGCTAATTTCTCTAGCGTTGTTAAACCTTTGACGGATATGACCAAGAAAGGTTCTGATGTGGCTAATTGGGCTCCGGCAGCCGTGGAGGCTTTCCGGGAGCTGAAGCGCCGGTTTACTTCGGCGCCTGTTTTGTGCCAGCCTGATGTCTCACTTCCCTTTCAGGTTGAAGTGGACGCTTCTGAGATCGGTGCAGGGGCTGTTTTGTCGCAGAAAGGCTCTGGTTGCTCTGTGATGAGACCTTGTGCCTTTTTTTCTAGGAAATTTTCGCCTGCGGAGCGGAACTATGATGTTGGTAATCGGGAGTTATTGGCCATGAAGTGGGCATTTGAGGAGTGGCGTCATTGGCTCGAGGGAGCTAAGCATCGTGTGGTGGTCTTGACGGATCACAAAAATTTGATGTATCTCGAGTCTGCTAAGCGCCTGAATCCTAGACAGGCTCGTTGGTCGTTGTTTTTCTCCCATTTTGACTTTGTGGTCTCGTACCTGCCTGGTTCGAAGAATGTGAAGGCTGATGCTCTTTCTAGGAGTTTTGTGCCTGACTCTCCAGGAGTCTCAGAGCCAGCTGGTATTCTTAAAGAGGGAGTAATCTTGTCGGCCATTTCTCCTGATTTGCGTCGTGTGTTGCAGAGATTTCAGGCTGGTAGACCTGACCCTTGCCCACCTGATAGACTGTTTGTTCCTGATAAATGGACCAGCAGAGTTATCTCCGAGGTTCATTCCTCAGTGTTGGCGGGGCATCCTGTGATTTTTGGTACCAGAGATTTGGTGGCTAGGTCCTTTTGGTGGCCTTCCTTGTCGCAGGATGTGCATTCTTTTGTGCAGTCCTGTGGGATTTGTGCTCGGGCTAAGCCTTGCTGTTCTCGTGCCAGCGGGTTGCTTTTGCCCTTGCCCGTCCCGAAGAGGCCCTGGACACACATTTCCATGGATTTCATTTCAGATCTTCTGGTGTCTCAAGGTATGTCTGTCATCTGGGTGGTGTGTGATCGCTTTTCCAAGATGGTCCATTTGGTGCCCTTGCCTAAGTTGCCTTCCTCTTCTGATCTGGTTCCTTTGTTCTTTCAGAATGTGGTTCGCTTGCATGGCATTCCTGAGAATATCGTGTCTGACAGAGGATCCCAGTTTGTGTCCAGATTCTGGCGATCTTTTTGTGCTAAGATGGGCATTGATTTGTCATTTTCATCTGCCTTTCATCCTCAGACTAATGGCCAAACGGAGCGAACCAATCAGACGCTGGAGGCTTATTTGAGATGTTTTGTTTCTGCCGATCAGGATGATTGGGTGACCTTCTTGCCATTGGCTGAGTTTGCCCTTAATAATCGGGCTAGTTCCGCTACTTTGGTTTCGCCATTTTTCTGCAACTCTGGTTTTCATCCTCGTTTTTCCTCGGGTCATGTTGAGCCTTCTGACTTTCCTGGGGTGGATTCCGTGGTGGATAGGTTGCAGCGGATTTGGAATCATGTGGCGGACAACTTGAAGTTGTCACAGGAGAAGGCTCAGCGTTTTGCCAACCGCCGCCGCGGTGTGGGTCCCCGACTTCGTGTTGGGGATTTGGTTTGGTTATCTTCTCGGTATGTCCCTCTGAAGGTTTCCTCTCCTAAGTTTAAGCCTCGCTTTATTGGTCCTTATAAAATTTTGGAAGTCCTTAATCCGGTGTCTTTTCGTTTGGATCTTCTGGTGTCATTTGCCATTCACAATGTGTTCCATAGGTCTTTGTTACGGCGGTACGTTGTGCCTGTGGTTCCTGCTGTTGACCCTCCGGCTCCGGTCTTGGTTGAGGGTGAGTTGGAGTACGTGGTGGAGAAGATCTTGGATTCTCGTCTCTCTAGACGGAGGCTTCAGTATCTGGTCAAATGGAAGGGCTATGGTCAGGAGGATAATTCCTGGGTGGTCGCCTCTGATGTTCATGCGGCCGATTTGGTGCGTGCCTTTCACGCTGCTCATACTGATCGCCCTGGTGGTCTTGGTGAGGGTTCGGTGACCCCTCCTTAAAGGGGGGGTACTGTTGTGAACTATATTTCTTGGCTCCCTCTTGTGGTCACTAGCGGTATTACACTTGGATCATCTTTCTCCAGGTTGGTACCCACCTGGTTCGTTAGGCCTTGGGTGTTCCTATTTAGACTTCCTGGAAACTCAGTCTAGTGCCTGGAATCGATGTAGTCAGTCTATGTCTGTTTGCTCCTGACTCCTGGTCTCCTGTTCTTTGCATTATAAGCTAAGTCCTGCTTTCTTATTTTTGTTTATTCGCTTTGCTTCTATTTTGTTCCAGCTTGTTCATAATGTGATTCCTGATTTTTGCTGGAAGCTCTAGGGGGCTGATATTCTCCCCCCACACCGTTAGTCGGTGCGTGGGTTCTTGGATATTCAGCGTGGATATTTTTGTAGGGTTTTTGCTGACCGTATAAGTCTCCTTCCTATTTTCTGCTATTAATTAGTGGGCCTCTCTTTGTTAAATCTAGTTCATTCTTACGTTTGTCTTTTCTTCTTACCTCACCGTTATTATTTGTTGGGGGCTTGTATTATAACTTTGGGGTCCTTTCTCTTGAGGCAAGTGAGGTCTTATTTTCTCTGAAAGGGTTAGTTAGTTCTCTGGCTGGTGCGAGACGTCTAGAATCAACGTAGGTACGTTCCCCGGCTACTTTTAGTTGTTGTGCTAGGATTAGATATACGGTCAGCCAAGTTACCACCTCCCTATGAGCTGGTTTTTGTGTTTGCGGACTTAGCTGGAACTTCTGAGATCCTCTACCACTAGGATCATAACAGTATTCCAGGCCAAAAGTGAATATTTATTGCATTGCAGAAGCGAGATTAAAAGAAAAGAAGTTCTGAGTTTTTGTTTTTTTTTTCTTCTTCCCCTTTTTCCTCTGAGTGGCTTGAAGCTCTGCTGCAGACATGAATGTTCAGGCTCTGATTACTAGTGTGGATCAGCTTGCTGCACGAGTGCAGGGCATTCAGGATTTTGTTATTAGTAGTCCTATGTCAGAGCCTAAGATAGCTATTCCAGAGCTTTTCTCTGGTGATCGATTTAAATTTGGGAATTTTAGGAATAATTGTAAATTGTTTCTATCTTTGAGACCGCGTTCGTCTGGAGACTCAGCTCAGCAAGTTAAAATTGTTATCTCTTTCTTGCATGGCGACCCTCAGGATTGGGCTTTTTCATTGGCGCCAGGAGATCCGGCATTGGCAAATATTGATGCGTTTTTTCTGGCGCTCGGATTGCTTTATGAGGAGCCCAATCTTGAAATTCAGGCAGAAAAAGCGTTGCTGGCTATCTCTCAGGGCCAAGATGAGGCTGAAGTGTATTGCCAAAAATTTCGGAAATGGTCCGTGCTTACTCAATGGAATGAGTGTGCTCTGGCCGCAAATTTCAGAAATGGCCTTTCTGAAGCCATTAAGAATGTGATGGTGGGTTTTCCCATTCCTACAAGTCTGAGTGATTCTATGGCTCTGGCCATTCGGCGTTTTCGGGAGCGTAAATCTGCTAATCATCTGGCAGTGTTGTCTGAACGGACACCTGACTCAATGCTATGTGATAGAATTCAGACTAGAACTGAACGACAAAATCATAGACGTCAGAATGGGTTGTGTTTTTACTGTGGTGATTCTACACATGTTATCTCAGCATGCTCTAAACGCCTAACAAAGATGGTTAGTCCTGTCGCCATTGGTAATTTGCATCCTAAGTTTATTTTGTCTGTAACTCTAATTTGCTCATTGTCTTCCTACCCTGTTATGGCATTTGTGGATTCAGGTGCTGCCCTGAGTCTTATGGACTTGTCTTTTGCCAAGCGCTGTGGTTTTGTCCTGGAGCCTTTGAAAAATCCTATTCCTCTTAGAGGAATTGATGCTATGCCATTGGCGGAGAATAAACCGCAGTATTGGACACAAGTGACCATGTGTATGGCTCCTGAACATCGGGAGGTGATTCGTTTTATTGTTCTGCATAAAATGCATGATTTGGTCGTTTTAGGTCTGCCATGGTTACAGACCCATAATCCAGTTTTGGATTGGAAGGCAATGTCTGTGTCAAGTTGGGGTTGTCAGGGAATTCATTGCGATTCCCCGTCGGTGTCTATTGCTTCTTCTACTCCTTCTGAAGCTCCGGAGTATTTGTTGGACTATCAGGATGTATTCAGTGAGTCCAGGTCCAGTGCCCTTCCTCCTCATAGGGACTGTGACTGCGCTATAGATTTGATTCCTGGTAGTAAATTTCCTAAGGGACGATTATTTAATTTATCTGTACCTGAGCATGCCGCAATGCGTTGTTATATAAAGGAGTCTTTGGAGAAGGGACATATTCGTCCATCCTCTTCCCCTCTTGGTGCGGGATTCTTTTTTGTAGCCAAGAAAGACGGGTCTTTGAGACCTTGTATAGACTATCGGCTTCTGAATAAAATCACGGTCAAATTTCAGTATCCTTTGCCACTATTGTCGGACTTGTTTGCTCGGATTAAGGGTGCCAAGTGGTTCACCAAGATAGATCTTCGTGGTGCGTACAACCTTGTGCACATTAAGCAGGGAGATGAATGGAAAACTGCGTTTAATACGCCCGAAGGTCATTTTGAGTACTTGGTGATGCCTTTTGGGCTTTCTAATGCTCCTTCAGTGTTTCAGTCTTTTATGCATGACATCTTCCGGAAGTATCTAGATAAATTTATGATTGTTTATCTGGATGATATTCTGGTTTTTTCTGATGATTGGGATTCTTATGTAAATCAGGTCAGGATGGTGTTTCAGGTTTTGCGTGATAATGCTTTGTTTGTGAAGGGCTCAAAGTGTCTCTTTGGAGTGCAGAAGGTTTCCTTTCTGGGTTTCATTTTCTCCCCTTCTACAGTAGAGATGGACCCAGTCAAGGTCCGAGCTATTCATGATTGGACTCAACCCACGTCTGTTAAGAGTCTTCAGAAGTTCTTGGGTTTTGCTAATTTCTACCGTAGTTTTATTGCTAATTTCTCTAGCGTTGTTAAACCTTTGACGGATATGACCAAGAAAGGTTCTGATGTGGCTAATTGGGCTCCGGCAGCCGTGGAGGCTTTCCGGGAGCTGAAGCGCCGGTTTACTTCGGCGCCTGTTTTGTGCCAGCCTGATGTCTCACTTCCCTTTCAGGTTGAAGTGGATGCTTCTGAGATCGGTGCAGGGGCTGTTTTGTCGCAGAAAGGCTCTGGTTGCTCTGTGATGAGACCTTGTGCCTTTTTTTCTAGGAAATTTTCGCCTGCGGAGCGGAACTATGATGTTGGTAATCGGGAGTTATTGGCCATGAAGTGGGCATTTGAGGAGTGGCGTCATTGGCTCGAGGGAGCTAAGCATCGTGTGGTGGTCTTGACGGATCACAAAAATTTGATGTATCTCGAGTCTGCTAAGCGCCTGAATCCTAGACAGGCTCGTTGGTCGTTGTTTTTCTCCCGTTTTGACTTTGTGGTCTCGTACCTGCCTGGTTCGAAGAATGTGAAGGCTGATGCTCTTTCTAGGAGTTTTGTGCCTGACTCTCCGGGAGTCTCAGAGCCAGCTGGTATTCTTAAAGAGGGAGTAATCTTGTCGGCCATTTCTCCTGATTTGCGTCGTGTGTTGCAGAGATTTCAGGCTGGTAGACCTGACCCTTGCCCACCTGATAGACTGTTTGTTCCTGATAAATGGACCAGCAGAGTTATCTCCGAGGTTCATTCCTCAGTGTTGGCGGGGCATCCTGTGATTTTTGGTACCAGAGATTTGGTGGCTAGGTCCTTTTGGTGGCCTTCCTTGTCGCAGGATGTGCATTCTTTTGTGCAGTCCTGTGGGATTTGTGCTCGGGCTAAGCCTTGCTGTTCTCGTGCCAGCGGGTTGCTTTTGCCCTTGCCCGTCCCGAAGAGGCCCTGGACACACATTTCCATGGATTTCATTTCAGATCTTCTGGTGTCTCAAGGTATGTCTGTCATCTGGGTGGTGTGTGATCGCTTTTCCAAGATGGTCCATTTGGTGCCCTTGCCTAAGTTGCCTTCCTCTTCTGATCTGGTTCCTTTGTTCTTTCAGAATGTGGTTCGCTTGCATGGCATTCCTGAGAATATCGTGTCTGACAGAGGATCCCAGTTTGTGTCCAGATTCTGGCGATCTTTTTGTGCTAAGATGGGCATTGATTTGTCATTTTCATCTGCCTTTCATCCTCAGACTAATGGCCAAACGGAGCGAACCAATCAGACGCTGGAGGCTTATTTGAGATGTTTTGTTTCTGCGGATCAGGATGATTGGGTGACCTTCTTGCCATTGGCTGAGTTTGCCCTTAATAATCGGGCTAGTTCCGCTACTTTGGTTTCGCCATTTTTCTGCAACTCTGGTTTTCATCCTCGTTTTTCCTCGGGTCATGTTGAGCCTTCTGACTTTCCTGGGGTGGATTCCGTGGTGGATAGGTTGCAGCGGATTTGGAATCATGTGGCGGACAACTTGAAGTTGTCACAGGAGAAGGCTCAGCGTTTTGCCAACCGCCGCCGTGGTGTGGGTTCCCGACGTCGTGTTGGGGATTTGGTTTGGTTATCTTCTCGGTATGTCCCTCTGAAGGTTTCCTCTCCTAAGTTTAAGCCTCGCTTTATTGGTCCTTATAAAATTTTGGAAGTCCTTAATCCGGTGTCTTTTCGTTTGGATCTTCTGGTGTCATTTGCCATTCACAATGTGTTCCATAGGTCTTTGTTACGGCGGTACGTTGTGCCTGTGGTTCCTGCTGTTGACCCTCCGGCTCCGGTCTTGGTTGAGGGTGAGTTGGAGTACGTGGTGGAGAAGATCTTGGATTCTCGTCTCTCTAGACGGAGGCTTCAGTATCTGGTCAAATGGAAGGGCTATGGTCAGGAGGATAATTCCTGGGTGGTCGCCTCTGATGTTCATGCGGCCGATTTGGTGCGTGCCTTTCACGCTGCTCATCCTGATCGCCCTGGTGGTCTTGGTGAGGGTTCGGTGACCCCTCCTTAAAGGGGGGTACTGTTGTGAACTATATTTCTTGGCTCCCTCTTGTGGTCACTAGCGGTATTACACTTGGATCATTTTTCTCCAGGTTGGTACCCACCTGGTTCGTTAGGCCTTGGGTGTTCCTATTTAGACTTCCTGGAAACTCAGTCTAGTGCCTGGAATCGATGTAGTCAGTCTATATCTGTTTGCTCTTGACTCCTGGTCTCCTGTTCTTTGCATTATAAGCTAAGTCCTGCTTTCTTATTTAGTTTATTCGCTTTGCTTCTATTTTGTTCCAGCTTGCTCATAATGTGATTCCTGATTTTTGCTGGAAGCTCTAGGGGGCTGATATTCTCCCCCCACACCGTTAGTCAGTGCGGGGGTTCTTGGATATTCAGCGTGGATATTTTTGTAGGGTTTTTGCTGACCGTATAAGTCTCCTTCCTATTTTCTGCTATTAATTAGTGGGCCTCTCTTTGCTAAATCTAGTTCATTCTTACGTTTATCTTTTCTTCTTACCTCACCGTTATTATTTGTTGGGGGCTTGTATTATAACTTTGGGGTCCTTTCTCTTGAGGCAAGTGAGGTCTTATTTTCTCTGAAAGGGTTAGTTAGTTCTCCGGCTGGTGCGAGACGTCTAGAATCAACGTAGGTACGTTCCCCGGCTACTTTTAGTTGTTGTGCTAGGATTAGATATACGGTCAGCCAAGTTACCACCTCCCTATGAGCTGGTTTTTGTGTTTGCGGACTTAGCTGGAACTTCTGAGATCCTCTACCACTAGGATCATAACAGTATTCCAGGCCAAAAGTGAATATTTATTGCATTGCAGAAGCGAGATTAAAAGAAAAGAAGTTCTGAGTTTTTTTTTTTTTTCTTCTTCCCCTTTTTCCTCTGAGTGGCTTGAAGCTCTGCTGCAGACATGAATGTTCAGACTCTGATTACTAGTGTGGATCAGCTTGCTGCACGAGTGCAGGGTATTCAGGATTTTGTTATTAGTAGTCCTATGTCAGAGCCTAAGATAGCTATTCCAGAGCTTTTCTCTGGTGATCGATTTAAATTTGGGAATTTTAGGAATAATTGTAAATTGTTTCTATCTTTGAGACCGCGTTCGTCTGGAGACTCAGCTCAGCAAGTTAAAATTGTTATCTCTTTCTTGCATGGCGACCCTCAGGATTGGGCTTTTTCATTGGCGCCAGGAGATCCGGCATTGGCAAATATTGATGCGTTTTTTCTGGCGCTCGGATTGCTTTATGAGGAGCCCAATCTTGAAATTCAGGCAGAAAAAGCATTGCTGGCTATCTCTCAGGGCCAAGATGAGGCTGAAGTGTATTGCCAAAAATTTCGGAAATGGTCCGTGCTTACTCAATGGAATGAGTGTGCTCTGGCCGCAAATTTCAGAAATGGCCTTTCTGAAGCCATTAAGAATGTGATGGTGGGTTTTCCCATTCCTACAAGTCTGAGTGATTCTATGGCTCTGGCCATTCGGCGTTTTCGGGAGCGTAAATCTGCTAATCATCTGGCAGTGTTGTCTGAACGGACACCTGACTCAATGCTATGTGATAGAATTCAGACTAGAACTGAACGACAAAATCATAGACGTCAGAATGGGTTGTGTTTTTACTGTGGTGATTCTACACATGTTATCTCAGCATGCTCTAAACGCCTAACAAAGATGGTTAGTCCTGTCGCCATTGGTAATTTGCATCCTAAGTTTATTTTGTCTGTAACTCTAATTTGCTCATTGTCTTCCTACCCTGTTATGGCATTTGTGGATTCAGGTGCTGCCCTGAGTCTTATGGACTTGTCGTTTGCCAAGCGCTGTGGTTTTGTCCTGGAGCCTTTGAAAAATCCTATTCCTCTTAGAGGAATTGATGCTACGCCATTGGCGGAGAATAAACCGCAGTATTGGACACAAGTGACCATGTGTATGACTCCTGAACATCGGGAGGTGATTCGTTTTCTTGTTCTGCATAAAATGCATGATTTGGTCGTTTTAGGTCTGCCATGGTTACAGACCCATAATCCAGTTTTGGATTGGAAGGCAATGTCTGTGTCAAGTTGGGGTTGTCAGGGAATTCATTGCGATTCCCCGTCGGTGTCTATTGCTTCTTCTACTCCTTCTGAAGCTCCGGAGTATTTGTTGGACTATCAGGATGTATTCAGTGAGTCCAGGTCCAGTGCCCTTCCTCCTCATAGGGACTGTGACTGCGCTATAGATTTGATTCCTGGTAGTAAATTTCCTAAGGGACGATTATTTAATTTATCTGTACCTGAGCATGCCGCAATGCGTTCTTATATAAAGGAGTCTTTGGAGAAGGGACATATTCGTCCATCCTCTTCCCCTCTTGGTGCGGGATTCTTTTTTGTAGCCAAGAAAGACGGGTCTTTGAGACCTTGTATAGACTATCGGCTTCTGAATAAAATCACGGTCAAATTTCAGTATCCTTTGCCATTATTGTCGGACTTGTTTGCTCGGATTAAGGGTGCCAAGTGGTTCACCAAGATAGATCTTCGTGGTGCATACAACCTTGTGTGCATTAAGCAGGGAGATGAATGGAAAACTGCGTTTAATACGCCCGAAGGTCATTTTGAGTACTTGGTGATGCCTTTTGGGCTTTCTAATGCTCCTTCAGTGTTTCAGTCTTTTATGCATGACATCTTCCGAAAGTATCTAGATAAATTTATGATTGTTTATCTGGATGATATTCTGTTTTTTTCTGATGATTGGGATTCTCATGTAAATCAGGTAAGGATGGTGTTTCAGGTTTTGCGTGATAATGCTTTGTTTGTGAAGGGCTCAAAGTGTCTCTTTGGAGTGCAGAAGGTTTCCTTTCTGGGTTTCATTTTCTCCCCTTCTACAGTAGAGATGGACCCAGTCAAGGTCCGAGCTATTCATGATTGGACTCAACCCACGTCTGTTAAGAGTCTTCAGAAGTTCTTGGGTTTTGCTAATTTCTACCGTCGTTTTATTGCTAATTTCTCTAGCGTTGTTAAACCTTTGACGGATATGACCAAGAAAGGTTCTGATGTGGCTAATTGGGCTCCGGCAGCCGTGGAGGCTTTCCGGGAGCTGAAGCGCCGGTTTACTTCGGCGCCTGTTTTGTGCCAGCCTGATGTCTCACTTCCCTTTCAGGTTGAAGTGGACGCTTCTGAGATCGGTGCAGGGGCTGTTTTGTCGCAGAAAGGCTCTGGTTGCTCTGTGATGAGACCTTGTGCCTTTTTTTCTAGGAAATTTTCGCCTGCGGAGCGGAACTATGATGTTGGTAATCGGGAGTTATTGGCCATGAAGTGGGCATTTGAGGAGTGGCGTCATTGGCTCGAGGGAGCTAAGCATCGTGTGGTGGTCTTGACGGATCACAAAAATTTGATGTATCTCGAGTCTGCTAAGCGCCTGAATCCTAGACAGGCTCATTGGTCGTTGTTTTTCTCCCGTTTTGACTTTGTGGTCTCGTACCTGCCTGGTTCGAAGAATGTGAAGGCTGATGCTCTTTCTAGGAGTTTTGTGCCTGACTCTCCGAGAGTCTCAGAGCCAGCTGGTATTCTTAAAGAGGGAGTAATCTTGTTGGCCATTTCTCCTGATTTGCGTCGTGTGTTGCAGAGATTTCAGGCTGGTAGACCTGACCCTTGCCCACCTGATAGACTGTTTGTTCCTGATAAATGGACCAGCAGAGTTTTCTCCGAGGTTCATTCCTCAGTGTTGGCGGGGCATCCTGGGATTTTTGGTACCAGAGATTTGGTGGCTAGGTCCTTTTGGTGGCCTTCCTTGTCGCAGGATGTGCATTCTTTTGTGCAGTCCTGTGGGATTTGTGCTCGGGCTAAGCCTTGCTGTTCTCGTGCCAGCGGGTTGCTTTTGCCCTTGCCCGTCCCGAAGAGGCCCTGGACACACATTTCCATGGATTTCATTTCAGATCTTCTGGTGTCTCAAGGTATGTCTGTCATCTGGGTGGTGTGTGATCGCTTTTCCAAGATGGTCCATTTGGTGCCCTTGCCTAAGTTGCCTTCCTCTTCTGATCTGGTTCCTTTGTTCTTTCAGAATGTGGTTCGCTTGCATGGCATTCCTGAGAATATCGTGTCTGACAGAGGATCCCAGTTTGTGTCCAGATTCTGGCGATCTTTTTGTGCTAAGATGGGCATTGATTTGTCATTTTCATCTGCCTTTCATCATCAGACTAATGGCCAAACGGAGCGAACCAATCAGACGCTGGAGGCTTATTTGAGATGTTTTGTTTCTGCGGATCAGGATGATTGGGTGACCTTCTTGCCATTGGCTGAGTTTGCCCTTAATAATCGGGCTAGTTCCGCTACTTTGGTTTCGCCATTTTTCTGCAACTCTGGTTTTCATCCTCGTTTTTCCTCGGGTCATGTTGAGCATTCTGACTTTCCTGGGGTGGATTCCGTGGTGGATAGGTTGCAGCGGATTTGGAATCATGTGGCGGACAACTTGAAGTTGTCACAGGAGAAGGCTCAGCGTTTTGCCAACCGCCGCCGCGGTGTGGGTTCCCGACGTCGTGTTGGGGATTTGGTTTGGTTATCTTCTCGGTATGTCCCTCTGAAGGTTTCCTCTCCTAAGTTTAAGCCTCGCTTTATTGGTCCTTATAAAATTTTGGAAGTCCTTAATCCGGTGTCTTTTCGTTTGGATCTTCCGGTGTCATTTGCCATTCACAATGTGTTCCATAGGTCTTTGTTACGGCGGTACGTTGTGCCTGTGGTTCCTGCTGTTGACCCTCCGGCTCCGGTCTTGGTTGAGGGTGAGTTGGAGTACGTGGTGGAGAAGATCTTGGATTCTCGTCTCTCTAGACGGAGGCTTCAGTATCTGGTCAAATGGAAGGGCTATGGTCAGGAGGATAATTCCTGGGTGGTCGCCTCTGATGTTCATGCGGCCGATTTGGTGTGTGCCTTTCACGCTGCTCATCCTGATCGCCCTGGTGGTCTTGGTGAGGGTTCGGTGACCCCTCCTTAAAGGGGGGGTACTGTTGTGAACTATATTTCTTGGCTCCCTCTTGTGGTCACTAGCGGTATTACACTTGGATCATCTTTCTCCAGGTTGGTACCCACCTGGTTCGTTAGGCCTTGGGTGTTCCTATTTAGACTTCCTGGAAACTCAGTCTAGTGCCTGGAATCGATGTAGTCAGTCTATGTCTGTTTGCTCCTGACTCCTGGTCTCCTGTTCTTTGCATTATAAGCTAAGTCCTGCTTTCTTATTTTTGTTTATTCGCTTTGCTTCTATTTTGTTCCAGCTTGTTCATAATGTGATTCCTGATTTTTGCTGGAAGCTCTAGGGGGCTGATATTCTCCCCCCACACCGTTAGTCAGTTCGGGGGTTCTTGGATATTCAGCGTGGATATTTTTGTAGGGTTTTTGCTGACCGTATAAGTCTCCTTCCTATTTTCTGCTATTAATTAGTGGGCCTCTCTTTGCTAAATCTAGTTCATTCTTACGTTTGTCTTTTCTTCTTACCTCACCGTTATTATTTGTTGGGGGCTTGTATTATAACTTTGGGGTCCTTTCTCTTGGGGCAAGTGAGGTCTTATTTTCTCTGAAAGGGTTAGTTAGTTCTCCGGCTGGTGCGAGACGTCTAGAATCAACGTAGGTACGTTCCCCGGCTACTTTTAGTTGTTGTGCTAGGATTAGATATACGGTCAGCCAAGTTACCACCTCCCTATGAGCTGGTTTTTGTGTTTGCGGACTTAGCTGGAACTTCTGAGATCCTCTACCACTAGGATCATAACAGGCAGGATCCATAGCCAATCCCTGGGCGGAGATGATATAGTCTAGGAAAGGTAAGGACTCCTGCTCGAACATACACTTCTCCAACTTGGCATAGAGGGAGTTTGCCCGTAGGAGGTTGAAGACTTTGCAAACATCTCTCCGGTGGGAGTCAATATCTGGAGAGTAGATGAGAATATCATCCAGATAGACTACGACCGAGGTGGAGAGCATATCCTGGAAGATGTCATTCACAAAGTCTTGGAAAACGGCAGGGGCATTACAGAGCCCGAAGGGCATCACCAGATATTCATAGTGCCCATCCCTGGTGTTAAAAGCCATCTTCCATTCGTCCCCCTCACGGATGCGAATCAGGTTGTAAGCACCCCGCAGATCTAATTTAGTAAATACCCTTGCTCCCCGAAGCCTATCGAAGAGCTCAGATCAAGGGCAAAGGATACTTATTCTTAACGGTGATGGAGTTAAGACCCCTGTAATCTATGCATGGACGCAGTTCCCCATTCTTCTTCTGCACGAAGAAGAACCCAGCCCCAGCAGGTGACACTGACTTCCTGATGAACCCTCTTGCCAGATTCTCTTGAATGTACTGAGACATTGCCTCCGTCTTCGGGAGAGATAACGGACGGAATCGACCCCGGGGAGGCTCAGCACAGGCAAGAGGTCAATAGGACAGTCATAGGCGCGATGGGGGGAAGGGTCTTCGCCGCCTTTTTGGAGAACACGTCCGCATAAGACCAATATTGCTTGGGGAGAGAGGATAGATCTGCGGGTACCTCTGTAGTAGCAACCTGAACGCACTCCCTCTGACACCTACCCCCACAAGATTCACCCCATCCCAAAATTCTGCCTGAGGACCACTCGATATGAGGAGAGTTGTACCGTAGCCAAGGTATCCCCAACAGGACCTCATCAATTACCTCAGGAATGACGAGCAGAGATATAATCTCCTGATGGGATGGAGACATGGACAGAGTAAAAGGGATGGTCTGGTGTATTATCTGTGAGGGCAGTGTCGACCCATTCACCACTCATACCATTACTGGTTGAGCTAGCATAACCAGGGGTATTGCGTGATGTTGGGCGAAGGCAGAAGACATAAAATTGCCCTCCGCCCCAGAATCCACGCAGAGCTCTACCGAGTGGGAGGATGAGCCTATAATAATTGTCCCCTTAAAGAACAATTTGGAGGCAAACGTTGCCGTGTCTAGTGTACCTCCACCTACTACCACTAGATGCTGACATTTCCTCGATCGCTGCGGACATCTGGTGGCAAGATGTCCTGACTGCTGGCAAACATGACAGACCTTGAGTGCACAAGTGGTCTGGGACTTAGATCCCACTCGTGACACTTCCATGGCCTCATGTGACTCAGGAACCAGGACCGGATATTCCAGAGGTTTGGCGAGAATGGGAGCCAGCCGAAACCTCTGCCTACACTGGGCTCGCTCTAACCTCCGCTCGTTAAAACGGAGGTCAATACGAGTAGAGACAGTTATTAACTCCTCCAGTGTGGTAGGAATCTCCCTAGTGGCCAGAGCGTCCTTTACGTGATCAGCCAGCCCCCTCCAAAATATGGGGATAAGGGCTTTATCCGACCACTCCAGCTCAGAAGCTAAGGTACGTTAGTGGACAGCAAAATGGCTGACCAAGGACACACCCTGAGTTAATGCCAGCAGTCGGAGCGCCTTGTCATGGGTGACTCGAGGTCCTAAAAAGACCTGTTTCAGAGTGCTCAGGAACAGCGGAGCACTCTGCACTAGTGTTGAGCATTCCAATACCGCAAGTATCGGGTATCGGCCGATACTTGCGGGTATCGGAATTCCGATACCGAGATCCGATACTTTTGTGGTATCGGGAATCGGTATCGGGATTAATATCAATGTGTAAAAGAAAGAATTAAAATAAAAAATAGGGATATACTCACCTCTCCGATGCAGCCTGGACTTTACCGCCGTAACCGGGAGCCGTTGTACCTAAAAATGCGCGCTTGAAAGACCTTAGGTGACGTCACTGCTTTGTGATTGGTCGCGTAGCGGTCACGCGACCACTACGCGACCAATCAGAAGCTGCGGACGTCTTCTAAGGTATTTCAAGCGCTTGACAGACCTTAGGTGACGTCACTGCTTTGTGATTGGTCGCGTAGCGGTCACGCGACCGCTACGGACCAATCAGAGCACCGTGACGTCATCTAAGGCCCTTCAAGCACACATTCTTAGGTACAACGGCTCCTGGTTACGGCGGTAAAGTCCAGGCTGCGTCGGAGGGTGAGTATATCCCTATTTTTTATTTTAATTCTTTCTTTTACACATTGATATGGATCCCAGGGCCTGAAGGAGAGTTTCCTCTCCTTCAGACCCTGGGAACCATACCGTTCGATACTTGGTGTCCCATTGACTTGTATTGGTATCGGGTATCGGTATCGGATTAGATCCGATACTTTGCCGGTATCGGCCGATACTTTCCGATACCGATACTTTCAAGTATCGGACGGTATCGCTCAACACTACTCTGCACCACATGATCGCCACGCTCCCACAGCAGCGTAGCCCATTCCAACGCCCTGTGCGACAAGAGAGACACAATAAATCCCACCTTAGCCTGCTCTGTGGGGAAAACGTGCAGCCAGGAGCTCGAGGTAAATAGAGCACTGACTCACGAATCCCCTACAAGATTTGCTATCTCCAGAAAATTTTTCTGGCAGCTGGAGGCGAGATAATGTCGGAACAGGGGTGGCAGTGGACAAAGTTGCTGCAGCCACGCTAGCAGCCTGTACAGCTACTGCGGTAACATCCACAGCTGAGGTGGCCGTGCGGCCATGCGAGCCTTAAATAGTTGCAGCATGTACAGGACCTTCCTAGAAGGACCAATGAGAGGCTGCCACAGAGCGTGAGCACCTACAGGACCTTCCTGAAGGACCAATGGCCTTAGCTGCAGCATCTGATCATGTGACCCTTGATCTCCACTGAGAGATCTTACTCTGGGCATGCTCAGAATGAGAAAAGCAGGACTTAGTCCCAGAAGCGTCTGCTCGCCGCTGCCCAGCACTGACTTCCATGGCAGAAGCAGGAAAAGCAGCAGTAATTCTTTGTACAGAGTCAGACTGAGGGAGATGCTGGGACTGCCATCTCCGCTGAGCAGGCTCTACTGCGGCAGAAGAAGAATGGGAGACCGCAGCGGAGATGGCCTGAGATTCCCCCTGTGCAGAGGCTGGAACTCGACCTCTAACACATAGCACTTGGAATTGTTTTCCAGTAAACAATATGTTAAAACCAATGATGTTGTTCAAAATTGCAACTCGTCCCGCAGAAAACAAACCCTCATGGCCATTTTGACAAAAAAATTTAGAAAGCTATGCCTTTGGGAAGAATGGGAGCAAAAACAAAATACCTCTGGTTGTTAAGGAGTTAATTGTTGTGTTTTATTCAATCTGGTTCCCAAAAAGTATATATACAGTAATTAGCTTGACTCATAAAAATAAGCCTTTATTCAGCTCCATTGATTAGCAAAAGTATACTTTATTTGCTTAGTATTCCCAAAATCGCACTGACCCACTGGAGTGAATATTTTATTTGTGCGTCACAACGAACGGTGTAACATTTTAATGTAAAAAAAAATGTCAGAGTTGAAGTTTGTTTCTGTTTCTTCCTATAAATTAATAAAGATTAGTGAATAAGTTATATGTATTTCAAAATGGTATCACTGACAAATAAAAATCATCCCACTAAAAAATAAATCCCCATACGCCTTAAGTGAAGGAAAAATACAAAGTTATCACACTTGAAATTCAGAAACGAACAAAACAAAGAACTAAAAAAGCTTCATTCTAAAATAGGCTCGTCATGAAGGGGTTAAAGATATGGAGTTAATGTTTTTAGGCAAAATTCACACTACCTGGTAATTTAATTGCTAGTGGCTGGAGCTGATATCACAGATGATAAAACATTCCCTCATTAGCAGTTCTGAGTTATGGTCACAGGACTTCAGAGCCAGAATTGTATAGTGCGGTACATTCAGGGCAGCCATTGGCATTTCATCTAGAAATGTGTGCCAGTTATTGTGAAGGCCCCAAGGTAGTATTAGTGTAGAATTTATAACAACCATGATTAAAATGTTGCAACTGTGTGCACTTAACTAGTGTGAGAGGAGAGAAAAACTCTGACTGACTGAAGGCTCACGGCTCCTTTGGGCTTTTCTAGCTCTACCTTCTCTTATCACCATTAATTTTCATTAATGTGAAAATGAGATCTTCTCCCAGGGGACACTCATCTACTATTTGCGGGAAACTCTCATCCTTCAAGGTAAAACACTCTTTAAATCTTCTTTATTTCTGTGGAAGCTATCATCTGCAAAGGGCACAAGAAGGCTTGAATACATGAAAACTATCTACATACTCATCTGATACTGACAAACTGAAACAATTATAGCAGGTACACACCTCATATAAAACAGAACCTTGCCTGACCTTTCCAGCTTTTTCTGGAAGTTGCTAGATCTTTCTTTTTATTGTTGCAAATTATTCATGTTCTGCACAGCTGTTGGAAACTGTGACCTCGAGAAAACACTTTGTATAGTCAAGATGATCCATGTGTCGCAAATCAATAAGCAAATGGTTGTCCTGCGCATAAACATTGCATGCACCATGCATCCCAATTAGGTGGTGACCATACGCTAATCTATGTGATGGGAACGTTCACATTAATCATGGTTCACAGTGAACTGCAACTTTTACAAAATAAAGGAACTGCTTTATTAATGATAAATTGTATTGAGCCTTGTGTAACATTTTAAGAAAATTAAAGGAGTTACCCATTTCAATTGGAAATATTGATGTCTAAGGTTTTCTGTATATGGCAAATTAGTGAGTTTTGAACCTGAAAGAGGCATATTGATTACTTATGGATCCCAATATTTGTTTCAATTATTTTTTATGAAATATTAAAATAGTTACAAACAATGAACATTATCATAGCCAGAAGGTACAAACAGATATCTATAAAGAGTCAAATTCAATCAAAAATTGAGACAAGGAGGGACCGTAAAAGGGAAAAATAGCAAAAAAGTGGAGCAATAGTCAGACAAGGCTGTAACCTGTAACCATTTCTCTTCAATTTATATGCAAAAGTTATTTTTAGGAAGGCTGAACTTTCCAAAAAAGAAGAAGGAATCAAAATCACTGGCCGAATTATCAATAATCTTAAATAAGCAGATGAGTAGTGACTGCTCCAGTAAGGATGGAAATAGGAGAGCAGGGCAGGCCAGACAGGTGCTGGTAGTGGGGAACTCAATTATTATGGGAACAGATAGGGCAATCTGTCACAAAGACAGCGATCGTCGAACAGTGTGCTGCCTACCTGGAGCTCGAGTCCAACACATCGCTGATCGGATGGATAGATTACTGGGAGGGGCTGGTGAGGACCCAGCGGTCATAGTGCACATTGGCACAAATGACAAAGATAGAGGTAGATGGAAGGTCCTTAACCCCTTTCAGCCAGCTGACGGAATAGTACGTCAGCTGGCAGATCCCTGCTTTGAGGTGGGCTCCGGCGGTGAGCCCACCTCAAAGCTGCGACATGTCAGCTGTTTTGTACAGCTGACATGTGCGCACAATGAGCACGAGTGGAATCGCGATCCGCCCACGCCCATTAACTAGTTAAATGCTGCCGTCAAGCGCTGACAGCGGCATTTAACTAGCGCTCCCAGTCACGCGACTGGAAGTGCTCGCACCGCTGACCCCCGTCACATGATCAGGGGTCATCGGTGCATTGCCATAACAACCAGAGGTCTCCTTGAGATCTCTATGGTTGTTGATGGCCGATTGCTTTGAGCGCCACCCTGTGGTCGGCGTTCAAAGTACACCTGCATTTCTGCTACATAGAGGTGATCTGTACTTCACCTCTATGTAGCAGAGGCTATTGAAGCATGCCAAAATTTTTAAAAAAGTGTTTAATAATATAAAAAAAAAATAAAAAAGATATAAAAGTTCAAATCACCCCCCTTTCGCCCCAATCAAAATAAAACAATAAAAAAAAAATCAAACATACACATATTTGGTATCGCCGCGTTCAGAATCACCCGATCTATCAATAAAAAAAGCATTAACCTGACCACTAAATGGCGTAGCAAGAAAAACATCAAAACGCCAAAATTACGTTTTTTGGGTCGCCATGACATTGCATTAAAATGCAATAACGGGCGATCAAAAGAACGTATCTACACCAAAATGGTATCATTAAAAATGCCAGCTTGGCACGCAAAAAGAGACGCTACGGGTATCGGAAAATCACACAATTTTTCTTAGCAAACTTTGGAATTTTTTTTCACCACTTAGATAAAAAATAACCTAGACAAGTTAGGTGTCTATGAACTCGTAATGACCTGGAGAATCATAATGGTTAGTTTTAGCATTTAGTGAACCTAGAAAAAAAAGCCAAACAAAAAAGAAGTATGAGATTGCACTTTTTTTGCAATTTCATCACACTTGGAATTTTTTTCCCGTTTTCTGTTACATGGCATGGTAAAACCAATGGTATCTTTCAAAAGTACATCTCGTTCCGCAAAAAATAAGCCCTAACATGGCCATATTGACAGAAAAATATAAAAGTTATGGCTCTGGGAAGGAGGGGAGCGAAAAACGAAAATGAAAAAACGGAAAAAGCTCCGAGGGTGAAGGGGTTAAAGATGATTTTAGGAAATTAGGCTGCAAGCTGAAAGCAAGGACCTCCAACGTGGTATTTTCCAAAACACTGCCTGTACCACGTGCCACGCCAGAGAGGCAACGGGAGATTAGGGAGGTTAATAAGTGGCTCAAGAATTGGTGTAGGAAGGAGGGGTTTGGGTTCCTGCAGAACTGGGCCGACTTCTCAGTGGGTTACAGGCTCTATGCTAGGGACAGCTGCATCTCAATGAGGAAGGTGCAGCTGTGCTGGGGAAGAGAATGGCTAGAAGGTTGGAGGAGTGTTTAAACTAGGGATTGGGGGGAGGGTATTCAATTTATAGGAGGGGAAGATAGTGCAGATAGAGACCTGGGCACAAATAAGGAAGTTGGGGGTGGCGGTGGCATGGGGGGTGACGTTAGAACAGTTAATAATTTAAGAAAGAATAGAGGTACAGAGAGGAACACCAAGTGCATGTATACTAATGCCAAAAGCCTCGCCAACAAAATGAGCGAATTAGAATTAATATTGTTGGATCATAATTATGACATGGTGGGTATATCTGAAACATGGCTGGATGGGAGCCATGACTGGGCTGTTAACTTGCAGGGCTATAGCCTTTTCAAAAATGACCATACAGATAAGCGAGCATAGTACATTGCGCAGCCCACATAGTACATTGCGCAGCCCACGTTTTACATTGCGCAGCCCACGTAGTATATTGTGCAGCCAACATAGTAAATTGCGCAGCCCACATTGTATATTGCACAGCCCACATTGTATATTGCGCAGCCCACATTGTATATTTCGCAGCCCACGTTGTACTGTATATTGCGCAGCCCACGTATATAACAATGTGGGCATGATATCCCTGTTAAAAAAAAAGAATTAAAATAAAAAATAGTTATATACTCACCTTCCGTTGGCGCCTGGATCCAGGAAGCGGTTACCGACACTTGGGATCCACCGAAGCTCCGCCGAGCCGCTCGCGCCAGCCGCCATCTTCCATTCCCAGGATGCATTGCGAAATTACCCAGATGACTTAGCGGTCTCGCGAGACTGCTAAGTATTCTGGGTAATTTCGCAATGCATCGCCGGGAACGGAAGATGGCGGTTGGCACGAGCGGCTCAGCGGACTAAGGAGGGTGAGTATAGCAGGTTTTTTGTTTTTTTATTATTTTTAACATTACATTTTTTTACTATTGATGCTGAATAGGCAGCATCAATAGTAAAAAAATTGGTGACACACAGGGTTAATAGCAGCGGTTACGGAGTGCGTTACCTGCGGCATAACGCGGTCCGTTACCGCCGGCATTAACCCTGTGTGAGCGGTAACCAGAGGGGAGTATGCGGGCGCAGGGCACTGAGTGCGGGGATTAAGGAGCCACCATTTTCTTCCGGACTGTGCGCATCGTTGATTGGTCATGGTAATGGTCGTGGGCATTTGCCACGACCAATCAGCGACTTGGATTCCATGACAGACAGAGGCCACGACCAATGAATATCCGTGACAGACAGAAGGACAGACAGGCAGAAAGACGGAAGTGACCCTTAGACAATTATATAGTAGAAGGGCCTTAAGTTCGCTCCAACATTTTATCTTAATATTTTTGATACATTTATTGGGATTAAGAATTTTATGAGGAAATTAGTTTCACACAAATATTTTTTTAAAAATCCAAAGAGCAATGCTCACATTGAAAATGAGGTTTCGAGATGTAAGCACACTAACCTAGTCCCAACCTCTAGATTCAACCTTGTAACTGAACATCTATAGCAATGAAAACTTTTGAGACTATGTTGATTAGGGAACGGCACTCTTGGAGCCTTAAGGAAAAAAGTAAATGATCTTTCAATATGAGGAAATAGATTTGGATCATCAAGAGAGACCAGCAATTATCTCATTACAAAAAATCAACAAATTATTGTAAGATTGGCAGATAAGAGTGGCAGTATCGTGATAATGGATAGCTCAGCATATAATGCGGAATGTCTGTGACTCCTTAATGATGGCCAAACGTATGAAAAACTTAAAAAGTACCCAACAAATGAATATAAAACCAAATTATGGTGATTAAGTTTAAAAGGCTACCTTGAGGGAATATTGAATAAAAAGGAATTGGAATATATCTATAATGACACGCCACGAATGGCAGTTTTTTATTGTATCCCCAAAATAGTACTAAACCCCCGGGACGCCCCATTATATCAGGAATTGGGGATCTAACATCGAAACTATCCCGATATGTGGATTATCATTTGCAACCTTGTGTTAATAAACTTCCTGTTTATCTAAAGGACACCATGCATATTATTCAGATAC
Source organism: Ranitomeya variabilis (assembly GCF_051348905.1). NCBI lineage: Eukaryota > Metazoa > Chordata > Amphibia > Anura > Dendrobatidae > Ranitomeya > Ranitomeya variabilis. The sequence goes on along the minus strand of NC_135235.1, from coordinate 325,272,899 downwards.
TACAAACTAAGAAATTGGAAGGAGGGATACCTCTTAGATGTATCATCCTTATACACGGTGATAGCCCATGATGCAGGATGCAAAATGACTCAATTTTTTTTGTCTAAATATGGAGAATAGAATACTCTAAAATAACAAATGTAATTCATTGTTGACATTATACAGTTAGCATTACTTCACAATTATTTTATGTATGAAGGGGCCTATACCATCAACTGTGGGGCACTACCCTGGGAACCAGGTTCACCTCAAGTTATGCCAACCTTTATATGGGGGATGGTAAAGTGGCACCATCCTCCCTCGGGGCAAGATTCGGGGCGACCTGACCCTATGGCAAAGTTTCATAGACTATACTGTTTTCATCTGGAAGAGTTCAGATGACTCACTAAAAGTATTCCTGAAAGAAATTAATGAAAATGAGTATCATTTGAAATTCACATCCACAAACAGCACAGTGGTTGTGATTTTTTTAGATATAAACCCCTTAACCCCCAAGGATGGTTTGCATGTTAATGACCAGGCCAATTTTTACAATTCTAACCACTGTCCCTTTATGAGGTTATAACTCTGGAATGCTTCAACGGATCCTGGTGATTCTGGCACTGTTTACTCATGACATATTGTACTTCATGGTAGTGGTAAAATTTCTTTGATATTACTTGCGTTTATTTGTGAAAAAAACAGAATTTTGGTGAAAATTTTGAAAATTATGCAATTTTCCAACTTTGAATTTTCATGCCCTTAAATCACAGAGATATGCCACATAAAATACCTAATAAGTAACATTTCCCACATGTCTACTTTATATCAACACAATTTTGGAACCAAATTTTTTTTTGTTAGGGAGTTATAAGGGTTAAAAGTTGACCAGCAATTTCTCATTTTTGCAACACCATTTTTTTAAAGGACCACATCACATTTGAAGTCACTTTGCGGCGTCTATATGATAGAAAATACCCAAGTGTGACACTATGCTAAAAATTGCTCCCCTCAAGGTGCTGAAAACATTTAACTTTATTCACAAAAAATTTATTTCAGATCCAATTTGTTAAATTTTACCAAGGGTAACAGGAGAAATTGGACCCCAAATGTTGGTGTACAATTTGTCCTGAGTACGCCGATACTCCATATGTGGAAGTAAACCACATTTGACTTTTCGATGCAAAATTGGCTGAAATTGAGATAATACGTCATGTCTCCTTTGGAGAATCCTTGATGTGCCTAAACAGTGGAAACCCCCCAAAATTGACCCCATTTTGGAAAATAGACCCCCTAAGGAACTTATCTAGATGTGTGGTGAGCACTTTTAACCCCCAAGCGCTTCACAGAAGTTTATAAAGTAGAGCCGTGAAAGTTTTAAAAAATCATTATTTTTCCACAAATATAATTTTTTGCCCCAAATTTTGTAATTTCCCAAGGGTATCTGGAGAAATTGGACAACAAAAGTTGTTGTGCAGTTTGTCATGAGTACACTGATATCCCATATGTGGGAGAAAACTACTGTTTGGGCGCATGGCAGTGCTCGGAAGGGAAGAAGTGGTGTTTTGGAATGCAGACTTTGATGGAATGGTCAGCGGGCATAACGTTGTGTTTGCAGAGCCCCTGATGTACCTAAACAGTAGAACACCCAACAATTGACCCCATATTGGAAACTAGACCACTCAAGAAACTTATCTAGATGTGTTGTGAGAACTTTGAACCCCAAGTGTTTCATTAAAGTTTATAACGCAGAGCTGTGAATCTAAAAAATATTTTTTCCACAAAAATGATTTTTTTAGCCTCCAGTTTTGTATTTTTCCAAGGGTAACAGGAGAAATTGGACCCTAAAAGTTGTCCAATTTGTCCTGAGTATGCTAATATGTCACATGTGGGAGAAAACTACTATTGGAAACTAGACCCCCCAAGGAACTTATCTAGATGTATTGTGAGAACTTTGAACCCCAAGTGTTTCATTAAAGTTTATAACGCAGAACCGTGAATATAAAAAATATTTTTTTCCACAAAAATGATTTTTTTAGCCTCCAGTTTTGTATTTTGACAAGGGTAGCAGGAGAAATTGGACACCACAATTTGTTGTCCAATTTGTCCTGAGTATGATGATACCCCATATGTGGGAGAAAACTACTGTTTGGGCACATAGCAGAGCTCGGAAGGGAAGAAGTGGTGTTTTGGAATGCAGACTTTGATGGAGACTGCAGGTGTCATGTTGCGTTTGCAGAGCCCCTCATGTACCTAAACAGTAGAAACCCCCCACAAGTGACCCCATATTGGAAACTAGACCCCCCACGGAATTTATCCAGATGTGTTGTGAGAACTTTGAACCCCCAAGTGTTTCACTAAAGTTTATAACGCAGAGCCGTGAAGATAAAAAATCTTTCTTTTCCACAAAAATGATTTTTAGCCACCAGTTTTGCATTTTCCCAAGGGTAACAAGAAAAATTGGACCCCAAACATTGTTGTCCAATTTGTCCTAAGTACGCTGATACCTCATATGTGGGGCTAAACCACTGTATGGGCGCACGGCAGAGCTCGGAAGGGAAGGAGCACAGTTTTACTTTTTGAACGCAGAATTGGATGGAATAGAGATTGGACGTCATGTTGCGTTTACAGAGCCCCTGGTGTCCCTAAACAGTGGAAACCCCCCAATTCTAACTCCAACCTCAACACACCCCTAACCCTAATCCCAACCCTAACCACACCCCTAACCCCAACACACCCCTAACACTAATTTCAGCCCTAACCACACCCCTAACCTGAACACACCTTTAGCCCTAATCCCAACCCAATCACACTCCTAACCCCAACACACCCCTAACCCTAATCCTAACCCTAACCATACCCCTAACCCTGACACACCCCTAACTCAACCATAAACGAAATCCAAACCCTAACCCCAACTCTAGCCAAACTCAAACTTTAGCCCCAACCTTAATTTTAGCCCCAACCCTAACTTTAGCCCCAACCCTAACTTTAGCCCCAACCCTAACCCTAACTTTAGCCCCAGCTTTAACCCTAACTTTAGCCCCAACCCTAACCCTAACTTTAGCCCCAACCCTAACTTTAGCCCCAACCCTAACCCTAATCCTATTGGGAAAATGGAACTAAATACATTTTTTTATTTTATTATTTTTGCCTAACTAAGGCGGTGATAAAGGGCGGTTTTATTTACTATTTATAAAAGGTTTTTATAGCGTGTTTTTATGTTTGGCAGCTGTCACACACTAAAAGACGTTTTTTATTGCAAAAAAATATTTTTGCGTTACAACATTCTGAGAGCTATAATTTTTCCATATTTTGGTCCACAGAGTCATGTGAGGTCTTATTTTTTGCAGGATGAGTTGACATTTTTATTGGTACCATTTTCGGGCACATGACATTTTTTGAACGCTTTTTATTCTGATTTTTGTTAGGCAGAATGAACAAAAATCAGCAATTCATGAATTTCTTATGGGGGGGCGTTTATACCGTTCCGCGTTTGGTAAAATTGATAAAGCAGTTTTATTCTTCGGGTCAGTACGATTACAGCGATGCCTCATTTATGTCATTTTGTATGTTTTGGCGCTTTTATACATAAAAAACTATTTTATAGAAAAAATAATTATTTTTCCATCGCTTTCTTCTGAGGGCTAAAACTTTTTTATTTTTTTGCTGATGATGCTGTATGGCAGCTCATTTTTTTGCGGGACAAGATTACGTTTTCGGTGGTGCCATGATTATTTATATCCGGCTTTTTAATCGCGTGTTATTCCATTTTTTGTTTTTTGCTTTTTTTTTCTCCAGTGTTCACTGAAGGGGTTAACTAGTGGGAAAGTTTTATAGGTCGGGTCATTACGGATGCGGCGATACTAAATATGTGTACTTTTACTTTTTTTTTTATTTACTTAAAGAAATGCATTTATTGAAACAGTATATATATTTTTTTATTTATTAAGTTTTTTTTTTTTTTTTTACACATGATAATGTTTGTTTTTATTTCTTTTTTTACTTTGTCCCAGAGTGGTACATCATGGTATAGTGTCAGATCGCTGATCTGACACTTTGCACAGCACTGTGTCAAATCAGCAATCTGACTGGCAGTGCTGCAGGCTTGCCGGCGCCTGCTTTCAGCACGCACTTGCAAGCCACCTCCCTGCAGGACCCAGAAGGAGCCCCGCGGCCATCCTGGATATGGGGCCTGCAGGGAGGAGACACTCGGAACAACGCGATCACATCGCGCTGTTCCGAGGGTCTCAGGGAAGCACGCAGGGAGCCCCTTCCCTGAGCGATGCTTACTCAAAAAGCTATATTAACAGCAACAGTTGCCATCTTCCAATATGGCTAACCAACTGTTAGGGGTCGAGTTCCCGTCTCTGCACAGGGGGAATCTCGGGCCATCTCCGCTGCGGTCTCCCATTCTTCTCCTGCCACAGTGGAGTCTGCTCAGTGGAGACGTCGGTCCCAGCGTCTCGCTCAGTCTGACTCTGTACAGAGAGTTGCTGCTGCTTTTCCTGCTTCTGCCATTGAAGTCAGTGCTGGACAGCGGCGAGCAGACACTTCTGGGACTATGTCCTGCTTTTCTCGTTCTAAGCATGCCCAGAGTAAGATCTCTCAGTGGAGATCGAGGGTCACATGATCAGACACTGCAGCTAAGGTCCTGTAGGTGCTCACGCTCTGTAGCAGCCTCTCATTGGTCCATCCAGGAATGTCCTGTACGTGCTGCAACTATTTAAGGCTCGCATGGCCGCATGGCCATGCGCTAGTATTGCTCTTTATTTATGTACTTTGCGCCGGTGTGGTCTTGTATGAGTGTGTTCAGGGACCCGGCTGAAATAAGCCCCTAGAATGCTGGCACCTCCGGCGAGGAGTTTGTATGCTTGGGTATTCAGGGATCTGGCTGAAATAAGCCCTTAGAATGCTGGCACCTCCGGTGAGGAGTTTCGTGTGCATGCATGACCACTGACTGCTCTTGTTTAGGCAGTTAGCCTGTGCCTCTGTGGAGTCTAACAGGGCACAGTGCTTTGAGTTCACGGCTGCTCTGTGAAGTAGCAGAGTTAGCTAACACCGCCATTTAGTTTCGCTATTTGCTAGCAGCAGGTTCTCCTGCACAGTGGACCCCGGGCTGCGAACGCATCTGTCATAATAAAATCTATATATTCATTAGGTGCGTTCCGCTAGCCCTAACATAATACTAGTGCCAGGGTCTGGCTAGTAAATGGCCGACATACAGCAATATTTGCGGTATATCCAGCAGCTGGAGGGTAGGTTGGCGGCTCTCGAGAGCTCAACCTCAGCTGTGGATATTTCTGCAGTTGCTGTACAGGCTGCTAGCGTGGCTGCAGCAACCTTGTCAACTGCCACCCCTGTTCCAACATTTTCGCGCCTCCCACTGCCAGAAAAAATTTCTGGAGAAAGGAGATCTTGTAGGGGATTCATGAGTCAGTGCTCTATTTACCTCGAGCTACTGGCTGCACGTTTCCCCACAGAGCGGGCTAAGGTGGGATTTATTGTGTCCCTCTTGTCGGACAGGGGGTTGGAATGGGCTACACCGCTGTGGGAGCATGACGATCATGTGGTGCAGAGTGCTCCGTTGTTTCTGAGCACTCTGAAACAGGTCTTCCTAGGACCTCAAGTCACCCATGATATCGCGCTCCAACTGCTGGCATTAACTCAGGGTGAGTCCTTGGTCAGCCAATTTGCCATCGTTTCCAAACTTTAGCTTCTGAGCTGGAGTGGTCGGATAAAGCCCTTATCCCCATATTTTGGAGGGGGCTGGCTGATCATGTTAAGGACGCTCTGGCCACTAGGGAGATTCCAGCCACACTGGAGGAGTTAATAACTGCCTCTACCTGTATTGACCTCCGTTTTCACGAGCGGAGGTTAGAGCGAGTCCAGTGTAGGCAAAGGTTTCGGCTGGCTCCCACCTTCGCCAAACCTCTGGAATCTCCAGTCCAGGTTCCTGAGTCACATGAGTCCAGGGAGGTGTCTCGAGCGGGTTCTAAGTCCCGGACCGCTTGGGCACCCAAGGTCTTTCATGTTTGCCAGCAGTCTGGACATCTTGCCACCAGATGTTCCCAGCGGTCGAGGAGACATCAGCCTCTAGTGGTAGTCGGTGGAGGTACACTAGATACGGCGATGTTTGCCTCAAAATTGTCCTTTAAGGGGACAATTATTATTGGCTCATCTTCCCACTCAGTAGAGCTCTGCATGGATTCTGGGGCGGAGGGCAATTTTATGTCTTCTGCCTTTGCCCAACGTCACCACGCAATACCCCTGGTTATGCTAGCGCAACCAGTTATGGTACGAGTGGTGAATGGGTCGACACTGCCCTCACAGATAACTCACCAGTAGGGTTGAGCGAAACGGGTCGGCCATTTTCAGAAGTCGCCGATAGTGTTGAGCGATACCGTCCGATACTTGAAAGTATCGGTATCGGAAAGTATCGGCCGATACCGGCAAAGTATCGGATCCAATCCGATACCGATACCCGATACCAATACAAGTCAATGGGACTCATGTATCGGACGGTATTCCTGATGGTTCCCAGGGTCTGAAGGAGAGGAAACTCTCCTTCAGGCCCTGGGAACCATATTAATGTGTAAAAGAAAGAATTAAAATAAAAAATATTGCTATACTCACCTCTCCGAGGGAATCGGCAGCGTTGTTTGCTTAAAATTCGCGCTTTTCTTTCCTTACGTGAAGTCCCGGCTTTGTGATTGGTTGCATCGCAGTCACATGGGCGACGCAACCAATCACAGCAAGCCGTGACGTAATTTCAGGTCCTTAAGGATTTTAAAATTACGTCCCGGCTTTGTGATTGGTTGCGTCGCAGTCACATGGGCGACGCAACCAATCACAGCAAGCCGTGACGTAATTTCAGGCCCTTAAGGATTTTAAAATTACGTCCCGGCTTTGTGATTGGTTGCGTCGCAGTCACATGGGCGACGCAACCAATCACAAGCCGTGACGTCACGGGAGGCTGGACACGCGCGCATTTTAAAATGCGCGCTTGTCCAGCCTCCCGTGACGTCCCGGCTTGTGATTGGTTGCATCGCGGTCAACCAATCACAAACCGGGAGGCTGGACACGCGCGCATTTTAAAATGCGCGCTTGTCCAGCCTCCCGTGACGTCCCGGCTTGTGATTGGTTGCGTCGCGGTCAACCAATCACAAGCCGGGAGGCTGGACACACGCGCATTTTAATTTTTAAAATGCGCGCTTGTCCAGCCTCCCGTGACGTCCCGGCTTGTGATTGGTTGCGTCGCGGTCAACCAATCACAAGCCGGGAGGCTGGACACGCGCGCATTTTAAAATTGCGCGCTTGTCCAGCCTCCCGTGACGTCCCGGCTTGTGATTGGTTGCGTCGCGGTCAACCAATCACAAGCCGTGAGGCTGGACACGTGCGCATTTTAAAATTTTTAAAATGAGCGCGTGTCCAGCCTCCCGGCTTGTGATTGGTTGACCGCGACGCAACCAATCACAAGCCGGGACGTCACGGGAGGCTGGACAAGCGCGCATTTTAAAATGCGCGCGTGTCCAGCCTCCCGTGACGTCACGGCTTGTGATTGGTTGCGTCGCCCATGTGACTGCGACGCAACCAATCACAAAGCCGGGACGTAATTTTAAAATCCTTAAGGGCCTGAAATTACGTCACGGCTTGCTGTGATTGGTTGCATCGCCCATGTGACTGCGACGCAACCAATCACAAAGCCGGGACATAATTTTAAAATCCTTAAGGACCTGAAATTACGTCACGGCTTGCTGTGATTGGTTGCGTCGCCCATGTGACTGCGACGCAACCAATCACAAGCCGGGACTTCACGTAAAGGAAAGAAAAGCGCGAATTTTAAACAAAGAACGCTGCCGCTTCCCTCGGTAAGGTGCAGGCTGCGTCGGAGAGGTGAGTATAGCAATATTTTTTATTTTAATTCTCTCTTTTACACATTTTTACATTAATGTTGTTTCGATACCGATACCCGATACCACAAAAGTATCGGATCTCGGTATCGGAATTCCGATACCCGCAAGTATCGGCCGATACCCGATACTTGCGGTATCGGAATGCTCAACACTAGTCGCCGACTTTTGGCAAAGTCGGGTTTCATGAAACCCGACCCGACCCCTGTGTGGGGTCGGCCATGAGGTCGGCGATCTTCTGAATCTGGTATCGGAATTCCGATACCGAGTTCCGATATGTTTGTGATATCGGAAATCGGTATCGGAATCCACATTTAAGTGTAAAATAAAGAATTAAAATAAAAATATTGATATACTCACCTCTCCGACGCAGCCTGCACCTTACCAAGGGAACCGGCAGCCTTCTTTGCTTAAAATGCGCGCGTGAATGGCCTTAGATGACGTCACGGCTTCTGATTGGTCGTGGCCGCCCATGTGACCGCCACGCGACCAATCACAAGCCGTGACGTAATTCTCAGGTCCTAAATTCCTAATTCTAGGAATTTAGGACCTGAGTAATAAGTCACGGCTTGTGATTGGTCGCGTGGTGGTCACATGGGCGGCCACGACCAATCACAAGCCGTGACGTCATCTAAGGCCATTCACGCGCTCATTCTTAAGAAGGAAGGCTGCCGGAAAGAAGCAGGGCGCGTCCGAGGGTGAGTATATACCTAATAGGAATATACTCACCCTCGGCTTCTTTCTGGCAGCCTTCCTTCCTAAGAATGCGCGCGTGAATGGCCTTAGATGACGTCACGGCTTGTGATTGGTCATGGCCGCCCATGCGACCACCACGTGACCAATCACAAGCCGTGACGTAATTCTCAGGTCCTAAATTCCTAGAATTAGGAATTTAGGACATGAGAATTACGTCACGGCTTGTGATTGGTCGCGTGGCGGTCACATGGGCGGCCATGACCAATCAGAAGCCGTGACGTCATCTAAGGCCATTCACGCACGCATTTTAAGCAAAGAAGGCTGCCGGTTCCCTCGGTAAGGTGCAGGCTGCGTCGGAGAGGTGAGTATATCAATATTTTTTATTTTAATTCTTTATTTTACACATTAATATGGATCCCAGGGCCTGAAGGAGAGTTTCCCCTCCTTCAGACCCTGGGAACCATAGTATCCCATTGCACTGCATTGGGTTTCGTGTTTCGGCCGACCCCGACACCGACTTTTTTATAGGATTGGCCTATTTCACTCGACCCGACTTTTGAGAAAGTCGGGTTTCGTGAAACCCGACCCGATCCTATAAAAATAAAAGTCACTCAACCCTACTCACCAGACCATTCCTTTTACTCTGTCCATGTCACCATCCCATCAGGAGACAATATCTCTGCTCGTCATACCTGAGGGAATTGATGAGGTCCTGTTGGGGATGGGGAGCAAGGGTATTTACAAAATTAGATCTGCGGGGTGCTTACAACCTGATTCACATCCGTGAGGGGGACTAATGGAAGACGTCTTTTAACACCAGGGATGGGCACTATGAGTATCTGGTGATGCCCTTCGGGCTCTGAAATGCCCCAGCTGGTTTTCAAGACTTTGTGAATGACATCTTCCGGGATATACTCACCACCTCGGTCGTAGTCTATCTGGACGATATTCTCATCTATTTTCCAGATATTGACTCCCATTAGAGAGATGTTCACAAAGTCTTTGACCTCTTGCGGGCAAACTCCCTTTACGCCAAGTTGGAGAAGTGTGTGTTTGAGCAGGAGTCCTTGCCATTTCTTGGTTATATCATCTCTGCCCAGGGTTTGGCTATGGATCCTGCCAAGCTACAGGCTGTGATGGACTGGCAGGAACCACATTCTCTTAAAGCGGTGCAGCGGTCCCCTGCGTCTCGGTTCTGGAGAGAGCTTTGTCGTCTTCTCAGCATTGAGTTAAATCTCTCTTCTGCATATCATCCCGAGACGAATGGATTAGTAGAGAGGGCCAATCAGACCTTGGTCACATATCTGTGACATTTTGTCTCAGCCAGGCAGGATGACTGGGCATCTTTGCTACCGTGGGCCGAGTTTGCGCTGAACAATGCGGTAGCCGACTCCAATGGACAAACCCTATTCCTCCTCAACTATGGTCAGCATCCGCGGGTACCTGTGCCTATGCCCATGTCTTCTGCCGACTCCAGGGTGGCAGACTGGGCTGTGGAAGCATGGGATATTTGGGACCGCACTCAGGATGCCATTCAAGCCTCCAAGGAGAGAATGAGGTCCTCCGCTGATGCACATCGGTGCCCCGCTCCGACCTTTGCTCCTGGCGACATAGTGTGGTTCTCCGCCCGTAATATCAGGCTGCGTGTTGAGTCCACTAAGTTTGCACCTCGCTACTTGGGTCCTTTCAAGATCCTCGAACAGGTTAACCCTGTGGTCTATCGTTTAGCCCTTCCGCCACACCTGGGTATCACCGACACCTTTCATGTGTCCCTCTTGAAACCTGTATACATGTCCTGGTTTTCCGAGTCATCTGCCGGGACATCGGGTTCATCTACGGACGATTACGAGGTGAACGCTATTTTGGGGTGCAAGGTGGTTCGTGGCAAAAAATTTTATTTGGTGGACTGGAAGGGTTACGGTCCTGAGAGCCTGCTGAGCGCATTCAGGCTCCGCAGCTCACTGCTGCCTTCGAGCGTAGCGAGGTCCAAGGAGGGGGTCCCTAGGAGGGAAGGTAATGTTAGGGGTCGAGTTCCCATCTCTGCACAGGGGGAATCTCGGGCCATCTCCGCTGCGGTCTCCCATTCTTCTCCTGCCGCAGTGGAGTCTGCTCAGCAGAGACGTCGGTCCCAGTGTCTCGCTCAGTCTGACTCTGTACAGAGAGTTGCTGCTGCTTTTCCTGCTTCTGCCATTGAAGTCAGTACTGGGCAGCGGCGAGCAGACGCTTCTGGGACTAAGTCCTGCTTTTCTCGTTCTTAGCATGCCCAGAGTAAGATCTCTCAGTGGAGATTGAGGGTCACATGATCAGACACTGCAGCTAAGGTCCTGTAGGTGCTCACGCTCTGTAGCAGCCTCTCATTGGTCCATCCAGGAATGTCCTGTACGTGCTGCAACTATTTAAGGCTCGCATGGCCGCATGGCCATGCGCTAGTATTGCTCTTTATTTATGTACTTTTTGCCAGTGTGGTCTTGTATGAGTGTGTTCAGGGACCCGGCTGAAATAAGCCCCTAGAATGCTGGCACCTCCGGCGAGGAGTTTGTATGCTTGGGTATTCAGGTATCTGGCCGAAATAAGCCCTTAGAATGCTGGCACCTCCGGCGAGGAGTTTCATGTGCATGCATGACCACTGACTGCTCTTGTTTAGGCAGTTAGCCTGTGCCTCTGTGGAGTCTAACAGGGTGCAGTGCTTTGAGTTCACGGCTGCTCTGTGAAGTAACAGAGTTAGCTAACGCTGCCATTTAGTTCCGCTATTTGCTAGCAGCAGGTTCTCCTGCACGGTGGACCCCGGGCTGCAAACGCATCTGTCATAATAAAATCTATATATTCATTAGCTTCATTACACTAGCCCTAACACCAACATACCTTAATGTCAGTTTGCCAGAATAAGACAAACCTGTACTTTCGATAGGGAAAGCCTTCATATTCCAATTATCACCCAATATAACTCTCAAGTAGGTTGTTTCAAAAGAATGGTTAACAATTATTGGCCTTTATCACAACAGGATCCGATAGTAGCCAAATTCATTCCATATAAACCCACATTCATATTTTGCAAAGCCCAACATTTGCGCAATATTGTGGCTCTCACAATGCAAAATCATCCAAAAAATCATCTAAAGAATCATAATAATAACAATCCACTGATTATTGATAACTTTTTGCAATGTAAATTGGACAGGTTTTTTAGATTTGGTTAGTGCTATGGGTGCAAAAACACCAATGGTAGTAAAAAAGTGTTTAAGGAAATTGTGGGCTCTGATATATGTGTGAGCTTCAAAATTAAGGGATTTATAACCCGTCATTCAAAGGAAGTTATTTACACTATAATTTGCCCTTGTGGAAAATTGTATGTGGGTCAAACAAAATGATGTTTATCAGTCCAGATAAGAGAACACATTTACAATATTAAACAGAGTTTTAAAAGGACACACCTTATCCTGTCACTTTTGCTTTAAACATAACCAATCTCAACAAACACTGTACTTTTGGGACTAGAACAAATCCATAGTTTATAAACTACTGACAACATGTCTGCGATTTTCCAAGCAATAAGTTTTGTATTTTTTTAAATTAAATTAAAAATACAGTGCTTTCAGACCTCAAATAATGCAAAGAAAACAAGTTCATAATCATTTAGAAACAGCAATACTAATTTCTTAACTCAGGAAGAGCTCAGAAATCAATATTTTGTGGAATAACCATGATTTTAAATCGCAGCTTTCATGCGTCTTGGCATGATTTACACCAGTCTTTCACACTGCTTCTGGCACAAAGATTTAGGGTATGTGCACACGTCTGGATTTCTTGCAGAAATTTCCTGAAGAAGACCGGAAATTTTCTGCAAGAAATCCGCATTTTTTTTTTTGCATTTTTTTTCCGTTTTTTTCGCGGTTTTTTTAGCATTCTGCAAGCGTAATTAGCTTGCAGAATGCTAAAGTTTTCCAAGCGATCTGTAGCATCACTTGGAAAACTGACTGACAAGTTGGTCACACTTGTCAAACATACTGTTTGACAAGTGTGACCAACTTTTTACTATAGATGCTGCTTATGCAGCATCTATAGTAAAAGATAGAATGTTTAAAAATAATAAAAAAAATAAAAAAATGGTTATACTCACCCTCTGCAGACAGCCAATCTCATCAGCGACGTCTGTTCCTATAGATGCCGGTGTGGTTCAGGACCTTTGATGACGTCGCGGCTTGTGATTGGTCGCGTGAGTCACATGAGCGGTCACGCGACCAATCACAAGACAGCGACGTCATCACAGGTCCTGAACCACACCATCTATAGGAACGGAAGAGAGAGCATGCACCGGAGAGGCGGGAACACTTCGGGGGCCATCAGAGGGTGAGTATATCACTATTTTTTATTTTAATTTTTTTTTTACCAATTATATGGTGCCCAGTCCGTGGAGGAGAGTCTCCTCTCCTCCACCCTGGGTACCAACCGCACATAATCTGCTTACTTCCCGCATGGTGTGCACAGCCCCGTGCGGGAAGTAAGCAAATCAATGCACTCCTAGGTGTGCGGAATCCCCGCAATTCCGCATTTTTAATGAACATGTTGCTGTTTTTTCCGCAATGCGATTTCTTCGCGGAAAAAAATGCAACATTTGCACAAAAAATGCGGAATACCCTGTAAATAATAGGAGGCATATGTAAGCATTTTTTCGCGTTTTTATCACATTTTTATAGCGAAAAAACGTGAAAAAAACGCGAAAAATCCTGAACGTGTGCACATGGCCTCTAGCCGCAAAGATTTAAGCAGTTCTTCTTTGTTTGGCTTGTGACGAATCGATCCATCATCCTTTTGATTACATTCCAGAGGTTTTCAATGGGATTCAGGTCTGGAGATTGGGCTGCCCATGACAGGGTTTTGATGTGGTGGTCTCTTAATTTTAGCCAGAGCTCTATATTGACAGAGTGCAGCTAGGCCCCAGCAATGGTGACTTTATAATCAAGGGGCCTGTATCTCCATGGTGAACTGAGAGAGTGCTGGGCAGCCTGTCTAATTGAAGAGTAGAAGCATGTAATAGGCTTTTGGCTTGCCACTGAGCTATACATTAGTATGACTTGTGCCCTATTGCAAGCTTCATCTATGTGCAGTTCTAGTACTAAGCAATCACTGCCTCCATGGAATGCTAACCTGAGAGTCGTACTTTCATAAGTATTTTACACCTGTGTTACCTGCTGTATCCTGTTTGTGTATTTTGCTTTGTGACCTTGGTTTGTAGATACCATTGGCTTTCTCCTATGTCCATTATAAACTTCCCATTGTTTAAATTCACTATTATGTATAAGATATACTAAAACCTTTATTAATATGAAACTTAAAGGAAAGGTCAAAAAGTCCATTACCTAATTCTAGGCTGGGAGTCTTGTTTGCATTGATGGAAGTATGAGAGAGGAGGAGGTTTTCTTACTATATTCTGCTTTTAATAATTGTCTGGTGAAAACATGTTTTAGGAATACACTCTCCAATGGATTGCTGTTTGTTTGCGGGTGTGCTGGGTGCGGTGTTGGGCGCTAGGGTCTCACTACTACTTCAGAGAATTGAAAATGGCCACTAAATGATAATTTTGCAATATTGGGATCTCCCATACCACCACCTCTGAAAGAGTAGAACACAGATTTCAGAGCAATTCTAGGGCACTTGCCGCCCATATAATCTTTATAATAGTACATTGTAGCTCATCAATCAAGACTTTGGAAGATTTGAGTGAGATGTAGCGTATAACAGATAATCCTAGAAAGGAGTGACATTTGGAATGTTTTCTTGCCATCCAGAAGATTTCTAATTTAGATATTCTTTGCAATTCTAGAAGAATGTAATGATGCAGTGAATTAAAAAGTAGTTTCTATAAGTGTACTTTAAGGTGAAGATAGGGAGATGCACAGATAAGGACTGTTATTCTCCATCCAACAGAAAGAAAATGTCTTGGTGAGAGATTGCACTGCTGCTGAAAGGACGTAAATTGGGAGAGATAGTGATTTTGTAACAGGTAGCTTGTAGTAGGACACACTCGAGAAGGCATGTAGACAAGACAAAATCGCCACAAAGCAGTGATAACATTGTGTAGCTGTAATGAAAACGTCGTTCAAATAGAGTCTCCTGACATGCTTAGAAGGTTCTACTTCTCACCTGATATACTGGGATTGGGGCATATGGTCTCAGACAATAGCTCCATCACCAGTGCAAAAATTGCTTGAGGAACTGGGCATCTTTGACAGGTACCATTATTGAACTGGAAAGTTGAGGACAAAAGTCCTGTGAACACCTTAGCATTTGGGTTCGTATTCTAGGTCATGATCAAATATTTGAAACAGCTCTCTATTCCAAATTTTCAAATAACTTCACTAAGACATCATCAATGCAATCTGTCAAACATTTTTGTAGGCGCCCAGAGACAGGAATGCACTGGTAACACAAGTTTCTGTCCCTATCTTGGCAGACATCCACAATCTGTACATGATTAGGGGAAAGGAGGTGTGGGATTATTTTATTTAGCAAATCTAACTCCAGCTTACCATAGTAGACATCCTTTGGTGATCAGAGCACAGGAAACACTGTGTCAGAGCATAGGACAATCACATAATTATGATTAAGGGTTCACTGTCACCTGAAAAGCGTCGGTGTCGCATATCATGTAAATTACATCGCTTGTTCTTTTATCCTCTACTGAGCACTTTTGGTGAATAAAGAAAAAAGTTTGTTCACATTGAGCTGAATTTTTTCCTGTTTACATGCTAATTTTATTTAGTTCTAGAATTTAGGAAAACATTTTTAGATAATAATTTAAGGGCGAGAAAACACTAAAATTTTTGAGTTTATTAGAATTACCTAGTTTGGGTAAAATGGTAATAATCACTTCCAAATTAGTGGGTATTACACAGCCAGTTTTCTTCCATTTTAAAAAGAATATTTATAGGTAGGGGGAGTTAGGAGAAACAAAGGATCTATAATATACATTTGAGAAAGCATCAGGACCGAGGGACTTATTGTGCTTTAGTGAGCTGAAGATATTTATTATATTGTAAATCAACTATTAAGGAAATCCAAATGCTTTACTGATGCCTTTCAAATATTATCAGAATATAGAAATGCTTGAATTTCAGAATCGGAGGGCTGTTGTGTTTTTACATCATTTTTCATGTTATAGACCAGAATAATAATTGGCAAAGGCATTTCCAATGTCATTTGTGCTTTTAAGTTTGGGAATGAAATGATATGTTTTCTATTTTAGACTTGGCAGTCTGTTTTTTTGACTCAAGGTTCTAATAAAAAATTTGACTTATCTCCCATTCAGAAATGTTTAGTTTTCTATCTTTTCATATTGCCTTAATATTGATAGAGAAATACAGTGCTTAGTTGTAAATGAAGTTGGGCTAATTTATCGGAGACTATTTTTGTGGGCGTAGTTTTATTCTGAGTTTCTAATTGTTGAATCTTAATTATGAGAGATTTGTCTAGTGGCTATTTTTTGGCAAAGAAGTCAAGCTAAATGAATATAATCACACACAGACATTATGGACTGACAAAAAGTCTTGTCTGATGTTATACAATTGTCATTCATTTTAAAATAATCAAAAGGTACTTAGAGAATATTTCTCTAGTATTGTCAGAGTTTAATAAAGTATGGCTGCCAAGAAGAATGATCTTTTGGGCCCAAATGATCATTTCATGAGTTTTGCTCATTCATTGGATAGTTGTCAGCTTGTTTAGATTATAGAGAAACAATCGTTAACACGAATGCTCCTTTATCTTGCAGTACATGTATATGGGCCCATGTTTAACATTATCTTTTTCTAGGAGATGAGTCCTCTGTGTATAGGTGATATCTCTTTGCAACTGTACAATTTCCTTCCACATAATAGATCTTTTACATGGCAAATGTAGTCCCTGTACGATCAGTGATAACTAGTGTTGAGCATTCCGATACCGCAAGTATCGGGTATCGGCCGATACTTGCGGTATCGGAATTCCGATACCGGTATTCCGATACTTGCCGCGAATCAGATACCGGAATCGGAAGTTCCCAGATTCAAAATGCACAAATCCATCCAATGAGAATGATTCCAAGTGTGGGCACATCCTGTTCAGCATGGAGGGCATGAAACTACTGGCAAGGCTGTGATTGGCTGCTGAAATGATGTCATGATGCAGTTTAAAAGTCGCTGGCGCCATTTTGCGATCACTCTGCTGTGAATTCAGTTAGTGACAGGACGCTGTTTGCTGACTGAGGGCCAGTTTAGAGATAGCGATTTGCTTCTTTGTGCTTTCCAAAGGCTAATTTAGCAACCGCTGTGTTCACCTACTATTCACCTTGCTTTTGCCTTGTAGCGCTGTTTTCACAGCGATCTGCAAGGTCTGTGTGTGTGTGTGTGTGTGAGTGCAGCCCACTCTCTAGTCTGAGTGCAGCCACATAGGCCATCCATAGCTGGTTGTATTCAGTTCAGGGAGGGTGGTTCATTGCCTCATACTGTTCTTTTTTTTTTTTTTTCCAAGTAGTGTAGTCTGCTGCTAATTTTTAACAAAAAATCCTATTAGTGTCTTTCCACCCGTCTCCAGCTAATTTGTGGAAAAACACTACATAGGATAACGTAGAGGAGGGTTTTTGGGCCTTGCAGCGCCATTTACGGCTGTCTGCACGGTCTCCGTGTGACTGCAGCTCGCCCTGTAGTCTGTGAGCAGCCATAGCCTGGTTGTCTCCAGCTCAGGGTTGTTCACTGCGTCATACCGCAAAATCAATTTTCATTTTGTTTTAAGTAGTGCAGGCTGCTGCACATTTTTTCAAAAAATTCCTATTAGTGTCTTTCCACCCGTCTCCAGCTAATTTGTGGAAAAACACTACATAGGATAACGTAGAGGAGGGTTTTTGGGCCTTGCAGCGCCGTTTACGGCTGTCTGCACGGTCTCCGTGTGACTGCAGCTCGCCCTGTAGTCTGTGAGCAGCCATAGCCTGGTTGTCTCCAGCTCAGGGTTCTTCACTGCGTCATACCACAAAATCAATTTTCATTTTGTTTTAAGTAGTGCAGGCTGCTGCACATTTTTTCAAAAAATTCCTATTAGTGTCTTTCCACCCGTCTCCAGCTAACTTGTGGAAAAACACTACATAGGATGACGTAGAGGAGGGTTTTTGGGCCTTGCAGCGCCGTTTACGTCTGTCTGCACGGTCTCCGTGTGACTGCAGCTCTATCTGTTGTCAGTTCAGCCCCCAAAAAATAAATAAATAATAAAGTTCACCAAACACACCAGTGACACCACTTTACATTTGTGTAGGCCACATTAGCTCATATTAAAGTCTAGTCCACACTTTAGAAAATTAGTGTTTCTTATACCTGTTAGGAGGAGTTGTTCAGAAATAAGCACACAAATCCGTTAGTACTTTTCTGCTTATCTTTATCAGTCAACCAAGATGAAGAAGGCAGTGAGTAAGGCACATGGGCGTGGGCGTGGGCGCGGAGCAGGGAGGGGACGTGGGGATTCTGTGCCTGCTGCGGGCACCGGTGACTCATCAGCACCCACTTTCACAAGGGAACAGTCATTCATGCGCAGCTTTGTCGCAGAGCGCCGTACACCGCTGCTGCGTGAAGAACAAATTGAAGCCGTTGTCGGATGGATGGCAGCTAATGCATCAACTTCAATTAGTGCCACATCCTCTCAGACACAGAGCACTGGAGAGCAGCCATTTGTCTCTTCACCACCTGCCAAATTGCCCAGGCAGACAGAGAGCCCAGGACAGGAGCAGTCTCTACTTCTGTTCTCTGAATCTCTTGGCTTGGAAACAGGGGGCCAGCCAAGCAGCATTGGAGAAATGGAAGAAGAGGCAGGGTGCAGTGATGCCCAACAGCTTTTTCTCTCTTCCTCTGAAGAGGCGGGTGGGCCAGTGGCTCCGGTCACCACATCGCAGGCCGCATCAGCTGATGATGACACTCAGGTGCCACTTACTGGTGCGTGCTCTGCTGCTGAGACTACCCAGGAGGAGCAGTTGGGGGCAGAGGGTAGTGTAGATGATGAGGTCCTTGACCCATCTTGGCGTGACGGACAGGAAGGTGGTGGGAGCAGCTCTGAGGAAGAGATTCCCCGTACGGCCCAAAGAGGGAGAGGGAGGGGGAAGACTGCGGATCCTGCAGCCTCCGCTTTGGCACCCGTTAGGAGCATGTCTCTTCCAAAAGCCAAAAAGGGCGCTCCCAAGACTTGCAGTGCCTGGTCCTTTTTTGACACAGTTGCAGATGACATTTGCTATGTCAAATGCAAGGTGAGTCATCACAAAGTAAAAAGAGGTCGAAATGTCAGCAACTTCAATACCTCCAACATGTGGAAACATGTGCGCAACAGGCACGCGGCGGAGTTACAAAAACACACTGAAGAGCTAGGCCAAACAACAGCGGCAGCTACCACCTCTTCAGCTCGTGTTGCCTCTTCCTCCAGCTCACACGCAGCTGGTTCGGCTTCCTCCCAGGATCGCCGTGGAAGAACCTCTGGCCCTGTTGTCCAGAGACCCGCTGTAATTCCACCCGCAGCACCACTTTCCCAGTCATCCACACACTCCCAGCCCAGTCTACAGCCATCGGTAGTACAGGCATGGGAGAAAAGGCGGCCTTTCTCGTCAAACCACCCACGAGCACAGGCTCTGACTGCAGGCATTGCCAAACTTCTGTCACTGGAAATGCTGTCATTCAGGCTGGTGGAGACTGACAGCTTCCGTGACTTGATGTCATCGGCAGTCCCACAGTACAATGTGCCCAGCCGCTTTTACTTCAGCAGGCAAGCCGTCCCTGCCCTGCACAAGCATGTGGAGGGACACATAAAACACGCGCTACTGAACGCCATCAGTAGCAAGGTCCACCTCACCACCGATGCGTGGACCAGTCAACATGGACAGGGGCGATACCTTTCCCTCACTGCCCATTGGGTTAATGTCGTTGAGCCGGGTACAGACCGTGCGAGTGGCGCAGGACGTGTCCTGTCCACTCCAAGGATTGCAGGAATCCATTCTGTACACATTGACTCCTCCTCCTACACCAGTTCCTTAGAATCATCGCTGCAGGAGCCATCACAGTCCACCTCCACATGGACCCGTGATGAACGTGTACCTGTTACGACCGACATGAGCACAGCCGTGGCCAAACGTCAACAGGCCGTCTTGAAATTAATTTATTTAGGGAATCGAAGCCACACAGCGCAGGAGCTCTGGAATGCCATCAAGCAGGAGAGCGATGTGTGGTTTGTGCCAGCGAATCTCCAGCCAGGCATGGTAGTGTGTGATAATGGCCGAAATCTGGTGGCAGCTCTGGGCCTCGGCAACCTCACTCACATCCCATGTCTGGCACATGTGCTCAATTTGGTCGTGCAGAGTTTTCTGAGGGACTATCCGGATCTTGATGCACTGCTGCACAAGGTCCGCCTAGAGTGTGCTCACTTGCGGCGTTCCAGCACGGCAAAAGCGCGCATTGCGGCTCTGCAGCGCCGACACCGCCTGCCGGAACATCGCATCATATGTGACCTACCTACCAGGTGGAATTCCACGTTACATATGTTGGAGCGGTTGTGTGAGCAGCAGCAAGCTGTAATGGAGTACCAGCTGCTTCAGGCGCAAAGAAGTCGCAGTCAGCTCCGTACAGACTTCACAACCACAGAGTGGGCCACTATGAATGACGTCTGCCAGGTTTTGCGTCCCTTTGATTATTCCACGCGGATGGCGAGTGCAGATGATGCACTAGTCAGCATGACTGTCCCCCTTATCTGCCTGCTTGAAAAATCACTGCAAGCGCTAAGGGATGATGTTGTGGAAGAGGTGGAGGATGAGGATTCAGCATTTCCATCATCTTCTGGACAGTCAGCGCCACGTGGTTCCTCACAAACGCATAGGCAGGGGACAGTTTGTGAGGAGGATGAGGAGGAGTCAATGGAGGAGGAAGACATCCGTCCAGAGGAGGGAGTTACACAATTGTCCAGTACTCAGTGTGTACAGCGAGGGTGGGGTGATGACGAGCGGGCAGAGATCACGCCTCCAGCAGGGGACAGCGTTTCTTGGGCAGTTGGCAGTCTGCAGCACATGGTGGATTACATGCTGCAGTGCCTGAGAAACGACCGCCGCATCGCCCACATTCTCAACATGTCTGATTATTGGGTGTTCACCCTCCTCGATCCTCGCTACCGGGACAACGTAGAAAGCCTCATCACACCGTTGAACCGGGAGCGAAAAATGCGGGAGTACCAAGACACACCGGTCAATTCCATCATCTTCTCCATTCCAACTGAGAGAAGTGCTGCTAGTGCATTCCAAAGCAGCTCAGTGCGTCCAGGCAGTGGTGGAGGCTCTGCACAAAGAGGGAGCAGAAGCAGTGCCTCTGCCCAAGGCAAGACCAGTATGGCCCAACTGTGGCACAGTTTTCTGTGCCCGCCACAAAAGTCTACACCATCACAGACGGCTCCAGTCAGCAGGAGGCAACGGTTCCGTCAGATGGTGACAGACTACATGTCTTGCCCGCTTGCTGTACTCCCAGACGGCTCTTCCCCTTTCAAGTTTTGGGTCTCAAAGCTGGATACATGGCCAGAGCTAAGCCAGTATGCATTGGAGGTGCTGTCTTGCCCTGCGGCCAGTGTATTATTGGAACGTGTCTTTAGTGCTGCAGGTGGTGTACTAACTGACCGTCGCATGCGACTATCCTCCGATAACGTTGACCGGCTTACTTTCCTGAAAATGAACAAGGCCTGGATCTCGCAGGAATTTGCCACTCCTTTTCCTGATTAAATAATTAGGTGACTGTCTACAGTATCCAGGTCTCCTGTTGTGTTCATCTTTCTACCACCTGAACTTAAATTCCTGGGCTCCAACACCGCCAGTTGAGGCTCAGAAGTGCCGTCTGCACAGTCAAAACATACGACCCAGTGTTATTGGGTTTCAGTAACGTCAGCTGATCCCCAGCTTTGTAGCCGGCAATGTGTCCTGCGACCGCCACGCTGACACAACAACTGAAATGTAAGGGAACCTGTCCCCCCCCCCAAGGCGTTTGTTACTGAAAGAGCCACCTTGTACAGCAGTAATGCTGCACAAGGAAAAGGTAGCTATTTTTGTTTAGCTCCTTGCACACGCAGAACTTAACACTTATAAAATGTGTCCACTGATACCGTAAAACCGTCCCGGAGGTGGGACTTTCCTTCGTAATATGACGCAGCACAGCCGTCATTCCTACCCCCTTGGCGCTGTGCCCCGGCTCCTCAGCGTTGTTTGATTCCGTCCCGGAGCCTGCGCTGTTAAGTTATCCCTTGGCCAGGCACACTTAGCGCTGCCCATCTTCTGACATCATTTGGTGTCAGGATGGCTGCGCCTGTGCGGCCGCGCTGGCCGAGAGCCCGCCTCGCAGTGTCTTCTGATTTAATCCCACTGGGGGCCTGAGATCCATGGACATGCGCAGTGCATATCTGAACCTCCACCTCTCACTCATCTCCCTACGGCTTCTTCAGACTGTGCGGTGTCAGCTGGTCCCTAATAGCATGCCACGGCCGTGACACCGCACAGTCTTAAGAAGCCGTTGGGAGGGGAGTGAGAGGCGAGGATATGCACTGCGCATGGCCACGGATCTCAGGCCCGCGGTGGGATTAAATCAGAAGACACTGCGAGGCGGGCTCTCGGCCAGCGCGGCCGCACAGGCGCAGCCAGCCTGACACCAAATGATGTCAGAAGATGGGCAGCGCTAAGTGTGCCTGGCCAAGGGATAACATAACAGCGCAGGCTCCGGGACGGAATCAAACAATGCTGAGGAGCCGGGGCACGGCGCCAAGGGGGTAGGAATGACGGCTGTGCTGCGTCATATTACGAAGGAAAGTCCCACCTCCGGGACGGTCACACGGTATCAGGGGACACATTTTATAAGTGTTTAGTTCTGTGTTTGCAAGGAGCATCATGAAAAGAGCCACCTTTTCCTTTTGCATCTTTTTTGCTGCACAAGCTGGCTCTTTCAGCTACAAACGCCTTGGGGGGGGGGTTAAAGGTTCCCTTTCGACTTTCTCCAATCAGACTTCGGCCTACATTGTGTTCCTCTGCTTCTCCTCCTGTCCCTGGGCTCCAACACCGCTAGTTGTTGCCTGGTAGTGCTGTACGCACAGTCAACAGTCCCTCCTCTGTTATTGGGGTTCAGTAACGTCAGCTGTTCCCCTGCTGTGTGTGTGGCAATCCCTCCCATCTCCTCCACCTCCACCTCCCCCTCCTGTCCCTGGGCTCCAACACCGCTAGTTGCCGTCCAGTAGTGCTGTACGCACAGTCAACAGTCCCTCCTCTGTTATTGGGGTTCAGTAACGTCAGCTGTTCCCCTGCTGTGTGTGTGGCAATCCCTCCTACCTCCTCCTACCTCCACCTCCCCCTCCTGTCCCTGGGCTCCAACACCGCTAGTTGCCATCCAGTAGTGCTGTACGCACAGTCAACAGTCCCTCCTCTGTTATTGGGGTTCAGTAACGTCAGCTGTTCCCCTGCTGTGTGTGTGACAATCCCTCCTACCTCCTCCTACCTCCTCCTACCTCCACCTCCCCCTCCTGTCCCTGGGCTCCAACACCGCTAGTTGCCGTCCAGTAGTGCTGTACGCACAGTCAACAGTCCCTCCTCTGTTATTGGGGTTCAGTAACGTCAGCTGTTCCCCTGCTGTGTGTGTGGCAATCCCTCCTACCTCCTCCTACCTCCTCCACCTCCTCCTCCTCCACCTGTCCCTGGGCTCCAACACCGCTAGTTGCCATCCAGAAGTGCTGTACGCACAGTCAACAGTACCTCCTCTGTTATTGGGGTTGAGTAACGTCAGCTGTTCCCCTGCTGTGTGTGTGGCAATCCCTCCTATCTCCTCCACCTCCACCTCCCCCTCCTGTCCCTGGGCTCCAACACCGCTAGTTGCCGTCCAGTAGTGCTGTACGCACAGTCAACAGTCCCTCCTCTGTTATTGGGGTTCAGTAACGTCAGCTGTTCCCCTGCTGTGTGTGTGGCAATCCCTCCTACCTCCTCCTACCTCCTCCACCTCCTCCTCCTCCACCTGTCCCTGGGCTCCAACACCGCTAGTTGCCGTCCAGTAGTGCTGTACGCACAGTCAACAGTCCCTCCTCTGTTATTGGGGTTCAGTAACGCCAGCTGTTCCCCTGCTGTGTAGCCGGCATCGTGTCCTGCAAATGCCACGCAGACACAACAGACCTCCAAATGCCTCCAGTGCAGGCTTCGGCCTACACTCTGCTCCCTCTGCTGACCCTTTGCTCCAACCCCACTAGTTGGGGCTCTAAGAAGACAAGCTTGAATAGGTCCCCATCATGGTTCCAGTACCGTCAGCTGGTTCCGGGCAGAGCCTTTGGCTTAGGTGCCTCCCTCTGGGTATCCGAGTTCCACCAACGTCAGGTGGTCCTTGGTAGTGCTTTTAGGCACGGGTACCTCCTGCTTAGTAACCGGGTTCCAGTAGCGTCAGCTAGTCCTCGGGAGTTCCATTGGCTCTTGGACCTTCGGTTATCCATCCGGGTTCCAGTACCGTCAGCTGGTTCTCGGCAGTGTCTTTTGCTCTTGTACCTTCTGCTCCCCATCCTGGTTCCAGTACCGTCAGCTGGTTCCGGGCAGAGCCTTTGGCTTAGGTGCCTCCCTCTGGGTATCCGAGTTCCACCAACGACAGGTGGTCCTTGGTAGTGCTTTCAGGCACGGGTACCTCCTGCTTAGTAACCGGGTTCCAGTAACGTCAGCTGGTCCTCGGTAGTTCCATTGGCTCTTGGACCTTCGGGTAGCCATCCGAGTTCCAGTTCCATCAGCTGTTTCTCGGCATTTTCTCAGCCTTCTTGTACCTTCTGCTACATTTCCAAGTTCAAGAGACTAAACACGATGACCCGGAAGACCACCCCTAAGATGACGACGACACCAGAGACGACAACCACCGTGATGACGACGACCCTGGAGACGATGACCCTGAAGACCACCCCGATGACGATGACCCCGGAGACGAAAACCACCGTGATGACGACGACCCTGGAGACGATGACCCTGAAGACCACCCCGATGACGACGACCCCGGAGACGACGACCCTGGAGACGACGACGACCTGGAAGACCGAGAAGCAGAAGAACAAGAGGCTGCAGAACAAAGAGCAGAAGAACATTAAGCATAAGACTAAATATCAGAGCAAAAGATATTATCTAAATTATAAGCAGAAGAAGACTAAGCAGTGTATGGGGGTGAGTCCGTTCCTCCTCGTGGTGCCCCTGGATAAAGCCTGATGCTGCAGGCCAAACTGAACGCGGACAAATGTAACTGTTTTGTGACAGGCAGAACGGAAGGTGTAATCTTCAAACTTTTATAGATAACAACTACGGGAATGCCTGTCACAAATAAGAATATGATGAAGAAGTTGAATATGAAGAAGATAATAGTAAAATAAAAAGAATATGAACAATGTAACAAAAAAAAATAATAGGTAGAAGATGAAGAAGAAGATGATTAAGGTGAAGAAGTTGATGTCAAAGAAGCTGATGATGAGGATAATGAAGAAGAAAGTGTGGGAGAAGTAAAAAAGAAGGTGAAGGGCGTGGAAGTAGTGAAACATCAATATCTGACAAAATAAAATAAAAAAAAATAACAGTCAAAATCTTTCTAACGCCGAACGTCATAAAAAAAAATAAAAATCCTGCTATTCTATTTGATAGGGCTAAACCTCTGTGCCTTTAATGTCTCCGCCACCTCCCCCAATACATCCTACATTATTCTTAGTTGTTTTCCTTCATGTAGAATGAACCTACAAGTTTATAAAGGGTTTATTTTAATTCCGATATTTTCGTCCCATTGACTTGCATTGGGATCGGGTATCGGTATCGGATTAGATCCGATACTTTGACGGTATCGGCCGATACTTTCCGATACCGATACTTTCCGATATCGGAAGGTATCGCTCAACACTAGTGATAACACTAGGAAAAAAACACAGAAAACGAACTGGTGCTCAATAGTGCAGAAAACGTAGTATTATTATTATTTTAATTACTATTATTATTATGCACACTCTTGTGTTCGTGCATTGGGATAATAGCTGATTCTGGCTCCATTTTAAGGGTATGTGCACACATTAAGTATTTGCTGCTGACATGTCTGCTGAAAATACTGAAGTGCTGGCAGGAAAAGTCCAGCATCAAATAAGTGCATTTTTTCTATGTTTCGTATGCGGTTTTGATGTGTTTTTTGCATGCGTTTTGGACTTGTTAGTTCCGCCTTCATTAAAATGGGTGAAAAACGCTGCAAAACGCTGAAAAAATCAACATGCTGAGAGTGTATTTTTGAAATCCTCTTGCAAGGAGGAACGGAGAGCAGCATTTTCTTCAGTGCATGTTTAGATGTTTGGCAAGGTGAAGATCAAACCGCTTAGTTATTTATTCAGGTATAGGTCAGCCCAAAGCCTAACAAGAGGAGGAGGCTGCAAAGCCAGCATAATGTTAGCGGTCGAGTCTGCCTGTGTGAAGTTATGAGGGAAGAATTCCATCAGCTGAGCCGGAGATGCTTTTTTAAAATTTCCCTTGAGTCACCTTTGTACATGCATGTGAAATAACCAAGAGCAGGTTTTACTAGATGCCTCATGCCACTTCAATCTATTATAGAAGGCATTACTTTTGCAAATCTACACAACTATCTAGCTGGCACCATCAATGTCCAGGTCACACAACTGCTCCTTATAGTCCAGGACTTAAGGCTCCAGGACTTAAGGCAATAACCAGATTATGCCTCTGTACTGCACCCCACTTACAATATGCTCATTTAAGATATATTATGACACTTTAAGGGATGAGAGAAGACCACCCCCTTTCAAGCCTGATATACAGCATTCTATATTGATGTATATACAGCTCTGACAAAAATTAAGAGACCACCACATCAAAACCCTGTCATGGGCAGCCCAATCTCCAGACCTGAACCCCAATGAAAACCTCTGGAATGTAATCAAGAGGAAAAAGGATAGTCACAAGCCATCAAACAAAGAAGAACTGCTTAAATTGTTGTGCAAGAAGCAGTGTGAAAGACTGGTGGAAGGCTTGCCAAGACGCATGAAAGCTGTGTTTACAAATTATGGTTATTTCACAAAATATTGATTTCTGAACTCTTCCTGAGTTAAGACATTAGTATTGTTGTTTCTAAATTATTATGAACTTGTTTTCTTTGCATTATTTGAGGTCTGAAAGCACTGGGGTTTTTTCTTTTTCAGAAAAAAATACAAAACGTATTTCTTTGAAATTCGGAGACATGATGTCAGTAGTTTATAGAATAAAAGAACAATTTACATTTTACTAAAAAATATACCTATAAAGAGACAAATCAGACAAACTGAACATTTTGCAGTGGTCTCTTAATTTTTGCCAGAGCTGTATACCCCCGATCTGACCTGGAAGACAAGAAAAATACTTTTTATTATACTAACCTGTGTTGCGCTCTGGTCCGAGGGGTGTTGCTGGTCTTGGTCCGGTGCCTCCCTTCTTCTTGCGATACCATCCTCCTTCTTGCTTCATATGGATGATATGTCATCCACACAAGGTCCCCAGGATTGAGCTCCTGTTCAGGCGCAGAATAAAGTACTGCAGTGCGCATGCACCAGGGCTATTTGACCTTTCCTCGCGCCTACGCACTGCAGTACTTTGCTCTGCTCTCATCAGAGCAGAGAAGTATGTCTGTACAGGAGTGCGATGCTAGGTAGACTGTATGGATGATGCAGGGATGCATCATCCACATGAAGCAAGATGGAGGACGGCATTGAAAGAAGAATGGCGGTGCGGAACCAAGACTAGCAACACCCCACGGACAGGATAGCTTCACCCCACAGATGAGTTTAATAAAAGGTCTTTTTCTTGTCTTGTAGGTCGAGTAGGGGGTGTATATAATGCATATTAAAAAGCAGTATATCAGGCCTGAAAGGTGGTGGTCTTATCTCACATCGATCTAACCTGTTGACAGGTTCCCTTTAAAAGTGTACTAGGACTTCAAATAAGAAATGGTATCTTCTTATGCGTCCATTTGATATCAGAGGCATACAGAAGTAAAATACAGGCTTATAAATCACTATTGGTGATTTTTTATGGAATTTTATTTTTTTAAAGCGAACCTGTCAGCAGGACTTTGCTAAGTAAACTACAGACACTCTCAGGTTGGCAGTTTTTAACTGATTAAAATTATATCTGGGAGGACGAAATTCATCTTGTGGTTCTTGTGTAATCAGTGTTAGAAGTTTTCAGTTAATGAGATTCTCATGCTCCGGGGTAGGACTGTAGGCAGAGTCTGATCTTGATGCTTTAAGTCAGATAAACCAAGGAAAGACCTGCCCACAGGTTGCCCTAAAGCACAGACATATTCCTCATCATAGAGACAGACAGATCTGGCTTAGAGCAGGATAGAGCAGGAAGATAAGACTCGGCTTACAGTCCTGCCCTGGAGCACAGGCATATCATTAGCTGCAAACTTCTAACACTGATTACACAAGAACCACAAGACAGATTTCTTTACCCCAGGTATCATTTTAATCAGTTTAACACTGCCAACCTGACAATGTATGTAGGTTACTCAGAAAAAAACATGCCAGATTTACTTTAAGGCATTACTTCACTACAGTGACTTCATACACATACTTTAAAATGATCACCCAATTGCCTCTGCTTATCTTTGATTTGATGCCATTTAGCTTGTGTGCCACAGGACACAAGTCATACTTTACTATCATTATATCTGTGTACTGTGTCAATATGTCAGTATGATGAAACTGTAATATTTTAATGGTTAATTCAAAAAAGACTGAATTTCTTGTCTATGATATGCAACATAATTTATGTATACTAGATTTCTGTAGATGGGTCACTCATCCTGGGATTTCTTTTGATTTCCACTATTCAAGTAAATAATGACATTTCCCCCTTATATGATTTAAATTAAAAAAGACATTTAGGTAATTTGACCTTCTTTTAGATGAACATTGTTGGACCGTTGAGTAGAGTTGAGTGAGCTATATTTTTTTACTTTCTTTTAGATTATCAAGTAAGCTACTCTAGTAGAATAGAAAGAAAAAGAAGTGTCCCCTGGTGCAATAACTTCCGAAATAAAAGAATAATAGGAAATTGAAGTGAGGACTCTCACCTGGTGATGTCGTCCTGAGAGCACAACGCCAATGCTGATGTTGGAACACTAAAAGTAACAGAATAGGAAAACAATGTACCCCCACTGCATGCACTTGCAGCCCCCCAAAATGTATTTTTTTTTAAATAGATTACAGCAAGGGAAATTGCTGTTGTTTATATAATATACAGAAACATTTCATTACTTTAATCATGTTATTTCATATACAGGAGCCTTAAATGAATATTTGAGTTTTTAAGTTAATGGATTAATGATTCATCTTGTGACAAAATCCCCAGAACCTATTAAAAGAAGCAAGCGCTATATAAATGCTTTAGTGACAATCGTTGGTTGAATCTTTTACATGGTTGACATATGATGTTAATTTATTTTCAGTCTGTTCCACATAATCTGACTCTGACAGTGATGATTTATTCAAATATTGTAGCTATAATGTACAAATGAAAACATTTCTTTTGGATACAATCAATTATATTCTTTAACATGATTCTTTTGCTTTTGATTCAAAGAACAAGTAAGATAACTAAATTCACACAATCCCTGACAGATCTCTACTCCTCAAGTCATTTGTTCTGGGAGCAATGACTGATAAACACATTTTTCAGTACAGACACCAATTTCTTACTATATTCTTTATGTTTGCAGCTAAGCTCTCCTCCAGATAAAAAAAACTATGCCTCTGCATACATTATTTGGATAGCTAATCTTTTATTCGATTCATCAGGGATGTTTGCATTTTTCCTTTTTGGGCTAATATCTGCTTGCTCTGCCCGATGTCAACATCTGGTGGCTCAGAGTGGTCATGGACCGCTCCTACCAGCAATTCTGCTGCTTCCTTTAACATCACGTTGACAGAGAAGCTATTTCTCTTCTGCTCTGCTCTTTTAATGGGGTGTCACTGCCTATACAATGTGATACAATTCAGCACAAGGATATTACTGTGAATTAGTGCAGTAATCAGCCGACTGGGGAATTTCCACTGTGCTGGTAACTCAGGAGCTCTGCAAATCTGCAAATGCAACATGGTGACTGTAAACTGCCGGCTCCCTGACTTTGATGCAAGCTCACAAGCCAAGCATGCATATTTCCCAGCAGATGATGGGTGAATAATTGAGCCCACCCGCGGCTGTTAGCCTGTTAAATGCCACTGTCAATCTTTGACAGTGGCATTTAGTATGTGCTGGCAGGAGCTCGGCGAGCATCATTCCACACGCTCATTAGCAAATTCGTGATGTAATCGAGGGACACGATAGGTTCTTAAGACAGCTGAGGGTCAGCTGAAGACCAACATGCCTGTCATTTTGATACACCTATTAAAGACAGCCTTTATAGGAGACCGAGATGTTCACTATACATAGCACAAGCAATCAAACGATTGCAGCTTCAAGTCTCCTAATGGGACTAACAAAAAAAAGTTAAAAATATGTTTTTAAAAACATGGAAAAAAAAACAAAACACGAAAGTTAAAATCGCTTCCCTTTTACCCCATTAAAAATAAAACAATTAATAAAAATAATAAAGACATATTTGGTATTGCTGCATTCATAAAAGTCTGATCCATCAATACATAAAATAAATTAATCAAATGAATAAACAGCATAATGAGAAAAAAATAGAAATGCCAGAATTAAGTTTTTTGGGCAGCTGTAGCATTGAAATAAAATGAAAGAATAGGCGATCAAAGGGTTGCATCTAACCAAAAATGGTATCAGTAAAAACAACAGCTTAGGGAACAAAAAATAAGCCCTCACAAGGCCCTGTTTCCTGAAAATTGAAAATGTTACTGGTTTTGGAAGATGACGACAAAAACAAACAACTTCCAATTTTTTTCTCTGCTTAATTGTACTGACCTGGAGAATCATATTGCCAGGTCGGTTTTATCATTTAGTGAACATCGTAAATAAAAAAATCCAAAGGACTATTGTGGAATTGCACATTATTTTTCTCAATTTCAACATGAAAAAATGAATGATGTGTTTCAAAAGTACAACTTGTGAGGCAAAAAACCGAGCCCTCATACGGCTATTTGGACAGAAAAATAAAAATGTTATGGCTCTTGGAAGAAGAGGAGGAAAAAACTAAAATAAAAAAACAAAACTGGAAAATTATACTGTCAGGAAGAGGTTAATCATGGCATAAAAGTTAGCAAAGGTAGGGTGCGCTTTATATATGGGTTAACATCTATGAGGAGGAAGAACAAGTGTGAACTTAACCCTATCAATACTCTAATTAGAGATATTTAGTGACAAGAATTGTCATCAGAAACAAACATCAGAAATAAATCCACATTCTTCTCAGTCAAACATCATTGAAATAGCAGCGATACTTAATAATGGAATATCAGTTCCTTTCATGAATTCATATTTTTTGGATAAATTGTATCCAATGTGAATATCCAGAACACCTCTTTATCCAGAAGTCGTCTATTTTTATTCCCACCTCTAGGTCAATTGTTCATTTTCTCAATACCATTTTTTTAAGTGGATGGGCATTCTTTTTATGTGTTGAAATAAAATGATCTGCTGATGACAACATGTATCTGTTCACATTCATGCTATCTATATCATTTAAATGTTCTCTTATGTGCACTTTTAATTTTCTACATGTGCAACCGACATAGTATTTATGACATAGTGAGTATGTGATTACTTATACATTACACTCTTACTATTAGGCCATGTTCACACATTCAGTATTTGGTTAGTATTTTGTATTTGGTTAGTATTTTATAGCAGTATCTGTAAGCTAAAACCAGGAGTGGAACAATCAGAAGAAAAGTATAATAGAAAACCGTCACCTCTTCTGTATTTATCACCCACTCTTGGTTTTGGCTTACAAATACTGATGTAAAATACTGAGCAAATACTGAACCTGTGCACATGGCCTTAGAGTTAATAAACTGTTTAATGGAATATGTGTTGAGCCCAGATTAATTAAAAAATGTTTTGTAAAGAGTCACATAGGAAGATGTTGTGCAACGAGTGGCTCCACACTTATAAAAAAAAAACATTATTTTGTAGCCACGTTTTATTATGTCTTTTAGGATTTGAACAAAAAAAGACTAGGTGAGAGCATATTTCCTAAAGATTTTTTTTTAGCTACAAAACAAATATATCTCAATAGTAATTTATCCAGTATCTAATCCTCAAACAAAATGGGTAAATATTTGCAAATAAACTTCCTAATATCTTGAATTGATTATTGTATTGTAAAGCTGAATTATTGTAGTTTCATTGTGATTTTGCTTTCTAACAGAACAGTGGTTATCAATCAAATGTATACCATGAGAACTGGCAATGTTTTGCGCATGATCCAACATCCTGTTTTCTAATTGTCTGGGGGTTTTTTTTATTCATATTTTAATTTTGAAATGTCATTGCAGTTTCTTTTTGTACAGGAAAGAATGATTTCAGATTTGCTTCGATAAGTCTTAGCATTCTAAATTATTACCACATAAAATGTCACCTATTAGGAAGGGAGAATCTGGCTGAGTCAGTAAAGAGTTAAAGAGCCTTCAAACTTTTCAAACTTGACAAAAAAAGAAGCAAACCAGTGACACCCATCTGTAGAAAATAAATACATTTGTAGAAAATGTCTAGAAGGCATGAAGGCAGCTGGCAAACCCTTTTACACACGTCTAACTGACAACATAAAATAAGCTACGGTAAATTCTGAAAAATGAATTCATACACAGTACATAATACAAAGCTGCCACTTTTAAGAACTGTTTGACAGTGAACTGATTACAGAAAAACATACATTTTAAAATAAAATTGTTGATCCTACTACTGTATGCAAACAGAAAATACCATCTGCAATTTGTTATAATAACTGAAATACTTACTATACTTGAATAAGAAAAAAATTAATGGCCGTGAAAAAGTTTAACATGAAAACAGTGTTTTATATATCTCCGTGTGCGGTTCAATCATTACTCCAAAGCAACATGCCCGCTGCCTTGGGGTCATCCTTGATTCCGAGCTTTCATTCACCCCCCACATCCGATCACTGGCTCGCTCTTCTTATCTGCATCTCAAAAACATTTCTAGAATTCGCCCTTTTCTTACTTTCGACTCTGCAAAAACACTTACTGTTTCTCTTATTCATTCCCGTCTGGACTATTGTAACTCTCTACTAATCGGCCTCCCTCTTACCAAACTCTCCCCGCTCCAATCTGTCCTGAATGCTGCTGCCAGGATCATATTCCTCACCAACCGTTACACCGATGCCTCTACCTTGTGCCAGTCATTACACTGGCTACCCATCCACTCCAGAATCCAGTACAAAACTACTACCCTCATCCACAAAGCACTCCATGGCTCAGCACCACCCTACATCTCCTCTCTGGTCTCAGTCTACCACCCTACCCGTGCCCTCCGCTCCGCTAATGACCTCAGGTTAGCATCCTCAATAATCAGAACCTCCCACTCCCGTCTCCAAGACTTTACACGTGCTGCGCCGATTCTTTGGAATGCACTACCTAGGTTAATACGATTAATCCCCAATCCCCACAGTTTTAAGCATGCCCTAAAAACGCATTTGTTCAGACTTGCCTACCGCCTCAACGCATTAACCTAACTATCCCTGTGTGGCCTATTAAAAACAGAAAAAAAAAAAAAAAACCACATAATCAGGTTCCTTGCATTGTGTTCTCATACACTTTATGCAGTTAATAGCCCTCTGTGTCTGTACTGCTACATACTTAGGCTGTTAACTGGTTCATGCAGCTTTACATGAACACCCGAGCCTTACACTATGGCTGGTCCAAATAACTAAAGCAATTGTTACCATCCACCTCTCGTGTCTCCCCTTTTCCTCATAGTTTGTAAGCTTGCGAGCAGGGCCCTCATTCCTCCTGGTATCTATTTTGAACTGTGATTTCTGTTATGCTGTAATGTCTATTGTCTGTACAAGTCCCCTCTATAAGTTGTAAAGCGCTGCGGAATATGTTGGCGCTATATAGATAAAAATTATTATTATTATGTATATATATATACATATACACATAGATATCTGTATATATGTATATATATTTACAGGGTGGGCCATGTGTATGGATACACCCCTAAATAAAATGGGACTGGTTGGTGATATCAACCTCCTGTTTGTGGCACATTAGTATATGGGGGGGGGGGAACTTTTTGAGATGGGTGGTAACCATGGTGGCCATTTTTAAGTCGGCCATTTTGGATCCAACTTTGTAAATGGCCCACCCAGGTCTATCTATCCATATAAATGGCCAACTCTGTATATACAGGTCCTTCTCAAAAAATTAGCATATAGTGTTAAATTTCATTATTTACCATAATGTAATGATTACAATTAAACTTTCATATATTATAGATTCATTATCCACCAACTGAAATTTGTCAGGTCTTTTATTGTTTTAATACTGATGATTTTGGCATACAACTCCTGATAACCCAAAAAACCTGTCTCAATAAATTAGCATATTTCACCCGTCCAATCAAATAAGAGTGTTTTTTAATAACAAACAAAAAAACCATCAAATAATAATGTTCAGTTATGCACTCAATACTTGGTCGGGAATCCTTTGGCAGAAATGACTGCTTCAATGCGGCGTGGCATGGAGGCAATCAGCCTGTGACACTGCTGAGATGTTATGGAGGCCCAGGATGCTTCAATAGCGGCCTTAAGCTCATCCAGAGTGTTGGGTCTTGCGTCTCTCAACTTTCTCTTCACAATATCCCACAGATTCTCTATGGGGTTCAGGTCAGGAGAGTTGGCAGGCCAATTGAGCACAGTAATACCATGGTCAGTAAACCATTTACCAGTGGTTTTGGCACTGTGAGCAGGTGCCAGGTCGTGCTGAAAAATGAAATCTTCATCTCCATAAAGCATTTCAGCCGATGGAAGCATGAAGTGCTCCAAAATCTCCTGATAGCTAGCTGCATTGACCCTGCCCTTGATGAAACACAGTGGACCAACACCAGCAGCTGACATGGCACCCCACACCATCACTGACTGTGGGTACTTGACACTGGACTTCAGGCATTTTGGCATTTCCTTCTCCCCAGTCTTCCTCCAGACTCTGGCACCTTGATTTCCGAATGACATGCAAAATTTGCTTTCATCAGAAAAAAGTACTTGGGACCACTTAGCAACAGTCCAGTGCTGCTTCTCTGTAGCCCAGGTCAGGCGCTTCTGCCGCTGTTTATGGTTCAAAAGTGGCTTTACCTGGGGAATGCGGCACCTGTAGCCCATTTCCTGCACACGCCTGTGCACGGTGGCTCTGGATGTTTCCACACCAGACTCAGTCCACTGCTTCCTCAGGTTCCCCAAGGTCTGGAATCGGTCCTTCTCCACAATCTTCCTCAGGGTCCGGTCACCTCTTCTCGTTGTACAGCGTTTTCTGCCACATTGTTTCCTTCCAACAGACTTACCATTGAGGTGCCTTGATACAGCACTCTGGGAACAGCCTATTTGTTGAGAAATTTCTTTCTGGGTCTTACCCTCTTGCTTGAGGGTGTCAATGATGGCCTTCTTGACATCTGTCAGGTCGCTAGTCTTACCCATGATGGGGGTTTTGAGTAATGAACCAGGCAGGGAGTTTTTAAAAGCCTCAGGTATCTTTTGCATGTGTTTAGAGTTAATTAGTTGATTCAGAAGATTAGGGTAATAGGTCGTTTAGAGAACCTTTTCTTGATATGCTAATTTATTGAGACAGGTTTTTTGGGTTATCAGGAGTTGTATGCCAAAATCATCAGTATTAAAACAATAAAAGACCTGACAAATTTCAGTTGGTGGATAATGAATCTATAATATATGAAAGTTTAATTGTAATCATTACATTATGGTAAATAATGAAATTTAACACTATATGCTAATTTTTTGAGAAGGACCTGTATATATATATATATATATATATATATATATATATATATATATATATATATATACACTGCTCAAAAAAGTAAAGGGAACACTAAAATTCCACATCCTAGATATCACTGAATGAAGTGTTCCAGTTGTAAATCTTTATTCATTACACTAGATGGCAGCCCGATTCTAAAGAATCGGGAGTCTAGAATCCATACATACTTTATTTATTCAAATGTAAGAATAATACAATTAATAAATAATAGTAAGAAAGAACAAAAAGTGGCTGCACTCACCAGCTCTTGACAATTCTTGACAGTACGGCACATTTCTGATTGGTCGCTCGCGGCAGGCGGCAACCAATCAGAAAAGTGCCGCGCACCACGAAGGCATATATCTTTGTCCACCCTGAGCGGGTGTAGGACGCTGGTGACGTCACTTATCTCCGGACATTATCTCCGGACAAAGCCACGGAAGTTGGCACAAATTGCCGGAAGTAGTATTCTAGGCAATTATATATTAGATTTTAATGTTATCAGTGTTTACCTTTGAACGTTTATATTGTATTGTCCTGTCACCAGCCATGTGTACGATTATCGGCCGAAAGCCTCTCTGGAACCAATAATCACCCCATGTAAAGGTATCTTTATAAGTTAAAGATTCAGAATACTATGACTTTTATCATATCCTGAACAGTCAAGTTTTTTATGAACCGTTAAGGTTTTCTGGTTGAAGTAAAAAAAACTCTGAGTGTTTACAGTTTGAAACCATAAAATGTTGAAAAATTATGTCATTCTTGAGTATATCACTCAATGGTGCTCATAAACGTGTCAAATTTGATCTATAATATACTTTAATATACGTTACTTTAATCTTTAATATACTTAAGAACAGGGCCCCAGACATCACACAGGGGGTCTGAAACACCGCACAGTGGTCCAAAATATCCCTGTGCTCTGCCTGGGGCCCCATATGCTGCCTGGGGCCCCTGTGCTCTGCCTGGGGCCCCATATGCTGCCTGGGGCCCCTGTGCTCTGCCTGGGGCCCCTGTGCTCTGCCTGGGGCCCCATGTTCTGCCTGGGGCCCCTGTGCTCTGCCTGGGGCCACTGTGCTCTGCCTGGGGCCCCATATGCTGCCTGGGGCCCCTGTGCTCTGCCTGGGGCCCCATAGGCTGCCTGGGGCCCCTGTGCTCTGCCTGGGGCCCCTGTGCTCTGCCTGGGGCCCCATGTTCTGCCTGGGGCCACTGTGCTCTGCCTGGGGCCCCATAGGCTGCCTGGGGCCCCTGTGCTCTGCCTGGGGCCACTGTGCTCTGCCTGGGGCCCCATATGCTGCCTGGGGCCCCTGTGCTCTGCCTGGGGCCCCATATGCTGCCTGGGGCCCCTGTGCTCTGCCTGGGGCCCCATGTTCTGCCTGGGGCCCCTGTGCTCTGCCTGGGGCCACTGTGCTCTGCCTGGGGCCCCATGTTCTGCCTGGGGCCACTGTGCTCTGCCTGGGGCCCCATAAGCTGCCTGGGGCCCCTGTGCTCTGCCTGGGACCACTGTGCTCTGCCTGGGGCCCCATATGCTGCCTGGGGCCCCTGTGCTCTGCCTGGGGCCACTGTGCTCTGCCTGGGGCCCCATATGCTGCCTGGGGCCCCTGTGCTCTGCCTGTGGCCCCATATGCTGCCTGGGGCCCCTGTGCTCTGCCTGGGGCCCCTGTGCTCTGCCTGGGGCCCCATGTTCTGCCTGGGGCCCCTGTGCTCTGCCTGGGGCCACTGTGCTCTGCCTGGTGCCCCATATGCTGCCTGGGGCCCCTGTGCTCTGCCTGGGGCCCCATATGCTGCCTGGGGCCCCTGTGCTCTGCCTGGGGCCCCTGTGCTCTGCCTGGGGCCCCATATGCTGCCTGGGGCCCCTGTGCTCTGCCTGGGGCCACTGTGCTCTGCCTGGGGCCCCATAGGCTGCCTGGGGCCCCTGTGCTCTGCCTGGGACCACTGTGCTCTGCCTGGGGCCCCATATGCTGCCTGGGGCCCCTGTGCTCTGCCTGGGGCCACTGTGCTCTGCCTGGGGCCCCATATGCTGCCTGGGGCCCCTGTGCTCTGCCTGGGTGTAGGACACTGGTGACGTCACTTATCTCCGAACATTAGCTCTGGACATTAGCTCCAGACATTATCTCCGGACATTAGCTCCGGACATTATCTCCGGACATTAGCTCCGGACAAAGCCACGGAAGTTGGCACAAATTGCAGGAAGTAGTATTCTAGGCAATTATATATTAGATGGGCATTTCCTGAAGGAAATACATGGTGCTTGAACAGCGCTACCAGCTTTACAGCAGCACTTTTCACACACGGGACTGGGGGGCGCGCTTACTTTTGCACCCGGGGCCGGGGGCGCGCTTACTTTTGCACCCGGGGGCGCACTTACTTTTGTACCCGGAGGCGCACTTACTTTTGCACCCGGAGGCGCACTTACTTTTGCACCCGGGGGCGCACTTACTTTTGCACCCGGGGGCGCACTTACTTTTGCACCCGGGGGCGCACTTACTTTTGCACCCGGGGGCGCACTTACTTTTGCACCCGGGGGCGCACTTACTTTTGCACCCGGGGGCGCACTTACTTTTGGGGCCGCACTTACTTTTGGTGGGCGGGGCTCCTCGGCCTCCGATTTGGTTGG
Organism: Ranitomeya variabilis; assembly: GCF_051348905.1. Lineage (NCBI taxonomy): Eukaryota > Metazoa > Chordata > Amphibia > Anura > Dendrobatidae > Ranitomeya > Ranitomeya variabilis. Next base: position 325,234,703 of record NC_135235.1, on the reverse strand, counting down.
TGGGGCCCCTCGTCCTCCGATTTGGTGGGTGGGGACCCTCGGCCTCCGATTTGGTGGGCAGGGACCCTCGGCCTCCGATTTGGTGGTCGGGGACCCTCGGCCTCCACTTTGGTGGTCGGGGACCCTCGGCCTCCGATTTGGTGTGCGGGGTCCCTCTGCCTCCGATTTGGTGTGCGGGGACCCTCGGCCTCCGCTTTGGTGGGTGGGGCCCCTCGGCCTTCGATTTGGTGGGTGGGGCCCTTCGGCCTCCGATTTGGTTGGTGTGGACCCTCGGCCTCCGATTTGGTTGGTGGGGCCCCTCGGCCTCCGATTTGGTGGGCAGGGACCCTCGGCCTCCGATTTGGTGGGCGGGGACCCTCGGCCTCCGATTTGGTGGGCGGGGACCCTCGGCCTCCGCTTTGGTGGGCGGGGCCGGGCCCCTCGGCCTCCGCTTTGGTGGGCGGGGCCGCTCGGCCTTCGATTTGGTGGGCAGGGCTCCTCGGCCTCCGATTTGGTGGGCGGGGCCCCTCGGCCTCCGATTTGGTTGGCGGGGCCCCTCGGCCTCCGATTTGGTGGGCGGGGACTCTCGGCCTCCGATTTGGTGGGCGGGGACCCTCGGCCTCCGATTTGGTGGGCGGGGCCCCTCGGCCTCCGATTTGGTGGGCGGGGACCCTCGGCCTCCGATTTGGTGGTCGGGGACCCTCGGCCTCCGCTTTGGTGGGCGGGGCACCTCGGCCTCCGATTTGGTGGGCAGGGTCCCTCTGCCTCCGATTTGATGTGCGGGGACCCTCGGCCTCCGCTTTGGTGGGCGGGGCCCCTCGGCCTTCGATTTGGTGGGCGGGGCCCCTCGGCCTCCGATTTGGATGGTGTGGACCCTCGGCCTCCGATTTGGTGGGCGGGGACCCTCGGCCTCCGATTTGGTGGGCGGGGACCCTCGGCCTCCGATTTGGTTTGCGGGGACCCTCGGCCTCCGATTTGGTGGGCGGGGCCCATCGGCCTCCGATGTGGTGGGCGGGGCCCCTTGGCCTCCGATGTGGTGGGCGGGGACCCCCGGCCTCCGATTTGGTGGGCGGGGCCCCTCGGCCTCCGATTTGGTGGGCGGGGCCCCTCGGCCTCCGCTTTGGTGGGCGGGGCCACTCGGCCTTCGATTTGGTGGGCGGGGCTCCTCGGCCTCTGATTTGGTTGGCGGGGCCCCTCGGCCTCCGATTTGGTTGGCGGGGCCCCTCGGCCTCCGATTTGGTGGGCGGGGACTTTCGGCCTCCAATTTGGTGGGCGGGGACCCTCGGCCTCCGATTTGGTGGGCGGGGCCCCTCGGCCTCCGATTTGGTGGGCGGGGACCCTCGGCCTCCGATTTGGTGGGCGGGGCCGGGCCCCTCGGCCTTTGCTTTGGTGGGCGGGGACCCTCGGCCTCCGCTTTGGTGGGCGGGGCCGGGCCCCTCGGCCTCCGCTTTGGTGGGCGGGGCCGCTCGGCCTTCGATTTGGTGGGCGGGGCTCCTCGGCCTCCGATTTGGTGGGCGGGGCCCCTCGGCCTCCGATTTGGTTGACGGGGCCCCTCGGCCTCCGATTTGGTGGGCGGGGACTCTCGGCCTCCGATTTGGTGGGCGGGGACCCTCGGCCTCCGATTTGGTGGGCGGGGCCCCTCGGCCTCCGATTTGGTGGGCGGGGACCCTCGGCCTCCGATTTGGTGGTCGGGGACCCTCGGCCTCCGCTTTGGTGGGCGGGGCACCTCGGCCTCCGATTTGGTGGGCAGGGTCCCTCTGCCTCCGATTTGGTGTGCGGGGACCCTCGGCCTCCGCTTTGGTGGGCGGGGCCCCTCGGCCTCCGATTTGGATGGTGTGGACCCTCGGCCTCCGATTTGGTGGGCGGGGACCCTCGGCCTCCGATTTGGTGGGCGGGGACCCTCGGCCTCCGATTTGGTTTGCGGGGACCCTCGGCCTCCGATTTGGTGGGCGGGGCCCATCGGCCTCCGATGTGGTGGGCGGGGCCCCTCGGCCTCCGATTTGGTGGGCGGGGACCCCCGGCCTCCGATTTGGTGGGCGGGGCCCCTCGGCCTCCGATTTGGTGGGCGGGGCCCCTCGGCCTCCGCTTTGGTGGGCGGGGCCACTCGGCCTTCGATTTGGTGGGCGGGGCTCCTCGGCCTCTGATTTGGTTGGCGGGGCCCCTCGGCCTCCGATTTGGTTGGCGGGGCCCCTCGGCCTCCGATTTGGTGGGCAGGAACTTTCGGCCTCCAATTTGGTGGGCGGGGACCCTCGGCCTCCGATTTGGTGGGCGGGGCCCCTCGGCCTCCGATTTGGTGGGCGGGGACCCTCGGCCTCCGATTTGGTGGGCGGGGCCCCTCGGCCTCCGCTTTGGTGGGCGGGGCCGGGCCCCTCGGCCTTTGCTTTGGTGGGCGGGGCCGCTCGGCCTTCGATTTGGTGGGCGGGGCTCCTCGGCCTCCGATTTGGTTGGCGGGGCCCCTCGGCCTCCGATTTGGTGTGTGCTCTGCCTGGGGCCACTGTGCTCTGCCTGGGGCCCCATATGCTGCCTGGGGCCCCTGTGCTCTGCCTGGGGCCCCATATGCTGCCTGGGGCCCCTGTGCTCTGCCTGGGGCCCCTGTGCTCTGCCTGGGGCCACTGTGCTCTGCCTGGGTGTAGGACACTGGTGACGTCACTTATCTCCGGACATTAGCTCCGGACATTAGCTTCGGACATTAGCTCCGGACATTAGCTCCGGACATTAGCTCCGGACAAAGCCACGGAAGTTGGCACAAATTGCAGGAAGTAGTATTCTAGGCAATTATATATTAGATAGTGGAATGTGTTGAGAACAATAAAACCTAAAAATTATCAACGTAAATCACACCTAGTATCCCACGGAGGTCTGTGGTTGGAATGATGCTTAAAATCAAAGTGGAAAATGAAATTACAGGCTGATCTGTTGTGAATTCCGCTCTTGGGCTCCCTCCGGTGGTTGTAAGTAGCACTTTTGTGAGTTCTGCTCTTGGTCTCCCTCCGGTGGTTTTGAGTGGTATGGCTGCTTCTTGGATTTAGCATCAGCAGCTGCTTCCACTGATCGTCTTTCTGGCTCGGCTATTTTAGTCTGGCCTTATCCCTCAATCAATGCCAGTTGTCAATTGTTCCTGCTCGGAGTCACGGCTCTTTTGGATTTCCCTGACACTCTGACCTGTTCAGCAAAGATAAGTCCTTGCTTCTCCTTTTGCAGTCCTCTTGTTGTGGACTTTATTGTTTAGCACATTCTATGTTTTGCTCATTTGTCCAGCTTATCAGTATGGATCTATTCAGCTAAGCCGGAAGCTCTGGGCAGCAGATTTTGCCCTCCACACCTTTAGTCAGGTGTGGAGTTTTTTTGCATTTCTCTGCGGTGGACTTTTTCTCGTTTTTATTACTGACCGCACAGTGTTCTATCCTGTACTATCTATCTAGCTAGAAGTGGCCTCCTTTGCTAAATCTTGTTTCATTCTATGTATGTCATTTCCTTCTCCACTCACAGTCATTATTTGTGGGGGGCTGTCTGTTGTGAATTAGACTTTTTTGGCTCCCTCTTGTGGTCACTAGTGATATGACTCTGGGATTTTCTTTCCTCAGTTTGGCACCCACCTGGGTCGTTAGTCCAGGGGTGTTGCTATATGAACTTCCTGAATTCTTAGTCTGGTGCCTGGCATCGTTGTAATCAGTCCTTTCTGTTTGCTCCTGTCTGCTGGTCCTGGTTCTTGCAAAATTAAGCTAAGTCCTGCTTCCTTGTTTTTTGGTTATTTGCATTACTCTTAGTTTTTGTCCAGCTTGTACTAAATGTGATTCCTGATTTTGCTGGAAGCTCTAGGGGGCTGGTATTCTCCCCCCGGGCCGTTAGACGGTTCGGGGGTTCTTGAATATCCAGCGTGGAAATTTTGATAGGGTTTTTGCTGACCGTATAAGTCATCTTACTATATTCTGCTATTAGTCAGTGGGCCTCTCTTTGCTAAATACTTAGTTCATTCTTACGTTTGTCTTTTCTTCTTACCTCACCGTTATTATTTGTTGGGGGCTTGTATCCAACTTTTGGGGTCTTTTCTCTGGAGGCAAGAAAGGTCTATCTTTTCCCTTCTAGGGTTAGTTAGTTTTCCGGCTGGCGCGAGACGTCTAGAACCAACGTAGGCACGTTCCCCGGCTGCTGCTATTTGTGGTGTTAGGATTAGATATATGGTCAGCCCAGTTACCACTGCCCTATGAGCTGGTTTTTTGTGTTTGCAGACTTGGTATTTACTTCTGAGACCCTCTGCCATTGGGGTCATAACAGCTGTCTATCCTTTGGGGATTATCTCTGAGGCAAGATAGCTTTCCTGTTTCTACCTTTAGGGGTAGCTAGTTCTCCGGCTGTGACGAGGTGTCCAGGGAGTGACAGGAACATCCCACGGCTACTTCTAGTGTTGTGTTAAGATCAGGAACTGCGGTCCGTATAGTTACCACCTGCTCAGAGCTAGTCGCATGTCGTTCCAAAATCACCAGTCCGTAACACTGATCCAACTTCAGTGGAAATGCCTCAAGACAAGGAAATGATGCTCAGTAGGGTGTGTGACCTCCACGTGCCTGTATGATCTCCCTCCAATGCCTTGGCATGCCCCTGATGAAGTGGCGGATGGTCTCCTGAGAGATCTCCTCCCAGACCTGGACTATAGCATCCTCCAACTGGACAGTCTGTAGTGCAATATGACCTTGGTGGATGGTGCGAGACATGATGTCCCAGATGTGTTCAATCAGATTCAGGTCTGGGGAACGGGTGGGCCAGTCCATAGCTTCAATGCCTTCATCTTGCAGGAACTGCTGACACACTCCAGCCACATGAGGTCTGGCATTGTCCTGCACGGTGTTGGGCTGTGAGCACAACCCCCATCTGTGGACGTCGGGCACTCAGACCATCCTCATGGAGTCAGTTTCTAACCACTTGGCAGACACATGCACATTTGTGGCCTGTTGGAGGTAATTTTGCAGGATTCTGGCAGTGCTCCTCCTGTTCCTCCTTGTACAAAGGCTGAGGTAGCAGTCCTGCTGCTGGATTGTTGCCCTCCTATGGCACCTCCACGTCTCCTGGTGTACTGGCCTGTCTCCTGGTAGCACCTCCAGCCTCTGGTCACTATGCTAACAGACACAGCAAACCTTCTTGCCACAGCTCGCATTGATGTGCCATCCTGGATGAGATGCACTACCTGAGCCACTTGTGTGGGTTGTAGAGTCCGTCTCATGCTACCACGAGTGTGAAAGCCCCCAGGGGTAAACCCTCAGGTAAACTGTTTGTACCAGAACATCTCCATCTCAGACTTCTTCAGGAGTTTCATGATTCTGCATTGAGTGCCCATCCTGGGGTTTCGGCCACCCGGGGGGCTATTGCTAGGAGTTTCTGGTGGCCCTCTATTATAACAGATATTAAAAAATTTGCATCTGTATGTGGGGTTTGCACCCATTCTATAAGTTCTCTTGCCAGCCGGCCGGGTAATTGGTGCCTTTGCCAATTCCAGATAGACCATGGACACATTTGTCCATGGACTATATCAGGAATCTTCCTCTTTCTAGGGGCAACTCTGTGGTGTGGGTGGTGGTGTATAGGTTCTCCAAACAGGCCCATTTTGTACCTCTGTCCACTTTACCATCTGCTGAGACTTTGGCCCGCTTGTTTTTACTACATGTTGTCTGGCTTCATGGCGTTCCGGGGAATATTGTGTCGGACAGAGGTGTGCAATTTGCGACCAGATTTTGGAGTGTGTTTCGCAAGACGTTGGGGGTTACTTTATTTTTTTTCCTCTGCTTATCACCCAGAGTCCAACGGACACACTGAATGCACAAATCAGTCCCTGGAGCAAATTTTAAGATGCTTAGCCTCTGCCATATAGGAGGACTGGTGTGAGGTATTACCCTAGGCAGAATTTGCGTTCAACAGTCGGGTGAGTCAGTCAAAGGGGGAAATGTCACTTTCTGGTCAACTATGGGTTCAACCAGCATTTTGGGGAATTTTCTTGGATGGATTCAGGTTTTCCAGGGGCTGAGTGTATGGTTCAACATTTGAGAATCCTTTGGAGGGAGGCTCACAGTAACATCTCCAAGGCCTAGGAAAGATACAAACGGTTTGCAGATAGGAGGAGGAAGTCAGGTTCAGCATTCATTGTAGGGGATAAGGTGCGGTTGTCCACTCGTAATATCAAACTCAAGGTATCCTCGATGAAGCTGAGACCTAAGTTTATTGTGCCTTATGAAGGGGTGGAAAGTGTTAATCCTGTGGCCTACAGGTTACAGTTGCCCGCCTCCTTCAATATATCTGATGTCTTTCACAGGTCTCTCTTAAAAAGAGGGGGGGCGGTCAAGGAAGATTCCTCGCCCGTTACTCCACAAGTGTTGGTGGAGGGGCAGCTGGAGTATGAGGTGGGCTGCATTATTGATAAACGGTGGTGTGCCAGAACCTCCAGTATTTGGTACATTGGAAGGCGTATGCTCTGGAGGATCGGTCGTAGGCTCTGGCCAGTTTGGTACATGTTGATCGACTGGTCCAGGCTTTCCATGCCAGGCATCTGGAGAAGCCTGAGTGTCTGGTGGCCCCCCGTTGAAAAGGAGGTACTGTCATAGTTGTGGTCTGTGTTCTCTCCCGGTCCTCACAGGGTTCATTGTTGTTGGCCTCCTTGTGGATCTTAGAGGGACATATATAACCATACCAGGCTTAGGTTCCTTGTCAGTTATACATTCATTCTGTCTGTGTATCTGACCCCCTGGTGTGTTTGCATACTGCTTGCCTGTTTTGCCTTGTGCTTTGAACTGGTCCGTTTTCTGGTATTGCACTTAGTCTTCTGATTCAGTATTATCATTATGTCTGGTTCTGACTTCCTGCTTTACTTCCCTGACTCTACACCTGTCTGTCCCACTTGTACTTCACCGTTATCTCCAACTATCTGACCTCGGCTTTGTGTTTGACTTTGCCCCCCATCTCATCCCGCGGTATCTCTCTGACTTCCTGGCTTGACCTTGGCTCGCTTACTACGCTCCGGCCTCACCGGTCTCCTCCGTCACCTGGCAGTAGTCTCTACCTTCGGCCACTCATGTTGCAGGTCCTGCACCGGCTCACAGCAGCTCTCCTCGCCCCTTCTGAGACTCAGGTGTCTTGTATTCGACCCTCTGCTTAATACCTACTGCAGGGGTCGTGACTAGGGTTGTGCGAAACGGGTCGTTCATTTTCAAAAGTCGTCGACTTTTGGCAAAGTCGGGTTTCATGAAACCCGATCCGACCCCTGTGCGGGGTCGGCCATGCGGTACGCGACTTTCGCGCCAAAGTCGCGTTTCAATGACACTAAAAGCGCCATTTCTCAGCCAATGAAGGTGAACGCAGAGTGTGGGCAGCGTGATGACATAGGTCCTGGTCCCCACCATCTTAGAGAAGGGCATTGCAGTGATTGGCTTGCTGTCTGCGGCGTCACAGGGGCTATAAAGGGGCGTTCCCGCCGACCGCCATCTCACTGCTGCTGATCTGAGCTTAGGGAGAGGTTGCTGCCGCTTCGTCAGAAGCAGGGAGAGCGTTAGGCAGGGTCCATTAACCACCAAACCGTTTGTGCTGTAGCGATTTCCACTGTCCAACACCACCTTCGGTGTGCAGGGACAGTGGAAGCTACATTTTTTTTTTCTCTCAGCTCTGTAGCTCATTGGGCTGCCCTAGAAGGCTCCCTGATAGCTGTATTGCTGTGTGTACGCCACTGTGGAAACCAACTGCTTTTTTCAAAGCACATATCCTCTTGTTCCTTCCTTTCTGCACAGCTATCTTTTTTGTTTGTCCACACTTTTTATTTAATTTGTGCATCAGTCCCCTCCTTATTGCTGCCTGCCATACCTGGCTGAGATTACTGCAGGGAGATAGTAATTGTAGGACAGTCCCTGTTTTTTTTTTTTTGTTTTTTTGTGGGAGATTAAGATTGGCATTTCTGCTAGAGTGCCATCCCTGTGTGTGCCATCTCTCACTCAGTGGGCCATAGAAAGCCTATTTATTTTTTTGCTTGATTTGGGTTCTAAAATCTACCTGAAAAAAAATCACTACATCAATCAGTGGGAGAAAAATATTGGCCTCAGTCAGGGCTTGTGTGCCACTCCTGACTCCTGTGTGTGCCATCTCTCACTCAGTGGGCCATAGAAAGCCTTTTTTTTTTTATTATTATTATTTGGTTTCTAAATTGTCCCTGAAAAAAACATTTTATCTTATTTGGTTTCTAAAGTCTCCCTGAAAAAAAAAATGAATGAAAAAACAGTGGGAGATTAATATTGCCCTTTCTGCTTGTGTGCCAGTCTTGACTCCTGGGTGTGCCATCTCTCTCTCTCAAATTGTTGTCCATAGAAAGCCTATTTATTTTTTTGCTTGATTTGGGTTCTAAAATCTACCTGAAAAAAAATCACTACATCAATCAGTGGGAGAAAAATATTGGCCTCAGTCAGGGCTTGTGTGCCACTCCTGACTCCTGTGTGTGCCATCTCTCACTCAGTGGGCCATAGAAAGCCTATTTATTTTTTTGCTTGATTTGGGTTCTAAAATCTACCTGAAAAAAAATCACTACATCAATCAGTGGGAGAAAAATATTGGCCTCAGTCAGGGCTTGTGTGCCACTCCTGACTCCTGTGTGTGCCATCTCTCACTCAGTGGGCCCTAGAAAGCATATTTATTTTTTTGCTTGATTTGGGTTCTAAAATCTACCTGAAAAAGAATCACTACATCAATCAGTGGGAGAAAAATATTGGCCTCAGTCAGGGCTTGTGTGCCACTCCTGACTCCTGTGTGTGCCATCTCTCACTCAGTGGGCCATAGAAAGCCTATTTATTTTTTTGCTTGATTTGGGTTCTAAAATCTACCTGAAAAAAAATCACTACATCAATCAGTGGGAGAAAAATATTGGCCTCAGTCAGGGCTTGTGTGCCACTCCTGACTCCTGTGTGTGCCATCTCTCACTCAGTGGGCCCTAGAAAGCCTATTTATTTTTTTGCTTGATTTGGGTTCTAAAATCTACCTGAAAAAAAATCACTACATCAATCAGTGGGAGAAAAATATTGGCCTCAGTCAGGGCTTGTGTGCCACTCCTGACTCCTGTGTGTGCCATCTCTCACTCATTGGGCCATAGAAAGCCTTTTTTTTTTTTTTTTTTTTTTTATTATTATTTGGTTTCTAAATTGTCCCTGAAAAAAACATTTTATCTTATTTGGTTTCTAAAGTCTCCCTGAAAAAATAAATAAATAAAAAAACAGTGGGAGATTAATATTGCCCTTTCTGCTTGTGTGCCAGTCTTGACTCCTGGGTGTGCCATCTCTCTCTCTCAAATTGTGGGCCATAGAAAGCCTATTTATTTTTTTGCTTGAATTGGGTTCTAAAATCTACCTGAAAAAAAATCACTACATCAATCAGTGGGAGAAAAATATTGGCCTCAGTCAGGGCTTGTGTGCCACTCCTGACTCCTGTGTGTGCCATCTCTCACTCAGTGGGCCATAGAAAGCCTTTTTTTTTTATTATTATTTGGTTTCTAAATTGTCCCTGAAAAAAACATTTTATCTTATTTGGTTTCTAAAGTCTCCCTGAAAAAAAAAATAAATGAAAAAACAGTGGGAGATTAATATTGCCCTTTCTGCTTGTGTGCCAGTCTTGACTCCTGGGTGTGCCATCTCTCTCTCTCAAATTGTGGGCCATAGAAAGCCTATTTATTTTTTTGCTTGATTTGGGTTCTAAAATCTACCTGAAAAAAAATCACTACATCAATCAGTGGGAGAAAAATATTGGCCTCAGTCAGGGCTTGTGTGCCACTCCTGACTCCTGTGTGTGCCATCTCTCACTCAGTGGGCCCTAGAAAGCCTGTTTTTTTTTATATATTATTTGGTTTCTAAATTGTCCCTGAAAAAAACATTTTATCTTATTTGGTTTCTAAAGTCTCCCTGAAAAAAAAAATAAAATAAAAAAACAGTGGGAGATTAATATTGCCCTTTCTGCTTGTGTGCCAGTCTTGACTCCTGGGTGTGCCATCTCTCTCTCTCAAATTGTTGTCCATAGAAAGCCTATTTATTTTTTTGCTTGATTTGGGTTCTAAAATCTACCTGAAAAAAAATCACTACATCAATCAGTGGGAGAAAAATATTGGCCTCAGTCAGGGCTTGTGTGCCACTCCTGACTCCTGTGTGTGCCATCTCTCACTCAGTGGGCCATAGAAAGCCTATTTATTTTTTTGCTTGATTTGGGTTCTAAAATCTACCTGAAAAAAAATCACTACATCAATCAGTGGGAGAAAAATATTGGCCTCAGTCAGGGCTTGTGTGCCACTCCTGACTCCTGTGTGTGCCATCTCTCACTCAGTGGGCCCTAGAAAGCATATTTATTTTTTTGCTTGATTTGGGTTCTAAAATCTACCTGAAAAAGAATCACTACATCAATCAGTGGGAGAAAAATATTGGCCTCAGTCAGGGCTTGTGTGCCACTCCTGACTCCTGTGTGTGCCATCTCTCACTCAGTGGGCCATAGAAAGCCTATTTATTTTTTTGCTTGATTTGGGTTCTAAAATCTACCTGAAAAAAAATCACTACATCAATCAGTGGGAGAAAAATATTGGCCTCAGTCAGGGCTTGTGTGCCACTCCTGACTCCTGTGTGTGCCATCTCTCACTCAGTGGGCCCTAGAAAGCCTATTTATTTTTTTGCTTGATTTGGGTTCTAAAATCTACCTGAAAAAAAATCACTACATCAATCAGTGGGAGAAAAATATTGGCCTCAGTCAGGGCTTGTGTGCCACTCCTGACTCCTGTGTGTGCCATCTCTCACTCATTGGGCCATAGAAAGCCTTTTTTTTTTATTATTTTTTTTTTTATTATTATTATTTGGTTTCTAAATTGTCCCTGAAAAAAACATTTTATCTTATTTGGTTTCTAAAGTCTCCCTGAAAAAAAACATAAATGAAAAAACAGTGGGAGATTAATATTGCCCTTTCTGCTTGTGTGCCAGTCTTGACTCCTGGGTGTGCCATCTCTCTCTCTCAAATTGTGGGCCATAGAAAGCCTATTTATTTTTTTGCTTGATTTGGGTTCTAAAATCTACCTGAAAAAAAATCACTACATCAATCAGTGGGAGAAAAATATTGGCCTCAGTCAGGGCTTGTGTGCCACTCCTGACTCCTGTGTGTGCCATCTCTCACTCAGTGGGCCCTAGAAAGCCTGTTTTTTTTTTTAATATTATTTGGTTTCTAAATTGTCCCTGAAAAAAACATTTTATCTTATTTGGTTTCTAAAGTCTCCCTGAAAAAAAAAATAAAATAAAAAAACAGTGGGAGATTAATATTGCCCTTTCTGCTTGTGTGCCAGTCTTGACTCCTGGGTGTGCCATCTCTCTCTCTCAAAATGTTGTCCATAGAAAGCCTATTTATTTTTTTGCTTGATTTGGGTTCTAAAATCTACCTGAAAAAAAATCACTACATCAATCAGTGGGAGAAAAATATTGGCCTCAGTCAGGGCTTGTGTGCCACTCCTGACTCCTGTGTGTGCCATCTCTCACTCAGTGGGCCATAGAAAGCCTATTTATTTTTTTGCTTGATTTGGGTTCTAAAATCTACCTGAAAAAAAATCACTACATCAATCAGTGGGAGAAAAATATTGGCCTCAGTCAGGGCTTGTGTGCCACTCCTGACTCCTGTGTGTGCCATCTCTCACTCAGTGGGCCCTAGAAAGCATATTTATTTTTTTGCTTGATTTGGGTTCTAAAATCTACCTGAAAAAGAATCACTACATCAATCAGTGGGAGAAAAATATTGGCCTCAGTCAGGGCTTGTGTGCCACTCCTGACTCATGTGTGTGCCATCTCTCACTCAGTGGGCCATAGAAAGCCTATTTATTTTTTTGCTTGATTTGGGTTCTAAAATCTACCTGAAAAAAAATCACTACATCAATCAGTGGGAGAAAAATATTGGCCTCAGTCAGGGCTTGTGTGCCACTCCTGACTCCTGTGTGTGCCATCTCTCACTCAGTGGGCCCTAGAAAGCCTATTTATATTTTTGCTTGATTTGGGTTCTAAAATCTACCTGAAAAAAAATCACTACATCAATCAGTGGGAGAAAAATATTGGCCTCAGTCAGGGCTTGTGTGCCACTCCTGACTCCTGTGTGTGCCATCTCTCACTCATTGGGCCATAGAAAGCCTTTTTTTTTAATTATTATTATTATTTGGTTTCTAAATTGTCCCTGAAAAAAACATTTTATCTTATTTGGTTTCTAAAGTCTCCCTGAAAAAAAAAATAAATAAAAAAACAGTGGGAGATTAATATTGCCCTTTCTGCTTGTGTGCCAGTCTTGACTCCTGGGTGTGCCATCTCTCTCTCAAATTGTGGGCCATAGAAAGCCTATTTATTTTTTTGCTTGATTTGGGTTCTAAAATCTACCTGAAAAAAAATCACTACATCAATCAGTGGGAGAAAAATATTGGCCTCAGTCAGGGCTTGTGTGCCACTCCTGACTCCTGTGTGTGCCATCTCTCACTCAGTGGGCCATAGAAAGCCTTTTTTTTATTATTATTATTTGGTTTCTAAATTGTCCATGAAAAAAACATTTTATCTTATTTGGTTTCTAAAGTCTCCCTGAAAAAAAAAATAAATGAAAAAACAGTGGGAGATTAATATTGCCCTTTCTGCTTGTGTGCCAGTCTTGACTCCTGGGTGTGCCATCTCTCTCTCTCAAATTGTGGGCCATAGAAAGCCTATTTATTTTTTTGCTTGATTTGGGTTCTAAAATCTACCTGAAAAAAAATCACTACATCAATCAGTGGGAGAAAAATATTGGCCTCAGTCAGGGCTTGTGTGCCACTCCTGACTCCTGTGTGTGCCATCTCTCACTCAGTGGGCCATAGAAAGCCTTTTTTTTATTATTATTATTTGGTTTCTAAATTGTCCATGAAAAAAACATTTTATCTTATTTGGTTTCTAAAGTCTCCCTGAAAAAAAAAATAAATGAAAAAACAGTGGGAGATTAATATTGCCCTTTCTGCTTGTGTGCCAGTCTTGACTCCTGGGTGTGCCATCTCTCTCTCTCAAATTGTGGGCCATAGAAAGCCTATTTATTTTTTTGCTTGATTTGGGTTCTAAAATCTACCTGAAAAAAAATCACTACATCAATCAGTGGGAGAAAAATATTGGCCTCAGTCAGGGCTTGTGTGCCACTCCTGACTCCTGTGTGTGCCATCTCTCACTCAGTGGGCCCTAGAAAGCCTGTTTTTTTTTTATATATTATTTGGTTTCTAAATTGTCCCTGAAAAAAACATTTTATCTTATTTGGTTTCTAAAGTCTCCCTGAAAAAAAAAATAAAATAAAAAAACAGTGGGAGATTAATATTGCCCTTTCTGCTTGTGTGCCAGTCTTGACTCCTGGGTGTGCCATCTCTCTCTCTCAAATTGTTGTCCATAGAAAGCCTATTTATTTTTTTGCTTGATTTGGGTTCTAAAATCTACCTGAAAAAAAATCACTACATCAATCAGTGGGAGAAAAATATTGGCCTCAGTCAGGGCTTGTGTGCCACTCCTGACTCCTGTGTGTGCCATCACTCACTCAGTGGGCCATAGAAAGCCTATTTATTTTTTTGCTTGATTTGGGTTCTAAAATCTACCTGAAAAAAGATCACTACATCAATCAGTGGGAGAAAAATATTGGCCTCAGTCAGGGCTTGTATGCCACTCCTGACACCTGTGTGTGCCATCTCTCACTCAGTGGGCCATAGAAAGCCTTTTTTTTATATTATTTGGTTTCTAAATTGTCCCTGAAAAAAACATTTTATCTTATTTGGTCTCTAAAGTCTCCCTGAAAAAAAAAAAAAAAATTGTGGGAGATTAATATTGCCCTTTCTGCTTGTGTGCCAGTCTTGACTCCTGGGTGTGCCATCTCTCTCTCTCAAATTGTGGGCCATAGAAAGCCTATTTATTTTTTTGCTTGATTTGGGTTCTAAAATCTACCTGAAAAAAAATCACTACATCAATCAGTGGGAGAAAAATATTGGCCTCAGTCAGGGCTTGTGTGCCACTCCTGACTCCTGTGTGTGCCATCTCTCACTCAGTGGGCCATAGAAAGCCTTTTTTTTTTAATTATTATTTGGTTTCTAAATTGTCACTGAAAAAATCATTTTATCTTATTTGGTTTCTAAAGTCTCCCTGAAAAAAAATAAAAAATAAAAAAACAGTGGGAGATTAATATTGACATTTGTGCTTGAGTGACAGTCCTGCGTGTGTGGCATCTCTGTGATTTGGTGCCACAGAAAACAGAGTGTGTAAGATTGTGCCTGATTTTCCTTGTGGTCTCACCAACCTGTTAAGGGATATTGAAATCATACTGAAGTTATAGCTCACCGTGTAAGTTGTTTGACAGCAACAAATAAAGTTACTTTGGTTAAGTTTTTAAAACAATGAGGAAGTCTGGTGCAAGAGGTCGTGGCCGTGGGCGTTCATTGTCAGCTGGTAATGATGGTAGTGGTAGTGGAGCATCAGGTGGTCGTGGAGATAAAAATATTCCACCTAAGTCTGGAGCTGTGGAGCCAGTTTCGTCGTCTGGCTACACAAGGCCTCGAAAGATCTCTTTTCTGGGAGTAGGAAAACCGCTTTTAAAGCCGGAGCAGCAACAGCAAGTTTTGGCTTACATTGCAGACTCAGCCTCTAGCTCTTTTGCCTCCTCTTCTGAAACTGGTAAATGTAAAAGCAGCGCGTCGCTTGTGGATGTTCACGGTCAGGGACAAGTCGCTTCCTTGTCCTCTTCAGCAAAAACTACAACAAGAGAGAAGGATGCAGCAGGCGACACAACGGGTTACTCCATGGAGCTCTTTACACATACCGTCCCTGGCTTAGAAAGTGAAACACTTAACAGGCCATGCCCATTACAAGTAGATTCTGACGTGGAGTGCACTGATGCACAGCCACAGCCAGAGTACTATGCTGCTCCTTTGACTCAGACCACAACATTGCCCTCTCAGGGTACTGATCCACAATCAGACCCTGATGAGACTATGTTGCCCCGCCACGAACGCTATACCACCGACCGACACAGTGACACAGACGAAGTTGCACACGAGCTCGAAGAGGAGGTAATAGATGACCCAGTTGTTGACCCCGATTGGCAGCCATTGGGGGAACAGGGTGCAGGCGGCAGTAGTTCAGAAGCGGAGGTGGAGGAGGGGCCGCAGCAGGCATCAACATCGCAACAGGTTCCATCTGCCGGGCCCGTATCTGGCCCAAAACGCGTGTCAAAGCCAAAACCTGTTGGAGGACAGCGTGGCCATCCGGTTAAAGCTCAGTCTGCAATCCCAGAAAAGGGATCCGATGCTAGGAAGAGTGCAGTCTGGCATTTTTTTAAACAACATCCAATTGATCAGCGCAAAGTCATCTGTCAAAAATGTTCAACTAGGTTAAGCAGAGGTCAGAATCTGAAAAGTCTCAATACTAGTTGCATGCATAGACACTTAACCACCATGCATTTTCAAGCCTGGACTAACTACCAAACGTCCCTTAAGGTTGTAGCACCCTCGGCCAATGAAGCTAGTCAGCAACGCAACATCCCTTCCGTCACTGTAAGGCCACCATTTTCCGCACCACCGGCAGTATCTGTGCAGGTTTCTTTGCCAGCCAAAAGCAGTCAGGGTCAGGGAATCACCAGTTTTGTAGGAGGAAATATTGCATCTAGGGCACCGGCGGAAACAATACCGTCTCCAACCGTCTCTCAGTCTGCCATGTCCACCGGCACACCCGAAAGTTCCACGATCTCCAGCTCTCCAGTCCAGCTCACACTACATGAGACTCTGGTTAGAAAAAGGAAGTACTTATCCTCGCATCCGCGTACACAGGGTTTTAACACCCACATAGCTAGACTAATCTCGTTAGAGATGATGCCCTACCGGTTAGTTGAAATCGAAGCTTTCAAAGCCCTGATGGAGTACGCTGAACCACGATACGAGCTACCCAGTCGACACTTTTTTTCCAGAAAAGCCATCCCAGCCCTGCACCAGCATGTGAAACAGCGCATCGTCCATGCACTCAGGCAATCTGTGAGTACAAAGGTGCACCTGACTACAGATGCATGGACCAGTAGGCATGGCCAGGGACGTTATGTGTCCATCACGGCACACTGGGTGAATGTGGTGGATGCAGGGTCCACAGGGGACATCAATTTCGGGACAGTTGTGCCTAGCCCACGGTCTAGGAAACAGTTGGCTGTAGGCGTTCGCACCCCCTCCTCCTCCTCCTCGTCCTCCTGCAGAAGCTACAGCTCTTCCACAGACCGCAGTCAGCCAACCACTCCATCGCCAGATGACACTGTTGCACACCAGTTGTCCCATTATGGGCCAGCTACTGGCAAGCGTCAGCAGGCTGTATTGGCTATGAAGTGTTTGGGCGAAAACAGACACACCGCGGAAGTTCTGTCCAAGTTCTTGCAACAAGAAACGCAGTCGTGGCTGGGCACAGTAGATCTTGAGGCAGGCAAGGTAGTGAGTGATAACGGAAGGAATTTCATGGCTGCCATAGCCCTTTCCCAACTGAAACACATTCCTTGCCTGGCTCACACCTTAAACCTGGTGGTGCAGTGCTTATTGAAAACTTATCCTGGGTTCTCCGACCTGCTCCTCAAAGTGCGTGGACTTTGCTCACATATCCGACGTTCGCCTGTACACTCCAGCCGTATGCAGACCTATCAGCGGTCTTTGAACCTTCCCCAGCATCGCCTAATCATAGACGTTGCAACAAGGTGGAACTCAACACTGCACATGCTTCAGAGACTGTGCCAACAGAGGCGGGCTGTTATGTTTTTGTGGGAGGATACACATACACGGGCAGGCAGTAGGATGGCAGACATGGAGTTGTCAGGTGTGCAGTGGTCGAAGATACAAGACATGTGTCAAATCCTTCAGTGTTTTGAGGAATGCACACGGCTGGTTAGTGCAGACAACGCCATAATAAGCATGAGCATCCCCCTAATGTGTCTGCTGATGCAAAGTTTGACGCACATAAAGGATCAGGCGTCTGCACCAGAGGAAGAGGAAAGCCTTGATGACAGTCAGCCATTGTCTGGTCAGGGCAGTGTACAGGACGAGGTAGCGGGCGAAGAGGAGGTGGAGGACGAGGAGGATGATGGGGATGAGTATATTTTTAATGCGGAAGCTTTCCCGGGGGCACTGCAAATTGGTTGCGTGGCAAGGCCGGGTTCTGGTTTTTTGAGGGACACAAGTGACGTAGATTTGCCTGAAACTGCCCCTCAACCAATCACAACCGGAGATTTGACAACTGGAACTTTGGCCCACATGGCGGATTATGCCTTACGTATCCTAAAAAGGGACACACGCATTACGAAAATGATGAACGATGACGATTACTGGTTGGCCTGCCTCCTTGATCCACGCTATAAAGGCAAATTGCAAAATATTATGCCACATGAGAACTTGGAACTAATATTAGCAACCAAACAATCAACTCTTGTTGACCGTTTGCTTCAGGC
Source organism: Ranitomeya variabilis (assembly GCF_051348905.1). Classification (NCBI taxonomy): domain Eukaryota; kingdom Metazoa; phylum Chordata; class Amphibia; order Anura; family Dendrobatidae; genus Ranitomeya; species Ranitomeya variabilis. Next base: position 325,217,249 of record NC_135235.1, on the reverse strand, counting down.
ATTCCCAGCACACAGCGCACGTGATCGTTCTCACATGAGCTCCAGGAGGCAGCAGACTAGGAGTGTTAGGGGTGCACACATCAGAAGTGGCATTGGACAGAGGGGTTTTCTGACCAGGTTGTGGAGTGATTTTGCTATGACCGCAGACAGGACAGGTACTGCTGCATCAATTGAAAGTGACAGGAGACAACATTTGTCCAGTATGGTTACTAACTATTTTTCATCTCTTTTCGATGTTCTCCCTCAACCGTCATTCCCATTTGATTACTGGGCATCAAAATTAGACACCTGGCCAGAATTGGCAGAATATGCATTGCAGGAGCTTGCTTGCCCGGCAGCAAGTGTCCTATCAGAAAGAGTATTCAGTGCTGCAGGTTCAATATTAACTGAAAAAAGGACTCGTCTGGCTACCCAAAATGTTGATGATCTAACATTCATTAAAATGAACCACAACTGGATTTCGAAATCTTTTGCCCCACCTTGCCCGGCCGACACCTAGCTTTCCTATGAAAAGCTCTTGCCTGTGGACTACTGTGAATTACTTTTCTAATGTCTAATTTGCTGCAGCTGATTGTCCAGCATACGACATGTTTACACCTCCCTAAATGGCCAAACTCACCACACGGGGCCGTGGTATCGCGACTTGGCGCAAGCACCCGTGAGACTGCTGTTTGTCTGAAGAGGTGGGTGTGCTCGCTTTTGGTCGACGGCATTGCTACTGGGTCCCTCATAGTACAAAAAAGTGTCTCTGGCGGTGGTGGTGCGCACCCAACGTCAGACACACTGTTGTAACATGAGGGGCCCTGAGCCTGTACCGCCGGCCACAAGAGAGTTCACCCACCCCCAGGTCAAACATTGCTGTAACACTTCCACAGTTATCTCTCACACTTCCACCAATGTTTTGTCTATGCGCTGACATCCTTCCATACCTGCCACTGACAATACCATTGTGTTGACATGTATGATGGTACTTAACATAGTCAGGGGCAGTGTCCTCTATTTACCACAGTAAATACTTTGCGCTAAATTAGTAGGTCTGAAACAACGCAGAGGATCCCACCCCTGAACCTAATGATTGCACCCTTTAGTGTTTTTGTTTTGTTTTAATGCGAGACATTCACATTTATTTGCTGTTTTGGACTACTAACTGGCAATTAAGTAACTGTAACTCATTACAATCGGCCTCCACTGACCTGACCACTGCTGCCCGTGTACCCCTGGAACCTATTTTACAGTGCCTACAGCCAGCCCATTTTAGTATGTTAGGCCTTCGAAGCCTGTCTGCGGTCCCTCCTTCCACTAGGCCTCCACTGACCAGACCACTGCTGCCCGTGTACCCCTGGAACCAATTATAAAGTGCCTACAGCCAGCCCATTTTAGTATGTTAGGCCTTCGAAGCCTGTCTGCGGTCCCTCCTTCCACTAGGCCTCCACTCACCTGACCACTGCTGCCCGTGTACCCCTGGAACCAATTATAAAGTGCCTACAGCCAGCCCATTTTAGTATGTTAGGCCTTCGAAGCCTGTCTGCGGTCCCTCCTTCCACTAGGCCTCCACTCACCTGACCACTGCTGCCCGTGTACCCCTGGAACCTATGTTACAGTGCCTACAGCTAGCCCATTTTATTATGTTAGGCCTTCGAAGCCTGTCTGCGGTCCCTCCTTCCACTAGGCCTCCACTCACCTGACCACTGCTGCCCGTGTACCCCTGAAACCAATTATAAAGTGCCTACAGCCAGCCCATTTTAGTATGTTAGGCCTTCGAAGCCTGTCTGCGGTCCCTCCTTCCACTAGGCCTCCACTGACCAGACCACTGCTGCCCGTGTACCCCTGGAACCAATTATAAAGTGCCTACAGCCAGCCCATTTTAGTATGTTAGGCCTTCGAAGCCTGTCTGCGGTCCCTCCTTCCACTAGGCCTCCACTGACCTGACCACTGCTGCCCGTGTACCCCTGGAACCTATGTTACAGTGCCTACAGCCAGCCCATTTTCGTATGTTAGGCCTTCGAAGCCTGTCTGCGGTCCCTCCTTCCACTAGGCCTCCACTCACCTGACAACTGCTGCCCGTGTACCCCTGGAACCAATTATAAAGTGCCTACAGCCAGCCCATTTTAGTATGTTAGGCCTTCGAAGCCTGTCTGCGGTCCCTCCTTCCACTAGGCCTCCACTCACCTGACCACTGCTGCCCGTGTACCCCTGGAACCAATTATAAAGTGCCTACAGCCAGCCCATTTTAGTATGTTAGGCCTTCGAAGCCTGTCTGCGGTCCCTCCTTCCACTAGGCCTCCACTCACCTGACCACTGCTGCCCGTGTACCCCTGGAACCTATGTTACAGTGCCTACAGCTAGCCCATTTTATTATGTTAGGCCTTCGAAGCCTGTCTGCGGTCCCTCCTTCCACTAGGCCTCCACTCACCTGACCACTGCTGCCCGTGTACCCCTGGAACCAATTATAAAGTGCCTACAGCCAGCCCATTTTAGTATGTTAGGCCTTCGAAGCCTGTCTGCGGTCCCTCCTTCCACTAGGCCTCCACTGACCAGACCACTGCTGCCCGTGTACCCCTGGAACCAATTATAAAGTGCCTACAGCCAGCCCATTTTAGTATGTTAGGCCTTCGAAGCCTGTCTGCGGTCCCTCCTTCCACTAGGCCTCCACTCACCTGACCACTGCTGCCCGTGTACCCCTAGAACCAATTATAAAGTGCCTACAGCCAGCCCATTTTAGTATGTTAGGCCTTCGAAGCCTGTCTGCGGTCCCTCCTTCCATTAGGCCTCCACTGACCTGACCACTGCTGCCCGTGTACCCCTGGAAACTATGTTACAGTGCCTACAGCCAGCCCATTTTATTATGTTAGGCCTTCGAAGCCTGTCTGCGGTCCCTCCTTCCACTAGGCCTCCACTGACCTGACCACTGCTGCCCGTGTACCCCTGGAACCTATTTTACAGTGCATAGAGCCTATTTTTTTATTTTATTTAATATTAATAAAGCCATGATGGACTACGCTGTACCACGCTATGAGCTACCCAGTTGACAATTCTTTTGCGAGAAAAGCCATCCCACCCCTCCACCAGCATGTTAAAGACCACATTGTCCTTTCATTCTGTCAATCTGTGAGTCCAAAGGTACACCTGACAACAGACACATGGAGCGGTAGGCATGGCCACGGAAGGTTACGTGTCCTTTGTGGCGCAATGGGTTAATGTATTGGATGCATGGTCCACACAGGGGACAGCCTGGTAAGTCTGTCTGCAGTCCCTAATTCAAGTTGTCCTCAACTGAATAAATCTGAGCTTCTACCTTCTGGCTCTGATTAACTGCTGTATTTTAAAAAAATTGGTGGTTCCGGCCTACTAACGGTGTGTGCCCCTCCCTGGTGTTGTCCTCAACTGAATAAAGCTGAGCTTCTACCTTCTGGCTTTGATTAACTGCTGTTTTTTAAAAAATTGGTGGTTCCGGCCTACTAACGGTGTCTGCCCCTGCCTGGTGTTGTCCTCAACTGAATAAAGCTGAGCTTCTACCTTCTGGCTCTGATTAACTGCTGTTTTTTAAAAAATTGGTGGTTCCGGCCTACTAACGGTGTGTGCCCCTCCCTGGTGTTGTCCTCAACTGAATAAAGCTGAGCTTCTACCTTCTGGCTCTGATTATTTATTTATTTTTTTGTTTGTTTTTAATTGCTGGATGGGGCCTAATACCTCTGTTTGCTGCTCCCTGGTGTTTTTCCTCAACTGAATAAAGCTCAGCTTCTACCTTCTGGCTCTGATTAACTGCTGTATTTTAAAAAATTGGTGGTTCCGGCCTACTAACGGTGTGTGCCCCTCCCTGGTGTTGTCCTCAACTGAATAAAGCTGAGCTTCTACCTTCTGGCTCTGATTAACTGCTGTTTTTTAAAAAATTGGTGGTTCCGGCCTACTAACGGTGTGTGCCCCTCCCTGGTGTTGTCCTCAACTGAATAAAGCTGAGCTTCTACCTTCTGGCTCTGATTATTTATTTATTTTTTTGTTTGTTTTTAATTGCTGGATGGGGCCTAATACCTCTGTTTGCTGCTCCCTGGTGTTTTTCCTCAACTGAATAAAGCTCAGCTTCTACCTTCTGGCTCTGATTAACTGCTGTATTTTAAAAAATTGGTGGTTCCGGCCTACTAACGGTGTGTGCCCCTCCCTGGTGTTGTCCTCAACTGAATAAAGCTGAGCTTCCACATTCTGGCTTTCAGCCTATGCTATCAGATATTAAACTGCATTTGGCCTACTAGTGTGGTTAGGCCCTTGAAACAGTGTCTGCTGCTCTTGGGTTTGCTACTCCACTGAACAAAGCAATTCCGCCTGTTTAGTCCTGTTACCAATTTTGAACTGCATTTAGCCTACTTTATTCTTTGGCCCTATATCTGTTTCCTCCTCTGTTGTGAATTCTGTTTGTGGGCTCCCCCGGTGGTGTTTTATGGTAGTGCCACTTATTTGCTTTCTTCTATCCTTGATCACCTGTTGACACCCATTAGGGGAGTTTCCTATTTAAGGCTGCTTGGCTGCTGGTCTGATGCCGGCCAACAATGTATCAGTAGCATTCTGTTGCATTTTCCTGCCTCAAGATCCTGTTCAGCTAAGTTGAATTTTGTTTCTAGTTATTGCTATTTTTGTCCAGCTATCTGCAATGTGACTCTCTGTAGCTGGAAGCTCTCGTGGAAGGAAATTGCCACTCCAGTGGCATGAGTTGTCACTGGAGTTTTAAAGTAATTTCAGGATGGTGTTTTTGAGTAGTGTTTTGAAGTTGACCGTGAAGTGACTCTTTCCTGTACTTCTGCTATCTAGTAAGCGGACCTCACTGTGCTAAATCTGCTGTTCATCCTACGTATGTCTTTTCCTCTTGACTCACCGTCAATATTTGTGGGGGGCTGCTATCTCCTTTTGGGGTTCATCTCTGGAGGTAAGGCAGGCCTGTATATTCCTCTGATAGGGGTAGTTAGATCTCCGGCTGGCGCGTGGTGTCTAGGGCATCGTAGGAAACACTCCCCGGCTACTTCCAGTGTCGTGTCAGGTTCAGGTCACGGTCACTTTAGTTCCCATCACCCGAGAGCTAGTCCGTTGTTATTTTGATTTCCCTGCCATTGGGAAAATCATAACAGTTTGGCCGGCCCACATGTGTTAAAACTATGCACTAAAGCAGGAAAGGATATGAAAAGGTTTTTTTTCCTTCTGTGTTTGGAAAGTGCACCTTAGTGCTTATTTGTACTCCTTGCTTAAACTGCAGTCTTCAGCCTTTTTTTTTTTTTCCTCTCCTCTTAATCTCTGAATGGCTTTGGTTACACCTGTTTGAATCATGGATCCACAGAGTTTGGTTGCAGGTCTGAATAACCTGGCTTCAAAGGTCCAGAACTTACAAGATTTTGTTATTCGTGCTCCAATGTCTGAACCTAAGATCCCTATGCCTGAATTTTTTACCGGAGACAGATCCCGTTTTTTGAATTTCAGAGAGAATTGTAAATTGTTTTTGTCTCTGAAATCTCACTCTGCTGGTGATCCTGCGCAACAGGTTAAAATTGTTATTTCTCTGTTGCGGGGTGACCCACAAAGTTGGGCATTTGCATTGTCGCCAGGGGATCCTGCGTTATTAAATGTAGATGCGTTTTTTCTGGCTTTGGGGTTGCTTTATGAAGAACCTAATTTAGAGATTTTGGCTGAGAAAGCCGTGATAGCTCTTTCCCAAGGGCAAGATGAAGCTGAGATATACTGCCAAAAATTTCATAAATGGTCGGTGCTTACTAAATGGAATGAGTGCGCTCTAGCAGCTAATTTCAGAGAAGGTCTCTCTGATGCCGTGAAGGATGTCATGGTGGGGTTCCCTGTGCCTACAGGTCTGAATGATGCCATGAAATTGGCTATCCAGATTGATCGGCGTTTACGGGAGCGCAAATCTGTGCACCATATGGCGTTATCTTCTGAGCAAAAATCTGTGCACCATATGGCGGTATCTTCTGAGCAAAAATCTGTGCACCATATGGCGGTATCTTCTGAGCAAAAACCTGTGCATCATTTGGCGGTGACCTCTGAAAAGGCACCAGAGCATATGCAATGCGATAGTGTATTGTCTAGAGGCGAACAACAGAATTACAGGCGCAAAAATGGGTTGTGCTTCTATTGTGGAGATCCAGCTCATGTTATATCAGCATGCTCTAAACGCATAAAGAAGGTTGATAAAAAGGTTGATAAATCTTTTTCTATGGGTACCTTGCAGTCTAAATTTCTTTTGTCCGTGACATTGATTTGTACTTTATCATCTGTTACTGTGGATGCTTATGTGGATTCTGGCGCCGCTCTGAGTCTCATGGATTGGTCCTTTGCCAAGCGTTGTGGGTTTGATTTAGAGCCTCTGGAGGTTTCTATTCCCTTAAAGGATATTGATTCTACACCTTTGGCTAGCAATAAACCACAATATTGGACACAAGTGACTATGCATCTTTCCCCAGACCATCAGGAGATTATTCGTTTCCTTGTGTTATATAATCTACATGACGTATTAGTACTTGGATTACCATGGTTACAAATTCATAATCCAGTCTTGGACTGGAGATCAATGTCTGTGCTGAGCTGGGGATGTCAGGGGATTCATGGGGATGCACCTTTGGTTCCCATTTCTTCATCTACTCCCTCTGAGATCCCAGCATTTCTGTCAGATTTTTATGATGTCTTTCAGGAGCCTAAAACTGATTCTCTCCCCCCTCACAGAGAGTGTGACTGCGCTATTGAGTTGATTCCCGGTAGTAAATTTCCTAAGGGTCGCTTGTTTAATTTGTCTGTACCTGAACATACTGCTATGCGGGAGTATATCAGAGAATCTTTGGAAAAGGGTCATATTCGCCCCTCTTTGTCTCCACTGGGGGCAGGGTTTTTCTTTGTGGGTAAAAAGGATGGTTCATTGAGACCTTGTATCGACTATCGACTTCTGAATAAGATTACAGTTAAATACCAGTACCCGTTACCTTTACTGACTGATCTTTTTGCTCGCATAAAGGGGGCGAAGTGGTTCACTAAGATCGATCTACGTGGTGCGTATAATTTGGTGCGGATTAAGCAGGGGGATGAGTGGAAGACCGCATTTAATACGCCTGAAGGCCATTTTGAGTATTTGGTAATGCCTTTCGGTCTCGCGAATGCCCCTTCCGTTTTTCAGTCCTTTATGCACGATATTTTCCGTGAATATCTGGATAAATTTATGATTGTGTATTTGGATGATATTTTGATTTTTTCGGAGGACTGGGAATCTCATGTTCAACAGGTCAGGAGAGTTTTTCAGGTTTTACGAGCTAATTCTCTATTTGTGAAGGGCTCAAAGTGTATTTTTGGGGTTCAGAGAATTTCCTTTTTGGGATATATTTTTTCCCCTTCATCTATGGAGATGGACCCTGTTAAGGTTCAGGCTATTTGTGATTGGATACAACCTACTTCTCTAAAGAGTCTTCAGAAATTCTTGGGATTTGCTAATTTCTATCGCCGATTCATAGCGGGTTTTTCTGCCATTGCTAAACCTTTGACTGATTTGACCAAGAAGGGTGCTGATGTTGCTAATTGGTCCTCTGCGGCTGTGGAGGCCTTTCGGGAGCTTAAGCGCCGCTTTTCTTCTGCTCCTGTGTTGCGCCAGCCTGATGTTTCGCTCCCGTTCCAGGTTGAAGTAGATGCTTCCGAGATCGGAGCAGGTGCAGTTTTGTCGCAGAAAGGTCCTGACTGCTCAGTGATGAGACCATGTGCGTTTTTCTCTCGAAAGTTTTCGCCCGCTGAGCGAAATTATGATGTTGGAAATCGGGAGCTCTTGGCCATGAAGTGGGCATTTGAGGAGTGGCGTCATTGGCTTGAGGGTGCTAGACACCAGGTGGTGGTCTTGACTGACCACAAAAATCTAATTTATCTTGAGTCAGCCAGGCGTCTGAATCCTAGACAGGCGCGCTGGTCGTTGTTTTTCTCTCGATTTAACTTTGTGGTTTCATATCTGCCTGGGTCTAAGAATGTGAGGGCGGATGCCCTCTCTAGGAGTTTTGAGCCTGACTCGCCTGGTGATTCCGAACCTACTGGCATCCTGAAGGATGGGGTGATATTGTCAGCTGTCTCCCCAGACCTGCGGCGCTCTTTGCAGGAGTTTCAGGTGGATAGGCCTGATCGCTGTCCGCCTGGTAGACTGTTTGTCCCTGATGACTGGACCAGTAGAGTTATTTCGGAGGTTCACTCTTCCGCGTTGGCAGGTCATCCTGGAATTTTTGGCACCAGGGATCTGGTGTCTAGGTCCTTCTGGTGGCCTTCCTTGTCTCGAGATGTACGTATTTTTGTGCAGTCTTGTGATGTTTGTGCTCGGGCTAAGCCCTGCTGTTCCCGGGCCAGCGGGTTGTTGTTGCCCTTGCCTATTCCTAAGAGGCCTTGGACGCACATCTCTATGGACTTTATTTCTGACCTTCCTGTTTCTCGTAGGATGTCCGTCATCTGGGTGGTGTGTGACCGTTTTTCCAAGATGGTTCACTTGGTACCTTTGCCCAAATTGCCCTCCTCCTCTGAGCTGGTCCCTCTATTTTTTCAGAATGTTGTGCGTTTGCATGGTATTCCTGAGAATATAGTGTCTGACAGGGGTACTCAGTTTGTGTCTAGATTTTGGCGGGCGTTCTGTGCCAGGATGGGCATCGACTTGTCTTTTTCGTCTGCATTCCATCCTCAGACTAATGGCCAGACTGAGCGTACTAATCAGACCTTGGAGACTTACTTGAGGTGTTTTGTGTCCGCTGATCAGGACGATTGGCTTGATTTTTTGCCATTGGCAGAGTTTGCCCTTAACAATCGGGCCAGTTCTGCCACTTTGGTTTCTCCATTTTTTTGTAATTCAGGGTTTCACCCTCGCTTTTCGTCCGGTCAATTGGAGTCTTCGGATTGTCCTGGAGTAGATGCTGTGGTTGATAGAATGCATCAGATTTGGGGACAGGTTGTGGACAATCTGAAGTTGTCCCAGGAGAAGACTCAACAGTTCACTAATCGTCATCGGCGTTTCGGTCCTCGTCTTTGTGTTGGGGACCTGGTTTGGTTGTCTTCTCGATTTGTTCCTATGAAGGTCTCGTCTCCTAAGTTTAAGCCTCGGTTTATTGGCCCTTATAGGATTCTGGAGGTTCTCAATCCTGTGTCCTTTCGTTTGGACCTCCCAGCATCTTTTACTATTCATAATGTTTTTCATCGGTCATTGTTGCGGAGGTATGAGGTGCCGGTTGTTCCGTCTGCTGATCCTCCTGCTCCTGTGCTGGTTGAGGGTGAGTTGGAGTATGTGGTGGAAAAGATCTTGGACTCCCGTGTTTCCAGACGGAAACTTCAGTATCTGGTTAAGTGGAAAGGCTATGGTCAGGAGGATAATTCTTGGGTGACAGCATCTGATGTTCATGCTCCTGATTTGGTTCGTGCATTTCATAGTGCTCATCCAGATCGCCCTGGTGGTTCTGCTGAGGGTTCGGTGCCCCCTCCTTAAGGGGGGGGTACTGTTGTGAATTCTGTTTGTGGGCTCCCCCGGTGGTGTTTTATGGTAGTGCCACTTATTTGCCTTCTTCTATCCTTGATCACCTGTTGACACCCATTAGGGGAGTTTCCTATTTAAGGCTGCTTGGCTGCTGGTCTGATGCCGGCCAACAATGTATCAGTAGCATTCTGTTGCATTTTCCTGCCTCAAGATCCTGTTCAGCTAAGTTGAATTTTGTTTCTAGTTATTGCTATTTTTGTCCAGCTATCTGCAATGTGACTCTCTGTAGCTGGAAGCTCTCGTGGACGGAAATTGCCACTCCAGTGGCATGAGTTGTCACTGGAGTTTTAAAGTAATTTCAGGATGGTGTTTTTGAGTAGTGTTTTGAAGTTGACCGTGAAGTGACTCTTTCCTGTACTTCTGCTATCTAGTAAGCGGACCTCACTGTGCTAAATCTGCTGTTCATCCTACGTATGTCTTTTCCTCTTGACTCACCGTCAATATTTGTGGGGGGCTGCTATCTCCTTTTGGGGTTCATCTCTGGAGGTAAGGCAGGCCTGTATATTCCTCTGATAGGGGTAGTTAGATCTCCGGCTGGCGCGTGGTGTCTAGGGCATCGTAGGAAACACTCCCCGGCTACTTCCAGTGTCGTGTCAGGTTCAGGTCACGGTCACTTTAGTTCCCATCACCCGAGAGCTAGTCCGTTGTTATTTTGATTTCCCTGCCATTGGGAAAATCATAACACTCCTCATCCTGCCCATTGCCCAGCCACTGCTAGATGAGTCTGCTGGTACATTGACCTAGACCACTACATTCCCCTTGCACTCTACACAGCCAGAATCTGACCCTGCTGAAAGGAAGGTTCCCCTTCCCGCATGTTATACCACATATATATGTTATACACAGGGACAAAGAGGAAGGTGCAGATGAAAGTGCAGGTTCCTTCATCAGGTGGGGGGGGGGCATACTCGTTGGTGACGTCACTGGCACAGGGCCCCTCAGAGTACGCAAAATTGTCGCTGCTGGTGGGAGGTGCCCCCGCCATGCAAACACACCGCCGTACTTTGAGGGGCCCCGTGCCAGTGCCAATGCGAACGAGTGGGCCCCCCCTGCTTGCTCAGGATCACAGCACTTGCAACGTTGAAATACTTACCTCTCCCTGCTCCACCGCCGTGACGTAGTCCGCATTTCCTGGGCCCACAATAAACTTGAGTCAGCCCTACTCCCCCCACAACTTTTGCCAAATGACCCCCAATTTCCTATGCCCAACTATTATTATAAAGTTAATTAAGATTGACAAGCTTCAGAAACAAGAATGGATGTTTTTGGCATTAAAATGGGCACTGTAGGTGTTTTCCTGGCCTCCACTCACTGCCGACTATGCTTCCCCATTGACTTGCATTGGGTTTCGTGTTTCGGTTGATCCCCGACTTTTAGCGATAATCGGCCGACTGCACTCGACTCGACTCTGGACAAAGTCGGGTTTCACAAAACCAGACTCGATCTTAAAAAAATGAAAGTTGCTCAACCCTAGTCGTGACTAGTGATGAGTGAGCACTAAAATGCTTGGGTGCTTGTTGCTCTGGTTGAGCAGATTGGAATACTCAGGTATTCGACCCGAGCTACGAGTCCAATGTACGTCTATGGGAGACCCGAGTATTTTTACCAAGATCCCCACGGGGGTCCTTTTAAGGTCTATAAACATCTGAAAATGATGGAAACACTGCTTAAATGACACAGGGACATATGGGGATTGCCCCAGGAAGCATTCCTGACTCCTATTTCACAGCTGTAAACAATTTTTTCATGTCATTTTTCCTGGTGCCACAAAACACATTCTAAAATGAAACCAAAATGGATTTTGCTGGGAAATATGTTAAGGTACTTCCTTTGCAGGTTAATGACTTGTCTGTAAGGCCAGACAGAAAATTTCCTCCACCACTTGGGCTTAGTTCGGGCACAGTGTTTTTGAAGCTTTTTTCAACTTTAACATTGCTTTCAACTACTTCATATACATTCTCTGGGAAATGTCATTTTAACATTTAAAAACCCTAGCTGGCCATGTGGTGTTTGACACATAAGCACACCCATCTTGTTTCATTTATGAAGGAGGGACTCTTAAAGTCACAGAGCCTATTTGTACTGGTGAATCAGGTGGCATTAATCTTCCTAAAGGGCCATTTTTAAATTGTGGGTCTCCTAAACTGTTGTAGCCTATGCTGTGAGTGGATGGGCTGCCAAGAATTACGAAGCACCACAATAGCCCTTTCAGAAGATGTCCAGGAGGGCCTCCTGAAAAAATGTTGCATTGAATGCAAGGCCTGCTCTGCTGCCTATTTATATCCACACCATTACACCTTTGAACCCATATACTGGATGGGCCCATAAAAATACAATTCACAATATTAATTTTGTACTCCTGTACTCCTTTGTTTTACACATCAGCAGCAAGGCCAGCCCTGCTGCATAGTCAGTCATATGCACCCCATTACGCCTTGGAACCCACATACTGGATGGGCCCATGAAAATCCACTTCACAATATTTATTTTGTACTCCCGTTCTCCTTTGTTTTACACAGTGACAGTAATGTCTGCCCTGCTGCATAGTCATATGCACCCCATTATGCATTGGAACCCACATACTGGATGGGCCCATGAAAATCCACTTCACAATATTCATTTTGTACTCCCGTACTCCTTTGTTTACACAGTGACAGCAATGTCTGCCCATCTGCATAGCCATTAGTGTTGAGCGATACCTTCCGATATCGGAAAGTATCGGTATCGGATTGGATCGGCCGATATTCAAAAAATATCGGATATCGCCAATACCGATACCCGATACTAATGCAAGTCAATGGGACCAAAATATTGGAATTAAAATAAACCCTATCTTTACTTGTAGGTTCATTCTACACGAAGGAAAACAACTAAGAATAATGTAGGCTGTATTGGGGGAGGTGGCAGAGACATTAAAGGCATATAGGTTTAACCCAATCAAATAGAATAGCAGGAATTTAAATATTTTTTTAAGACATTCAGAGTTGCAAAGATATTGACTATGTTAAGATTTTTTTTATTTTGTCAGATATTGATGTTTCACTACTTCCATGCCCTTCACCTTCTTTTTTACTTCTCCCACGCTTTCTTCTTCATCATCCTCAGCAGCAGCATGTTTGACATCAACTTCTTCTTCACCTTATTCATCTTCTTCTTCATCTTCTACCTATTATTTTTTTTTTGGTTACATTCTTGATATTCTTTTTATTAAACTATTATTCTTCTTCATATTCTACTTCTTCATCATATTCTTATTTGTGACAGGCATTCCTGTAGTTGTTATCTATAAAAGTTTGAAGATTACACCTTCCGTTCTGCCTGTCACAAAAGAATTACAACAGGATTTGTCCGCGTTCAGTTAGGCCTGCAACAGCAGGCTTTTTCCAGGGGCACCACAAGGAGGAACGGACTCACCCCCATACACTTAGTCTTCTTCTGCTTATAATTTAGATAATATCTTTTGCTCTGATGTTTAGTCTTATGCTTAATGTTCTTCTGCTCTTTGTTCTGTAGCCTCTTGTTCTTCTGCTTCTTGGTCTTCCGGGTCGTCATCTTTAGGGTCTTGAACTCGGAAATGTAGTAGAAGGTACAAGAAGGCTGAGAAAATGCAGAGAACCAGCTGACGGTACTGGAACTCGGATGGGTAGCCGAAGGTCCAAGAGCCAATGGAACTACCGAGGACCAGCTGACGTTAATGGAACCCGGTTACTAAGCAGGAGGTACCCGTGCCAGAAAGCACTACCAAGGACCACCTGACGTTGGTGGAACTCGGATACCCAGAAGGAGGCACCTAAGCCAAAGGCTCTGCCCGGAACCAGCTGACGGTACTGGAACCAGGATGGGGAGCAGAAGGTACAAGAGCCAATGGAACTACCGAGGACCAGCTGACGTTACTGGAACCCGGTTACTAAGAAGGAGGTACCCGTTCCAGAAAGCACTACCAAGGACCACCTGACATTGGTGGAACTCGGATACCCAGAAGAAGGCACCTAAGCCAAAGGCTCTGCTCGGAACCAGCTGACGGTACTGGAACCAGGGGGACCTATTCAAGATTGTCTTCCTAGAGCCCCAACTAGCGGTGTTGGAGCCAAGGGTCAGCAGGAGGAGCAGAGTGTAGGCCGAAGCCTGCACTGGAGGCAGCTTAGTGTCTGTTGTAAGCTCAAACTCACAAAAAAGAGATGTGTCCCAAATAGTAGAGAGTAATGCTTCATTGGCTTAATATGTATGCCCATAAAGTAGCTGGATAGTAAATGTATACTCCCAATACACATTTGAACATAGAAAAAATGGAGTTCCATACATAGAATTTTTTAAAAATTGTATAAATGTATTAAAGATACCATTGAATACATTAGAATAACAAAAAATACAAAAAAGACAACAAACAACCCTAGTCTAGAAGCAAATAAGACCCTGGCACAACAAGTGTATTTAAATGTGCCAAAATCATGGTACTGATACACCACACTATAAATAATACTAATTATATAGCGCACAATTGACCTGTCTAACAATATAAGGCAGGACATCAAATACCTGTAAGGCAGTGCGCACCCAAAGAATGTCACAATGACAAAAAAGTCATATGGGGGAGAGCAATAAATAGTGACGATGTAAACATCAATGTTTCTTACCCATGATGGAAAACAATCAGGTGCCAAGGTGCCGGTATACCCCCCTAACGCGCGTTTCGCGTAGGCTTTACCAAAGATGAGGGACACATTGCCGGCTACACAGCAGGGGAACAGCTGGCATTACTGAACCCCACTGTCACAGCGAGTGTTTTTCTCTGTGCAGCCAGCACTTCCGGGCACCAAATGGCGGTGTTAGAGCCCAGGGAATCAAGAAGGAGCAGAGGAGCAGAGTGTAGGCTGAAGCCTGCACTGGAGGCAGTTTAATATCTGTTGTGTCTGCGTGGCATTTGCAGGACACGTTGCCGGCTACATAGCAGGGGAACAGCTGGCGTTACTGAACCCCACTGACACAGTGGCGAGTGTTTTTCTCTGTCCATCCAGCACTTCTGGGCACCAACTGGCAGTGTTAGAGCCCAGGGAATCAAGGAGGAGCAGAGGAGCAGAGTGTTGGCCGATGCCTGCACTGGAGGCAGCTTAGTGTCTGTTGTGTCTGCGTGGCGTTTGCAGGACACATTGCTGGCTACACAGCAGGGGAGCAGCTGGCGTTACTGAACCCCACTGACACAGTGTTTTTCTCTGTGCAGCCAGCACTTCCGGGCACCAACTGGCGATGTTAGAGCCCAGGGTCAGCAGGGGGAGCAGAGTGTAGGCCGAAGCCTAATTGGAGCAAATTGAAAGAAAACCTTTAAACCCCCCCAGGCGTTAGTAACTAGAAGAGCCTCCTTGTGCATCAGTACTGCAGCACAAGGAAAAGGTGGCTCTTTTAATTATGTTCCTTGTACACGCTGCATGAAATACTTCTAAAATTTTGCCCCTCATACCGTGAAACCCTTTTCGGAGTCGGGACTTTCCTTCTTTATGAGACGAAGCACAGCTGTCAAAAATACCCCCTTGGTGCTGGGCGCAGCCTCCTGAGCGTTGCATTTTTATGTTCCGGAGTCTGCACTGTTGTGTTATCCCTTGGCCATGCGCTGTTACTGTGCATGTCCATGAATCCCAGCCCCGCAGTGTCTTCTGATTTATTCACACTGTGGGGCTGGGATTCTTGGCAATGCAGAGTAAATATCTTCGCCTCTCACTCATGTCCTTACACCTGCTTCAGACTGTGCGGCGTCAGCTGATCCCTTATTGCATGCCACGGCCGTGAAGCCGCACAGTCTGAAGAAGGCGGAAGGAGATGAGTGAGAGGCGAAGATATGCACTGCACATGCCCATGAATCCCAGCCCCACAGTGAGAATAAATAAGACACTGCAGGGCGTGATCTCGGGCAGGGCGGTCACACAGGCGCAGCCATCCTGACAACAAATGATGTCAGAAGACGGGCAGCGCTAAACGCGCATGGCCAAGGGATAACATAACAGCGCAGGCTCCGGGACAGATTCAAACAACGCTGAGGAGGCGGCACACGGCACCAAGGGGGTTGCTGCATGTCATTACGAAGGAAAGTCACACCTCTGGGAGGGTTAATCGGTATCAGGGGACACCTTTTTTAAGTGTTTAGTTCTGCGTGTAAAATGAGTATAACAAAAAGAGCCACCTTGTCCAAATGCAGCATTAGTGCTGCACAAGGTGGCTCTTTTAGTTGCAAACGCCTGGGGGTGACAGATTCCCTTTAATTTTTGTTGTAGTGTCTGCTTGGCGTTCGCAGGACACATTGCTGGCTACACAGCAGTGGAACAGCTGGCGTTACTGAACCCCACTGACACAGTGGTGAGTGTTTTTCTCTGTGCAGCCAGAACTTCCGAGCACCAACTGGCGGTGCTAGAGCCCAGGGAATCAAGGAAGAGCAGAGTGTAGGCCGAAGCCTGCACTGGAGGCAGTTTAATATCTGTAGTGTCTGCGTGGCATTTGCAGGACACGTTGCCGGCTACACAGCAGGGGAACAGCTGGCATTACTGAACCCCACTGACACAGTGGCGAGTGTTTTTCTCTGTGTAGCCAGCACTTCTGAGCACCAACTGGCGGTGTTAGAGCCCAGGGACAGCAGGAGGAGCAGAGTGTAGGCCGAAGCCTGCACTGGAGGCAGCTTAGTGTCTGTTGTGTCTGCGTGGCGTTTGCAGGACACGTTGCCGGCTACACAGCAGGGGAACAGCTGGCATTACTGAACCCCACTGACACAGTGGCGAGTGTTTTTCTCTGTGCAGCCAGCACTTTCGAGCACCAACTGGCGGTGTTAGAGCCCAGGGAATCAAAGAGGAACAGAGTGTAGGCCGAAGCCTGATTGGAGGAAGTTGAAAGGGAACCTTTAACCCCCCCTCAAGGCATTTGTAGCTGAAAGAGCCATCTTGTGCAGCACTAAGGATGCAAAAGGAAAAGGTGGCTCTTTTAATTGTGCTCCTTGCAAGTGCAGAACTAAACACTTATAAAATGTGTCCTCTGATACCGTGAAACCGTCCCGGAGGTGGGGCTGTCCTTCAAAATGGGACGCAGCACAGCCGTCATTCCTACCCCCTTGGAGCCGTGCGCCGTCTCCTCAGCGTTGTTTGAATCTGTCCCCTAGCCTGCACTGTTATGTTCAACTTTGGCCATGCGCAGTTAGCGCAGCCCGTCTTCTGACATCATTTGGTGTCAGGCTGGCTGCGCCTGTGCGGACGTGCTGCCCGAGATCCCGCCTGGCAGTGTCGTCTAATGTAATCACACTGCGGGCCTGGGATCCATTGGCATGTGCAGTGCATATCTTTGCCTCTCACTCATCTCCTTTTGGATTCTTCAGACTGTGCAGCGTCACGGCCGTGGCATGCTATTAGGGAACAGCTGACGGCGCACAGTCTGAAGAAGGCGGAGAGATATGTGTGAGAGCCTGAGGTGAAGATATGCACTGCGCATGCCCATGGATCCCAGGCCCACAGTGTGATTAAATCAGAAGAGACTGCGAGGCTAGATCTCGGGCTGCGCGGCCGCACAGGCGCAGGCAGCCTGACAACAAATAATGTCAGAAAACAGGCAGCAAAAAATGCACATGGCCAAGGTTGAACATAACAGCGCAGGCTACGGGACAGAATCAAACAACGCTGAGGAGGCGGCGCACGGCGCCAACGGGGTAGGAATGACGGCTGTGCTGCTTCCCATTACGAAGAAAAGTCCCACCTCCGGGATGGTTTCACGGTGTGAGGGGACACAATTCATAAGTGTTGGGTTCAGCATATGCAAGGAGCACAACAAAAAGAGGCACCTTTTCCTTGTGCAGCATTACTGCTGCACAAGGTGGCTCTTTCAGTAACAAACGCCTGGGGGGGACAGGTTCCCTTAAATTTCAGTTGTGGTGTCAGCGTGGCGTTCGCAGGACACATTGCCGCAACACAGCAGGGGAGCAGCTGGCATTACTGAACCCCAATAACAGAGGAGCAACTGTTGACTGTGCAGACAGCACTTCCGGACAGTAACTGGCGGTGTTGGAGCCCAGGGAATGCAGGAGGAGCAGGCTAGAGTTATTGCCGCAACACAGGAGGGGAGCAGCTGGCGTTACTGAACCCCAATAACAGAGGAGCAACTGTTGACTGTGCAGACAGCACTTCTGGACAGCAACTGGTGGTGCTGGAGCCCAGGGAATGCAGGAGGAGCAGGCTAGAGTTATTGCCGCAACACAGCAGGGGAGCAGCTGGTGTTACTGAACCCCAGTAACAGAGGAGCAACTGTTGACTGTGCAGACAGCACTTACGGACAGCAACTGGCGGTGTTGGGGCCCAGGGAATGCAGGAGGAGCAGAGTGTAGGCCGAGACTTAATTGGAGCAAGTTGAAAGGGAACCTTTAACCCCCCCAGGTGTTTGTAGCTGAAAGAGCCACCTTGTGCAGCACTAATGCTGCAAAAGGAAAAGGTGGCTCTTTTATTTATGCTCCTTGCAAACGCAGAACTAAACACTAATAAAATGTGTCCCCTGATATCGTGAAACCGTCCCGGAGGTGGGACTTTCCTTTGTAATGGGACACAGCACAGCCGTCATTCCTACCCCCTTGGTGCTGTGCGCAGCCTCCTCAGCGTTGTTTGAATCTGTCCCCTAGCCTGCGCTGTTATGTTCAATCTTGGCCATGCGCAGTTAGCGCAGCTCGTCTTCTGACAACATTTGGGGTCAGGCTGGCTGCGCCTGTGTGGGCGCACTGCCCGAGATCCCACCTCGCAGTGTCGTCTAATGTAATCACACTGCGGGCCTGGGATCCATGGGCATGTGCAGTGCATATCTTTGCCTCTCACTCCCCTCCTTCCGGCTTCTTCAGACTGTGCGGTGTCATGGCCGTGGCATGCTAATAGGGATCAGCTGATGGCGCACAGTCTGAAGAAGGCGGAGGGAGATGAGTGAGAGCCTAAGGTGAAGATATGCACTGCGCATGCCCATGGATCCCAGGCCCGCAGTGTGATTAAATCAGAAGAGACTGCGAGGCGGGATCTCGGGCAGTGTGGCCGCACAGGCGCAGGCAGCCTGACAACAAATGATGTCAGAAGACGGGCAGCGCTAAGTGCGCATGGCCAAGGGATAACATAACAGAGCAGGCTATGGGACAGATTCAAACAACGCTGAGGAGGCGGCGCACGGCACCATGGGGGTTGGAATTACGGCTGTGCTGCGTCCCATTACAAAGGAAAGTCCCACCTCCGGGATGGTCTCACGGTATCAGGGGACACATTTTAAAAGTGTTAAGTTCTGCATGTGCAAGGAGCTAAACTAAAAGAGCTATCTTTTTCTTGTGCAGCATTATGGCTGCACAAGGTGGCTCTTTCAGTAACAAATGCCTAGGGGGGACAGGTTCCCTTAAATTTCAGTAGTTGTGTCAGCGTGGCGGTCGCAGGACACATTGCTGACTACACAGCTGGGGATCAGCTGACGTTACTGAAACCCAATAACAACGGGTCATGTGTTTTGACTGTGCAGGCGGCACTTCTGAGCATCAACTGGCGGTGTAGGAGCCCAGGGATTACAGTTCAGGTGGTAGAAACATGAACCCAACAGGAAACCTGGATACTGTAGCCAACCAATTGTTTAATCTGGAAGAGGAGTGGCAAATTCCTGTGAGATCCAGGCCTTGTTCATTTTCAGAAAAGTAAGCCAGTCAACGTTATCGGAGGATAGTCGCATGCGACGGTCTGTTAGTACACCACCTGCGGCACTAAAGACGCGTTCCGATAATACACTAGCAGCAGTGCAAGCCAGCACCTCCAATGCATACTGGCTTAGCTCTGGCCATGTATCCAGCTTAGAGACCCAAAATTTGAAGGGGGAAGAGCCGTCTGGGAGTACAGTAAGAGGGCAAGACATGTAGTCTGTCATCATCTGACGGAAACGTTGCCTCCTACTGACTGGAGCCGTCTGTGATGGTGTAGACATGTGTGGCGGGCACACAAATCTGTGCCACAGTTGGGCCATACTGGTTTTGCCCTGTGCTGTGGCACTGCTTCTGATCCCTCTTTGTGCAGAGCTTCCTCCGCTGCCTCGACACACTGAGCTGCTTTGTAAAGCACTAGCAGCAATGCTCTCATTTGGACTGGAGAAGATGATGGAATTCACCAGAGTGTCTAGGTACTCCCGCATTTTACGCTCCCAGTTCAACGGTGTTATGAGGCTTTGTAAGTTGTCCCGGTAGCGAGGATCTAGGAGAGTGTACACCCAATAATCAGCCGTGTTGAGAATGTGGGCGATGCGGCGGTTGTTTCTCAGGTACTGCAGCATGTAATCAGCCATGTGCTGCAGACTGCCAACTGGCCAAGAAACCCTGTCCCCTGCTTGAGGCGTAATCTCTGCCTGCTCTGCATCACCCCACCCTCGCTCTACACACTGACTACTGGAGAATTGTGTAACTCCCTCCTCTGGACCGATGTCTTCCTCCTCCATTGACTCCTCCTCATCCTCCTCACAAAGTGTCCCCTGCCTAGGCCTTTGTGAGGAACCACGTAGTGCTGACTGTCCAGAAGCTGATGGAATTGGTGACTCCTCATTCTCCACCTCTTCCACAACATCATCCCTTAGCACTTGCAGTGTTTGTTGAAGCAGGCAGATAAGGGGGACAGTCATGCTGACTAGTGCATCATCTGCACTCGCCATCCGCGTGTAATCATTGAAGGAATGCAAAACCTGGCAGACGTCCTTCATAGTGGCCCACTCAGTGGTTGTGAAGTCTGAACGGCTCGAAGTGCGATTTCTTTGTGCCTGATGCAGCTGGTACTCCATTACTGCTGGCTGCTGCACACACAACCGCTCCAACATATGTAACGTGGAATTCCACCTGGTGGGTAGGTCACATATGATGCGATGTTCCGGAAGGCGGAATCGGCGCTGCAGAGCTGCAATGCGTGATCTTGCCATGCTGGATCGCCGCAAGTGAGCACACTCTAGGCGGACCTTGTGCAGTAGTGCATCAAGATCCAAAAAGTCCCTCAAAAAACTATGCACAACCAAGTTGAGCACATGTGCCAGACATGGGATGTGCGTGAGGTTGCCTATGGCAAGAGCTGCCACCAGATTTCGGCCATTGTCACACACTACCATGCCAGGCTGGAGATTTGCTGGCACAAACCACATGTCGCTCTCCTGCTTGATGGCATTCCAGAGCTCCTGCGCTGTGTGGCTTCGATTCCCCAAAGAAATTAATTTCAAGACGGCCTTTTGACATTTGGCCACAGCTGTGCTCATGTCGGTCGTAACAGGTAAACGTTCATGGGTCCATGTGGAGGTGGACTGTGACGGCTCTTGCAGCGATGATTCTGAGGAACTTGTGTATGGGGAGGAGTCAATGCGTACAGACTGGATTCCTGCAATCCTTAGAGTTGGCAGAACACGTCCTGCGCCACTCGCACGATCTGTACCCGGCTCAACAACATTAACCCAATGGGCAGTGAGGGAAAGGTATAGCCCCTGTCCATGGTGACTGGTCCATGCATCGATGGTGAGGTGGACCTTGCTACTGACGGCGTTCAATAGTGCGTGTTTTATGTGTCCCTCCACATGCCTGTGCAGGGCAGGGACGGCTTGCCTGCTGAATTAAAAGCAGCTGGGCACATTGTATTGTGGGACTGCCAATGCCATCAAGTTACGGAAGCTGTCAGTCTCCACCATCCTGAATGACAGCATTTCAAGGGACAGTAGTTTTGCAATGCCAGTATTCAGAGCCTGTGCTCGGGAGTGGTTTGCCGAGAAAGGCCGCCTTTTCTCCCATGCCTGTGCTACTGATGGCTGTAGACTGGGCTGGGAGTGTGAGGATGACTGGGAACGTGGTGCTGTGGGTGGAATTACAGTGGGTCTCTGGACAACAGTGCCAGTGGTTCTTCCATGGCGATCCTGTGAGGAAGCCGAACCAGCTGTGTGTGATCTGGAGGAAGAGGCAACAACACAAGCTGAAGAAGTGGTATGTGCCGCTGTTGGTTGGCCTAGGTCTTCAGTGTGTTTTTGTAACTCCACCGCGTGCTTGGTCCGCACATGTTTCCACATATTTGTGGTATTGAGGTTGCTGACATTTTTCCCTCTTTTGACTTTCTGATGACACACCTTGCATTTGACAAATCAAATGTCATCTGCAACTGTGTCAAAAGAGGACCAGGCACTGCAAGTCTTGGGAGCGCCCGTTTTCGCTTTTGGAAGCGGCATGCTCCTAACGGGTGCCGAAGTTGAGGCTACAGGAACCGCAGTCTTCCCCCTCCCTCTCCCTCTTTGGCCTGTTCGGCGAATCTCTTCCTCAGAGCTGTTTCCACCACCTTTCTGTACCTCATGCCATGATGTGTCAAGAACCTCATCATCTACACTACCCTCTGCCACCAACTGCTTCTCCTGGGTAGTCTCGGCAGCACAGTATGCACCAGAAAGTGGCACCTGAGTCTCATCATCAGATGCGTACTGCGGTGTGCGGGTGCGGCCCACCCGTCTCTTCAGAGTCAGAGAGACAAAGCTGTTGGGCATCACTGCATATTGCCTCTTCTTCCATTTCTCTAATGCTGCTTGGCTGGCCCCCTGTTTCCAAGCCAAGAAATTCAGAGAACAGAAGTAGAGATGGCTCCTGTCCTGGGCTCTCTGACTGCCTGGGTAATTTGGCAGGTGGTGAAGAGACAGATGGGTGCTCTCCAGTGCTCTGTGCCTGAGAGGATGTGGCACTAATTGAAGTTGATGCGGTAGCTGCGATCCATCTGACAACGGCTTCAATTTGTTCTTCACGCAGCAGCGGTGTACGGTGATCTCCTACAAAGCTGCACATGAAGGACTGTTCCCTGCTGAAACTGGGTGATGATGAGTCACCGGTGCCCGCAGCAGGCACAGAATCCCCATGTCCTCTCCCTGCTCCACGCCCACACCCATGCCCATGTGCCTTACTCCCTGCCCTCTTCATCTTGGTTGACTGATAAAGATAAGCAGAAATGTACTAAGGGCTTTGTGTGCTTATTCCTGAAAAGCTCCTAACAGGTATAAGAAACACAAATTTTCTAAAGTGTGGACTAGACTTTAAAGGGACTCTGTCACCTGAATTTGGAGGGAACAATTTTCAGCCATAGAGAATGAACTTCAATCCAATATTGCAGCCAGCATACAGCCAGCGGGTAAGGAAAGTGTGAATCAAACACCCGAAAACCCCACCTCTATGGCTGAAAATTGTTCCCTCCAAATTCAGGTGACAGAGTCCCTTTAACATGAGCTAATGTGGCCTACACAACTGTAAAGTGGTGTGTTTGGTAAACTTTATTATTATTTTTTTTTTGCAGAACTGACTACAGAGTGAGCTGCACTCACACAGACCGTGCAGACAGCCGTGAACGGCACTGCAAGGCCAAAACAAGCTCCTCTATGTAATCCTATTTAATGTTTTTCCACAATCTAGCAGGATACGGAGGGAAAGCCACTAATAGGATAAATTTGAAAAAATGTGCAGCAGGCTGCACTAATTGAGATACAGACAATGGAACGGTATGAGGCAGTCACGCACCCTGAGCTGACTACAACCGGCTGTGGCTGCCGACAGACTACAGAGCGATGTGCACTCACACAGAGACCGTGCAGACAGCCGTAAACGGCGCTGCAAGGCCAAAAAAAGCTGCTCTATGTAATCCTATGTAGTGTTTTTCCACAATTTTGCTGGATACGGATGGAAAGGCACTAATAGGAAATATTTGAAAAAATGTGCAGCAGGCTGCACTATTTGCAAAATAGGACAATGGATAGAACAGTATGAGGCAGTGACGCACTCTGAGCTGACTACAACCGGCTGTGGCTGCAGACAGACTACAGAGCGATGTGCACTCACACACACAGAGACCTTGCAGACAGCTGTGAACATTACTGCAAGGCAAAAGCAAGGATCTCACACAGCGGTTGCTAAATTAGCCTTGGTAAAGCACAATGAAGCAAATCGCTATCTCTAAACTGGCCCTCAGTCAGAACACAGCATCCTGTCCCTAACTGAATTCACAGCAGAGTGAGCTCTAAATGGCGGCAGCGACTTTTATAGTGCATCATGACCTTATTTCAGCAGCCAATCACAGCCATGCCAGTACTTCCATGCCCACCATGCAGAACAGGATGTGCCCACACTTCTAATCATTCCTCATTGGCTGAATTCGGGCACTTTGAATTGTGGGAACTTCCGATTCCGGTATCCGATATACTGAAAATATCGGAACTCGGTATCGGAATTCCGATACCGCAAATATCGGCCGATACCCAATACTTGCGGTATTGGAATGCTCATCACTAATAGTCATATGCACCCCATTACACCTTGGAACCCACATACTGGATGGGCCTATGAAAATCCTCATCACAATATTCATTTTGTACTCCCGTACTCCTTTATTTACACGTTGGCAGCAAGGCCAGCCCTGCTGCATAGTCAGTCATATGCACACCACTATGCCTTGGAACCTACATACTGGATGGATCCATGAAAATCCACTTCACATTATTCATTTTGTACTCCCATACTCCTTTGTTTTACACATTGGCAGCAAGGCCAATGGTTCCCTCTTTACAAAATGCTTTACAGTAGAATTTGGCAATTTTATTTGCCAAGTTTTTAACACTAAGGTTCAGATACGGCTTTACAGGATGCTAATACTTGCAATACAACGTAATTTTATTTCAAAGTACAAAATTCAAGGAATAGTATGATTGAACAGTATGAGTGCGTACACTTTTGTATATGTTAACATACAAAGGTCTGTCTGTCTCTAGAAGGATGTCTCTAAAAGGATAACAGCAAATATGACAGCAGAAATATGCCAGAAAAATAACCCCTGCTATAGATGCTTCATTATTATTACTATGCTTTGTTATTGCTATCAATCTGACAATCAATCTGCTTCATCCTCATGTATGTCCTCTGGCTGCACCCCAAATCCCATCACCATCACCCATCTTTCCTGATCTTCCTCACCCGGCTATTCCTGGGTATGTCCGCTGGCTGCACCCCAAATCCCATCGCCAAACTTTCCTGATCTTCCTTACCCTGCTATTCCTGGTATGTCCGCTGGCTGCACCCCAAATCCCATCACCATCACCCAACTTTCCTGATCTTTCTCACCCTGCTG
Source organism: Ranitomeya variabilis (assembly GCF_051348905.1). Taxonomy (NCBI): domain Eukaryota; kingdom Metazoa; phylum Chordata; class Amphibia; order Anura; family Dendrobatidae; genus Ranitomeya; species Ranitomeya variabilis. Next base: position 325,192,592 of record NC_135235.1, on the reverse strand, counting down.
TTCCTGGTATGTCTGCTGGCTGCACCCCAAATCCCATCACCATCACCCAACTTTCCTGATCTTCCTCACCCTGCTATTCCTGATATGTCTGCTGTCTGCACCCCAAATCCCATCACCATCACCCAACTTTCCTGATCTTCCTCACCCTGCTATTCCAGATATGTCTGCTGGCTGCTACTACTGTTTTCTTTTTGTTTTTCTCCTTCCCCTGCATGTTTTCTCATTTTAATTCCTTGATGCCAATACACAGTTGGCTTTTTCTTTCCATTTGGATCTATTTCCCCTTGCATTTCCCTTCTGACTTCTAATTAATCCCCTCCTGTGTCTGTAACCGGTCTTCCTGCTGCCCCTCCCTCCTGATCACACCTGGCCTATTTCATGAGCACTTAGCCTGTTATAAATTCAGATACACAGGTCTGTCTTAGACCATGGTCTGTCTCTAGAAGGATAAGAGCAAATATGACAGCAGAAATATGCCAGAAATGAGCAGAAGGTAAGACTAACCACTGTTAATAAATGTACTACATTTTTTCCCTTTCCACTACACTTAATCTCATCATGCTGACATATGCTCTAAAAGCTTTGACTTCATTACTCCTCAGCCTCCTTTGATATCCCCAAACTCCAGCACCAAAAGACCAAGTAATAATCTCTCCTTCCCTCTTGCCTCCCCACCTGTCCTCCTCTGCTGAGCTCCTCTTCAACCTCAGATCTTTCCTTGTAAAGATTATAAGGGATAACCCAGGAGACTCTTTGCATGGAATAAGACAACTACAGGACACAGTTTTATAAGTGGTAAAGTCTATATTATCACACGGTGATTCAAACAGGTGCAGAGAGAAACTCAAGTTCACAACACTTGGTGTAAATATTAAACGCAGCTTAACAGTCTATAGGAAACTGCAGAGGAAAATGCAATCACGCAGAAAGTCTATGAAGCACAATTATTCTTGAGGATACTTGACATGAATAAGTCCTTGGTAGTCCAAACACAGATAGATATGCTTATAAGGCAGTTCAAATAATATCTTAGCACAACCAGGGAGGCCTGGGTAAAAGTCTCAGGTTTAAGCAGAGCAGCAACAGCTTACATGTCCAGCAAATGCAGATCGAAACAAACACAAGCAGCCAGATGGAGGATTACTGGAAACCGATGTATGCAGCAGAAACTCAGAGCTGAGTAGCAGGATCTCCACACAGGTTCACAGGAGCAGGTGCAGGTGCAGGTGCAAAGCCAGGGAGTCGTCAGGAGCTGGATGCAAGGCAGAATACTCTAGCACAGACTAAAGGCTGGGGTGGAGTTATATAGCAGGAAGACACAGTGCACATGAGACCAAAGACGCCATCTTGGAAAAGGGCAGTAATGCACAAAAGGTAATCAAAATGTTCAGAGTCCTGACATTACTCTCTCCTTAGAAGCGGCCTCAGGACGATCCTGGACCTGGTTTCTCAGGGAATCTTTGATGAAAACGAGAGATCTTCTGTTGGGCATTGATGTTTTCCACAGGTTCCCAAGAGTCTTCCTCAGGGGGATATCCCTGCCATTTTATCAGATATTGGAGCCGATTCCTGCGAATCCTGGAATTAATAATTTCCTCCACCACAAATTGTTCTTGCCCATCAATCACCACAGGCTGCGGTGGTGGCACAACACGTCCCTGGAAGGTATTAGGAGATACAGGCTTTAGTAAAGATACATGAAAAACTGGGTGTACTGTTGTGAATTTGCTTTTTGCTCCCTCTAGTGGTTACTAGTTTTTTGACTCTGGTTTTTCTGTCTTTCCTTTTATCCGCACCTGGGTCGTTAGTTAGGGGTGTTGCTATATAAGCTCCCTGGACCTTCAGTTCAATGCCTGGCAACGTAGTTATCAGAGCTAGTCTGCTGTGCTCTTGTCTACTGATCCTGGTTCCAGTTATATCAGCTAAGTCTGCCTTTTGCTTTTTGCTATTTGTTTTGGTTTTGTATTTTTGTCCAGCTTGTTCCAAATCTATATCCTGACCTTTGCTGGAAGCTCTAGGGGGCTGGTGTTCTCCCCCCGGACCGTTAGACGGTTCGGGGGTTCTTGAATTTCCAGTGTGGATTTTGATAGGGTTTTTGTTGACCATATAAGTTACCTTTCTTTATTCTGCTATCAGTAAGCGGGCCTCTCTGTGCTAAACCTGGTTCATTTCTGTGTTTGTCATTTCCTCTTACCTCACCGTCATTATTTGTGGGGGGCTTCTATCCAGCTTTTGGGTCCCCTTCTCTGGAGGCAAGAAAGGTCTTTGTTTTCCTCTACTAGGGGTAGCTAGATTCTCCGGCTGGCGCGTGTCATCTAGAATCAACGTAGGAATGATCCCCGGCTACTTCTAGTGTTGGCGTTAGGAGTAGATATATGGTCAACCCAGTTACCACTGCCCTATGAGCTGGATTTTTGTATTCTGCAGACTTCCACGTTCCTCTGAGACCCTCGCCATTGGGGTCATAACAGTTTGCCAGGCCAGTATTAAATGTTTAATGCATTGCAGAAGAGGGATTATAAGAAAGAAGATTCTGAGTTTTTTTTTTCTCCTTCCCCTTTACCTCAGAGTGGCTATGCTTGCTGCAGACATGAATGTCCAGACCTTGATTACAAGTGTGGACCAGCTGGCTACTCGTGTGCAGGGCATACAAGACTATGTTATCAGAAATCCTAGGTCAGAACCTAAAATACCGATTCCTGAACTGTTTTCCGGAGACAGGTTTAAGTTTAGGAATTTCGTGAATAATTGTAAATTGTTTTTGTCCCTGAGACCCTGTTCATCAGGAGATTCTGCTCAGCAAGTAAAGATTGTTATTTCGTTCTTACGGGGCGACCCTCAGGATTGGGCTTTTTCGCTGGCGCCAGGAGATCCGGCATTGGCTGATCTTGATGCGTTTTTTCTGGCGCTCGGTTTACTTTATGAGGAACCTTGTGCCTTTTTCTCTAGGAAGTTTTCGCCTGCCGAGCGAAATTATGATGTGGGCAATCGGGAGTTGTTGGCCATGAAATGGGCATTTGAGGAGTGGCGTCATTGGCTCGAGGGTGCTAAGCATCGTGTGGTGGTCTTGACTGATCACAAAAATCTGATGTATCTCGAGTCTGCTAAACGCCTTAATCCGAGACAGGCCCGCTGGTCATTGTTTTTCTCCCGCTTTGATTTTGTTGTCTCGTATTTACCAGGTTCAAAGAATGTGAAGGCCGATGCTCTTTCTAGGAGCTTTGTGCCTGATGCTCCTGGAGTCGCTGATCCTGTTGGTATTCTTAAAGATGGAGTTATCTTGTCAGCTATTTCTCCGGATCTGCGACGTGTGTTGCAGAGATTTCAGGCTGATAGGCCTGAGTCTTGTCCACCTGACAGACTGTTTGTTCCGGATAAGTGGACCAGCAGAGTCATTTCCGAGGTTCATTCCTCGGTGTTGGCAGGTCACCCGGGAATTTTTGGCACCAGAGATCTGGTGGCCAGGTCCTTTTGGTGGCCTTCCTTGTCAAGAGATGTGCGGTCATTTGTGCAGTCCTGTGGGACTTGTGCTCGAGCTAAGCCTTGCTGTTCTCGTGCCAGCGGTTTGCTCTTGCCCTTGCCTGTCCCGAAGAGACCTTGGACACATATCTCCATGGATTTCATTTCTGATCTTCCGCTATCTCAGGGCATGTCCGTTATCTGGGTGATATGTGATCGCTTCTCCAAGATGGTCCATTTGGTTCCTTTGCCTAAGCTGCCTTCCTCTTCCGATCTGGTTCCTGTGTTTTTCCAGAACGTGGTTCGTTTGCACGGCATCCCTGAGAATATTGTGTCAGACAGAGGATCCCAGTTCGTTTCCAGGTTCTGGCGATCCTTTTGTAGTAGGATGGGCATTGATTTGTCGTTTTCGTCTGCTTTCCATCCTCAGACTAATGGACAGACGGAGCGAACCAATCAGACTTTGGAGGCTTATTTGAGGTGTTTTGTCTCTGCTGATCAGGACGATTGGGTGACATTCTTGCCGTTGGCTGAGTTTGCCCTTAATAATCGGGCTAGTTCCGCCACCTTGGTTTCGCCTTTTTTCTGCAACTCTGGTTTCCATCCTCGCTTTTCTTCGGGTCATGTGGAGCCTTCTGACTGTCCTGGGGTGGATTCTGTGGTGGATAGGTTGCAGCAGATCTGGAATCATGTGGTGGACAACTTGAAGTTGTCACAGGAGAAGGCTCAGCGCTTTGCCAACCGCCGCCGCGGTGTGGGTCCCCGACTACGCGTTGGGGATTTGGTGTGGCTTTCTTCCCGCTTTGTTCCTATGAAGGTCTCCTCTCCCAAATTTAAACCTCGTTTTATTGGGCCTTACAAGATATTGGAAATCCTTAATCCTGTATCTTTTCGTCTGGATCTTCCTGTGTCGTTTGCTATTCACAATGTATTTCATAGGTCCTTGTTGCGGCGGTACATTGTGCCTGTAGTTCCTTCTGCTGAGCCTCCTGCTCCGGTGTTGGTTGAGGGCGAGTTGGAGTACGTGGTGGAGAAGATCTTGGATTCTCGCCTCTCCAGGCGGAGGCTTCAGTACCTGGTCAAGTGGAAGGGCTATGGTCAGGAGGATAATTCCTGGGTGGTCGCCTCTGATGTTCATGCGGCCGATTTAGTTCGTGCCTTTCATGCCGCTCATCCTGATCGCCCTGGTGGTCGTGGTGAGGGTTCGGTGACCCCTCACTAAGGGGGGGGTACTGTTGTGAATTTGCTTTTTGCTCCCTCTAGTGGTTACTAGTTTTTTGACTCTGGTTTTTCTGTCTTTCCTTTTATCCGCACCTGGGTCGTTAGTTAGGGGTGTTGCTATATAAGCTCCCTGGACCTTCAGTTCAATGCCTGGCAACGTAGTTATCAGAGCTAGTCTGCTGTGCTCTTGTCTACTGATCCTGGTTCCAGTTATATCAGCTAAGTCTGCCTTTTGCTTTTTGCTATTTGTTTTGGTTTTGTATTTTTGTCCAGCTTGTTCCAAATCTATATCCTGACCTTTGCTGGAAGCTCTAGGGGGCTGGTGTTCTCCCCCCGGACCGTTAGACGGTTCGGGGGTTCTTGAATTTCCAGTGTGGATTTTGATAGGGTTTTTGTTGACCATATAAGTTACCTTTCTTTATTCTGCTATCAGTAAGCGGGCCTCTCTGTGCTAAACCTGGTTCATTTCTGTGTTTGTCATTTCCTCTTACCTCACCGTCATTATTTGTGGGGGGCTTCTATCCAGCTTTGGGGTCCCCTTCTCTGGAGGCAAGAAAGGTCTTTGTTTTCCTCTACTAGGGGTAGCTAGATTCTCCGGCTGGCGCGTGTCATCTAGAATCAACGTAGGAATGATCCCCGGCTACTTCTAGTGTTGGCGTTAGGAGTAGATATATGGTCAACCCAGTTACCACTGCCCTATGAGCTGGATTTTTGTATTCTGCAGACTTCCACGTTCCTCTGAGACCCTCGCCATTGGGGTCATAACAGTGTACCTTCATTGTCCTAGGCAGCTTCAGACGGCTGGCCACAGAGCTCACAATACCGTTGATCTTGAAAGGGCCAATGAATTTCTGTCCAAGTTTTTGTGAAGGAACATTTAACTTCAGATTCTTAGTTGATAACCACACGGAATCTCCTACCTTGAACATGGGTGCAGGTTTACGGAATCTATCAGCCGATCTCTTATAACGTTCTTGAGCCGTGGTCAGGAATTCCATCAGAACCTCCAGATTTTGCCTCATCTCGGTCAGCCTTTCCTCAACTGCTGGAACCGGAGAATTAATCGGAGACCTAGGTAAGATACATGGATGATAACCCTAATTGGCAAAGAAAGGAGTGAACTTAGTGGAGGCGGTCTGAGAATTGTTGTATGAAAATTCGGCTAATGGCAGTAATTCCAACCAATCATCTTGGAGATGGCTAACATAGCATCTTAGATATTGTTCCAACGTCTGGTTGGTATGCTCAGTCTGACCATTTATCTGGGAATGGTAAGCAGAAGAGAGACAGACATTAATATTGAGTGCAGAGCAAAACCCCTTCCAGAATCTTGAAGTGAACTGTACGCCATGGTCAGAGATGATCTCATCTGGGACCCCATGCAGCCGGAAGACATTCTGAATAACCAAGTTCACTGTATCCTTAGCTGAGGGGAGGCCGGTGCATGGAACAAAATGAGTGGCTTTAGTCAGGCGATCACCTACTACCATGATCGTATTCATGCCCCCTGATGTAGGCAGCTCCACAATAAAGTCCATTGATATAGACCCCCGGGACGGAACAGGTAACGGTTGCAGGAGACCCGTAGGTGCCACACGAGGAGTCTTGTAACGAGCACATACCTCGCAAGAGAGAACATAGTCCTTAGTATCCTTCAGGCAAGTTGGCCACCAGAAAAATCGGCTTAGGAACTCTTGCGTCTTTTGTACTCCTCTGTGACCAGCCAACTTGGAGTCATGTACCAACTTGATGATCTGCAGATGGACTGCCTCAGGGATGTAGATACGTCGATCTCTGAACCACATGCCACCCTTAAAGACAAGATTAATATCAACAGGTGGGTTGGCCAGAAATACATCACCATCATAAGCCTCCCTGCACTTCTTCCACAAGTCCTGATCGTGGATAACTCCGATGAAATTGGCATCAGATAGAATGGTCTTGGACTTGGACGGGGCTCCAGGTACGGAATCCGCAGCATGGATTCGGGATAAAGCATCAGCCTTCCCATTTCGAGAACCTGGATGGTACGAGATAACTAAATTAAATTGATTTAAAAATAAATTCCAGCGAGCCTGACGAGGAGAAAGACATCTAGCGGATCTGAGGAACTCTAAATTGCGATGGTCAGTAAGCACTACGATCTGTTGTGCAGCTCCTTGCAGATGATGCCTCCATTCATTGAAAGCCGCAATAATAACCAGCAATTCTTTGTCTCCCACATCGTAATTCTTCTCTGCAGAGGTTAGTCTACGGGAAAAGAAAGCACAAGGATGTAGCAGACCCTTCTCTCCAGTTCTTTGGGAGAGAATAGCCCCCAAAGCATTATCAGAAGCATCCACCTCCACAATGAAAGAAAGTGTTGGATCTGGGTGTATCAACAGTGGTGCTGAGGTGAAACAGATCTTAAGCCGATCAAAAGCTTCTTGAGCCTGTGATGACCACTTAAAGGACTTTTCCTTCTTTGTCAAGGAAGTAATGGGACGGACAATATCAGAAAAATTTCAAATAAAACATCTGTAGAAATTTGCAAAACCAATAAAACGTTGCATCTCCTTAACGTTCTTGGGTAGCGGCCAGTCAAGGATAGCCTGAATCTTACCAGATTCCATGTTCAGCCACTGGGGAGAGATGATATAGCCTAAGAACTGTATCTCAGAACGATGGAACTCACATTTCTCTGGCTTGATATACAGATGGTTCTCTTTCAGACGTCTCAAAACAGCCTTGACATGTTCTTCATGTTACTGTAGAGAGTCAGAAAAGATTAGAATATCGTCCAAATAGATCACCACAAACTGGTCCAACAAATCTCTGAAAATGTCATTAGCAAGGTGTTGAAACGTTGCAGGGGCATTACAAAGCCTGAAGGGCATCACTAGATATTCAAAGTGTCCATACCGGCATCGGAATGCTGTCTTCCACACATCCCCTGGATGAATACGCACCAAATTATAAGCCCCATGAAGATCCAGTTTAGAGAACACCTTAGCATGGCAGACTCTTTCCAGTAATTCGGGAATCAGAGGCAAAGGGTATCGATTCCGTACGGTTACCTTATTGGGCTCTCAATAGTCCAGACAGGGTCTCAGGGACCCATCCTTCTTCTTTACAAAAAATATAGGAGCCCCTGCTGGTGAAGAAGAAGGACGTATGAAGCCTTTGGCCAGATTTTCATCAATATACTCCTTTAAAGCTTGAAGCTCAGATGCCGCAAAGGATATACGTTAACAAAAGGAATAGCTGCCCCAGGAAGCAACTCAATGGGACAGTCATAATGCCTGTGTGGAGGAAGCTGATCTGCATTCTTCTTGTCACAGATGTCAGAGAACTCTTTATATGCTGAAGGTAAAGTAAATACCTGTACCGGTGGTTCCGTAGCTGTGGACTCAGGGACAGCTTCAGTTAATGCTGAGTTGCTCCTTGTTGGAAAGATAATCTCCTTGGTCTCCCAGTTGATAGTTGGATTTTGAGAACGCAGCCAAGGGATGCCTAAAATCACAGGAAAATGAGAAGAAAATAACAAGAAAAAGAATTGCTCTTGATGATTAGGCTCCAACAAAATCTCAAGGTGTTGCGTTCTCCTGATCCACAGGCCCAGAGATTAAAGAAGTTGTCCACTACTATAACCTTTTTTTTTTTCTTTCATAAATCTTGCTATTATGTGCCACTGAAAACATCTACTGTGTTTATTTTAGCAATATTACCTTTTATCATGCTGTAGCAGCACATTTTAGTGCTGGATTCAGCTCTCATGGAGTTAATCGACAACTTCCTTTCTCCTGAGTCATTGTGCTCTAATACTACAAGTTCCATGATGCATTGCACTGCTACTAAGCCTGAACCTAGCACACCCTCTCCAAAACACACCCCAACCCCTCCCTCCTCTCCCTCCTCTAGCTTCAAAAAGATTTGTGATGTCATTTCTGTCCAACCTCCTCTTTTACATTTGTCCAACCCACACTCCATTACACACAGATAGATGGATAGATAGATGGATAGATAGATAGATAGATAGTTAGATACATACAGATATATCTATGTCTATTTCCATAGGTATGTCCATATCCATGTTTCTAAACCCCTTCACCCCCTGGAGCTTTTTTGTTTTTGTTTATCGCTCCCCTTCTTTCCAGAGCCATAATTTTTCCGTCAGTATGGCCATGTGGGGGCTTATCTTTTGCAGAACAAGTTCTACTTTTGAACGCCATCATTGGTTTTAGCATGTCGTGTAGCAGGAAATGTGAAAAAAATTCAAAGTGCAATGAAATGGCAAAAAAAGTGCAATCCCACGCTTGTTTTTTGCTTGGCTTTTTGGCTAGGTTCACTAAATGCTAAGGCTATGTGCACACATTGTGGATTTGATTGCAGATCCGCAGCGTTTTTTGCTGCACTGAATTGCATCAAATCCGCAGTGTAGTGTACAACCAATGTAAGTCTATGGGAGCCGCAGACTTGTGCACATGCTGCGGAAAAAGCCGCACCGAAACCGCACCAAGAACTGCATCAAAACCGCACCAAAAACTGTATCAAAACCGCACCAAAACTGCGAAACTGCACCAGGTTTTGATGCAGTTTTTGGTGCAGTTTTGATGCAGTTTTTGGTGCAGTTTTGATGCTTTTTTTGGTGCGGTTTATGCGCGGTTTTAATGCCGTTTTTGGAAATAAGTAAATAAACGGAAAATGTGCATGATTTGAATGGAAACATGCATGAAAAAACGGATTCCAAGGCCGGATTCATCATTTCACAGCTCAGTTTCATACTTTTTTTGCCGGATCCGTCGCTGTGCGTTTTTTCGCCGGACAGAAAAAACGTTCCTCTGTATGTGTTTTCCATCCGGCGGAAACAGCTTTTTTTGACGGATCCGGCAAAAAACGGATGAAACTCTATGAGAAAAAGACGGATCGTCGGAAAAAAATGGATCCGTTTTTTTCAAAACTCGCCGGATTGTGCCTCACGGCAAAAACCTGATGTGTGAAAGCACCCAAATATATGGATAGATACATCTATGTATCTATAGATATATCTATAGATAAATATATCTATAGATAGATATATCCATAGATATATAATAGAAAGGCCGATGTTTCTATAAGGCTACTTTCACACTTGCGTTTTTCGCAATCCGTCTTTTTGGGAAAAAAACGGATCCTGCAAATGTGCAGGATGCGTTTTTTACCCATAGACGTGTATTAGTGAAGGATCACGACGGATGGCCACACGTCGCGTCCATCGTGCAACGGATGCGTCGTGTTTTGGCGGACCGTTGGCACATCCGTCACGTCTGCCATTTTCTACCGCGCATGCGCGGCCAAAACTCCGCCCCCTCCTCCCCGGACTTCAGAATGGGCAGCGGATGCGTTGAAAAACTGCATCCGCTGCACACGACGTGCACAAATTTCACAACGTGCGTCGGTACGTCGGCCCAACGCATAGCGATGGACCCGTGCCGACGCAAGTGTGAAACAGGGCTTAATGAGCGTTTAATTTAATAAAAAACTGAAAAAAACGGTGTGGGCTCCCGCGCAATTTTCTGTGCCAGAGGGGGAAAGCCGACGGCCGAGGCCAATATTTGTAGCCTGCTATGAATATCAGCCCGCAGCTGTCTGCGTAGCCTTTACTGGCTATTAAAATAGGGGGACCCCCCAAAAAAAATGACGTGGGGTCACCCTATATTTTATAGCCAGAAAGGCTACGCAGACAGCTGCGGGCTGATATTCATAGCCTAGAGAGGGGCCATGGATATTGGTCCCCCCCCCCCGGCTACAAATACCAGTCCGCAGCCACCCCAGAAATGGCGCATCTGTAAGTCTACGTTCACATTAGCGTTCGGCGCCGCAGCGTCGCCGCATGCGTCATGCGCCCCTATATTTAACATGGGGGTGCATGGACATGCATTGTGCTGCGTTTTGCGACGCATGGGTTTTTTTGGCCGCAAGCGTTGGGCGCAGAGGACACAGCAAGTTGCATTTTTTTTGCGTCCAACTTTCGGCCAAAAAGGACGCATGCGTCGTTTTAGCGTGCGTTTTGTTGCATTTTTGTTTGCGTTGCGTCTCCGACGCTGCGGCGCACAACGCAAATGTGAACGTAGCCTTAGATGCGCCAATTCCGGCACTGAGGCTGGTTTCACACTTGCGTTTTTGGACGCTGCGTTTTAGCGCTAAAAAACGCATGCATTTTTTTCCTATACTTAACATTAAAAACGCATGCGTTTTTTCACATGCGTTTTGACGCGTTTTCGGCAACGCATGCGTTTTTGAACGCGCGCGTTTGTTTGCGTTAAAAACGCATGTGTTTTTATAGAAAAAAAACAGAAAAAACACTGAAAAACCACCCACCACCATCAGGGTGATAAAGGGATCCAAACCCTAACCCTACCCCTATAACCTCACCCCTAACCGTGTAATGAACATTTTATGACATAGTGCCACGATATTTAAGTGCCACGTATGTAAGTGCCACGTATGTAAGTGCCACGTATGTAAGTGCCACGTATGTAAGTGCCACGTGTATAAGTGCCACGTATGTAAGTGCCACGTGCCACGTATGTAAGTGCCACGTATGTAAGTGCCACGTATGTAAGTGCCACGTGCCACGTATATAAGTGCCACGTATGTAAGTGCCACGTATATAAGTGCCACGTATGTAAGTGCCACGTATGTAAGTGCCACGTATGTAAGTGCCACGTGCCACGTATATAAGTGCCACGTATGTAAGTGCCACGTGCCACGTATATAAGTGCCACGTATGTAAGTGCCACGTGCCACGTATTTAAGTAAGTGCCACGTATGTAAGTGCCACGTGCCACGTATATAAGTACCACGTATGTAAGTGCCACGTATCTAAGTGCCATGTGCCACGTATGTAAGTGCCACGTATGTAAGTGCCACGTGCCACGTATGTAAGTGTCACGTATGTAAGTGCCACGTATATAAGTGCCACGTATGCAAGTGCCACGTGCCACGTATATAAGTGCCACGTATGTAAGTGCCACGTGCCACGTATGTAAGTGCCACGTATGTAAGTGCCACGTATGTAAGTGCCACGTATGTAAGTGCCACGTGCCACGTATATAAGTGCCACGTATGTAAGTGCCACGTATTTAAGTAAGTGCCACGTATGTAAGTGCCACATGCCACGTATATAAGTACCACGTATGTAAGTGCCACGTGCCACGTATCTAAGTGCCATGTGCCACGTATGTAAGTGCCACGTATGTAAGTGCCACGTGCCACGTATGTAAGTGTCACGTATGTAAGTGCCACGTATATAAGTGCCACGTATGCAAGTGCCACGTGCCACGTATATAAGTGCCACGTATGTAAGTGCCACGTGCCACGTATTTAAAGACAATGGCTCCTGCAGTGCATCACTGAGGTTACTATACACTGGTCTCACTTTATGGCAAAAAGCTGCGTGGGAACTTTCTCATACAGCATACCATAAAGTGAGACTAGGGACTATTTTCTCACAGGGGCGTAGGAATACATTGTGGGGAATACATTGTGGAAGGATACCTTCCTCCCCTCATTGTGTTCCTGGAGCCCCTAGAGAGTGGTTGCATCACCTGATGCTCCTGCTCTCTACGGGAGATCGTCGTGGGACACTCGTTTTAATTGGATTTCTGCGGATCAGGGAGTATAGTGTTTGTTTATTATTTTAATATTTTTTACAGATGACAATGGCTTCGGGGATCAAAGTGACAAGTGATGGTGAGTATGTACTCTATGTTATATGTACTGTATGTATGTTGTATGTATGTACTGTATGTGGCATGTCACATGAAGTCACATGTTGCATGTTGTCGCATGCTGCATGTCGTCGCATGGCGCATGTTGTCGCATGACGCATGTTGTCGCATGCTGCATGTCGTCGCATGTCATCACATGCTGCATGTCGTCGCATGGCACATGTCGTCGCATGGCGTCGCATGGTGCATGTTGTCGCATGCTGCACGTTGGCGCATGTCGTCGCATGCTGCATGTCGTCGCATGGCGCATGTCGTCGCATGGCGCATGTTGTCGCATGGGCATGTCGTCGCATGGCGCATGTTGTCGCATGGCGCATGTTGTCGCATGCTGCACGTCGTCGCATGGCGCATGTTGTCGCATGGCGCATGTTGTCGCATGCTGCACGTCGTCGCATGGTGCATGTTGTCGCATGGTGCATGTTGGCGCATGTTGTCGCATGCTGCATGTTGTCCCATGGCGCATGTTGTCGCATGGCGCATGTTGTCGCATGCTGCACGTCGTCGCATGGCGCATGTTCTGTATGTGTGTATGTACTGTATATGTGTTTTTTTTTTTTACATTCAACACATTAGCCGGATGATGGGACTACTACTGTCCCATCATTGGCTAATGTGTCACTCACTGTCACTGTAGCAGGTAGAGCCCGATGGGACTTGTAGTCCCATCGGACGATGCCTGCACAGAGACACTGGGGCTCTGCATGCCGGTATGTGCGGGCGGCGCCGGTACGTGCGGACCGTGGCTCTGCGTGCCAGCATGTGATGGCCGGCGCCGCCGCCCGCACATACCGGCACCGGCACGCAGAGCCACGCACATCACATCGAGGATTCCCTGCCTAGCCCCGCCCCCAGCACATGCACAGCTCCGCCCGCCCCCCAGCACAGCCCCGCAGGCAGCGGGGCCGGGGCTCTGCATGCCGCGCCGGTATGTGCGGGCCGGGGCTGTGCGGGCCGGCGCTGCCCGCACATACCGGCGCCGGCCCGCACATACCGGAGCCGGCACGCAGAGCCCCGCACATCACATCGTGTATTCCCTGCCTAGCCCCGCCCCCAGCAAGTCCCGCCCGCCCCTAGCACAGCCCCGCAGGCAGCCCACAGCCCAGTCACTCTTGAGTGACTGCTGACTGTGCGGCTGGGACACGCCTGCTGCTGACGTCACGTCAATTTCCAGAGCCTGGAAATTGACGTGACGTCGGCGGAAATAAGCGGCGGCTGCAGCCTGGGGATCACGTGACCCGGACTCAGACGCCGCTACAGCGCCGCTCACAGGCGAAAACGGCAACGGAAGGTAATCACACAATTCATCAGGGGCCCCGGGGGGATACATTGGGGGTTAATTGAAAGTAGTGGACAACCCCTTTAAACTAGTGTTGAGCATTCCGATACCGCAAGGATCGGGTATCGGCCGATATTTGCTGTATCGGAATTCCGATACCGAGATCCGATACCTTTGTGGTATCGGGTATCGGTATCGAAACAACATTAATGTGTAACAGAAAGAATTAAAATAAAAAATATTGCTATACTCACCTCTCCGACGCAGCCTGGACCTCACCGAGGGAACCGGCAGCGTTCTTTGCTTAAAATGCGAGCGTTTCCTTCCTTCCATGACGTCACGGCTTGTGATTGGTCGCGTGCCGCCCATGTGGCCGCGAAGCGACCAATCACAGCAAGCCGTGACGTAATTTTCAGGTCCTTCTAGGCATTCAGTATTTTAAAATTACGTTCCGGCTTTGTGATTGGTCGCGTCGCGGTCACATGGGCGACGCGACCAATCACAAGCCGTGACGTCACAGGAGGCAGGAAACGCGCGCATTTTTAAAATTACGTCCCGGCTTGTGATTGGTCGCGTCGCCCATGTGACCGCGACGCGACCAATCACAAGCCAGAACGTAATTTTAAAATCCTGAAGGACCTGAAATTATGTCACGGCTTGCTGTGATTGGTTGCGTCGCGGCCACATGGGCGACGCGACCAATCACAAGCCGGGACGTCACGGGAGGCAGGACACGCGCGCATTTTAAAATGCGCGCGTGTCCAGCCTCCCGTGACGTCACGGCTTGTGATTGGTCGCGTCGCCCATGTGACCGCGACGCGACCAATCACAAGCCAGAACGTAATTTTAAAATCCTGAAGGACCTGAAATTACGTCACGGCTTGCTGTGATTGGTCGCGTCGCGGCCACATGGGCGGCACGCGACCAATCACAAGCCGGGACTTCACGTAAGGAAGTAAACGCGCGAATTTTAAGCAAAGAACGCTGCCGGTTCCCTCGGTGAGGTGAGTATAGCAATATTTTTTATTTTAAGTCTTTCTTTTACACATTAATATGGATCCCAGGGCCTGAAGGAGAGTTTCCTCTCCTTCAGACCCTGGGAACCATCAGGGATACCGTCCGATACTTGAGTCCCATTGACTTGTATTGGTATCGGGTATCGGTATCGGATTGGATCCGATACTTTGCCAGTATCGGCCGATACTTTCCGATACCGATACTTTCAAGTATCGGACGGTATCGCTCAACACTAAAGGTGACCCATCCACTGTTTCCATGGTAAATGGAGAGGCTCTTTGCTGAATTTCAATACCATGTTCCTTGGCAAATTCGATATCCATAAAAATGCCACCTGCACCAGAGTCAATCATAGCTGCACTGGAAATCCACTGTCCTGTACACAGGATCTTAACTGGGAGAGAACAGTGAGAGTTCTTTTCATTTAGCTCCTTGGCTGGTGATGTCATAGAAAGTGAATGGAATACAGCGTTTAAAGGCAGGCTACATTCAGAGATGTCAGATTCATCATCATAGTTGTCATACTCCCCTACTGCTGCTAGCACCTTGTTAGGCCACTTGGGACACTTGGGACAGTTGATTAGAAAGTGGTCAGACTGGCCGCAGTAGAAACATAGACTTTCTCAAAGGCAATGCTCCCGGCGCTTATTACTCTCGCGCCTCTGAACAGAATCAATTTGCATGGGCACCTCCTCTACCTCTCGAGATGTTTTCCCTGTAGGCTCTTTGGAAGGAAGGGAAAAGTTAGAAATACGGTTATATGCAGCAAACTTCTCCTGCTTACGCTCAGTAAGGCGCATGTCAATGCGCACACAATGCTGTATAAATGTTTCTAGCTCTTGTGGTGATTCAGAGCGAGCTAATTCATCCTTTACAATGCTAGACAGACCCCTTTTAAGAATAGGTAATTGTGCATAACTGTCCCAATTAGTATCTACCGCTAATCTCCTGAATTCAGTAGCATACTCAATAACAAACGTTTAGCCTGGCGTAAAGACAATAAAGCAGATTCAGCAGTTGCACGGCAATTAGGGTCATCAAACATTAATGCCATAGCGGCCAAGAAATCATCCAAGTTATTTAACCGTGGGTCATGAGACTCAATCATCGGATTCGCCCAGGTGAGCGCTCGTGCGGTCAGCAGCATTATTACACACAATACTTTGGATCTGTCATTCGGAAAACGGTCAGCATGCACATCAAAATATAGCATACAGTGATTCACAAAGCCATGAAATTTGTCTCGATCACCATTAAATCTGAATGGGGGCAACTTAGGTGGGCTAGCTGGTGGCGGTTGCCCAGATGGTAAAGTCGCTTGTGCAGCCATTTGCGTGCTTATGCCCTGAAAAGCCCGTCCATACTGGGACTCTATACCAGCAAGTTTGTTTTCCTGGGCTGACATGCAGGTGCTTAAGTCCTGCAAAGTTTGTCCAAACACTTGTTTATTGTGTTCAAAGCTTCCAAACTTCTTTTTCAGACCGTCCACATCTTTCTGCAGTGATCTAATTATGGAAAACACCTGCTCTAGTCTGCTTTCTGCAGTCATTGTTTCAGCAGTCTCCTCTTTTGAGGCTAGAGTATCCTGTAAAGATTGTAAGGGATAACCCAGGAGACTCTTTGCATGGAACAAGACAACTACTGGACACAGTTTTATAAGCGGTAAAGTCTATATTATCACACGGTGATTCAAACAGGTGCAGAGAGAAACTCAAGTCCACAACACTTGGTGTAAATATTAAACGCAGCTTAACAGTCTATAGGAAACTTCAGAGAAAAATGAAATCACGCAGAAAGTCTATGAAGCACAATTATTCTTGAGGATACTTGACACGAATAAGTCCTTGGTAGTGCAAACACAGATAGATATGCTTATAAGGCAGTTCAAATAATATCTTAGCACAACCAGGGAGGCCTGGGTAAAAGTCTCAGGTTTAAGCAGAGCAGCAGCAGCTTACATGTCCAGCAAATGCAGATGGAAACAAACATAAGCAGCCAGATGGAGGTTTACTGGAAACCGATGTATGCAGCAGAAACTCAGAGCTGAGTAGCAGTATCTCCACACAGGTTCACAGGAGCAGGTGCAGGTGCAAAGCCAGGGAGTCGTCAGGAGCTGGATGCAAGGCAGAATACTCTAGCGCAGACTAAAGGCTGGGGTGGAGTTATATAGCAGGAAGACACAGTGCACATGAGACCAAAGACGCCATCTTGGAAAAGGGCAGTAATGCACAAAAGGTAATCAAAATGTTCAGAGTCCTGACACTCCTAATAAAACACAAAACAAGCCGCCCACTCTCCTTCTCCCACCTGCTCTCTCTCTCTCTGCTTTTCCTGACTGCTAGAGACATATCTCCCAATCCTGGACCCCCACAGATCATACCTCCTATTACTACCCCCTCCTATCACTCCCAACCCACTATAAACACCCAAAATCTTGCCCACCTTAAATCCGTTCCCATGACGCCCACCCCCCTGCACACTCTCTCTGGATCACTAAACTCCATGTGATTCATGACCTCTTTACCTCTCGTAATCTTTTCTTTTTGGGCATCACCGAAACATGGCTGATACCCTCTGACACAACCTCCCCCGCTGCACTATGTTACGGTGGACTCCACTTCACCCACACTCCTCGCCCTGGAAATAAACATGATGGAGGAGTGGGCCTTCTCCTTTCTTCCAACTGTACCTTTAACCCAACCCCACGTCTACTCTCCCTTATCCTCCCTTCTTTTGAAGTCCACACTGTCTGCATCTACTCCCCCTATAACCTCCAAATGGCTGTCATGTACCGACCTCCGGGCCCGACCACTGCCTTTATTGACCAATTCTCCACCTGGCTCCTTCACTTTCTCTCTGCTGACATTCCCACCATCATTATGGATGATTTCAACATCTCCATTGACACCCACCAGTCAGCAGCCTCCAAACTCCTGTCCCTTACTTTGCCTTTGGACTTACTCAGTGGTCCTCCTCAGCCACCTACACAGACAGACACACATTAGACCTTGTCTTCACCCATTTCTGCTTCCTAGCTTCACAGCCTCCCCTCTCAATCTATCTAACCACCATCTACTCACTTTCTCATCCCCGTCCTCCTCACCTATCACTAGGGTTGAGAGAAACGGATCAGACAAATTCAAAAATCGCTGACTTTCGGCAAAGTCAGGTTTCATGAAACCCGACCCGATCCTAGTGTGGGATCGGCCATGTGGTCGGTGATCTTTGCGCCAAAGTCGCGTTTCGTATGATGCGTTCAGCGCCATTTCTCAGCCAATGAAGGAGGACACAGAGTGTGGGCAGAGTGATGACATAGGTCTCTGTCCCCACCATCTTAGAGAAGGGCATGACAGTGATTGGCTTGCTTTCTGCGGCGTCACAGGGGGTATAAAGGGGCATGCACGCCGACCGCTATCTTACTTCTGCCAATCTTAGCATAGGGAAAAATTGCTGCAGTTTCGTCAGAAGAAGGGACATAGTTAGGGAGGGAAGATTAACATACAAACCGCTTGTGCTGTAGCGATTTCCACTGTCCAGCACCACCTTTGTTTTGCAGGGACAGTGGAAACTATATCTTTGTGCATCAGCTCTGTAGCTTACTAGGCTGCCTTATAAGGCTTCCTGATAGCTGCATTGCTGTTTGCACTGCAGCTGTGCAAACCAACTGCTTTTTTAAAAGCAAAACTCCTGTTGCTCCTTTCTGCAGTTATCTTGTTTATTTGTCCACACTTTTGTGTGCAGCAGTCCTTTTTGATGCTGCCATACTTGTCCTGAGATCATTGTAGGGAGATTGAAATTGTACTACAGTCCTTGGATTTTTTTCAGATATCTTCCATCCACTTTCTGCCACTTACATTGTGTTATGTTGCACACTGGGCATGAGTTGAGGTGCTGTCTCCCCCCAAAAAAAGGGAGATTCAAATTGTCACAAAGTGGATATACGTCGGTTCTGTTAGTTTGTCGTATATCAGCCAGCCACGTTCTGCCACTTACATTGTGTTGTAAAATACACTGGGCCTGAGTTTGGGTTCAGTCTCCCCCCCAAAAAAATGTGAGATTCAAATTCTCACAAAGTGGATATACCTCAGTCCTCTTAGTTTGACTGCGTATCAGCCAGCCACTTGCTGCCACTCACATTGCGTTGTAAAATACACTGGGCTGAGTTTGGGTTTAGTCTCCCCCCAAAAAAAGTGAGATTCAAATTCTCACAAAGTGGATATACCTCAGTCCTCTTAGTTTGTTGTGTATCAGCCAGTCACTTGAGGCCACTCACATTGCGTTGTAAAATACACTAGGCCTGAGTTGTGGTTCAGTCGCCCCCCAAAAAAAAGTGAGATTCAAATTCTCACAAAGTGGATATACCTCAGTCCTCTTAGTTTGTTGTGTTTAAGCCAGCCACTTGCTGCCACTCACATTTCGTTGCAAAATACACTGGGCCTGAGTTGTGGTGCAGTCTCCCCCCAAAAAAAGTGAGATTCAAATTCTTAGGCTAAGTTCCCATTGCGTTAGGGCAATCTGTTTAGCGCTAAGCGCTAGCGGACTGCGCTAACGCAATGTCTTTTAAGGGGTCGCGTTAAACGTCCCCGCTAGCGCAGATCCCCGATCTGCGAGAGTGGGGAACGGACCTCGGGCGTGCCGCGGACGCTGCAAGCAGTGTCCGAGGCGCGCTACAAAAAAACGGCACATCGCTAGCGCGTGCCAAAAATGACACGCGCTAGCAATGCGCTTTAACATTGCCGGCAATGGGAGCGCTAACGGACGCGTTGCACGGCTTTAATTTCGCCGTGCAATGCTGTCCGTTAGCGCTCACACTAAAACGCAATGGGAACCTAGCCTTACAAAGTGGATATACCTCAGTCCTCTTAGTTTCTCATGTATCAGCCAGCCACTTGCTGCCACTCACATTGCGTTGTAAAATACACTGGGCCTGAGTGTGGTTCACTCTCCCCCCAAAAAAAGTGAGATTCAAATTCTCACAAAGTGGATATACCTCAGTCCTCTTAGTTTGTCGTGTATCAGCCAGCCACTTGCTGCCACTCAAGCTGCATTGTAAAATACACTGGGCCTGAGTGTGGGTTCAGTCTCCCCCCAAAAAATTGAGATTCAAATTCTCACAAAGTGGATATACCTCAGTCCTCTTAGTTTGTTGTGTATCAGCCAGCGACTTGCTGCCACTCACATTGCGTTGTAAAATACACTAGGCCTGAGTTGTGGTTCAGTCTCCCCCCAAAAAAAAGGGAGATTCAAATTTTCACAAAGTGGATATACCTAAGTCCTCTTAGTTTGTTGAGTATCAGCCAGCCACTTGCTGCCACTCAAGCTGCATTGTAAAATACACTGGGCCTGAGTGTGGGTTCAGTCTCCCCCCAAAAAATTGAGATTCAAATTCTCACAAAGTGGATATACCTCAGTCTTCTTAGTTTGTCGTGTATCAGCCAGCCACTTGCTGCCACTCACATTGCATTGTAAAATACACTGGGCCTGAGTTTGTGTTCAGTCTCCCCCCCAAAAAAGTGAGATTCAAATTCTCACAAAGTGGATATACCTCAGTCTTCTTAGTTTGTCGTGTATCAGCCAGCCACTTGTTGCCACTCACATTGCATTGTAAAATACACTGGGCCTGAGTTGTGGTGCAGTCTCCCCCCAAAAAAAGTGAGATTCAAATTCTCACAAAGTGGTTATACCTCAGTCCTCTTAGTTTGTTGTGTATCAGCCAGCCACTTGCTGCCACTCACATTGCGTTGTAAAATACACTGGGCCTGAGTTGTGGTGCAGTCTCCCCCCAAAAAAGTGAGATTCAAATTCTCACAAAGTGGATATACCTCAGTCCTCTTAGTTTGTTGTGTATCAGCCAGCGACTTGCTGCCACTCACATTGCGTTGTAAAATACACTAGGCCTGAGTTGTGGTTCAGTCTCCCCCCAAAAAAAAGGGAGATTCAAATTTTCACAAAGTGGATATACCTAAGTCCTCTTAGTTTGTTGAGTATCAGCCAGCCACTTGCTGCCACTCAAGCTGCATTGTAAAATACACTGGGCCTGAGTGTGGGTTCAGTCTCCCCCAAAAAAATTGAGATTCAAATTCTCACAAAGTGGATATACCTCAGTCTTCTTAGTTTGTCGTGTATCAGCCAGCCACTTGCTGCCACTCACATTGCATTGTAAAATACACTGGGCCTGAGTTTGTGTTCAGTCTCCCCCCCAAAAAAGTGAGATTCAAATTCTCACAAAGTGGATATACCTCAGTCTTCTTAGTTTGTCGTGTATCAGCCAGCCACTTGTTGCCACTCACATTGCATTGTAAAATACACTGGGCCTGAGTTGTGGTGCAGTCTCCCCCCAAAAAAAGTGAGATTCAAATTCTCACAAAGTGGATATACCTCAGTCCTCTTAGTTTGTTGTGTATCAGCCAGCCACTTACATTGTGTTGTGTGTTGTGAATTCTGGTCTTGGGCTCCCTCCGGTGGTTGTAAGTGGTAGCGCTGCTGTCTCTGAATCGCAGCATTTATCAGGTGTGTTTACTTTTTGCAATTGTGACTGGGCTATTTAGTCTTGCTTCACCCTTTAGTCAGTGCCAGTTGTCCATTGTTCCTGGAGGATTCACATCTCTGCCTGGTCTCTCCTGCTTTGCAGTTCATTTCAACAAAGATAAGTTCTGGCCTTGATTTTTTGCTGTCCACATGCTGTGGCCTTATTGTTCAGTTCTTTTCCATGTTTTTGTCTTGTCCAGCTTGGTCTGTATAAGGATTTGTTTAGCCAAGCTAGTATCTCTGGAGATGCAGATATACCCTCCATATCTTTAGTTAGCTGTGGAGATTTTGTATTTTCTGTGGTGGATATTTTCTAGTGTTTTAATACTGACCGCATAGTACTCTGTCCTATCCTTTCTATTTAGCTAGAAGTGGCCTCATTTGCTAAATTCTGATTTCAGTCTGTGTATGTTTTTTCCCTCTCCTCTCACAGTCAATATTTGTGAGGGGCTGTCTATCCTTTGGGGATTTTCTCTGAGGCAAGAAAGATTTCACTTTTCTATCTCTAGGGGTAATTAGTCCTCTGGCTGTGTCAAGATGTCTAGGGAGTGCTAGGTACATTCCACGGCTACTTCTAGTTGCAGTGTTAAGTTCAGGGTCTGCGGTCAGTACAGGTACCACCTTATCCAGAGTACGCCTCATGCTGCTCTTAGGCCACCAGATCATAACAGTACAACTGGCCAACAATTAGTTAACCGCATCTCAGAAGAAGGGAAGGAAAGTGCTGAGCCATTTTTTTTTCTGTAGTCTGTTGTGTTTTTTTTTTCTTCCCTCTTTACCTCTGGGTGGCTCAGGAGCTCGGCGCTGGTATGAATGTTCAGGGATTGGCTTCTCGTGTGGATCAACTTGCTGCTAGAGTACAAGGTATTTCCGATTATATCGTTCAGACTCTGGTTTTAGAGCCTAGAATTCCAACTCCTGATTTGTTTTTTGGGGATAGGTCCAAATTTCCGAGCTTTAAAAATAACTGTAAACTGTTTTTTGCTCTGAAACCCCGTTCCTCTGGTGACCTCATCCAGCAGGTTAAAATTGTTACATCTCTGCTGCGTGGTGACCCCCAGGATTGGGCATTTGCCCTGGAACCTGGGAATCCGGCGTTGCTTAATGTTGACGCCTTTTTTCAGGCGCTTGGGTTATTGTATGACAAACCTAATTCAGTGGATCATGCTGAGAAGACCTTGTTGGCCCTGTCTCAGGGTCAAGAAGCGGCAGAATCATATTGCCAGAAGTTTAGAAAATGTTCTGTACTGACTGAAAGGAATGAGGATGCCTTGGCGGCAATCTTCAGAAAGGGTCTTTCTGAATCCATTAAAGATGTTATGGTGGGGTTCCCCACGCCTGCTGGTCTGAGTGATTCTATGTCTCTGGCCATTCAGATTGATCGGCGCTTGCGCGAGCACAGAGTTGTGCACACTATGGCATTGTCTTCCGAGCGGAGTCCTGAGCCTATGCAGTGTGATAGGATTGTGTCTAGAGCTGAACGACAAGGATTCAGACTTCAGAATAGGTTGTGTTTTTACTGCAGCGATTCTGCTCATGTTATTTCTGATTGCCCTAAGCGTACCAAGAGAATCGCTAGTTCTGTTACCATCAGTACTGTACAACCTAAATTTCTGTTATCTGTGACCCTGATCTGCTCATTATCGTCATTTTCTGTCATGGCATTTTTGGATTCAGGCGCCGCTCTAAACTTAATGGACTTAGAATTTGCCAGACGTTGTGGTTTCCCCTTGCAGCCTTTGCAGAGTCCTATTCCTTTGAGGGGCATTGATGCTACACTGTTGGCTAAAAATAAACCTCAGTTTTGGACACAGATGACCATGTGTATGGCGCCAGCCCATCAGGAAGATTGTCGTTTTCTGGTGTTGCATAATTTGCATGATGCTATTGTGCTGGGTTTCCCATGGTTACAGGTGCATAATCCGGTATTAGATTGGAAATTTATGTCTGTGACTAGTTGGGGTTGTCAGGGGGTCCATGGTGACGTTCCTTTGATGTCAATTGCCTCCTCCCCCTCTTCTGAAATTCCTGAGTTTTTGTCAGATTTCCAGGATGTATTCAATGAGCCCAAGTCCAGTTCCCTTCCACCGCATAGGGACTGTGATTGTGCTATTGACTTGATTCCAGGCTGTAAGTTCCCTAAGGGCCGACTTTTAAACCTGTCTGTGCCAGAACATACCGCCATGCGGAGCTATGTTAAGGAGTCCTTGGAGAAGGGGCATATTCGGCCATCTTCTTCACCATTGGGAGCAGGTTTTTTTTTGTTGCCAAAAAAGATGGCTCCTTGAGACCCTGTATTGATTATCGCCTCTTGAATAAGATCACAGTCAATTTCCAATACCCTTTG
Source organism: Ranitomeya variabilis (assembly GCF_051348905.1). Classification (NCBI taxonomy): domain Eukaryota; kingdom Metazoa; phylum Chordata; class Amphibia; order Anura; family Dendrobatidae; genus Ranitomeya; species Ranitomeya variabilis. The sequence goes on along the minus strand of NC_135235.1, from coordinate 325,168,993 downwards.
CCTTGGCTTTCTGATCTGTTTGCTAGGATTAAGGGGGCTAGTTGGTTTACTAAGATTGACCTTCGAGGGGCATATAATCTTGTTCGTATTAAGCAGGGTGACAAATGGAAAACTGCATTTAATACGCCCGAAGGCCATTTTGAATACCTTGTGATGCCATTCGGACTCTCTAATGCTCCATCTGTGTTTCAGTCCTTCATGCATGATATATTTCGGAATTATCTTGATAAATTCATGATTGTATATTTGGATGATATTTTGATTTTTTCAGATGATTGGGAGTCTCATGTGAAACAAGTCAGGATGGTATTTCAGATCCTTCGTGATAATGCCTTGTTTGTGAAGGGGTCTAAGTGCCTCTTTGGAGTACAGAAGGTTTCTTTTTTGGGCTTCATTTTTTCTCCCTCATCTATAGAAATGGATCAGGTTAAGGTTCAGGCCATTCATGATTGGATCCAGCCCACATCCATGAAGAGCCTTCAGAAATTTTTGGGCTTTGCTAATTTTTATCGCCGTTTCATTGCCAACTTCTCCAGTGTGGTAAAACCCCTGACCGATTTGACGAAGAAAGGCGCTGATGTGACGAATTGGTCCTCTGCGGCTGTTTTTGCCTTTCAGGAGCTTAAACGCCGATTTACTTCTGCCCCTGTGTTGCGTCAGCTGGATGTTTCTCTTCCTTTTCAGGTTGAGGTTGACGCTTCTCAGATTGGGGCAGGGGCCGTTTTGTCTCAGAGGAATTCTGATGGTTCCTTGATGAAACCGTGTGCCTTCTTTTCTCGAAAAGTTTTCGCCTGCGGAATGCAATTATGATGTCGGCAATCGCGAGTTGTTGGCTATGAAGTGGGCATTTGAGGAGTGGCGACATTGGCTTCAGGGGGCCAAGCACCGTATTGTGGTCTTGACCGATCATAAGAATCTGATTTATCTCGAGTCTGCCAAATGGCTGAATCCTAGACAGGCCCGATGGTCCCTGTTTTTCTCCCGTTTTGATTTTGTGGTCTCGTATCTTCTGGGTTCTAAGAATATTAAGGCTGATGCCCTCTCTAGGAGCTTTTTGCCTGATTCTCCTGGAGTCCTTGAGCCGGTCGGTATTCTGAAGGAAGGGGTGATTCTTTCTGCCATCTCCCCTGATTTACGATGGGTTCTTCAGGAATTTCAGGCTGATAAACCTGACCGCTGTCCAGTGGGGAAATTGTTTGTTCCTGACAGATGGACTAGTAAAGTGATTTCGGAGGTTCATTGTTCTGTGTTAGCTGGTCATCCTGGGATTTTTGGTACCAGAGATTTGGTTGGTAGGTCCTTTTGGCGGCCTTCTTTGTCACGGGATGTACGTTCTTTTGCGCAGTCCTGTGGGACTTGTGCTCAGGCCAAGCCTTGCTGTTCCCGCGCTAGTGGGTTGCTTTTGCCTTTGCCGGTCCCTGAGAGGCCTTGGACGCATATTTCTATGGATTTTATTTCGGATCTTCCGGTTTCCCAGAGGATGTCAGTTATCTGGGTGGTTTGTGACCGGTTTTCTAAGATGGTTCATTTGGTACTTTTGCCTAAGTTGACTTCCTCTTCTGATTTGGTTCCGTTGTTTTTCCAGCATGTGGTTCGTTTGCATGGCATTCCGGAGAATATTGTGTCCAATAGAGGTTCCCAGTTTGTTTCTAGGTTTTGGCGGGCCTTTTGTGATAGGCTGGGCATTGATTTGTCTTTTTCTTCCGCATTTCATCCTCAGACAAATGGCCAAACCGAGCGAACTAATCAGACTTTGGAAACTTATTTGAGATGCTTTGTGTCTGCTGATCAGGATGATTGGGTGGCTTTCTTGCCATTGGCCGAGTTTGCCCTTAATAATTGGGCTAGTTCTGCTACCTTGGTTTCAACCTTCTTTTGTAACTCTGGTTTTCATCCTCGTTTTTCTTCGGGGCAGGTTGAGCCTTCTGATTGTCCTGGGGTGGACTCTGTGGTTGACAGGTTGCAGCAAATTTGGGCTCATGTTGTTGACAATTTGGTGTTGTCTCAGGAGGGGGCTCAGCGTTTTGCTAACCGTCGTCGGTGTGTTGGTTCCCGGCTTCGGGTTGGGGATTTGGTCTGGTTGTCTTCCCGTCATGTCCCTATGAAGGTTTCTTCCCCTAAGTTTAAGCCTCGGTTTATTGGCCCTTATAGGATTTCTGAGATTATCAATCCAGTGTCTTTTCGTTTGGCCCTTCCAGCCTCTTTTTCCATCCATAATGTTTTTCATAGATCTTTGTTGCGGAAATATGTGGTGCCCGTTGTTCCCTCTGTTAATCCTCCTGCCCCAGTGTTGATTGATGGGGAGTTGGAGTATGTGGTTGAGAAGATTTTGGATTCTCGTTTTTCGAGGCGGAAGCTTCAGTATCTTGTCAAATGGAAGGGTTATGGCCAGGAGGATAATTCTTGGGTTGTTGCCTCCGATGTTCATGCTGATGATTTGGTTCGTGCCTTTCATTTGGCTCATCCGGATCGGCCTGGGGGCTCTGGTGAGGGTTTGGTGACCCCTCCTCAAGGGGGGGTACTGTTGTGAATTCTGCTCTTGGGCTCCCTCCGGTGGTTGTAAGTGGTAGCGCTGCTGTCTCTGAATCGCAGTATTTATCAGTAGGGTTGAGCGACTTTTATTTTTATAGGATCGGGTCAGGTTTCACGAAACCCGACTTTCTCAAAAGTCGGGTCGAGTGAAATCGGCCGATCCTATAAAAAAGTCGGGTCGGGGTCGGCCGAAACACAAAACCCAATGCAGTGCAATGGGATACTATGGTTCCCAGGGTCTGAAGGAGAGGAAACTCTCCTTCAGGCCCTGGGATCCATATTAATGTGTAACATAAAGAATCAAAATAAAAAATATTGATATACTCACCCTCGGACGCGCCCTGGTACTAACTGGCAGCCTTCCTTCCTAAGAATGAGCGCGTGAATGACCTGAGGTGACGTTGCGGCTTGTGATTGGTCACGAGTGGTCACATGGACAAGCCGCGACGTCATCTAAGGTCCTTCACGCGCTCATTCTTAGGAAGGAAGGCTGCCGGAAAGAAGCAGGGTGCGTCCGAGGGTGAGTATATACCTAATAGGAATATACTCACCCTCGGATGCGCCCTGCTTCTTTCCGGCAGCCTTCCTTCCTAAGAATGAGCGCGTGAAGGACCTTAGATGACGTCGCGGCTTGTCCATGTGACCGCTCATGACCAATCACAAGCCGCGACGTCACCGTAGGTCATTCACGTGCTCATTCTTAGGAAGGAAGGCTGTCAGTTAGTACCAGGGCGCGTCCAAGGGTGAGTATATCAATATTATTTATTTTGATTCTTTATTTTACACTTAAATATGGATTCCGATACCGATTCCCGGTATCGCAAACATATCAGAACTCGGTATCGGAATTCCGATACCAGATTCAGAAGATCGCCGACCTCATGGCCGACCCCACACAGGGGTCGGGTCGGGTTTCATGAAACCCGACTTTGCCAAAAGTCGGCGACTTCTGAAAATGGCTGACCCGTTTCGCTCAACCCTATTTATCAGGTGTGTTCACTTTTTGCAATTGTGACTGGGCTATTTAGTCTTGCTTCACCCTTTAGTCAGTGCCAGTTGTCCCTTGTTCCTGGAGGATTCACATCTCTGCCTGGTCTCTCCTACTTTGCAGTTCATTTCAACAAAGATAAGTTCTGGCCTTGATTTTTTGCTGTCCACATGCTGTGGCCTTATTGTTCAGTTCTTTTCCATGTTTTTGTCTTGTCCAGCTTGGTCTGTATAAGGATTTGTTTAGCCAAGCTGGTATCTCTGGAGATGCAGATATACCCTCCATATCTTTAGTTAGCTGTGGAGATTTTGTATTTTCTGTGGTGGATATTTTCTAGTGTTTTAATACTGACCGCATAGTACTCTGTCCTATCCTTTCTATTTAGCTACAAGTGGCCTCCTTTGCTAAATTCTGATTTCAGTCTGTGCATGTTTTTTCCCTCTCCTCTCACAGTCAATATTTGTGGGGGGCTGTCTATCCTTTGGGGATTTTCTCTGAGGCAAGATAGATTTCCCTTTTCTATCTCTAGGGGTAATTAGTAGTGTTGAGCATTCCGATACTGCAAGTATCGGGTATCGGCCGATACTTGCTGTATCGGAATTCCGATACCGAGATCCGATATTTTTGTGATATCGGGTATCGGTATTGAAACAACATTAATGTAAAAATGTGTAAAAGAGAGAATTAAAATAAAAAAATATTGCTATACTCACCTCTCCGACGCAGCCCGCACCTTACCGAGGGAAGCGGCAGCGTTCTTTGTTTAAAATTCGCGCTTTTCTTTCCTTTACGTGAGTCCCGGCTTGTGATTGGTTGCGTGCCGCCCATGTGACCGGGACGCAACCAATCACAGCAAGCCGTGACGTAATTTCAGGTCCTTCAGGATTTTAAAATTACGTTCCGGCGTTGTGATTGGTTGCGTCACAGTCACATGGGAGACGCAACCAATCACAGCAAGCCGTGACGTAATTTCAGGTCCTTAAGGATTTTAAAATTACGTCCCGGCTTTGTGATTGGTCCGCGTCCCGGCAACATGGCCGCCATTAACCAATCACAAGCCGTGACGTCACGGGAGGCTGGACACGCGCGCTTTTTAAAATGGGCGCGTGTCCAGCCTCCCGTGACGTCCCGGCTTGTGATTGGTTGCGCCGCGGTCAACCAATCACAAGCCGGGAGGCTGGACACGCGCCCATTTTAAAAAGCGCGCGTGTCCAGCCTCCCGGCTTGTGATTGGTTGACCGCGGCGCAACCAATCACAAGCCGGGACGTCACGGGAGGCTGGACACGCGCCCATTTTAAAAAGCGCGCGTGTCCAGCCTCCCGTGACGTCACGGCTTGTGATTGGTTAATGGCGGCCATGTTGCCGGGACGCGGACCAATCACAGCAAGCCGTGACGTAATTTCGTCACGGCTTGCTGTGATTGGTCCGCGTCCCGGCAACATGGCGCCGTGACCAATCATAAGCCGGGACGTCACTGGAGGCTGGACACGCGCGCTTTTTAAAATGGGCGCGTGTCCAGCCTCCCGTGACGTCCCGGCTTGTGATTGGTTAATGGCGGCCATGTTGCCGGGACGCGGACCAATCACAGCAAGCCGTGACGTAATTTCGTCACGGCTTGCTGTGATTGGTCTGCGTCCCGGCAACATGGCCGCCCTGACCAATCACAAGCCGGGACTTCACGTAACCAAGTAAAAGCGCGAATTTTAAACAAACAACGCTGCCGGTTCCCTCGCTGAGGTCCAGGCTGCGTCGGAGAGGTGAGTATAGCGATATTTTTTATTTTAATTCTTTCTTTTACACATTTATATGGATCCCAGGGCCTGAAGGAGAGTTTCCTCTCCTTCAGACCCTGGGAACCATCAGGAATACTGTCCGATACTTGAGTCCCATTGACTTGTATTGGTATCGGTATCGGATTGGATCCGATACTTTGCCGGTATCGGCCGATACTTTCCGATACCGATACTTTCAAGTATCGGACGGTATCGCTCAACACTAGTAATTAGTCCTCCGGCTGTGTCGAGATGTCTAGGGAGCGCTAGGTACATTCCACGGCTACTTCTAGTTGCGGTGTTAAGTTCAGGGTCTGCGGTCAGTACAGGTACCACCTTCTCCAGAGTACATCTCATGCTGCTCTTAGGCCACCAGATCATAACAGTTGTGTTGTACACTTGGCCTGAGTTGTGGTGCTGTCTCCCCAAAATAAAAAGGAAGATTTAAATTCTCAACAAGTTTATATTCACCTTCTACCTTGTTTTACTGTACCATATAACGGTTGTTATTTTGGTTACATTTTCCCAAAAATTAGGAAGTCTGGTGAAAGAGACCGTGGGCGTAGGTTGCCAGCTGGTACTGATGGTGGTGGTGATGCATCTGGTGGTAGTGGGAAAAGCACAATAGCACCTAAGGCTGGAGGTGTTGAGCCAGCTCATCATCTGGCTACACAAGGCCTTGAAGGCTCCCTTATCTGGGAGTAGGAAAACAGCTTTTAAAGCCAGAGTAGCAGGAAAAATTTTGGCTTTCATTGCTGACTCAGCCTCTATCTCTTTTGCCTCCTCTTCAGAAAGTTCCAAATATAAAAGCAGCGAGTTGTCAGTGGATGCTCCCGGTCAGGAGCAAGATGTTTCCTTGTGCCCAAACCAAAAGTGCAGGATGCGTCAGGCCACACTACAGGTTACTCCATGGAGCTCTTTACACATACCGTGCTTGGGTTAGAAAGGGAAATTGTTAACTGCCCATTACAAGATGAATCGGACATGGAGTGCACTGATGCACAGCCACAGCTAGATTATTATGCTGTTCCATTGACTTAGATCACTACATTGCCCTCGCAGTGTACTGAGCCAGAATCTCACCCTGAGACTATGGTGCCCCGTCCCGAATGCTATAGCACCTTACACGGTGACACAGAGGAAGGTGCACCTGACATTGAAGAGGAGGTGATGTATGACCCAGTTGTTGACCAAGATTGGCAGCCATTGGGGGAAGAGGGTGCTGCTGCCAGTAGCTCAGAAGCAGAGGAGGATGATCCGCAGCAGCCATCTACATCGCTACAGCTGTCATCTGGCAGGCCCGTATCAGGCCAAAAACGTGTGTCAAAACCAAAAACAGTTTTAGGACAGCATGGCCATTCGGTGAAAGTAGCACAGCGTGCAATGCCTGAAAAGGTATTCAATAGTAGGAAGAGTGCAGTGTGGCAATTTTTTTTAACCAAGATGCGAATGATCAGTGCAAAGTTATCTGTAAGAAATGCTCAAAGACCTTTAGCAGAGGGAAGAATCTTCAAAATTTAAATACAACGTGCATGCATAGACATTTAACCAGCATGCACTTGCAAGCCTGGACTAACTACCAAATGTCACATACCATTGGCGCACTTGCTCAGAATGAAGGTAGTCAGCAACGCTACATTGCTTCCCTTACTGTAAGCCCACCGGTTAAGACACCACCAGCAACAAATGTGGAGGTATCGTCGCAAGGCCAAAGCAGTCAGGGAATCACAAGGTTATTGGTAGGAAACACTATATGTAGGCCAACATCAAGAATACAATCACCAACCCTCTCTCAATCCGCCATGTCCACCACCACCACCAACGCTAGTTCCACCATATGCAGCTCTCTAGTCCAGCTCACCCTACAAGAGACTCTCGTTAGGAAAAGAAAGTACTCCTCCTCTCATCTGCATACACAGGGCTTGAATGCCCACATTGCTAGACTAATCTCGTTAGAGATGATGCCCTACCGGTTGGTTGAAAGCGAAGCTTTCAAAGACCTGATGGCCTACACAGTACCATGCTATGACCTACCCAGTCGGCAATTCTTTGTGAAAAAAGCTATCCCAGCCCTCCACCAGCATGTCAAAGACCGCATTGTCCATGCACTGAGGCAATCAGTCAGTGGAAATGTGCACCTCACAACAGATGCATGGATCAGTAGGCATAGCCAGGGATGTTACGTGTCCATCACGGCACACTGGGATAATGTGGTGGATGCAGGGTCCACTGGGGACAGCCATAGTGGGACAGTTCTGCCTAGCCCACGGTCTAGGAAACAGTTGGCTGTAGGCGTTCGCCACCCCTCCTCCTCCTCCTCCATAAGCGAAAGGTCGTCCACAGAGCGCAGTCGCACAACCACTCCATCCGCAGCTGCCAGTGTTGCACACGAGGTGTCCCATTATCGAACAGCTAGTGGTAAGCGTCAGCAGGCTGTGTTACAAATGAAGTGTTTGGGGGACAACATACACACCACGGAAGTACTGGCCGTGTACTTGCAGCAAGAAACTCAGTCATAGCTGGGCAGTGTACATCTTGAGGCAGGCAAGGTAGTCAGTGATAACGGAAGGAATTTTATGGCTGCCATAGCCCTTTCAGAACTGAAACATATACCTTGCCTGGCTCACACCTTGAACCTGGTGGTGCAGTGCTTCCTGAAAAATTATCCGGGGTTACCAGCCCTGCTCCTGAAGGTGCGAAGACTTTGCTCGCACATCCGCCGGTCGCCCGTACACTCCTGCCGTATGCTGAACAATCAGCGATCGCTGAATCTTCCCCAGCACCGCCTAATAATCGACGTTGCCACAAGGTGGAACTCCACACTGCACATGCTTCAGAGGCTGTGCGAACAGAGGCGTGCTGTAATTTATTTGTGGGAGGATACACATACACGGGCAGGCACTTGGATGGCAGACATGGAGTTGACTGGTGTGCAGTGGTCGAAGCTACAAGACCTCTGTCAAGTCCTTCAGTGTTTTGAGGAATGCACATGGCTGGTAAGTGCAGACGATGCCATCATACGCATGAGCATCCCCCTAATGCATCTGCTGATGCAAAGTTTAACGCACATTTATGAGCAGGCATCTGCAGCCAAAGAGGAGGGAAGCCTTGATGACAGTCAGCCATTGTCAGCTCAGGGAACTCTCCAGGACGAGGTGGCGGACGAAGAGGAGGAGGAGGAGGATGATGGGGATGAATATTTATGGGAGGAGGATGCTTCTCAGGAGACAATAGAAACTGGTGGCGTTGCAAGGTCAGGTACAGGGTTTTTGTGGGAGACAAGTGATGTGGATTTGCAAGAAAGTGCTCCTCAACCCAGCACAAGCAGTGAATTGACACCTGGAACATTGGCCCACATGGCTGAGTATGCCTTGCGTATCCTAAAAAGGGACCCCCGCATTATCAAAATGATGACTACTGGTTGGCCTGTCTCCTAGATCCACGATATAAAGGAAAATTACAAAATATCATGCCACATGAGAACCTTGAGCAAATATTGGCTACCAAACAGGCAACTCTTGTAGACCATTTGGTTCAGACATTTCCAGCACACAGTGGCGGTGATGGTTCTCACATGAGCCGTAGTGGGCAACATGGCAGAGGTGTTAGAGGTGCACAAATCCGAAGTGGCATTGGACAGAGGGGTTTTATGACCAGGTTGTGGAGTGATTTCGCAACGACCTCTGACACGACAGGTACTGCTGCATCGATTCCAAGTGACAGGAGACAGCATTTGTCCAGTATGGTTATGAACTACTTTTCCGCCCTTATCGATGTTCTCCCTCACAAGTCATTCCCCTTTGATTACTGGGCATCTAAAATAGACACCTGGCCTGAATTGGCAGAATATGCATTACAGGAGCTTGCATGCCCTGCTGCTAGTGTGCTATCAGAAAGAGTATTCAGTGCTGCTGGTTCAATACTGACCGAAAAAAGGACACGTCTGGCTACCCGAAATGTTGATGATCTAACCTTCATTAAAATGAACCAATCATGGATTTCAAATTATTTGGCCCCACCTTCCCCTGCTGACACATAGCTTGCCCGAAAAATGCCTTGCTTTTGGCCTCCTCTTACTGACTTCTCCAATTCCTCCATTTGCAGCTGCAGAATGTCCACCATAGGCCATTTTTATACCTCCCTAAATGGGTTGACTCCCCCCACAGGGCCGTGGTTACCACCTGGCGCAAGCACCCGTGTGAGTGCCGTTTGCCTGGACAGGTGGGTGTGCCCACTCTTGGGCGACGGCACTGGCACAGGGTCCCTCATAGTACAATGAAGTGTCTCTGACGGTGGTGGTGCACAACCAACGTCAGACACACCGTCGTAATATGAGGGGCCCTGAGCCAGTACCGCAGCCCACGAGAGTGTGTTCCCCCCAGCTCGAACAGTGCTCTACCACTTGCAATACTTACCTCTCCCTGCTCCACCACTGTGTAATCTGTGCTGTTATATCCTTCAATGGCACTGCCAATACAAATTTGTTGAAATGATAGATGATAGTTAAAATATACAGGGGCCCTGGCCTCCATTTAGAGCAGTTAATACGTTGCACCTACTACCACTGTCTGCTACTCAGCAGAGGAGCCCACCCCTGTACCTAGCTATGCCAGCAGGTTATTTCTGAAAAAAATTTTGGCAGACATTTAGCCTACTTTATTATTAGGGCCTACTCAATGTGTCAGCCACTCCATACAATTGTCCTCCGCTGAACCAAGCAACGCCGCCTGGTTATTCCTATTAACAATTTTGAACTGCATTTAGCCTACTTACTTATTTGGGCCTACTCACTGTGTCAGCCACTCCTTACAATTGTCCTCAGCTGAACACAGCAATGCCGCCTGTGTACTCCTGTTACAAATTTTGAACTGCATTTAGCCTACTTTTTTATTTTAGGCCTACTACCTGTGTCTGTCTGCCCCACTCCTTACAGTTGTCCTCCACTGAACAAAGCTATGCCGCCTATGTACTCCTATTACAAATTTTGAACTACTGCATTTAGCCAACTTACTTATTTGGGCCTAGTAACTGTGTCAGCCAGTCCTTACAGTTGTCCTCCACTGAACAAAGCTATGCCACCTGTGTAGTCCTGTTACAAATTTTGAACTGCATTTAGCCTACTTTTTATTTTAGGCCTACTACATGTGTCTGTCTGCGCCACTCCTTACAGTTGTCCTCCACTGAACAAAGCTATGCCGCCTGTGTACTCCTGTTACAAATTTTGAACTGCATTTAGCCTACTTACCGTATATACTCGAGTATAAGCCGAGATTTTCAGCCCAAATTTTTGGGCTGAAAGTGCCCCTCTCGGCTTATACTCGAGTCACGGTTGGCGGTGGGGTTGGCGGGTGAGGGGGAGAGAGCGTGTCGCATACTCACCTAGTCCCGGCGCTACTGGCGCTCCCCCTGCCCGTCCCACGGTCTTTGGTGCCGCAGCTCGTCCCCTGTTCCGCGGTCACATGGTACTGCTCATTAGAGAAATGAATATGGACTCCACTGCCATAGGGGTGGAGCCGCAAATTCATTCCTCTAATCAGCGGTAACGGTGACCGCTGACAGAGGAAGAGGCTGCGGCACCCGGGGACCATCTGTCCGGGATAAGGAGCCAGGGACGTCGGGAGCAGGTAAGTATCTCATAGTTACCTGTCCGCGTTCCACATGCCGGGCACTGCTCCATCTTCCCGGCGTCTCTCCGCACTGACTGTTCAGGTCAGAGGGCATGATGACGCATATAGTGTGCGCGCCGCCCTCTGCCTGAACAGTCAGTGCAGAGAGACGCCGGGACGGGATGCTGAGGAGCTGCAAGCAAGAGAGGTGAGTATGTGTTTTTTTTTTTTATTGCAGAAGCAGCAGCATTGTATATAGCACAGATTTATGTGGAGAATCTATGGGGCAACGGTGCAGAGCATTATATAAATGGCACAGCTTTATGTGGAGCATCTATGGGGCCATAATCAAAGGTGCAGAGCATTCTATATGGCACAGCTATCTATGGGGCCATAATCAAAGGTGCAGGGCATTATATATGGCACAGCTATCTATGGGGCCATAATCAAAGGTGCAGAGCATTGTATATGGCACAGCTATCTATGGGGCCATAATCAAAGGTGCAGAGCATTATATATGGCACAGCTATCTATGGGGCCATAATCAAATGTGCAGAGAATTGTATATGGCACAGCTATCTATGGGGCCATAATCAAATGTGCAGAGAATTGTATATGGCACAGCTATCTATGGGGCCATAATCAAAGCTGCAGTGCATTGTATATGGCACAGCTATCTATGGGGCCATAATCAAAGCTACAGAGCATTGTATATGGCACAGCTTTCTATGGGGCCATAATCAAAGGTGCAGAGCATTGTATATGGCACAGCTATCTATGGGGCCATAATCAAAGGTGCAGAGCATTGTATATGGCACAGCTATCTATGGGGCCATAATCAAAGGTGCAGAGCATTGTATATGGCACAGCTATCTATGGGGCCATAATCAAAGGTGCAGAGCATTTTATATGGCACAGCTTTCTATGGAGCATCTATGGGGCCATAATCAAAGGTGCAGAGCATTGTATATGGCACAGCTTTCTATGGAGCATCTATGGGGCCATAATCAAAGGTGCAGAGCATTGTATATGGCACAGCTTTCTATGGAGCATCTATGGGGCCATAATGAACTGTGCAGAGCATTACATATGGGGCAGCTTTATGTGGAGTCTATGGGGCTATACTGAACGGTGCAGAGCATTATATATGGCACAGCTTCATGTGGAGCATCTATGGGGCCATAATGAACAGTGCAGAGCATTATATGTGGCACAGCTTTAGTTGGAGCATCTATGGGGCCATAATGAACAGTATGGAGCATCTATTTTTAATTTTGAAATTCACCGGTAGCTGCTGCATTTTCCACCCTAGGCTTATACTCGAGTCAATAAGTTTTCCCAGTTTTTTGTGGCAAAATTAGGGGGGTCGGCTTATACTCGGGTCGGCTTATACTCGAGTATATACGGTACTTATTTGGGCCTAGTAACTGTGTCAGCCAGTCCTTACAGTTGTCCTCCACTGAACAAAGCTATGCCACTTGTGTAGTCCTGTTACAAATTTTGAACTGCATTTAGCCTACTTTTTTATTTTAGGCCTACTACCTGTGTCTGTCTGCGCCACTCCTTACAGTTGTCCTCCACTGAACAAAGCTATGCCGCCTGTGTACTTCTGTTACAAATTTTGAACTGCATTTAGCCTACTTACTTATTTGGGCCTAGTAACTGTGTCAGCCAGTCCTTACAGTTGTCCTCCACTGAACCAAGCAATGCCGCCTGGTTAGTCCTGTTACCACATTTGAACTGCATTTAGCCCACTTTATTATTTGGGCCTACTAACTGTGTTTCCTCCTCATCCTGCCCATTGCCCAACCACTGCTAGATGAGTCTGCTGGTACATTGACCCAGACCACTACATTCCCCTTGCACTCTACACAGCCAGAATCTGACCCTGCTGAAAGTCAGGTTCCCCTTCCCGCATACTATACCACCTTACACAGGGACAAAGAAGAAGGTACAGATTAAAGTGCAGGTTCCTTCATCAGGTGGGGGGGCATACTCGTTGGCACTGGCACAGGGCCCCTCATAGTACGCAAAAGTTTCTCTGGCAGTGGGAGGCGCCGCCCGCCGTCAAACACACCGCCGTACTATGAGGGGCCCTGTGCCGGTTCCAACTAGTGGGCCCCCCTGCTTGCTCAGGATCTCAGCACTTGCAAAGTTGAAATACTTACCTCTCCCTTCTCCACCGCCGTGACGTATTCCGCGTTTCCTGGGCCCAAGAAAATCTTGAGCCAGCCCTACCCCCCCACACAACTTTAGCCAAATGACCCCCTGTTTTCAATGCGTAACTATTATTATAAAGTAAATTAAGATTGACAAGCTTAAGTAATAAGAATTGATGTTTTTGGCATTAAAATGGGCACTGTAGGTGCTTTCCTGTCCTCCACTCACTGCCGACTTTGATTCCCCATTGACTTGCATTTGGTTTCGTGTTTCAGTCGGCCCCCGACTTTACGCAATAATAGGCCGATTTCACCCCACCCCACTTTTGAGAAAGTCAGGTTTCGCGAAACCCAACTCGATCCTAAAAAAGTAAAAGTCGCTCAACTCTACCTATCACTCATGTCCAGCAACATGCTCACCCACGCAGGAACCTCGCACACCTAGACACCCACACACTCTCTGACTCTATCCTAGCACGCGGAGGAGGAAGCGTTGGAGTTTATTTCTAATCTTAATAAGAACCTGTGGTGGTTAAAATTTACAGTTAATATCTCAAATGTTTCCATCCAATTTCTAGATCTTGTGGTTCATGTCAATGGATCCGGCTGCTTTTCTACTACGACACATTTAAAAGAAGTAGATGTAAACAGTTATCTTAGCTTTGATAGTAGCCATCTGCCTTATTGGATCCAGAATGTCCCCTATGGACAATACTGGCGAATACGCAAAAATTGCACACATGACTCTGATTTTCTTATCGAAGCTAAAATTTTGGATCAAAGGTTCAATCAGAGAGGGTATCCAAAGAAACTTATTAAGGACGCTTGTTTGAGAGCCAAATCCCTTACCCAGAAGGATTGTATCAACAGCATCAAAGCGAAAGCCACAGAGTCATCCTCCCCTAAGATGTCATTTAGTAGGTGGAGTTTTATCACCACCTTTAATCAATCCCGTGGAATTGTTAGGAAACTACTGTCAAAATATTGGTTTATTCTGAAAGGGGATCCAGTACTTTCGAAACATATACCTCCTCTCCCTATAACAATATTCTGTAAGAATTGAACCTTAGGCAACAGGATTGCACCCAGTAATACTACATTAGCTCCATTATACCTAGGTCCTCAGTTACCTTCGAACTATGGTTGCTTTGCATATGGGAATCCTAAGTGCCTTTGCTGTGCTTCCATAGTAAATGGAGCACAGGAATTTAAATCAAATACAACAGGCACCCTTTTTAAAATTCACTCATCTGTTAACTGTCAGTCTACTTACGTAGTCTACCTGATCAAGTGCAGTTGCGGTCTACAATATGTGGGCCACACCATACAAACGATGCACGCCAGATTGAATAAACATCGACAGAACATAAAAAAAGGTTTCTTATTACACAGTCTGTCAAAACACTCCTTGCTAATGCACCAAAAAAATTGGAAATCTTTGAAATTAATAATTATTGATCACATATCCGATAATGTGGCAGATCAGTTCAGTAGCCTAATAAAAAAAGAAAGTTTCTCTGGATATTCAAACTGGGTACGTTGGCACCTGATGGATTGAATCTTATAATTGATAAAGTGACAAGCTAGATATGGTTCTCTTCTCCTGCTTATTTTTTTTACATCTATATATACACTCACCGGCCACTTTATTAGGTACACCATGCTAGTAACGGGTTGGACCCCTTTTGCCTTCAGAACTGCCTCAATTCTTCGTGGCATAGATTCAACAAGGTGCTGGAAGCATTCCTCAGAGATTTTGGTCCATATTGACATGATGGCATCACACAGTTGCCGCAGATTTGTCGGCTGCACATCCCAAAGATGCTCCATACAAGGCAGGATGGATCCATGCTTTCATGTTGTTTACGCCAAATTCTGACCCTACCATCCGAATGTCGCAGCAGAAATCGAGACTCATCAGACCAAGCAACGTTTTTCCAATCTTCTACTGTCCAATTTCGATGAGCTTGTGCAAATTGTAGCCTCAGTTTCCTGTTCTTAGCTGAAAGGAGTGGTACCCGATGTGGTCTTCTGCTGCTGTAGCCCATCTGCCTCAAAGTTCGACGCACTGTGCGTTCAGAGATGCTCTTAGGCCTACCTTGGTTGTAACGGGTGGCGATTTGAGTCACTGTTGCCTTTCTATCAGCTCGAACCAGTCTGCCCATTCTCCTCTGACCTCTGGCATCAACAAGGCATTTCCGCCCACAGAACTGCCGCTCACTGGATTTTTTTTCTTTTTCGGGCCATTCTCTGTAAACCCTAGAGATGGTTGTGCGTGAAAATCCCAGTAGATCAGCAGTTTCTGAAATACTCAGACCAGCCCTTCTGGCACCAACAACCATGCCACGTTCAAAGGCACTCAAATCACCTTTCTTCCCCATACTGATGCTCGGTTTGAACTGCAGGAGATTGTCTTGACCATGTCTACATGCCTAAATGCACTGAGTTGCCGCCATGTGATTGGCTGATTAGAAATTAAGTGTTAACAAGAAGTTGGACAGGTGTACCTAATAAAGTGGCCAGTGAGTGTATATATATATATATATATATATATATATATATATAATTTTTTTTCATGCTTATTTTTTATGATTAATTTTACTGTTTTGTTTATTTTTTATCCTAGGTTGGTTTTATTATGTTTTTATGATGTGATAGCTCCTCGCTGCATTTGCTCTGCTGTCTCTTAAATGCTCTGTGTATGTGTCACTGTGCACAGGCTGTTTTTAATGATCTATTATACCTACACATTAACATATGTAATTGTAATAGCTTTGTGATTGGTTGTTGTTTATTTAAATACTGCCTCTTTGTCACCACTAATAAACTGCCCACCTGATGAAGACGGTGTTATCCGTTGAAATCCGTTTTGGTTCAAATACAACCTGGTGTTCGAGTCTTCTTTCTGCGCTCCAGAGACCGATCTTCATTTTCCCTGCTCTCGCGTCCTCCACTGGAGGTGTTCGGCTGGAAGCTGCGGGGGACTCTGCACCTTTTTTCCCTCTCCCCTCTCTGGGTCTATCTCCTGGTGCTCCACTACTAAACCGCCTTTTACTATAATCTATCCTAGCATCCATATCCATAACTCCACGACACAGACACTGCCACTGCTTTCTACATTGTCACTCTTGCATCAGCTATTGACATGGCGTCCCTGTCATGCATATCAGAGTGCGACAAACCAATAGACAACCCTGGCACAATAACATCACTAAAAAGCTTCGGCAAGCAACCAGAATTGCAGAACAGCGTTGGAAGAAAACACATTCGCAAGGTGATTTCACTGCACTCAAACAAGCAACACTCACATTCAAAATAGCTCTCACCTCTGCTAAACAGGCCTACTTCACAACCCTCATATCTTCCTTATCCCACAACCCCAAACAGTTGTTCAACACTTTTAACTCCCTCCTCCGCCCACCACTGCCCCCCTCCAAGTTTCCTAATCGTTGCCGAGGACTTTGCCATGCACTTCAAAAATAGGATCGACCAAACAAGGCAAATCTTCATTGTCAAACCACCACAAGCCCTTTGTACACCAGACCAATGCCCAAACCCCATAACTTCCCTCTCCAAAATCTCTGAAGGGGAGCTTGCTCATCTTCTCTCCAAATCACACCGCACCACTTGTGCTCTTGACCCCATCCCATCCCACCTCCTCCCCAACCTCACCATCACACTAATCCCATCCCTAACCCATCTCTTCAACCTATCACTAACTTCTGGTACCTTCCCCACTGCTTTCAAACATGCCACAATCACACCTATCCTCAAAAAGCCATCCCTTTATCAAAGCGCTATGTCCAGCTATCGCCCCATATCTTTGCTCCTATTTGCATCCAAACTCCTTGAGCAGCATATCCATGCTGAACTTTCCTCTCACTTTGCATCTAACTCTCTTCGACAACCTACAATCTATTACTAATGACTTACTTACAGCCAAAGCTAACAGACAATTCTCTATACTCCTCCTTCTAGACCTGTCCTCTGCCTTCGACACAGTTGACCACTGCCTACTACTACAGATCCTCTCTTCCTTTGGGGTCAAAGATCTCGCCCTATCTTGGATCTCCTCATACCTTACCAACCGCACATTTAGTGTTTCCTACTCCCATACTACCTCTTCATCTCGCCTCCTCTCTTGGTGTCCCTCAAGGCTCTGTCCTTGGGCCCTTACTATTCTCAATCTATACACTTGGCCTGGGACAACTCATAAAGTCCTATAGCTTCCAGTACCATCTATATGCTGATGACACTCAGATCTACCTCTCTGGCCCAGATGTCACCTCTCAGCTCTCCAGAATCCCGGGGTGTCTATCAGCCATATCCTCCTTCTTCTCCTCTCGCTTCCTCAAGCTCAATGTGGACAAATCTGAACTGATTATCTTTCCTCCATCTCTCATATCTTCCCTACCTGATCTATCTATCAAAATTAATGAAATCACACTTTACCCTGTCCCCAAAATCCGCTGCCTCGGAGTAACCCTGGACTCTGCCCTGTCCTTCAAACCACACATCCAAGCTCTTGCCACCCCCTGTCGCCTCCAGCTCAAAAATATTTTCAGAATCCGTCCTTTCCTCAACCCTCACTCTACCAAAATGCTTGTGCATGCCGTAATCATCTCCCGCCTCGACTACTGCAACATCCTCCTCTGTGGTCTACCTTCTAACACTCTCGCACCCCTCTAGTCCATCCTTAACTCTGCTGCCCGACTAATTATTCTCTCCTCACTACACTCCTGCTTCCCCTCTTTGCAAATCCCTTCACTGGCTCCCAATTTCCCAGTGTATCCAGTTTAAACTACTAACACTGACCTACAAAGCCATCCATAACCTTTCTCCTCCTTATATTTCCAAACTAATCTCTCAATATCTACCCTCACGTAATCTCCAGTCCTCCCAAGACCTACTTCTCTCCTCCTCGCTTATTCCCTCCTCACCCAAATTCCTCCAAGACTTCTCCCGAATATCCCCATCCTCTGGAATTTTGTACCCCAACACATCCACCACATTTGGATCCTTCAAAAGAAACCTGAAAACCCACCTCTTCAAAGAAGCTTACAGCCTGTAATGACCACACGGCCACCTCAACACCATCGGAGCTACTGCAACCCTCGACCTACTGTCTCCTTTCCCATAATCCTGTAGAATGTAAGCCCGCAAGGGCAGGGTCCTCTTCCCTCTGTATCAGTCTGTCATTGTTAGTTTTGTTTACTGTAAGCGATATTTGTATTTTGATGTAACCCCTTCTCATGTACAGCACCATGGAATTAATGGTGCTATATAAATAAATAATAATAATAATAATAATAATAATAATAATAATAATAAAGTACAATTTTGTATAAAATACATATAATGATTAAGTATATCTAAAGAATAACTACTTACAGTATACTTACATCATCACCAAGAGGCTTTTAAGCATCATCCGTCCGGAATATAAGAGAAGCAACACCAAGACAGAGAACCCCACAAGGATTTAGATAAAACCACCACAGGCAGAGGTTCAGTAAGCCTAAAGGTTAGGGTTGAGCGACTTTCATTTTTTTAAGATCGAGTAGGGTTTTGGGAAACCCGATTTTGTCCAGAGTCGAGTCGAGTGCAGTCGGCCGATTATCGCTAAAAGTCGGGGATCGACCGAAACACGAAACCCAATGCAAGTCAATGGGGAAGCATAGTCGGCAGTGAGTGGAGGCCAGGAAAACACCTACAGTGCCCATTTTAATGCCAAAAACATCCATTCTTGTTTCTGAAGCTTGCCAATCTTAATTAACTGTATAATAATAGTTGGGCATAGGGAATTGGGGGAAAGTTGTGGGGGGAGTAGGGCTGGCTCAAGTTTTTCGTGGGCCCAGGAAATGCGGACTACGTCACGGCGGTGTTGCAGGGAAAGGTAAGTATTTAAAAGTTGCAAGTGCTGTGATCCTGAGCAAGCAGGGGGGGGGCCCACTCGTTCGCATTGCCACTGGCACAGGGCCCCTCAAAGTACGGCGGTGTGTTTGCATGGCGGGGGCGCCTCCCACCAGCAGCGACACTTTTGCGTACTCTGAGGGGCCCTGTGCCAGTGACGTCGCCAACGAGTATGCCCCCCCACCTGATGAAGGAACCTGCACTTTCATCTGCACCTTCCTCTTTGTCCCTGTGTCAGGTGGTATAACATGCGGGAAGGGGAACCTTACTTTCAGCAGGGACAGATTCTGGCTGTGTAGAGTACAAGGGGAATGTAGTGGTCTAGGTCAATGTACCAGCAGACTCATTTAGCAGTGGCTGGGCAATGGGCAGGATGAGGAGGAAACAGATATAGGGCCAAAGAATAAAGTAGGCTACATGCAGTTCAAAATTGGTAACAGGACTAAACAGGCGGCATTGCTTTGTTCAGTGGAGTAGCAAACCCAAGAGCAGCAGACACTGTTTCAAGGGCCTAACCACACTAGTAGGCCAAATGCAGTTTAATATCTGATAGTATAGGGCGAAAGCCAGAATGTGGAAGCTCAGCTTTGTTCAGTTGAGGACAACACCAGGGAGGGGCAGACACCTTTAGTAGGCCGGAAAAGCCTATTGCATTTTTTAAAATGGTAATTTGGAGCAGAAGGTTGAAGCTCAGCTTTATTTAGTTGAGGGCAACACCAGGGAGGGGCAGAAGCCGTTAGTAGGCCCTAACCACCATTTTTTTTTTTAAAACCACATAATGAGAGCCGGAAGGTTGAAGCTCAGCTTTATTTAGTTGAGGACAACACCAGGGAGGGGCAGAAGCCGTTAGTAGGCCCTAACCACCATTTTTTTTTTTAAAACCACATAATGAGAGCCGGAAGGTTGAAGCTCAGCTTTATTTAGTTGAGGACAACACCAGGGAGGGGCACACAGACAGACACCTTTTGTAGGCCTGAAAAGCCTATTGCATTTTTCAAAATGGTAATTTGGAGCAGAGGGTTAAAGCTCAGCTTTATTTAGTTGAGGGCAACACCAGGGAGGGGCAGAAGCCGTTAGTAGGCCCTAACCACCATTTTTTTTTTTTAAAACCACTTAATGAGAGCCGGAAGGTTGAAGCTCAGCTTTATTTAGTTGAGGACAACACCAGGCAGGGGCACACAGACAGACACCTTTAGTAGGCCTGAAAAGCCTATTGCATTTTTCAAAATGGTAATTTGGAGCAGAAGGTTGAAGCTCAGCTTTATTTAGTTGAGGGCAACACCAGGGAGGGGCAGAAGCCGTTAGTAGGCCCTAACCACCATTTTTTTTTTTAAAACCACATAATGAGAGCCGGAAGGTTGAAGCTCAGCTTTATTTAGTTGAGGACAACACCAGGGAGGGGCAGAAGCCGTTAGTAGGCCCTAACCACCATTTTTTTTTTTAAAACCACATAATGAGAGCCGGAAGGTTGAAGCTCAGCTTTATTTAGTTGAGGACAACACCAGGGAGGGGCAGAAGCCGTTAGTAGGCCCTAACCACCATTTTTTTTTTTAAAACCACATAATGAGAGCCGGAAGGTTGAAGCTCAGCTTTATTTAGTTGAGGACAACACCAGGGAGGGGCAGAAGCCGTTAGTAGGCCCTAACCACCATTTTTTTTTTTAAAACCACATAATGAGAGCCGGAAGGTTGAAGCTCAGCTTTATTTAGTTGAGGACAACACCAGGGAGGGGCAGAAGCCGTTAGTAGGCCCTAACCACCATTTTTTTTTTTAAAACCACATAATGAGAGCCGGAAGGTTGAAGCTCAGCTTTATTTAGTTGAGGACAACACCAGGGAGGGGCAGAAGCCGTTAGTAGGCCCTAACCACCATTTTTTTTTTTAAAACCACATAATGAGAGCCGGAAGGTTGAAGCTCAGCTTTATTTAGTTGAGGACAACACCAGGGAGGGGCACACAGACAGACACCTTTTGTAGGCCTGAAAAGCCTATTGCATTTTTCAAAATGGTAATTTGGAGCAGAAGGTTGAAGCTCAGCTTTATTTAGTTGAGGGCAACACCAGGGAGGGGCAGAAGCCGTTAGTAGGCCCTAACCAAAGTTGAAGGCCAAATGCAGTTTAATTTCTGATACTATAGGCCGAAAGCCAGAAGGTGGAAGTTCCGATTTAGACAGTGGAGGACAATTTGAATTAGGGACTGCAGACAGACTTAGTAGGCTGTCCCCTGTGGACCATGCATCCACCACATTAACCCATTGCGCCGTAATGGACACGTAATCTTCCGTGGCCATGCCTACAGGTCCATGCGTCTGTTGTCAGGTGCACCTTTGTACTCACAGATTGCCAGAGTGCATGGACAATGCGGTCTTCTACATGCTGGTGGAGGGTTGGGATGGCTTTTCTCGCAAAAGAAGTGTCGACTGGTTAGCTTGTAGCGTGGTACAGCGTAGTCCATCATGGCCTTATTAATAGTAAATAAAATATATAACTAGGCTCTATGAACTTTTAAATAGGTTCCAGGGGTACATGGGCAGCATTGGTGTGGTCAGTGGAGGAGTATTGCAAGTAGGGGCTGCAGACAGGCTATCAAAGGCCTAAAATAACAAACAGTAGGCAGTCATGGCAGTTTTACATCGGTTACATGGATACACGGGCAGGCAGCTTGGTGGTCAGTGGAGGAGTATTTAAAGTAGGGACCGCAGACAGGCTTCAAAGGCCTAACATAAGAAAATGGGCTGGCTGTAGGCACTTTATAATTGGTTCCAGGGGTACACGGGCAGCAGTGGTCTGGTCAGTGGAGGAGTATTTAAAGTAGGGACCGCAGACAGGCTATCAAAGGCCTAACATAACAAACAATAGGCTCATGGCAGTTTCACAGCGGTTACATGGATACACGGGCAGGCAGCTTGGTGGTGGTGAGTGGAGGAGTATTTAAAGTAGGGACCGCAGACAGGCTTCAAAGGCCTAACATAAGAAAATGGGCTGGCTGTAGGCACTTTATAATTGGTTCCAGGGGTACACGGGCAGCAGTGGTCTGGTCAGTGGAGGAGTATTTAAAGTAGGGACCGCAGACAGGCTATCAAAGGCCTAACATAACAAACAATAGGCTCATGGCAGTTTCACAGCGGTTACATGGATACACGGGCAGGCAGCTTGGTGGTGGTGAGTGGAGGAGTATTTAAAGTAGGGACCGCAGACAGGCTTCAAAGGCCTAACATAAGAAAATGGGCTGGCTGTAGGCACTTTATAATTGGTTCCAGGGGTACACGGGCAGCAGCGGTCTGGTCAGTGGAGGAGTATTTAAAGTAGGGACCGCAGACAGGCTTCAAAGGCCTAACATAAGAAAATGGGCTGGCTGTAGGCACTTTATAATTGGTTCCAGGGGTACACGGGCAGCAGTGGTCTGGTCAGTGGAGGAGTATTTAAAGTAGGGACCGCAGACAGGCTTCAAAGGCCTAACATAAGAAAATGGGCTGGCTGTAGGCACTTTATAATTGGTTCCAGGGGTACACGGGCAGCAGTGGTCTGGTCAGTGGAGGAGTATTTAAAGTAGGGACCGCAGACAGGCTATCAAAGGCCTAACATAACAAACAATAGGCTCATGGCAGTTTCACAGCGGTTACATGGATACACGGGCAGGCAGCTTGGTGGTGGTGAGTGGAGGAGTATTTAAAGTAGGGACCGCAGACAGGCTTCAAAGGCCTAACATAAGAAAATGGGCTGGCTGTAGGCACTTTATAATTGGTTCCAGGGGTACACGGGCAGCAGTGGTCTGGTCAGTGGAGGAGTATTTAAAGTAGGGACCGCAGACAGGCTATCAAAGGCCTAACATAACAAACAATAGGCTCATGGCAGTTTCACAGCGGTTACATGGATACACGGGCAGGCAGCTTGGTGGTGGTGAGTGGAGGAGTATTTAAAGTAGGGACCGCAGACAGGCTTCAAAGGCCTAACATAAGAAAATGGGCTGGCTGTAGGCACTTTATAATTGGTTCCAGGGGTACACGGGCAGCAGTGGTCTGGTCAGTGGAGGAGTATTTAAAGTAGGGACCGCAGACAGGCTTCAAAGGCCTAACATAAGAAAATGGGCTGGCTGTAGGCACTTTATAATTGGTTCCAGGGGTACACGGGCAGCAGTGGTCTGGTCAGTGGAGGAGTATTTAAAGTAGGGACCGCAGACAGGCTATCAAAGGCCTAACATAACAAACAATAGGCTCATGGCAGTTTCACAGCGGTTACATGGATACACGGGCAGGCAGCTTGGTGGTGGTGAGTGGAGGAGTATTTAAAGTAGGGACCGCAGACAGGCTTCAAAGGCCTAACATAAGAAAATGGGCTGGCTGTAGGCACTTTATAATTGGTTCCAGGGGTACACGGGCAGCAGTGGTCTGGTCAGTGGAGGAGTATTTAAAGTAGGGACCGCAGACAGGCTTCAAAGGCCTAACATAAGAAAATGGGCTGGCTGTAGGCACTTTATAATTGGTTCCAGGGGTACACGGGCAGCAGTGGTCTGGTCAGTGGAGGAGTATTTAATGTAGGGACCGCAGACAGGCTATCAAAGGCCTAACATAACAAACAATAGGCTCATGGCAGTTTCACAGCGGTTACATGGATACACGGGCAGGCAGCTTGGTGGTCAGTGGAGGAGTATTTAAAGTAGGGACCGCAGACAGGCTATCAAAGGCCTAAAATAACAAACAATAGGCTCATGGCAGTTTTACAGCGGTTACATGGATACACGGGCAGGCAGCTTGGTGGTCAGTGGAGGAGTATTGCAAGTAGGGGCCGCAGACAGGCTATCAAAGGCCTAAAATAACAAACAATAGGCTCATGGCAGTTTTACAGCGGTTACATGGATACACAGGCAGCTTGGTGGTGAGTGGAGGAGTAGTGCAAGGAGTGTCTGTCCCAGTACTCCCAAAATATAAATAGATGTTAATGTCTCGCAAAACAACCAAAACAAAAAAAAAAGGTGGCATACTTAGGTACAGGGGTGGGCTCATCTACTGAGTTTCTGACATAGTAATTTGGCAGTAACTATTTAATGGTGCCAATATAGGACACAGACACAGACTACTTTAAGTTGCATCATAGATGTCTACAAATTTGTATTGTCAGTGCCAGACATTGAATGATGTCAGCGAATAGACTAAAGATTGGTGGAGCTGTGCGACATAATTTTGCACGTGGTAGAGCACATTTTGAACTGGGGTAGGGGGGAACTCTCTTGAGGCCGGCGGGACCGCCCCAGGGCCCCTCATGTTACAACGGTGTGTCTGACGTTGGGTGCGCACCACCACCGCCAGAGACACTACATTGTACTATGAGGGACCCAGTAGCAATGCCGTCAACCAAAAGCGAGCACACCCACCTCTTCAGACAAACAGCAGTCTCACGGGTGCTTGCGCCAAGTCGCGATACCACGGCCCCGTGTGGGGAGTTTTGCCATTTAGGGAGGTGTAAACATGTCGTATGCTGTACAATCAGCTGCAGCAAATTAGACATTAGAAAAGTAATTCACAGGCAAGAGCTTTTCATAGGAAAGCTAGGTGTCGGCCGGGCAAGGTGGGGCAAAAGATTTTGAAATCCAGTTGTGGTTCATTTTAATGAATGTTAGATCGTCAACATTTTGGGTAGCCAGACGAGTCCTTTTTTCGGTTAATATTGAACCTGCAGCACTGAATACTCTTTCTGATAGGACACTTGCTGCCGGGCAAGCAAGCTCCTGCAATGCATATTCTGCCAATTCTGGCCAGGTGTCTAATTTGGAGGCCCAGTAATCAAATGGGAATGACGGTTGAGGGAGAACATCGATAAGGGATGAAAAATAGTTAGTAACCATACTGGACAAATGTTGTCTCCTGTCACTTTCAATTGATGCAGCAGTACCTGTCCTGTCTGCGGTCATAGCAAAATCACTCCACAACCTGGTCAGAAAACCCCTCTGTCCAACGCCACTTCTGATGTGTGCACCCCTAACACTCCTAGTCTGCTGCCCCCTGGAGCTCGTGTGAGAACGATCACGTGCGCTGTGTGCTGGGAATGCCTGAAGCAAACGGTCAACAAGAGTTGATTGTTTGGTTGCTAATATTAGTTCCAAGTTCTCATGTGGCATAATATTTTGCAATTTGCCTTTATAGCGTGGATCAAGGAGGCAGGCCAACCAGTAATCGTCATCGTTCATCATTTTCGTAATGCGTGTGTCCCTTTTTAGGATACGTAAGGCATAATCCGCCATGTGGGCCAAAGTTCCAGTTGTCAAATCTCCGGTTGTGATTGGTTGAGGGGCAGTTGCAGGCAAATCTACGTCACTTGTGTCCCTCAAAAAACCAGAACCCGGCCGTGACACGCAACCAAATTCCTGTGCCCCCGGGAAAGGTTCGGCATTAAAAATATACTCATCCCCATCATCCTCCTCGTCCTCCACCTCCTCTTCGCCCGCTACCTCGTCCTGTACACTGCCCTGACCAGACAATGGCTGACTGTCATCAAGGCTTTCCTCTTCCTCTGGTGCAGACGCCTGCTCCTTTATGTGCGTCAAACTTTGCATCAGCAGACGCATTAGGGGGATGCTCATGCTTATTACGGCGTTGTCTGCACTAACCAGCCGTGTGCATTCCTCAAAGCACTGAAGGACTTGACACATGTCTTGTATCTTAGACCACTGCACACCTGACAACTCCATGTCTGCCATCCTACTGCCTGCCCGTGTATCCTCCCACAAATAAATAACAGCACGCCTCTGTTCGCACAGTCTCTGAAGCATGTGCAGTGTTGAGTTCCACCTTGTTGCAACGTCTATGATTAGGCGATGCTGGGGAAGGTTCAAAGACCGCTGATAGGTCTGCATACGGCTGGCGTGTACAGGCGAACGTCGGATATGTGAGCAAAGTGCACGCACTTTGAGGAGCAGGTCGGAGAACCCAGGATAAGTTTTCAATAAGCACTGCACCACCAGGTTTAAGGTGTGAGCCAGGCAAAGAATGTGTTTCAGTTGGGAAAGGGAGATGGCAGCCATGAAATTCCTTCCGTTATCACTCACTACCTTGCCTGCCTCAAGATCTACTGTGCCCAGCCACGACTGCGTTTCTTGTTGCAAGAACTCGGACAGAACTTCCGCGGTGTGTCTATTGTCGCCCAAGCACTTCATAGCCAATACAGCCTGCTGACGCTTGGCAGTAGCTGGCCCATAATGGGACAACTGGTGTGCAACAGTGTCATCTGCCGATGGAGTGGTTGGCAGACTGCGTTCTGTGGAAGAGCTGTAGCTTCTGCAGGAGGACGAGGAGGAGGAGGAGGAGGGGGTGCGAACGCCTACAGCCAACTGTTTCCTAGACCGTGGGCTAGGCACAACTGTCCCTAAATTGATGTCGCCTGTGGACCCTGCATCCACCACATTCACCCAGTGTGCCGTGATGGACACATAACGTCCCTGGCCATGCCTACTGGTCCATGCATCTGTAGTCAGGTGCACCTTTGTACTCACAGATTGCCTGAGTGCATGGACGATGCGCTGTTTAACATGCTGGTGCAGGGCTGGGATGGCTTTTCTGGAAAAAAAGTGTCGACTGGGTAGCTCGTATCGTGGTTCAGCGTACTCCATCAGGGCTTTGAAAGCTTCGCTTTCAACTAACCGGTAGGGCATCATCTCTAACGAGATTAGTCTAGCTATGTGGGCGTTAAAACCCTGTGTACGCGGATGCGAGGATAAGTACTTCCTTTTTCTAACCAGAGTCTCATGTAGGGTGAGCTGGACTGGAGAGCTGGAGATCGTGGAACTTTCGGGTGTGCCGGTGTACATGGCAGACTGAGAGACGGTTGGAGACGGTATTGTTTCCGCCGGTGCCCTAGATGCAATATTTCCTCCTACAAAACTGGTGATTCCCTGACCCTGACTGCTTTTGGCTGGCAAAGAAACCTGCACAGATACTGCCGGTGGTGCGGAAAATGGTGGCCTTACAGTGACGGAAGGGATGTTGCGTTGCTGACTAGCTTCATTGGCCGAGGGTGCTACAACCTTGAGGGACGTTTGGTAGTTAGTCCAGGCTTGAAAATGCATGGTGGTTAAGTGTCTATGCATGCAACTAGTATTTAGACTTTTCAGATTCTGACCTCTGCTTAAGCTAGTTGAACATTTTTGACAGATGACTTTGCGCTGATCAGTTGGATGTTGTTTAAAAAAATGCCAGACTGCACTCTTCCTAGACTCGGATCCCTTTTCAGGGATTGCAGACTGAGCTTTAACCGGATGGCAACGCTGTGCTCCAACAGGTTTTGGCTTTGACACGCGTTTTGGGCCAGATACGGGCCCGGCAGATGGAACCTGTTGCGATGTTGATGCCTGCTGCGGCCCCTCCTCCACCTCCGCTTCTGAACTACTGCCGCCTGCACCCTGTTCCCCCAATGGCTGCCAATCGGGGTCAATAACTGGGTCATCTATTACCTCCTCTTCGAGCTCGTGTGCAACTTCGTCTGTGTCACTGTGTCGGTCGGTGGTATAGCGTTCGTGGCGGGGCAACATAGTCTCATCAGGGTCTGATTGTGGATCTGTACCCTGAGAGGGCAATGTGGTGGTCTGAGTCAAAGGAACAGCATAGTACTCTGGCTGTGGCTGTGCATCAGTGCACTCCATGTCAGAATATACTTGTAATGGGCATGGCCTGTTAAATGTTTCACTTTCTAAGCCAGGGACGGTATGTGTAAAGAGCTCCATGGAGTGACCCGTTGTGTCGCCTGCTGCATCCTTCTCTCTTGTTGTAGTTTTTGCTGAGGAGGACAAGGAAGCGACTTGTCCCTGACCGTGAACATCCACAAGCGACGCGCTGCTTTTACATTTACCAGTTTCGGAAGAGGAGGCAAAAGAGCTAGAGGCTGAGTCTGCAATGTAAGCCAAAACTTGCTGTTGCTGCTCCGCCTTTAAAAGCGGTTTTCCTACTCCCAGAAAAGAGAGCGTTCGAGGCCTTGTGTAGCCTGACGACGAAACTGGCTCCACAGCTCCAGACTTAGGTGGAATATTTTTATCCCCACGACCACCTGATGCTCCACTACCACTACCATCATTACCAGCTGACAATGAACGCCCACGACGACCTCTTGCACCAGACTTCCTCATTGTTTTAAAATCTTAACCAAAGTAACTTTATTTGTTGCTGTCAAACAACTTACACGGTGAGCTATAACTTCAGTATGATTTCAATATCCCTTAACAGGTTGGTGAGACCACAAGGAAAATCAGGCACAATGTTACACACTCTGTTTTCTGTGGCACAAAATCACAGAGATGACACACACGCAGGACTGTCACTCAAGCACTAATGTCAATATTAATCTCCCACCTAATTTATTTATTTTTTTTTCTCAGGGAGACTTTAGAAACCAAATAATATTAAAAAAAAAAAAATAAATAGGCTTTCTATGGCCCACTGAATGAGAGGGAGAGAGGTGGCACACCCAGGAGTCAAGACTGGCACACAAGCTGAAAGGGCAATATTACTCTCCCACTGTTTTTTTAGGTTTTTTTTTTTTTCAGGGAGACTTTAGAAACCAAATAATAAGAAAAAAAATAAATAAATAAATAGGCTTTCTATAGCCCACTGAATGAGAGATAGCACACACAGCAGTGGCACACAAGCCCTGACTGAGGCCAATATTTTTCTCCCACTGATTGATGTAGTGTTTTTGTGTTGAGGTAGATTTTAGAACACAAATCAAGGAAAAAAAATAAAAAATGCTTTCTATGGCCCACTGAATGAGAGAGAGGTGGCACACCCAGGAGTCAAGACTGGCACACAAGCTGAAAGGGCAATATTACTCTCCCACTGTTTTTTTATGTATTTTTTGTTTTTTCAGGGAGACTTTAGAAACCCAATAATATTTTAAAAAAAAAATAAATAGGCTTTCTATGGCCCACTGAATGAGAGGGAGAGAGGTGGCACACCCAGGAGTCAAGACTGGCACACAAGCTGAAAGGGCAATATTATTCTCCCACTGTTTTTTTAGGTTTTTTTTTTTTTTTTCAGGGAGAATTAGAAACCAAATAATATTAAAAAAAAATAAATAAATAGGCTTTCTATGGCCCACTGAATGAGAGGGAGAGAGGTGGCACACCCAGGAGTCAAGACTGGCACACAAGCTGAAAGGGCAATATTATTCTCCCACTGTTTTTTTAGGTTTTTTTTTTTTTTTTCAGGGAGAATTAGAAACCAAATAATATTAAAAAAAAAAAAATAAATAGGCTTTCTATGGCCCACTGAATGAGAGGGAGAGAGGTGGCACACCCAGGAGTCAAGACTGGCACACAAGCTGAAAGGGCAATATTACTCTCCCACTGTTTTTTTAGGTTTTTTTTTTTTTTTCAGGGAGACTTTAGAAACCAAATAATATTAAAAAAAAAAAAAAAAAAAAAAAATAGGCTTGCTATAGCCCACTGAATGAGAGATAGCACACACAGCAGTGGCACACAAGCCCTGACTGAGGCCAATATTTTTCTCCCACTGATTGATGTAGTGTTTTTGTGTTGAGGTAGAATTTAGAACACAAATCACGGAAAAAATAAATAGGCTTTCTATGGCCCACTGAATGAAAGGGAGAGAGGTGGCACACCCAGGAGTCAAGACTGGCACACAAGCTGAAAGGGCAATATTACTCTCCCACTGTTTTTTTATGTATTTTTTGTTTTTTCAGGGAGACTTTAGAAACCCAATAATATTTTAAAAAAAAAATAAATTGGCTTTCTATGGCCCACTGAATGAGAGGGAGAGAGGTGGCACACCCAGGAGTCAAGACTGGCACACAAGCTGAAAGGGCAATATTATTCTCCCACTGTTTTTTTAGGTTTTTTTTTTTTTTTTCAGGGAGAATTAGAAACCAAATAATATTAAAAAAAAAAAAATAAATAGGCTTTCTATGGCCCACTGAATGAGAGGGAGAGAGGTGGCACACCCAGGAGTCAAGACTGGCACACAAGCTGAAAGGGCAATATTACTCTCCCACTGTTTTTTTAGGTTTTTTTTTTTTTTTCAGGGAGACTTTAGAAACCAAATAATATTAAAAAAAAAAAAAAAAAAAAAATAGGCTTGCTATAGCCCACTGAATGAGAGATAGCACACACAGCAGTGGCACACAAGCCCTGACTGAGGCCAATATTTTTCTCCCACTGATTGATGTAGTGTTTTTGTGTTGAGGTAGAATTTAGAACACAAATCACGGAAAAAATAAATAGGCTTTCTATGGCCCACTGAATGAAAGGGAGAGAGGTGGCACACCCAGGAGTCAAGACTGGCACACAAGCTGAAAGGGCAATATTACTCTCCCACTGTTTTTTTATGTATTTTTTGTTTTTTCAGGGAGACTTTAGAAACCCAATAATATTTTAAAAAAAAAATAAATAGGCTTTCTATGGCCCACTGAATGAGAGGGAGAGAGGTGGCACACCCAGGAGTCAAGACTGGCACACAAGCTGAAAGGGCAATATTATTCTCCCACTGTTTTTTTAGGTTTTTTTTTTTTTTTTCAGGGAGAATTAGAAACCAAATAATATTAAAAAAAAAAAAATAAATAGGCTTTCTATGGCCCACTGAATGAGAGGGAGAGAGGTGGCACACCCAGGAGTCAAGACTGGCACACAAGCTGAAAGGGCAATATTACTCTCCCACTGTTTTTTTAGGTTTTTTTTTTTTTTTCAGGGAGACTTTAGAAACCAAATAATATTAAAAAAAAAAAAAAAAAAAAAAAATAGGCTTGCTATAGCCCACTGAATGAGAGATAGCACACACAGCAGTGGCACACAAGCCCTGACTGAGGCCAATATTTTTCTCCCACTGATTGATGTAGTGTTTTTGTGTTGAGGTAGAATTTAGAACACAAATCACGGAAAAAATAAATAGGCTTTCTATGGCCCACTGAATGAAAGGGAGAGAGGTGGCACACCCAGGAGTCAAGACTGGCACACAAGCTGAAAGGGCAATATTACTCTCCCACTGTTTTTTTATGTATTTTTTGTTTTTTCAGGGAGACTTTAGAAACCCAATAATATTTAAAAAAAAAAATAAATAGGCTTTCTATGGCCCACTGAATGAGAGGGAGAGAGGTGGCACACCCAGGAGTCAAGACTGGCACACAAGCTGAAAGGGCAATATTACTCTCCCACTGTTTTTTTAGGTTTTTTTTTTTTTCAGGGAGACTTTAGAAACCAAATAATATTAAAAAAAAAAAAAAAAAATAGGCTTGCTATAGCCCACTGAATGAGAGATAGCACACACAGCAGTGGCACACAAGCCCTGACTGAGGCCAATATTTTTCTCCCACTGATTGATGTAGTGTTTTTGTGTTGAGGTAGATTTTAGAACACAAATCACGGAAAAAATAAATAGGCTTTCTATGGCCCACTCAGTGAGAGATGGCACACACAGGGATGGCACTGTAGCAGAAATGCCAATCTTAATCTCCCACAAAAAACAAACAAAAAAAAAAAACTGTCCTACAATTACTATCTCCCTGCAGTAATGTAAGCCAGGTATGGCAGGCAGCAATAGGAGTGGACTGATGCACAAATTAAATAAAAAGTGTGGACAAACAAAAAAGATAGCTGTGCAGAAAGGAAGGAACAAGAGGATATGTGCTTTGAAAAAAGCAGTTGGTTTCCACAGTGGCGTACACACAGCAATACAGCTATCACGGAGCCTTCTAGGGCAGCCCAATGAGCTACAGCGCTGAGGGGAAAAAAAAAAAAAAATAGCTTCCACAGTCCCTGCACACCGAAGGTGGTGTTGGACAGTGGAAATCGCTGCAGCACAAGCGGTTTGGTGGTTAGTGGACCCTGCCTAACGCTCTCCCTGCTTCTGACGAAGCGGCAGCAACCTGTCCCTAAGCTCAGATCAGCAGCAGTAAGATGGCGGTCGGCGGGAACGCCCCTTTATAGCCCCTGTGACGCCGCAGACAGCAAGCCAATCACTGCAATGCCCTTCTCTAAGATGGTGGGGACCAGGATCTATGTCATCACGCTGCCCACACTCTGCGTTCACCTTCATTGGCTGAGAAATGGCGCTTTTCGCGTCATTGAAACGCGACTTTGGCGCGAAAGTCGCGTACCGCATGGCCGACAAGCACAGGGGTCGGATCGGGTTTCATGAGACGCCGACTTAGCCAAAAGTCGGCGACTTTTGAAAATGATCGACCCGTTTCGCTCAACCCTACTAAAGGTACCTTCACACTAAGCGACTTTGAAGCGAGAACGACGGTGATCCGTGACATTGCAGCGTCCTGGATAGCGATCTCGTTTTGTTTGACACGCAGCAGCGATCTGGATCCTGCTGTGATATCGTTGGTCGGAGCTAGAAGTCCAGAACTTTATTTCGTAGCTGATCACCCGCTGTCATCGCTGGATCGGTGTGTGTGACACCGATCCAGCGATGTGTTCACTTGTAACCAGGGTAAACATCGGGTTACTAAGCGCAGGGCCGCGCTTAGTAACCCGATATTTACCCTGGTTATCATTGTAAAAGTAAAAAAAAAACACTACATACTCACCTTCTGATGTCTGTCATGTCCCCCGCCGGGGGCTAACCTGCACTGAATGTGTCAGCGCCGGCCGTAAAGCAGAGCACAGCGGTGACATCACCGCTGTGCTCTGCTTTACGGCCGGCCGGCGCTGACACATTCAGTGCCTGGTTACCCGGGTGCTGCAGGGGGACTTCGGCATCGTTGAAGACAGTTTCAACGATGCCAGAGTCGTTCCCCTGATCGTTGGTCACTGGAGAGAGCTGTCTGTGTGACAGCTCCCCAGCGACCACACAACGACTTACCAATGATCGCATCGCTGGTCGTGATCGTTGGTAAGTCGTTTAGTGTAACGGTACCTTTAATGTTTTACAATGTCAAACAACAGACACATAGAAGCTTAGAACTGTTTGTGAAGTGAATAAACAAACATTTCTCAAAATTGTGTCACTATGAGCATTGTCTGTCGCATCTGTAAATGTTTTACAAGAAATGCAGCTATGTAATTGTCTGAATGCATTCGGTATATTTCAATCTGGATTCCAAATCGCCATTTGTATATTCGCACTACACTATTAACAGCATTCATATCTATATTCAGCCTTTCTAGAAAAACTTAAGCTAAACCCATTGAGTACTCTGGATAATCATGACAATCTTCTTGACCAGTATCTATAGGTAAGTAATGTTAAAAATAGCTGCTACTATGTATTCCGGAAATAATAGTGAGAACTGCAAGAATGTGAAGATGTTCTAAAAAATAACTGTGATCATGCTCAATTTTCCATAACTGTTCCATTCGGCTGCGTAGTAAATATTAGAGACACAATAGATGATCTGACATCCTTTCAAATAATTACTTTACAGATAGAAAGAGCATGTATTATTATTCCTGTTTATTATCCTAGAAAGAAAGAAGGAACATGCAGTCTCCCTCATTCAAGTTATCTCAGCCAAAATTGATTAAGTCCTCTGCATGTACAAGCATTCACCCATCACTTTTTTTTATTGAACTCTTACCATTTGATGCAGCCAAAGCTATGGCTCTCAAGGAGAGAAATTAATATAGTGGCCAAAGCAATATTTGTAATGAACTACTTAGCCAAACTAACAGCATTGCTGTATCAAATTTATATGAAGTGTATTGTGCCCAATGTGAGCAACCAGGCAACACAAGAAGTAGCTTTTCAAGTGAGCTCTTTAAGGTACACAAATGTTATTAAGTCTTTGCCAACAAGGATGTGGTTTCACCAATGGGGCGTACCATTTTTAAAAAATACACTATTGCCATCACAGCCCCTCTTTCCCAACATTCACCGGCCTATAACAGTGCAGAACACGTTCACCCAGGTCATGTAGTCGGAGATAAGGAAGAGACATTGCGGGAAACCGAGTTAAGAAGTAGGCCCAATGTAGGGGTGTGGGTCTCTGAGACTTGTAATAGAGTGCATGAGCTGACAAACAATTCCCCAATGGGGGTATCTTTTTTAATAATAAACTAGTGCCATCACAACCCCCTTGCCCAAAATTCAGTGGCCTATAACAGTACAGAGCACATTAACCCTGGTCATCTAGTGGCAGGTAAGGAAGAGACTAGTGATGAGCGAGTGTACTCATTGCTTGGGTTTTCCAAAGCTCACTCGGGTGACCTCTAAGTATTTATGACTAGAGTTGAGCGACTTTCATTTTTTTAAGATCGAGTCGGGTTTTGTGAAACCCGATTTTGTCCAGAGTCGAGTCGAGTGCAGTCGGCCGATTGTCGCTAAAAGTCGGGGATCGACCGAAACACGAAACCCAATGCAAGTCAATGGGGAAGCATAGTCGGCAGTGAGTGGAGGCCAGGAAAACACCTACAGTGCCCATTTTAATGCCAAAAACATCCATTCTTGTTTCTGAAGCTTGTCAATCTTAATTAACTTTATAATAATAGTTGGGCATAGGGAATTGGGGGTCATTTGGCAAAAGTTGTGGGGGGAGTAGGGCCGGCTCAAGTTTTTCGTGGGCCCAGGAAATGCGGACTACGTCACGGCGGTGTTGCAGGGAAAGGTAAGTATTTCAACGTTGCAAGTGCTGTGATCCTGAGCAAGCAGGGGGGGCCCACTTGTTCGCATTGGCACTGGCACAGGGCCCCTCAAAGTACAGCGATGTGTGTTTGCATGGCGGGGGCGCCTCCCACCAGCAGCGACACTTTTGCGTACTCTGAGGGGCCCTGTGCCAGTGACGTCGCCAACGAGTATGCCCCCCCACCTGATGAAGGAACCTGCACTTTCATCTGCACCTTCCTCTCTGTCCCTGTGTAAGGTGGTATAACATGCGGGAAGGGGAACCTTACTTTCAGCAGGGTCAGATTCTGGCTGTGTAGAGTATAAGGGGAATGTAGTGGTCTAGGTCAATGTACCAGCAGACTCATCTAGCAGTGGCTGGGCAATGGGCAGGATGAGGAGGAAACAGATATAGGGCCAAAGAATAAAGTAGGCTAAATGCAGTTCAAAATTGGTAACAGGACTAAACAGGCAACATTGCTTTGTTCAGTGGAGTAGCAAACCCAAGAGCAGCAGACACTGTTTCAAGGGCCTAACCACACTAGTAGGCCAAATGCAGTTTAATATCTGATAGTATAGGGCGAAAGCCAGAATGTGGAAGCTCAGCTTTGTTCAGTTGAGGACAACACCAGGCAGGGGCAGACAGACACCTTTAGTAGGCCGGAACAGCCAATTTTTTAAAAAAACAGCAGTTAGTAAGAGGCAGAAGGTAGAAGCTCAGCTTTATTCAGTTGAGGACAACACCAGGCAGGGGCAGACAGACACCTTTAGTAGGCCGGAACAGCCAATTGCATTTTTAAAAATGGTAATTTGGAACTGAAGGTTGAAGCTCAGCTTTATTCAGTTGAGGACAACACCAGGCAGGGGCAGACAGACACCTTTAGTAGGCCGGAACAGCCAATTTTTTAAAAAAACAGCAGTTAGTAAGAGGCAGAAGGTAGAAGCTCAGCTTTATTCAGTTGAGGACAACACCAGGCAGGGGCAGACAGACACCTTTAGTAGGCCGGAACAGCCAATTGCATTTTTAAAAATGGTAATTTGGAACTGAAGGTTGAAGCTCAGCTTTATTCAGTTGAGGACAACACCAGGCAGGGGCAGACAGACACCTTTAGTAGGCCGTAACAGCCAATGGCATTTTTAAAAATGGTAATTTGGAACTGAAGGTTGAAGCTCAGCTTTATTCAGTTGAGGACAACACCTGGCAGGGGCAGACAGACACCTTTAGTAGGCCGGAACAGCCAATTTTTTAAAAAAACAGCAGTTAGTAAGAGGCAGAAGGTAGAAGCTCAGCTTTATTCAGTTGAGGACAACACCAGGCAGGGGCAGACAGACACCTTTAGTAGGCCGGAACAGCCAATGGCATTTTTAAAAATGGTAATTTGGAACTGAAGGTTGAAGCTCAGCTTTATTCAGTTGAGGACAACACCTGGCAGGGGCAGACAGACACCTTTAGTAGGCCGGAACAGCCAATTTTATAAAAAAAAAGCAGTTAATAAGAGGCAGAAGGTAGAAGCTCAGCTTTATTCAGTTGCAGCTTCTTGGCAATAATATAAAGAAGACGCGACAGGACAACACTCGGTGGATGCCATATCTGTGTTTTCAATGGAAAAAAACCTTTCAGTTAACTACTTGCAGGAGCAAGTTTTTGTAGCTGGTGGACAATTTTTTTTAAAAAAAGCAGTTAATAAGAGGCAGAAGGTAGAAGCTCAGCTTTATTCAGTTGCAGCTTCTTGGCAATAATATAAAGAAGACGCGACAGGACAACACTCGGTGGATGCCATATCTGTGTTTTCAATGGAAAAAAACCTTTCAGTTAACTACTTGCAGGAGCAAGTTTTTGTAGCTGGTGGACAATTTTTTTAAAAAAAAGCAGTTAATAAGAGGCAGAAGGTAGAAGCTCAGCTTTATTCAGTTGCAGCTTCTTGGCAATAATATAAAGAAGACGCGACAGGACAACACTCGGTGGATGCCATATCTGTGTTTTCAATGGAAAAAAACCTTTCAGTTAACTACTTGCAGGAGCAAGTTTTTGTAGCTGGTGGACAATTTTTTTTAAAAAAAGCAGTTAATAAGAGGCAGAAGGTAGAAGCTCAGCTTTATTCAGTTGCAGCTTCTTGGCAATAATATAAAGAAGACGCGACAGGACAACACTCGGTGGATGCCATATCTGTGTTTTCAATGGAAAAAAACCTTTCAGTTAACTACTTGCAGGAGCAAGTTTTTGTAGCTGGTGGACAATTTTTTTAAAAAAAAGCAGTTAATAAGAGGCAGAAGGTAGAAGCTCAGCTTTATTCAGTTGCAGCTTCTTGGCAATAATATAAAGAAGACGCGACAGGACAACACTCGGTGGATGCCATATCTGTGTTTTCAATGGAAAAAAACCTTTCAGTTAACTACTTGCAGGAGCAAGTTTTTGCAGCTGGTGGACAATTTTTTTTAAAAAAAGCAGTTAATAAGAGGCAGAAGGTAGAAGCTCAGCTTTATTCAGTTGCAGCTTCTTGGCAATAATATAAAGAAGACGCGACAGGACAACACTCGGTGGATGCCATATCTGTGTTTTCAATGGAAAAAAACCTTTCAGTTAACTACTTGCAGGAGAAAGTTTTTGTAGCTGGTGGCCAATTTTTGTACTGTACCAGTTTTTTGTTGTATATGTTTTTGTTTTTAATGTTAAAATGTCTGCATTTGATATCTCTCCAGTATTTTCTTTTTTATAAGCAAAATACTGCAGTTTTACATCGGTTACATGGATACACAGGCAGCTTGGTGGTGAGTGGAGGAGTATTTAAAGTAGGGACCGCAGACAGGCTATCAAAGGCCTAAAATAACAAACAATAGGCTCATGGCAGCTTTACAGCGGTTACATGGATACACAGGCAGCTTGGTGGTGAGTGGAGGAGTATTTAAAGTAGGGACCGCAGACAGGCTATCAAAGGCCTAAAATAACAAACAATAGGCTCATGGCAGCTTTACAGCGGTTACATGGATACACAGGCAGCTAGGTGGTGAGTGGAGGAGTATTTAAAGTAGGGACCGCAGACAGGCTATCAAAGGCCTAAAATAACAAACAATAGGCTCATGGCAGTTTTACAGCGGTTACATGGATACACAGGCAGCTTGGTGGTGAGTGGAGGAGTATTTAAAGTAGGGACCGCAGACAGGCTATCAAAGGCCTAAAATAACAAACAATAGGCTCATGGCAGTTTTACAGCGGTTACATGGATACACGGGCAGGCAGCTGGTGATGAGTGGAGGAGTATTTAAAGTAGGGACCGCAGACAGGCTATCAAAGGCCTAAAATAACAAACAATAGGCTCATGGCAGCTTTACAGCGGTTACATGGATACACAGGCAGCTTGGTGGTGAGTGGAGGAGTATTTAAAGTAGGGACCGCAGACAGGCTATCAAAGGCCTAAAATAACAAACAATAGGCTCATGGCAGTTTTACAGCGGTTACATGGATACACGGGCAGGCAGCTGGTGATGAGTGGAGGAGTATTTAAAGTAGGGACCGCAGACAGGCTATCAAAGGCCTAAAATAACAAACAATAGGCTCATGGCGGCAGCTTTACAGCGGTTACATGGATACACAGGCAGCTTGGTGGTGAGTGGAGGAGTATTTAAAGTAGGGACCGCAGACAGGCTATCAAAGGCCTAAAATAACAAACAATAGGCTCATGGCAGCTTTACAGCGGTTACATGGATACACGGGCAGGCAGCTGGTGATGAGTGGAGGAGTATTTAAAGTAGGGACCGCAGACAGGCTATCAAAGGCCTAAAATAACAAACAATAGGCTCATGGCAGCTTTACAGCGGTTACATGGATACACAGGCAGCTTGGTGGTGAGTGGAGGAGTAGTGCAAGGAGTGTCTGTCCCAGTACTCCCAAAATATAAATAGATGTTAATGTCTCGCAAAACAACCAAAACAAAAAAAAAGGTGGCATACTTAGGTACAGGGGTGGGCTCATCTACTGAGTTTCTGACATAGTAATTTGGCAGTAACTATTTAATGGTGCCAATATAGGACACAGACACAGACTACTTTAAGTTGCATCATAGATGTCTACAAATTTGTATTGTCAGTGCCAGACATTGAATGATGTCAGCGAATAGACTAAAGATTGGTGGAGCTGTGCGACATAATTTTGCACGTGGTAGAGCACATTTTGAGCTGGGGTAGGGGGGAACTCTCTTGAGACCGGCGGGACCGCCCCAGGGCCCCTCATGTTACAACGGTGTGTCTGACGTTGGGTGCGCACCACCACCGCCAGAGACACTACATTGTACTATGAGGGACCCAGTAGCAATGCCGTCAACCAAAAGCGAGCACACCCACCTCTTCAGACAAACAGCAGTCTCACGGGTGCTTGCGCCAAGTCGCGATACCACGGCCCCGTGTGGGGAGTTTTGCCATTTAGGGAGGTGTAAACATGTCGTATGCTGTACAATCAGCTGCAGCAAATTAGACATTAGAAAAGTAATTCACAGGCAAGAGCTTTTCATAGGAAAGCTAGGTGTCGGCCGGGCAAGGTGGGGCAAAAGATTTCGAAATCCAGTTGTGGTTCATTTTAATGAATGTTAGATCGTCAACATTTTGGGTAGCCAGACGAGTCCTTTTTTCGGTTAATATTGAACCTGCAGCACTGAATACTCTTTCTGATAGGACACTTGCTGCCGGGCAAGCAAGCTCCTGCAATGCATATTCTGCCAATTCTGGCCAGGTGTCTAATTTGGAGGCCCAGTAATCAAATGGGAATGACGGTTGAGGGAGAACATCGATAAGGGATGAAAAATAGTTAGTAACCATACTGGACAAATGTTGTCTCCTGTCACTTTCAATTGATGCAGCAGTACCTGTCCTGTCTGCGGTCATAGCAAAATCACTCCACAACCTGGTCAGAAAACCCCTCTGTCCAACGCCACTTCTGATGTGTGCACCCCTAACACTCCTAGTCTGCTGCCCCCTGGAGCTCGTGTGAGAACGATCACGTGCGCTGTGTGCTGGGAATGCCTGAAGCAAACGGTCAACAAGAGTTGATTGTTTGGTTGCTAATATTAGTTCAAAGTTCTCATGTGGCATAATATTTTGCAATTTGCCTTTATAGCGTGGATCAAGGAGGCAGGCCAACCAGTAATCGTCATCGTTCATCATTTTCGTAATGCGTGTGTCCCTTTTTAGGATACGTAAGGCATAATCCGCCATGTGGGCCAAAGTTCCAGTTGTCAAATCTCCGGTTGTGATTGGTTGAGGGGCAGTTGCAGGCAAATCTACGTCACTTGTGTCCCTCAAAAAACCAGAACCCGGCCGTGACACGCAACCAATTTCCTGTGCCCCCGGGAAAGGTTCGGCATTAAAAATATACTCATCCCCATCATCCTCCTCGTCCTCCACCTCCTCTTCGCCCGCTACCTCGTCCTGTACACTGCCCTGACCAGACAATGGCTGACTGTCATCAAGGCTTTCCTCTTCCTCTGGTGCAGACGCCTGCTCCTTTATGTGCGTCAAACTTTGCATCAGCAGACGCATTAGGGGGATGCTCATGCTTATTACGGCGTTGTCTGCACTAACCAGCCGTGTGCATTCCTCAAAACACTGAAGGACTTGACACATGTCTTGTATCTTAGACCACTGCACACCTGACAACTCCATGTCTGCCATCCTACTGCCTGCCCGTGTATCCTCCCACAAATAAATAACAGCACGCCTCTGTTCGCACAGTCTCTGAAGCATGTGCAGTGTTGAGTTCCACCTTGTTGCAACGTCTATGATTAGGCGATGCTGGGGAAGGTTCAAAGACCGCTGATAGGTCTGCATACGGCTGGCGTGTACAGGCGAACGTCGGATATGTGAGCAAAGTGCACGCACTTTGAGGAGCAGGTCGGAGAACCCAGGATAAGTTTTCAATAAGCACTGCACCACCAGGTTTAAGGTGTGAGCCAGGCAAGGAATGTGTTTCAGTTGGGAAAGGGAGATGGCAGCCATGAAATTCCTTCCGTTATCACTCACTACCTTGCCTGCCTCAAGATCTACTGTGCCCAGCCACGACTGCGTTTCTTGTTGCAAGAACTCGGATAGAACTTCCGCGGTGTGTCTGTTGTCGCCCAAACACTTCATAGCCAATACAGCCTGCTGACGCTTGGCAGTAGCTGGCCCATAATGGGACAACTGGTGTGCAACAGTGTCATCTGCCGATGGAGTGGTTGGCAGACTGCGTTCTGTGGAAGAGCTGTAGCTTCCGCAGGAGGACGAGGAGGAGGAGGAGGAGGGGGTGCGAATGCCTACAGCCAGCTGTTTCCTAGACCGTGGGCTAGGCACAACTGTCCCTAAATTGATGTCGCCTGTGGACCCTGCATCCACCACATTCACCCAGTGTGCCGTGATGGACACATAACGTCCCTGGCCATGCCTACTGGTCCATGCATCTGTAGTCAGGTGCACCTTTGTACTCACAGATTGCCTGAGTGCATGGACGATGCGCTGTTTAACATGCTGGTGCAGGGCTGGGATGGCTTTTCTTGAAAAAAAGTGTCGACTGGGTAGCTCGTATCGTGGTTCAGCGTACTCCATCAGGGCTTTGAAAGCTTCGCTTTCAACTAACCGGTAGGGCATCATCTCTAACGAGATTAGTCTAGCTATGTGGGCGTTAAAACCCTGTGTACGCGGATGCGAGGATAAGTACTTCCTTTTTCTAACCAGAGTCTCATGTAGGGTGAGCTGGACTGGAGAGCTGGAGATCGTGGAACTTTCGGGTGTGCCGGTGTACATGGCAGACTGAGAGACGGTTGGAGACGGTATTGTTTCCGCCGGTGCCCTAGATGCAATATTTCCTCCTACAAAACTGGTGGTTCCCTGACCCTGACTGCTTTTGGCTGGCAAAGAAACCTGCACAGATACTGCCGGTGGTGCGGAAAATGGTGGCCTTACAGTGACGGAAGGGATGTTGCGTTGCTGACTAGCTTCATTGGCCGAGGGTGCTACAACCTTAAGGGACGTTTGGTAGTTAGTCCAGGCTTGAAAATGCATGGTGGTTAAGTGTCTATGCATGCAACTAGTATTTAGACTTTTCAGATTCTGACCTCTGCTTAAGCTAGTTGAACATTTTTGACGGATGACTTTGCGCTGATCAGTTGGATGTTGTTTAAAAAAATGCCAGACTGCACTCTTCCTAGACTCGGATCCCTTTTCAGGGATTGCAGACTGAGCTTTAACCGGATGGCCACGCTGTCCTCCAACAGGTTTTGGCTTTGACACGCGTTTTGGGCCAGATACGGGCCCGGCAGATGGAACCTGTTGCGATGTTGATGCCTGCTGCGGCCCCTCCTCCACCTCCGCTTCTGAACTACTGCCGCCTGCACCCTGTTCCCCCAATGGCTGCCAATCGGGGTCAATAACTGGGTCATCTATTACCTCCTCTTCGAGCTCGTGTGCAACTTCGTCTGTGTCACTGTGTCGGTCGGTGGTATAGCGTTCGTGGCGGGGCAACATAGTCTCATCAGGGTCTGATTGTGGATCTGTACCCTGAGAGGGCAATGTGGTGGTCTGAGTCAAAGGAGCAGCATAGTACTCTGGCTGTGGCTGTGCATCAGTGCACTCCATGTCAGAATCTACTTGTAATGGGCATGGCCTGTTAAATGTTTCACTTTCTAAGCCAGGGACGGTATGTGTAAAGAGCTCCATGGAGTGACCCGTTGTGTCGCCTGCTGCATCCTTCTCTCTTGTTGTAGTTTTTGCTGAGGAGGACAAGGAAGCGACTTGTCCCTGACCGTGAACATCCACAAGCGACGCGCTGCTTTTACATTTACCAGTTTCGGAAGAGGAGGCAAAAGAGCTAGAGGCTGAGTCTGCAATGTAAGCCAAAACTTGCTGTTGCTGCTCCGCCTTTAAAAGCGGTTTTCCTACTCCCAGAAAAGAGAGCGTTCGAGGCCTTGTGTAGCCTGATGACGAAACTGGCTCCACAGCTCCAGACTTAGGTGGAATATTTTTATCCCCACGACCACCTGATGCTCCACTACCACTACCATCATTACCAGCTGACAATGAACGCCCACGACGACCTCTTGCACCAGACTTCCTCATTGTTTTAAAATCTTAACCAAAGTAACTTTATTTGTTGCTGTCAAACAACTTACACGGTGAGCTATAACTTCAGTATGATTTCAATATCCCTTAACAGGTTGTTGAGACCACAAGGAAAATCAGGCACAATGTTACACACTCTGTTTTCTGTGGCACAAAATCACAGAGATGACACACACGCAGGACTGTCACTCAAGCACTAATGTCAATATTAATCTCCCACCTAATTTATTTTTTTTTTTTCCTCAGGGAGACTTTAGAAACCAAATAATATTAAAAAAAAAACAAAAAAAAAAAGGCTTTCTATGGCCCACAATTAGAGAGAGAGAGGTGGCACACCCAGGAGTCAAGACTGGCGCACAAGCTGAAAGGGCAATATTACTCTCCCACTGTTTTTTTAAGTTTTTTTTCTTTTATTTTCAGGGAGACTTTAGAAACCAAATAATATTAAAAAAACCAAAAAAATAAATAGGCTTTCTATGGCCCACTGAATGAGAGAGAGAGGTGGCACACCCAGGAGTCAAGACTGGCACACAAGCTGAAAGGGCAATATTACTCTCCCACTGTTTTTTTATGTATTTTTTTGTTTTTTAAGGGAGACTTTAGAAACCAAATAATATTAAAAAAACCAAAAAAATAAATAGCCTTTCTATGGCCCACTGAATGAGAGAGAGGTGGCACACCCAGGAGTCAAGACTGGCGCACAAGCTGAAAGGGCAATATTACTCTCCCACTGTTTTTTTAAGTTTTTTTTCTTTTATTTTCAGGGAGACTTTAGAAACCAAATATTATTAAAAAAACCAAAAAAATAAATAGCCTTTCTATGGCCCACTGAATGAGAGAGAGGTGGCACACCCAGGAGTCAAGACTGGCACACAAGCTGAAAGGGCAATATTACTCTCCCACTGTTTTTTTATGTTTTTTTTTTTTCAGGGAGACTTTAGAAACCAAATAATAAGA
Source organism: Ranitomeya variabilis (assembly GCF_051348905.1). NCBI lineage: Eukaryota > Metazoa > Chordata > Amphibia > Anura > Dendrobatidae > Ranitomeya > Ranitomeya variabilis. Next base: position 325,125,446 of record NC_135235.1, on the reverse strand, counting down.
AAAAAAATAAATAAATAAATAGGCTTTCTATAGCCCACTGAATGAGAGATAGCACACACAGCAGTGGCACACAAGCCCTGACTGAGGCCAATATTTTTCTCCCACTGATTGATGTAGTGTTTTTGTGTTGAGGTAGATTTTAGAACACAAATCAAGGAAAAAAAAAATGCTTTCTATGGCCCACTGAATGAGAGAGGTGGCACACCCAGGAGTCAAGACTGGCACACAAGCTGAAAGGGCAATATTACTCTCCCACTGTTTTTTTATGTATTTTTTGTTTTTTAAGGGAGACTTTAGAAACCCAATAATATAAAAAAAACCAAAAAAATAAATAGGCTTTCTATGGCCCACTGAATGAGAGAGAGAGGTGGCACACCCAGGAGTCAAGACTGGCACACAAGCTGAAAGGGCAATATTACTCTCCCACTGTTTTTTTATGTTTTTTTTTTTTTCAGGGAGACTTTAGAAACCAAATAATATTAAAAAAACCAAAAAAATAAATAGGCTTTCTATGGCCCACTGAATGAGAGAGAGAGGTGGCACACCCAGGAGTCAAGACTGGCACACAAGCTGAAAGGGCAATATTACTCTCCCACTGTTTTTTTATGTATTTTTTGTTTTTTAAGGGAGACTTTAGAAACCCAATAATATTTTAAAAAAAAAATAAATAGGCTTTCTATGGCCCACTGAATGAGAGAGGTGGCACACCCAGGAGTCAAGACTGGCACACAAGCTGAAAGGGCAATATTACTCTCCCACTGTTTTTTTATGTTTTTTTTTTTTTCAGGGAGACTTTAGAAACTAAATAATATTAAAAAAACCAAAAAAATAAATAGGCTTTCTATGGCCCACTGAATGAGAGAGAGAGGTGGCACACCCAGGAGTCAAGACTGGCACACAAGCTGAAAGGGCAATATTACTCTCCCACTGTTTTTTTATGTATTTTTTGTTTTTTAAGGGAGACTTTAGAAACCAAATAATATTTAAAAAACCAAAAAAATAAATAGCCTTTCTATGGCCCACTGAATGAGAGAGAGAGGTGGCACACCCAGGAGTCAAGACTGGCACACAAGCTGAAAGGGCAATATTACTCTCCCACTGTTTTTTTATGTTTTTTTTTTTTTCAGGGAGACTTTAGAAACCAAATAATATTAAAAAAAACAAAAAAATAAATAGGCTTTCTATGGCCCACTGAATGAGAGAGAGAGGTGGCACACCCAGGAGTCAAGACTGGCACACAAGCTGAAAGGGCAATATTACTCTCCCACTGTTTTTTTATGTATTTTTTGTTTTTTAAGGGAGACTTTAGAAACCCAATAATATTTAAAAAAAAAAATAAATAGGCTTTCTATGGCCCACTGAATGAGAGAGGTGGCACACCCAGGAGTCAAGACTGGCACACAAGCTGAAAGGGCAATATTACTCTCCCACTGTTTTTTTATGTTTTTTTTTTTTTCAGGGAGACTTTAGAAACCAAATAATATTAAAAAAACCAAAAAAATAAATAGGCTTTCTATGGCCCACTGAATGAGAGAGAGAGGTGGCACACCCAGGAGTCAAGACTGGCACACAAGCTGAAAGGGCAATATTACTCTCCCACTGTTTTTTTATGTATTTTTTGTTTTTTAAGGGAGACTTTAGAAACCAAATAATATTTAAAAAAACCAAAAAAATAAATAGCCTTTCTATGGCCCACTGAATGAGAGAGAGAGGTGGCACACCCAGGAGTCAAGACTGGCACACAAGCTGAAAGGGCAATATTACTCTCCCACTGTTTTTTTATGTATTTTTTGTTTTTTAAGGGAGACTTTAGAAACCCAATAATATTTAAAAAAATAAATAAATAGGCTTTCTATGGCCCACTGAATGAGAGAGGTGGCACACCCAGGAGTCAAGACTGGCACACAAGCTGAAAGGGCAATATTACTCTCCCACTGTTTTTTTATTTTTATTTTTTTTTCAGGGAGACTTTAGAAACCAAATAATAAGAAAAAAAATAAATAAATAAATAGGCTTTCTATAGCCCACTGAATGAGAGATAGCACACACAGCAGTGGCACACAAGCCCTGACTGAGGCCAATATTTTTCTCCCACTGATTGATGTAGTGTTTTTGTGTTGAGGTAGATTTTAGAACACAAATCAAGGAAAAAAAAATGCTTTCTATGGCCCACTGAATGAGAGAGGTGGCACACCCAGGAGTCAAGACTGGCACACAAGCTGAAAGGGCAATATTACTCTCCCACTGTTTTTTTTATGTATTTTTTGTTTTTTAAGGGAGACTTTAGAAACCCAATAATATTTTAAAAAATAAATAAATAGGCTTTCTATGGCCCACTGAATGAGAGGGAGAGAGGTGGCACACCCAGGAGTCAAGACTGGCACACAAGCTGAAAGGGCAATATTACTCTCCCACTGTTTTTTTATGTTTTTTTTTTTTTTTCAGGGAGACTTTAGAAACCAAATAATATTAAAAAAACCAAAAAAATAAATAGGCTTTCTATGGCCCACTGAATGAGAGAGAGAGGTGGCACACCCAGGAGTCAAGACTGGCACACAAGCTGAAAGGGCAATATTACTCTCCCACTGTTTTTTTATGTATTTTTTGTTTTTTAAGGGAGACTTTAGAAACCCAATAATATTTAAAAAAAAAAATAAATAGGCTTTCTATGGCCCACTGAATGAGAGGGAGAGAGGTGGCACACCCAGGAGTCAAGACTGGCACACAAGCTGAAAGGGCAATATTACTCTCCCACTGTTTTTTTATGTTTGTTTTTTTTTCAGAGAGACTTTAGAAACCAAATAATATTAAAAAAACCAAAAAAATAAATAGGCTTTCTATGGCCCACTGAATGAGAGAGAGAGGTGGCACACCCAGGAGTCAAGACTGGCACACAAGCTGAAAGGGCAATATTACTCTCCCACTGTTTTTTTATGTATTTTTTGTTTTTTAAGGGAGACTTTAGAAACCAAATAATATTAAAAAAACCAAAAAAATAAATAGCCTTTCTATGGCCCACTGAATGAGAGAGAGGTGGCACACCCAGGAGTCAAGACTGGCGCACAAGCTGAAAGGGCAATATTACTCTCCCACTGTTTTTTTAAGTTTTTTTTCTTTTATTTTCAGGGAGACTTTAGAAACCAAATATTATTAAAAAAAACAAAAAAATAAATAGCCTTTCTATGGCCCACTGAATGAGAGAGAGGTGGCACACCCAGGAGTCAAGACTGGCACACAAGCTGAAAGGGCAATATTACTCTCCCACTGTTTTTTTATGTTTTTTTTTTTTCAGGGAGACTTTAGAAACCAAATAATAAGAAAAAAAATAAATAAATAAATAGGCTTTCTATAGCCCACTGAATGAGAGATAGCACACACAGCAGTGGCACACAAGCCCTGACTGAGGCCAATATTTTTCTCCCACTGATTGATGTAGTGTTTTTGTGTTGAGGTAGATTTTAGAACACAAATCAAGGAAAAAAAAAAATGCTTTCTATGGCCCACTGAATGAGAGAGGTGGCAAACCCAGGAGTCAAGACTGGCACACAAGCTGAAAGGGCAATATTACTCTCCCACTGTTTTTTTATGTATTTTTTGTTTTTTAAGGGAGACTTTAGAAACCCAATAATATTTAAAAAAAAAAATAAATAGGCTTTCTATGGCCCACTGAATGAGAGAGGTGGCACACCCAGGAGTCAAGACTGGCACACAAGCTGAAAGGGCAATATTACTCTCCCACTGTTTTTTTATGTTTTTTTTTTTTTCAGGGAGACTTTAGAAACCAAATAATATTAAAAAAACCAAAAAAATAAATAGGCTTTCTATGGCCCACTGAATGAGAGAGAGAGGTGGCACACCCAGGAGTCAAGACTGGCACACAAGCTGAAAGGGCAATATTACTCTCCCACTGTTTTTTTATGTATTTTTTGTTTTTTAAGGGAGACTTTAGAAACCAAATAATATTTAAAAAAACCAAAAAAATAAATAGCCTTTCTATGGCCCACTGAATGAGAGAGAGAGGTGGCACACCCAGGAGTCAAGACTGGCACACAAGCTGAAAGGGCAATATTACTCTCCCACTGTTTTTTTATGTATTTTTTGTTTTTTAAGGGAGACTTTAGAAACCCAATAATATTTAAAAAAATAAATAAATAGGCTTTCTATGGCCCACTGAATGAGAGAGGTGGCACACCCAGGAGTCAAGACTGGCACACAAGCTGAAAGGGCAATATTACTCTCCCACTGTTTTTTTATTTTTATTTTTTTTTCAGGGAGACTTTAGAAACCAAATAATAAGAAAAAAAATAAATAAATAAATAGGCTTTCTATAGCCCACTGAATGAGAGATAGCACACACAGCAGTGGCACACAAGCCCTGACTGAGGCCAATATTTTTCTCCCACTGATTGATGTAGTGTTTTTGTGTTGAGGTAGATTTTAGAACACAAATCAAGGAAAAAAAAATGCTTTCTATGGCCCACTGAATGAGAGAGGTGGCACACCCAGGAGTCAAGACTGGCACACAAGCTGAAAGGGCAATATTACTCTCCCACTGTTTTTTTTATGTATTTTTTGTTTTTTAAGGGAGACTTTAGAAACCCAATAATATTTAAAAAAATAAATAAATAGGCTTTCTATGGCCCACTGAATGAGAGGGAGAGAGGTGGCACACCCAGGAGTCAAGACTGGCACACAAGCTGAAAGGGCAATATTACTCTCCCACTGTTTTTTTATGTTTTTTTTTTTTTCAGGGAGACTTTAGAAACCAAATAATATTAAAAAAACCAAAAAAATAAATAGGCTTTCTATGGCCCACTGAATGAGAGAGAGAGGTGGCACACCCAGGAGTCAAGACTGGCACACAAGCTGAAAGGGCAATATTACTCTCCCACTGTTTTTTTATGTATTTTTTGTTTTTTAAGGGAGACTTTAGAAACCCAATAATATTTAAAAAAAAAAATAAATAGGCTTTCTATGGCCCACTGAATGAGAGGGAGAGAGGTGGCACACCCAGGAGTCAAGACTGGCACACAAGCTGAAAGGGCAATATTACTCTCCCACTGTTTTTTTATGTTTGTTTTTTTTTCAGAGAGACTTTAGAAACCAAATAATATTAAAAAAACCAAAAAAATAAATAGGCTTTCTATGGCCCACTGAATGAGAGAGAGAGGTGGCACACCCAGGAGTCAAGACTGGCACACAAGCTGAAAGGGCAATATTACTCTCCCACTGTTTTTTTATGTATTTTTTGTTTTTTAAGGGAGACTTTAGAAACCAAATAATATTAAAAAAACCAAAAAAATAAATAGCCTTTCTATGGCCCACTGAATGAGAGAGAGGTGGCACACCCAGGAGTCAAGACTGGCGCACAAGCTGAAAGGGCAATATTACTCTCCCACTGTTTTTTTAAGTTTTTTTTCTTTTATTTTCAGGGAGACTTTAGAAACCAAATATTATTAAAAAAAACAAAAAAATAAATAGCCTTTCTATGGCCCACTGAATGAGAGAGAGGTGGCACACCCAGGAGTCAAGACTGGCACACAAGCTGAAAGGGCAATATTACTCTCCCACTGTTTTTTTATGTTTTTTTTTTTTCAGGGAGACTTTAGAAACCAAATAATAAGAAAAAAAATAAATAAATAAATAGGCTTTCTATAGCCCACTGAATGAGAGATAGCACACACAGCAGTGGCACACAAGCCCTGACTGAGGCCAATATTTTTCTCCCACTGATTGATGTAGTGTTTTTGTGTTGAGGTAGATTTTAGAACACAAATCAAGGAAAAAAAAAAATGCTTTCTATGGCCCACTGAATGAGAGAGGTGGCAAACCCAGGAGTCAAGACTGGCACACAAGCTGAAAGGGCAATATTACTCTCCCACTGTTTTTTTATGTATTTTTTGTTTTTTAAGGGAGACTTTAGAAACCCAATAATATTAAAAAAAACAAAAAAATAAATAGGCTTTCTATGGCCCACTGAATGAGAGAGAGAGGTGGCACACCCAGGAGTCAAGACTGGCACACAAGCTGAAAGGGCAATATTACTCTCCCACTGTTTTTTTATGTTTTTTTTTTTTTCAGGGAGACTTTAGAAACCAAATAATATTAAAAAAACCAAAAAAATAAATAGGCTTTCTATGGCCCACTGAATGAGAGAGAGAGGTGGCACACCCAGGAGTCAAGACTGGCACACAAGCTGAAAGGGCAATATTACTCTCCCACTGTTTTTTTATGTATTTTTTGTTTTTTAAGGGAGACTTTAGAAACCCAATAATATTTTAAAAAAAAAATAAATAGGCTTTCTATGGCCCACTGAATGAGAGAGGTGGCACACCCAGGAGTCAAGACTGGCACACAAGCTGAAAGGGCAATATTACTCTCCCACTGTTTTTTTATGTTTTTTTTTTTTTTTCAGGGAGACTTTAGAAACCAAATAATATTAAAAAAACCAAAAAAATAAATAGGCTTTCTATGGCCCACTGAATGAGAGAGAGAGGTGGCACACCCAGGAGTCAAGACTGGCACACAAGCTGAAAGGGCAATATTACTCTCCCACTGTTTTTTTATGTATTTTTTGTTTTTTAAGGGAGACTTTAGAAACCAAATAATATTTAAAAAAAACAAAAAAATAAATAGCCTTTCTATGGCCCACTGAATGAGAGAGAGAGGTGGCACACCCAGGAGTCAAGACTGGCACACAAGCTGAAAGGGCAATATTACTCTCCCACTGTTTTTTTATGTATTTTTTGTTTTTTAAGGGAGACTTTAGAAACCCAATAATATTAAAAAAAACAAAAAAATAAATAGGCTTTCTATGGCCCACTGAATGAGAGAGAGAGGTGGCACACCCAGGAGTCAAGACTGGCACACAAGCTGAAAGGGCAATATTACTCTCCCACTGTTTTTTTATGTATTTTTTGTTTTTTAAGGGAGACTTTAGAAACCCAATAATATTTAAAAAAAAAAATAAATAGGCTTTCTATGGCCCACTGAATGAGAGAGGTGGCACACCCAGGAGTCAAGACTGGCACACAAGCTGAAAGGGCAATATTACTCTCCCACTGTTTTTTTATTTTTATTTTTTTTTCAGGGAGACTTTAGAAACCAAATAATAAGAAAAAAAATAAATAAATAAATAGGCTTTCTATAGCCCACTGAATGAGAGATAGCACACACAGCAGTGGCACACAAGCCCTGACTGAGGCCAATATTTTTCTCCCACTGATTGATGTAGTGTTTTTGTGTTGAGGTAGATTTTAGAACACAAATCAAGGAAAAAAAAAATGCTTTCTATGGCCCACTGAATGAGAGAGGTGGCACACCCAGGAGTCAAGACTGGCACACAAGCTGAAAGGGCAATATTACTCTCCCACTGTTTTTTTATGTATTTTTTGTTTTTTAAGGGAGACTTTAGAAACCCAATAATATTTAAAAAAATAAATAAATAGGCTTTCTATGGCCCACTGAATGAGAGGGAGAGAGGTGGCACACCCAGGAGTCAAGACTGGCACACAAGCTGAAAGGGCAATATTACTCTCCCACTGTTTTTTTATGTTTGTTTTTTTTTCAGAGAGACTTTAGAAACCAAATAATATTAAAAAAACCAAAAAAATAAATAGGCTTTCTATGGCCCACTGAATGAGAGAGAGAGGTGGCACACCCAGGAGTCAAGACTGGCACACAAGCTGAAAGGGCAATATTACTCTCCCACTGTTTTTTTATGTATTTTTTGTTTTTTAAGGGAGACTTTAGAAACCAAATAATATTAAAAAAACCAAAAAAATAAATAGCCTTTCTATGGCCCACTGAATGAGAGAGAGAGGTGGCACACCCAGGAGTCAAGACTGGCACACAAGCTGAAAGGGCAATATTACTCTCCCACTGTTTTTTTATGTATTTTTTGTTTTTTAAGGGAGACTTTAGAAACCCAATAATATTTTTAAAAAAAAATAAATAGGCTTTCTATGGCCCACTGAATGAGAGGGAGAGAGGTGGCACACCCAGGAGTCAAGACTGGCACACAAGCTGAAAGGGCAATATTACTCTCCCACTGTTTTTTTATGTTTTTTTTTTTTTCAGGGAGACTTTAGAAACCAAATAATATTAAAAAAACCAAAAAAATAAATAGGCTTTCTATGGCCCACTGAATGAGAGAGAGAGGTGGCACACCCAGGAGTCAAGACTGGCACACAAGCTGAAAGGGCAATATTACTCTCCCACTGTTTTTTTATGTATTTTTTGTTTTTTAAGGGAGACTTTAGAAACCAAATAATATTTAAAAAAAAAAAAAAAAAAAAGGCTTTCTATGGCCCACAATTAGAGAGAGAGAGGTGGCACACCCAGGAGTCAAGACTGGCGCACAAGCTGAAAGGGCAATATTACTCTCCCACTGTTTTTTTAAGTTTTTTTTCTTTTATTTTCAGGGAGACTTTAGAAACCAAATAATATTAAAAAAACCAAAAAAATAAATAGCCTTTCTATGGCCCACTGAATGAGAGAGAGGTGGCACACCCAGGAGTCAAGACTGGCACACAAGCTGAAAGGGCAATATTACTCTCCCACTGTTTTTTTTTTTTTTTTTTTTTTCAGGGAGACTTTAGAAACCAAATAATAAGAAAAAAAAATAAATAAATAAATAGGCTTTCTATAGCCCACTGAATGAGAGATAGCACACACAGCAGTGGCACACAAGCCCTGACTGAGGCCAATATTTTTCTACCACTGATTGATGTAGTGTTTTTGTGTTGAGGTAGAATTTAGAACACAAATCACGGAAAAAATAAATAGGCTTTCTATGGCCCACTCAGTGAGAGATGGCACACACAGGGATGGCACTGTAGCAGAAATGCCAATCTTAATCTCCCACAAAAAAAAAAAAAAAAAAAAAAACAGGGACTGTCCTACAATTACTATCTCCCTGCAGTAATCTAAGCCAGGTATGGCAGGCAGCAACAGGAGTGGACTGATGCACAAATTAAATAAAAAGTGTGGACAAACAAAAAAGATAGCTGTGCAGAAAGGAACAAGAGGATATGTGCTTTGAAAAAAGCAGTTGATTTCCACAGTGGCGTACACACAGCAATACAGCTATCACAGAGCCTTCTAGGGCAGCCCAATGAGCTACAGCGCTGAGGAAAAAAAAAAAAAAAATAGCTTCCACAGTCCCTGCACACCGAAGGTGGTGTTGGACAGTGGAAATCGCTACAGCACAAGCGGTTTGGTGGTTAGTGGACCCTGCCTAATGCTATCCCTGCTTCTGACGAAGCGGCAGCAACCTCTCCCTAAGCTCAGATCAGCAGCAGTAAGATGGCGGTCGGCGGGAACGCCCCTTTATAGCCCCTGTGACGCCGAAGACAGCAAGCCAATCACTGCAATGCCCTTCTCTAAGATGGTGGGGACCAGGATCTATGTCATCACGCTGCCCACACTCTGCGTTCACCTTCATTGGCTGAGAAATGGCGCTTTTCGCGTCATTGAAACGCGACTTTGGCGCGAAAGTCGCGTACCGCATGGCCGACAAGCACAGGGGTCGGATCGGGTTTCATGAGACGCCGACTTAGCCAAAAGTCGGCGACTTTTGAAAATGATCGACCCGTTTCGCTCAATCCTATTTATGACTGCTCGGAGATTTAGTTTTCATTGCTGCAGCTGAATGATTTACAGCTATTAGCCTGCTTGATTACATGTGGGGATTCCCTAACAACCAGGCAACCCCCACATGTACTCAGCCTGGCTAGTAGCTGTAAATCATTCAGCTGCCGCAATGAAAACTAAATCTCCGAGCAGTCATAAATACTTGGAGGTCACACGAGCGTGCTCGGGAAAACCCGAGCAGCGAGTACACTCGCTCATTACTAGAAGAGACATTGCAGGAAACTGAGTTAAAAAGTAGGCCCAATGTAGGGGTGTGGGTCTCTGAGACTTGTAATGGAGTGCATGAGATAACAAGCAATTCCCCAATGGGGGGTATATTTTTTAATAAATAAACTAGTGCCATCACAGCCCCCCTTGACCAAAAATTAGCGGCCTATAACAGCACAGAGCACATTAACCATGGTCATGGAATGGCACCTTTATGTTGGTGTTATGGGGAACAAATGCATGCCTTCTGTCTGTGGCCACCACACTGCTTCTTCCTGCCTGTTGGGGTGATATGTCTCCTTCCCCATGTGTGCTGCTGTCCTCGCTCTGCATGTCCTCCTGCCAGGTTGGGTCAGTCACTATGTCATCCACCACCTCATCTGTCCTCACTTCAAGTTGACTGGCCGAGAGTCTGGAATCTTGAAATGGAAAACTGAACAGCTCTTCAGAGTGTCCAAGTGTGGGATCAGTTGTCTCAGGGCACTCGGTATGGTGGGAGGAAGGAGGATCAGGGTGAGGAATATCCAGGCCACACTCACGGCTACTCAGACTTGTCTGTGTGGAAGACATGGTGGTGGTGGTTAAGTGACTGGAAGAATTATCCACTATCCAACCAACAACCATTTCACACTGCTCTGGCTTCAAAAGTGGTGAGCTACAGTCCCCTAGAAACTGGGACAGGAAGGTCGAGCGAGAAGATGTAGATCTTTGTTGTGGCCCACTTTCACCTTGGCCATGGCCTCGTCCTCTGCATGCACCATCAGCATCACGTCCACTTCCCTGCCCCTTGCCTTGCCCATTTTAAATGGACTACTGCACTATTTCAAAAGCTCAACACAAATGTATTTATTTGGAGCTAAATTATATCTGATCAGTATGCCTGCAAAGCTAAGATTTTTCAAACACAAACAACAGGCCTCAGCCTGACATAACAGACTGTATTCAAAATTTTTTAGGGTTTTGTTGAATTTTTAAAATAAAAAAAACAGTGGAACAAGGCTATCAGAAAGAACTATGAAACTTATGCCTGTCAAGCTACAACTTTTCCAACACAGATACAACAAGCCTCAGCCTGACATAACAGACTGTATTAAATGATTTTTAGGGTTTTGTAGAACTTTTAAAATAAAAAAAAGAGTGCAACAAGGCTAGCAGACAGAACTATGAAACTTATGCCTGTCAAGCTACGATTTTTCCAAAACATCTACAATAGGCCTCAGCCTGACATAAAAGACTGTTTAAAATTATTTTTAGGGTTTTGTAGAATTTTTAAAATAAAAAGAGTGGAACAAGGCTAGCAGACAGACCTATGAAACCTATGCCTGTCAAGCTACAATTTTTCCAACACAGATACAACAGGCCTCAGCCTGGCATAACAGACTGTATTAACTTTTTGGGGGGTTTTAGATAATTTTTAAAACCAAAAAAAGAGTGGAACAAGGCTAGCAGACAGAACTATGCTACGTATTACTGCGGAAATGTTAGGGTTGGCGGAACACACCGAATATATATATATATATATATATATATATATATATATATATATATATATATATAGGTGCGTTCGCAACCGGGGGTCCACCGTGCAGGAGAGGAAACTGCTGCTGGCAAATGGCGGCGCTATATGGCGGTATAAGCGAACTCTGTTAGCTCCACAGAGTCGCTAGAAATAAAATGCTGTGCCCTGTTAGCATCACAGGGGAACACAGCTAACTGCTGAGCTGATGGCAGTCAGTGGTCACGGACCCAGAAAAGCACACAAACACTCCTCACCGGAGGTGCCGGTATTCTCGGGGCTTATTTCAGCCGGGTCCCTGAACACATACATGCAAACTCCTCACCGAAGGTGCCGGTATTCTAGGGGCTTATTTCATCTGGGTCCATGAATACACACATACAGGTGCGACCACAAATAACAAGCTCATGAGTTGAGGTGATACTAGCGCATGGCCGTGTGGCCATGCAAACCTTTAATAGCTGGAGCAGCTTCAGGACCTTCCTAGGGTACCAATGGAAGATGCTACAGTACCTGAGCAACTTCAGGACCTTCCTAGAGGACCAATGATAGCTGCTGTAGCACCTGAGCATGTGACCCCTGACCTCCAATGAGAGGTCTTACCTTGGGCATGCTCAGTGTGTGCAAGGCAGGACTTAGTCCCAGAAAAGTCTGCTCGCTGCTGACCAGTGCAGGCTACAACAGCAGAGCCTGGAAAGGCAGCAGTAACCCTTTGCACAGTATCAGACTGAGTGAGGCGCTGGGACCGACGTCTCCGCTGAGCAGGCTCCACTGCGGCTAATGTAGAATGGAAGACCGCAACAGACATGGCTCGAGATTCTCCCTGTGCAGCAGCGGGAACTCGATTCCTAACACACCAGCCCTCAGCCTTACATAACAGACTGTATTAAATTTTTTTTTGTTTTTAGCTGAATAAAAAAAAACAAAAAACTGTGGCACAAGGCTAGCACACAGAACTATGCTACGTATGCCTGCTGAAATACGATTGTTCAAAACAGGAACATTAGCCCTCAGCCTGACATGACAGACTGTATTAATTTTTTCTTTTGGCTTTTGGGTGAATTTATTTAAAAAAAGAGTAGAACAAGGCTAGCACACAGAAATATGCTATGTATGCATGACAAACTATGATTTCTAAACAGATACACCAGGCCTCAGTTTGACATAACAGACTGTGTAAATTTTTTTTTTTGGTTGCTGGTGAATTTTTGGAAAAAAAAAGAAGAAAACTGCAGCTAGGTATATAGTAAATAAGCAGCAGCAGACAGTTATGGAACTTTGGGATGGATGCAGTGGGAGCTATGTACGCACATACAGTGCCTGCAGGCCTTGCACTGTTGTGGATATGCTGTACCCTGCCTACCTAGCGCTGCAATCTCGGGATCCAAGAATTAGCCCTAAAAAGGACTGTTAGTTTCTCTGGAGTTGTGGACTGAACAGTTGCAGACCTACACTAACTATTAAAACCACGATTCCGACCCTATCTCAGCAGCAGCCCTCCCTACATTTGCTGAATCCAGAGCTGAATGCGGCGAGCAGGGCGGCGCCAGGTCTCTTATACTTGTGATGATGCTGTGTGGCCAAGCCAATCACTGAACGACCACAACAAAAATGGCTGCGGCGTTTCATGGCCTGGCAGACAATCCCTGCAGCATGATTGGGTCTCTAAAGTACGACAAAAATGCTGGGTGGATACACCAGTTCCCGCCGAGTAATCCCGGAAATTCTCGTGAGTGACTGCCATTGGCAATTGTAGGTCGAGATATATCTTACCTGATTTTCATCCTTGTGAATGTCGTTATGTGCATTGTTATATAGGAGTTGATCACGAGCGGTCCTCCTACCTCTCATGTAGCCCCTTTTAATGCAGTGAGCACTGTATCCTTTAGCTGCAAATCTGCACGTCAGGTCCATAGCTTGATTCTCAAATCTGTTGTCATCCGAGCAAATTCTCTCGTAAAAATTGCACAATAGGTATACCTCTGAGGGTGGATCTGGGGTGAGAAGAGTCCGCTTGAAGTAGATAATTTGTTGCCGCAGGCTTTCTAAAGACAGTGTGCAAGCAACCATCTGTAGATACAGTGATACTGAGGTCCAAAAAAATACAGGCTTCTGCCAGAACAAAAGGTAAGTTTTATATTAATGTTGTTAATGTTATCAATCAAGATGTTCATGAAGTTATTCAGACCATCCAAAGTGCCTTACCAAAAACAGAATATCATCAATGTACCTCATCCAGTTGTAAACTAGGTTCTCATCCTGGATGAGGTCTCCCTTAAAGATGCTTCTCTCCCATGCCCCTAAAAAAAGATTGGCATATGCAGAGACACAAGAGGCCCCCATTGTTGTACCCTGTAACTGAAGAAAATTTGGTTATTAAATGTAAAACATTGTGATGAAGAATAAATTCCATTAGTATCAGAATTATGTCAACAATGGGGGGATGAATGTTACTTAATTGTAGAAACCATTTGGTGGCTGCCCGACCATCTGAATGTTGGATGGACGTAAACAATGCTTCCACATCAGCCATCACCATAATCATATTATCCTCCAGATGCAGCTGGTCAAAGAGTTGGAGGGCCGATGTTGTGTCCTTGATATATGATGGCAAGGTAGTCACAATGGGCTTCAAGAAATGATCCAGTATATTAGAAATAATATTGCATAATCCCCCAATACCTGCTACAATGAGTCTTCCAGGTGGGTCCACAGGGTTCTTATGCAGTTAGGGAATGATGTAAAACATGGGCAACTTTGGATGGAGGGCAGCACGCTGGCTCAGTGGATAGCACTGCAGCCTTGCAGCGCTGGAGTCCTGGGTTCTAATCCCACCTTTGACAACATCTGCAAGGAGTTTGTATGTTCTCCCCATGTTTGTGTAGGTTTCCTCCCACATTCCAAAGAGATACTGATACGGAATTTAGATTGTGAGCCCTATCGGGGACAGCAATGTTAATGTGTGCAAACTGTAAAGTGCTGCGGAATATGTTAGTGCTATATAAAGATTATTATTATGGAGGGTTTGAAACTGTCCAACAGTCTTTTAGAGATGATGCCCTCCACATTGGCTTTATCAAGAATGTTGATGAGTTTGAATTGGAAAGAAGACAGAGGGTTAAAAGTTACTTTCCGATAACATGCTCTATCATCTAACAATTTGTTGGCCTGTTTTTCATACATCCGTCATGGCCAGATTACTAAATTGCCGCATTTGTCCGCCGGTTTATAAACCACATCCTTCCAAGACTTAAGTTCATTCAGTGCCAAACGTTCCTTCTTGTCCAGATTCGAGGGATTTCTGCAATTCTCAGCTAGATGTTAAATGTCTTTAGTGACCAACTTTGTAAACAATTCAACAGCCGGGCATAGTCCCAATGAAGGGAATTTTTTGGATCTACTATACAGATGACTAGGGATATTACTTACCTACACAGATTAATTTTCTTCCTCTAAAGAAATGAAGATCTCCAGTGCTTCAATTTCTCCTGGTGTCATAAAAGCTTCTGTAGATAAATTTCTGTGATGCAATCTTATTAAAATTATCTTCCTAGAAAAAAGATGGGTATCCTTCATAGCTACGAATGCATCTAAATGGGAGGAAGGAGAGAATGTTAAACAGCTTTCTAGTACACTAAGTTGAATAGGTGTAATTTCATGCTGCGACAGGTTTACTACCTTAAATTGATCTTTATTTTTATAGCGCCTCTGTGCTTTGCTGAACATATCTGGGAATTGTCTCTCACGAGTACCGTTCCTGAGATTGAAGTCTCTTCGGTCCTCAGCATCACTGACAGTGGTATGGCTTTCTGTACCTGAGGCACTGGAGGCCATTCATGGTTCTCTTGATCTAATTTTGTTGGAGGTAATTCTATTCTTTTGTTGCCACTTATACACCTTATCAGTGTCATAGTCATTCATGTCACAAAGGATTTTTTCAAGTTTCCCTTGGCTCATCTCCTCCTCCCATTTAATGGAATCAGATTCAAGATCCTTAGGCCATGTGCACACGTTCAGTAACATAAAAACGCTAACATATGCCTCCTATTATTTACAGTGGATTCCGCATTTTTTGTGCAAATGTTGCATTTTTTTCCGCGAAAAAAATCGCATCGCGGAAAAAAAAGCAACATGTTCATTAAAAATGCGGAATTGCGGGGATTCCGCACACCTAGGAGTGCATTGATCTGCTTACTTCCCGCACGGGGCTGTGCCCACCATGCGGGAAGTAAGCAGATTATGTGCGGTTGGTACCCAGGGTGGAGGAGAGGAGACTCTCCTCCACAGACTGGGCACCATATAATTGGTAAAAAAAAAGAATTAAAATAAAAAATAGTCATATACTCACCTTTGATGGCCTCCGGAGTCTTCCTGCCTCTCCGGTGCATGCTGCCGCTTCGGTTCCTATAGCTGGTGTGCGGTGAAAGACCTGCGATGCGGTGATTGGTCGCGAGACCGGTCATGTGACCGCTCACGTGACCGTGACGTCATGGAAGGTCCTGCACACACACAGCATCTATAGGAACAGACGCCGCTGAGGAGATCCGCTGTCTGCAGGTGAGTACAACAATTTTTTTTTTTTTTATTATTATTTTTAAACATTCTATCTTTTACTATAGATGCTGCATAGGCAGCATCTATAGTAAAAAGTTGGTCACACTTGTCAAACACTATGTTTGAAAAGTGTGACCAACCTGTCAGTTTTCCAAGCGATGCTACAGATCGCTTGGAAAACTTTAGCATTCTGCAAGCTAATTTCGCTTGCAAAATGCTAAAAAACGCGAAAAAAAACCGGGAAAAAAAAACGCAAAAAAAATGCGGATTTCTTGCTGAAAATTTCCGGTTTTCTTCAGGAAATTTCTGCAAGAAATCCTGACGTGTGCACATACCCTTAAGCCATTTCTCCAAGATGTCTTTGGGTACATCTTTTTGTAATGTAGCATGGATGCTGTCAAGTTCCTCATCAATTTCCCCAAGAGAAAGATTATTCTTATCAATGAGGATTTGAATAAACTCAGAAGAGCAAGTAGCTGCTGCTGCTGTATACCTTTTAGTCAGATTATCCTCCTGCAGTTCAAAGGTCGGGTACAGCTGAACCCTTAAACCCCTGGGTATGATTTTTTTGGACAAACAACTTTCAAGTGAAGTGCGATTCCACCAAAGTTTCGTCTTGCGATAGAGACCCTTCCTATAACGATACATGGTTCCCTTATAATTCTTTGAAACTGTCACGGGAGTACTGGACCAGACTATGGCTGGTTATCCGGGCCCCTGCGATATCCCTCAGGCTAGGGAAACCCTGTCTGTCCCTTTCCCAGAAGTTACACTAAAGGTGTGCATGTCTGGGCCGCCAGGCCTGATCCTGTCTCCTGTTTCAGCCCTAAGCTGAAACCACCACCCGCCACCCAGTGAAGAGTCCACACACCAATCCCCACAGAAAGCACAGACAGGGAAAACTGAAAAACGCACCACACCGTTGACACACAGGAATACACTATAATGTGCACAGGGCAAAACAAATATAAATATAGGAAGGAGGAATATGACAAAGGATAATACACCACCAGATACGATATTCCTGCAACAAGACCACCACTCCAGACCGGAATCACTAGGCAAAAAGCACAAGCTATAATCGGCGACGCCCAAAGTCCAGCGCGACTATTTAAAGGCCGTGGGCGTGACCCAGCCTCCAACCTGATTACCAGCTAGATTAACCCCGAGCAAGCTGGATAAAATCTAGCCGATGCCACTGAGCGTGTAGTGGACGTAAGTGGAATTACTGCTGTTTGTCGGACGCCCTAGTGTGAACAGCTTCGGACATGACAGAAACATCCTGCGAAACAGTTGGGGTGCTCTGTTTAAAATTATCTGAAGCCTTAATACACCAAGAGTTTCCCTTGGCTTTTAAATCCACCTCAATAGACGGTCTGTTAAAAAGGAACAGTAAATATCAAGTGAGTATAGATAGAAAATATATTTAAGCCAAGAAATTAATTTGGCTAATTAATCTTAAATTAATGGGCAAAAAAAACAGTTTAAGAAAACAGCGAATACAATAAACTCAAAAATGTCCAAATATTATTAATGACTGGGACTTCACATCACATAATCAACATATTCGGACTTAGATACAAATTGCCAAACTAAGAGATCCAGAATGTAATTGAAATATCTAACGCTTTATTATTAGAATATTATGAAAACCATTAGTGAATAATACAATGTGCAAGAGCGCCCTAACTAGGGGGGACGCTGGGTTATGACTTGTAATACATAATATTATTGTCAGAGACAAATATATCCACTATTCAATAAAAGGACATAAGAAAGTGGGCAAGCAAACATGTCCACCGTATCTGGCTCAATAGAAGCTACCTAAGTATGCAGTAGTATAAGGAATAAATAATACATATTTCCAGAAGCAGAAAAGATGGTTGCCACACACCAACCACATCGTCCCTCCTCACCCTAACGCACGTTTCGCATCCAGCTTCTTCCAGGGGCATTTCTGGGGTGGGTGAGTAAAAGTTTTATAGGGTAAACTGGCACAAATAGATAAATAGATAAGAAACATGTGTCCGTAGTGACTGCTGACATAGGTGTCGGGCATTTTCGGTGCATGAGATCTCCTCCCCATTCCCCTGAGATAACCTCACTTCCGGACATGTGCTCGCCGGAATGCATGCTGAAATGCAAGCTGCCCGGTGAAGGAGCGCATCCCGAAGCACACTTATGCCAACATGGCTGCATGTGTCTCATTGTTTTCTTTTTCTGGATAAGACTTGAAGCACTGTCACTTTAATTGTATTCACATGCCTTACTACTAATCTCTACTATGCTGTGCCTGTGTGAATGCACGTGATATTTGCTGCACCTGATTCCTTGTTTTCTTTAGCTCTGTCAATGATATGGTCTTTTTAATATTGCCTTTTTTGTGCCCTCTATATATTTGGTTTAATAAAATTACTTTGCTTTTAGTATTTCTTGGTGGACTATTTTACTCCATCCTTACATGTTTACAGATTGGTGGGAGTAATTTCCATGGCTATTGCCTTTAGTGATCTGGTTACATAGGCCTTGGGTCTCCCTTTATAGAATGTGTTCTGTCCTAAAGATTTTGTATTATATGAGAGCTAGGAGGACCACTCGTGATCAACTCCTATTTAACAAAGGACATAACGACATTCATAAGGATGAAAATCAGGTAAGATACATCTCGACCTCCAATTTCCAATGGCAGTCACTCATGAATATCATTGCGGAAGCACTGGGAAGTATTACTAGTCGATTCAATTCTTAGTAAGGTTTTACCTCCGGCTCCGTCTTTTGTGGCAAAGTGTTCCCTTAATTTTAATGATATTCTAGTACAAAGTCATTATGAATCTCCCAAGTTTGGACTTACAACATCCACAGGTTATGATCATAAAGGTTTCTTTCCGTGTGGACTTTGCAATGGATGCCTTAATTTCTTCAAGTCCACGGAATTCTTCAATTTTGATGCATCCAAAACATATGAAATTAGAAGACATCTCAGCTACAATTCTCGGGGGGTTATTTATCATGCTCAGTGCCCATGTGGCAAATTATATATTCGACTGACAACTAAAGAACTCAAGATCAGAACAGCGGTGCCAGTTTACCTTATAAACCTTTCACTCACCTACCCCAGTCATGCCCCTGGAAGAAGCTGGATGCGAAACGTACGTTGGGGTGAGGAGGGATGATGTGGTTGGTGTGTGGCAACCATCTTTTCTGCTTCTGGAAATATGTATTACTTATTCCTTATTCTACTGCATACTTAGCTAGCTTCTATTGAGCCAGATACGGTGGATATGTTTCCTTGCTCACTTTCTCATGTCTTTTTATTGAATAGTGGATATATTTGTTTCTGACACGGGTTTTTAATATTATGCATTACATGTCATAACCCAGCGTCCCCCATAGTTAGGGCACTCTTGCACTTTATTGTATTGTACATTTATGGTTTTTATAGTATTCTATTAATAAAGCATTGGATATTTAAATTACATTCTGAATCTCTTCATTCGGCAATTCTATGTAAGTCCGAATATGTTGATTATGTGATGTGAAGTGCCAGTCATTAATAACATTTGGACATTTTTGAGTTTAATGGAGAGAAGGAACATGGTGGGAAGCTAAGCTATGGAAGTATTGTTACTGCCAAACTTAAGTGAATTACTAAATAGATAACACCTCCTTGTGGGAAATTATTACCACAATTAGCAGACATTAAAATCAGGATCAGGACAAGAAAAACAGTCAGGAAAGAACCATTGTATGCTTATTAGTGAAGGATGACCAACTGATCCACAGGAAACATGACAACACTGCAAAAAGCATATATGATGATTTGCACAAGCTGCATGAAACATCCAGTCTAAATAGCAAGTTATTTCTGCTAAGGAATCTTTGCAAAATGATACTCAGAAAAGAAAAGACCATGCGAGAGCAAATAAATGCAATGCAGGAAGTAATTGCACAACTGAGATCAAAGGCTGCAGATAAAAAAGACAGCCATGTTGCAGCCTCATTATTATGCAGTTTACTTGACACAGTGCTCTTATTAAAGCACTAGAGACAAGGCCTGAGATTGACCCGACCCTAGGATGTGACCAGGCTAGCAGATGAATACCAGAGATACAATTAATTTGTGCAGAGTTCCACAGAAAGTGTCATTGCAATTGCTCTAAAAGCAGTGGATCCAAGGTCACACAGTAAGGAAACCAGAGCATGTTTCAAGTGTCGCAAATCGGGACACTTAACACTTTAACACTGTTCACTGTACAAGATGGAAAGCAGTAAAAACAAACAAAAGGATCCATACTCAAATAATTGTATTAGTACCTTTAAAGAAACAAATAATCAGACATTGCAAGCATGATGCATCAGCTCTGGAACAAAAAGTCACAGGGTGAATGACAGAAGCTTTTTCACATAACTTTACTTAAGATGCAAGGAAATCATTTTTTTTGCTGATGGAAAAGGAATAAATGCAGTATGTACTGGGCATTAAATCCTCATATAACCCAATAAAAATGGACAAATGTGGGCATATTAATAAAAGATGTGTTTGTTACATTACAACCTGTGTTTAAATATTTTGTAACTCAATTAGTATGTGATACATCAGCACTAATTAGCCCAAGTTGGTGAAGTGAAATGAGAAAAATATAGTCATAAATTAAATTTATGAGATCAAATAACTAAAAATTATCATGTGCAAATATATTCACTCCTTTTGCCTTCACCCCCGGAGCTTCT
Source organism: Ranitomeya variabilis (assembly GCF_051348905.1). Taxonomy (NCBI): domain Eukaryota; kingdom Metazoa; phylum Chordata; class Amphibia; order Anura; family Dendrobatidae; genus Ranitomeya; species Ranitomeya variabilis. Next base: position 325,104,784 of record NC_135235.1, on the reverse strand, counting down.
TCCGTTTTTTCGTTTTCGTTTTTCGCTCCCCTCCTTTCCAGAGCCATAACTTTTTTATTTTTCTATCAATATGGCCATGTGAGGGCTTATTTTTTGCAGGACGAGATGTACTTTTGAAAGATACCATTGGTTTTACCATGCTATGTAACAGAAAACGAGAAAAAAATTCCAAGTGTGATGAAATTGCAAAAAAAGTGCAATCTCACACTTGTTTTTTGCTTGGATTTTTTGCTAGGTTCACCAAATGCTAAAACTAACCTGCCATTATGATTCTCCATGTCATTACAAGTTCATAGACACCTAACATGTCTAGGTTATTTTTTATCTAAGTGGTGAAAAAAAATTCCAAATTTTGCTAAAAAAAAAATAAAAAAATTGTGCGATTTTCTGATAACCGTAGTGTCTCCAATTTTCGTGATCTGGGGTCAGGTGAGGGCTTATTTTTTGCAAGCCAAGCTGGCGTTTTTAATGATACCATCTTGGTGTAGATACGTTCTTTTGATCGCCCGTTATTGCATTTTAATGCAATGTCGCGGCGACCAAAAAAACATAATATTGGCGTTTTGATTTTTTTTCTCGCTACGCCATTTAGCGGTCAGGTTAATCCTTTCTTTTTATTGATAGAGCAGGCGATTCTGAACACGGCGATACCAAATATGTGTATGTTTGATTTTTTTTTAATTGTTTTATTTTGATTGGGGCAAAAGGGGGGTGATTTGAACTTTTATATATTTTTTATTTTTTTTTATATTTCAAAACACTTTTTTTAAAAATTTTTGGCATGCTTCAATAGCCTCCATAGGAGGCTAGAAGCATGCACAACTCGATCGCCTCTACTACATAGAGGTGAAGTACAGATCACCTCTATGTAGCAGAAATGCAGCTGTACTTTGAACGCCGACCACAGGGTGGCGTGTTATGACCCCAATGGCAGAGGGTCTCAGAAATAATTACTAAGTCTGCAAACACAAAAAAACAGCTCATAGGGCAGTGGTAACTGAGCTGACCATATGTCTAATCCTAGCACCACAAATAGCAGCAGCCGGGGAACGTGCCTACGTTGGTTCTAGACGTCTCGCGCCAGCCGGAGAACTAACTAACCCTAGAAGGGAAAAGAAAGACCTTTCTTGCCTCCAGAGAAAAGACCCCAAAAGTTGGATACAAGCCCCCAACAAATAATAACGGTGAGGTAAGAGGATAAGACAAACGTAAGAATGAGCTAGGTATTTAGCAAAGAGAGGCCCACTAGCTAATAGCAGAATATAGTAAGATGACTTATATGGTCAGCAAAAACCCTATCAAAATATCCACGCTGGATATTCAAGAACCCCCGAACCGTCTAACGGCCCGGGGGGAGAACACCAGCCCCCTAGAGCTTCCAGCAAAGTCAGGAATCACATTTAGTACAAGCTGGACCAAAAATAAGAGCAAAGCAAATAACCAAAAAACAAAGAAGCAGGACTTAGCTTAATTATGCACGAACTAGGACCATCAGACAGGAGCAAACAGAAAGGATCTGATTACAACGATGCCAGGCACTGGACTAAGGATCCAGGAAGTTTATATAGCAACACCCCTGGACTAACGACCCAGGTGGGTGCCAAACAGAGGAAAAACAATCCCAGAGTCATATCACTAGTAACCACAAGAGGGAGCCAAAAAGTCTAATTCACAACAGTACCCCCCCCTTAAGGAGGGGTCACCGAACCCTCACCAAGACCACCAGGGCGATCAAGATGAGCAGCGTGAAAGGCACAAACTAAATGGGCCGCATGCACATCAGAAGCAACCACCCAGGAATTATCCTCCTGACCATAGCCCTTCCACTTGACCAGATACTGAAGCCTCCGTCTGGAGAGATGAGAATCCAAGATCTTCTCCACCACGTACTCCAACTCGCCCTCAACCAACACCGGAGCAGGAGGCTCAACAGAAGGAACCACAGGTACAACGTACCGCCGCAACAAAGACCTATGGAACACGTTGTGAATGGCAAACGACACCGGAAGATCCAAGCGAAAGGACACAGGATTAAGGATTTCCAATATCTTGTAAGGACCGATGAATCGAGGCTTAAATTTAGGAGAGGAGACCTTCATAGGAACAAATCGAGAAGACAGCCATACCAAATCCCCAACATGAAGTCGGGGACCCACACCGCGGTGGCGGTTGGCAAAACGCTGAGCCTTCTCCTGTGACAACTTTAAGTTGTCCACCACATGATTCCATATCTGCTGCAACCTATCCACCACAGAATCTACCCCAGGACAGTCAGAAGGCTCCACATGTCCCGAGGAAAAACGAGGATGGAAACCAGAGTTGCAGAAAAATGGCGAAACCAAAGTAGCGGAACTAGCCCGATTATTAAGGGCAAACTCAGCCAACGGCAAGAAGGTCACCCAATCATCCTGATCTGCCGAAACAAAACACCTCAAATAAGCCTCCAGAGTCTGATTAGTTCGCTCCGTTTGTCCATTAGTCTGAGGATGAAAGGCAGACGAAAACGACAAATCAATGCCCATCCTAGCACAAAAGGATCGCCAGAACCTGGAAACAAACTGGGATCCTCTGTCAGACACAATATTCTCAGGAATGCCGTGTAAATGAACCACATTCTGAAAGAACACAGGAACCAGATCGGAAGAGGAAGGCAGCTTAGGCAAAGGCACCAAATGGACCATTTTAGAAAAGCGATCACATACTACCCAGATGACAGACATGCCCTGAGACACCGGGAGATCTGAAATGAAATCCATGGAAATGTGTGTCCAAGGCCTCTTCGGGACAGGCAAGGGCAAGAGCAACCCGCTGGCACAAGAACAGCAAGGCTTAGCTCGAGCACAAGTCCCACAGGACTGCACAAATGACCGCACACGTGACAAGGAAGGCCACCAAAAGGACCTAGCCACCAGATCTCTGGTGCCAAAAATTCCCGGATGCCCTGCCAACACCGAGGAATGAACCTTGGAAATGACTCTGCTGGTCCACTTATCAGGAACAAACAGTCTGTCAGGTGGACAAGAGTCAGGTCTACCAGCCTGAAATCTCTGCAACACACGTCGCAAATCAGGAGAAATGGCCGACAAGATAACTCCCTCTTCCAGAATACCAACTGGTTCTGCGACTCCAGGAAAGTCAGGCACAAAGCTCCTTGAAAGAGCATCAGCCTTCACATTCTTTGAACCTGGTAAATACGAGACCACAAAGTCAAAACGGGAGAAAAACAATGACCAGCGGGCCTGTCTAGGATTCAGGCGTTTAGCAGACTCGAGATACATCAATGTCATGATCTCAATGGCAAGAGATCATAGCATCAGCATATATAGGAACTAGCTCTTGGAAGATGGAAACTGAGCTGACCATGAACTAAACCTAACGCACAACTAGCAGTGGCCGGGTAGCATGCCTACGTTGATTCTAGATGCCCAGCACCAGCCGGAGGACTAAATAAAGCTAGCAGAGGAAAATATTAGTCCTAGCTCACCTCTAGAGAAATACCCCGAAAGGAGACAGAGGCCCCCCACATGTATTGGCGGTGAATCAAGATGAAATAACAAACGTAGTATGAAAATAGGTTTAGCAAATTTGAGGTCCACTTACTACATAGCAGAAGACAGAAAGGACACTTTCATGGTCAGCTAAAAACCCTATCAAAACACCATCCAGAAATTACTTTAAAACTCTGGCATTAACTCATAACACCAGAGTGGCAATTCCTGTTCACAAGAGCTTTCCAGACACAGTAACGAAACTACAGCTGTGAACTGGAACAAAAATGCAAAAACAAACATGGACAAGAGTCCAACTTATCTAGTAGTTGTCTAGGAGCAGGAACAAGCACAGAGAGGCTTCTGATAACATTGTTGACCGGCAAGCAACTAACAGAGCAGCAAGGTTATATAGCGACTCCCACATCTTGATGGGAACAGGTGAACAGAGAAGATGAAGACACCAGTTCAATTCCACCAGTAGCCACCGGGGGAGCCCAGAATCCAAATTCACAACAGTACCCCCCCCTCAAGGAGGGGGCACCGAACCCTCACCCGAACCACCAGGGCGATCAGGATGGGCCCTATGAAAGGCACGAACCAGATCAGAGGCATGAACATCAGATGCATTCACCCAAGAATTATCCTCCTGGCCGTATCCCTTCCACTTGACCAGATACTGGAGTCTCCGTCTGGAAACACGAGAGTCTAAGATTTTCTCCACAACGTACTCCAACTCACCCTCAACCAACACCGGAGCAGGAGGCTCAACGGAAGGCACAACCGGTACCTCATACCTGCGCAATAATGACCGATGAAAAACGTTATGAATAGAAAAGGATGCAGGGAGGTCCAAACGGAAGGAAACAGGGTTAAGAATCTCCAATATCTTATACGGGCCGATGAACCGAGGCTTAAACTTAGGAGAAGAGACCCTCATAGGGACAAAACGAGAAGACAACCACACCAAGTCCCCAACATGAAGACGAGGACCAACACGACGACGGCGGTTAGCAAAAAGCTGAGTCTTCTCCTGGGACAACCTCAAATTGTCCACCACCTGCCCCCAGATCTGATGCAATCTCTCCACCACAGCATCCACTCCAGGACAATCCGAAGATTCCACATGACCAGAGGAAAATCGAGGATGAAACCCCGAATTACAGAAAAACGGGGACACCAAAGTGGCAGAGCTGGCCCGATTATTGAGAGCGAACTCCGCCAATGGCAAAAAAGCAACCCAATCATCCTGGTCAGCAGACACAAAACACCTCAGATATGTCTCCAGGGTCTGATTAATCCGCTCAGTCTGGCCATTCGTCTGAGGATGGAAAGCGGACGAAAAAGATAAATCTATGCCCATCCTAGCACAGAATGCCCGCCAAAATCTAGACACGAATTGGGTCCCTCTGTCAGAAACGATATTCTCAGGAATACCATGCAAACGAACAACATTTTGAAAAAACAGAGGAACCAACTCGGAAGAAGAAGGCAACTTGGGCAGAGGAACCAAATGGACCATCTTAGAGAAACGGTCACACACCACCCAGATGACAGACATCTTCTGAGAAACAGGCAGATCTGAAATAAAATCCATCGAGATGTGCGTCCAAGGCCTCTTAGGAATAGGCAAGGGCAACAACAATCCACTAGCCCGAGAACAACAAGGCTTGGCCCGAGCACAAACGTCACAAGACTGCACAAAGCCTCGCACATCTCGTGACAGGGAAGGCCACCAGAAGGACCTTGCCACCAAATCCCTGGTACCAAAAATGCCAGGATGACCTGCCAACGCAGAAGAATGAACCTCAGAGATGACTCTACTGGTCCAATCATCAGGAACAAACAGTTTATCAGGTGGGCAACGATCAGGTCTATCCGCCTGAAACTCCTGCAAGGCCCGCCGCAGGTCTGGAGAAACGGCTGACAATACCACTCCATCCTTAAGGATACCTGTGGGCTCAGAGTTACCAGGCGAGTCAGGCTCAAAACTCCTAGAAAGGGCATCCGCCTTAACATTCTTAGAACCCGGTAGGTATGACACCACAAAATTAAACCGAGAGAAAAATAATGACCAGCGCGCCTGTCTAGGATTCAGGCGCCTGGCAGTCTCAAGATAAACCAAATTTTTGTGGTCAGTCAATACCACCACCTGATGTCTGGCCCCCTCAAGCCAATGGCGCCACTCCTCAAAAGCCCACTTCATGGCCAAAAGCTCCCGATTCCCAACATCATAATTCCGCTCAGCGGGCGAAAATTTACGGGAAAAGAAGGCACAAGGCCTCATCACGGAGCAGTCAGAACTTTTCTGCGACAACACTGCCCCAGCTCCGATCTCAGAAGCGTCGACCTCAACCTGAAAAGGTAGAGCAACATCAGGCTGACGCAACACAGGGGCAGAGGAAAAACGGCGCTTAAGCTCCCGAAAGGCCTCCACAGCATCAGGGGACCAATCAGCAACATCAGCACCCTTCTTAGTCAAATCGGTCAATGGCTTAGCAATATCCGAAAAACCAGCAATAAATCGACGATAAAAGTTAGCAAAGCCCAAAAATTTCTGAAGACTCTTAAGAGAAGAGGGCTGCGTCCAATCACAAATAGCTTGAACCTTGACAGGATCCATTTCAATGGAAGAGGGGGAAAAAATATATCCCAAAAAGGAAATCCTCTGTACCCCAAAAACACACTTAGAACCCTTCACACACAAAGAATTAGACCGCAAAACCTGAAAAACCCTCCTGACTTGCTGGACATGAGAGTCCCAGTCATCCGAAAAAATCAGAATATCATCCAGATACACAATCATAAATTTATCCAAATAATCGCGAAAAATATCATGCATAAAGGACTGGAAAACTGACGGAGCATTTGAAAGACCAAAAGGCATCACTAAATACTCAAAGTGGCCCTCGGGCGTATTAAATGCGGTTTTCCACTCATCCCCCTGCCTGATTCGCACCAAATTATACGCCCCACGAAGGTCAATCTTAGAGAACCACTTGGCCCCCTTTATGCGAGCAAACAAATCAGTCAGCAACGGCAATGGGTATTGATATTTAACAGTGATTTTATTCAAAAGCCGATAATCAATACATGGTCTCAAAGAGCCGTCTTTTTTTGACACGAAGAAAAAACCGGCTCCTAAGGGAGATGACGATGGACGAATATGTCCCTTTTCCAAGGACTCCTTTATATATTCACGCATAGCAGCATGTTCAGGCACAGACAGATTAAATAAACGACCCTTTGGGTATTTACTACCCGGGATTAAATCTATGGCACAATCGCACTCTCGGTGCGGAGGTAACGAATCAAGCTTGGATTCTTCAAAGACGTCACGATAGTCAGACAGGAACTCAGGAATTTCAGAGGGAATAGATGATGAAATGGAAACCACAGGTACATCCCCATGAGCCCCCTTACATCCCCAGCTCAACACAGACATAGCTTTCCAGTCGAGGACTGGGTTATGAGATTGCAGCCAAGGCAATCCTAGCACCAAATCATCATGTAGATTATACAGCACCAGAAAGCGAATAATCTCCTGGTGATCCGGATTAATACGCATAGTTACTTGTGTCCAGTATTGTGGTTTATTATTAGCCAATGGGGTGGAGTCAATCCCCTTCAGAGGAATAGGAGTCTCCAAAGGCTCTAAATCATACCCACAGCGTTTGGCAAAGGACCAATCCATAAGACTCAAAGCGGCGCCAGAGTCGACATAGGCATCCGTGGTAATAGATGACAAAGAGCAAATCAGGGTCACAGATAGAATAAACTTAGACGGTAAGGTGCAAATGGAAACAGATTTACCAAGCTTTTTAGTACGCTTAGAGCATGCTGATATAACATGAGTAGAATCACCACAATAGAAACACAACCCATTTTTCCGTCTAAAATTCTGCCGCTCGCTTCGGGACAGAATTCTATCACACTGCATACTCTCTGGCGATTTCTCAGTGGACACCGCCAGATGGTGCACTGGTTTGCGCTCCCGCAAACGCCTATCGATCTGAATAGCCATTGTCATGGACTCATTCAGACCCGCAGGCACAGGGAACCCCACCATAACATCCTTAATGGCATCAGAGAGACCCTCTCTGAAAGTCGCCGCCAGGGCGCACTCATTCCACTGAGTAAGCACAGACCATTTACGGAATCTTTGGCAGTAAATTTCCGCTTCATCTTGCCCCTGAGATAGGGACATCAAAGTTTTTTCTGCCTGAAGCTCCAAATGAGGTTCGTCATAAAGCAACCCCAAGGCCAGAAAAAACGCATCCACATTGAGCAACGCAGGATCCCCTGGTGTCAATGAAAAAGCCCAGTCTTGAGGGTCGCCCCGGAGCAAGGAAATCACAAACCTGACCTGCTGTGCAGGATCTCCGGCAGAGCGAGATTTCAGGGACAAAAATAATTTGCAATTATTTCGAAAATTCTGAAACCCAGATCTATTCCCCGAGAAAAATTCCGGCAAAGGAATTCTCGGCTCAGATACAGGTGCATGACAAACAAAATCTTGCAAATTTTGTACCTTCGTGGCGAGATTATTCAAACCTGCAGTTACACTCTGAAGATCCATTGCAAACAGGTGAACACAGAGCCATTCAAAGGAGAGAAAAAAAAAAAAAAATTTCAGCAGACTACTTATTTCTCTCCTTTCTCAGCCAAGGATTTTAACCCTTTAGTGGGCCGGTCAAACTGTCATGATCTCAATGGCAAGAGATCATAGCATCAGCATATATAGGAACTAGCTCTTGGAAGATGGAAACTGAGCTGACCATGAACTAAACCTAACGCACAACTAGCAGTGGCCGGGTAGCATGCCTACGTTGATTCTAGATGCCCAGCACCAGCCGGAGGACTAAATAAAGCTAGCAGAGGAAAATATTAGTCCTAGCTCACCTCTAGAGAAATACCCCGAAAGGAGACAGAGGCCCCCCACATGTATTGGCGGTGAATCAAGATGAAATAACAAACGTAGTATGAAAATAGGTTTAGCAAATTTGAGGTCCACTTACTACATAGCAGAAGACAGAAAGGACACTTTCATGGTCAGCTAAAAACCCTATCAAAACACCATCCAGAAATTACTTTAAAACTCTGGCATTAACTCATAACACCAGAGTGGCAATTCCTGTTCACAAGAGCTTTCCAGACACAGTAACGAAACTACAGCTGTGAACTGGAACAAAAATGCAAAAACAAACATGGACAAGAGTCCAACTTATCTAGTAGTTGTCTAGGAGCAGGAACAAGCACAGAGAGGCTTCTGATAACATTGTTGACCGGCAAGCAACTAACAGAGCAGCAAGGTTATATAGCGACTCCCACATCTTGATGGGAACAGGTGAACAGAGAAGATGAAGACACCAGTTCAATTCCACCAGTAGCCACCGGGGGAGCCCAGAATCCAAATTCACAACACATCAAATTTTTGTGATCGGTCAAGACCACCACACGATGCTTAGCACCCTCGAGCCAATGACGCCACTCCTCAAATGCCCACTTCATGGCCAGCAACTCCCGATTGCCAACATCATAATTCCGCTCAGCAGGCGAAAACTTCCTAGAGAAGAAAGCACATGGTCTCATTACCGAGCAACCAGGGCCTCTCTGCGACAAAACGGCCCCTGCCCCAATCTCAGAAGCATCCACTTCGACCTGAAAGGGAAGTGAGACATCAGGCTGGCACAAAACAGGCGCCGAAGTAAACCGGCGCTTCAACTCTTGGAACGCCTCCACGGCTGCAGGAGCCCAGTTAGCAACATCAGAACCTTTCTTGGTCATATCCGTCAAAGGTTTAACAACGCTAGAAAAATTAGCGATAAAACGACGGTAGAAGTTAGCAAAACCCAAGAACTTCTGAAGACTCTTAACTGACGTGGGTTGAGTCCAATCATGAATAGCTCGGACCTTGACTCGGTCCATCTCCACAGCAGAAGGGGAAAAAATAAACCCCAAAAAGGGAACCTTCTGTACTCCAAAGAGACACTTTGAGTCCTTAACAAACAAAGCATTCTCACGCAAAACCTGAAACACCATCCTGACCTGCTCCACATGTGAGTCCCAATCTTCAGAGAAAACCAGAATATCATCCAGATAAACAATCATAAATTTATCCAGATACTTCCGGAAAATATCATGCATAAAGGACTGAAACACTAAGGGAGCATTAGAGAGCCCAAAAGGCATCACCAAGTACTCAAAATGACCTTCGGGCGTATTAAATGCTGTCTTCCATTCATCTCCTTGCTTAATGCGCACAAGGTTGTACGCACCACGAAGATCTATCTTGGTGAACCACTTGGCACCTTTAATCCGGGCAAACAAGTCCGACAACAGAGGCAAAGGATACTGAAATTTAACAGTGATTTTATTCAGAAGCCGATAGTCAATACAAGGTCTCAAAGATCCGTCCTTCTTGGCCACAAAAAAGAATCCCGCACCAAGAGGGGAAGAGGATGGACGGATATGCCCCTTCTCCAGAGACTCCTTGATATACGAACGCATTGCGGCATGCTCAGGTACAGACAGATTAAATAGTCTTCCCTTAGGAAATTTACTACCTGGAATCAAATCTATGGCGCAGTCACAGTCCCTATGAGGAGGCAGAGCACTGGACCTGGACTCGCTGAATACATCCTGATAATCAGACAAATACTCAGGAACTTCCGAAGGAGTAGAGGAAGCAATAGACACCGGCGGGGAATCAGCATGAATTCCCTGACAGCCCCAACTTGACACAGACATCGCCTTCCAATCCAAGACTGGATTGTGGGTCTGTAACCATGGCAGACCCAAAACGACCAAATCATGCATTTTATGCAGAACAAGAAAACGAATCACCTCCCGATGTTCAGGAGTCATGCACATGGTTACCTGCGCCCAAAACTGTGGTTTATTTTCCGTCAATGGCGTAGCATCAATACCTCTAAGAGGAATAGGATTTACCAACGGTTCAAGAACAAAACCACAGCGCTTGGCAAATGACAGATCCATAAGACTCAGGGCAGCACCTGAATCCACAAACGCCATAACAGGGTAAGAAGACAATGAGCAAAAGTCACAGACAAAATAAATTTAGGTTGCAAATTACCAATGGCGACAGGACTAACAACCCTTGTTAGGCGTTTAGAGCATGCTGATATAACATGTGTAGAATCACCACAGTAAAAACACAACCCATTCTGACGTCTATGATTTTTCCGCTCATTTCTAGTCTGAATTCTATCACATTGCATTAAATCAGGTGTTTGTTCAGACAACACCACCAGAGGATTAGCGGTTTTGCGCTCCCGCAAACGCCGGTCAATTTGAATAGCCAGCGCCATGGAATCATTCAGACTTGTAGGAATGGGGAAACCCACCATCACATTCTTAATGGCTTCAGAAAGGCCATTTCTGAAATTTGCGGCCAGAGCACACTCATTCCACTGAGTAAGCACGGACCATTTCCGAAATTTTTCGCAATACACTTCAGCTTCATCCTGGCCCTGAGAAATAGCCAGCAAGGCTTTTTCTGCCTGAACTTCAAGATTGGGTTCCTCGTAAAGCAATCCGAGCGCCAGAAAAAACGCATCAATATTTGCCAATGGCGGATCTCCTGGCGCTAGCGAGAAAGCCCAATCCTGAGGGTCGCCCCGTAAAAAAGAGATAACAATTTTAACTTGCTGAGCTGAATCTCCAGATGAACGGGGTCTCAGAGATAGAAACAATTTACAATTATTCCTGAAATTCCTAAACTTAAATCGGTCTCCAGAAAACAGTTCAGGAATAGGTATTTTAGGTTCAGACATTGGACTACTGGTAACAAAATCTTGTATGCCCTGCACACGAGCAGCAAGCTGGTCTACACTTGTAATCAAGGTCTGGACATTCATGTCTGCAGCAAGTACAAGCCACTCAGAGGTAAAGGGGAGGAAGAGAGGAAAAAAAAAACAAAACCTCAGAATTTCCTTTCTTATTATCCCACTTCTGCAATGCATTAAACATTCAATGTAGGCCTGGCATACTGTTATGACCCCAATGGCAGAGGGTCTCAGAAATAATTACTAAGTCTGCAAACACAAAAAACCAGCTCATAGGGCAGTGGTAACTGAGCTGACCATATATCTAATCCTAGCACCACAAATAGCAGCAGCCGGGGAACGTGCCTACGTTGGTTCTAGACGTCTCGCGCCAGCCGGAGAACTAACTAACCCTAGAAGGGAAAAGAAAGACCTTTCTTGCCTCCAGAGAAAAGACCCCAAAAGTTGGATACAAGCCCCCAACAAATAATAACGGTGAGGTAAGAGGATAAGACAAACGTAAGAATGAGCTAGGTATTTAGCAAAGAGAGGCCCACTAGCTAATAGCAGAATATAGTAAGATGACTTATATGGTCAGCAAAAACCCTATCAAAATATCCACGCTGGATATTCAAGAACCCCCGAACCGTCTAACGGCCCGGGGGGAGAACACCAGCCCCCTAGAGCTTCCAGCAAAGTCAGGAATCACATTTAGTACAAGCTGGACCAAAAATAAGAGCAAAGCAAATAACCAAAAAACAAAGAAGCAGGACTTAGCTTAATTATGCACGAACCAGGACCATCAGACAGGAGGAAACAGAAAGGATCTGATTACAACGATGCCAGGCACTGGACTAAGGATCCAGGAAGTTTATATAGCAACACCCCTGGACTAACGACCCAGGTGGGTGCCAAACAGAGGAAAGACAATCCCAGAGTCATATCACTAGTAACCACAAGAGGGAGCCAAAAAGTCTAATTCACAACAGTGGCGCTCAAAGCAATCGGCCATCAACAACCATAGAGGTCTCAAGGAGACCTCTGGTTGTTATGGCAATGCACCGATGACCCCAATCATGTGAGTTAGCGGTGCGAGCAGTTCCGGCCGCGTGGCTGGGAGCGCTAGTTAAATGCCGCTGTCAGCGCTTGACGGCGGCATTTAACTAGTTATTGGGCGTGGGCAGATCGCGATTCCACTCGCGCTCATTGTGCGCACATGTCAGCTGTACAAAACAGCTGACATGTTGCGGATTTGAGGTGGGCTCACCGCCGGAGCCCACCTCAAAGCAGGAGATCTGCCAGCTGACATACTATTCCGTCAGCTGGCAGAAAGGGGTTAAAGGGGTTGTGCACTACTAGGACAACACATTTTCATTCCCAACGCTTGGTCCCGATAAAATAAAAAGATTATACTCTTCTCCCGTGTCGGCACAGTTCCTGCAGTGTTGGCATTTGAGGTCCCAGGGCTCTTGTGTGGTTGTGTGACACTTGGTGCCAGGCGCACAATCAGCGCTGGTGTCACTGACCCCACCTTTGGACACTTTGAAAATGAAAAGGAAGATTGGGTTGTGACTGATCTTTGACTGCCTCATAGTGTTCAATTCAACAGAAGCTGATTGAGCGCAAGGCACCACATGCCAAACAGCCGTGCGAGAGCCCCGAGACCTCGAGTGCTGACACGACAGGAACAGCGCTGGCTCAGGAGCTGAGTAAAGGCTTTTTTATTTTATTAAGGCCAAGTGTGGGGAGTAAGTAGTGGACAACCCCTTCAAGCCCCTACATATTTCTGGCACAAGCAATAACCTTCATAAGTCACATGCTTAGTGAAACGAAGTCCAACTGTTTACAATCTAAGTGTTACTTGGTCTGTCAATATAAATACACATCTTTTCTGAATGGCTTCAGAGGCTGCAACATCATTAAGCAAGATGCACCACTAACCAAACAATATCATGATGGAGATCTCCAAAAAAGTCACAACAAACCTGTCAAGAGAGGGCAACCTACAAAAACTTTCAGCCTGTGCAAGGAGGGTATTAATCATAGAGGCAACACAGAGACCCAGAGTTGCAGAGTTCCCAGACAGAGACTGGAATATCTGTCCATACAACCACAATAAGTCGTACACTCCATTGAGGTGGCCTTTATGAAAGAGTGGGCAGAAAAAATCCTTTACTTACTCATAAAAATTGTAAGGTTTATTTTGAGTTTGCCATCAGAAATGTGGGAAATTCCTCAAAGTTATGGAGGAAGGTGCTGCAGTCAAATGAGACCAAAATTTAAAGTTTTACCATCAAGGTAAATGCTATATCTGGTGCTGGTGCCAAACTCACACAACTCTTCACCCCAAGAACACCATCCTTGCAGTAAAACATGGTGGGGGCAGCATCATGCTGCGAGAATATTTTTTTCAGCAGCAGGGACAGAAAAAATAGTCCAAGTCAATGCTAAGATGGATGAGGCAAAATACAGGAATATTTTTGGGAAAACCTGCTTAAGTCTGTCAGTGATTTGAAGTTTATTTTCCTACAAGACAATGACCCAAAGCATACTACTAAAGCAAGTGGTTTAAGGGGGAACATGCTCATGTTTTGGTGTGACCAAGTCAAAGACCAAACCTTAATTCAACTGAGAATCTGTGGTCACTGGTCAGTTTTGAAGGTTGCTGTTAACCAGAGAAAACCATCAAACTTGCTGAAGCTAGAACAGTTTTATCTTGAGGAATGGGCAAGAATCCCAGTGGCAAGATAAAGAAAGCTGTTAGAGACTTTTCCAAGGTGTCTTGTATCTGTAATTGCCAGAAAAGCAGGCTTTACTAAGTACTGATTTTAGGTTGGTTAATAGTTTTGCTTACTGAAGTGTTCAGTTATTTTGTCCTATTTGTTATTTGCTTCACAATACAAAGAACACCACATATTCATAGTTGTAGTCGTGTTCTTTACACGAACTAATGCAAACCCTCAAAAAAATAAGTAAAATTCCATGTTGTGAGGTAGCAAAACACAAAAAAGCCTAGGCGGTAAACACTTTTGCTAGCCACTGTAGGTAAGATATATTATAGGTTTTCCATAAATCAAGAACAAGTTGAGGGTGAGGCATAGTAGGCTAGTTAGCCCAATGGCAACTATCTTCCTGCAGCACATAGTTAGTGCAGAATTGTGGCAGTTGCAGACCATCTCTAGATGACATGGTTGGTGGTGTAACTCCTTAATGACGGAGCCAATTTTGGCCTTAATGACCAAACCAAATTTTACAATTCTGACCAGTGTCACTTTATGAGGTTTTAACTCTGGAACAGATTCCAGTGATTCCAACATTTTTTCATGATATATTGCACTACATGATATTGGTAACATTTATTCGATATGACTTTTACTTGTGAATGAAAGAAAATTTGGGAAATACTTTGAAAATTTTGCAATTTTCATACTTTTAAATCTTATGCCCTTAAATCAGGGAGTTAAGTCACACAAAATAGTTAATGAGTAACATTTCCCACATGTCTAGTTTATAACAGCACTATTTTTTAAATATATATATATATATATATATGTATATATATATATATATATATATATATATATATATATATATATATATATATATATATATATATTTTGTTTAGGGAGTTAGAAGGGTTAAAAGTTGACCAGCAAGTTCTCATCTTTCCAACAAAATTTGCAAAACTATTTTTTAGGGACCAGAACACATATGAAGGGACTTTGAGGGGTCGTATGTCAGAAAGTACTGAAAATTTACACCATTCTAAAAACTGCACACCTTAAGATGCTCAAAACCACATTCAAGATGCTTATTAACCCCTCAGTTGCTTCACAAGAACTGTAACAATGTGGAAGGAAAAAATAAACATTTTTTTTTTTGCCAAAAATTTACAGTACTTTAGGCCCAAACTTTATTATTTTCACAAGAGTAATAGGAGAAAATGGATCCCAAAATGTGTTGGACAATTTCTCCTGAGCGTGCCGATACCTTATCTGGGGGTGATAACTACTATTTAGGTGCACGGCATAACTCAGAAGGGAAGCAGTGTCATTTGACTTTTTGAATGTAAAATTTGTTGGAATAATTAGCAGACACAAGTGCTTGCTACTCCAGGTTGCATCAGATGTTCGAGTATGTACCGAATATTACGGATGCTCGAGTGACATGCTTGAATCCCAGCCAGGCATGCTGTAAGTTACACAAAAGAAAACATGCGGGGATCCGCGATACTCTGTTCATACCCGAGCACCCAAACTCAAGTATCGAGCCCTTGTGCTCAACAATAACCATCTTATCATCTTTTGTTTTTTCTTTTGAAAAAACTCAATTCTAACCCTAACTCTTACACAATCCTTACCCCAAACTTAACCCTAACCCCAACTGCAAAGGATGAAAAAAAAAGTATTTTATAATTTTTATCTAACTAAGGGGTTGACAAAGGGGATTTGATTTACTTTTTTTTTCTTTTTATCACTATGATAGGGTCTATCACAATGATCAAAAGGAACCAATAAGAAAAACGTCCTATTGTTGCAAGGTACTTATTAACAAGTTATAATTATTGGAAATGAGTAGCTACACTAAAGGGCACAATATGTGGGATACAAATTAATCTTGAACCCAAAATCTACATTTTTGGGATGTTGGGAGATGGGGTAGACTTAAGGTACCTTCACACGAAACGACATCGCTAGCGATCCGTGACGTTGCAGCGTCCTCGCTAGCGATATCGTTTCGTTTGACACGCAGCAGCGATCAGGATCCTGCTGTGATGTCGCTGGTCGCTGAATAAAGTCCAGAACTTTATTTGGTCGTCCGATCGCTGTGTATTGTTGTGTTTGAAAGCAAACGCAACGATACCAGCGATGTTTTACACTGGTAACCAGGGTAAACATCGGGTTACCAAGCGCAGGGACGCGCTTAGTAACCCGATGTTTACCCTGGTTACCAGCGTAAAAGTAAAAAAAACAAACAGTACATGCTCACCTGCACGTCCCCCAGCGTCTGCTTCCTGACACTTACTGAGCGCCGGCCCTAAAGTGAAAGCACAGCTGTGACGTCACCGCTGTGCTGTTAGGGCCGGAGCTCAGTCAGTGTCAGGAAGCAGACGCTGGGGGACGCGCAGGTGAGTATGTACTGTTTGTTTTTTTTACTTTTACGCTGGTAACCAGGGTAAACATCGGGTTACTAAGCGCGGCCCTGCGCTTAGCAACCCGATGTTTACCCTGGTTACCCGGGGACCTCGGCATCGTTGGTCGCTGGAGAGCGGTCTGTGTGACAGCTCCCCAGTGATCAAACAGCGACGCTGCAGCGATCGGCATCGTTGTCGCTATCGCTGCAGCGTCGCTTCGTGTGAAGGTACCTTTAGACTCACCCACGGTTCTAGCTTATCTTTCAAGTCAGAAAGTTGATAGCATTACATTAGATAGGTCACTCTTCTCCAACGATGGAAGAACTATAGTCCAGAATCAATAATCTCCTGTGTTTAGAAAAAGGAACATACATCAAAAGGAAGGCTCCCAAAAATGAATCAATATTTTGGAACAGTGGTTAACTACAACCAAGTATTGCTTCAGAGACTTCCCTTAGAAATATTATTATAGATTATTTAATTATTGCCATGTGAGGATGTTCTTATTTGAATGGTCAAATATTGATCATAAATAATTATAACACACTTGGGAATGGCTTTTATGATAAGGACTGTTATAGATATTACAGTGAAAAGAATAGTCAGAAGAGTTACTATATTTTCTTTTTTATATATATTTACACATGTATGTGAAAATTCATTTAATCAAAAATATAATACTTATCAGGTATAAAATATTTCAATGTTTAAACTACTAGTTATGTTAATTTTACAGCAGTAAAATGCATTACATTATTTTTTCTTTTTTTTTCCTTTTTTTGTTTTGCTCTTGGTTCAATTTATTTATAATATCTGTCAAATTGTGAAAAGTCAAAACATGTTAAATGCAGTCTTTGTAAAATAAAAATGATCTGATAAAAAAATGACTTGTATCCACAGCTAAACAAATCTATGGACCAGATGATTATCACAACAGGGTTGCTAATATTGTACCTGCCAAGAAGGTAGGTTAAGCGGTGTAATAGTAGAGTACGTACAAATGTTTTATCTAGTGAGTGAGCGACGTGTATCACATGTATCTAAAGTGAGTGTACTATGTGCAGCACAAGTGAGTGACGTGACTCACATTTAATAGTGCCAAGATCGTATTAGATGGATAAAGATTAGTAGCCAAATTGTAAAATTCATTGTTCATTTTATGGGCATTAAGTGCAGTGAAGAGGATTGATGTTATGAGAGCATGTCGAGGAAGTTTGGTTATTAACCTAGCTAGAGAATATTGAACTGACAAATGTAAGCCAAAAGGTGTATCCTACTGCACTATTGTTCACTGAAGCATAGGAAAGATCCAAAAAAGGATCAATAAAACGATATGAAGCAGTCTAATAGTAGAAAGGACTATTTTTAATTAATCTATTGAAAGATACTATAAAAAAGTAGTTACTGTATCTGCATCCATTTCTTGCTAACCCAAATAGAAAAATAAAATAATCCAAAATTATTAAATTGCCAAGAAAGCTATGTGTCAGCAAAGAGCATATTTATTAAAATTGTCTAATTTTTAGGCAGTGTAAACTTAGAAGACATTTTTGCATATGAAACTTTTTTTTGTTTTTGGCATTATTTGCTTGTTTTTCATTAGCACCCTAATCTTTTATTATGCACCTTTTAAAAAGTCTGGATTTGTTTTTATTATTTTTGCCATTGTGGGTGTTGTTTGAGGCTTCAGATTTTTTTAAATTGATTCATCAATTGTGACTTTTTAGATGCACAATTTTTCACAAATGTACTCCAATACTTGCCCTGAAGCGATTTTCCGAAATGTCTGAATTTTTTTCAAATTTTGCAACATTTGAGTGTAACATGGTACTTTAAGCAAACAAGTAACAAAAATGATTAAAGACAACTATAAAGAATATATTTGATTTTGTGCAAAATTGATAATTCATGTGTGCCAGTATGAAGAATTTAGTACTTAAAAAGTCAACTAAAACCACAAGACAAAAAAACAAAAGGGACTTTAAAAAAATTGCAAATAACAAATGGTGCTGTTATATTTCACAGTTTCAGCAAGGAAGAGAAACTAAGAAAAGGCACTTCCACCACAGAGTATATGACTATCCCAAATATTATGGGTAACAGAGCAATTTGCTTAACCAGCGTTTAGTTTACTAAAAACTAATGCTTAAAAAATGTACATAAAACACACCGCATTTTGAGTACAACCAGGCTTCTTCAGGTGTCTACAAATAATGTCACATACACCTGATGAAGACTGGTTGTAGCCCAAACACATTTTGTTTTATGTATGTTTTTTAACCATTCTTTTTATTAAACTAATTGTTAGTTGAACAAACTGCTCTGTTATCCATAATTATTGGGATATCCATATCCTCTGTGGTGAAAGCCCCTTTTCCTGGTTTCTTTTCCTTGCTGTTCATTGAGGTTGGAGCTCCCTTGGTGGAATCATCCACGATCCACAAAGCAAGCTGTAATCCACAACACGAATCATGCCTTAAATTCATCCACTTAGTTCTGCCTCAGTTAGCACTACTCTGTCAGGTGAGCATACACTCAATTTTTCCACGCAATCCATTTACTACCTCAATTACTACACATAGATAGCGCTATCCATAGGCAAATCCTTCAATTATTTGACAGTTTCAAAAGGAACTAGTATACAAAATGTAATCATGATGTATGGTCATGTGTCCAACCAAAATTATGAACCTACAAACAAGATACATGACCCAAAGATATTCAAAGACAATAATTAATAAAATAAATTTTATTAAATACAAAATATATACAATTAGCAAGGGGAAAATACTACAGTAAATTTTAAAAATACATACATGCGGTCAGAGGAAAATAATTAAAAAATGGGCAAACAGACACTGTCCCTATAGCAAGCACATACCGTAATTGACTGAGTATACATGAATGAGATGTAAATAAAAAAATTAGTCCAATATGCATTAGATAGCTGTGAACGACAATAAGAAATATGTGCAAAATTCGCCAAATGTATCAGAACGACTACATAAAGTAGATAAATAAATATTTAACATAAATGTCAGAGGATTCAAATAGGAGAGAGATGACCCGAAGTGTGTGTCAAAGCACAGAATATTATATCAGTTATCAAAGTGCAAACCATTAATGAACGCCAAAGTGGGACATGTATAGATGTCAGTCCATGCCTATGAGGGTTCCTAGAGAAAGAACCCTAAATATGGGACATACATGTCATTATATAGCATGTAATAGTAAGGTACTAACCATAAAGCATATGATCAGTCCCAACGTGCATTTTGTTGGTGGCTTTCACAAGGGAAGTGAGTAACTGTCAAATATAAAATACAGTCTGTATAGAGTCTTGTGCTTGGGTGCAAGGAAACACAGAAGACATAGGCTTGTTTAAGTAGTTTTTGTATTACTTCATACAAGTAAAGGGTTAACACAGTTGCAGGCATGATACAAGATAGGCAGGAATAAACCTTAAGTCCATCTATTCACAGAAACAGATTAACGGTTCTCTCTCTACTTCCCTTGCCAATGTTGATGGTAAGCTGAGGGATTCCCGAGTCCACACATGTCCAAGGATCTGAAGCAGAAGGTGGTTAGGATAATAAGTCCATGTCTTCCAGGAGCAAGGTGACAGGTAAACTGCAGACTGATTCTGAAGCACTGATTAAACAGCTGATGCTGCTTTTAAAGGGCAAGTGGCAGAGAACAGGGCGGAAGCATTGAAACTGAGAACTCCGTGCAGGTTAAGGGCAAAGTAGATACAGCAGAACAGAAAGCAAAATGTCCAACAAGAAAAACTAGGTTCTACTAAAAATAACAGCAGATATAGCAAATTGTCTAAAACCTTACATTACTCCCCCCTTAGGGGCAGCCTCCTGATGACCCCAGACCCTGCTTGTCTGGGTACCTCTGATGGAACTGGCGAAGTAAGCAAGGAGCATTAATGTTATCAACCGGTTCCCATGAGTTGTCTTCAACTGAGTAGCCTTGCCACTTAATCAGGTATTGTAGCTGATTTCTATGCAACCTAGAATCCAGAATCTTTTCCATTACAAATTCCTCCTGACCATCAATCAGCACTGGGTCAGGATGAGGAGAAGAACGTCCAGAAAACATATTGGGTACTGCTGCCTTTAGTAGGGAAACGTGAAAAACAGGGTGAATTATCATGGTTCTGGGCAAACGAAGACGACAAGCCACGGCTCTTACAATCTTACTGATCCTGTAGGGACCAATGTACTTATGTCCCAATTTGGATGATGGAATCCTTAACTTAAGGTTCTTAGTTGACAGCCAGACCAAGTCTCCTACCTTGAAGGCTAGTGCGGGTTTACGAAACTTATCAGCTGCTCTCTTATATTTCTCCTGAGCCGATTCCAGATTCTCTTTTAGAAGGTCAACATTCCGTTGTAGGGAAGCGATTCTGTCCGCCACAGCTGGCAAAGGCGTATCTATAGAAAATCTAGGAAGTATGTTAGGATGATAACCTAGATTAGCATAAAAAGGAGACTGCTTAGTGGAGGCACTCTGAGTGTTATTATAAGAAAATTCAGCCAAAGGAAGTAAATCCACCCAATCATCCTGTAGGTGGCAGATAAAGCAGCGGAGATACTGCTCCAGGGTCTGGTTGGTCCATTCTGTATGGCCATTAGTCTGAGGATGAAAGGCAGAAGAAAGATTTACTTTAATGTCCAATGCGGCACATAAATTCTGCCAAAATCTTGAAGTGAATTGCACCCCTTGATCAGAAATTACCTCATCCGGTAGTCCATGCAAGTGAAACACATCTTGAATTATTAAATCTGCGGTCTGTTTAGCAGTAGGTAAGCTGCTACAAGGAATAAAGTGAGCTGCCTTTGTAAAACGATCCACCACCACCAAAATGGTGTTTTTCCCTTGCGAGGTTGGCAACTCCACAATGAAATCCATGGAAATAGATCCCCATGGATGGGATGGGGTGGGTAGGGGTTGTAATAGACCCGTCGGTGAAGAACGTGGTGTCTTGCATCATGCACACACTTCGTATGAAGAGACATAATTTAGAACATCTTTTCTATAAGTGGGCCACCAAAAGAAACGAGAAAGGAATTCTTGAGTCTTTAAGACTCCTCTGTGTCCCGCTATCTTAGAGTCGTGGATGAGTTGTAGTACTCTCAGTCTGACCGTTTCAGGTATATACAAACGTTGACCCTGAAGCCACACACCATTCTTATAAACAAGTCTTACATCCCTAGGAGGTTGTGCCAGAAAGGAATCCGAATGGTATGCCTCCTTGATGTCATTAAGTAGGTCTTGATTGTGAATCACTCCCAGGAACCTGGAATCAGGAAGAATAGTCTTAGAAGTAGTGAGTGGAGAGGTCTCAGTTGAATGGATCCTAGAGAGTGCATCTGCCTTTCCATTGCACGACCCTGGCCTGTAAGAGATTACAAAATTGAATTGATTCAAGAACAGACTCCAATGAGCCTGGCGAGGAGTCAGGCACTTAGCTGATCTGATAAATTTAAGATTTCGATGGTCGGTCAGGATGACTATCTGCTGTGCAGTTCCCTGAAGATGATGTCTCCATTCCTTGAACTCAGCAATGATGGCCAACAATTCTCTATTGCCCACGTCGTAGTTCTTTTCTGCTGCAGACAACCGCTGTGAAAAAAAAGCACAGGGATGCAAAACATTCTTCTCACCTGTTCTCTGGGAGAGTATAGCTCCGATGGCACAGTCAGAGGCATCCACCTCTACCAAGAAGGCCAGTTCAGGGTTGGGATGCACTAGGATAGGTGCTGTGGTAAATTTACTCTAAAGGTGAAAAAACGCTTCTTGGGCTTGAGGAGTCCAGGTGAAGATAGATCTTTTACGGGTAAGTTGCGTGATAGGTGACACTACCTCAGAAAAGTTCCTAATAAAACGCCTGTAGAAATTGGCAAACCCGATGAAGCGCTGTACTTCCTTCACATTCTTAGGAACTGGCCAGTTCTTGATGGCTTGGGTCTTACTTTCATCCATACAAATACCTCGTGATGACATTACATACCCCAAAAATTGAATCTCGGTCTGATGGAATTCACATTTTTCAAGTTTGATATAAAGATGATTCTGTCATAGGCGTTCTAAGACCAACTTCACGTGTCCATGATGTTCATCTGTAGAGTTAGAAAAAATCAAAATATCATCTAAATAAATCACTACAAAAGTATCCAAAAGATCCCTGAAAATGTCGTTCACTAAATGTTGGAAAGTTGCTGGGGCATTACACAGACCGAAAGGCATGACTAAGTATTCAAAATGTCCATAACGTGATTTGAATGCGGTCTTCCATTCATCACCAGGTCTAATACGGACCAAATTATAGGCTCCACGGAGATCCAGTTTAGAAAAAATGTTGGCATGCCGTACTCTCTCCAATAACTCAGGGATCAAAGGCAGTGGGTAACGGTTTCTGATAGTAACCTTATTAAGCTCCCAGTAATCAATGCAGGGTTTAAGAGATCCATCTTTCTTCTTCACAAAGAAGATTGGTGCACCTGCAGGAGATGAGGAGTGGTGTATGAAGCCTTTGGCTAAATTCTCATCAATATAGTCCTTCAAAGCCTTTAGCTCAGGCCCTGCCAAAGGGTAGATCTTACAAAAAGGTATACCTGCTCCTGGCAAGAGTTCAATTGGACAATCATATGGACAATGAGGGGGAAGCTGGTCAGCGTTTCTCTTGTCACATACGTCGGCATACTCATGGTACATAGCCGGTAGCTCTGAAAGCGTTGAGGATCCCTCAGGAACAGCACAAGCTGCAACTTCTGGACCTATCTGTTTCTCCGGGAAGTGCAGCTCCTTGGTCTCCCAGTTAATTGTAGGGTTCTGAGCCTGCAGCCATGGCAGCCCTAAAATGATGGGAAAATGGGGAGAAGCGATGAGCTTAAAAGACAGTCTCTCTTGATGATTTTTACCCATGAACACCTTCAAGGGTTCTGTCTCCTGATCCAATGGTCCAGAGTTTAACAGGGAGCCATCCACAGTCTCCATCTGTACAGGAGTAGCCTTCTTCACGGGACGTATCCCATGTTTCTGGGCAAAAGAGATGTCCATAAAATTGCTGCTTGCCCCTGAGTCAATCATGGCAGAGCTACACACCCATACCGAGTCAACCCAGAGTTTGATGGAGAGGGAGCAATGAGAGTTGTTCTTCTTACAGCTCAACTTGGATACTGTTGGGGGAACTTGGAAAATTGCTGCATTTATACAATCATCGGGCTCTGAAATAATGGAGTTTAAGTCTGAGAAGTCAGTACCTATAGCTGCAGATCTCCCTAGAACTTGAGATTCGGATTTGAAAGATCCCCTTTCGCAGCACTCACAGTGTATAACTGCTGCAGCAGTCTTACAAGAACAGTTGGGGCAGCTTGTAATGAAGTGCCCTGACTTACCACAGTAGAAACATAGATTTTCTTTTAGTCGATGTTCCTTGCGGGCATCACTCAACCGTCTCTGTAAGGAGTCCACCTGCATTGGTTCAGGTTCTGGTTCCCGTGTGGTCCGGCTCACAGACTCCTTAGCTGGGGAGGAAGGCAGGAAATGATTAGGACGATTAATTTCAGTCCATCTCTCCTGTCTGCATTCAGTGAGACGGGTATCAATATGGATGCAGTAGTTAATAAAGTTTCCAAATGCGGTGGGAGGGTCGGCACGAGCAAATTCGTCCTTAATCATTGGAGACAACCCTTTACGGAAAATGGATTTTTTTGCGGAACTGTCCCAAGTGGTATCCAGAGCTCTTCTCCTGAAATCCAAGGCATATTCAGCTACTGAGCGCTTACCTTGGCGCAAAGCCAACATGGCTGCTTCAGCTATTGCACCTCGGTTTGGGTCATCAAAAACCTGCCCCATGGCTGAAGTGAAAGCTTCAAGATTATTTAGACATTCATCCTCAGTCTCAATCAGGGGGTTTGCCCACATCAGAGCTTTGTTGGAGAGCAGCATGATTATGGTTAGCACCTTGGATCGTTCAGAGAGAAATTGTGAAGCATGAGCAGAGAAAAACAGTTTGCATTGATTAATAAATCCCCTAATTTTTTCCCGTTCACCGCCAATGCGGAAAGGGGGCAACTTTGGAAACCCAGAACCCGGGATGTGGGTGGTGCCAGGACTCGTTCCTCCAGAGCCTCAATCCTGGTTCGCAATTCCTGCGTATTTTGTCCGAAAACTTGCAAATTATGATTATTAAGATCTTGCTGGCTTGCAAAGCTGGTCTTTAAAGCCTGAATATCCGCAAGAATCTTATCAGTAACTCCACATAAGTCTTTTATACGAGCCTCCATCTTCCCAGATATTTTACGGCAGAAAAGCTGGAAGAGAGAAAAGAGCGCACAATAGTGTTTACCTGTGGTAACACACCTGGCTGAAAAAAGGGAATGCGCTCACCTGAAATGGTTGTGAGAAGTCACAACCACTGTCGTCACAGAATGTATAAATTAATATCTTCCCAGATCCTTTAAGATAGAAATGCTGGAAGAGAAACAAGGGCACACAATAGTGTTTACCTGTGGTAACACACTTGGCTGAAGAAAAAAAAAAGAATGCGCTCACCTGAAATGGTTGTGAGAAGTCACAAGTTCACAACCACTATCATCACAGAAGGTATGACTGGATATCTGGCATTCACGGTCCTCAGCAGACTCGGCATTCCCAGACCCAGCAGACACTAACGTTGGCTTCAGAATCTTGTCAAATATAAAATACAGTCTGTATAGAGTCTTGTGCTTGGGTGCAAGGAAACACAGAAGACACAGGCTTGTTTAAGTAGTTCTTGTATTACTTCATACAAGTAAGGGTTAACACAGTTGCAGGCAGGATACAAGACAGGCAGGAATAAACCTTAAGTCCATCTAGTCACAGAAACAGGTTAACGGTTCTCTCTCTACTTCCCTTGCCATTGTTGATGGTAAGCTGAGGGATTCCTGAGTCCACACATGTCCAAGGATCTGAAGCAGAAGGTGGTTAGGATTAGGGTTGAGCGACTTTTATTTTTATAGGATCGGGTCGGGTTTCACGAAACCCGACTTTCTCAAAAGTCGGGTCGAGTGAAATCGGCCGATCCTATAAAAAAGTCGGCGTCGGGGTCGGCCGAAACACGAAACCCAATGCAGTGCAATGGGACACTATGGTTCCCAGGGTCTGAAGGAGAGGAAACTCTCCTTCAGGCCCTGGGATCCATATTTAAGTGTAAAATAAAGAATTAAAATAAAAAATATTGATATACTCACCTCTCCGACGCAGCCTGGACATCGCCGCTGGTAACCGGCATCTTCCGTTCCTAAGAATGGCGCTTGAAAGACATTTCGATGATGTCACGGCTTCTGATTGGTCACGGCCGCCCACGTGACGGCTCAGCGACCAATCACAAAGCCGTGACGTAATTTTCAGGTCCTAAATTCCTCATTCTAGGAATTTAGGACATGAGAATTACGTCACGGCTTTTGATTGGTCGCTGAGCGGTCACGTGGGCCGCCGCGACCAATCACAAGCCCTGACGTCATTGAAAGGTCCTTCACGCGCTCATTCTTAAGAAGGAAGGCTGCCGGAAATAAGCCGAGGGTGAGTATATTCCTATTAGGTATATACTCACCCTCGAACGCGCCCTGCTTCTTTCCGGCAGCCTTCCTTCTTTGTGATTGGTCGCTGAGCGGTCACGTGGGCGGCCGCGACTAATCACAAGCCGTGACGTCATCGAAAGGTCTTTCAAGCGCCATTCTTAGGAACGGAAGATGCCGATTACCAGCGGCGATGTCCAGGCTGCGTCGGAGAGGTGAGTATATCAATATTTTTTATTTTAATTCTTTATTTTACACTTAAATGTGGATTCCGATACCGATTTCCGATATCGCAAACATATCGGAACTCGGTATCGGAATTCCGATACCAGATTCAGAAGATCGCCGACCTCATGGCCGACCCCACACAGGGGTCGGGTCGGGTTTCATGAAACCCGACTTTGCCAAAAGTCGGCGACTTCTGAAAATGGCCGACCCGTTTCGCTCAACCCTAGTTAGGATAATAAGTCCATGTCTTCCAGGAGCAAGGTGACAGGTAAACTGCAGACTGATTCTAAAGCACTGATTAAACAGCTGATGCTGCTTTTAAAGGGCAAGTGGCAGAGAACAGGGCGGAAGGATTGAAACTGAGAACTCCATGCTAGTTAAGGGCAAAGTAGATACAGCAGAACAGAAAGCAAAATGTCCGACAGGAAAAACTAGGTTCTACTAAAAATAACAGCAGATATAGCAAATTGTCTAAAACCTTACAGTAACAAGTGAGATGGATATTTAAACCTGTCTGTACCAATCAGAATGTCATATCGGTGACAGCTGTGCTACTGACCCATGCATGGATAAAGAGATCGGTGTATATTCCAGCTAGAGAACGTGTCTCGATTAGGAGCAAGTCCTCCAGGTTGTAAATGACGCCGAGACTGGAAGTGCAATGCCTTCCACAGTGGAACGCAAATGCAGAGTCATCAACCAGAAGGGGAAAGCAAATGCCCTGTCTGACCCCATAATGCAACTTGATACGTTAACACGGGAGCACAAGAACTGTATGGAAGAGTTAATGTGATATAAATAAATATTTATATAAAGTGAATATCAGCGCAGTTATATAAATATAAATAATGTGCTCGTGATAGAAAAGATCATATAAAGACTACGAAATACATGTGCAAATACATGGTGTGTATAGTGTATAATGTGGAACATATGAAGTGCATAAAGTGGAAAAGACAAATCAGTACAAATCTATATACAATAGAAATACTGGAAAAATTCATATCTAAAAAAATTTGAAAAAATTAATTAAGGTAATGAATATTCACTCCACACCTATAGGAGAGGAGAGACGTGCATATTCATTACCTTATTGAGTGGGGCCATGCCAGAAATGCTGCTGGTGCCGACGGCTGTGCGTGTCACTGTGCGTGCAATAAGAAATTAATATTAATTTCTCTTTAGAAGCGGGCACAGTTAGAGCTACAGCCGCTGGCACATGCCTTTGGTGACCCACTGCTCTGTAACAACCCTGCCGGCATCACTGCATGGCCTTCCATCCCCCACCTGCCTGTTACATCAACTCACTCACCCTGTGCCATGCTGTGAGATCTGTCTGCAGCCGGCTCCATGCCGTGTGCTTCATGGCCGCTTGCTCTGTGTACACTTTCTGTCTGTGTGCATAGGGGGCGGCACCAGCAACTCCTGTTTCTTATTCAGTCTGTGTGCACCTCCCTAAGGTGTCTCTGGCCAATAGCCTAGAGGCCTCTGATTCTTAAGGTATCCTCCGCCATTGGAGGACGCCGAAGCAAACTTACTTCCTCAGTCAGTACTTTGCTGCTGAGGTGTCTGGTTCTGTCTCTGTGTCCGCCACCCAGTTGGGCGTAGTACCCTGGTCTGTGTTCACCACCCAGTGGGGCATCATACCCTGGTCTGAATCTGTGTTCCATTACTTCTGTGTCTGAACTCTGGTCTATGTCCGTTCCTGTCTGAACTCTGGTTTATGTCTGTTCCTGTTCCTGCTTTTGTTGTTGCCAATCCCACTCTGCTGTGTGTATCTCTGCGCTATCTCTCTGCTCTGCTTGCCACTATCTGTGGTTCTGCACTTCTTTGCTCTGGTCGCCACTACTTGTGGCTCAGTGCCTCTTTGCTTTGCTCACCACACCTGTGGCTCTCTGCCTTCTGGCTCTTGGTTCCACCTCCAGCATCTCTTCTCTTGGCTCTGCCTCCAGCATCTCCGCTCTTGGCTCCGCCTCCAGCATCTCCGCTCTTGGCTCTTCCTCCGGCATCTCTGCTCTTGGCTCCACCTCCAGCATCTCCGCTCTTGGCTGCGTTTCTAGCGTCTCCATCCTTAACTCCTCCCTCTCCTTCTCTGCATTCTCCTTCTTTACTCTTAGCTCCGCCTTCCTCTTCTCTGCTCTTAGCTCAGTCTTCTCCTTCTCTGCTCTTTCCTGCGCTTCTGTTCTTGGCTCCACCTCCTGCTCTTAACTCCACCACCTGTGTTTCTGCTTTGCATCTGCTCTTGCGGCCTTGCTCTATCTCTGTTCTGCAACTTGCTGTACCGGTCTCTACCTGTTTCCATATACCCTCCAGTCTGAACAGGATCTTACCTGTCTCCATACACCCGCCTGTCTGCCAGAGTGCCAGCCATACCCGCCTGTCTTCCAGAGTGCTAGCCATGCCCTTCTGCCTGCCAGTATCTTTGTCAAGCCAGTCTGCCCATCAGGGCCTCTGCCGTACCCGTCCGTCAGCCAGTGTCACTGCCGTTCCTGCCTGCCTGTGTCCTGTGGGATCAGCATCCACAGTCAGACTCTACCCTGAAGTGGAACCTGGTAGCTACCTGCCGCACAATTCTGACCTCACCATCAGAGGCTGCAGCACACACCTAGGAAGCTATTTAGTTATGCTCCCTCCAGGGAAGTCTGGTCTGTGGTCCAGGGGGGCCACACCCCCGCACGCCTGCACCAACCAGTCTGGGCGCGAGAATTACATGCTCCACCGCTCCCCCTCCAGCCCTCTGGGACAATTGACTCTTGTATAAGCTGAGGGGGGAGTTTTCAGCACAAAAAAATGTGCTGAAAAACTCGACTTATACATGAGTATATATGGTAAGTAGTTGGGAAATATAAATCTGCACAGTATATGTTTTAAGAGAAGAAGGTCCTTTTCATTCAGATGTAAAAACTATAAATAAACAGACAAAAAAGAATTTATTATAAATATTAAGAAAACAGCTATTAAGATATATTAAAATCAAGAACAGAAAGCCTCTAAACAAATAGACACACCAACAGGAAAGGGGAGAAACTCAATGTATCATTTAGACCCATAGGAACCAAGTTGTTCAAAACAGTTATCCACCATATTAGAAATTGTATGGGTGATTTTTCCCAGATGAATCTGCACAAATTTGTATCCTCAATGTTAGAGTGTGTGACACATGAGCCACATCGATGACATCCCCAGCTGGGGCCTTTTGATACAAAAAATATCTTATTTTTTTAAATTACTTTTAACCAATATGTCTTGTAGGTGACGTGAGCGTTGATAAGTTATGGCTAGATTAGCAGTTACATGTTTAGATAATATCTTAATTGCGAGAAATGCTCCAATATTTTTTCAGAGCTACACACAAATCATCGTTATGTGAGTTATTTGTGGAGATTAAGCAAATTTTATCAGAAGATGTTATGTCTTTTTTACCTAGTTGATGTAAAAGATTCAATCTATTTGAAAATGTAGCTCTTTGGTAGCTCCTGTTAATAGTTCTATAATTGTATCCCCTGTTAGACAATCTTAGCTTCAAATCATTTGCTTATCATTCAAAATCAGAGGCTGAAAAACATATCCTCCTCTTCCACAGGAACTTTCTTGTGGAAGTACCTTTGATCAAATTTCATTTATGTAATGACTTGGCGTGTAACAGCGTATATACCACAGTTTGCTTAATGTCATGGTTAGGACATGGATAATGTCCTGTTCTCTCAAGGTTAATCTTGTTGGCCCCTCCTTCAAGATGGGAAGGGTATTTATACTCACTCATAGCTGGAGTTCTTTGTCCGCTATACGTTCTGCTTTGGTTTGTGTGCCTGACTACTGGAGTGTGTGCTTGGTCTGCACTGTGTTTACCTTGCTCTCTGTGCTTTACTCTGTTTGCTATTCTGGATTTCTAACCTCTGGCTTTGCTTCTGACTATCCCCTGTCTCGTCCCTTTGGTACCTCATGATCTGGCTTTGATCTTTGCTTGTTTGGAAACTCTCAAGTGTTTATCCCTTCTCTGTTCCTGGCATCTGGCTCCAGCCCTTGACCTCCTCCCACTCTGTCACATGGCTAAGGTCCTGTTTGTGACCAGGTTAGAACCCGACATTTAGTTCAGCTCTGTTGCTGCTGTATGCAGCTCTCCCCGCAGCATTAATACCCGGGAGCTGTGACACTTCACAAATAAATCGGTTCGAATTAAACCCCAGTCATCCACATTCAGGAAGATATCAAACCTTCATGTTTTGTAAGTCAGTTTCAGATTCAGGTTGTTAGTATTGAGATGGAAATAAATATTCATAATACATCCACAGATCCCTGCCAAAGAATGATAATATCATCTATGTAACGATTTTAGGACAGAACTTTGTCAGAGAGAGGTATGGGGTTGTATGTAAAAATTTCTCTCACAGCACCACAGGTTGGCATATGAGGGTGCACAAGCAGCCAACATTACCATTCCCTGTAGCTGTAGGTAGAAAGGGTTGCCAAAAAGAAAAAAAATTGTGAGTAAAAGCGAAATTAAAGAGGTTGTCCACTACAGTGTGTAGTGGGCAGATCGATTTAAGATATGAAAATAAGGCTTACTTCAAATACATTGCATTTCCAAATGTGCCTGTAAGCTGCACTAATAATGTCCACTAGTCTCCATCACTTGACACCCCGCTGCAGCTACCTCACATGTCACGATAATTTGCAGAATTGGAAGCTGACTTGGCATCACCAAGGAATGGCCCTGTCCCCCTGAGAGACTGGGCTGTAGGCTGTTATGATCCTTAGTGGTTGAGGATCACAAATTACTCCAGCTAAGTAACAAACATAGGACAAGCTCTAGGGAGGTGGCAAACTGGACTGACCGCAAATCTGAACCTATCCAAACACACTAGAAGTAGCCGGTGAACGTGCCTAAAAATCCTAGATGTCTCGAGCCAGCCTGAGGAACTAACTACCCCTAGAGAGAAAGAAAGACCTCTCTTGCCTCCAGAGAAATAATCCCCAAAGATATAGAAGCCCCCAACAAATAATAACGGTGAGGTAAGAGGAAGGCACATACACAGGGGTGAAAACAGATTCAGCAAATGAGGCCCACTAATACTAGATAGCAGAAAATAGTAAAGGGGTCTGTGCGGTCAGTAAAAACCCTTACAAAATATCCACACTGAGATTTCAAGAACCCCCGCACCAACTAACGGTGTGGGGGGAGAAACTCAGTCCCCTAGAGCAACCAGCAAGCGAGGAGATCACATCTTAGCAAGCTGGACAAGAAACATAATGAATGCTGATAATCAAAAAATGAACGGACAAAAACTTAGCTTGTCTTGGAGAGGCTGGGAGCAAGGTAATCACAAGAAATCTGAAGAGCACTGAATACATTGATAGCAGGCAAGGAACTGAGTATGCAGGTGAGCTAAATAGGAAACCAACCAGGATAACGAACCAGCTGATGCAGCCAACCTGCAGAAAGACAACACTACACAGTACCGCTTGTGACCACTAGAGGGAGCCTAAAAATAGAGTTCACAACAGTACCCCCCCTTGAGGAGGGGTCACCGAACCCTCATCAAAACCCCCAGGGCGATCAGGATGAGCCGCGTGGAAGGAACGAACCAAATCGGCCGCATGAACATCAGAGGCGACAACCTAGGAATTATCCTTCTGACCATAGCCCTTCCACTTCACCAAATGCTGAAGCCTCCGTCTAGAGATACGAGAATCCAAAATCTTCTCCACCACGTACTCCAATTCTCCCTCGACCAGCACCGGAGCAGGAGGCTCAACAGAAGGAACCACAGGTACCACATACCTCCGCAACAAAGACCTATGGAACACATTATGAATGGCAAACGATGCTGGGAGATCCAAACGAAAAGACACCGGGTTAAGGATTTCCAAGATCTTATAAGGACCGATGAATCGAGGCTTGAATTTAGGAGAGGAGACCTTCATAGGAACATACCGAGAAGACAGCCACACCAAATCCCCAACACGAAGTCGGGGACCCACACCGCGGCGGCGGTTGGCAAAGCGCTGAGCCTTCTCCTGTGACAACCTCAAATTGTCCACCACATGGTTCCAAATCTGCTGCAACCTATCCACCACAGAATCCACCCCAGGACAGTCAGAAGACTCAACCTGACCCGAGGAAAAACGAGGATGGAAACCAGAATTGCAGAAAAAAGGCGAAACTAAAGTAGCAGAACTAGCCCGATTATTAAGGGCAAACTCGGCCAATGGCAAAAAAGTCACCCAATCATCCTGATCAGCAGAAACAAAACATCTCAAATAAGTTTCCAAAGTCTGATTAGTTCGCTCGGTTTGGCCATTAGTCTGAGGATGGAAGGCCGACGAAAAAGATAAATCAATGCCCATCTTAGCACAAAAAGTCCGCCAAAACCTGGACACAAACTGGGATCCTCTATCAGACACAATATTTTCAGGAATGCCATGCAAGCGAACCACATTCTGAAAAAATAGAGGAACCAAATCGGAGGAGGAAGGCAACTTAGGCAAGGGCACCAAATGGACCATCTTGGAAAAACGATCACACACCACCCAGATGACAGAAATTTTCTGAGATACTGGAAGATCCGAAATAAAATCCATGGAAATGTGCGTCCAAGGCCTTTTCGGGACAGGCAAAGGCAAAAGCAAACCGCTGGCACGAGAACAGCAAGGCTTAGCCCAAGCACAAATCCCACAAGACTGCACAAAGGAACGCACATCCCGCGACAAGGAAGGCCACCAGAAGGACCTAGCCACCAAATCTCTGGTACCAAAAATCCCAGGATGACCCGCCAACACCGAAGAATGAACCTCGGAAATAACTCTGCTGGTCCATCTATCCGGGACAAACAGTCTCTCTGGTGGACAACGGTCAGGTCTATCCGCCTGAAATTTCTGCAGCACTCGTCGCAAATCTGGGGAAATGGCAGACAAAATCACTCCCTCTCTGAGAATACCAGCCGGCTCAGAAACTCCCGGAGAGTCAGGCACAAAACTCCTAGAAAGTGCATCAGCCTTCACGTTCTTCGAACCAGGCAGGTATGAGACCACGAAGTTGAAACGGGAGAAAAACAGCGACCAACGAGCCTGTCTAGGATTCAGGCGCTTGGCAGATTCGAGGTAAATCAGGTTTTTGTGATCAGTCAAGACCACCACACGATGTTTAGCTCCTTCGAGCCAATGTCGCCACTCCTCAAATGCCCACTTCATAGCCAACAACTCCCGATTACCAACATCATAATTCCGCTCGGCAGGCGAAAACTTTCTTGAAAAGAAAGCACATGGCTTCATCACAGAGCCATCAGAGCTTCTCTGCGACAAAACAGCCCCTGTTCCAATCTCAGAAGCATCAACCTCGACCTGGAAGGGGAGAGAGACATCTGGTTGACATAAGACTGGAGCTGAAGAAAACCGGTGCTTCAGTTCCTGAAAGGCCTCCACGGCCGCAGGAGACCAATTAGTCACATCAGAACCCTTCTTGGTCAAATCCGTCAAAGGTTTAACCACGCTAGAAAAATTAGCTATGAAACGACGGTAAAAATTAGCAAAACCCAAGAACTTCTGAAGACTCTTAACAGACGTAGGCTGAGTCCAGTCATGAATAGCCTGGACCTTGACTGGGTCCATCTCCACAGTAGAAGGAGAAAAAATAAAACCCAAAAAGGAGACCTTCTGTACTCCGAAGAGGCATTTTGAGCCCTTCACAAATAAAGCATTAGCACGCAGGACCTGAAACACCATCCTGACCTACTTCACATGGGACTCCCAATCATCAGAAAAGACCAAAATGTCATCCAGATAAACAATCATAAATTTATCCAGATATTCTCGGAAGATGTCATGCATGAAGGACTGAAACACAGAAGGAGCATTATAGAGTCCAAAAGGCATCACCAAGTACTCAAAATGGCCTTCGGGCGTATTAAATGCTGTTTTCCATTCATCTCCCTGCTTAATGCGCACAAGGTTATACGCACCACGGAGATCTATCTTAGTGAACCAACTGGCCCCCTTAATCCGAGCAAACAAATCAGACAATAGTGGCAAAGGATACTGAAATATGACTGTGATTTTATTCAGAAGACGATAATCTATACAAGGTCTCAAAGAACCGTCCTTCTTGGCCACAAAAAAAAATCCTGCACCAAGAGGGGAAGAGGATGGGCGAATATGTCCCTTCTCCAAAGACTCCTTTATATAATTCCGCATCGTGGCATGCTCTGGTATAGACAAATTAAAAAGTCGTCCCTTAGGGAATTTACTACCAGGAATTAAATTTATAGCACAGTCACAATCCCTATGAGGGGGCAGGGCACTGGACCTGGGCTCATCAAATACATCCTGGTAGTCAGACAAAAACTCAGGGACCTCAGAAGGAGTGGAAGTAGCAATAGACACAAACGGAGTATCGCCATGAATTCCCTGACAACCCCAACTTGACACAAACATAGCTTTCCAATATAAAACTGGATTATGAGTCTGCAGCCATGGCAGACCCAAAACAACAACATCATGCAAATTATGCAAAACAAGAAAGCGAATCACCTCCTGATGTACGGGAGTCATGCACATGGTCATTTGCATCCAATACTGAGGCTTATTCTCAGCCAATGGCGTAGCATCAATTCCCCTCAGAGGAATAGGAAATTCCAAAGGCTCCAGGACAAAACCACAGCGCCTGGCAATCGACAAATCCATCAGATTCAGGGCAGCACCCGAATCCACAAAAGCCATAACCGGGTAGGACGACAAAGAACAAATCAAAGTAACAGACAAAATAAATTTAGGCTGTATCGTACCAATGGTGACAGGTTTAGCGATTTTTTTTAAACGTTTAGAGCATGCTGAGATAACATGAGTAGAATCACCACAGTAAAAGCACAACCCATTTTGACGTCTATGATTTTGTCGCTCAATTCTGGTCAGAGTTCGGTCACATTGCATAGACTCAGGTCTCTGTTCAGAAAATACCGCCAAAGGATGAGCAGATTTGCGCTCCCGCAAACGCCGATCAACCTGAATGGCTAAAGCCATAGAATCACTCAGACTTGTAGGGGTGGGAAACCCCACCATAACATTCTTAACGGCCTCAGAAAGACCTTCTCTGAAATTTGCAGCCAGGGCACACTCATTCCATTGAGTAAGCACCGACCATTTCCGAAATTTTTGACAATACACCTCTGCTTCATCCTGACCTTGAGAGATAGCCAGCAACGCTTTTTCTGCCTGATTCTCAAGATCAGGCTCCTCATAAAGCAGTCCAAGAGCCAGAAAAAATGCATCTACATTAAGCAATGCAGGATCTCCTGGCGCCAGAGAGAAGGCCCAATCTTGAGGGTCGCCACGCAACAAGGAGATAACAATTTTAACTTGCTGAGCGGAATCACCAGAGGAACGAGGTCTCAGAGACAGAAATAACTTACAATTATTCTTTAAATTCTGAAACCTAGATCTATCTCCAGAAAACAACTCAGGAATGGGTATCTTTGGTTCTGACATAGGGCTCTGAATAACAAAATCCTGAATACTTTGCACCCGTGCAGCAAGATGATCCACACTAGAACATTCATGTCTGCAGCTGAGCTCAAAACCACCCAGAGTTCAAGGGGATGAAAGAAGCTAAACAGACTGCAGCAAAGGAAAAGCGGGAGGGAAAAAAAAAATGTACTCAGGTCTTCTTTTTATCCCACTTCTGCGATGCATTAAACACTTTTTTGTCCTGCTATACTGTTATGATCCTTAGTGGTTGAGGATCACGAATTACTCCAGCTAAGTAACAAACATAGGACAAGCTCTAGGGAGGTGGCAAACTGGACTGACCGCAAATCTGAACCTATCCAAACACACTAGAAGTAGCCGGTGAACGTGCCTAAAAATCCTAGACGTATCGAGCCAGCCTGAGGAACTAACTACCCCTAGAGAGAAAGAAAGACCTCTCTTGCCTCCAGAGAAATAATCCCCAAAGATATAGAAGCCCCCAACAAATAATAACGGTGAGGTAAGAGGAAGGCACATACACAGGGGTGAAAACAGATTCAGCAAATGAGGCCCACTAATACTAGATAGCAGAAAATAGTAAAGGGGTCTGTGCGGTCAGTAAAAACCCTTACAAAATATCCACACTGAGATTTCAAGAACCCCCGCACCAACTAACGGTGTGGGGGGAGAAACTCAGTCCCCTAGAGCAACCAGCAAGCGAGGAGATCACATCTTAGCAAGCTGGACAAGAAACATAATGAATGCTGATAATCAAAAAATGAACGGACAAAAACTTAGCTTGTCTTGGAGAGGCTGGGAGCAAGGTAATCACAAGGAATCTGAAGAGCACTGAATACATTGATAGCAGGCAAGGAACTGAGTATGCAGGTGAGCTAAATAGGAAACCAACCAGGATAACGAACCAGCTGATGCAGCCAACCTGCAGAAAGACAACACTACACAGTACCGCTTGTGACCACTAGAGGGAGCCTAAAAATAGAGTTCACAACAGTAGGCACAGTTTCACAGCACATCACAGACCAGCAAGGCATGCACTCTCTCCTGTACTGCTTTCATAACAGAGAACAGCAAGCCCTCACGATGCTGTGCTATGACATGCGGTGAAACTCCACTAATAACAAAAAGAGCAGGTGGCGGCTGATGGAAATAATTCAATAGCACTGGCCTCTAAATGCATAATTTAAAAAAAATGGCGTAGGTTCCCCTGTAGTATTGATAAGCAGCCAGGCAAAACTGACTGACAGATGGGAGTAGCAACCCTTAGCTTAGGTTGGTTATCAAGAATAGAGGGGTCCCCATGCTGTTTTTTAGATTATTTAAATAAATAATTTAAAAAACAACATGGGGCCACCTGAATTTTTGTCAAGCAGCCTTGCTAAAGCAAACAGCTGTGGGCTGGAATTCTCAAGCTGGTAAGTGGCCATTGATATAGCCCCCAGCCTAAAAGAGCAATCCACTGCTTTCCAGAAAAGGTGCATCTATTAGATGTGCCAATTCTGGTGCTTTGCCCTGCTCTTCCCACTTGCCCTGTAGTGGTGGCAAGTGGGGTTCATATTTGTGGGATTGATGTCACCTTTGTATTGTCTGGTGACATCAAGCCCACGGCTCAGTAATGGAGTGGTGTCTATAAGATGTCTCTCCATTACTAATCCTATAATTATATTGTAAATAAACGTGAAGCAAGAATAAAGTCTTTTATTTGAAACTAGATGGTGGCCCGATTCTAATGCATCGGGTATTCTAGAATATTTATAGTAGTATATAGCACAGCCCACGCAGTATATAGCACAGCCATGTATTATATTGCAGCCACGTAGTATATAGCAGCCACATAGTATATAACACAGCCCACATAGTATATAACACAGCCACATAGTATATAGCACAGCCACGTAGAATATAACACAGCCACGTAGTATATTGCCCAGCCATGTAGTATATTGCCCAGCCACATAATATATAGCACAGCCCATGTAGTATATAGCACAGAGACGTAGTATATAACACAGGCCACACAGTATATAACACAGACCATGCAGTATATAATACAGCCCACATATTATCTAACACAGCCCACGTAGTATCTATCACAGCCCACGAAGTACATAGCAATGTGGGTACCATATCCCTGTTAAAAAAATAATTAAAATAAAAAATAGTGATATACTCACCTTCCAGCGGCCCCCGGATCCAGCCCAGGCATTTAGCGATGCTCCTCGCGACACTCCGGTCCCAAGAATGCATTGCAGTAATAACACGTGATGATGTTGGAGACCGCTACGTCATCATCTCACGAGACCACTATGTCATCTCCGCGTCATTGCCGCAACGGATTCTTGGGACCGCAGCATCACGAGGAGCGGGAAAGGCGCCGGAAGGTGAGAATAAAATGATTTTTTATTTTTTTATTATTTTTAACATTAGATCTTTTTACTATTGATGCTGCATAGGCAATATCAATAGTAAAAAGTTGGTCGGTCACACAGGGTCAACAGCAGCGTTAACGGACTGCGTTACACCGCGTTATGCCGCAGTGTAACGCAGTCTGTTTAACAAACTGCTAAACCGCTATTGGGGCGCTGACTGGAGAGCAGTAGGGAGGGGGCGAATTTGCAGCCGGACTGTGCCCATCGCCAATCAGCGACGGGATTTCCGTGACAGACAAACAGACAAACAGACGGGAGTGATTCTTAGACGATTATATAGATAGATTAAAAAACACACTTTTTTACATTTAAAAATAGCAAACACAGATATACTCATCTAATGTCCATTCCATTGAAGCCCTCATCTCCTGTAATAAAGCAAACATAAAAAACAACCGTATCCCTCACCTGTACTTTGTTTTGTCCGACGCCATAATCCATGTCTGGGGATAAACAGTTTTCAACCTGGAAAGTGCCAAGATGTGACCTTCCAGGCTGAGAACCACTGAGGATTGAGCAGCTGCATACTCAGGCTCAGTAGCCATTGGTGATGTCAGCGTGGTTACTGCCAGTCACTGAGGCTGTGTTCCCAGCTGGGCCTCTGAACTGCGGTGACATCCAGTGACATCATTGCTAGCACAGTACAAAAAAGTCTCATGGTAAGGTGCTGAGCTCCCATGGAAGCATGAGAAATTTCTCCCAGTGAATTGTGGTAAACGCACCTCTGCCCGTGAGACTTTTCCTCACTGTGCTAGTGGTGATGTCACCAGAGGTTACTGCAGTTCGGGGGTTCGGCAGAAGCCGAACCAGAAGAGTAATCCAAACTTCCTGGTAAAGTCCATATTCAGTGTCCATGCCCAAACATGCCCGAACTTTACTGTTCGGGTTTGTCCACCTCTACTCTTTATGATTATTTTATTTGCGTTTACAATGCCTGGTAAACAGTCCACTTAAAGAACCTGAAGTAACACTAAATTCAGTATCTGTGGATGCCACAGATGAAGTGGAGGAGGTCCTCTCCCCTTGGCATAAGTTAAAAGGAATCTGTCACCAAAAATAATGCTGTTAACCTGCAGATATGCGCATAATCTTCTGGTTAACTGTGTTATGCTGCCTGGTGCCTGCACACAGCTGAATGCATTTGAGAGAAAATTATCTTTATTCTCCCAGCCAGCATGCGGCTTCAGTCATAAGGGGTGGCGCTAGTGCTGGTTCAGTCACCATTCTGAGAATTCAAAGCATCCTCTGTAACCATGCTCCGGCCCTGACTGACAGCTGACCTCAATGTAGAGCCAGTGTCAGTCAGGGATGGGGGTGTGCTTAAAGCGGCCGTTCTGTATACACAGACCAGTGACTGAACCGGCGCCACCCCACCCTTATGACTGAATATCGAATGCTGGCTGGGAGAATAAAGATAATTTTCAGCCTGCTGCATTCGGCGCTGGGCAGCATAATAGTGCTGTTAACCTGCAGCTTAACTGCATATCTGCAGGTTATTAGCATTATTTCTGGTGACAATTTCTTCCATCTGTGCACTCTCTTTGTGTCAAAATTATGTTGGTCTCATTGGAATTTCTTAATTTTATTTTCCTTAATTTTTCCTAAATTTGTTTTTCCTAAATTATAAAAGAGTCCTCGGTTTCTGATCTAAATTTCTTCAGCTCAGATAGCATGAGTACAGGTGTAAGTGCTCCTTTTTCCCCTATCTTTAAGGAAATGCTTCAATTATTATTTAGCAGTTTTGAAAAGGGTAAAATTTAAAATGCATTTACATAAAACAAAAATAATAATGCAATTTGAGCTCATTTTTTTATGAGACAAAATCAGCAGTCAAATAAGACAGGCAGTGCATGGAATAAACCAGGCAGTCGGTCTCAAATAATGTAGAAGAGAAGTATCTAGCCCTCATCCAATAAAAGATGCCATTTATTAAATTGATTAAAAATAAACATGGAGTAGGGTTCAGACCGCATCCACAGTCTACACACATCTATGGTTTTACACTTTTGTGTTAGGGCTAGCGGAACGCACTGATTAAATATAGATGTTTTTTTTGGTGCGTTCGCAGCCCGGGGTCCACCGTGCAGGAGGAACCTGCTGCTAGCAAATGACGGCACTATATGGCAGTTTAAGCGAACTCTGTTACTTCACAGAGTCGCACGGAAACAAGACGCTGTGCCCTGTTAACCCCACAGGAGTTCACAGCTAACTGCTGAGCAGAAGGCAGTCTGTGGTAACGCAAACATACAATCTCCTCGCCGGAGGTGCCGCCATTCTAGGGGCTTTTTTCAGCCGAGTCCCTGAACACACATAAATGTGACCACACTGGCGCATGCACATAATAGATTTGATACTAGCGCATGGCCGTGCGGCCATGCGAGCCTTATATAGCTGCAGCAAGTAAAAGACCTTCCTAGAAGGACCAATGAGAGACTGCCATACCTGAGCATGTGACCCTAGATCTCCACTGAGAGATCTTGCCCTGGGCATGCTCAGTGTGTGCAGAGCAGGACTTAGTCCTAGCACCTACAGGACCTTCCTGAAAGGACCAATGGACTTAGCTGCAGTATCTGACCATGTGACCCTCGATCCCCACTGAGAGATCTTACTCAGGGCATGCTCAGAATGAGAAAAGCAGGACTTAGTCCCAGAAGCGTCTGCTCGCCGCTGCCCAGCACTGACTTCAATGGCAGAAGCAGGAAAAGCAGCTTTAACTCTTTGTACAGAGTGGGACTGCGCAAGATGCTGGGACCGACGTCTTGGCTGAGCAGGCTCCACTGCGGCAGGAGAAGAATGGGAGACCGCAGCGGAGATGGCCCGAGATTCCACCTGTGCAGAGGCGGGAACTCGACCCCTAACCCTTTTGTACCATTGATTTTTATAAATCAATCACTTCATCCACTTCAAATTTGTTAAGAACCTATAACTCTGTCCTTCACCTTGCCAAACAGAAATACTACACCACCCTTATCTCCTCACTATCCAACAACCCCAAGAAACATTTTGACACCTTTCACTCCCTCCTCAGGCCAAAAGCACAAGCCCCTATCACAGACATTTGTGCTGATCATCTGGCCTCCCACTTTATAGAGAAAATAGATAATATCCGACAGGAAATCCGCTCCCAGCCACTAAGTGCTGTGACTCTCATCCCTCCCTGCATTTCCCCTGGCTCACTCTCTACATTTGATCCCATCACAGAAGAAGAAGTCTCCAGGCTCCTCTCTTCTTTTTGTCCAACTACATGCATGACCGATCTCATTCCCTCACACCTCCTCCAGTTGCTTTCTCCAGTCATCACAACACACCTAACTACAATCTTTAATCTCTTCCTCTCCTCCCTCATCTTCCTATCCTCCTTCAAATACTCTATCATTACTCCATTATTAAAGAAGCCCTCTCTCTAACCATCCTGCACAAATAACTACAGACCAGTCTCCAACCTCCCCTTCATCTCTAAACTCTTGGAGCGCCTGGTCTACTCCCAGCTTACCCATTACCTCTCCACTCACTCACTCCTAGACCCTTCACAGTCCAGCTTCCACCCCTACACTTGACAGAAACTGCACTCATCAAAGTGACCAATTACCTTCAGCAAAGTGTAATGGTGACCACTCTCTGCTCATTCTTCTCAACCTCTGCAGCTTTTGACACTGTTGACCACAATCTCCTATTCTCTAGGCTCCAGTCACTAGGTATTAAAGACACTGCTCTCTCCTGGTTCTCTTCCTCTCTTTCTGACTGCTCCTTCAAGGTATCATTCGTTGGCTCCTCCTCATCCCCTCTTTCTCTCACTGTCGGGGTATACTTCAGGGCTCAGTCCTTGGCCCACTTCTCTTCTCTCTCTACAGGGCCTTAATTGGACAGACAATCACAAGATTTTATCTTTATGCCGAAGACACACAACTATATACGTTATCCCCTGACCTTACTCCCGCTGTACTACAGAACACAAGTGACTGTCTGTCTGCAGTCTCCGACATCATGTCCGCCCTCTATCTGAAACTCAACCTCCCCAACACTGAAATTCTTCTGCTCACACCATCTACTAACCTCCCTAAATCTGACATTTTCCTCTCCGTGGGTGGAACCATAATAACACCCCGGCAGCAGGCATGCTGTCTGGGTGTTATGTTTGACACCAATA
Source organism: Ranitomeya variabilis (assembly GCF_051348905.1). NCBI lineage: Eukaryota > Metazoa > Chordata > Amphibia > Anura > Dendrobatidae > Ranitomeya > Ranitomeya variabilis. The sequence goes on along the minus strand of NC_135235.1, from coordinate 325,062,522 downwards.
TCTCCTTCACTTCCCATACACAATCTCTTGCCTGCTTGTGCCACTTACACCTAAAGAACATCTCTAGAATTCATCCTTTTCTCAACATGGAAACAGCAATACCCCTCACTGTTGCCCTGATACACTCCCACCTGGACTCCTGTAATGCTCTATTAATTGGCCTCCCCCTCACTTGACTTTCCACTCTCCAGTCTATCCTTAATGCAGCAGCCAGGGTAATCTACCTGGCTAATCGGTATTCAGATGCATCCGCTCTTCGCCAGTCATTACACTGGCTGCCCATTCATTATAGGATTCAATTCAAAGTACTTATTCTCACCCACAAAGCTCTCAACAGTGCAGCACCCCCTTACATCTCCTCCTTTATTTCTGTCTATCGGCCTAGCCGATCGCTGCGCTCTGTAAATGACTTTCGACTAACCTCTGCACTAATCCGTACCTCCCACGCAATCTCCAAGACTTCTCCCGAGCTGTGCCAATCCTCTGGAATGCACTACCCCAAGAAATTTGGACCATTCACAATTTGCATAGTTTTAGGTGCGCCCTCAAAACATATTTGTTCAGAGCAGCCTATCACATTCCCTAATAAAAGTCATTTTATGTGTAAGGGCACGTGTGTAGCTCATTCACTATCTCCCTCTATCCCCCACCCCCTGAAGATGGCTGGACCATCATTGTAAATACATCATTGTAAATAAGCTCCTGTAGTTTATATCTCGCCATCTCATTGTAGATTGTAAGCTCTCACAAGCAGGGTCGTCTTATTGTGCTTTAATTATTGTATTGTTAACGTTAACATTTCTGGTGCAAGCAATTACCTTTATAAGTCACATACTTAGTGAAAGGGAGTCCACCTGTGTGAAATCTACGTGTAACTTGATCTGTCAGTTGTGAGGCTGTGGCCTCTGATACAGCTAGGGGGCGCTGTTTGTTCTCCCCAGAATGTGCATGCAGACGGATGAAGTCCATAGGTGTGCATGAGAGTTACGGATTTCCGGTCCGGGTTTTCCATGTGGCTGAAGGCCACAGGTTTGTGTGTGTTTAAAAACCCTGCAGTAAGGGGTATGGGTGTGTCGGGTGTCGTGTCAGGTGTGCGAGGTGCATGTCAGTGTCAGTCTGGTGTGTGCTGATCTGCAGAGTGCATGGAGGCACAGGCCAGCAGAGCCAGCACCCAGGACAGCTGAATAGCCTGGCACCCGCAGTATATACAGAGATGCAAGTCATCCATGGTACTGGTCTCGGATGTGGACAGTCCTGTGCCCAGAGGTGGATGTCCTGTGCCCGAAGGAGTCAGATGTGGAAAGTACTGTGCCCGGAGGTGGATGTCCTGTGCCCAAAAGAGGACTAGCATGTGCAATGATTGCAAACAGGTGGATATGGTGCCCGGCTGCGATCCAGAGGATATCCTGAACTGTGTACGACTGTGTGAGTAAAGAGTCTGTAAAGAGACTGTGATACAGCAATGCAGGACATCCACGAGAACTAGTCAGAGGAGGGCTGGCGTGTGTAGTGTCTGCAACATGTGAGGCTGTGTGTATGGAGACGTATAGAGACTGTGAGATGGCGTGCGGTCACCCAGGGAAACTGGACAAGGGAAGTCTGGCCTGTCTAGGGACCGCAAATCTAAAGCCATGTGATATGTATTGCTTTGAACCTGAGTAAACTGGTCACTGATAATATCCACTGAAGTTATATGCATTTATGTGAATTGGACTTTAATGCTGATAAGAAACACATTAAAAGAGACTTTTGTGTTTGAATTTGTGGGTCACTGCTTCTTCACTGCGTATAATGCTACTGCAGCCTTACACAGTATATACACACCTTTTTCTAAAAGGCCACAGAGACTGAAAAACAATTAAGCAAAAGGCATCACTAAAAAAACAACACAATGAAGACAAGGAGATCTCCAAACAAGTGAGGGACAAGGTTGTTGGGAATCACATGTCAGGGTTGGGTTCTAAAAAAAAAAAATCACAATCTTCGATGATCCCCTGGAGCACCATCAAATCCATTATCATCAAATGGAAAGAACAGGGTACCACAACAAACCTGCCAAGACAGAGCCACCAAACCTCTCAGCCCGGGCAAGAAGGGCATTAATCAGAGAGGCAGCACCAAAGATATCCCTGAAGAAGCTGCAGAATTCCCAAGCTTAGACTGGAGTATCTGTCCATACAACCAAAATAAGCCCTACACTCTATAGTGGTGGCCTGTATGGAAGAAAGGGCAGAAAAAATCCTTTTCTTACACACAAAAAATGTAAGGCTCATTCTGAGTTTGCCAAAACACACGTAGGAGACTTCCTAAATGTATCAAAGAAGGTGCTTTGCTAAGAAAGTTTCTAAAAAGTTAAATTTTGATCTCAAGATAAACTCTATGTCTGGTGCAAAACCAACACTGTCCGTCATCACGAAAACACCTTCCCCACAGTGAAACATGGTGGTGGCAGCATCATGCAATATGGATGTTTTTAGGCAACAGAGACTGGGAAAAATTTTCTGAGTCAAAGGGAAGGTGGATAGTGTGAAATACAGGCATATTCTTCAGCAAAACCTATTTCAATTTGTCAGTGATTGGAGACTAGGATAGAGGTTCACCTTTCAAAAAGGCAATGACCCAAAGCATACTGCTAAAGCAAAACTCAAGTGGATTAAGGGGAAACTTGTAAATGTTTTGGAGTGGCCTAGTCAAAGCCCAGACAATAATCCAATTGAGAATCTGTAGCCAGACTTGAAGATTGCTGTTCACCAGCAGAATCCATCTAACTTGAAAGAGCTAGAGCGGTTTTGCTTTGAGGAATGGGCAAAAATCCCATTGTCAAGATGTGCAAAGCTCATAGAGACTTATCCACAGTGATTTTCAGCTGTAATTGCTCTACAAAATACTGACCTTAGAGGGGTGATTAGTTATGCATACTGAAGTTTTCAGTTATTTTGTCCAATTTGTTGTTTGCTTCACAGAAAAAGAAAAGCAAATGTTCACAGTTGTAGCCATGTTCTTATCATGAACAGATGCAAACTAGGAAAAACAGTAAAACTCCAGGTTGTGAGGTAGCAAAACATGAAAAATGGCAAGGGTTGAAAATTTTTGCAAGCAACTGTATATCGCTAGTTGCTTTGTGATGAACCAACATTGATTACCCCAAATCCCCTTTTGGATTCCACTAATAAGTCCGTGATCTGGTTCATATCTTGGTCATCTAAAGGGGGACAGCAAACTGCTAATTTGGTGACCTCCCTTTTCTCATAAGCTATTAGCCAGTGGACATGATAGGTCCATTCATGAACACATGCTGCTCAATCCAAGGCCACAGTGTAGTCAGCATTCCCTGGTAATGGTGTATGGACCCGCCTACATGGCTGCAGCTTGTTTTTGCATACTGGTACTAGTACTAGAATCTTCAGTCCACAGGAAAATTCTCAGAGTCTGGCAGTATGTTTGTAACACCGTTATTGCCATTTCTGAGCTATTGAAAAAAGCCATAAACCTGAGCAGGAGTATGACTTGAAAACATGCATGATGTAAGCATGTTCACACTGGCCATGGAAATAAATAAAACCAAAGAAAAGACAATGAATGAAACTAAATAAGTAAAAAAGCAAGTGCATTAAACAATTAACATAGGGTACTTAGTAAACACTGTTAGAATCTATGGTTAGAATCTCTAACCTGAAATTGTCCTCTGGCACTTTTTTCATTAAAGATGTATTATTAAAACTCTGTGTTTGCACTTTCATTTGTGCTATCTTCCTCTTTTTCTTATACAGTTGCTTATAGCTGATATTTGTGCCAAATGTATGAAAGTGTTATACAATGTTTGAATAATTTTAGGCATATTGAGATATTTGTAATAGACTGGGAGGTGGAACCACTGTGCCGTAATCTGAGGAGAGCTGGTGAGCATGGCTGATAGACTGGCAGGCAGGCACAGCTGATAGACAGGCAAATGGGTAGACATGGCTGAGAGACAGGTTGGTAGACACTTCAGACAAAAGGATCACAGCTAGTGTTGAGCGATACCGTCCGATACTTGAAAGTATCGGTATCGGAAAGTACCGGCCGATACCGGCAAAGTATCGGATCTAATCCGATACCGATACCCGATCCCAATACAAGTCAATGGGACTCAAGTATCGGACGGTATCCCTGATGGTTCCCAGGGTCTGAAGGAGAGGAAACTCTCCTTCAGGCCCTGGGATCCATATTAATGTGTAAAAGAAAGAATTAAAATAAAAAAATATTGATATACTCACCTCTCCGACGCAGCCTGGACCTTACCAAGGGAACTGGGAGCCTTCTTTGCTTAAAATGCATGCGTTTCCTGCCTTCCGTGACGTCACGGCTTGTGATTGGTTGCGTGCCGCCCATGTGGCCGCGACGCGACCAATCACAGCAAGCCGTGACGTAATTTTCAGGTCCTGAATGCCTAATTCTAGGCATTCAGGATTTGAAAATTACGTTACGGCTTGTGATTGGTCGCGTCGCGGTCACATGGGCGACGCGACCAATCACAAGCCGTGACGTCACGGGAGGCAGGAAACGCGCGCATTTTAAAATTACGTCACGGCTTGTGATTGGTTGCGTGCCGCCCATGTGGCCGCGACGCGACCAATCACAGCAAGCCGTGACGTAATTTTCAGGTCCTGAATGCCTAATTCTAGGCATTCAGGATTTGAAAATTACGTTACGGCTTGTGATTGGTCGCGTCGCGGTCACATGGGCGGCACGCAACCAATCACAAGCCGTGACGTAATTTTAAAATGCGCGCGTTTCCTGCCTCCCGTGACGTCACGTCTTGTGATTGGTCGCGTCACCCATGTGACCGCGACGCGACCAATCACAAGCCGTAACGTAATTTTCAAATCTTGAATGCCTAGAATTAGGCATTCAGGACCTGAAAATTACGTCACGGCTTGCTGTGATTGGTCGCGTCGCAGTCACATGGGTGGCACGCAACCAATCACAAGCCGTGACGTCACGGAAGGTGTTGTGAATTTGGATTCTGGGCTCCCCCGGTGGCTTTGAACTGGTGTTGTCATCTTCTCTGTTCACCTGTTCCCATCAAGATGTGGGAGTCGCTATATAACCTTGCTGCTCTGTTAGTTGCTTGCCGGTCAACAATGTTATCAGAAGCCTCTCTGTGCTTGTTCCTGCTCCTAGACAACTACTAGATAAGTTGGACTCTTGTCCATGTTTGTTTTTGCATTTTTGTTCCAGTTCACAGCTGAAGTTTCGTTACTGTGTCTGGAAAGCTCTTGTGAACAGGAATTGCCACTCTGGTGTTATGAGTTAATGCCAGAGTTTTAAAGTAATTTCTGGATGGTGTTTTGATAGGGTTTTCAGCTGACCATGAAAGTGTCCTTTCTGTCTTCTGCTATGTAGTAAGTGGACCTCAAATTTGCTAAACCTATTTTCATACTACGTTTGTTGTTTCATCTTAATTCACCGCCAATACATGTGGGGGGCCTCTGTCTCCTTTCGGGGTATTTCTCTAGAGGTGAGCTAGGACTAATATTTTCCTCTGCTAGCATTATTTAGTCCTCCGGCTGGTGCTGGGCATCTAGAATCAACGTAGGCATGCTACCCGGCCACTGCTAGTTGTGCGTTAGGTTTAGTTCATGGTCAGCTCAGTTCCCATCTTCCAAGAGCTAGTTCCTATATATGTTTATGCTATGTTCTCTTGCCATTGAGAACATGACAGTTTGACCGGCCCACTAAAGGGTTAAAATCCTTGGCTGAGAAAGGAGAGAAATAAGAAGTCTGCTGAGAATTTTTTTTTTTTTTTTTTTTTCTCCTTCTAATCTTTGAATGGCTCTGTGTCCACCTGTTTGTAATGGATCTTCAGAGTGTAACTGCAGGTTTGAATAATCTCGCCACGAAGGTACAAAATTTGCAAGACTTTGTTTGTCATGCACCTGTATCTGAGCCGAGAATTCCTTTGCCGGAATTTTTCTCGGGGAATAGATCTGGGTTTCAGAATTTTCGAAATAATTGCAAATTATTTTTGTCCCTGAAATTTCGCTCTGCCGGAGACCCTGCACAGCAGGTCAGGATTGTGATTTCCTTGCTCCGGGGCGACCCTCAAGACTGGGCTTTTTCATTGACACCAGGGGATCCTGCGTTGCTCAATGTGGATGCGTTTTTTCTGGCCTTGGGGTTGCTTTATGACGAACCTCATTTGGAGCTTCAGGCAGAAAAAACTTTGATGTCCCTATCTCAGGGGCAAGATGAAGCGGAAATTTACTGTCAAAGATTCCGTAAATGGTCTGTGCTTACTCAGTGGAATGAGTGCGCCCTGGCGGCGACTTTCAGAGAGGGTCTCTCTGATGCCATTAAGGATGTTATGGTGGGGTTCCCTGTGCCTGCGGGTCTGAATGAGTCCATGACAATGGCTATTCAGATCGATAGGCGTTTGCGGGAGCGCAAACCAGTGCACCATCTGGCGGTGTCCACTGAGAAGTCGCCAGAGAGTATGCAGTGTGATAGAATTCTGTCCCGAAGCAAGCGGCAGAATTTTAGACGGAAAAATGGGTTGTGTTTCTATTGTGGTGATTCTACTCATGTTATATCAGCATGCTCTAAGCGCACTAAAAAGCTTGATAAATCTGTTTCCATTTGCACCTTACCGTCTAAGTTTATTCTATCTGTGACCCTGATTTGCTCTTTGTCATCTATTACCACGGACGCCTATGTCGACTCTGGCGCCGCTTTGAGTCTTATGGATTGGTCCTTTGCCAAACGCTGTGGGTATGATTTAGAGCCTTTGGAGACTCTTATTCCTCTGAAGGGGATTGACTCCACCCCATTGGCTAATAATAAACCACAATACTGGACACAAGTAACTATGCGTATTAATCCGGATCACCAGGAGATTATTCGCTTTCTGGTGCTGCATAATCTACATGATGATTTGGTGCTAGGATTGCCTTGGCTGCAATCTCACAACCCAGTCCTCGACTGGAAAGCTATGTCTGTGTTGAGCTGGGGATGTAAGGGGGCTCATGGGGATGTACCTGTGGTTTCCATTTCATCATCTATTCCCTCTGAAATTCCTGAGTTCCTGTCTGACTATCGTGACGTCTTTGAAGAATCCAAGCTTGGTTCATTACCTCCGCACCGAGAGTGCGATTGTGCCATAGATTTAATCCCGGGTAGTAAATACCCAAAGGGTCGTTTATTTAATCTGTCTGTGCCTGAACATGCTGCTATGCGAGAATATATAAAGGAGTCCTTGGAAAAGGGACATATTCGTCCATCGTCATCTCCCTTAGGAGCCGGTTTTTTCTTTGTGTCAAAAAAGGACGGCTCTTTGAGACCATGTATCGATTATCGGCTTTTGAATAAAATCACTGTAAAATATCAATACCCATTGCCGTTGCTGACTGATTTGTTTGCTCGCATAAAGGGGGCCAAGTGGTTCTCTAAGATTGACCTTCGTGGGGCGTATAATTTGGTGCGAATCAGGCAGGGGGATGAGTGGAAAACCGCATTTAATACGCCCGAGGGCCACTTTGAGTATTTAGTGATGCCTTTTGGTCTTTCTAATGCTCCGTCAGTTTTCCAGTCCTTTATGCATGATATTTTTCGCGATTATTTGGATAAATTTATGATTGTGTATCTGGATGATATTCTGATTTTTTCGGATGACTGGGACTCTCATGTCCAGCAAGTCAGGAGGGTTTTCCAGGTTTTGCGGTCTAATTCTTTGTGTGTGAAGGGTTCTAAGTGTGTTTTTGGGGTACAGAGGATTTCCTTTTTGGGATATATTTTTTCTCCCTCTTCCATTGAAATGGATCCTGTCAAGGTTCAAGCTATTTGTGATTGGACGCAGCCCTCTTCTCTTAAGAGTCTTCAGAAATTTTTGGGCTTTGCTAACTTTTATCGTCGATTTATTGCTGGTTTTTCGGATATTGCTAAGCCATTGACCGATTTGACTAAGAAGGGTGCTGATGTTGCTGATTGGTCCCCTGACGCTGTGGAGGCCTTTCGGGAGCTTAAGCGCCGTTTTTCCTCTGCCCCTGTGTTGCGTCAGCCTGATGTTGCTCTACCTTTTCAGGTTGAGGTCGACGCTTCTGAGATCGGAGCTGGGGCAGTGTTGTCGCAGAAAAGTTCTGACTGCTCCGTGATGAGGCCTTGTGCCTTCTTTTCCCGTAAATTTTCGCCCGCTGAGCGGAATTATGATGTTGGGAATCGGGAGCTTTTGGCCATGAAGTGGGCTTTTGAGGAGTGGCGCCATTGGCTTGAGGGGGCCAGACATCAGGTGGTGGTATTGACTGACCACAAAAACTTGATTTATCTTGAGACCGCCAGGCGCCTGAATCCTAGACAGGCGCGCTGGTCATTATTTTTCTCTCGGTTTAATTTTGTGGTGTCATACCTACCGGGTTCTAAGAATGTTAAGGCGGATGCCCTTTCTAGGAGTTTTGAGCCTGACTCGCCTGGTAACTCTGAGCCCACAGGTATCCTTAAGGATGGAGTGGTATTGTCAGCCGTTTCTCCCGACCTGCGGCGGGCCTTGCAGGAGTTTCAGGCGGATAGACCGGATCGTTGCCCACCTGATAAACTGTTTGTTCCTGATGATTGGACCAGTAGAGTCATCTCTGAGGTTCATTCTTCTGCGTTGGCAGGTCATCCTGGCATTTTTGGTACCAGGGATTTGGTGGCAAGGTCCTTCTGGTGGCCTTCCCTGTCACGAGATGTGCGAGGCTTTGTGCAGTCTTGTGACGTTTGTGCTCGGGCCAAGCCTTGTTGCTCTCGGGCTAGTGGATTATTGTTGCCCTTGCCTATTCCTAAGAGGCCTTGGACGCACATCTCGATGGATTTTATTTCAGATCTGCCTGTTTCTCAGAAGATGTCTGTCATCTGGGTGGTGTGTGACCGTTTCTCTAAGATGGTCCATTTGGTTCCTCTGCCCAAGTTGCCTTCTTCTTCCGAGTTGGTTCCTCTGTTTTTTCAAAATGTTGTTCGTTTGCATGGTATTCCTGAGAATATCATTTCTGACAGAGGGACCCAATTCGTGTCTAGATTTTGGCGGGCATTCTGTGCTAGGATGGGCATAGATTTATCTTTTTCGTCCGCTTTCCATCCTCAGACGAATGGCCAGACCGAGCGGACTAATCAGACCCTGGAGACATATCTGAGGTGTTTTGTGTCTGCTGACCAGGATGATTGGGTTGCTTTTTTGCCATTGGCGGAGTTCGCTCTCAATAATCGGGCCAGCTCTGCCACTTTGGTGTCCCCGTTTTTCTGTAATTCGGGGTTTCATCCTCGATTTTCCTCTGGTCAGGTGGAAACTTCGGATTGTCCTGGAGTGGATGCTGTGGTGGAGAGATTGCATCAGATCTGGTGCAGGTGGTGGACAATTTGAGGTTGTCCCAGGAGAAGACTCAGCTTTTTGCCAACCGCCACCGTCGTGTTGGTCCTCGGCTTTGTGTTGGGGATTTGGTGTGGTTGTCTTCTCGTTTTGTCCCTATGAGGGTCTCTTCTCCTAAGTTTAAGCCTCGGTTCATCGGCCCGTATAAGATATTGGAGATTCTTAACCCTGTTTCCTTCCGTTTGGACCTCCCTGCATCCTTTTCTATTCATAACGTTTTTCATCGGTCATTGTTGCGCAGGTATGAGGTACCGGTTGTGCCTTCCGTTGAGCCTCCTGCTCCGGTGTTGGTTGAGGGTGAGTTGGAGTACGTTGTGGAGAAAATCTTGGACTCTCGTGTTTCCAGACGGAGACTCCAGTATCTGGTCAAGTGGAAGGGATACGGCCAGGAGGATAATTCTTGGGTGAATGCATCTGATGTTCATGCCTCTGATCTGGTTCGTGCCTTTCATAGGGCCCATCCTGATCGCCCTGGTGGTTCTGGTGAGGGTTCGGTGCCCCCTCCTTGAGGGGGGGGTACTGTTGTGAATTTGGATTCTGGGCTCCCCCGGTGGCTACTGGTGGAATTGAACTGGTGTTGTCATCTTCTCTGTTCACCTGTTCCCATCAAGATGTGGGAGTCGCTATATAACCTTGCTGCTCTGTTAGTTGCTTGCCGGTCAACAATGTTATCAGAAGCCTCTCTGTGCTTGTTCCTGCTCCTAGACAACTACTAGATAAGTTGGACTCTTGTCCATGTTTGTTTTTGCATTTTTGTTCCAGTTCACAGCTGAAGTTTCGTTACTGTGTCTGGAAAGCTCTTGTGAACAGGAATTGCCACTCTGGTGTTATGAGTTAATGCCAGAGTTTTAAAGTAATTTCTGGATGGTGTTTTGATAGGGTTTTCAGCTGACCATGAAAGTGTCCTTTCTGTCTTCTGCTATGTAGTAAGTGGACCTCAAATTTGCTAAACCTATTTTCATACTACGTTTGTTGTTTCATCTTAATTCACCGCCAATACATGTGGGGGGCCTCTGTCTCCTTTCGGGGTATTTCTCTAGAGGTGAGCTAGGACTAATATTTTCCTCTGCTAGCATTATTTAGTCCTCCGGCTGGTGCTGGGCATCTAGAATCAACGTAGGCATGCTACCCGGCCACTGCTAGTTGTGCGTTAGGTTTAGTTCATGGTCAGCTCAGTTCCCATCTTCCAAGAGCTAGTTCCTATATATGTTTATGCTATGTTCTCTTGCCATTGAGAACATGACAGGAAGGCAGGAAATGCGAGCATTTTAAGCAAAGAAGGCTCCCGGTTCCCTCGGTAAGGTCCAGGCTGCGTCGGAGAGGTGAGTATATCCCTATTTTTTATTTTAATTCTTTATTTTACACATTAATGTTGTTTTGATACCGATACCCGATACCACAAAAGTATCGGATCTCGGTATCGGAATTCCGATACCCGCAAGTATCGGCCGATACCCGATACTTGCGGTATCGGAATGCTCAACACTAATCACAGCGCTCCATCCGGATGTAATAGTTTTGGTCCTCCAAATCCACGATATTCGCTCTGATGATTACCAACTGCTCCTTCAAAAATTCAATATTTAGTAACATAATATCAAAGGCATATTTGTTAGAGATGGATTCAAACTTAGCACAAAATTGTGCATTATCGGGTAACAGGGTCGGTCTCAAATGAGGTCGCAACCCTCGTGGGATCCTTCGAGCCCTGAAATACTCAGTCAGAGTCATAACATGTAACTCCAAGGAGATTAATCTCCTCCTTTCATTCTCCAATTTACGTCTGAGCATCTCAGTGGTTGGTTTACTTAAAAAAGTAGCATCCATACCCGTGCCAGATAAAATACGAACAGCATCATCATCGGTATATGAAAAAGTTGTGGCATTTTCCAGATCACCCACCTCTGGAATTCTTCTTATTTCCATCATAACGGTTGGGTGCACGTCAAGCCCGGTTCAAACAGTTCAAGAATAGAAAAGGATGGCTGACAGCACTCACTTACTGGGGCGCCTGTTCAAAGTCCAGGTGAACCTTCCAGGACAATCAGGTAACTTCAGACAAAAGGATCACAGCGCTCCATCCGGATGTAATAGTTTCAAAAAGGTAGCTTTATTATGCCATCAAAGCAGCATTGGTAGACAGGGATGCAAGCACTGGGACCCGAGAACTAACAAGCGTGTTTTAGAAACAGACTAACAACTTTGCAAAGACAGCTCCCATTAGGTGGAGGTGCCTTAAATAATAAGGTCCTCCGAGCCATTGGCTGGGGACATTTTAGGATGGCGTGGGCTGTCCTTTAAAGAGGTCGGGGCAACATGCTCCCTAAGCACATTGCCCTTGCATCTGCGAGCTGTGCGCAGACCCTGAGCAGCAGCAGGAGGAAGAAGGAGTGTGTGGCCACGGTGGTGTGGGTTGGTGTTCCTGCCGGAAGAGGGAGGTATCATGCAGGGATGCCGGTGCTACAATATTGAACTTATCTGGCTAGAAATGTTTCTCCACTTTTTATGCCACCCCTACAATAGAGTGAGCCTGCGACTAATTGTACAATGTTTTAAAAAATCTACAAATCATAAATATACCGTATATACTCGAGTATAAGCCGAGATTTTCAGCCCAAATTTTTGGGCTGAAAGTGCCCCTCTCGGCTTATACTCGAGTCATGATCGGTGGTGGGGTCGGCGGGTGAGCACTGTCATATACTCACCTAGTCCCGGCGTTCCTGGCGCTCCCCCTGCCTGTCACACTGTCTTCGGTGCCGCAGCCTCTTCCCCTGAGCGGTCACGTGGGACCGCTCATTAGAGAAATGAATAGGCTGCTCCACCTCCCATAGGGGCGGAGCCGCCTATTCATTTCTCTAATCAGCGGTGCCGGTGACCGCTGATAGAGGAAGAGGCTGCGGCACCCGGAGACCAGCTGTCCGGGGGAAGGAGCGGGACGCCGGGAGCAGGTAAGTATTACATATTCACCTGTCCTCGTTCCACACGCCGGGCGTCGCGCCATCTTCCCGGCGTCTCTCCGCTCTGACTGTTCAGGCAGAGGGCGCGATGACGCATATAGTGTACGCGCCGCCCTCTGCCTGATCAGTCAGTGCAGAGAGACGCCGGGAAGATGGCGCCGAGGAGCTGCAAGCAAGACAGGTGAGTATGTTTTTTTTTTTTTTTATTGCAGCAGCAGCAGCAGCTATGGGGCAATAATGGACGGTGCAGAGCACTATATGGCACAGCTATGGGGCAATGGTGCAGAGCACTATATGGCACAGCTATGGGGCAACGGTGCAGAGCACTATATGGCACAGCTATGGGGCAACGGTGCAGAGCACTATATGGCACAGCTATGGGGCAACGGTGCAGAGCACTATATGGCACAGCTATGGGGCAACGGTGCAGAGCACTATATGGCACAGCTATGGGACAATGGTGCAGAGCACTATATGGCACAGCTATCTATGGGGCAACGGTGCAGAGCATTATATGGCACAGCTATGGGGCAATGGTGCAGAGCACTATATGGCACAGCTATGGGGCAATGGTGCAGAGCACTATATGGCACAGCTATGGGGCAACGGTGCAGAGCACTATATGGCACAGCTATGGGGCAATAATGGACGGTGCAGAGCACTATATGGCACAGCTATGGGGCAACGGTGCAGAGCACTATATGGCACAGCTATGGGGCAACGGTGCAGAGCATTATATATATGGCACAGCTATGGGGCAACGGTGCAGAGCACTATATGGCACAGCTATGGGGCAACGGTGCAGAGCATTATATATATGGCACAGCTATGGGGCAACGGTGCAGAGCATTGTATATATGGCACAGCTTTATGTGGAGTATCTATGGGGCAATGGTGCAGAGCATTGTATATATGGCACAGCTTTATGTGGAGCATCTATGGGGCCATAATGAACGGTGCAGAGCATTATATGTGGCACAGCTTTATGTGGAGCATCTATGGGGCCATAATGAATGGTATGGAGTATCTATTTTTAATTTTGAAATTCACCGGTACCTGCTGCATTTTCCACCCTAGGCTTATACTCGAGTCAATAAGTTTTCCCAGTTTTTTGTGGCAAAATTAGGGGGGTCGGCTTATACTCGGGTCGGCTTATACTCGAGTATATACGGTAGCTAAAACAGGGAAAATCCCAGCTACCAACCTCTTTTGACATCCTCAAAATAAAAATGAAGCATTTGACACAAATACATTAAAAATGGTGCATAACTTTTATAATGTGTCTGAAATGTAGAAATGACAAATGTGTCAAAAAGCAGGTTCAAACAAACTATACTGTATATTTCCCCCATTATCTCTATTGCTAATTTATTTCATAATACAATGTTGTATTATGGCAAAAATAACTGTCCACAAAGAGTCTATTACTCAGTAGGATGAAGCTGTGGGAACTCCGCGTACCTCCATAGAGGCTCAGTGCATGTGGCTATGCTATGTGCCTGACTTCTGAAAGGTTGGATGCTTGTAATCTTTTTTTGTGCTGATTTGTTTCTCGGCTTATCAATAAAGATAATTGCTACAAGTTCCACAGATTGCAGACAGCTCAGTGCACAACATGGAGTCCTGGCAAGTTTGCTCTGAACACCAGTAATCAATGAGCTAATCACAAACTTTCTTCTTACTTTCATTACAATGTAAAGCCCATGATCAAAGAAGCCCTTGCATTAGGTTATACTGATGGATGCACGGAAATCATTTACTTCTCATGAATCACTCGGTGCGATAAAACCTCTTTCATTTATATTTCTTTATTTGCACATCATCTATTTCAAGGCAAAGTTGCCGGGAAATGCTGCTCGTTTTTATGATAGATTGATACCATCTACAGTATTCACAGCACATCGTTTCGCAGCTTTAGTTATAAAAAAGCCTTTATAAGAATTGTAGTGTTCCATACAAACATTAAATGATGGCTGTGAATGAATATGAAATCTATATATAAATCTACAATGATGAGATAAGAAATACTATAAGACATCACTTTTGAATTTGTTTATTCACTTGATATTTTGCATTGAATTTATGGACTTTTTCGCTTTGTATACCAATCCAATTGTATAAAGGCAGTACTGCGACCTAGTTAATTAATTACGCAATTACCTTATTCATGCTCTTTTTATAAGTTGCTTAAAGGTTAATTCATATCTTTGATTGTTTTAGGGGTTAATGATTCTATTGATTTTGGCAACCATGTTTTTAGGCACCTTACAGCAAATTTGACATCAGTTCTTAATCAAAGTGGAATATGTCATAGGATAAGTAAACAAACATATGTGTATATCTATATATATGTATGTCTATATATATAGATATACACATACTGTATGTTTGTGTACTTAGCCTATGACATATTCCATATTTATTAAGAACTGATGTCAAATTTGCTGTAAGGTGCCTGAAAACAAGGTATGTTATATACATACATACATTCATATACATACATAATAAATAAATAATCTTTATTTTTATATAGCGCTAACATATTCCGCAGCGCTTTACAGTTTGCACACATTATCATCGCTGTCCCCGATGGGGCTCACAATCTAGATTCCTTATCAGTATGTCTTTGGAATGTGGGAGGAAACCGGAGAACCCGGAGAAACCCACACAACCACGGGGAGAACATACAAACTCCTTGCAGATGTTGTCCTTGATGGGATTTGAACCCTATCCACTGAGCCACCGTGCTGCTCTGTATATATATATATATATATATATATATATATATATATATACTTGTATATTTATCAAATAGGCACAAGCAGTGTCCATTATTCAGCAATTATGGTATATTAGTACTAATTATGGGTGTTATCTAGTATACAGTGAAAAGATTTTCGTGTATATATAGTGAATAATGTGAGACATTGGAATTTCTGTTGAAGCAAAGATAAAACTCAATAATGCTAATTTGCTGATTATTTATTTCCTTGCTAAATCCAAACTAGAAAAGTAAATTGGTCCGAAATGGAGTTGTGCCCATTGCATATCAGGATACTATTAGCGCATCACTAAGATGAACAGAAAATCCTAATGAGGCTACTTCTATGCAAAGCCAAACCGTAAGGGATCTACATGTTATAGTGCCGCTAGTGGTGAAGCACACATGATTTGCTACTGATTTGCTAATATAAATGGATGTTCTAGACATTGAATTCTATGTATTACATCATTAAAATGTTACAAATGTGTAAAAGATTATAATAATTTTAAATCGTTTTTTTAAAAGCCTCTCTATGACATTCGTGTTGTAGGCTAGGCGTGTCAAATGGTAAAATGCCTGTTAGTCAGCGGCTCATTTATGAAGTGGACCTCTGTGTGAACAGCACTGATTTCTTACCAAATAAGCTAGAAAAACTTTAGAAATGAAGCAAATGGCGCATAACATCAATAAATGTTTTATTTAGAGATGAATGGATTGATCCGTATAGGATTGGGGTAGAATTTAATTTCCTAACATTTGCTGTTTCACACAAATTTGAACTTTTCCACACTGCTAAAGCATCAAAGAGTGGGCTAACAATTTTCGTTTTGCCGCAAAGTCCTCCCCTCAATGTACTGCAGCTACAAAATCTAGAGAATTCTTACCTTCTACAGTGGTTGTCAGTGCCTGGGGCCATCACAGACCAGTGGCTCAAAGTGGAGCCAAGTTTGTATGACAGAGACGTTTTCCATCTTCAGAATAACTGGGTAAGTCTCTCTCCTGTAGAGTGTAAGCTCTTATGGTCAGTAAGGTTCTCTTTCTTCTTCCCCATGTATATTTTCGGAGCAATCACAAGCTTTCTAAGTTGACAAATTCAAATTTCAAAACATCTGCTTATCTCTAGTTGTATTATAATGCACATATTCATATATGATATACATTTCTAAACTTAACTACAAAAAGTAAAATAATAGAATCACTTATCAGCCTCATTTATCTTCCTCTATTCAAATCGCCATTTAGACAAGTAAACTAAAGTACTCGAAGCACAAAAATGGTGAAAAATGGCTGTGGTCTCAGCATTTCTAGATCCCCTGCTTGGTCATTTACTTGTCTAAATGAAGATGTGAATAAGAAAACATAAATAATCCTGCTGAGGGCCACTATTTTTTCCATTTTGGAGTACTGCCCACAATAGAATCATTTAACTTAAAGGGATCTTCCAGGACTATATTAATCATTAACTGTGGGTCTCAGAACTAACATTTAGGTAGTTGCTAATTATCTGACTGTTATGCCAAGCCCCAATCTCTGCTGGCACACAACGGGCACAGTCTGATCCAGGCGTTGCATCACCAGCTTACGTTGGCAGTCATGCCCCATCAACAGAGCAGTCTGTAAGAGCTGCTCTATTGGCATACAACAGCTGAATCGCTGGCAGGAGCGATCAATGTCAGCTTTGAGCCAGCGCTGATAGAACAGGCAGGGAGTTGCCTCTGTTGGCAACTATTTTCCTATAAATTTTTTTACTCAGTGAAAAAAATATTTAGTCCTGGACAACCTCATAAAGCTTAGTGACCGGGCCAAATTTTTGTAACCAGTGGCAATTTATGTAGCAATAACTTTGGTGCGCTTCAACAAATTCCAGTGAATTTGAGATTGTTTTTTCATGGCACATTATAATGTATGATAATTGTAAATTTAGTTTGATATGTTTTGAGTTTATTTATAAAAAAAAATCTAAAATTTGTCAAAAATGTAAAAAAAATAGCAATTTTTCTAAATTTGAATGCTTATTCCTTTAATCCACATAGTCATAACACAGAAAAACATTAGGGCATAACATTTCCCACATGTCTGCTTTACATTAGCACCATTTGTAAAATGTTTGTTTATATTTTTAGCATTTCAGGAGGTTTAAAAATATAGCAGCAATTTTTCATTTTTTGAAGGAGATTTCCAAAGTTTATTTTTATTAGGGAATTATCCAGGTTTGAAGTGACTTTAGGGGACCTATATATTGAAAATCCCCCAAAAGTGATACCATTTAAAAAACTTCACTCTTCGACATATTGAAAACTGCTGTCAGGCAGTTTATTAACCCTTCAGGTGCTTTTCAGGAAATAATTCAAAGTGGCATAACAGAAACGGAAAAGTGTATTTTTACCACCTAAATGTCGCTAACTTCTGAACATGCCGCTATAGCTGGCAGAAGCTATGGCCGTGGCAAACATAAGGATAACACAATCATGAGCTCTGGGTGCCAAAGAGATTAAATAGGAAGCCCCCACATTCTTTTAACGATTTATATGATGTAGTCAATTTTGACAGCAGCATGTAAGAGGTTAAACAGATATGGACGGTGCCAGCACTGATAGTGGATAATGCAGCAATTTGTCAGCTGTAGTGCTCAGCCGACACCTGCTGGATTGTAACCTGTGTGGGGATGTTATACTCTCATGTGTCAGGTCAGTAAAAATATGTATTGGTGGTTATTAAGGGGTTAATATCCCCTGGATGACTGTACATGAATATTGCTTCTCTGAATAATCTGCAGTTTAAATAGTAATGGTCATTTGTCTTTAGTGGACGAGGGATGTTCACAGGATGAAGGGTGCAGTTTAGATTATATAATATGAATATTTACTAATCAGTTTATAAATTAAAGGAAAAGATGGAAGGTAATGTAGTGACCCAGTCCAGAGTGTGTCCTTCCCTTTAAGTAATCCTGGATAGTGAATAGCTTCTGTACACTACATCTCACTCTATTACTGCCCCTCTACATTATGCCCTTCATTTGTGAGCTGTAATTCTCCATTTCTAGTCACCTCCATTTTAGATGCAATGCATTTCTCATTTGCTGTGTTCTCGCACCATCTAATGGTGAAACTGAACAATGACTCATAATTATTGTTTTGTAAAGATCTGGAATGTGAATTCAGTGTCCTATTGGCCAGCTACTAGTCACATGGTTAATAGGAAGAGCTGTTATCGAGGCAAGTGTCTAGAATGTTCTTTTGTCTGAGGGATGCCTTCAAGGAGAGCAGAACACATGTGGAAGCTGTTTTCACTACAAGATCTCCTGCAGGCCTAAGAGCCTGGGGTCCCTCTCGAACTTGTACAGACATCATTCTAAAGTCTTTGTGATTGGATTCACCACAGTTTTTACATTCACCTATAAGTGACATAATTCTAAAGTCTTTCTGACTGGATTCACCACAGTTTTTACATTCACCTACAGTATAAGTACTTGTGCATGTGCCTTGACATACTGTAGTACTGTAGTGTTAACCCTGAGTACAGGTCTGTAATGTCTAATTGCTGCCTCTACTTCCTTCTGTAAACTACCAAAAACCACTGTCCAGTGTTCTTAAAGCTCCAGACCCCTATCACATCTCAGCATCTACGTGAACTGTATTTGCCGTAGACTACTCATGAGAGACTGTTCCTTATTTGTTCCAGGTTACAATTCTCATTCCTGTTGAAGTAAAAGCAACTGTTATCCCCGAGACTGGTGGGTGTACTAATTCCTTCGGCTGTGGACACCGTGTGGGATGGATAGCAAGGAACGTTCAGACTGGTCATTACAAGGCTGAAAATTGGCGTCATGAACAGGATTTATTCCTCTGTGCCTATTTACTGTTACTGCACTATAAGTCCCAGCACTGCTCATTAACCTCTATCTTGCTAGTGAAGACTGCTAAAGACTGTCTTTATGCAGCTGCTTGTATTTGTGCATGAATACAAGAACTGAGATCCTTGTGTTTCTCACGGCTGGACGGTGCCTGCCTGCTTTGCACACACTGCGACTGACTTCTGTAACAGCTTCTCTCCTCTTCTGCCCCCCAAGTTATACAGATAAGTGCAGATTCTCATTCGCAGCAGTGGTATATTCAAGAGGGTGAGCTTTCCATTTCAAAAACTGTGTTGCTGTATAAATTGTGCATTTCTTAAAGCTAGAGTGTCATCCTTATTCTTAAAGAGACGGTACCAGTATTAACACCAAAATTTCTGACCCTCTTCATAATGACCAGGCAGAGTCCACTAACTCTGCACTATCATCGTCATCAGCTAGTGTTCCAGTTTCACAAGCTAATGTCAATAACCAGGTTCCAGCCTCTGTCATGGCCACTGGCATGTCATTCTTCATAGGAACCTCTAGTCTCCCAATCTACACAGCAAATCCCCATGCACTTGCTGGGCTCAAAGAAAAGCTAATGCACACCCTTGAATTCTTCTCACTTTCTCCCCATCAGCGGGTACAACTTCTCCTGGGCCAGCTTGAAGGTCCAGCAGCTGAAGAAGTCCGTTCCTGGCCATCTACTGAAAACACCAGCGCAGAACAGATCCTCACCCACCTGAGAAAAGAAGTTGCAGACCAGTCGCATACCGAGGTTTGTCTAAAATTTTACAACCAACGTCAGGAACCAAGTGAGACCCTCCCGGACTACGCATTAGTCCTTCTGTCTGCATACAGGGTTTTACAGTAAATAGACAATCTAGATCCTGCTGCTACAGAAAACATAATCACTGACAGATTCATAGAAGGTGTGGATTCCAGACTCTTACAAAATCAATCCCCATGCTAACAGTACAAAACACCAACATGACTTTCTTAGACTTTAAAGCTCTAACCTTGCAGGTAGTGGGTAATGACTCACCTTGTCCCCGCTATTCTCCTGCTCCTTGTTCTCTAGACTTGGCTGTTAAAATATCCACCATATCTCCACTTTCACCTGCACCACTTATGCAGACCACACAGTTCATGCCAGCCCGTACGCTTGGTCATACTCCTATTACCACAGAGGCACTTGTCCAAGTCCTTGACTCTGTATGCCAAGCCTTGAAGGAACTACAAAGCCAATTCCCTGCACCACACGAGTCATCCAAAAGTCTGGCAGTATCCCTAGAACTATGGGGGCTTCCATCTAGAGATTGTGTCTACTGTACTTATTGTAAGCATCCTGGGCACTATAAGTATCAATGCTATAAGTTAAACGGGCCACCCCAGAGGTCAAGGGCCACACCTCAGAAAGTGAATCCAAAGGCCCAGAGGGACCTTCACAATGGGTTTCCTGGTTCGTCTCCAAATGCCCGTATATAACCATATGGATTGATGGTGTACCCTTAGACGCTTTATTAGACAGTGGTTCACAAGTCACCACTAGTGTTGAGCATTCCGATACCGCAAGTATCGGGTATCGGCCGATATTTGCGGTATCGGAATTCCGATACCGAGTTCCAATATTTTCCGTATATCGGATACCGGAATCAGAAGTTCCCAGAATTCAAACTGCCCAAATTCAGCCAATGAGGACTGATTAAAAGTGTGGGCACATCCTGTTCTGCATGGTGGGCATGTAACTCCTGGCATGGCTGTGATTGGCTGCTGAAATGATGTCATGCTGCAGTTTTAAAGTCGCTGGCACAATTTTGGGCTCACTCTGCTGTGAATTCAGTTAGGGACAGGACGCTGTGTTCTGACTGAGGGCCAGTTTAGAGATAGCGATTTGCTTCATTGTGCTTTACCCAGGCTAATTTAGCAACCGCTGTGTGAGAACCTTGCTTTTGCCTTGCAGTGCTGTTCACAGCTGTCTGCAAGGTCTCTGTGTGTGTGAGTGCAGCTCACTCTGTAGTCTGTGTGCAGCCACAGCCAGTTGTATTCAGCTCAGGGTGCGTCACTGCCTCATACCGTTCTATCCATTGTCCTTTTTTGCTATTAGTGCAGCCTGCTGCACATTTTTTCAAATATTTACTATTAGTGGCTTTCCATCCGTATCCAGCAAAATTGTGGAAAAACACTACATAGGATTACATAGTATATATAACACATATCCTAAATCAAAAATAATAATGCTTCAAAACCCATGAAAATACACAATTCCCATAAGTTCCCAGGGAAAAAATGAAAGCATGGCAAATAAATGAGATGTAATATTTTATTGAAGAAAATAATATTAAAAAAGACCATGACACCTATACTAAACCAGATAAATCTCAATTAAAAACAAGGCGGGTACAAAGCAGTGACAACTGTACATAATTGACCTGCTATACAAATACTACCAAATGCAAAGCAAAATTTTGCCAGAACAGGCTAACATGAATATAAATGCCCAATGTATACAAAATAATTTTTTGTGCCTAGAAACCATATATTACTAGTAAAGTGCAAAATAGCGCTGAAGACATATAGCCATATGAAGGCCAAATAGTCACAATACTTATAAATTATATATGGGAACTACAAAAGCACGATATCGTAGTGTATTATTGTATATGTATACAAGAACTGTCAGCACCTATATGTGATGTAAATGAAGTAGAGGGCCCAGTTCTATATATATATTATTAACTACGCATCCGTGCAAAACGCATATCTATACCATGCTAGTGAGGCATGAAGCAAAAGGTAAAATGAATAACTTACATGAATGCTTTAAGCTATGTGTCACGCTTGTGCCGCCACCCCGACAGCGCCGTTTCGCCTACCAGGCTTCTTCCATATGGGGGCAAGTGTGTTGTGTCTAAACCGAGCTCCTTTTATGTGAAATAAATTGGGTCGTCCTAACAGCTGATGACAGCGTCGGCGTCCTGGATCCTTAACGGCGCATGCATTGTTCAGAAGCCGCTCTTCCAAAACAACGTGACTTCCGGTCTTCCGCATCTGGCATGTAAGCGTGAAACGCTCACATACCATATTGAGCGGGGCCGGAAGACACAGAGCGAGCACTAACAAGGCATGCGTACTAGATACCAGGAGCATTGATAATGTCGCTCCCACCGTGGAGCGATGTTTAAAAGGGGCGTTACCAAACAAAATTCAAGAATACTAATAGTATCGCTCCCATTAAGGAGCGAAATTTGAAAGGGATGTAAAACTACCAGCCCGAGGAGACTCACTTTAAGGTAATAATAAAATCCTGTGCTACAAAGAAAATTTTTTTTTTTTTCATAGGATTTACATAGAGCAGCTTTTTTTGGCCTTGCAGCGCCATTTACGGCTGTCTGCATGGTCTCCATGTGAGTGCAAATCGCTCAGTAGTCTGTCCGCAGCCACAGCCGGTTGCTGTAAGCTCAGGGTGCGTCACTGCCTCATACCGTTAAATCCATTGTCCTTTTTTGCAATTAGTGCAGCCTGCTGCACATTTTTTCAAATATTTCCTATTAGTGGCTTTCCACCCGTATCCAGCTAAATTGTGGAAAAACACTAGATAGGATTACATTGAGGAGCTTTTTTAGCCTTGCAGAGCCGTTTACGGCTGTCTGCATGGTCTCTGTGTGAGTGTACATTGCTCTGTAGTCATTTCTGCAAAAAAAAAAAAATAATAATAAAGTTCACCAAACACACCACTTTACAGTTGTGTAGGCCACATTAGTTCATATTAAAGTCTAGTCCACACTGTAGAAAATTAGTGTTTCTTATACCTGTTAGGAGCTGTTCAGGAATAAGCACACTAAGCCCTTAGTACTTTTCTGTTTATCTTTATCAGTCAACCAAGATGAAGAGGTCAGGGAGTGGGTGTGGGCGCGGAGCAGGGAGAGGACGTGGGGATTCTGTGCCTGCTGTGGGCACCGGTGACTCATCATCACCCAGTTTCAGCAGGGAACAGTCCTTCATGCGCAGCTTTGTAGGAGATCGCTGTACACCACTGCTGCGTGAAGAACAAATTGAAGCCGTTGTCGGATGGATGGCAGCTAATGCATCAACTTCAATTAGTGCCACATCCTCTCAGGCACAGAGCACTGGACAGCACCCATCTGTCTCTTCACCACCTGCCAAATTGCCCAGGCAGTCAGAGAGCCCAGGACAGGAGCCATCTCTACTTCTGTTCTCTGAATCTCTTGGCTTGGAAATAGGGGACCAGCCAAGCAACATTGGAGAAATGGAAGAAGAGGCAGTGTGCAGTGATGCCCAACAGCTTTGTCTCTCTGACTCTGAAGAGGCGGGTGGGCCAGTGCCTCCGGTCACCACACCACAGTACGCATCTGATGATGAGACTCAGGTGCCACTTTCTGGTGCGTACTGTGCTGCCGAGACTACCCAGGAGGAGCAGTTGGTGGCAGAGGGTAGTGTAGATGATGAGGTCCTTGACCCATTGTGGCGTGAGGTACAGGAAGGTGGTGGGAGCAGCTCTGAGGAAGAGATTCCCCGAACGGGCCAAAGAAGGAGAGGGAGGGGGAATACTGTGGTTCCTGTAGCCTCCACTTCGGCACCCGTTAGGAGCATGCATCTTCCAAAAGCCAAAACGGGTGCTCCCAAGACTTGCAGTGCCTAGTCCTTTTTTGACACAGTTGCAGATGACATTTGCTTTGTCAAATGCAAGGTGTGTCATCAGAATGTCAAAAGAGGGAAAAATGTCAGCAACC
Organism: Ranitomeya variabilis; assembly: GCF_051348905.1. Taxonomy (NCBI): domain Eukaryota; kingdom Metazoa; phylum Chordata; class Amphibia; order Anura; family Dendrobatidae; genus Ranitomeya; species Ranitomeya variabilis. The sequence continues at coordinate 325,038,836 of NC_135235.1, read as the reverse complement.
CCAATACCACAAATATGTGGAAACGTGTGGACCAAGCACGCGGTGGAGTTACAAAAACACACTGAAGACCTAGGCCAACCAATAGCAGCACCTACCACCTCTTCAGCTCGTTTTGTTGCCTCTTCCTCCAGCTCACACACAGCTGGTTCGGCTTCCTCACAGGAACGCCATAGAAGAACCTCTGGCACTGTTATCCAGAGACCCACAGTAATTCCACCCGCAGCCCTACGTTCCCAGTCATCCTCACACTCCCAGCCCAGTCTACAGCCATCGGTAGCACAGGCATGGGAGAAAAGGCGGCCATTCTCGGCAAACCACCCCCAAGCACAGGCTCTGAATGTTGGCATTGCAAAACTACTGTCCCTTGAAATGCTGTCATTCATGCTGGTGGAGACTGACAGCTTCCGTAACTTGATGGCATTGGCAGTCCCACAATACAATGTGCCCAGCTGCTTTTATTTCAGCAGGCAAGCCATCCCTGCCCTGTACAAGCATGTGAAGGGACACATAAAACACGTGCTACTGAACGCCGTCAGTAGCAAGGTCCACCTCACCACCGATGCGTGGACCAGTCACCATGGACAGGGGAGATACCTTTCCCTCACTGCCCATTGGGTTAATGTTGTTGAGCCAGGTACAGATTGTGCGAGTGGCGCAGGACGTGTTCTGCCAACTCTAAGGATTGCAGGAATCCAATCTGTCTGCATTGACTCCTCCTCATACACAAGTTCCTCAGAATCATCGCTTCAGGAGCCGTCACAGTCCACCTCCACATGGACCTGTGAACGTTTACCTGTTAAAACCAACAAGAGTACAGCTGTGGCCAAACGTCAACAGGCCGTCTTGAAATTAATTTCTTTGGGGAATCGAAGCCACACAGCTCAGGAGCTCTGGAATGCCATCAAGCAGGAGAGCAACGTGTGGTTTGTGCCAGCGAATCTCCAGCCAGGCATGGTAGTGTGTGACAATGGCCAAAATCTGGTGGCAGCTCTGGCCCTAGGCAACCTCACTCACATCCCATGTCTGGCACATGTGCTCAACTTGGACGTGCAGAGTTTTTTGATGCACTGCTGCACAAGGTCCGCCTAGAGTGTGCTCACTTGTGGCGTTCCAGCATGGCAAGATCGCGCATTGCAGCTCTGCTTCCGCCTTCTGGAACATCGCATCATATGTGACCTACCCACCAGGTGGAATTCCACGTTACATATGTTGGAGCTTTTGTGTGAGCAGCAGCCAGCAGTAATGGAGTACCAGCTGCATCAGGCACAAAGAAGTCGCACTCTGCGCCGTTCAGACTTCACAACCACTGAGTGGGCCACTATGAAGGACGTCTGCCAGGTTTTGCGTTCCTTCGATGATTCCACGCGGATGGCGAGTGCAGATGATGCACTAGTCAGCATGACTGTCCCCCTTATCTGCCTGCTTCAACAAACACTGCAAGTGCTAAGGGATGATGTTGTGGAAGTGGTGTAGGATGAGGAGTCACTAATTCCATCAGCTTCTGGACAGTCAGCGCTACGTGGTTCCTCACAAAGGCCTAGGCAGGGGACACTTTGTGAGGAGGATGAGGAGGAGTCAATGGAGGAGGAAGACATCGGTCCAGAGGAGGGAGTTACACTATTCTCCAGTAGTCAGTGTGCAGAGCGAGGGTGGGGTGATGCAGAGCAGGCAGAGATCACGCCTCAAACAGGGGACAGCATTTCTTGGCCAGTTGGCAGTCTGCAGCACATGGCTGATTACATGCTGCTGTGCCTGAGAAACGACTGCCGCATCGCCCACATTCTGAACACGGCTGATTATTGGGTGTACACCCTCCTAGATCCTCGCTACCAGGACAACTTACAAAACCTCATAACACCGTTGAACAGGGAGCGTAAAATGCAGGAGTACGAAGACACACTGGTGAATTCCATCATCTTCTCCAGTCCAAGTGAGAGCAGTGCTGCTAGTGCTTTACAAAGCAGCTCAGTGCGTCGAGGCAGTGGAGGAAGCTCTGCACAAAGAGGGAGCAGAATCAGTGCCTCAGCACAAGGCAAGACCAGTATGGCCCAACTGTGGCACAGTTTTGTGTGCCCACCACACATGTCTACACCATCACAGATGGCTCCAGTCAGCAGGAGGCAACGTTTCCATCAGATGGTGACAGACTACATGTCTTGCCCTCTTATTGTACTCCCAGACATCTCTTCCCCCTTCAAATTTTGGGTCTCTATCTGGATACATGGCCAGAGCTAAGTCTACGTTCACATTTGCGGTCTGCTCCATGCGTCATGCGCCCCTATATTTAACATGGGGGCGCATGGACATGCGTTGCACTTGCGTTTTGCGATGCATGCGTCACTGCGGCGCATGCGTCCGGGCGCAGAGGACGCAGCAAGTTGCATTTTTGCTGCGTCCAAAATCAACCAAAAAAAGACACATGCGTCGCAAAACGCAGCGTTGTGCATGCGTTTTTCTGCGTTTTTGTTTGCGTTGTGAACGTAGCCTAAGCCAGTATGCATTGGAGGTGCTGGCTTGCCCTGCTGCTAGTGAATTATCGGAACGCGTCTCTAGTGCCGCAGGTGGTGTACTAACAGACCGTCGCATGCGACTATCCTCCGATAACGTTGACCGGCTTATGAAAATGAACAAGGCCTGGATCTCGCAGGAATTTGCCACTCCTTTTCCAGATTAAATAATTGGTTGGCTACAGTATCCAGGTCTCCTGTGCGTTCATGTTGCTACCACCTGAACTGGGCTCCAACACCGCCAGTTGATGCTCAGAAGTGCGGGCTGCACAGTCAAAACAAATGACCCAGTGTTATTGGGTTTCAGTAACGTCAGCTGATCCCCAGCTGTGTAGCTGGCAATGTGTCCTGCGACTGCCATGCTGACACAACTACTAAAATTTAAGGGAACCTGTCCCCCCCAGGTGTTTGTTACTGAAAGAGCCACCTTGTGCAGCAGTAATAACATAATGGCGCAGGCTACGGGACAGATTCAAACAACGCTGAGGAGGCGGCACACGGCACCAAGGGGGTAGGAATGACGGCTGTGCTGCTCCCCATTACAAAGGAAAGTCCCACCTCCGGGACAGTCTCACGGTATCAGGGGACACATTTTATAAGTGTTTATTTCTGCGTTTGCAAGGAGCATAATTAAAAGAGCCACCTTTTCCTTTTGCATCCTTAGTGCTGCACAAGATGGCTCTTTCAGCTACAAACGCCTTGGGGGGGTTAAAGGTTCCCTTTCAACTTCCTCCAATCAGGCTTCGGCCTACACTCTGTTCCTCTGCTCCTCCTTGATTCTCTGGGCTTCAACACTGCCAGTTGCTGCCTGGAAGTGCTGTCTGCACAGTCAACAGTTGCTCCTCTGTTATTGGGGTTCAGTAACGCCAGCTGCTCCCCTGCTGGTTGCGGCAATACCTCCAGCCTACCCTCCTGCAATCCCTGGGCTCCAACACCGCCAGTTGATGCTCAGAAGTGCAGGCTGCACAGTCAAAACAAATGACCCAGTGTTATTGGGTTTCAGTAACGTCAGCTGATCCCCAGCTGTGTAGCCGGCAATGTGTCCTGCGACTGCTACGCTGACACAACTGCTGAAATTTAAGGGAACCTGTCCCCCCCAGGCATTTGTTACTGAAAGAGCCACCTTGTGCAGCAGTAATGCTGCACGAGGAAAAGGTAGCTCTTTTAGTTTAGCTCCTTGCACACGCAAAACTTAACACTTATAAAATGTGTCCCCTCACACCGTGAGACCGACCCGGAGGCGGGACTTTCCTTCATAATGGGATGCAGCACAGCCATCATTCCTACTCCCTTGGTGCTGTGTGCCGCCTCCTCAGCGTTGTTTGAATCTGTCCCTTAGCCAGCGCTGTTATGTTATCCCTTGGCCATGCGCACTTACTGCTGCCCGTCTTCTGATATCATTTGTTGTCAGGCTGCCTGCGCCTGTGCGGATGCGCTGCCCGAGATTCCGCCTCGCAGTCTCTTCTGATTTAATCACACTGCGGGCCTGGGATCCATGGGCATGCGCAGTGCATATCTTCACCTCAGGCTCTCACTCATCTCCCTCCACCTTCTTCAGACTGTGCACCATCAGCTGAGCATGCCACGGCCGTGACGCCGCACAGTCTGAAGAAGCCGGAAGGAGGGGAGTGAGAGGCGAAGATATGCACTGCGCATGCCCATGCACTCCCAGGCCCGCAGTATGATTAAATCAGAAGAGACTGCGAGGCGGAATCTCGGGCACAGTCAACAGTTGCTCCTATGTTATTGGGGTTCAGTAACACCAGCTGCTCCCCTGCTGTGTTGCGGCAATGTGTCTTGCGACCGCCATGCTGACACAACTACTGAAATTAAAGGCGTTTGTTCTTGAAAGAGCCACTTCAGAAAAGGTGCCTCTTTTCTTTGTGCTCCTTGCACACGCTGAACCTAACACTTATGAAATGTGTCCCCTCAAACCGTGTAACCGTCCCGGAGGTGGGACTTTCCTTCGTTATGGGTCGCAGCACAGCCGTCATTTCTACCCCCTTGGCGCCGTGGGAAGCCTCCTCAGCGTTGTTTGAATCTGTCCCGTAGCCTGTGCTGTTATGTTATCCCTTGGCCATGAGCATTTAGCGCCGCCCGTCTTCTGACATCGTTTGTTGTCAGGCTGCCTGCGCCAGTGCTAACGCGCTGCCCGAGATCCCGCCTCGCAGTCTCTTCTGATTTAATCACACTGTGGGCCTGGGATCCATGGGCATGTGCAGTGCATATCTTCACCTCAGGTTCTCACTCATCTCCCTCTGCCTTCTTCAGACTGTGCGCCGTCAGCTGATCCCTAATAGCATGCCACGGCCATGACGCCGCTCAGTCTGAAGAAGCCAGAAGGACGGGAGTGAGAGTCGAAGATATGCACTGTGCATGCCCATGGATCCCAGGCCCACAGTGTTATTACATTAGATGACACTGCAAGGTGGGATCTCAGGCAGTGCAGCCGCACAGGCGCAGCCAGCCTGACACCAAATGATGTCAGAAGATGGGCAGCGCTAACTGCGCATGGCCAAGGGATCACATAACAGCGCAGGCTCCGGGACAGAATCAAACAAAGCTGAGGAGGCAGCGCACATCGCCAAGGGGGTAGGAATGATGGCTGTGCTGCATCCCATTACGAAGGAAAGTCCCACCTCCAGGACGGTCTCACGGTGTGAGGGGACACATTTCATAAGTGTCTAGTTCTGCGTTTGCAAGGAACATAATTAAAAGAGCCACCTTTTCCTTTTGCAGCATTAGTGCTGTACAAGATGGCTCTTTCAGCTACAAACGTCTGGGGTGAGGTATAGGTTCCCTTTCAACTTGCTCCAATTAGGCCTCGGCCTACACTCCGCTCCTCCTTGATTCCCTGGGCTCTAACACCGCCAGTTGGTGCTCGGAAGTGCTGGCTGCACAGAGAAAAACACTCACCACTGTGTCAGTGGTGTTCAGTAACGCCAGCTGTTCCCCTGCTGTGTAGCTGGCAATGTGTCCTGCAAACGCCACGCAGACAGAACAGACAATAAGCTGCCTCCAGTGCAGGCTTCGGCCTACACTCTGCTCCTCCTTGATTCCCTGGGCTCTAACACCACCAATTGGTGCTTGAAAGTGCTGGCTGCACAGAGAAAAACACTCGCCACTGTGTCAGTGGGGTTCAGTAACGTCAGCTGTTCCTCTGCTGTGTAGCCAGCAACGTGTCCTGCAAACGCCACGCAGACACAACAGACAATAAGCTGCCTCCAGTGCAGGCTTCGGCCTACACTCTGCTCCTCCTGCTGTCCCTGGGCTCTAACACCGCCAGTTGGTGCTTGGAAGTGCTGGCTGCACAGAGAAAAACACTCGCCTCGCCACTGTGTCAGTGGGGTTCAGTAACGCCAGCTGTTCCCCTGCTGTGTAGCCAGCAACGTGTCCTGCAAACACCACGCAGACACAACAGACAATAAGCTGCCTCCAGTGCAGGCTTCGGCCTTCACTCTGCTCCCCCTGCTGACCCTTGGCTCCAACACCGCTAGTTGGGGCTCTAGGAAGACAATCTTGAACAGGTCCCCATCCTGGTTCCAGTACCGTCAGCTGGTTCCAGGCAGAGCCTTTGGCTTAGGTGCCTCCTTCTGGGTATCCGAGTTCCACCAACGTCAGGTGGTCCTTGGTAGTGCTTTCTGGCATGGGTACCACCTGCTTAGTAACCGGGTTCCAGTAACGTCAGCTGGTCCTCGGTAGTTCCTTCGGCTCTTGTACCTTCGGCTACCCATCCGGGTTCCAGTACCGTCAGCTGGTTCTCGGCAGTGTCTTTTGCTCTTGTACCTTCTGCTCCCCATCCTGTTTCCAGTACCGTCAGCTGGTTCTGGGCACAGCCTTTGGCTTAGGTGCCTCCTTCTGGGTATCCGAGTTCCACCAACGTCAGCTGGTCCTTGGTAGTTCCATTGGCTCTTGGACCTTCAGGTAACCATCCAAGTTCCAGTTCCATCAGCTGGTTATCGGCATTTTTTCAGCCTTCTTGTACCTTCTGCTACATTTCCAAGTTCAAGACCCTAAAGACAACGACCCGGAAGACCGAGAAGCAGAAGAACAAGAGGCTGCAGAACAAAGAGCAGAAGAACATTAAGCACAAGACTAAACATCAGAGCAAAATATATTATCTAAATTATAAGCTGAAGAAGACTAAGCAGTGTATGGGGTGAGTCCATTCCTCCTCGTGGTGCCCCTGGAAAAAGCCTGCTGCAAGCCTAACTGAAAGCGGATAAATCCTGTTGTAACTCTTTTGTGACAGGCAAAACAGAAGGTGTAATCTTAAAACTGTTATAAATAACAACTACAGGAATGCCTGTCACAAATAAGAATATGATGAAGAAGTAGAATATGAAGAATAATAGTTTAATAAAAAGAATATGAAGAATGTAACAAAAAAAGTAATAGGTAGAAGATTTAGAAGAAGATGAATAAGGTGAAGAAGAAGTTGATGTCAAAGATGCTGCTGCTGAGGATGATGAAGAAGAAAGTGTGGGAGAAGTAAAAAAAGAAGGTGAAGGGTATGGAAGTAGTGAAACATCAATATCTGACAAAATAAAAAAAATCTTAACATAGTCAATATCTTTGTAACTCCGAACATCTTAAAAAAATAAAATAAATTCCTGCTATTCTATTTGATTGGGCTAAACCTCTATGCCTTTAATGTCTCCGCCACCTCCCCCAATACATCCTACATTATTCTTAGTTGTTTTCCTTCATGTAGAATGAACCTACAAGGAAATAAAGGGTTTATTTTAATTCCGATATTTTGGTCCCATTGACTTGCATTGGTATCGGGTATCGGTATCGGCGATAGCCGATATTTTTTTAATATCGGCCGATCCAATCCGATACCGATACTTTCCGATATCGGAAGGTATCGCTCAACACTAGTCACCACTATTGACCGCTGAACCTGTAAGAAGAATTGGGACTATGATATTCTGAATCCAGTGGGCAAAGCGAAGTTACATATGATTGCAAGTAATGGTCAATCTGCTCCCCAGCTAGGCTAGTGGGACCTCATCATCCAAACTGGGGATCGTAAGTTACCAGGTCAAGGTCTAATTGTTACTGAGGATAAGGGAGATTCAACAGCAGTAGTGCTAGGCATTAGTGTTGAGCGATACCATCCGATACTTGAAAGTATCGGTATCGGATAGTATCGGCCGATACCCGAAAAATATCGGATATCGCCGATACCGATACCCGATACCAATGCATTTCAATGGGACGCAAAGTATCAGAATGGTTCCCAGGGTCTGAAGGAGAGGAAACTCTCCTTCAGGCCCTGGGATCCATATTCATGTGTAAAATAAAGAATTAAAATAAAAAATATGGATATACTCACCTCTCCGGTGGCCCCTGGATCTTACCGCTGTAACCGGGAGCCTCCGTTCCTAAGAATGAGCGCGTGAAGGGCCTTCGATGACGTCGCAGCTTCTGATTGGTCGCGTGACCGCTCATGTGACTGCTCATGCGACCAATCAGAAGCCACGACGTCAGCCGCGACGTCATCGAAGGTCCTTCACGGGCTCATTCTTAGGAACGGAGGCTCCCGGTTACAGCGGTAAGGTCCAGGGGCCGCCGGAGAGGTGAGTATATGGATATATATGGATATACTCACCTCTCCGGCGGCCCCTGGACCTTACCGCTGTAACCGGGAGCCTCCGTTCCTAAGAATGAGCCCGTGAAGGACCTTCGATGACGTCGTGGCTTCTGATTGGTCGCGTGAGCGATCACATGAGCGGTCACGCGACCAATCAGAAGCCGCAACGTCATCGAAGGCCCTTCACGCGCTCATTCTTAGGAACGGAGGCTCCCGGTTACAGCGGTAAGATCCAGGGGCCACCGGAGAGGTGAGTATATCCATATTTTTTATTTTAATTCTTTATTTTACACATGAATATGGTTCCGATACCGATTCCTGATACCACAAAAGTATCGGAACTCGGTATCGGAATTCCGATACCGCAAGTATCGGCCGATACCCGATACTTGCGGTATCAGAATGCTCAACACTACTAGGCATGAAAGTTATGCAAAATGTGTTTCCTGAATTGCTCGCTGCCTTGCATGCCTTTCTTCCATCTGCTTCTTCCCCTTACAGGAAAGCTGTTCAACAGACCATCAAAGTTCTCTGCGCCCAACAGAAGTTTGCAAACTATAAAGGTGAGATCTGCCATGTGCGTATCACCGCTGCATGGCCAGTTGCACTGTCAGCCAACAGCAAGACTTTAGTCTGGTACCGATCATGACCCGGAATTAACAATGAAGACTATGAAGCACTTTTCGACTCCATCCCAATTGAAGGACAGCCCCTGGTAAAAGCTGCCAGAAGTATTATCACTGTCACAAATGGTAGAGTACCAGTACGGCTAATCAATCTGAGTGATGCACCCATCGAGCTATGCAAGTTTAATTCAGTCTTTCAACTGTACACCTTTGATCCTGAAGACATCCTAGATGACGAGACCCTCGCTCATCAAAAGTTGATGAAAGCCATTCTCAAAAGGTACTAATACACCCACTACCTTCTGGTGGAATTAACTTAATGTTGCAGATGCTAACACTCCCATCCAACACATGAAGGGTGTCACCAAAATTGCTAAACGACACAGCCAAGCTTTCAGCAAACACCCACTTGAATTTGGCAGGACTTTCCTGATACAACAAAGAATTGAAACAAGTAATCATCCTCCTATCAAGGAAAGACACCGTCCAGTACCTCATGCTAACTCTCAGCACGTACTGTCGCTGTTAAAGGATATGAAAGATTCTAAAGTCACTCAAGAAAGTCAAAGCCTGTGCTCTGCACTAGGGTTGAGCAACTTTTATTTTTATAGGATCGGGTCGGGTTTCACGAAACCCGACTTTCTCAAAAGTCGGGTCGAGTGAAATCGGCCGATCCTATAAAAAAGTCGGGGTCGGCCGAAACACGAAACCCAATGCAGTGCAATGGGATACTATGGTTCCCAGGGTCTGAAGGAGAGGAAACTCTCCTTCAGGCCCTGGGATCCATATTAATGTGTAAAATAAAGAATCAAAATAAAAAATATTGATATACTCACCCTCGGACGCGCCCTGGTACTAACCGGCAGGCTTCCTTCCTAAGAATGAGCGCGTGAATGACCTGTGGTGATGTCGCGGCTTGTGATTGGTCGCGAGCGGTCACATGGACAAGCCGTGACGTCATCTAAGGTCCTTCACGCGCTCATTCTTAGGAAGGAAGGCTGCCGGAAAGAAGCAGGGCGCGTCCGAGGGTGAGTATATTCCTATTAGGTATATACTCACCCTTGGACGCGCCCTGCTTCTTTGCGGCAGACTTCCTTCCTAATCACAAGCCGCGACGTCACCGCAGGTCATTCACGCGCTCATTCTTAGGAAGGAAGCCTGCCGGTTAGTACCAGGGCGTGTCCGAGGGTGAGTATATCAATATTTTTTATTTTGATTCTTTATTTTACACTTAAATATGGATTCCGATAACGATTCCCGATATCGCAAACATATCGGAACTCGGTATCGGAATTCCGATACCAGATTCAGAAGATCGCCGACCTCATGGCCGACCCCACACAGGGGTCGGGTCGGGTTTCATGAAACCCGACTTTGCCAAAAGTCGGCGACTTCTGAAAATGGTTGACCCGTTTCGCTCAATCCTACTCTGCACCAATCGTCCTGGTGAAGAAGAAGGATGATAACATCAGATTTTGTGTCGACTACAAAAAGCTGAACAATGTTTAGCACAAAGACGCCTATCCTCTTCCATGGATTGAAGAATCCATCACGGCTCTTGGCTCAGCTGCATATTTCTCCACTCTTGACTTGACCAGCGGCTGTTGGCAGGTACCCATGGCTCCTGAAGATAGAGAGAAGACAGCCTTCAATACCCCGATGGGACTCTATGAGTATGAAGGTGTGCCTTTTGGGTTATGCACTGCCCCTGCTACATTTCAGTGACTCATGGAGCGATGTCTTGGTCACCTCAACTTCCAAAGCGTTCTGTTATATCTTGATGATGTGATCATGTATTTCCGTACTTATGAAGAGCACTTATGCCATCTTGCAGAAGTATTCCAGGTACTCAATGAACATGGCCTGAAACTAAGGTATCCAGCCTGATTCTGTCAAAATCTTAGCTGTGAATGACTGGGATACTCCAAGAATGGTGAAAGAGGTCAAGAGTTTCCTAGGTTTTGTGAGCTGCTACCACCGCTTCATCCCTCATTTTGCACAGATAGCAGAACCCCTTACAGAACTGCTATGAGGTTTCCCTAGAGAACACTACAACAGAATACTTCCAATTGATTGGTCTGAGTGACAAGAAACTCCCTTTCAGATGCTGAAAATCTTACTAACTTCCCCTCCAATTCTTTCGTATCCTGACTACGGCACCCTTTCCGTCTCTAGATGGACGCCAGCTATCAAGGCCTCGGGGCGGTACTATCACAAGTCCAGAATAGCAAGGAGAGAGTCATTTCCTATGCCAGCTGAAGCTTGAGAGGCGCAGATAAGAAAGATAACTATTACAGCTCATTCAAGTTAGAGCTGCTAGCTCTTGTGTGAGCCATCACCGAGAGGTTCAAAGATTACCTCGCGGCTACCCCTTCACCATTTGCATGGACAATAATCCTCTCACTCACATTAATACTGCACGGCTAGGTGCTCTGGAACAGAGATGGGCTTCAAGATTGGCGAGTTTCTGCTTTGACATTAAGTATCTCAGTGGCAAGATCAACATCAATTCAGATGTGTTATCTCATTTGCCCGTAGGAGAAGAGCCTCCTGAGGAAGATCTGTGGGAGGATGTTGAGATTCCTCCCTTCTATCTAAGATTTGCTACACAGAATGCCATTGCTGCTACACAAACTGAAGCCTTTCAACCGAAACCAAATTGTCCCAAGATCCATTGAGATGGCAAACCCTTCAAAATGAGTCTCGTGTCCTAGGAGAGATCTATGAATACCTGACTACTGGGAGAATACCTGCCCAACAATTATACAGCAACACAGTTTGTGAAATGGAAGGCTCCCCCTCTTGAATATAGCACTGCTGGGAATGAGAATCTGCACTTATCTTTATAACTTGGGGGGCAGGAGAGGAGAAAAGCTGTTGCAGAAGTCAGTCACGGTGTGTGCAAAGCAGGCAGGCACCATCCAGCCGGAGTCCAACGTATATGAAGTAAAGAAACCTGGAATGGCCCCACAGACGGTGCACAGAAAACACATGAAGTTATGTATCAAAGAGGATCTACTGGTGATGTCCTCACTTCCTCCACAAGTCATGCTAGTCTACACACCAATTGCTACCTTGGAGCCACCACCCAGACAACCCATGGCGGAAGAGTATCCTTTCAACTGTTAATGTATCCTCCCATGCTATCTATATGTAACCATCTCAATTCCTGCTCCACTTGTTGCACCTTTGCCAATCCAACCTGTACCTGCAGACTGTTTCATTCCTGCTCAAGAGGAAGATCAAAGGTTGAGGCGTTCAGAGCGAAGCACAAAGGGAACACTTCCAGCCCGCTACAGAGACTAAAGAAAACAAAAAACATATCCTTTTTCATGTGTATATTGAGTTAGCTAGTCAGTTTAGTGGCGTTTCTGCCTCTGCACCTGGGTAATACCATGCACTTTGCTTATTATCTACATTATTTTCATATGCAGCCATGGATTTATTATTTAATGTTTGTTGCAACGAAAATGCCTTTCCAGAACTTTTCATATGAACGATAGTATATTGTGGAAAGAGACTCTATTCCAATACAGGGACTTCAACCTTCATGCTTTGCAGTTGTTAATTGCATATTGTTCTTCCATATATCTGAGTATGCTTGCCTTGGTGTTGCTTTACATTACCTGCATATTTCCTTCTTTAGTAGTCCTCCTCTCAACCAGTTGCCGAGAATGGCTTACCTACAGAGGGGAAGTATGTAGCAACCCAGCCCAGAGTGTGTCCTTCCCTTTAAGTAATCCTGGATTGTGAGTAGCTTCTGTACACTAGAGCTCACTCTCTAACTGCCAATATACATTATTTCCTGCATTTGTGAGCGGTAATTCTCCATTTCTAGTCACCTCCATTTTAGATGCAATGCTTTTCTCATTTGCTGTGTTCTGGCACCATCTAATGTTAAAGTGTACAATGACTCATAATTATTCTTTTGTAAGGATCTGAGATGTGAATTCAGTGTCCTATTGGCCAGCTCCTAGTCACATGGTCAATAGGAGGTGCTGTTTTCCAGGTAAGTCTAGAATGTTCTTTAGTCAGAGGGATGCCTTCAGGGAGAGCAGAACACACATGGAGGCTGTTTTTACTGCTAGATCTCCTGCAGGCCTAAGAGCCTGTGTTCCCTCTCTAACATGTGCAGACATCATTCTAAAGTCTTTCTGACTGGATTCACCACAGTTTTTCCATTCACCTATAAGTACTTGTGTTAAGTAGAGAATGTATGTCATATGAAGATATGCTGAAATCAAACTTATATGGATGCTTTGCTTAATATTAGATTCACGTACCTTTAAGGTTTTCTTATTCACTGTTATAAGACTTAATTCTGTTTATTACTCTGTACCAGGATGTACCAAGATACATCTAATGTCCACATGGACTTTAAAAGGCTGTGTAAATCCCCTAGTCTTATCAAGAGTAAATGTACCTGCACGTAATTAAATCAATCCCCCATAAACCAAAGATCAGTAGAATACGTGCATAGACAGATGTCAGCCTGACCTAAAGCAGCCATTAGGGCGATAACGGTACAGAAATAGACTAAAAGCAATAATCATTAGAATAATGGTCCTATAGTAATAAAGATAGCAACATAGAACATGTAACATCAAAAGTGACTTGTGATAATTGTTAAGTTGGAAAAACCCATGATGTAATGTGCTGAGACCGCTTGATTTCTCCTATAAAAGGAGGTATTCTGCAAAGCAATAAATTAGGCAAGAATCATTTGAGACATGATCCACTGTGTCTTGTGTGTTCTTTCCTCCGTGCACATACCATCTCTTTCAGAGAACCAATTTGGCCACAGACAATTAAGATGGGTCACACCCTAGTGTGACAGAATTCACACTTGTGCATGTGCCTTGACACACTGTGGAGTTAACAGGGAGTGCAGATCTGTAACCGCTAATTGCTGCGTCTACCTCCTTCTGTATAATAATAAAAGACACTGTCCAGTGATCTTAACCCCTTCCCGTCCTTTGACGCCACGTAGGCGTCATGAAAGTCGGTGCCAATCCGACCCATGATGCCTATGTGGCGTCATGGAATGATCGCGTCCCTGCAGATCGGGTGAAAGGGTTAACTCCTATTTCACCCGATCTGCAGGGAGAGGGGGAGTTGTACTTCAGCCCAGGGGGGGTGGCTTTGCCCCCACGTGGCTATGATCGCTCTGATTGGCTGTTGAAAGTGCAACAGCCAATCAGAGCAATTTGCAATATTTCACCTATGAAAATGGTGAAATATTGCAATCCAGCCATGGCCGATGCTGCAATAGCATCTGCCATGGCTGGAAATCATGTTCTGCCCCCCCCACCGCCCCCGATCTCCTCCCCAGTCCTCTGTTCTGTCCGGTACCCCCCTCCGTCCCCCTGTCCGCTCCCCCGTGCTCCTGTCCGCTCCCCCATCGTCCAATCCCCCCCCTGTGCTCCGATCCACCCCCCCACCACCCCCTCATACTTACCGAGCCTCCCGAAGTCGGTCCGTCTTCTCCCTGGGCGCCGCCATCTTCCAAAATGGCGGGAGCATGCGCAGTGTGCCCGCCGAATCTGCCGGCCGGCAGATTCATTACAAAGTACATTTTGATCGCTGTGGTAGGTTCTATCACAGCGATCAAAATAAAAAAAATAATAAATAACCCCCCCCCCCCCCTTTATCACCACCATAGGTAGGGACAATAATAAAATAAAGAAAATATTTTTTTTTTCTTTTTCCACTAGGGTTAGGGTTAGAACTAGGGTTAGAACTAGGGGTAGGGTTAGGGTTAGAACTAGGGGTAGGGTTAGTGTTAGGGGTAGGGTTAGGGTTAGGGTTAGGGTTATGGCATGTGCACACAGTGCGGATTTGGCCGCGGATCCGCAGCGGATTGGCCGCGGATCCGCAGCGGATTGGCTGCGGATCCGCAGCGGATTGGCTGCGGATCCGCAGCGGATTGGCCGCTGCGAATTCGTAGCAGTTTTCCATCAGGTTTACAGTACCATGTACACCTATGGAAAACCAAATCCGCTGTGCCCATGGTGCGGAAAATTCCGTGCAGAAACGCTGCGTTGTATTTTCCGCAGCAGTCAATTCTTTGTGAGGATTCCGCAGCGTTTTACACCTGTTCCTCAATAGGAATCCGCAGGTGAAATCCGCACAAAAAAATACTGGAAATCTGCTGTAAATCCGCAGGTAAAACGCAGTGCCTTTTACCTGCAGATTTTTCAAAAATCGTGCGGAAAAATCTCACACGAATCCGCAACGTGGGCACATAGCCTTAGGGCTAGGGTTGGAATTAGAGTTAGGGTTGGAATTAGGGCTAGGGTTGGAAATAGGGTTAAGATTAGGCTTGTGGTTAGGGTTACGGATAGGGTTAGGGATGTGTTGTGGTTACAGTTGTGGTTAGGGTTGGGATTAGCGTTAGGGTTGGGATTAGGGTTAGGATTAGGGTTAGGGTTGGAATTAGGGTTACGGGTGTGTTGGGGTTAGGGTTGTGGTTAGGGGTGTGTTGGGGTTAGGGTTGTGATTAGGGTTATGGCTACAGTTGGGATTAGGAGTGTGTTGGGGTTAGTGTTGAAGTTAGAATTGAGGGGTTTCCACTGTTTAGGCACATCAGGGGTCTCTTAACGCAACATGGCACCACCATTGATTCCAGCCAATCTTGCGTTCAAAAAGTCAAATGGTGCTCCCTCCCTTCCAAGCCCCGACGTGCACCCAAACAGTGGTATACCCCCACATTTGGGGTACCAACGTACTCAGGACAAACTGGGCAACAACTGTTGGGGTCCAATTTCTCCTGTTACCCTTGCAAAAATAAAAAATTACTTGCTAATACATAATTTTTGAGGAAAGAACAATTATTTTTTATTTTCACGGCTCTGCGTTATTAACTTCTGTGAAGCACTTGGGGGTTGAAAGTGCTCACCACACATCTAGATAAGTTCCTTCGGGGGTCTAGTTTCCAAAATGGGGTCACTTGTGGGGTGTTTCTACTATTTAGGCACATCAGGGGCTCTGCAAATGCAACGTGATGCCCGCAGACCATTCCATCAAAGTCTGCATTTCAAATGTCACTACTTCCCTTCCGAGCCCTGACGTGCGCCCAAACAGTGGTTTACCCCCACATATGGGGTACCAGCGTACTCACAACAAACTGGGCAACAAATATTGGGGCCCAATTTCTCCTGTTACCCTTGTGAAAATAAAAAATTGCTTGCTAAAACATCTTTTTTGAGGAAGGAAAAATGATTTTTTATTTTCACGGCTCTGCGTTGTAAACTTCTGTGAAGCACTTTGGGGTTGAACGTGCTCATCACACATCTAGATAAGTTCCTTGGGGGGTCTAGTCTCCAAAATGGGGTCACTTGTGGGGTGTTTCTACTATTTAGGCACATCAGGGGCTCTGCAAATGCAATGTGACGCCCGCAGACCATTCCATCAAAGTCTGCATTTCAAATGTCACTACTTCCCTTCCGAGCCCTGACGTGTGCCCAAACAGTGGTTTACCCCCACATATGGGGTATCAGCGTACTCACAACAAACTGGGCAACAAATATTGGGTCCAACTTCTCCTGTTACCATTGTGAAAATAAAAAATTGCTTGCTAAAACATCTTTTTTGAGGAAAGAAAAATGATTTTTTATTTTCACGGCTCTGCGTTGTAAACTTCTGTGAAGCTCTTTGGGGTTGAACGTGCTCACCACACATCTAGATAAGTTCCTTGGGGGGTCTAGTTTCCAAAATGGGGTCACTTGTGGGGGGTTTCTACTGTTTAAGCATATCAGGGGCTCTGCAAACGTAACATGATGCCTGCAGACCATTCCATCAAAGTCTGCATTCCAAAACGTCACTACTTCCCTTCCGATCCCCGGCATGTGCCCAAACAGTGGTTTACCCCCACATATGGGGTATCAGCGTACTCAGGAGAAACTGGACAACAACTTTTGTGGTCAAATTTCTCCTGTTACCCTTGCAAAAATAAAAAATTCTGGGCTAAAAAAATATTTTTGAGGAAAGGAAACACATTTATTATTTTCACGGCTCTGCGTTATAAACTTCTGTGAAGCACTTGGGGGTTCAAAGTGCTCACCACACATCTAGATAAGTTCCCTTGGGGGTCTAGTTTCCAAAATGGAGTCACTTGTGGGGAGTTCCTACTGTTTAGGCACATCAGGGGCTCTGCAAATGTAACCTGATGCGCGCAGAGCATTCCATCAAAGTCTGCATTACAAAACATCACTACTTCCCTTCCAAACCCCGACGTGTGCCAAAACAGTGGTTTACCCCCACATATGGGGTATCAGCGTACTCAGGAGAAACTGGACAACAACTTTTAGTGTCCAATTTCTCCTGTTACCCTTGGGAAAATAAAAAATTGTGGGCTAAAAAATCATTTTTGAGAAAAGAAAAATTATTTTTTATTTTCATGGCTCTGCGTTATAAACTTCTGTGAAGCACACAGGGGGTTCAAAGTGCTCACCACACATCTAGATTAGTTCCTTGGGAGGTCTAGTTTCCAAAATGGGGTCACTTGTAGGGGAGCTCAAATGTTTAGGCACACAGGGGCTCTCCAAACGCGACATGGTGTCCGCTAACGATTGGAGCTAATTTTCCATTCAAAAAGTCAAATGGCACGCCTCCCCTTCCGAGCCTTGCCGTGCACCCAAACAGTGGTTTACCCCCACATATGAGGTATCGGCATACTCAGGAGAAATTGCCCAACAAATTTTAGGATCCATTTTATCCTGTTGCCCATGTGAAAATGAAAAAATTGAGGCTAAAAGAAATTTTGTGTGAAAAAAAGTACTTTTTCATTTTTACGGATCAATTTCTGAAGCACCTGAGAGATTAAAGTGCTCACTATGCTTCTAGATAAGTTTCTTGGGGGGTCTAGTTTCCAAAATGGGGTCACTTGTGGGGGAGCTCCAATGTTTAGGCACACAGGGGCTCTCCAAACGTGACATGGTGTCTGCTAGCGATGGAGATAATTTTTCATTCAAAAAGTCAAATGGCGCTCCTTCCCTTCCGAGCCTTACCATGTGCCCAAACAGTGGTTTATCCCCACATGTGAGGTATCGGTGTACTCAGGAGAAATTGTCCAACAAACTTTAGAATCCATTTTATCCTGTTGCCCATGTGAAAATGAAAAAACTGAGGCTAAAATAATTTTTTGTCAAAAAAAAGTACTGTTTTATTTTTACGGATCAATTTGTGAAGCACCTGGGGGTTTAAAGTGCTCACTATGCTTCTAGATAAGTTCCTTGGGGGGTCTAGTTTCCAAAATGGGGTCACTTGTGGGGGAGCTCCAATGTTTAGGCACACGGGGGATCTCCAAACGCGACATGGTGTCCGCTAAAGATTGGAGCCAATTTTTCATTGAAAAAGTCAAATGGCGCTCCTTCCCTTCCGAGCTCTGCCGTGCGCCCAAACAGTGGTTTACCCCCACATATGAGGTATTTGCGTACTCAGGACAAATTGGACAACAACGTTCGTGGTCCAGTTTCTCCTTTTACCCTTGGGAAAATAAAAAAAATGTCGCTAAAAGATCATTTTTGTGACAAAAAAGTTAAATGTTCATTTTTTACTTCCATGTTGCTTCTGCTGCTGTGAAACACCTGAAGGGTTAATAAACTTCTTGAATGTGGTTTTGAGCACCTTGAGGGGTGCAGTTTTTAGAATGGTGTCACTTTTGGGTATTTTCAGCCATATAGAACCCTCAAACTGACTTCAAATGTGAGGTGGTCCCTAAAAAAAATGGTTTTGTAAATTTTGTTGTAAAAATGAGAAATCACTGGTCAAATTTTAACCCTTATAACTTCCTAGCAAAAAAAAAATTTGTTTCCAAAATTGTGCTGATGTAAAGTAGACATGTGGGAAATGTTATTTATTAACTATTTTGTTTCACATAACTCTCTGGTTTAACAGAATAAAAATTCAAAATGTGAAAATTGCAAAATTTTCAAAATTTTTGCCAAATTTCTGTTTTTTTCACAAATAAACTCAGAAATTATCGACCTAAATTTACAACTAACATGAAGCCCAATATGTCACGAAAAAACAAACTCAGAATCGCTAGGATCCGTTGAAGCGTTCCTGAGTTATTACCTCATAAAGGGACACTGGTCAGAATTGCAAAAAACGGCAAGGTCATTAAGGCCAAAATAGGCTGGGTCATGAAGGGGTTAAAGCTCCAGACCCCAATCACATCATAGCATCTAAGTGAACTGCAATTGCCATGGACTACTCATGAGAGACTGTTCCTTATTTGTTCCAAGTTATAATTCCCGTTCCTGCTGAAGTAAAAGCAACTGTTATCCCCGAGACTGGTGTGTGTCATAAATCCTTCTGCTGCGGACTCCCTGTGGGGTGGATAGCAGGGAATTTTCGGCCTAGTCATTACAAGTAACCAGTGTATAAGTAACAAATACTATGACAGCAGTTACTCTCAATAACACTGATTAGGAAAATACGCAGGTACACTTAAACAAAATTAAAAGTTAGATGCGAGCAAAATACAACACAGTTAACTCTTTCTAAGCATACATCAATAAAATGACAGTATTGTGCCAATATTTAGTAATCACCTACTCAGAGCAGTTTTTGAAGTGTCTCTTACAGAAGAGGCTTTTCTCCTAATTGGACCTCTATAAGGCTATTTATATATGCACATATATATTCAGATATAAAATGACACCGGTACGTCCTGAAATAGAAGTAGAAGGGTCCTTGCAGGGCTGAGTCCTGAATAATCAGAAACGCCATTGTAAAGCTCTTAGGGAACTCTGATCTCTCCAACTCAGGGTGTCATGTCGGACGCTGTTCACACTAGGGCATCCGACAGACAGCGGTAATACCTCATTCGTCCACTATATGCTCAGTGGCGCCAGTTAGATTCGATCCAGATTATCCGGGGTTAATCTGGCTGGTACTCGGGTTGAGGGCTGAGTCACGCCCACTGCCTTTAAATAGTTTTGCTGGGCTTTGGGCGTCGCCGATTATAGCTTCTGTCATGTGCTTGGTTATCTCGGTCTGGAGTGGTGGTCTAGGAGAAGGAGTTTCATATCCGGTGGTGTATTACCCTTTGTCATACTTTCTCCTTCCTTTATTTGTATTGTTTTGCCCTGTGCACTTATAGTGTATTCCTGTGTGACTGCGGCGTGGTGCATATTTTCCGTTATCCTTGTCTGTGCTAACTGTGGGTATTGGTGTGTGGTCTATTCACTGGGTGGTGGGTGGTGGTTTCAGCCTAGGGTTGAAACAGGAGACAGGGTGAGGGTGGAGGCCCAGACATGCACACCATCAGTGTAAACTCTGGGAGAAGGGTCAGTCAGGGTTTCCCAGAGTTGAGGGAAATCGCAGGGGCCTGGGTTATTAGCTCTTGCCTACCTAGGCTTCCCGTGACATTATAATCGGCCATATTTTTGTATTCCATGGATCCCATGACTTCCATTACCTGCCAGTTGGAGGCGCTGTCCTTGCAAGTCACTGAGCTGAAGGGGGCAGTTCAGCAAAAGGGTCTAGTAGTATCTAATGTGCAAGCTGAATCTGCAGGCAGAGTTGCTGAGCCAAAATTTCCTTTGCCTGAAAGGTTTGCTGGGGAACGCAGTAAATTTGTTACTTTTCGTGAATCTTGTAAACTGTATTTTTGTATGCGCCCTATCTCCTCAGGTAATGAGGCTCAGCGTGTGGGTCTGGTGTTGTCATTACTGAACGGGGATCCTCAAGCATGGGCGTTTTCTTTACCATCTGATTCTGCTGCATATAACTCAGTGGAGAGTTTTTTTTCTGCTCTTGGACTCATTTATGAGGATCCTGACAGAATGGGTCTAGCAGAATCTAAAATTTGCGCTATTTGTCAGGGGGAGCATTTGGCGGAGGATTACTGTTCTGAATTTCGCTGCTGGGCAGTAGACACAAAGTGGAATGATCCTGCGCTGCGGAGTCAGTTTGTTCATGGGGTTTCAGGATGTATGAGACTCCTGTTTCTCTAGAATCCGCTATGAATCTTGTTATCCGTATTGATCGCCGTCTGCGTCAGGGGGTGCAAGAGACGCCGCCTATGGGAGAGAGCATGGATACACGTGAGGTTGCTGCAGGTGAGCCCACGGAGTCTATGCAGATCGCAGAGGTGTCACATGTGAAGCATCTTGCCCCTTTGCTCAGGAAGCAGAGAGCCTGTTTTTGCTGTGGTAAAACTGGTCATTATGTTGATACTTGTCCTCTGCTATCTAAGAAAAGCGCAATAGTGGAAAAACTACGAAGCTCAGAGGGTGTGGAGGAGGCCGATCTGAGTTTATGCATATCCTCCATAGTGGTTTCTCAATGCATGCTCCCTGCCAAGGTTGTGGTCTCTGGCAGAGAGCTACCTATTACTGTGTTTGTGGATAGTGGTTCGGCCACTAACCTCATTAATGAGGAGTTTGCGTGCACAGCCGGTTTCAGGATCGAAAAACTGCCTCATCCTATCCGGGTGGTCACCATCAATGCCGCTCCTCTCCCACAGGGGGAGATTACTGAGTTTGTGGCTGAGATTAAACTCCACATTGGGGTCCTACATGCTGAGCAAGTTACGTGTAAGGTGCTCAGTAATCTTCCTGCTCAAATGGTTCTGGGTTTTCCATGGTTGGCTGTACACAACCTGGTGATTGACTGGAAAACTCAGGACATAATTCAGTGGAGCTAATTTTGCCAGGAGAATTGCCTGGCCACATGTGTGTCCGCTGTGACTCCTAGCATTCCTGAGTCACTGCAGGACTTCGCGGATGTGTTCTCTGAGAAGGGTTCTTCAGAATTGCCACCACATCGCCCCTATGACTGTACTCTTAGGCTAAAACCAGGGGCCAAATTACCGAAAGCTAGGATGTTTAACATCTCTGGTCCTGAGAGGCAAGCCTTAAAAGACGACATCGCTGAGTGTCTGAGCAAAGGGCACATCAGGCCTTCGTCCTCGCCTGTGGCAGCTGGGTTTTTCTTCGTTAAGAAGAAAGATTGCGGATTACGCCCGTGTCTGGATCTCAGGGAGTTAAACCAGATTACGGTTCGTGACCCATACCCTATGCCACTGATACCTGATCTGTTTAATCAGGTGGCTGGTGCTAGGTGGTTCTCTAAGCTTGACCTCAGGGGGGCGTACAACCTCATAAGAGTCCGTCAAGGTGATGAGTGGAAAACGGCTTTTAATACTCCTGAGGGTCATTTTGAAAATCTGGTGATGCCATTTGGTTTAACAAACGCGCCTGCTGTTTTTCAGCATTTCATAAACGATGTGTTCTCTCATGTCATGGGAAAATTTGTTATTGTGTACCTTGATTACATTCTCATCTATTTATGCGACCATGATACTCATTTAGAGCATGTTAGGCAGGTGTTACAGCTGCTCAGAGTGAATAAGCTCTATGCTAAACTGGAGAAATGTGTATTTTCGGTTCAGGAGTTGCCTTTTTTAGGTTGTATTGTGTCCGCTTCTGGGTTCAAAATGGACACCGCTAAGGTGCAAGCGGTACTGCGTTGGGAACGTCCTGATAACCTAAAAGCGCTCCAGCGGTTCCTGGGGTTTTCTAATTATTATAGAAAGTTTATTAAAAAATTTTCTATCATTGCTAAACCGCTCACTGACATGACAAAGAAAGGTACCGATTTCTCCGCCTGGTCTGAGGCTGCTGTGCGCGCATTCGAGTTTCTGAAAAACAGTTTTGCTTCAGCTCCCATTCTGGTGCAACCGGATGTATCAAAACCATTTACTGTGGAAGTCGATGCATCTGAGGTGGAGTGGGGGCGGTTCTGTCTCAAGGCTCATCCTTGAGCGGCTTGCGTCCATGCGCCTATTTCTCCAAGAAACTGTCGTCCGCCGAATGTAACTACGAAATAGGCAACAGGGAGTTGTTGGCTATCAAGTTGGCTTTTGAGGAATGGCGACACTTTTTGGAGGGGTCGGTTCACCAGGTTACTGTTATTACCGACCATAAGAATCTGCTGTATTTGCAGTCAGCCAAGCGTCTGTCCCCCAGGCAGGCTCGCTGGGCATCTTTTTCACGCGGTTCAACTTTTTTGTCACTTACCGACCTGGGTCTAAAAACACTAAGGCGGAAGCTTTGTCCAGGTGTTTTCCGGGGGGAGAACCTCGGGAAGAACCGGTACCCATCCTCCAAAAGGGTGTAGTGGTCTCGGCTCTCACGACCGAGGTTGAGGCTGAGATTGCCGAGGCTCAGGAGGAGGTACCACCTGAGCTTCCCATTAACAAATCCTTTGTACCGCTCCATCTTCACCTAAAGGTGTTGGGTGAGCATCATGATGCTGTCCTCGCTGGCTATCCAGGGGTTAGGGGTACCTTGGAGTTGGTGTTGCGTCGGTTTTGGTGGCCCAAAATCTGACAGGACGTGGTCTCATACGTGTCAGCATGCACCACGTGCGCTAGGGCAAAGACGCCCCGCTCCCGTCCTGCTGGCACACTACTTCCTCTCGAGGTACCCAGTAGGCCATGGACGGAGTTATCCATGGATTTTATTACAGACTTGCCTTCCTCTGCTGGGAACACGGTCATCTTGGTGATTGTTGATCATTTTTCAAAAATGTTGCACTTTGTGTCTTTGCCTTCATTGCCTAATGCTAAGACTCTGGCTCAGGTAATTGTACAGGAGGTGGTCAGACTTCACTGGGTCCCATCTAACATCGTGTCTGATAGGGGTACTCAGTTTGTGGCAAAATTTTGGAAAGCATTTTGCTCGCGGCTGGGGATCAAGTTGTCGCATTCTTCGGCGTTTCATCCTCAGTCAAATGGTCAGACCGAGCGTATGAACCAAAATTTGGAGCAGTACTTACGCTGTTTTGTTTCTGACAACCAGGAGGAGTGGTCGACGTTCCTTCCTTTGGCTGAGTTTGCCATAAATAATCACCACCAGGAATCTTCTGGGGAGTCTCCGTTCTTTTGTGTTTACGGGCATCATCCTCAATTTTGTACTTTGAGTCAGGAGGGCTCTTCCGGCGTTCCGGAGGAGGACATGTTAGGAGCACAACTGTCATCCGTCTGGAGGAAAGTGAAACAGCGCCTGTTGAGCGTGAGTGCAAGGTACAAACGTGTGGCTGACAGTAGACGTGTGCCAAGTCCGGACCTGAGTGTGGGTGACTGGGTGTGGTTGTCCACAAAAAACATAAGACTTAAAATACCATCCCTTAAATTGGGTCCTAGGTTTATTGGTCCGTTTAGGGTCGCCGCCATCGTTAACCCGGTAGCATACCGATTGGAGCTCCCTACGGTATATAAGATTCACAACGTGTTCCACAGATCGTTATTAAAAAAGGTGGTGGGTTCTGTGGACGCGGTGCCGATGCCTCCTCCAGTCTTGGTGGATGGCAATTTAGAGTTTGAAGTCTCCAAGGTGGTTGACTCTCGTGTGGTGCGCCGCACATTACAGTACTTGGTACACTGGCGTGGTTATGGGCCGGAGGAGAGGTCTTGGGTACCAGCCTCAGACATACATGCGGACCGGCTGGTCAGTTTGTTTCACCGCCGCCATCCGGACAAGCCGGGTCCTATAAGTTGTGAGGGCCCTGGGGTCCCTAGTAGAAGGCGGGGTACTGTCATGTCGAACGCTGTTTACACTAGGGCATCTGACAGGCAGCGGTAATACCTCATTCGTCCACTATATGCTCAGTGGCGCCGGTTAGATTCGATCCAGATTATCCGGGGTTAATCTGGCTGGTACTCGGGTTGAGGGCTGAGTCACGCCCACTGCCTTTAAATAGTTTTGCTGGGCTTTGGGCGTCACCGATTATAGCTTCTGTCGTGTGCTTGGTTATCTCAGTCTGGGGTGGTGGTCTAGGAGAAGGAGTTTCGTATCCGGTGGTGTATTTCCCTTTGTCATATTTTCTCCTTCCTTTATTTGTATTGTTTTGCCCTGTGCACTTATAGTGTATTCCTGTGTGACTGCGGCGTGGTGCATATTTTCCGTTATCCTTGTCTGTGCTAACTGTGGGTATTGGTGTGTGGTCTATTCACTGGGTGGTGGGTGGTGGTTTCAGCCTAGGGTTGAAACAGCAGACAGGGTGAGGGTAGAGGCCCAGACAAGCACACCATCAGTGTAAACACTGGGAGAAGGGTCAGTCAAGGTTTCCCAGAGTTGAGGGAAATCGCAGGGGCCTGGGTTATAAGCTCTTGCCTACCTAGGCTTCCCATGACACAGGGCTTCCCTAACTCCTTAGCTATAGAAACATCATCTTAAAGCTCTTAGGGAATGCTTCCCTTAAGGCTGAGTCACACATAACGATATCGTTAACGATATCGTTGCAACGTCACGCTTTTGGTGATGTAAGCAACGATCCTGCTAACGATCTCGTTATGTGTGACAGCGACCAACGATCAGGCCCCTGCTGGGAGATCGTTGGTCGATGGGAATGATCAGGACCTTTTTTTGTTTGCTGATCACCCGCTGTCATCGCTGGATCGGCGTGTGTGACGCCGATCCAGCGATGTGTTCACTTGTAACCAGGGTAAATATCGGGTTACTGAGCGCAGGGCCGCGCTTAGTAACCCGATATTTACCCTGGTTACCATTGTAAAAGTAAAAAAAAAACCAGTACATACTCACATTCTGATGTCTGTCACGTCCCCCGGCGTCCACAGGGTTGACTGTGTCAGCGCCGGCCGTAAAGCAGAGCACAGCGGTGACGTCACCGCTGTGCTCTGCTTTACGGCCGGCGCTGACACATTCAGTGCAGGGAAGCTCTCAGCAGCAGCGCGTGCATATTAGCAGCGCTCCTGCCGAAAGCAGTTTTAATCCTGTGGACGCTGGGGGACGTGACAGACATCAGAATGTGAGTATGTACTGGGCTTTTTTTTAAAACTTTTGCAATGGTAACCAGGGTAAATATCGGGTTACTAAGCGCAGCCCTGCACTTAGTAACCAGATGTTTACCAAGGTTACCCGGGTGCTGCAGGGGGACTTCGGCATCGTTGAAGACAGTTTCAACAATGCCGAAGTCGTTCCCCTGATCGTAGGTCGCTGGAGAGAGCTGTCTGTGTGACAGCTCCCCAGCGACCAGACAACGACTTACCAGCAATCATGGCCAGGTCGTATCGCTGGTCGTGATCGTTGGTAAGTCGTTTAGTGTAACGGTACCTTTAGTCCTTAGAGATAAGGCCTCATGTAGCCTAACCCAAGGTGCTGTGTACTAGGATGTCCTCACTAAGTCAGCGTATGTCAAGCCAAAAAACGCATCCCAGAGTCACCAACAAAAGATCCAGAGTCACACCGTGCTATCTAGACTTTCTCCAAGAATCTCCAACAAATATCAGAGTTAAATTAATACATTTTATTGACATAAAAGATAAAAAACCTATAAAATATGGAAATGAAAAGCTTGATAGATAGAAAATGAAAAACTGAACAGAAATGTGTCTGGGAATTTAGTCTGTTGACCTATCATGCATCACTGCATATAGAAGAATATTCAACATAAAAAGTGCCTGCACCCCTCTTTTTACAGGAATAAACCATTGACTAAAGTTAGAAGCCATCCATCACGATAGCTATAATGTAATTATTTTTATAGTCATGTACAATGAAGTAAGACAAATAAATTGCATAAATCAAGATACTGAGGTAGAATACTAAAAAAGTTCAGGTTGTAAAGGTGCAATGTGCAACAGAGGGGTCAGCCACAGACTAAATTCCCAGACACATTTCTGTTCAGTTTTTTTCATTTTCTCTGTCAAACTTGACATCTCCATATTTTATGTTTTATCTTTTTGTGTCAATATGTTTTATTCATTTAACTCTGATATTTATTGCAGGACCTTGTTTTTCTCTTTGTCGGTGATTTTGCATTACCAATGGGCCTCTGTTTCATTGCCTAAGGTATCATAGGCTTATATTTCTCAGAGGATCTGCATCTTCACTTCCCAACCACCCACCAACCGCCAAAATTCCCCGTGCTCCAACTCCGGTCTCTCGATGCTGCCATCTAACCCTTACACAGTGGCAAACCCTTTTATGACATGGACCCATATATTTGATTGAGTGCCATATTAAGAATACATACAAAACACGTCTGAAATATGGCCATTTTTTATATTGAAATGTTTTACTCAATAGCGCTGCCTGCGCTACTCGTTGTTAAACAAAACACCCATAGTCAACAATAGCCTGTGGCGTATCGTAATAATTGAAGGTGGTCTGTAGAAAATAAGCAATTCTCTTCTTCTCTATTGTAAGCAAAGTAGAATGAAATATTTGCTTTTATATGATCATTCTTTTGTAGCCTTCAAATTACATTTTTGAGTTGTATTTTTGCAAACAAATTAAATTTATCTACAGAGCTGTATGTATTGGCTTCAGTATAAATAAATACACATTTGATGTAATACATTTTAGTGAATAATACAAAGTAATCTGCCAATTCGATGTCATGTCTATTCTTACACTTTGTATGTACTTATTTCCTCAGACAAAATGAAAAAGTTACATCTCTGTTTATCTATGAAACGACAAAGTTGAATACTGCAAGTTTGGCTTTCACCGAAAGGAATTCATGGTTGAATGAAAGACAAAGTCTTCAGGTTATTTCAAAAACATAAAAAAATTAGGATCCTAAATAAATGTGGATGTAATAGTGTTAAGTGACTCAATATTAACATCTTCAAGAAAGTAACAGAAAAATATTTAACATTTCCTATATGGGTACAAGGCAGAAATCAGAAATCAATCTCAAATGTATGTAAACTGATACATTAAATAAAAGTTACAAGCACAGTACAAACAATTAAAACACTATACACTCGTACATGTGTAATCACTTAAAGGGAATCTGTCAGCAAATTTTTGCTATGTAATCTGTGAGCAGCATAATATAGCACAAGAAAGCCTGATTCCACCGATGTATCACTTACAGGACTGTTTGGTCAGAAAAAATCCGATGTGGTTAAACTTCTTACTTATTATGGTCGCATTGCCTTCAGGATACTTTGATCTCACTAAATGTGTCATAGCCAAAGTCGCCATGTAGCCCTAGCCTAAACCAAACTCTGATATGGTTTACAATACTCAAATGGTTATTGATGTGATGCAAGTATACACAATAATTCACATTAAGGCAGTGGTATGACTTTATAGTATCAGGAATTCAAATGTTAGAATTGACTGTAATATAATTTTTGGTGGAATTTGTAAAAATTAAAATTTGAGTTACATTTTGTCAAAAAAGCTTTGGTCCTAATATATTTGTCTCTTAAATTTTTTTAGGGAGAAAAACTTTTTTTTTTCAAGTTTCATATAAATCAATATGAAATAAATCTGAGGAATATGGTATCTCATGTCTGCAATATATAGAGGAGAAATTGAATCAAAGCAATGACGAAGTGTCATGCACGTGGCTGTGGAACCACTTTGCTACTGTCCTGGGAGAGCATAAAGGGGCTTAACTAAGCAATCATCTGACTCTTCACTAGAGCCCCTTATGGAGTGGTCAGACTAGGTTCCAGATGGACGCCAGCTGCAACTTCAGGATGGATCCACGGAGCCATGGCAGCTGATCCCTAAAGGGAACAGAGAAGCAGAACCAGCCAGGAACTGGTTAGCAAAAGGATATGGCTGGTCGACAGGTGCGATATCTGGCAAAAGCAGGACTGGTACAGGAACACAGGACAGCCAGAGGTATGGGATCACGAGTGCAGGTACACAAATGCAGGATCAAGCATATCAGTAGAAGGAGTAGGCACGGTTAGGATGAATACCTGCTTTAATTCAGCAGGTTGGACTTGAGCAGGTGCAAGCTGGGCGGACAGGATGAGATAAGCAGGACGGACATGATGAGAGAACAAAAGTACAGGGATATAAAAACTAGTTAGCAGGATATACACAGATTAACTAAAGTTGCTAAGACATCACCCAATAGGAGAGAATGCCTTAAATACCAAATGCCTCCCAGTTATTGGCTGGAGACATCTTTATCAGGGACTTTAAGAGGCAGGGAGAGTGTGCCTGCACATGCCCTAAGCACCCTCCCTGGAAACCTGCATATTGTGCACAGTTCCTGGGAGGAAGCAAACATTGGGGGAGCACGGATTGGTAACCCATGCAAGGACTTATGCAAGGGCGCCAGCGCCTCTGTAACATGAAGCAAACTGCTACTCAATTCATATCCATAGAAGGGACAAATACTATTGCAATGCTCTGGTATGTAGACTGGAAAGAGTTCTGCTTATCAACCCCTTCTCATACTGAGTGATTATGTAGGCTGAGAATCGCTGAGAATTAGGGAAAGTGGTCTTCGCATATATGGCCCTCAAAGAAATGACCTTCTGCAGAAGATGCTTCTCTTTGGGCTTAAATTATATTAGTGGCTTTACCGCTAGCAGTTCTCTTATCCCTGCATTACATTTTATATATCTAATACTACATTTCCCCTGCAGCTTCCCTTCAAGCAAAATATGATTGCTCTTTTTCCAATCAAAAACAAAGATAAAGTCATCCCTCAAGTTCCAATGGCCTCAGGTTATATTGTGAACATATAATGTTTTTTCTGAGCCGTTGTCCCTTGTACTTCATCATACAACATCAGACAGTCACAGCTGCTGTACATGTGAGTGGCTGGAAAACCAAGCTACTTAGCCGGGGCATTTAACTGGCAAAACATCTATATTGCAGAAATACAGCTCTGACTGGTTATGCAGTAGCATTTTACTATGTAGCTTTGTTCACATCTTCGTTTATCCTTCCCATTTGTCTCTTCCATTTAGAACAGATATATTGAATTAGCATAGCATACATTCCTATTTCAAATGGAAGCTTTGGAGTTTCATTAAATTATATTTGTTGTTTCTGCTTTTCATTTGTTACCGTATATACTCGAGTATAAGCCGAGATTTTCAGCCCAAATTTTTGGGCTGAAAGTGCCACTCTCGGCTTATACTCGAGTCACGGTCGGCGGTGGGGTCGGCGGGTGAGGGGGAGAGAGCGTGTCGCATACTCACCTAGTCCCGACGCTCCTGGCGCTCCCCCCGCCTGTCACACTGTCTTCGGGTGCCGCAGCTCTTCCCCTGTTCAGCGGTCACGTGGGACCGCTCATTAGAGAAATTAATATGGACTCCACTCCCATAGGGGTGGAGCCGCAAATTCATTTCTCTAATCAGCGGTGCCAGTGACCGCTGACAGAGGAAGAGCTGCGGCACCGGAAGACAGTGTGACAGGCAAAGGGAGCGCCAGGAGCGCCGGGACTAGGTGAGTATTTTATATTCACCTGTTATTGTTCCACCCACCGGGCGCCGCTCTGTCTTCGCGTCCTCTTGTTCTGACTGTTCAGGTCAGAGGGCGCGATGACGCAAATAGTGTGCACGCCGCCCTCTGCCTGATCAGTCAGTGCAGAGAGACGCCGGGACGGGATGCTGAGGAGCTGCAAGCAAGAGAGGTGAGTATGTGTTTTTTTTTTTTTATTGCAGCAGCAGCGTTATATATGGCACAGCTTTATGTGGCACATCTATGGGGCAACGGTGCAGAGCACTATATATGGCACAGATTTATATGGCACATCTATGGGGCAACGATGCAGAGCATTATATATGGCACAGATTTATATGGCACATCTATGGGGCAACGGTGCAGAGCATTATATATGGCACAGATTTATATGGCACATCTATGGGGCAACGGTGCAGAGCATTATATATGGCACAGATTTATATGGCACATCTATGGGGCAACGGTGCAGAGCATTATATATGGCACAGATTTATGTGGAGTATCTGTGGGGCAACGGTGCACAGCATTATATATGGCACAGATTTATATGGCACATCTATGGGGCAACGGTGCAGAGCATTATATATGGCACAGATTTATATGGCACATCTATGGGGCAATGGTGCAGAGCACTATATATGGCACAGATTTATATGGCACATCTATGGGGCAACGGTGCAGAGCACTATATATGGCACAGATTTATATGGCACATCTATGGGGCAACGGTGCAGAGCACTATATATGGCACAGATTTATATGGCACATCTATGGGGCAACGGTGCAGAGCATTATATATGGCACAGATTTATATGGCACATCTATGGGGCAACAATGAACAGTGCAGAGCATATATGGCACAGCTTTATAAGGAGCATCTATGGGGCAATAATGAACAGTGCAGAGCATATAAGGCACTGCTTTATAAGGAGCATCTATGGGGCCATAATGAACAGTGCAGAGCATATATGGCACTGCTTTATATGGAGCATATATGGGGCCATAATGAACGGTGCAGAGCATTGTATATGGGGCATCTATGGGGCTGTAATGAATGATGCAGAGCATTATATATGGCACAGCTTTATAAGGAGCATCTATGGGGCCATAATGAACGGTGCAGAGCATTCTATATGGCACAGCTATATATGGAGCATCTATGGGGCAATAATCAACGGTATGGAGCATTATATATGGCACAGCTTTATATGGAACCTCCTTTGGGGCAATAATGAATGGTATGGAGCACCTATTTTTATTTTTGAAATTCACCGGTAGCTGCTGTATTTTCCACCCTAGGCTTATACTCGAGTCAATAAGTTTTCCCAGTTTTTTGTGGCAAAATTAGGGGGGTCGGCTTATACTCGGGTCGGCTTATACTCGAGTATATACGGTATTTATGTTTAGACTGGAAGAAAAAGTTCTGCATGCAAAAAATAAATGGAAAGGATATATGAATACTATAAATGAACGGAGCTTAAGACAATACATGTTGTGTGCTGCTTCTTACCTCTACAAGGATAAGCTGCTTCTTTGGATATTACGTGGAGTTCATTTTATTTTCTTTATCTGGTTCGCTGTGTAAACCCGTGTTAAAGTGAAAAAAAAGTGATTCACAACATGAAGATTCTTTAATAACTTTATTATGCAAGGACTTACTTTATCTTTATTAGTTGTGTGCCTATTTCGCCTTTAGCTGTCTTTTATTATTTTGGGTTGATATTTTAGGAGCTCCAGAATCAATTCCTAGATTTTAGCTGTTTTAGTTTTAGTATTCAGGTACAATGTCTTTTATTTATTTTGTATCCCAGAACCAATTATTTTAGTAACTTCACTGAAGGGTTGCCAATTTGACTTTTTTTCTCTGCTCACCTAACAATTATTACATTGGAAAATCATAATTAAGATTTCAAGTGATATGTCTACAGCCAAGAGTACTGATATACACTCATACAGTAAATAGCACCCACAGCTAACTGGAATATGTTAATTACATTAACGGGACATTCTACAGCTAAAAAAAATTAAAACTCCATATGCATCAAATTTTGTTCAGTGTATATTTATAGTCAGTTTATGAAAATTGTCTCTTCAGAGAGGAAGAGGACTAGAACTCTAGGGCCAACTATTGGAAGGAGCGATCCTATAAGTAAATATCAATTATTTAATGAGCCTTGTAACTTGACTTAGGATAAAAACCAAATCAGAAGCTCAATTTGCAGGCACAGAGTTTCAGGATGTTGCTCCTCATCAGTGCAAAGTATGAGATCTGGTTTGGCTAGGTGAGACGCTCTGGACTGGGGTTTAAAGGGTAAGGTTTCTTCTTGTGAAGAGTGACAAGCAAAGCCTGCCATGTCCGAATGAGGAGACTTATAAGCCATGCATGATCCTCTGGAAAATTAAATATGCAACTGTCTCGTCAGATAAAAAGAGGTCTAGAAATCTATCATCACCTATTGGAAGCAGCTTTCTAGAGTTCTAATCTTATTCCTCTATGAATATACATATTTAATTAATCCCAAAGCAACATGAATGGCTTATAAGTCTCCTTACTCTGACATGTCAGGCTTACTTGTCACTCTCCACAAGGACAAGTGTTGCTCCTTAGACTATAGTTAGTCTTGGAATATTTAAATGGCTGGCAACACTTCTTGAGAGACCAGTGGAGATGATAGATACAGTAGATGGTTAATGGTTGGGTGAAGCCATTTATTGTCAAACTACTGTGTTATGTAAGCTTTTGAGCACAACTGTAGATAGATAGATAGATAGATAGATAGATAGATAGATAGATAGATAGATAGATAGATAGAATGATGTACATATATTTAACAGTGGAAACAAAGCATTACAGAGTAGGAGGCTGATTTTTGTCTTATTTCCACCTTCCAACAAGTTACAATATGAATATGTGATACCAATACTGATGACAATAAGTCGGTCTAAGCATTACCTTGTCCAGAAATTTCATCTTTTATTGCGTAAACTTAAAGGCAAAGAAGTATAACTCCATAAAGACTGACGAGTTATTAATTATAATCTAATAATAGCGTAATGTGCTCATCGCCTGTCAGGAAACTGAATGCCGTGCAGAAAAGTATGTTGTTTGTTAAGTGAATGAAGGAAGTGGAAAGTAAAAGGAAGCAATGAAGGGAGAAGCTCTGCCTGTAATAAATCAATGTGATTGTTTTGCTTGGAGGGAAAGCATTTGATTGCTGTCACTACAGATGTTCTGTGCTGGTAGGCACACAATGTACTCTTTTAGTGTATGAATTATGTTCAGAATTTCATGTATTGTCAGGACACCTAGTTGTTGATTAAAATTAAGGTTGGGATGGAATTGTGATGTACATTTTAATATTGTATTTCCAAACATTCTGCAAGAGATTCAGCAAAGGCAAAAACTATACACTAACATAGCAATAATTTCCAACCCAAAGTAACACATACAAATCATCTCTCACCCTATGCTTCAGGCAACAATCATTTCTCAAATAAAAGTCCACACACCTATTAACCTCTAACACACAGAACTTGACACCAATAATCTACCATGTATAGAACCAGACACTAGGTTAATCTGTCATAAATACGATCTTGTAAGAATGTGTCAGCAGGATTTTACCTCCAAGCTATTTACAAGTGCATGCAGCTCTTTCAGAGAAAAGTCTATGAATACCTTTACATGGCCAGTCCGTTAATCAATTACTGATAACTAGCATTTAAAGGGAACCTGTCACCACGTTTTTGGAAGATGGGATAAAAATAGCGTTAAATAGGGGCAGAGGTGGGCGTTACATTAGTGTGTGTGTTATGCGTTTATTACCCACCTAAGTTGCCGAAATAACTTTGCAAAGTCTCCGTTTTCGCCTGTCAATCAGGCTGGTCAGGTCGCATGGGCGTTGTCTTCCCCCAGATTTGGCGTAGTTTTCCGTTGGTGGCGTAGTGGTGTGCGCATGCCCAAAGTCCGGAATCCTCTTCCAGGGGATTTAAAATAGCGCGGTGTTCGTTATTGCATTGGTGATCGGTGGGCGCGGCCATCTTCCTTTGGCCGCGCGTGCGCAGAAGCGGCGCTCTGCTGGCCGCGGCTTCAGGAAAATGGCCGCCGCAATATCCATCTGCGCACGCGCGGCATCCCGCGGCCATTTTCCTGAAGCCGCGGCCAGCAGAGCGCCGCTTCTGCGCACGCGCGGCCAAAGGAAGATGGCCGCGCCCACCGATCACCAATGCAATAACGAACACCGCGCTATTTTAAATCCCCTGGAAGAGGATTCCGGACTTTGGGCATGCGCACACCACTACGCCACCAACGGAAAACTACGCCAAATCTGGGTGAAGACACCACGCCCATGTGACCTGACCAGCCTGATTGACAGGCGAAAACGGAGACTTTGCAAAGTTATTTCGGCAACTTAGGTGGGTAATAAACGCATAACACACACACTAATGTAACGCCCACCTCTGCCCCTATTTAACGCTATTTTTATCCCATCTTCCAAAAACGTGGTGACAGGTTCCCTTTAAATTGATATGCAAATGAGGATGAAGGGCTATTGTACATCTGAAGCCTCCGTCACTCCAGATCTATTTCCTACCAAGCACCACCTCCTCCTGTTTGAGTGATCTCCTGAAGTAAAATAGCATAGAGGCCGTCAGTCAAGAAGGAGAAGGAGGAGATGCCGGGCATGGAATAGAGCTAGAATAACAGAGGCTTCAGATGTACAATAGCCCTTCAGCCTCAACTGCACATCAATCACAATGCTGGTTTCTTAGTAATGAAGGAATGAATGGGCCATATAAAGTTATAGCGGACCTTATATTTAAAGAGTTACATGGACATATAAATAATTTGGGGGATGAAGACTGGTTGACAGATTCCCTTTGAGGTGCCACTCCAGTGTTTTTATTATTTTACCATCTATTAGCTATCAGTAATGTATGTTCAATGTTTGAATTAAACTTCTTACTGGTTGTCCTCTCTTGGATCACGTGACCACATTAGTGACCAGCTATGTCACTATAGCATTTCCTTTGTATATCTGAAGACACTTTCTCAAAATACGTTTATAAAACACAGAATGAGGCCCTCATAGACTTACATTAGGACGGAAAGCCTGTCTAAAGTGTGACCCGGCAAGAAAATGCTGAAGATGTAACATGGAGGACAGAACCAGAGCAGTGGTGGGAAAATGAGAAAACATCAACCGGTAAGTACTTTATTACATGCATGGAACATACTTTACTGATAGTTAACAAAGGCTAAAAAACAAAAACAAAATGGAACATTAACAGACCGTGGGCGCTACCTACTATCATGTATCCAACTTTTCACCATTCAACTGATCAACTCGTTTTCTGGCATTTACATTTCCACATACTTCCAATTTATTTTCTAATCTCCTATCACTTCAACATTTCTGTTTTTCTTTTCCTTTACAACCATTCCTTCTCATTCTTGCTCAAAGCAAAGTGAAAAAATCCACTAAAGCGCCGTTTGCACCAACCACAGATACAAAAGTATATTGTCTGATCAGCCATAATGCACATGGTTCTCCAATGAAATTCTGTGATTTCTGTAATGATGACAAAAATCAGCCCTCGTCTCTCAGGTATTCTACTCCTTGTCTATTTATCCTTAGTAGTGTGAAAGTGTGGAAAGAGAAGAAACACCCTCCTGAAATCCCTGTGGTGCTGTTATATTGTTGATTAACAGGGATGGCAACTTAACTTTTTATTTTTCCCATGTAACTTTTTTACAGACACATTGGAAAACCACAATAAATAATTATAACTATAAGTGATACTTGTCTACAGTCCATAATTCTGATATTAAGACTTTAGCTGCATTCACTGTATACTGTAAAATAATGATAATAGCAGTCATAATAATTTGTGGAATTTTCTTTAACTTAAAAAAAAACACAGATCCCTTAAGGGGAGATCTCAAGTGAGCAGTTCATGCTAGACAGCCCAGGTATTCACAGGAACTGTAGGCTTTTTTCCAGGAAGAGTGGGCCACTTTACCTTCTGAGAAAATAAACAACCTTATCCACAGCTACCACAAAAGACTTCAAGCTGTCATTGATGTTAGAGGGGGCAATACGTGGTATTAAGAAATGAGGTATGTGAACTTTTGATCAGGGTCATTTGGATGTTTTGAGTTGTCATTATGAATAGTGATGAGCGAGCACTAAAATGCTCGGCTCCTCGTTGCTCGGGTCGAGCAGATTGGAATACTCAGGTACTCGGCCAGAACAAGGAGCCCAATGTAAGTCTATGGGAGACCCGAGTATTTTTACCGCGATCCCCCCCCCAGGGGTCCTTTTAAGGTCTAAAAACGTCTGAAAATGACAGAAACACTGCTCAAATGACACAGCGACCTCATGGGGATTGCCCCTGGAAGCATTCCTGACTCCTTATTCACAGCTTTAATCAATTTTTTCAAGCAATGTTTCCCGGTGCCACAAAAAACACATTAAAACAAAACCAAAACTGGTTTTGCTGGGAAATATGTCAAGGTACATCATTTACAGGTTAATGACTTGCCTGCAAGGCTACATATTTAACCCCAGACTGAAAATTTTCTCCCCCACTTAGGCTTAGTTCAAACGCTGCGTTTTTGAACCGTTTTTCAACTTTAACATTGCTTTCAACCACTACAAATGCATTCACTGGGAAATGTCATTGTAACATTTAACAACCCTAGCTGGCCATGTGGTGTGTGACACCTACGCAGACCCATCTTGTTTCATTTATGAAGGAGGGACTCTTAAAGTCACAGAGCCTATTTTTACTGGTGCATCAGGTGGCATTAATCTTCTTAAAGGGCCATTATTAAATTGTGGGTCTCCCAAGCTGTTGTAGCCTAGGCTGTGAGTGGATAGGCTGCCAAGAAATACGATGCACCACAAAACCCCTTTCATAAGATGTCCAGGGGGACTCTTGAAAAAGTGTTGCATTGAATTCAAGGCCTGCCCTGCTAGCAATTCATATGCAATAAGCCTTTGAACCCACATACTGGATGGGCCCCTGAAAATGCACTTCACAATATGCATTTTGTACTCCCGTACTCCTTTGTTTTACACATTGGCAGCAAGGCCAGCCCTGTTGCATAGTCATAAGCACCACATTACACCTTGGAACCCACATACAGGATGGGCCCAGGAAAATCCACTTCACAATATGCATTTTGTACTCCTGTACTCCTTTGTTTTACACATTGGCAGCAAGGTCAGCCCTGCTGCATAGTCAGTCATATGCACCTCATTACGCCTTTGAACCCACATACCGGAAGAGCCCATGAAATTCCACTTGCATTTTTTATAAATAAATAAAATGATTACGTATATATGAAGATTAACTACATACAGTATACTTAGATCATCACCAAGATGCTTTTAAACATCATCCGTCTGGAATATCAGAGAAGCAACACCAAGATAGAGAACTCCTGGGAGATTACCTACACTGCATGGGCGTCCCCAATTATGCAGGTGTCAGCACACTGTACACGTACAGGTACCCCAGTTTTGGCATCTGTCTTAGTCATGTTTCTCTGGTCTTATATAGTGATTTACACTATGTAGTAACTCTAGTTTCACCCAGACCTTCAAGTGGCCACTTTTCAAGGTTGGATGAAACTGAGATATCGTGGACTCATCAGACGAGGGGTCATAAACCCGTAGAAAATAAAATCCAAAAGGATTTAGATCAAACCACCACCGGCATAGTTTCAGTAAACCTTAATGTTTTACAATGACAAACAGCAAACATACAGAGGCTTGGAACTGTTTGTGAAGTGAATAAACAAGCATTTATCAAGATTGTGTCACTATAAGCATTGTCTGTCACATCTGTAAATGTTTTTCAAGAAATACAGCTACATGATTGTCTGAATGCATTGGGTATACAGTATTTTAATCTTGGTTACAAATCGCCATTTGTATATTCACCATTTCTACATTTGAGGCAGCCAAAGCTATGGCTCTCACGGAGAGAAACTAATATAGTCGAGAAATAAATAATTGTAATGAACTACTGAGCCAAACTAACAGCATTGCTTAATCAAATATATATGACGTGTATTGTGTCCAATGTGAGCAACCAGGGAACACAAATAGGAGCTTTTTAAGGGAGATTTTTAAGGTACACAAATGTTATCAAGTCTTTGCCAACAAGGATGTGGTTTCACCAATGTGGGGTACCTTTTTTAAAAATATACTAGTGCCATTGCAGGCCCCTTGCCCAAAATTCACCGGCCTATAACAGTACAAAGCACGTTCACCCTGGTAATCTAGTGGCAGTTAAACAAGAGACATTGCAGGAGACAGAGTTAAGAAGTAAGCCCAATGTAGTGGTGTGGGTCACTGAGACTTGTAATGCAGTGCATGAGCTGCCAAACAATTCCCAAATGGGGATATCTTTTTAAAAAATATACTTGTGCCATCACAGCCCCGTTGCCCAAAATGCACTGTACAGAGCACGTTCACCCTGGTGATCTATTGGCAGGTGAAGGACACACTGCAGGAGACAGACTTAAGAAGTAGGCCCAATGTAATGTAATGCCCAATTCCCCAATGTATGGTCCTTTCTTTACAAAATTAAAATAGTGCCATCACAGCTCCCTAGCCCAAAATGCACCGTACAGAGCAAGCTCACCCTGTTGATCTAGTGGCAGGTGAAGGACACACTGCAGGAGACAGACTTAAGAAGTGGGCCCAATGTAATGTAATGCCCAATTCCCCAATGTGTGGTCCTTTGTTTACAGATTAAAATAGTCCCATCACAGCTCCCTTGCCCAAAATG
Organism: Ranitomeya variabilis; assembly: GCF_051348905.1. Lineage (NCBI taxonomy): Eukaryota > Metazoa > Chordata > Amphibia > Anura > Dendrobatidae > Ranitomeya > Ranitomeya variabilis. The sequence continues at coordinate 325,000,096 of NC_135235.1, read as the reverse complement.
CACCGTACAGAGCACATTCACCCTGGTGATCTAGTGGCAGGTGAAGGACACACTGCAGGAGACAGACTTAAGAAGTAGGCCCAATGTAATGTAATGCCCAATTCCCCAATGTGGGGTCCTGTTTTTACAAAATAAAATAGTGCCTTCACAGCCCCCATGCCCAAAAATTCACTGGCCTATACCAGTACAGAGCACATTCACCCCGGCCATCTAGTGGTTGTGGATGATGAGGTGAGGATAAGGAGGAGGATAACAACAAACAGACCAAACGTGAAAGCGTATACCCATTTGTAGTTGTGAAGAGGTGCATGACAATACACCTACCCAAAAGAGAGAATGTATTTGAGGTTATGTTTCTCTAGTTTCACTTGGTGATGTACAGAAGTCTTTCCCAATCCAGCCCTTGTTCATTTTTATGAGTCAGCTTGTCAGCATTTTCAGTTGACAGGCGGATGTGCTTAACTGTGATAATTCCACCAGCAGCACTAAAAACTCGCTCTGACAGAATGCTAGCAGCAGGGCAGGCCAGGACCTCTAAAATGTAGAGAGCCAGTTCATGCCACTTGTCCAGCTTGGATACCCAATAATTAAAAGGCACAGAGGAATGACGGAGGATGTTTGTACGATCTACAAGGTACTCCCTCAGCATCTTCCCAAACATTGCACTTCTTGTGACAGCACCCCTTGCCTCTATGGCGTCACGATGGGAGGGTCTGAGAAAACTGTCCCAGAACTTTGCCATTGTTCCCCTGAATGAGCAAGATTGTACTTCTGTCTCTCTCGCTTGGACTCCTTGGTTGTACAACAAACTCTGACATCTGCTGCCAGCATTCTCACATGGGAATTTTCTAAGTCATTCTGCTACAAGGGACCTCTGGTACTGCAACATTTTAGTACACCTCTCTGCCTCTGGTAGAAGAGATTGAAAGTTCTCCTTGTAGCTTGAGTCTAGAAGTGTCTCCAACCAGTAATGAGTGTCACCCAAAATTTTTATAATGCGAGGGTCACGTGAAATGCAGCACAATATAAAGTCAGCCTTGCGTATCAGACTGCTAACAGGCAAGATTTCCATGTCCTCACCAACAGGATGACTGACCATGCTGTCCTCCTCATCCTCATCCTCCTCCTCCCTGTCCTCAGGCCATCCCCGCTAAACAGAAGCTAATACAGATGTGTTTGTAGTACCATCTATAGCGCATGAATGTAGCTCCTGTTCTTCCTTCTCATTGACTACCAATCCACGATGAGAAGACATGAGGCTGGGCTGAGTGTAATCCCCCTGTATGGTTCCTTTCTCCATGCCCTTGTGCTCTGCCTGCAATGCATGCTCTTTAATTGTGAGCAGAGAGGGTTTCAGAATGCTGAGAAGCGGGATGGTTAGGCTAATTATGGCGTCATCACCGCTCACAATCTTGGTGCAGTCCTCTAAGTTTTGGAGGATGGACATATGTCGGACATCAATGTCCACTCCTGAGGTCTTATGTGTGGAGTCTGAACTGTATATTGACTTCCTTGTTGATGTTGGTAGTCAACTACTGCCCTCTTCTGCTGACGAAGCCTTTCCAAAAATAAGCAGCGGAGAGTTCCAGCGCGTGGGGACATCACACAACAGCCAGTGAGCTGGAAGCTGCAAATGTTGCTGAAGCATGGCAAGGGCGGCTGAAGCTGTAGCTGACTTTCTAAAATAAGCAGACAAACGGCGTACTTTCACTAGCAGATCCAGCAGCTCCAGGTAGCTTTTCAGTAAAATGTTGAACCACGAGGTTAAGCACATGGGCCAAGCAAGGTACGTGTGTCAGCTCACCTTGCCTCAGAGCCGCCACCAGGTTATGGCCATTGTCACACACGACCATGCCTGGCTTTAGGTTCAGCGGTGTCATCCAAACATCTGACTGCTCTTTCAGCGCTGTCCACAACTATTTTGCATTGTGCGGTTTGGGATTTATGCAGATTAGCTTCTGCAAAGCCTGTTGCTGCTTGGCTGAGGCAGTGCTGCAGTGTTTCCAGCTCCTGACTGATGCATTGATTTCAGACATGGAGGATGAAGATGAGAAGTAGGTGCAGGAGCTGTAGACTGTGGGGGCAACCATGATTGACATAGTGTTAGGGGTCGAGTTCCCGCCTCTGCACAGGGGGAATCTCGAGCCATCTTCGCTGCGGTCTCTCATTCTTCTCCTGCCGCAGTGGAGCCTGCTCAGTGGAGGCATCGGTCCCAGCATCATGCTCAGTCTGACACTGTGCAAAGGGTTACTGCTGCTTTTCCAGCTTCTGCCATTGTAGCCAGTACTGCTCAGCGGCAAGCAGACGTATTTGGGACTAAGTCCTGCTTTTCCCCTTCTGAGCATGCCCAGGGTAAGATCTCTCATTGGAGATCAAGGGTCACATGCTCAGGTACTGCAGCTATTCCCATTGGTACTCTAGGAGGGTCCTGAAGTTGCTCAAGTTCTGTGGCAGCTTCCCATTGGTCATTTTGGGAAGGCCCTGTAGTTGATGCAGCTATCAAAGGTGCGCATGACCGCACGGCCATGCGCTAGTTTCTTTCTGAGTTATGTTCTTTGCGCCAGTGTGGTCATGTGAGATTGTATTCAGGGACCCGGCTGAAATAAGCCCCTAGAATACGGGCACCTCTGGTGAGGAGATTGTGTGCATGCATGACCACTGACTGCTCTCTGATGGGCAGTTAGCCTGTGCTCCTGTGAAGTCTAACAGGGCGCAGTGCTTTCCTTTCACAGCTACTCTGTGAAGTAACAGAGCTGGTCTATACCACCAAATAGTGCCACCATTTACTAGCAGCAGGTTCCCCTGCACGGTGGACCCCGGGCTGCCAATGCATCAATAATAATAAACATCTATATTTACTCGGTGCGTTCCGTTTGCCCTAACAGATAGGGCCAGCAATCCTCGGCATGGGGAAGATGTGTTCCATCCCAAGGTCCGACTGGGTCCCGCCTTCCACTATGTTAACCCAGTGTGCCGTCAGTGAGATCTACCGTCCCTGCCCACAAGCACTTGTCCACGTGTCCGTGGTTAGGTGGACTTTCCCTGTAACAGGATTGTTGAGGGCACGGGTAATGTTGTGGGACACATGCTGGTGTATTGCCGGTAAGGCACACTGGGAGAAATAGTGGAGACTGGGGACCGAGTACCTTGGGACAGCCGCCGCCACCGCCATCAGGTTGTGGAAAGCTTCTGTCTCAACGAGTCTAAAAGGCAGCATTTTTAGCGCAAGCAGAAGTGAAATATTAGAATTTAGTACTGTGGCTTGAGGGGCATTGGCCGGGTATTTCCATTTGCATTCCAAAGACTTAGTTATAGACAATTGAAGGCTGTGCTGGGACAAGGACGTGGACGGGCTTGATGATGGTGCTGCTTGACTGTTGGCCACAACAAGTGCAGGGCCAGAGGCATCTTCACAGGCACGGTGTACTGGGAATTGGCTTCTCTGCCAAACAATGAAAGAAGAAGTGGTGTGACCTGCAGGCAGTGGTCCTGGAGCCTGGGGTTTGGCCCACAAAGTCGGGTGCTTTGCTGCCATGTGTCTGATCATGCTGGTGGTTTTGCTACTCCTGCTGATGCGGGCATGGCAGGTGCTGCAAATGGCCTGTTTGGGGTTATCGGCAGAGTCTTTAAAAAATAGCCAGACTGGGGAATATCCAACAGTTGGAATGGCAACTTCCCTCATGTTGGTGTTACGTGGAATGGATGCATGTCTTCTGTCTGTGGCCACCACACTCCTTTTTTCTGCATGTTGGGGTGATATGCCTCCTTACCCATGTGTTCTGCTGCCCTCGCTCTGCATGTCCTCCTGCCAGGTTGGGTCAGTCACATAGTCATCCACCACCTCGTCTTCCACATCCGCACCCTGCTCCTCCTCCTGACTTTCTGGCAATTGTGTCTCATCATTGTCCTCCTCTTCTGACACTTTCCCACCATAGCCTTTGGATGACCGGGGCTAGTCAAAGCTTTGGGCATCTCTACGTGCGATCTCAGATGTCCCCACTTCAAGTTGACTGGCCTATATTACTGAATCTTGAAATGGAAAACTGAACAGCTATTCAGAGTGTCCAAGTGTGGGATCAGTTGTCTCAGGGCACTCGGCATGGTGGGAGGAAGGAGGATCAGGGTGAGGAATATCCGGGCCACACTCACGGCTACTCCGACTTGACCATGTGGAAGACAAGGTAGTGGTGATGGCTAAGTGACTGGAAGCATTATCCGCTATCCAACCAACAACCATTTCACACTGCTCTGGCTTCAATAGTGGTTTGCTGCGGTCCCCTAGAAATTGAGACAGGAAGGTAGAGTGAGAAGATGTGGGTCTTTGTTTTTGCCCACCTTCACCTTAGCCACGGCCTTGTCCTCTGCATGCACCATCATCATCACGTCCACTTCCCCATCCCTTGCAATTTGCATTGCCCATTTTAAATAAACTACTGCACTATTTCAAATCCTCAAAACAAATATATTTATTAGTAGCAAAATAATATCTGAACAGTATGCCTGCAAATCTACGATTTTTCCAACCCAAACACCAGGCAGGCCTCAACCTGATAGAACAGACTGTATTCGATTTTTGGGGGCTTTTTTGTGAAGTAAATTTATGCTAAATAGTGCTGTATAGAATTACAGTATCAGACAGCAAAAAAAGAGGTACACCGGCCTACAATGGCCAAACTTGGACCACGCAGATATATGACGGCTGTAACGGAAATACCACAATGGCAAATATGTGGCCGTTTTTTATATGCTAAATAGTGCTGTATAGAATTAGAGTATCAGACAGCAAGAAAAGGGGTACACTGGCCTGCAATGAGCAAACTTGGAGCACACAGATATATGACGGCTGTCTCAGAAATACCACACTGGCAAATATGTGGCCTTTTTTTGCAGGATAAGAGACATATGGGGGCCTGTATGGATAGCTGGGGGGCAGGATGGATATCTGGGGCCAGGGCTGCAGATATTGGGGCTAGGCTAGGCAAGGGACATGGAGGGTCAGGCTGGGGCATATTATAAAATAAAGGGTGCCAGGCTGGCTGAGTTTACTAAATAAAAAGGGCCAGGGGGAGGGACTTAATTACTGTTGGGGGCCAGAATGAGGAATATGCTGTATTAGTTTAAGGTGACAAGTGGGGAGCATAATTTACAGTATTGCGGATCCAATTAGGGATATTATTACTACTGTCATATATTTTACTTTTTCTGAAACTGTTTTCCATGGAGGGAGCAAAATGAGGGTCCTGTTACTGTGCAGTGTTAGATCAAGGGGATCAATATCGTCTTGACTATAATAGTCCTCAGAAAAAAACAATTATAAAAATAGGTCAATCTGAGGACAGACGAAAAAAGTGTAGAATATGTAACTTTATTTGATAGTTTCTTCAAAATATAAGCATCTTCAACCAGACAAGCAAAATGCCAACGTTTCGGCCTCAAAGACGGCCTTTTTCACGGCAATTTATCTATAAACATGTCACAAAATCAAATGAATGTCACATTTTCATAACATAATACAAGTATCAAATCCGAAGTACATATCAATTAATATTGCCATTGATATATATATATGTATACAAATAATATTAATCATAACTGGGATAATCTCTTCTGGATATAATAAGTCACTCTCCAATTTTTTCTATTATTAAAGAAAAACAAGATTAAAAAAACAGGAAAAGAAAAAACCTTGACATAGAGATTGTAATAGCAACTTGCATGTGACAATAAATCATATAATGTTCCAAGAAGACCAGTAATACAACTTAAAAGGATCAGAGTACGTCCAGTGAATAAGATAGAAAGGAGATACAGTCCAAGATTTACCTGAATGTCGGTATAGGAAATTGTGCTGTGGAAAATAGAATATATGGCGATAAGTGCTTGAAGCAAAGGAATCCAGTGAAAAGAATACCGGCAGAGCAAAACACATACCTGAAAATAGGAGATAATTGGCATATGGCAACCCGGATACAGCCGGCAAGGTGCGTGGTGTGGTGTGCAGTGTGGCACTATATCTCTTTTTTTACTTCATCTGACATAGTGTAGAAGGCTGGGAAAAAAGTGGTGAAAGTGCTCTGAAAGCAATCAGTTATTGATGACTGTGTGTTATTTTTTGCAAAGACGAGCCCTGGCTGCAAGAAGTGATGGCAGTCTGTGCTCGATGAAGAAGAAAAGCGAAGACGAAGGACTTCAACTACAGACGTCACTGGTGAGTCAGTCTATTACATGTACACGCACACTATACTGTCATGAATCCCAATGGCTAGGGATAGCACAGGACAAGCAAAGTACAAATATATTACGGACGAGCTCTAGGGTGATGGAACCTGGGCTGACCGCTGCCCTACGCCTGACAAACGCAACTAGAGATAGCCAGGGAGCGTGCCTACGTTGGTTCTAGACGCCACGCACCAGCCTAAGAGCTAACTAGCACTGCAGAGAAAATAAAGACCTCACTTGCCTCCAGCGGAATGAACCCCAAAAGATATAGTTGCCCCCCACATGTATTGACGGTGAAATGAGAGGAAGGCACACACATAGAGATGATATATATAGTTTTAGCAAATTGAGGCCCGCTGTAAACTAGAAAGCAGAACGATACAAAAGGGGACTGAGCGGTCAGCAAAAAACCCTAATCAAAAAAACCATCCTGAGATTACAAGAACCCATGTGCCAACTCATGGCACATGGGGAGAACCTCAGTCCACTAGAGCTACCAGCTAGCATAGAGACATAATAAGCAAGCTGGACAAAAAACCAAACAACTGAAAATCAGCACTTAGCTTATCCTGAAAGATCTGGGAGCAGGTAGGCAGGAACCAAACAGAGCACATCTGAATACATTGATAGCCGGCAAGGGAAATGACAGAAAGGCCAGGTAAAATAGGAAACACCCAGCCACTGATGGACAGGTGGAAACCAAAGGCCGCAACCCACCAAAGTCACCCAGTACCAGCAGTAACCACCAGAGGTAGCCCACAAACAGAATCCACAACAGTACCCCCCCCCTTGAGGAGGGGTCACCGAACCCTCACGAGAACCCCCAGGGCGATCAGGGTGAGCTCTATGGAAGGCGCGGACCAAATCAGTCGCATGAACATCGGAGGCGACAACCCAGGAATTATCCTCCTGACCATAACCCTTCCACTTAACCAAATACTGGAGTTTGCGTCTGGAAACACGAGAATCCAAGATCTTCTCAACAACATACTCCAATTCTCCCTCCACCAGCACCGGAGCAGGAGGCTCAACCAAAGGAACAACGGGCACCTCATACCTCCGCAACAACGACCGATGGAACACATTATGAATAGCAAACGATGCTGGGAGATCCAAACGAAAAGATACAGGGTTAAGAATCTCCGAGATCCTATAAGGACCGATGAACCGAGGCTTGAACTTAGGAGAAGAGACCTTCATAGGGACAAAACGAGAAGACAACCACACCAAATCCCCAACAAGAAGTCGGGGACCCACGCGGCGACGGCGATTAGCAAACTGCTGAGTCTTCTCCTGAGATAACTTCAAATTGTCTACCACCTGATTCCAAATCTGATGTAGCCTGTCCACCACCACGTCCACTCCAGGACAATCCGAAGGCTCCACCTGACCAGAGGAAAAACGAGGATGAAACCCCGAATTACAAAAAAAAGGAGAGACCAACGTGGCCGAACTAGCCCGATTATTAAGAGCAAATTCGGCCAGTGGCAAAAAAGCAACCCAGTCATCTTGATCAGCAGAAACAAAACACCTCAAATAAGTTTCCAAGGTCTGATTAGTTCGCTCCGTCTGGCCATTCGTCTGAGGATGGAATGCAGACGAGAAAGACAAATCAATGCCCATCTTGGCACAAAACGTCTGCCAAAATCTAGACACAAACTGGGATCCCCTGTCAGAAACGATATTCTCCGGAATCCCATGCAAACGAACCACGTTCTGAAAAAATAAAGGGACCAACTCAGAGGAGGAAGGCAACTTAGGCAAGGGCACCAAATGAACCATCTTAGAAAAGCGGTCACACACAACCCAGATAACGGACATTTTCTGTGAAACCGGGAGATCAGAAATAAAATCCATGGAAATGTGCGTCCAAGGCCTCTTCGGGATGGGCAAGGATAACAACAATCCACTGGCCCGAGAACAGCAAGGCTTAGCTCCAGCACACACTTCACAAGACTGCACAAAGGTACGCACATCCCTAGACAAGGAAGGCCACCAAAAAGACCTGGCCACCAAGTCTCTAGTACCAAATATTCCAGGATGACCAGCCAACACAGAAGAATGGACCTCGGAGATGACTCTACTGGTCCAATCATCCGGAACAAACAGTCTTTCTGGTGGACAACGATCCGGTTTATCCACCTGAAACTCCTGCAATGCACGTCGCAAGTCTGGGGATACGGCGGACAATATTACCCCATCCCTAAGGATACCAGTAGGCCCAGAGTCTCCAGGAGAGTCAGGCACAAAACTCCTGGAAAGAGCATCTGCCTTCACATTCTTTGAACCTGGCAGGTATGAAACCACGAAATTGAAACGAGAAAAAAACAACGACCAACGAGCCTGTCTAGGATTCAAACGCCTGGCAGACTCAAGGTAAATGAGATTCTTGTGATCAGTCAAGACCACCACACGATGTTTAGCACCCTCAAGCCAATGACGCCACTCCTCAAATGCCCACTTCATGGCCAAAAGCTCCCGATTACCCACATCATAATTGCGCTCGGCGGGCGAGAATTTTCTAGAGAAGAATGCACATGGCTTCATCACCGAGCCATTAGAACTTCTCTGTGACAAAACCGCCCCCGCTCCAATCTCGGAAGCATCAACCTCAACCTGAAAAGGAAGTGAAACATCTGGTTGACACAACACAGGAGCAGAAGAAAACCGGCGCTTAAGTTCCTGAAAGGCCTCCACGGCCGCAGGAGACCAATCAGCAACATCAGCACCCTTTTTAGTCAAATCAGTCAAAGGTTTAACAATACTGGAAAAATTAGCAATGAACCGACGATAAAAATTAGCAAACCCCAAGAACTTCTGAAGGCTCTTAACAGATGTAGGTTGTGTCCAGTCACAAATCGCCTGAACCTTGACGGGATCCATCTCAATAGTAGAAGGAGAAAAAATGTACCCCAAAAAAGAAATCTTCTGGACTCCGAAGAGACACTTTGAGCCCTTCACAAACAGAGAATTGGCCCGCAGAACCTGAAACACCTTCCTGACCTGTAGAACATGAGACTCCCAGTCATCAGAAAACACCAAAATATCATCCAAATACACAATCATAAACTTATCCAGATATTCACGGAAAATATTGTGCATAAAGGACTGAAAGACTGACGGAGCATTGGAGAGTCCAAAAGGCATTACCAAATACTCAAAATGGCCCTCAGGCGTATTAAATGCGGTTTTCCACTCATCACCCTGTTTTATCCGCACCAGATTATACGCACCGCGAAGATCTATCTTAGTGAACCACCTAGCCCCCTTAATGCGAGCAAACAAATCAGTCAATAATGGCAATGGATACTGATACTTGACTGTAATCTTATTCAGAAGGCGATAATCTATACAAGGCCTCAGGGAACCATCTTTTTTTGCCACAAAAAAAAACCTGCTCCCAGAGGGGACGAAGATGGACGAATATGTCCCTTTTCCAAGGACTCCTTAATATAATTCTGCATAGCAGTATGCTCTGGCAGTGACAGATTAAATAAACGACCCTTAGGGAACTTACTGCCAGGAATCAATTCTATAGCACAGTCACAATCTCTATGCGGAGGGAGCGAATTGAGCTTAGGCTCCTCAAAAACATCCCTATAGTCAGACAAAAACGCAGGGATCTCAGAAGGAGTAGATGAAGCGATTGAAATCGGAGGTGCATCATCATGAACCCCCTGACATCCCCAGCTTAACACAGACATTGTTTTCCAGTCCAGGACAGGATTATGAGTTTGTAACCATGGCAGACCAAGCACTAGTACATCATGTAAATTATAAAGTACAAGGAAGCGAATCACCTCCTGATGAACGGGAGTCATGCGCATGGTCACTTGTGTCCAATACTGTGGTTTATTCATAGCCAATAATGTAGAGTCAATTCCCTTCAGAGGAATAGGAACTTCCAGAGGTTCCAGACTAAAACCGCAGCGTTTAGCAAATGACCAATCCATAAGACTCAGGGCAGCGCCCGAATCCACATAGGCATCGACGGAAATGGAAGACAGTGAAAAAATCAGAGTCACAGACAAAATGAACTTAGGCTGCAGAGTACCAATGGCAAAAGATTTATCAACCCTTTTTGTGCGTTTAGAGCATGCTGATATAACATGAGCTGAATCACCACAATAGAAACACAATCCATTTTTCCGCCTATAATTTTGCCGTTTACTTCTGGACTGAATTCTATCACATTGCATAGTCTCAGGTGCCTGTTCAGAAGACACCGCCAACTGGTGCACGGGTTTGCGCTCCCGTAAACGCCGATCAATCTGAATGGCCATAGCCATAGACTCATTCAGACCTGTAGGCGTAGGGAACCCCACCATAACATCCTTAATGGCCTCAGAAAGACCATTTCTGAAGTTTGCAGCCAGGGCGCACTCATTCCACTGAGTAAGCACCGACCATTTCCGAAACTTCTGACAATATATCTCCGCTTCATCATGCCCCTGAGAGAGGGCTAATAAAGCCTTTTCAGCCTGAATCTCCAGGTTAGGTTCCTCATAGAGCAATCCCAATGCCAGAAAAAACGCATCCACACTGAGCAATGCAGGATCCCCTGGTGCCAATGCAAATGCCCAATTCTGAGGGTCGCCCCGCAGGAAAGATATTACAATCTTGACCTGTTGAGCAGGGTCTCCAGAGGAGCGAGATTTTAAAGAAAGAAACAATTTACAATTGTTCCTGAAATTCAGGAAGGTAGATCTATCTCCAGAAAAGAACTCTGGAATAGGAATTCTAGGTTCAGACATGGGAGTGTGAACAACAAAATCCTGTATGTTTTGAACTTTTGCCGCGAGATTACTCAGGCTGGAAGCCAAACTCTGGACATCCATGTTAAACAGCTAAGATCAGAGCCATTCAAGGGTTAAGAGGAGGTAAGAAGCAGCTAGACAGCAATTAAGGGCTAGGCAGCAAAACTCTGAAGGGAAAAAAAAAAAAAAAATTTCCCTTAAACACTTCTCTTTCTCCTGCTTCAGCCCAAACAATTAACACTTTGTGGGCCGGCTATACTGTCATGAATCCCAATGGCTAGGGATAGCACAGGACAAGCAAAGTACAAATATATTACGGACGAGCTCTAGGGTGATGGAACCTGGGCTGACCGCTGCCCTACGCCTGACAAACGCAACTAGAGATAGCCAGGGAGCGTGCCTACGTTGGTTCTAGACGCCACGCACCAGCCTAAGAGCTAACTAGCACTGCAGAGAAAATAAAGACCTCACTTGCCTCCAGCGGAATGAACCCCAAAAGATATAGTTGCCCCCCACATGTATTGACGGTGAAATGAGAGGAAGGCACACACATAGAGATGATATATATAGTTTTAGCAAATTGAGGCCCGCTGTAAACTAGAAAGCAGAACGATACAAAAGGGGACTGAGCGGTCAGCAAAAAACCCTAATCAAAAAAACCATCCTGAGATTACAAGAACCCATGTGCCAACTCATGGCACATGGGGAGAACCTCAGTCCACTAGAGCTACCAGCTAGCATAGAGACATAATAAGCAAGCTGGACAAAAAACCAAACAACTGAAAATCAGCACTTAGCTTATCCTGAAAGATCTGGGAGCAGGTAGGCAGGAACCAAACAGAGCACATCTGAATACATTGATAGCCGGCAAGGGAAATGACAGAAAGGCCAGGTAAAATAGGAAACACCCAGCCACTGATGGACAGGTGGAAACCAAAGGCCGCAACCCAGTACCAGCAGTAACCACCAGAGGGAGCCCACAAACAGAATCCACAACACTATACACTCTATAGAGATCTCCTGTGTACAATATCTCTGGTGATCACTATATTACCTGTACACTGACACTTTATACAGAGTTCCTGTGTATAATGTCATTGGTGATCACTGTATTACCTGTACACTGAGACTATACACATAACTTCTGCGTATAAGGTCAGTTGTGATCACTGTATTACTTGAACATTGACACTATACAATGAGCTCCTGTGTATAATGTCACTGGTGATCACAATATTACCTGTACACTATAAACTGTATACAGAGCTCCTGTGTATAATGTCACCTGTGATCACCCCTTCACCCCGAAGCCTGTTTTCAACTTCCTGACCAGGCCATTTTTTTCCATTCTGACTACTGTCACTTTATGAGGTCATAACTCTGAAACACTTCAATGGATCCTAGTGATTCTGAGAATGTTTTCTCGTGACTAGTGTTGAGCATTCCGATACCGCAAGTATTGGGTATCGGCCGATACTTGCGGGTATCGGAATTCCGATACCGAGATCCGATACTTTTGTGATATCAGGAATCGGTATCGGGATTAATATCAATGTGTAAAAGAAAGAATTAAAATAAAAAATAAGGATATACTCACCTCTCCGACGCAGCCTGCACCTTACCGAGGAAACCGGCAGCCTTCTTTGCTTAAAATGCGCACGTTTACTGCCTTCCGTGACATCACGGCTTCTGATTGGTCGCGTGCCGCCCATGTGACCGTGACGCGACCAATCACAACAAGCCGTGACGTAATTTTCAGGTCCTGAATGCCTAATTCTAGGCATTCAGGACCTGAAAATTACGTCACGGCTTCTGATTGGTCGCGTGCCGCCCATGTGACCGCGACGCGACCAATCACAACAAGCCGTGACGTAATTTTCAGGTCCTGAATGCCTAATTCTAGAATTAGGCATTCAGGAGCTGAAAATTACATCACGGCTTGTTGTGATTGGTCGTGTCGCGGTCACATGGGTGGCACGCGACCAATCAGAAGCCATGACGTCACGGAAGGCAGTAAACGCGCGCATTTTAAGCAAAGAAGGCTGCCGGTTCCCTCGATAAGGTGCAGGCTGCGTCGGAGAGGTGAGTATATCAATATTTTTTATTTTAATTCTTTATTTTACACATTAATATGGATCCCAGGGCCTGAAGGAGAGTTTCCACTCCTTCAGACCCTGGGAACCATCAGGGATACCGTCCGATACTTGAGTCCCATTGACTTGTATTGGTATCGGGTATCGGTATCGGATTAGATCCGATACTTTGCCGGTATCGGCCGATACTTTCCGATACCGATACTTTCAAGTATCGGACAGTATCGCTCAACACTACTCGTGACATATTGTACTCAATGATAGTGGTAACATTTCTTCGATACGACTTATGGTTATTTGTAAAAAAAATGGAAATTTAGCAAAAATTTAGAAAATTTAGCAATTTTTGAACTTTTAATTTTTATGCCCTTAAATCAGAGAGATGTGTCACAAAAATTAGTTCATAAATAACATTTCCCACATGTGTACTATACATGAGCACAATTTTGGAACTAAAATATTTTTTGGTCAGGAAGTTATAAGGGTTAAAAGTTGACCTGCGATTGTTCATTTTTTCAATAAAATTTAGGAAACCATTTTTTTTAGGGACCACCTCACACTTGAAGTTACTTTGAGGGGTCTATATAACAGAAAATACCCAAAAGTGACACCATTCCAAAAATTGCACCCCTCAAGGTACTCAAAACCACATTCAAGAAGTTTTTTAACCCTTCGGGTGTTTCACAGGAGCTGAAGCAATGTGGAAGGAAAAAAATGAACATTTAACTTTTTAGTCACAAAAATGATCATTCGGCAACAATTTGTTTATTTTCAAAAGGGTAAAAGGAGAAAATGATCCACTTAAATTGGTGAGAAATTTCTCCTGAATACACCGATACCTGATATGTGGGGGACAACCACTGTTTTGGCACAGCAGGGAATGGTCTGTGGGCGTCATGTTGCATTTGCAGAGCCCCTGATGTGCCTAAACAGTGGAATTTTCCCAAAAGTGACCCCATTTTGGAAAGTAGACCTCCCAAGGAATTTACTTAGATATGTGGTGAGCACCGTAAACCTCCAAGTGCCTCACAGAAAATTATAACATTGAGTCATGAAAATAAAAAAAATCAAATTTTTTCCACAAAAATGATTTTTAGCCCCAATTTTTTTTATTTTCATAAAGGTAACGGGAGAAAATAAACCACTAAAGTTGTTGCACATTTTCTCCTGAATACTCCGATACCCCATATATTGGGGAAAACCACTGTTTGTTGCACAGCAGGGCTCAGAATGGAAGGAGTGACGTTTTGGATTGCAGACTTTGATGGAATGGTCTGCGGACATCATGTTGCATTTGCAGAGCCCCTGGTGTGCCTTAGCAGTGAAAATCCTCCACAATTGACCCCATTTTGGAAACTACACCTCTGAAGAAATGTATCTAGAGTCATAGTTTTATAGTAATAACTATAATGCTTTTGGTTTTAGTGTATGAATTTATAATGTGGCGGAATGTGTAAGATGTGCTCGGTCAATCAGATTATAGATGAGTTGTGTCAAAAGTGTATAAACTAATTTTTTTAATTTGTTGACATGTGGTTCGCTTTGAAAAAATCCTTAATGCAAAGGCCAGGTTTCTCAGAGCAGGTTTCACAATGGTAAGTTGTGTCCTTTCGGATTCCCCTCTTGGAGCATACTTTGCACTGTTTTTGTGATCAGCCTGTCCTCGCTGCTTGGGAAACCTGTCCTGGGAAATGTTGACCTGGACAATACGGGCACTATCAGATTCAGAATTACTGGGGCCCTCATCCCCCCGACTGCCAAACATTAGGGCCTTGATGACTTCCTCCTGAAACTGAAGGTATTGCCTGCAAATCGGGACAGCACAAAAGCATTGTACAGTGCCATCTGTACAATGTGCACGGGCAATTTTTTGTACCATACTTTGGCTTTACGCATGGCACTGTATCGTTGGAGGACCTGATCTGAAAGATCCACACCCCCCATGTACCGATTGTAATCCAAGATACAATCTGGCTTTCGGACTTGTGTTGTGGTCCCACGAACAGTGACAAGGATGCTGTTGTCACGGTGTATGGTGGTCATGATAAGGACATCCCTTTTATCCTTATACTTGACCACCAGCATGTTGTTGCTGCGTTGGGCTCTTCTTTTCCCTTTTCTCTGCATTTGCCCAATTAGCGGCTTAGGGAGGCCTCGCTGATTTTTTCGCATGGTGCCACATGCAGCTGTACCTCTGGCAGAGAGGGCCTTGAAGAGTGGGATGCTGGTGTAAAAGTTATCAATGTAGATGTGATGATAATCTTTATCCAGCAGTGGGTGCAGCAATTCCCACACAATTCTCCCACTCAGGGGGCATTCAGGGGTGTTAATTTGGGTGTCCTTCCACTCGTAGACCCTAAATCTGTGGGTGTACCCTGAAGTACTCTTGCACAGTTTGTACAGCTTTATTCTGTACCTGGACCTCTTACTGGGCAGGTATTGTTGGAATTTTAGCCTCCCTTTGAAGTGAACGAGAGATCCATCAATAGTGATGTCTCTCTGTGGTATGTACGCCTCAGCAAATTTTCTGCTGAAGTGTTCAACCACCGGCCGAATTTTATATAGATGATCAAAGTTAGGATTGTCTCGGGGAGGACACTGCGCATTATCACTAAGGCTTGCGTCACACTAGCGAGTTTTATGGACGTATGAGCGCAGAAAATACGTCCGTAAAATATGCATTACACACGGCCCAATGAATCTCTATGGGGCTGCTCCTATCAGCCGTATTATACGCATCCGTAATATACGGTCTTGTACGGCCATACAAAATCACAGCATGCTGCATTTGTCACCGTATTGCGCAAAAAATACGCTAATGAAAGTCTATGGGGGCGAGAAAAATACTGAATGCATATGGACCATGCGTGTGACTTGCGAGAAATACGCTACACTCTGGCAGGTGCCAGGAAATGTCCCAAGCCCTCAATCAGGAAGCTGAGACATGCTAATAAGCTCAAAAAGCCAGACAGGGAACCAGGAAGTCTGCTGCACGCCTCCACGGAGTGAGAATCAGCATGGCTACCATCATCAATGTGGACATGCTAATTATTTTGGTGCAAGAAAGGCCAGTCATTTGGGACCAGAGAGATCCCAACTATGCCAACAGGGCCCAAAAAGAGGCAGCATGGAGGAGTATATGTGGGTCCCTATTCCCACATTATGACCAGCAGCCACGTGAGGCACAGAGACAAATAAGTAAGTACACTCATGTTTGTAAATTGTTTTTAATGTGAAACAGCCGTACCTAACTCCTTTGAAGCATTTTTCCTCAAATTGATATTAATTTCATATAGTAATTTATGTAACACCATTAAGTCCATGGTGCGGGACATGAAAAATGGGTAAAATACAGGGTTCTTACACATGTCCCTTACAGTGTTCAGCCTAAAAAATACATACTGTTATAGAGGGTAGCGGACTCTGTCCTTGTGGCCTTACATTCTAATATGTTGTCTTTTTCAAAATAATATTTAATATATTCAACAAATGCAGCTTCCTAGGCTACACTGAAATCTGTGTATTCAATTACACCTTGTGTGACCACTGTGCATAATGGTGTAATACATTTTTTTATTCTATTTTGTTGCAGTGGATGATGTGATGACAAGATGGCGGAGCATCCGAGATCAATATAGGAGGGAGAGGCAGCAGCGTGACAGGAGTGGGTCAGGCGCACCTCCTAAAAAAAAAAAGTACATATATTATGATCAATTGACTTTCTTGAATCCCAGTATGGACCTCAGACCGTAAGTACAAACCTTCACAACACATTACACATATGTTTAGACTGGTCAGACATTTATGTATTTTTTTATTTCCTACATACTTTCATAACAGAACACAGTCTAACCTCACTGAGAGGGAGACAGGGTCGGATTCTGAGGTGGTCATAGACCCAGTTGGGGAAAGAGGAGAGGTGGCTGGTCCATCCTCAGATGTGTCATGCTCAGTCCCTCCAGGATCCTCGTCTACCACCCATCCAGCTCCAGCAGCACCTGGCCAAGATGGTGCCCCACCAACAACATCAGCAGCAGCACAAGCAAGCCAGGATGATCCTGCCAACAGGAGCAGCCCTACTGTTGCACTAGAGCGCTCACCACAGGCTGCAGTGATGTTACAGCGTGCTCATCGCAGAAGAGAGTTCCTCCAAAGAAGGAGAAATGTTGATGCTGGGGTGTTGAACTACCTTGCAAGGGTTACTGAGGATGATGGTGAGGAGGACTTTACGAGGAGCCTGGCCCAGTACTTACGTCCCATAGAGCGTGAGGTGAGACTTCATGTGAGAAGGTGCATTCAAATTCTTATTGATGCATTCACCCCCCCAAATGACTCATATGAGCTTATGGAGTCTATTGAGAGTTGGCAGATGTCATCACATAATCTCCTGCGGCTGCAAAGATGTCAACAGGTGCATGCTCAACAGGGATTTGAAGCACCCTCTCCACGTCAGCCTACACCTCAACCCCTACC
This sequence comes from Ranitomeya variabilis, assembly GCF_051348905.1. Classification (NCBI taxonomy): domain Eukaryota; kingdom Metazoa; phylum Chordata; class Amphibia; order Anura; family Dendrobatidae; genus Ranitomeya; species Ranitomeya variabilis. The sequence goes on along the minus strand of NC_135235.1, from coordinate 324,982,554 downwards.
CACACCAAACCCACCATGGCAAACTCAGTACCATATGCCAGACTACCATCAACCTTCCCAATATGGCCACTTGTCCAGACCCAGTGCTGGAGGCTGGTCCCAACCTGGGTTTGGACGACATGGCCATATTGGGGTTGGATATGATTCCCGGCCATATTTTACCCAACCTGAGAGACTTGGTCAGATTCCTTATGGCCATTACCCAACTGGCCCACATGAGTCAAGGCCGAATTTTCCTCCGGCCTACACATCATCCACACAGGGTGAAGGACAATTGGGCCAACAAAGGCCACCTGACCAGGACCCAGACCTACCCCCATCTCCACCACCTACTTACCAAAATCTGTGATTTGGTTCTGTTGCTTTTGTGTTTGGTGAACAAAACCATGTGTTATTTATGTTAGTGCTGTCCTAGCATTTTGTTATGCTTTTCAAGTTATCTCCAAAAAATAAGCCAACTTGGATTGGCAGGAAAAACAAAAAAAAGCTTGACCAAAAAAAAAGGCTTTGGCGGTAATTAAAATATATCGTTTAAAGCCTAATTAGGTTTGTGATACAATCATTCTGACATCACACACACACATGTTATGTTCCAAACCATATGTGAATTAAGTAAATACAACACACAAAGTTTATATTCGGTTTTTTTTAGTTTTGTTAAACTTAGAATATATTTTCAAAGGAAAATAATCATACATGCGCAACTGCATAATCTTGCCAGGTAGTGGCACCATGAGGAGATACAAAATAATTTGTGAATACATCCCTAACTTTAAGACCAGAAAGGGGACGGCGCGGAGGAGGGCCATATGGTGTTGGCCGAATCACATTGCTCAACAGGTGTTCACCAATATCAGCTGTGTAACAATCATGTATGCGGGTAAAATTGTGCAACATAACACATGCTTTTATGACTTCATTGACTGTAGCCTCACTGAGCTGAATGGCAGACTGGAGAACACGCCATTTTGCCACCAGAATCCCAAATGCGCGCTCCACCAGTCTCCGCGCCCTGGAAAGCCGCAAATTAAAGACCCTCCGCTGGTGGTCCAGGTTGCGCCGGGGATAAGGCCTCATGATGTGCCTCGTCAGTTGGAATGCCTCATCTCCAACAAGAACAAAAGGCACTGCTTCCGCATTGGAGCCTGGGAGTTTTTGTGGTGGTGGGAGGTCTAACTGGTTGTCACGTAGCGGCCGACCCATAATGGACGAATTGAAGACCCTAGAGTCTCCAGTTCGCCCATAGGCCCCAATGTCTACAATTTTAAACCTGTAGTTACTGTCAACTACAGCTAACAGAACTACAGAGAAAAACTGCTTATAATTGTAGAATTGGGAGCCAGAGTTCGGCGGCTTACGTACCCTGATATGTTTCCCATCCACAGCTCCAATGCAGTTAGGGAAGTCACAAGTGGCCTGGAAGCCACTGGCTATTTTGAGCCAATCCTCCTGTTTTGGCTCAGGCATAACAAGTTCCTGAAGTTTAGCCCATATTTGACTACAGGTTGACCGCACAATGCCCGATATTGTTGAGCGCCCAATCAGAAACTCCAGGTGTAGTCCCGCATACGACAAGCCAGTGGACAGGAAGCTGAAAGGAATACAAAAATTATATTAGGTATGTAACAAGAGTAAAAAAAAAACATGAAGAAGCAGAAGTAGATAGGATATTTTTGGAAGCATTACTAACACTGTAAAATTGAACATTTACATAGGGTACTTTACTATAACATTAAACACAGTTTGGTTGATCTGCTTGTGCCCTAATGTACACATATACTTGAAAAAACCTTCTAGAACACAACACATAAAAAAAATCATCAACATACAGTATGTAAGGAGAAGACCCTTCTCTGCGGATATGGCTTTGCGCATCCTTGTGTCCTGATAGGTGATACCTGGACGTAAGATCTCCAACAAGATATCAAAGGTACTGATGGTCATGCGACAGTACAGATAGAACTTGTCAGGATGTGACCTCAAAGCTGTATAGAGCCTCTCAAAATGTCCTTTATTGAGGCGTTGGGTCAATAGAGGATGCACCCACAATCTTCGTCTCCTCCTTCGCGGATCTACAATCACAGGATATGGCTGGCCAAAGCAACGCAACAACACCCAGTGAAACAACACCCGCTGAGTTGTGCTTAAAGACAGATAGTCAGACATGTTTTGAAGGTAATACCAACACACCCAAAAGAAGCACACCAACTAAATGGCCTGATGGGAGGGTGCCACCTGTTGTAGAGAGCTTAAATAGCGTTGTTGATGATGATTTAAATTCTTTGCAGGCCAGAAAACTGTTAAATGTCCATTTTGTGATGTTGCATGAAAAATATGCATTACGGATCCCATACGGATCCCACACGCAACACTACTTGCGCAAAATACGCGACCACACCTTGGCAACGGATTACCTACGGAACACTATTTCTGGGACTTTTCTGCGTATTACGGCCGTATTACGGCCGTGAAAAACGGACCGTATTGTCTTACGCCTAGTGTGACACCGGCCTAAAATGCAAAAATCTTTGGATCCCTTCAAATCGTGTCCTTTTCATGGCCATGCGGAATACTGGTGTACTGTAGAGAATATCAGTACTCCAGTACTGACGAACCTCTGTTTTTTTTATTAAGCCCACATGCAGCACAATTCCCCAAAATGTCATCATCTCTGCTGCATTTACGGGGGTACATCAGGCGTATGATGACGTGGGATTTTGGGTGATAAATTGCTGTGCATACAGGTTCGTCTGGGCCACAATATGATATATTATTTCCTCACTGAAAAAGAATTTGAAGAGCTCAATTTCAGTGAGGCCAGTGGTGTCAAACTAGATTCCTAAGCTACTGCTGAAATCCGGAATGACGGGCTGAACATTTTTGGGGGTGCAATCCATACGGGATCGATTGCTGCTGGAGTTTCCTGGGTCCTAGGGCGCCTTGTTGGGGGTCCTTCCTCACCAGATAAGGAGGATGAGGAGGAAGAGGAGGAGGAGGAAGAGAGGAATGTGGGATCTTCCTCACTGGCTGAATCCGTGTCGGACGCAAAGATGGCGTAAGCCTCCTCTAGTGACTAGCGCCTTGTTGACAAATGGGCCAGTTTTATTTTTTCCCAAACCCCAGGGATGTGTATGTAAGTGGTGCTTTTACACGTGTAATGTGTGGGGCTTGTGTATAGGGTACTCTTTATTATAACAGAACAGAGAAAAAAGAAGTAGAGAGGTAAAATGTAGAAGAAAAAATGTAAAGAAAAATCAGATTTTAAAAAAAAGTTTGTATAAAAAAAGACATTCACTACACTAATGCCCTCCCTATAAATTCATCCGACGCAAATTCTTTTTTACAAAAGAAAAACGGACATCACCAACAATGTGACGCACTCTCCCCTAATGCACTCACTAAAAAGTTAATCAACGCATCTAATTCTTTTCTTTTACAAAAGAAAAACGGACGTCACCAACAATGTGACGTACGCTCCCCTAATGCACTTTTTATGCAAAAAAAAGCTACCTCCCTACCTATAACACTACTCTGTACTTTTTTTTTTCTAAAACAAGATCGGTCATCACTAACGCTGTGATGCCAGCTGTACTAACACGCTACCACTAAAACTACGCTGTACAATTTTTTTTTCTCTAAAAGAAGATCGGTCGTCACTAACGATGTGACACCGGCTACGCTACCTTGCTATGTCTAAAACTATGCTGTACTAACTACTATTATTTTTTTTCTCAAAAAACTTGGTCGTCGCTTAGTGTAATGATTATAAGGGATAACTCAGGAGACTCTTTGCATGGAACAAGACAACTACAGGACACAGTTTTATAAGTGGTAAAGTCTATATTATCACATGGTGATTCAAACTGGTGCAGAGAGAAACTCAAGTCCACACCACTTAGTGTAAATATTAAATGCAGCTTGACAGTCTATAGGAAACTTCAGAGGAAAATGCAATCACGCAGAAAGTCTATGAAGCACGATTATCCTTGAGGATACTTGACACAAATAAGTCCTTGGTAGTCCAAACACAGATAGATATGCTTATAAGGCAGTTCAAATAATATCTTAGCACAACCAGGGAGGCCTGGGTAAAAGTCTCAGGTTTAAGCAGAGCAGCAACAGCTTACATGTCCAGCAAATGCAGATGGACACAAACACAAGCAGCCAGATGGAGGATTACTGGAAACCGATGTATACAGCAGAAACTCAGAGCAGAGTAACAGGATCTCCACACAGGTTCACAGGAGCAGGTGCAGGTGCAAAGCCAGGGAGTCGTCAGGAGCTGGATGCAAGGCAGAATAGTCTAGCACAGACTGAAGGCTGGGGTGGAGTTTTATAGCAGGAAGACACAGTGCAGATGAGACCAAAGACACCATCTTGGAAAAGGGCAGTAATGCACAAAAGGTAATAAAAATGTTCAGAGTCCTGACATTTAGACTCATTTAGACTGCGATGTCCGCTACACTAACTAACTAAAAAAAGAAAAAGCCCTGTGGCGCAGTCTCTGATCAGCAGCGATACTGATCAAAGTGCTGCGGACACAGGAAGAGCACGAATGCTCTCGGCAGGATGCCGCGCACAGGAAAAAAGCGCAAAAAAGTGCGCAAAAAATCAATTGGAGGGAGGAGAGGGAGGGGGGTACTGGAACAGGGAGGGCGGATGGGAAAGGGGACGTCAAACACTGACGCTGTCTACGGTACTTTGCTGAGCCTGAAACTACACTGTACTTACTACGATTACACAGGTCAACAAAAAAAAAAGAATTTTTCTGGTGTCCAAAATATTTTAATGAATTTGGGGTGTTTTTGGGGTGCTGATTCTGAATATGTCATCAGTTTTGCCAGATTGGCTCAAGTTTTTGAGATTTTTGGTATCTTATTTATAGCACTTGTTATCATGATGACTGTTATTTCTGTGCAGTGCAAGTGCAAGGATTCAATAAGCATAAGAAACGAAAATGGGAGTAACATGGAATCTGCAAGAAGGCCTGTCCCTCATTGTGAAGATGTGCCTGTACCTGTGTTTACCATAAATAACAGTCATCATGATGATTTTTTGGCTCTCTCCACACCATTGGAACACCAAATTTGAAGCTTTTTCTTTGTCCTTTGCTCCATTTTCGTAATAATTCGATACATGCTTTGCACACTATGTGTGGTGCCCAAAACTTGTCTTGGTCCCCAAGCATAACCCTAAAATAGGCAAAATACACTTTTTTTACGAAGTCTGTTATGTTTCTTCTATGTTTTGGCAGTGTGTATTCACCACAAATGTAACAGAATGAGTCTGGATCGTTAAGACAACTTCTTCTTGATGAGTTCATGCTTTTCACTGGAAAACAGACAACAACATAAAGTTAGTGCAAAAATCAAGCTATGAACAAACTTTTAGAACACTAATTAACACAAAACTATATTGAGAACTGCTCAGTTCAAGTACTAATCCAAAAAAAAAAATGAGATGATGCGTCGCATTTACCAACAAGTGCTATAAATAAGATACCAAAAATCTCAAAAACTTGAGCCAATCTGGCAAAACTGATAGCATATTCAGAATCAGCACCCCAAAAATACCCTAAATTCGATGCAATATCTTTGGCACCAAAAATGCTGTTGACCAGTGTTATTATTTTTTCTAAAAAAAAAAATCGGACTTTGCTTAGACTGCGAAGTCCGCTAAACTAACTAGCTAAAAAGAAAAATTCCTGTGGCGCAGTCTCTGATCAGCAGTGTTACTGATCAAAGCGCTGCAGACACAGGAAGAGCACGAATGCTCTGCTCGGGACACCGCGCACAGGAAAAAAAAAGCAAAAAAGGCGCAAAAAATCAATTGGAGGGAGGAGAGGGAGGGGGGTACTGGAACAGGGAGGGGGATGGGAAAGGGGATGTCAAACACTGACGCTGGCTACAGTACTTTGCTGAGCCTGAAACTACACTGTACTAACTACAATTATTTTTTCTAATAAAGCAGCAGCGATACTGATCAAAGCACTGCGGAAACAGGAAGAGCACGAATGCTCTGCGTGGGATGCCGCACACAGGAAAAAAAGCACAAAAAAGCGCACAAAAAAATCAACTGGAGGGAGAAGAGGGAGGGGGAGGGGAGGTACTGGAATAGTGATGGGGATGGGAAAGGGGTGGGGGAGGTGCTGCTGCTGTGATCACAGGAGTCACACAGCAGGCAGATCACAGCACACAGCACAGATCGGAGCAGATCAGCACAGGAGGCAGGAGATCACAGGGACAATCGCACTGGCCACCAATGGAATCCTTTGCTCAGGTGACACAGAGGGGCTTAGACCACCGCTCTGCACACCAAATCTGAGGTAAAGATGGCATGCAGGGCGGTGATCGCTATTTTAAATTAACCCCTTTGGCACTGATTGGCTAGAAGCTATTGTTCATCCAGTCAGCGCCATAGGGGTTAATCAGGTGAGGTGACGTGGTGATCACACCACCTACTGTGACGGCTGTGATTGGTGCTTCATCACACAGTACCAATCACAGCCTGTCACATGCTTTTTTTTTCGACAACTTTATTGTCAGCTTTGCTGTGATTGGCTAGTGAGAGTTCACCAGTCAATCACAGCAATCGCCGATGCGGGGGGGATCAGCCCCTTGTGGTGACGTGCCAGGATGGTCTGCTGTCAGAAACAGCAGCCATCCTCACCCGGTCACCGCGCGGTGCAGCACAGTGACCGGAAATAGCAGCGCTGTACTAGTACTGTGGTTTGGGGGAACGCTTGTCAGAAAGGGGTTAACAGTACACTATACACTTTATAAAGAGCTCCTGTGTAAAATGTCACCTGTGATCACTGTATTAACAGTACACTATACATTAAATACAGAGCTCCTGTGTATAATGTCACTGGTGATCCCTGTATTTCCTGTACACTATACACTATATACAGAGCTCCTGTGTATAGCATCACTGGTGCTCACTGTATTACCCATACACTAAATACTATTTACATAGCTTCTGTGTATAATGTGACTGGTGATCACCGTTCTACCTGTACAATGACACTATATACAGAGCTCCTGTGTATAATGTCACTGATGCTCACTGTATTACCTGTACACTATACACTATATACAGAGCTTCTGTGTATAATGGCACTGATGGTAACAACAGTGTTGTTGGTATTGTGGTTTGTATGCTTGATCAGTATTGTAGTATTCAATCACTGTGTGGTGGTAATTAGTGGTCTGGTAACAGTGTGGCGGTATTTATCCCCTGCATGTGGTATTATTTGGTTACTATGTGGTGGTAATTTGTGGTCTGGTCATGGTGTGGTGGTATTTGTCCCTAGTATGTGGTATTATTCAGTCACTATGTGATCATTTCATGGTGTGGTGACATTTCCCCCCAGTATGTGGTATTATTGGTCTTGGAATAGTGAATTGTGCTGCATAAGGCGGTCATTTGTTCTCTCTCATATTAATTAGGAGAAGATTCTTTCTTTCCATTAGAGATTAGATACTTGGAACACAGCATCAGAGAAGCAACTTTCTGGGGTTCTCCTGTGGAAAAAAGTAATCATCTCTAGACAGGATAAGTGATAACGTATTGATTGGTGGGGTCTGACTGCTGGGACCCAATCGGCAGAATGTGGAACTTTTATCCCAATTAGCCTGGAGTGGCATGTACAACTCGACCATTGATCCATTCGTTCCAAAAGGGGCTGCACTTGTTTTTTATGGAAGCCCCAAAGAGGATGAATGGAGCTGCCGTCAGACATCCCACCTGCCTCTCCATTTTAAAATGGGGATAAGGTTCCTGTCAAGGATGAAACTTTCTCATTCTTCTGATCGGTGCAGTTTTTAATGGTCGGACCTAAGCGATCACCTATCCTGTAGAGCCCATGGATCAGTGATAATGTGCTTTAACAAAATAACCCCTTAAATGTAAACTACTGTGATTGTACATCCCAGTTATCAGTAGATGTACAGGAACCGCCTGTGTTGTACAGTCGATGCTCAACTATAACAGAGATAACGGCTTAGATATTTGCATATAGCTGTAGGGTGAGCCCCTAGGGTCCATTCTCCCTGTGGGCCCCAGTCTGACCCTGTCGACACTGCACATGGATACAGGAATGTAGCCACACTATTTATAGCACAGTCCCTTATTATATAGAGTACTCACTTATTATGTATAGCACAGTCTCTTAGTATATAGTGTACTTTCAAATCATTCTGTATTTCTGCAAAGGCAATGACAAGTTTCATCTAAGCAACTGGACAAAACATATCTGATAAATCTGCAGAATAATAAGATAAGTCTCATCTTTGACAAATTAATTTTATAATCAAATATCCAATACAGCATCAATTGGCTAGTGATGAGTTGATAAAAGGGATGACTCATCTATTACTCACATAATGTTACAATGGGAGAACTGAGAGAATTGAAATGTCTATCTTACAAGACAGAACAGCATTCAAAGCAGCAATTTTCACATTCAAATCAGCCCTCACCTCTGCTAAACACGCTTTTTTTCACAACCATTGTATCTTCTTTATCCCACATCCCCAGTCAGTTATTCCACACCTTTAACTCCTTCTTACATCCTACACTGCCCCCTCTGACCTTTCTCATCTCTGCAGAAAACTTTGACTCATATTTAAAAAATAAGGTCAACCAAACACGGCAAGTTTTTACTGCCCATCCATAACAATCCCTTTATGTAAAAGACCATTACCCCTCCCCGAATAACCTTCCTCCCCACCATCACTGAAAGAGAGCTCATTCATCTCTTTTCCAAATCGCACCTCACCAACCTAAAGATGCACTTAGCCATGATTTAACCCATCTTTTTATTCTATCGCTATCCTCTGGTACCTCAGTAATGTGCTAGGTGATACTCGGGTATCACTCAAGTATCGGAGTGCTCAGCACTCGATGAGCATTGACTGGTGCTCAGATTTCAAATTTGAATCCCCGCCCTGCATTTTTGATACTTGTTACACAGCTAATAAGCATGTGGGGATTGCCTGCCAGTTACTGTAATGTCGTAGCCATCTTGGTAGTGGCATTATTGTTATTGGCTGGCTGCATTACCTCATTAGAGGTTATAAAAAAGGACTGGAGCTGCCACGCTCGGCTTGTTGCAGCCATTTCACAGCTCAGGGACAGTTCTGATTGGAGGGAGAGAGCAGTTATCCAGGCCTGTGTATGCTCAGTTTAACTAACCTAGTTAGAGGGAGGTGGAAGATCCTTAAAAATGATTACAGGGAACTAGGAGAGAAGCTGAAGGCCAGGCCTTCCAAGATGGAGTTTTCAGAAATACTGCTGGTGCCACGAGCGTCACTAGAAAGACAACAGGGGCTTAGCAAGATAAATATGTGGCTTAGAAATTGGTACAGGAAGGAAGGGTTTGAGTTCATGGAGAACTGGGCCAACTTCTCTGTCAGCAACGGGCTCTATGGTAGGGACTAGGGTTGAGCGAAACGGATCGGTCAATTTCATAAGTCGCCGACTTTTGGCAAAGTCGGGTTTCGTGAAACCCGAGCCGATCCCAGTGTGGGATCGGCCATGCGGTCGGCGATCTTCGCGCCAAAGTGGCGTTTCGTATGACGCTTTAACTGCCATTTTTTCAGCCAATGAACGAGTGTGGGCAGCGTGATGACATAGGTCTTGTCTTGCTTTCTGCAGCGTCACAGGATGTAGCGATTTACACAGTCCGAGAAATATAGCAATTTACACTGTCCGAGGAGAGAGAGAGAGAGAGAGAGAGAGAGAGAGAGAGAGAGAAAAAAAAATTCCCCATTGACTTGCATTGGGTTTCGTGTTTTGGTCGGCCCCCCGACTTTTCACAATAATCGGCCGATTTCACACGATCCGACTTTTGAAAAAGTCGGGTTTCACGAAACCCGACTCGATCCTAAAAAAGTAAAAGTCGCTCAACCCTAGTAGGGACCAGTTGCACTTCAATGGGGAGGGTACAGCTGTTCTTGGGGAAAAAATTGTCAGATAGATAGAGAAACTTTTCAACGAGGATCTGGGGGGAGGGTAGATGTGCTAAAAAGTGGATAGATAGAGTAGATCAAGAGAGTGAGACAGTTGAGGTCTAAGAGGATTTAGGGGGATTAAGGGGGTCTGTAAAGGTACCGTCACATTAAGCGACGCTGCAGCGATAGCGACAGCGATGCCGATCGCTGCAGCGTCGCTGTTTGGTCGCTGGAGAGCTGTCACACAGACCGCTCTCCAGCGACCAACGATGCCGAGGTCCCCGGGTAACCAGGGTAAGCATCGGGTTGCTAAGCGCAGGGCCGCGCTTAGTAACCCGATGTTTACCCTGGTTACCAGCGTAAAAGTTAAAAAAACAAACAGTACATACTCACCAGCGCGTCCCCCAGCCTCTGCTTCCTGACACTGACTGAGCTCCGGCCCTAACAGCACAGCGGTGACGTCACCGCTGTGCTTTCACTTTCAGTTTAGGGCCGGCGCTCAGTCAGTGTCAGGAAGCAGAGGCTGGGGGACGCGCTGGTGAGTATGTGCTGTTTGTTTTTTTAACTTTTACGCTGGTAACCAGGGTAAACATCGGGTTACTAAGCGCGGCCCTGCGCTTAGTAACCCGATGTTTACCCTGGTTACCAGTGTAAAATATCGCTGGTATCCTTGCTTTTGCTGTCAAACACGGCGATACACGGCGACCTAGCGACCAAATAAAGTGCAGACCTTCTAGCAGCGACCAGCAATTTCACAGCGGGATCCAGATCGCTGCTGCGTGTCAAATACAGCGATATCGCTATCCAGGTCGCTGCAACGTCACGGATCGCTGGCGATATCGCCTAGTGTGACGGTACCTTAACATGCAAGGAACATATGAAGGTGAGAAGGAGTAATAAATGTGCTAATAGTATTAAGTGTCTACTGAAAAATTCTGGAAGTCTTGCAAACAACATGAATCAACTGAAGACTCTTATGTCAGCCACAGAATACGATGTGGTGGGCATTACGGAGACATGGCTGGCCGAAAGCCATGGCTGGATGACAAGGGTAGAAGGTTACACTACATTTAGAAAGGACAGGGAAGGAAGGAAAATGTGGAAAGGTGTTCTTTTTTATTAAATCTAATTTAAAACCTGTACCAATGATGACATTGGTGGGAGGAGCTGCGAAAGTGATACCGACACCAAGGATTGCTGGCCATTCTTCGATGATAGTTTCCTCCACCTCCTGTAGCAGTTCCTGCACCCCTTTCTGCTCCTCCTCATCCACCATCTATGATTTGGTATCTCATGAGATAATGGCTGTAACGTGATGATGGCTGTGGAGCTTGGCAAGCTCACACACGTACAATACTTGGCCCACGTGCTCAGTTTGATGGTTCAGTGATTTCTGAAAACCTACTCAGATTTGTCAGAACTTCTGGTAAAGTTGCACCACGGGGGCACCCATTTACGCAAGTCAGCTACAGCTGCCGTCACTGGTACTAGTACTGTAGTAGCTCATGCATGTGTCAGATCACCTAGAGGGCTGTGATGTCACCATGCACTGGGACTCCACACTGCACATGCTGGAAGACTTTGTGAGCAGCAGGGTCAAGTTTTCAAATACCAGCTCCATCACCTCCATCAATATTCTGGGCAGCCTCTGCACATGACAACTGAAGAATATGCATGGTTGTCTGTCATTTGTGTTGTTCTCCAAGTGTTTGAGGTCTCCTCAAAGATGGTGAGCAGTGATGACACCATAATCAGCCCGATGATCCCGCTTCTGTGGCTACATGTAGTCCGCTTCATGTGTCACTCTCTCCTATACCAGACTTTTTAGAGATGTGAATACATTTTGGACTTTTAGACTGAACCTGTGAGTGCCATCACTTTTTCTCATTTTTTATTTTGCAAATGTCTTCATCTTGGTTGAGCACACGGTTATAGCTAATGCATGATCAGTTTGATATGTAGTGGATACAACTACATGTTCTATGTTGCTGGTCTTTCTCTTATAATGGTAGAAATTAGGAGGTGGAGACTGAGGAGGAGGATTAGGAGCTGGTTGCTAGCACGACGTAGGCTATTACCCACAAGAGCTTCTTCTCATCTCTCCTATATGTATGGGCTGAGGAAGGGAATGAGGAGGAAGAGATGAGAAGAAGGAGATGGAGAGTAATCATCATGGTGGAGACAAGGAAGTGTTGGTTATAGGGACCATAGCCAACTTTATGAACTGCTGCCTTTCCTGTGACCCTTGCATTACATTCATCTTGGCCAAAATAGAGTACTCGTAGTTCACCCTGCTAGACCCATGCTACAAGTAGAACTTGCATCTCTCCTTCCTGAGACAGAGAAGTCTACTAGAATGGTGCTCTACCAGAAAGGAATTATGGAAAATATGTTGAAAAAATTCCCATCAGACAATGCAGGGGGCAACTAAGGCGAGGGAGACTGATATGGACCTGGTGGTTAGGTGCACCAGGAATGACCTGATAGTTAAACACGGAATCGGGACTAGCTCTGGGGAAATGGGAACTCTGCTGACCGCAAACCCTACTCCTATCAACACAACTAGAAATAGCCGTGGAGCGTGCCTGACTCTGCCTAGACGTCTCTTCACAGCCTAAGAGCTAACTACCCCTAAAGAAAGGAAACAAAGCCTCACTTGCCTCAGAGGTAAAAGGTAAAAGCAGCCCCCCACAAGTATTGACTGTGAGATAAGAGGAAATCACAAACACAGGATGAAATAGGTTTTAGCAAAGAGAGGCCAGTCTAACTAAACAGATTGAGGATAGAAAAGGGATCTTTGCGGTCAACACAAAAAGCTACAAAAACCACGCAGAGTGTGCAAAAAGTACCCCCGCACTGACTCACGATGCGGTGGTGCCACCCTGCACCCCCAGAGCTTCCAGCTAGCCAGGCAGTTTCATGATAGCAAGCTGGACTAGAACTTAGCAAGAAAAACCATATGTAACAAATGAACAAGCAGGAACTTAGCTTGTGCTGGAGTAGACAGGTCCTCAGAAAGATCCAGGAGAGATCTGAACCAGTACTAGAACATTGACAGCTGGCATGGAGTAACGATCTGAGTGGAGTTAAATAGAAAATCCAGCCTAGCCCTAAACGAGGGCAGCTGGAGAAGGAATCTCAGAACCAGCAGCTCCACTCACAGCCACCAGAGGGAGTCCACGGACAGAACTCACCGAAGTACCATTCATGACCACAGGAGGGAGTTCGAGAACGGAATTCACAACAGGAGACACATACCAGGTACAGCAGAGGCAGGAGTCCTGGGCCATCATCATCATCATCAAAAACCTGGGCCAATTTCATGACACTCTCCCAGCATCCTGTCCCTGATGATCGAGTATTTTTGACAAGGAGGGAGAAGTTTTTAAAGATGGGCAAGCAATACTTGGCTGACAAAACCAGCATACTTGCTAATTCCTTTGCGACCTTCAGCTACATATTAGGACTCAAAGCTTGACACCTGGCATAAGCTGTAACACTATGCCTTGGAGGTGTTGTATTGCCCTGCCACTACCATCTTGTCTGAGCGGGTTTTTTAGTGGCACTGGGTGAGGCATTATAGACAGGCGCTTACAGCTGTCCACATAAAATGCTGACAGGCTCACTCTGATAAAAATGAACAATGCCTGAATTCGCCTGACTTTTCCACACCACCAATTGACAGCAGAACATAAAGTGTTTTTAAACTTAAATATTTGAATTAAGCCCACCATTTGTTGCCTTCAAGTGTCTATGGATGACTGAATGACCCTTCTTTTAATTTTTCCTGGCTTTTGGCTTTGTGCAAAGCCTTTTTGACTGTAGGAGTACATCGATCACATTAAGCTAATTTTTTTCTGAGGCACTTCACTGTCTTTAAGGGTGTATGAATGACTCTTGTAATTTTTGGCAGGCTTTGCACTGTGAGCAGAGCATTTATGAGTGTGGGAGTACCACAACTACACTTTGGTCACAACATTTGAATGAGGCACAACAGTTGTTACACTTGGTCTGGTCCCTGTACCTTCGTGGGGTCCCCGTCAGGACTTCCGCTCTGTGCCGGCTCCATGCTGTCCTGACAGAGCCTCTGCTTCCCCTCCCTTCTCTTCTTCATGGCATGCAGTCAGCAGGTCCTCGGGCTGTGTGCTTAGGTCACACGCGCGCTCGCTTCCGGTCTCTTAAAGAGACAGCGCGCATTTTCCAAAAGGTTCTTCTGACCAGTGGCGTGTTAATGATTACTATTTCTAGCCCCTCCACAATAGGGAGGGTTCTGGAGCAACAAGTGTCCTCAGTTGCTAACTTCCGGTTCCTGCTAGCACGTGCTTCTGTTTCTGAAGTCTCTGTCAGTGCTCCGCTTACACTGTTTGTCTCCACAGACTATCTGCTACCCGTTACCTGGCTTTCCTGGATGATCTCCAATCTACTTACTCCAGTTCCGCCTCGTCCCGCCATTCAGTTACCTGAACCTCAGGACAATGTCAGTATTGCTGGAACCAGCTTCTACCTACAACCCCGGTACTCCCCGGTTAGCTCAACGTCACCGTCTAACCCTGCTTGTCAGTCTGTCCCGCTGGGTCAGCTACCACAAGTCCTGGGTCTAACTGGAGGTAGCACCTGTGTCCCCCAGGTATCCCATTCTGACCATGTTCGAGGGGTCTTACCATGGGTGTCTGGGGCTCACGTAGTCACGCCCCCTTCGGAGCCCCCGGGACCGTGGTCCAGAGGTTCCACGTTTAACTACAATAAAAACAATTGTGAACTTTAATATCTGTGCCTCCGTTTCCATTCGTTACAAAAGTTAGTGCATTCAAGGGTATATGGATGATTCGAAGAGTACCACAACATGACAATTTGAACATGTTATGTATGAGGCCTTCCTTTATGTCCAATACCGGGTATATGTGCTTCCCTATTCTATCTTAATTTTTGGCAGTTCTTCCTTCCTTCATAAATTACACTGAAATTTCAACTTTTTTAAAATAAAACATTAATAAAAAATGCATTAAAATTACTAAAAAGAAATAAATTTTGGTTTACTTTAATTATTATTTGTGTATCCTTTTTAAATTTTGTCTGATATACAAGTCATTATACAGGAAAGAAAATTTCTTAACATTTTTTTTCCCTGTAAACTCCAATTTCTCATTGATTTTGAATGTTTTATTGTCAGTCTCTAAAGTGTAGTAAAATGTGACACTATTGTTCTCAGAAAAGATCTGGGTGCCAGAGATGCTTTCAGGAGTCTTCCACATCCCTTTCTCCTTCATTTCGCCACTTTTCCCATCCTTTTCAACATTTTCACTGCCCCCAGACCTTTTTGTAGGGTCTGCTTGGATTTCAGATTCACATGCATTAGGAATTGCTTGGTTTAAGTAAAGAGCATTTTATTGCTTGCTCATCCCTAGCACCTTCTCCTCTGCTTTCAAACATGTTACAATCACACCTATCCAGAAGAAACTATCCCTTGACCTGACTTTTATCTTCAGCTATAACCCTTTATCACTGCTCCCGTTTGCCTCCAAACTACTCGAACAGCATGTCCATGCTGAACTTCCCTTTCATTTGACTCACTCTTTGATGACCTACAATGAAGCTTCTCTATCTACCATTCCATCAAAACAGCCCTGACTAAAACGACTTACTGCCAAAGCTAATAGACCATTCTCTTTACTCCTCCTTCTATACCTTTCTTCTGCCTTCGACTTAAGGTACCGTCACACTAAACGATATCGCTAGCGATCCGTGACGTTGCAGCGTCCTGGCTAGCGATATCGTTGTGTTTGACACGCAGCAGCGATCAGGATCCTGCTGTGATATCGCTGGTCGTTGATTAAAGTTCAGAACTTTATTTGGTCATCAGATCGCCGTGTATCGTTGTGTTTGACAGCAAAAGCAACGATACCAGCGATGTTTTACAATGGTAACCAGGGTAAATATCGGGTTACTAAGCGCAGGGCCGCGCTTAGTAACCCGATATTTACCCTGGTTACCAGTGTAAAATGTAAAAAAACAAACAGTACATACTCACCTTCGCGTCCCTCGCCGTCCGCTTCCTGCACTGACTGAGCGCCGGCCGTAAAGTGAAAGCACAGCACAGCGGTGACGTCACCGCTCTGCTGTTAGGGCCGGCACTCAGTCAGTGCAGGAAGCGGACGCCGGGGGACGCGAAGGTGAGTATGTAGTGTTTGTTTTTTTACATTTTACACTGGTAACCAGGGTAAACATCGGGTTACTAAGTGCGGCCCTGCACTTAGCAACCCGATGTTTACCCTGGTTACCCAGGGACCTCGGCATCGTTGGTCGCTGGAGAGCGGTCTGTGTGACAGCTCTCCAGCGACCAAACAGCGACGCTGCAGCGATCGGCATCGTTGTCTGTATTGCTGCAGCATCGCTTAGTGTGATGGTACCTTTAGTCGACCACTCCCTCCTACTTCAAATCCTTTATTCTTATGGTGTCAAGGACCTTGAACTCTCCTGGATTTCTGGTCTATCTATAACAATAAAGGATATCATGCTTTCCCCTGTACCAAAAGTCTGCTGCCTCGGAGAAAGCCTCAACCCTGTCCTTTTCCTTCAAACCACACATCTAAACTCTTTTCACCTCTTGCCTCATCCAACTCAAAATTATTTTCTGAATCCGTCCTTTCCTCAACCATGAATCTACTAAAATGTTAATGCATTCCTTCATCCACTCCCGTCTCAACTACTTCAGTATCCTCCTCTGTGTCTTCCCTGCTAACACACAGCTCTTGAGTCCGTCCTTAACTCTACTGCACTACTAATCCACCTCTCTCATCGCTATTCCTCTGCTTCTCCCCTCAGCAAATCTTTTCATTGGCTCCCAATTCTCCGATGTATTCAGTTCAAGCTACTAACGGTGACCTACAAAGGCGTCCATAATCTGTCTCCTCCATTTATTTCCAAACTAATCTCCTATTGTCTTCCAACACGTAATCTCAGGTCCCCTAAAGACCTCCTTCTCTCTTCCTCACCAAATCACCTCCAAGAATTTTCGTGAGCATCCCCCATACTCTTGGAGTGCGTACCTCAACATGTCTGATTATCCACTAGTTTCTGAACTTTCAGATGGAACTTGAAAACGCATCACTTCAAGAACGTTTACAGCCTGCAATAACCCCAATGCTACCTCACCACCAGCAAAGCTGCCACAACACTCTGAAACCTACTGCATAGTTCCCCATTATCCGGTAAAATGTAAACCTGCAACGGCAGGGCCCTTTCCCCTCTGTACCAGTCTGTAATTGTTAGTTTGGTTCATTGAAATGTATATTTGAATTCTGAATGTAATCATCTCTCCCAGGTACAGCACAATGGAAACAATTGTGCTCTAAAAATAAATAATAATCAAAGTAAGCAATGTTAGTAAAGTTGGCTCTTCAAAATGATCACTTAATTTGGTTCTCCCCTATTTAAAGTTAATGGGCCCTATGTTGTGTAAGAAATAGAAAGGCTTGGGGCACAATACCTAGTATGGAGGAGTGTTGCTGGTCTGGGAGGTGAGTATAGGTTTTTAAAATATTGTAATGGAAAGAATTTGCGCTCAAAACATCTAGTTAGTAGGAATGCAATAATAATAATAATTATCAAAATAATGGAAACTCGTCACTATAGCAAGGATTTTAAAGAAAATAGCTAATTTTAATGTTGTTTATACAATAGATAATAAACAAATAAAAGTGCTAAGTAATGTTCAGTCTCAATTGATCCACATAAAAAATGAAAGGATATGATAATTGTGGTTACCAATCTGGGGTTGTTTTGTCATAAGAGTGCTGAGTAAATGTCAGTCAATTAAATAGGCAGCATACCCCATTCAGCAATGGGATATCATCCTTCAAGTCCCTAATTAGTCACACAGAGATAAAGTTTTCCCCGGGGGAACAGTACCTTTGTAGATCATGAGGAGGGGAGCCCCTATGTGGAGTCAGTGAGCTTTTTCCCGTTCTTACTGTAGAATGGCGTTCTTCAGTGAGACAGCTGTCTCAGATGTAGGGCAAATCCATGGGAGTTCTGTCCCAGCCGGTGACAGCTACTCCTGCAGAAATCCTTCTGGCAGTCCGCGATAATGCTTCAGCGGTGGGCCAGTCACGCTGCTCAGTCTCATTGGACTGGTACCAGTGCAGGACCTGCGTGACGACAGGGGGCACATGACACCGCCAGGCTGTGGTAGCTACGAGGTGTGGCAAGGACCAAAAAAACTTTCTTTTTTCCTTTCCTAAGGAAGGCTTTTTGGTCCTTGCCGCACCTTGTAGCTACCACAGCCTAGCGGTGTCATGTGCCCCCTGTTGTCATGCAGGTCCTGCACCGGTACCAGTGCAACGAGACTGAGCAGCATGACTGGCTCACATCTGAGACAGCTGTCTCACTGAAGAACGCCATTCTACAGTAAGAACGGGAAAGCTCACTGACTCCATGGAGGGGCTACCCTCCTCATGATTTACAAAGGTACTGTTCCCCAGGGAAAAGTTTATCTCTGTATGACTAATTAGGGACATGAAGGATGATATAACATTGCTGAATGGGGTATGCTGCCTATTTAATTGACTGACATGTACTCAGCACTAGGGTTGAGCGAAACGGATCGGACATTTTCAAAAATCGCCAACTTTCGGCAAAGTCGGGTTTCGTGAAACCCGACCCGATCCTAGTGTGGGATCGGCCATGCTGTCGGCGATCTTCGCGCCAAAGTCACGTTTCGTATGACGCTTTCAGCGCCATTTCTCAGCCAATGAAGGTGGACGCATAGTATGGGCAGCGTGATGACATAGGTCTTGGTCTTAGAGAAGGGCATAACAGTGATTGGCTTGCTTTCTGCGGCATCACAGGGGCTATAAAGGAGTGTGCACGCCGACCGCCATCTTACTTCTGCTGATCTTAGCATAGGGAGAGGTTGCTGCAGCTTCGTCAGAAGCAGGGATATTGTTAGGGAAGGAAGATTAACCCCCAAACCGCTTGTGCTGTAGCGATTTCCACTATCCAACACCACCTTTTCTTTGCAGGGACAGTGGAGGCTAGATTTCTGTGCATCATCTCTGTAGCTTATAAGGCTCCCTGATAGCTGCATTGCTGTTTGTACGCCGCTGTGCAAACCAACTGCTTTTTTAAAAGCAAAAGTCCTGTTGCTCCTTTCTGCAAAGTTCTCTTGTTTATTTGTCCACACTTTTGTGTGCAGCAGTCCTTTTTATTGCTGGCTGCCATACTTGTCCTGAGATCATTGTAGGGAGATTGTTATTGTAGTACCGTCCCTTTTTATATATATATATATATATATCTTCCAGCCACTCTCTGCCACTTATACTGTGTAGAGAATTACAGTGGGCCTGAATTTTGCAGCAGTGTCCCACACATAAAAAGGGAGATTTATATTGCCACTAAGTGCATCTGCGTCAGTTCTGTTTGGCATATATCTGCCAGCCCCTTTCTGCCACTTATACCGTGTAGTGTAATACAGTGGGCCTGAATTTTGCAGTAGTCTCCCACACATAAAAAGGGAGATTTATATCGCCACTAAGTGCATCTGCATCAGTTCTGTTTGGCATATATCTGCCAGCCCCTTTCTGCCACTTATACTGTGTAGTGTAATACAGTGGGCCTGTTTTTTATTTGCAACAGTCCCCCATCACATAAAAAGGGAGATTTATATTGCCACTAAGTGCATCTGCGTCAGTTCTGTTTGGGGTATATCTGCCAGCCACTTTCTGCCACTTATACTGCGTAGTGTAATACAGTGGGCCTGTTTTTTATTTGCAGCAGTGTCCCACACATAAAAAGGGAGATTTATATTGCCACTAAGTGCATCTGGTCCGTTCTGTTTGGCGTATATCTGCCAGCCCCTTTCTGCCACTTATACTGTGCAGTGTAAAACAGTGGGCCTGTTTTTTATTTGCAGCAGTCTCCCACACATAAAAAGGGAGATTTATATTGCCACTAAGTGCATCTGCGTCAGTTCTGTTTGGCGTATATCTGCCAGCCCCTTTCTGCCACTTATACTGTGTAGTGTAATACAGTGGGCCTGAATTTTGCAGCAGTGTCTCACACATAAAAGGGAGATTTATATTGCCACTAAGTGCATCTGCATCCGTTCTGTTTGGCGTATAGCTGCCAGACACTTTCTGCCACGTACACTGTGTAGTGTAATACAGTGGGCCTGATTTTTGCAGCAGTCTCCCACACATATAGAAAGGGAGATTTAAATTCACAACAAGTTTACATACACCTTCTACCTTGTTTTACAGTACCATATAACGGTTGTTAGTTTGGTTACATTTTCCCAAGAATGAGGAAGTCTGGTGGAAGAGGTCGTAGCCATGGGCGGTCATTGCCAGCTGGTAATGATGATGGTGGTGGTGGTGGTGGAGCATCTGGTGGTAGTGGGAAAAGCAAAATAGCACCTAAGGCTCGAGTTGTTGAGCCAGCGTCATCGTCTGGCTACATAAGGCATCTAACGCTCCCTTTTCTGGGAGTAGGAAAACCGCTTTTAAACCTGGAGCAGCAAGAAAAAGTTTTGGCTTTCCTTGCTGACAGCCTCTAGCTCTTTCACCTCCTCTTCAGGAAGTTCAAAATTTAAAAGCAGCGAGTCGTCAGTGGATGCTCCCGGTCAGGAACAAGTCGCTTCCTTGTGTCCTTCACCCAGAACAATAGTGAAGGATGCGTCAGGCGACACAACAGGTTACTCCATGGAGCTCTTTACACATACCGTGCCTGGGTTAGAAAGGGAAATTGTTAACAGGCCTGTTGTGAATTCCGCTCTTGGGCTCCCTCCGGTGGTTGTAAGTGGCATTTTTGCGAGTTCTGCTCTTGGGCTCCCTCCGGTGGTTTTAAGTGGTACTGCTGCTCCTTGGATTTAGTAGTCAGCAGCTGCTTCCACTGATTGTCTTTCTGGCTTGAATATTTAGCCTAGTTCTATCCTTCAGCCTGTGCCAGTTGTCAATGGTTCCTGGTTGGATTCACATCTCTGCTTGGATTTCCCAGATATTCTGACCAGTTCAGCAAAGATAAGTCCTTGCTTGTTCTTTTGCAGTCCACTTGTTGTGGACTTAATCTTTCTGCACTTTCTATGTTTTTTCTAGTCCAGCTTGTCAGTATGGATTTATTCAGTTAAGCTGGAAGCTCTGGGAAGCAGATTTACCCTCCACACCTTTAGTCAGGTGTGGAGATTTTTGTAAACTCTGTGGTGGATTTTTCTAGTTTTTAATACTGACCGCACAGTATTCTTTCCTGTTCTATTTATCTAGTTAGACTGGCCTCCTTTGCTACATCCTGGTTTCGTTCTGCGCATGTCATTTCACTCTCCACTCACAGTCAATATTTGTGGGGGGCTGTCCTATCCTTTGGGGATTTCCTCTGAGGCAAGATAGCTTTCCTGTTTCTATCTTTAGGGGTAGTTAGTCCTCCGGCTGTGACGAGGTGTCTAGGGAGTGACAGGAACATCCCACGGCTACTTCTAGTGTTGTGTTTAGCTCAGGAACTGCAGTCAGTACAGGTACCACCTCATCCAGAGCACGTCCCATGTTGCTCCTAAACCACCAGCTCATAACAGTACAACTGGCCAAAAATGAATTAAATGCATCTCAAAAGAAGGAAAAGGAAGTTCTGAGCCATTTTTTTCTGCAGTCTGTTTTGTCTTTTTTTTCCTCTTAATCTCTGGGAGGTTCAGGATTTTGGCGCTGGCATGGATGTTCAGGGTTTGTTTTCTCGTGTGGATCAACTTGCTGCAAGAGTACAGAGTATCCAAGATTATGTTGTCCAGACTCCGGCTTTAGAGCCTAGAATTCCAACCCCTGATTTGTTTTTTGGGGACAGATCCAAGTTTTTGAACTTTAAAAATAACTGCAAATTGTTTTTTGCCTTGAAACCCGGTTCCTCTGGTGATTCCATTCAGCAGGTTAAAATTGTCATCTCTCTGCTGCGTGGTGACCCTCAGGACTGGGCATTCTCCCTTGAATCAGGGGATCCGGCATTGCTTAATGTAGACGTATTTTTTCAAGCGCTCGGATTATTGTATGACGAACCTAATTCTGTGGATCATGCAGAAAAGACCTTGTTGGCCCTGTGTCAGGGTCAGGAAGCTGACATCTGCAAGGCGCGGGAGCGCCGCATTACAAGTCAACTACCCCAGGTTCCGCACACAGGGCAGCATACCACGACTGGTCATACACCGCCTTATCTGCTAATAGCACCACTTATACCTGTAAGCAAGAAATCCGCTATGTATACCTATCATTGCTTCACTAAGCAATATTATGAGTAAGGCTCAGGAGAGCCGAAACGTCAATTATTACTACGAGTGGTCGCTTATCTTATAATTGTACATTGCTCCCATGTGTCACTAATGTGTTATATTGAATAAACCTTGCACAATTGGCATTAATAACTACTAAGAGTGTGCGGTGTCTTCTAAATTTTACTTATAAAGGGTCAGGAAGCGGCAGAAGTATACTGCCAGAAATTTAGAAAATGGTCTGTGCTCACTAAATGGAATGAGAAGGCTCTGGCAGCAATTTTCAGAAAGGGTCTTTCTGAAGCCCTTAAATATGTTATGGTGTGGTTCCCCACGCCTGCTGGTTTGAGCGAATCTATGTCTCTAGCCATTCAGATTGATCGGCGCCTGCGCGAGCGCAAAGTTGTGCACCATATGGCAGTGTCCTCTGAGCAGAGTCCTGAGCCTATGCAATGTGATAGGATTTTGACTAGAGCAGAACGGCAGGGATTCAGATGCCAGAATAGGCTGTGTTTTTACTGTGGTGATTCTGCTCATGTTATTTCTGATTGCCCTAAGCGTACTAAGAGGGTCGCTAGGTCTGTTACCATCAGTACTGTACAGCCTAAATTTATCTTATCTGTGACCTTGATTTGCTCATTATCGTCCTTTTCTGTCATGGCATTTGTGGATTCAGGCGCTGTCCTGAACTTGATGGACTTGGAATTCGCCAGGCGCTGTGGTTTTTCCTTGCAGCCTTTGCAGAGCCCTATTCCTTTGAGGGGCATTGATGCTACGCCATTGGCCAAGGATAAACCTCAGTATTGGACTCAGCTGACCATGTGCATGGCTCCAGCACATCAGGAAGATTGCCGTTTTCTGGTGTTGCATAATTTGCATGATGTTGTTGTACTGGGTTTTCCATGGTTACAGGGACATAATCCTGTGCTGGATTGGAAATCTATGTCTGTGACTAGTTGGGGTTGTCAAGGGGTACATAGTGACGTTCCTTTGATGTAAATTTCCTCTTCCCCCTCTTCTGAAGTTCCTGAGTTTTTGTCGGATTTCCAGGATGTATTTGATGAGCCCAAGTCCAGTTCCCTTCCTCCACATAGGGACTGTCATTGTGCTATTAACTTGATTCCTGGCTGTAAGTTCCCTAAGGGCCGACTTTTCAATCTGTCTGTGCCAGAGCATGCCGCTATGCGGAGTTATGTTAAGGAGTCTTTAGAGAAGGGGCATATTCGGCCATCTTCTTCACCATTGGGAGCGGGATTCTTTTTTGTTGCCAAGAAGGATGGCTACTTGAGACCCTGTATTGATTATCGCCTTCTTAATAAGATCACAGTCAAATTCCAATACCCTTTACCTTTGCTTTCTGATTTGTTTGCTCGGATCAAGGGGGCTAGTTGGTTTACTAAGATTGACCTTCGAGGGGCATATAATCTTGTTCGTATTAAACAGGGTGACGAATGGAAAACTGCATTTAATACGCCCCAAGGCCATTTTGAATATCTTGTGATGCCTTTCGGGCTCTCTAATGCTCCTTCTGTATTTCAGTCCTTCATGCATGATATTTTCCGCAATTATCTTGATAAATTCATGATTGTGTATTTGGATGATATTTTGATTTTTTCCGATGATTGGGAGTCTCATGTGAAGCAGGTCAGGATGGTATTCCAGATCCTTCGTGATAGTGCTTTATTTGTGAAGGGGTCTAAGTGCCTATTTGGAGTTCAGAAGGTCTCTATTTTGGGTTTTATTTTTTCTCCCTCATCTATAGAAATGGATCCTGTTAAGGGCCAAGCCATTCATGACTGGATTCAACCCACATCTGTGAAGAGTCTTCAGAAATTTTTGGGCTTTGCTAATTTTTATCGCCGTTTCATTGCCAACTTTTCCAGTGTGGTTAAGCCCCTGACCGATTTGACGAAGAAAGGCGCTGATGTGACGAATTGGTCCTCTGCGGCTGTTGAGGCCTTTCAGGAGCTTAAACGCCGATTTACTTCTGCCCCTGTGTTGCGTCAGCCGGATGTTTCTCTTCCTTTTCAGGTTGAGGTTGACGCTTCTGAGATTGGGGCAGGGGCCGTTTTGTCTCAGAGGAGTTCTGATGATTCTTTGATGAAACCGTGTGCCTTTTTTTCCAGAAAGTTTTCGCCTGCGGAGCGCAATTATAATGTTGGCAATCGGGAGTTGTTGGCCATGAAGTGGGCATTTGAGGAGTGGCGACATTGGCTTGAGGGAGCCAAGCACCGCGTTGTGGTCTTGACCGATCATAAGAATATGATTTACCTCGAGTCAGCCAAGCGGCTGAACCCTAGACAGGCTCGATGCTCCCTGTTTTTCTCCCGTTTTGATTTTGTGATCTCGTATCTTCCGGGATCTAAGAATGTTAAGGCTGATGCCCACTCTAGGAGTTTTTTGCCTGATTCTCCTGGAGTCCTTGAGCCGGTTGGCATTCTTAAGGAAGGGGTGATTCTTTCTGCCATCTCCCCTGATTTACGGCGGGTGCTTCAGGAATTTCAGGTTGATAAACCTGACCGCTGTCCTGTGGGGAAGCTGTTTGTTCCTGATAGATGGACAAGTAAGGTAATTTCTGAGGTTCATTGTTCGGTGTTGGCTGGTCATCCTGGGATTTTTGGTACCAGAGATTTGGTTGCTAGGTCCTTTTGGTGGCCTTCCTTGTAGCGGGATGTGCGTTCTTTTGTGCAGTCCTGTGGGACTTGTGCCCGGGCCAAGCCTTGCTGTTCCCGCGCTAGTGGGTTGCTTTTGCCTTTGCCGGTCCCTGAGAGGCCCTGGACGCATATTTCCATGGATTTTATTTCGGATCTTCCTGTTTCCCAGAAGATGTCTGTTATCTGGGTGGTTTGTGACCGGTTCTCTAAAATGGTCCATTTGGTACGTTTGCCTAAAATGCCTTTCACCTCTGACTTGGTTCCATTGTTTTTTCAGCATGTGGTTCGCTTGCATGGCATTCCGGAGAATATTGTGTCTGACAGAGGTTCCCAGTTTGTTTCTAGGTTTTGTTGGGCCTTTTGTGCTAGGATGGGCATTGATTTGTCTTTTTCTTCGGCATTTCATCCTCAGACAAATGGCCAAACTGAGCGAACTAATCACACCTTGGAAACCTATTTGAGATGCTTTGAGTCTGCTGACCAGGATGATTGGGTGGCTTTCTTGCCATTGGCCGAGTTTGCCCTTAATAATCGGGCTAGTTCGGCTACTTTGGTTTCGCCTTTCTTTTGTAATTTTGGTTTTCATCCTTGTTTTTCTTCGGGGCAAGTTGAGCCGTCTGATTGTCCTGGTGTGGATTCTGTAATGGACAGGTTACAGCAGATTTGGACTCATGTGGTAGACAATTTGACGTTGTCTCAGGAAAAGGCTCAACGTTTTGCTAACCGCCGTCGGTGTGTTGGTCCCCGGCTTCGGGTGGGGGATTTAGTCTGGATATCTTCTCGTCATGTTCCTATGAAGGTTTCTTCCCCTAAGTTCAAGCCTCGGTTTATTGGTCCTTATAAGATTTCTGAGATTATCAATCCGGTATCTTTTCGTTTGGCCCTTCCAGCCTCTTTTGCCATCCATAATGTTTTCCATAGATCTTTGTTGCGGAGATATGTGGTGCCCGTTGTTCCCTCTGTTGATCCTCCTGCCCCGGTGTTGGTTGATGGGGAGTTGGAATATGTGGTGGAGAAAATTTTGGATTCTCGTTTTTCGAGGCGGAGGCTTCAGTATCTTGTCAAGTGGAAGGGTTATGGCCAGGAGGATAATTCTTGGGTTGTTGCCTCCGATGTCCATGCCACTGATTTGGTTCGTGCTTTTCACTTGGCTCGTCCTGATCGGCCTGGGGGCTCTGGTGAGGGTTCGGTGACCCCTCCTCAAGGGGGGGGTACTGTTGTGAATTCCGCTCTTGGGCTCCCTCCGGTGGTTGTAAGTGGTACTGCTCCTCCTTGGATTTAGTAGTCAGCAGCTGCTTCCACTGATTGTCTTTCTGGCTCAACTATTTAGCCTGGTTCTATCCTTCAGCCTGTGCCAGTTGTCAATGGTTCCTGGTTGGGTTCACATCTCTGCTTGGATTTCCCAGATATTCTGACCAGTTCAGCAAAGATAAGTCCTTGCTTTTTCTTTTGCAGTCCACTTGTTGTGGACTTAATCTTTCTGCACTTTCTATGTTTTTTCTAGTCCAGCTTGTCAGTATGGATTTATTCAGTTAAGCTGGAAGCTCTGGGAAGCAGATTTACCCTCCACACCTTTAGTCAGGTGTGGAGATTTTTGTAAACTCTGTGGTGGATTTTTCTAGTTTTTAATACTGACCGCACAGTATTCTTTCCTGTTCTATTTATCTAGTTAGACTGGCCTCCTTTGCTACATCCTGGTTTCATTCTGCGTATGTCATTTCCCTCTCCACTCACAGTCAATATTTGTGGGGGGCTGTCCTATCCTTTGGGGATTTCCTCTGAGGCAAGATAGCTTTCCTGTTTCTATCTTTAGGGGTAGTTAGTCCTCCGGCTGTGACGAGGTGTCTAGGGAGTGACAGGAACATCCCACGGCTACTTCTAGTGTTGTGTTTAGCTCAGGAACTGCGGTCAGTACAGGTACCACCTCCTCCAGAGCACGTCCCATGTTGCTCCTAAACCACCAGCTCATAACACAGGCCATTACAAAATGAATCGGACATGGAGTGCACAGATGCACAGCCACAGCTGACCCTGATGAGACTATGGAGCCCCGTCACGAATGCTATAGCACCTTACACGGTGACAGAGGAAGGTGCACAGGACATTGAAGAGGAGGTGATAGATGACACTGTTGTTGACCCCGATTGGCAGCCATTGGGGGAACAGGGTGCTGCTGGCAGTAGCTCAGAAGCGGAGGAGTATGAGCCGCAGGAGGCATCAACATAGCAAAAGCTTTCATCTGGCAGGCCCGTATCTGGCCAAAACCGTGTGTCAAAACCAAAAACAGTTTTAGGACAGCGTGGCCATCCGGTGAAAGTAGCACAGCGTGCAATGCCTGAAAAGGTATTCGATAGTAGGAAGAGTGCAGTCTGGCAATTTTTTAACCAAGATCCGAATGATCAGTGCAAAGTTATCTGTAAGAAATGCTCAAGGACCTTTAGCAGAGGGCAGAATGTCAAAAATTTAAAAACAACGTGCATGCATAGACATTTAACCAGCATGCACTTGCAAGCCTGGACTAACTACCAAACATCCTGTAATGTAGGTGCACCTGCTCTGCATGAAGCTAGTCAGCAACGCTACATTGCTTCCCTCACTGTAAGCCCACCATTTATGACACCACCTGCAGCAAATGTGGAGGTATCATCGCAAGGCCAAAGCAGTCAGGGAATCACCAGGTTGTTGGTAGGAAACACTGTATGTAGGCCAACAGCAAGAATACCCTCACCAATCATCTCTCAATCTGCCATGTCCACCACCACCCCCGCTAGTTCCACCATATGCAGCTCTACAGTCCAGCTCACCCTACAAGAGACTCTCATTAGGAAAACGAAGTACTCATCCTCTCATCCGCATACACAGGGTTTGAACACCCACATTGCTAGACTAATCTCGTTAGAGATGATGCCCTGCCGGTTGGTTGAAAGCGAAGCTTTCAAAGCCCTGATGGCCTATGCAGTACCATGCTATGACCTACCCAGTCGACACTTCTTTGCAAGAAAAGCCATTCCAGCCCTCCACCAGCATGTCAAAGACCGCATTGTCCATGCACTCAGGCAATCAGACAGTAGAAAGGTGCAGCTCACAACAGATGCATGGACCACTAGGCATGGCCAGGGACATTACGTGTCCTTCACGGCACACTGGGTTAATGTGGTGGATGCAGGGTCCACAGGGGACAGCCATAGTGGGACAGTTCTGCCTAGCCCACGGTCTAGGAAACAGTTGGCTGTAGGCGTTCACCACCCCTACTCCTCCTCCTCCAGCAGAAGTGAAAGCTCGTCCACAGAGCGCAGTCGCGCGACCACTTCATCCGCAGCTGCCAGTGTTGCACACGAGGTGTCCCATTATGGAACAGCTAGTGGTAAGCGTCAGCAGGCTGTGCTGGAAATGAAGTGTTTGGGCGACAACAGACACACCGCGGAAGTTCTGGCCGAGTTCTTGCAGCAAGAATCTTATTCATGGCTGGGCAGTGTACATCTTGAGGCAGGTAAGGTAGTCAGTGATAACGGAAGGAATTTTATGGCTGCCATAGCCCTTTCAGAACTGAAACACATACCTTGCTTGGCTCACCTTGAACCTGGTGGTGCAGTGCTTCCTGAAAAATTATCCGGGGATACCAGCCCTGCTCCTGAAGGTGCGAAGACTTTGCTCGCACATCCGCCGGTCGCCCGTACACTCCAGCCGTATGCAGAACCATCAGCGATCGTTGAAGCTTCCCCAGCACCGCCTAATAATCAACATTGCAACAAGGTGGAACTCCACACTGCACATGCTGCAGAGGCTGTGTGAACAGAGGCGTGCTGTAATGTATTTGTGGGAGGATACACATACACGGGCAGGCAGTTGGATGGCAGACATGGAGTTGTCAGGTGTGCAGTGGTCGAAGCTACAAGACCTCTGTCAAGTCCTTCAGTGCTTTGAGGAATGCACATGGCTGGTAAGTGCAGACGACGCCATCATAAGCATAAGCATCCCACTAATACGTCTGCTGATGCAAAGTTTTACGCACATTAAGGAGCAGGCATCTGCAGCCGAGGATGAGGGAAGCCTTCATGACAGTCAGCCATTGTCTGCTCAGGTAACTCTCCTGGACGAGGTGGTGGATGAAGAGGAGGAGGAGGAGGATGATGGGGATGAATATTTATGGGAGGAGGAAGCTTCTCAGGGGGCAATAGAAACTGGTGGCGTTGCAAGGTCAGGTACAGGGTTTTTGCGGGAGACAAGTGATATTGATTTTCCAGGAAGTGTTCCTCAACCCAGCACAAGCAGTGATTTGACACCTGGAACATTGGCCCACATGGCTGATTATGCCTTGCGTATCCTAAAAAGGGACCCCACTTTATCAAAATGATGACCGATGACGATTACTGGTTGGCCTGCCTCCTGGATCCATGCTATAAAGGGAAATTGCTAAATATTATGCCACATGAGAACTAGTGTTGAGCGATACCGTCCGATACTTGAAAGTATCGGTATCGGAAAGTATCGGCCGATACCGGCAAAGTATCAGATCTAATCCGATACCGATACCCGATACCAATACAAGTCAATGGGACACCAAGTATCGGACGGTATCCTGTATGGTTCCCAGGGTCTGAAGGAGAGGAAACTCTCCATCAGGCCCTGGGATCCATATCAATGTGTAAAAGAAAGAATTAAAATAAAATATAGGGATATACTCACCTCTCCGACGCAGCCTGGACTTTACCGCCGTAACCGGGAGCCGTTGTACCTAAGAATGCGGGCTTGAAGGGCCTTAGATTACGTCACATCGCTCTGATTGGTCCGTAGCTGTCACGTGACCGCTACGCGACCAATCACAAAGCAGTGACGTCACCTAAGGTCTTTCAAGCCTCGGTCTTTCAAGTATCGGATCTCGGTATCGGAATTCCGATACCCGCAAGTATCGGCCGATACCCGATACTTGCGGTATCGGAATGCTCAACACTAATGAGAACCTTGAGCAAATATTGGCTACCAAACTCTTGTAGATAGTTTGGTTCATTCCCAGCACACAGCAGCTGTGATGGTTGTCACACGAGCTGCAGGGGGCAACATGGCAGAGGTGTTAGAGGTGCACAAATCAGAAGTGGCATTGGACAGAGGGGTTTTATGACCAGGTTGTGGAGTGATTTTGCAATGACCGCAGACTCGACAGGTACTGCAGCATCAATTCAAAGTGACAGGAGACAACATTTGTCCAGTATGGTTACGAACTATTTTTCCTCCCTTATCAATGTTCTCCCTTACACGTCATTCCCCTTTGATTATTGGGCATCTAAAATAGACACCTGGCCTGAGTTGGCAGAATATGCATTACAGGAGCTCGCTTGCCCAGCTGCTAGTGTGCTATCAGAAAGAGTATTCAGTGCTGCTGGTTCAATACTGACCGAAAAAAGGACTCGTCTGGCTACCCAAAATGTTGATGATCTAACCTTCATTAAAATGAACCAATCATGGATTTCAAATTATTTTACCCCACCTTCCCCTGCTGACACGTAGCTTTCCTGTAAAAAGGTCTTGCTTTTGGCCTCCTCTTACTGACTGCTCCAATTCCTCCATTAGCAGCTGCTGAATGTCCACCATAGGCCATTTTTACACCTCCCTAAATGGGCTGACTCCCCCCACGAGGCCGTGGTCAGCACTTGGCGCAAGCACCCGTGCGAGTGCTGTTTGCCTGGACAGGTGGGTGTGCCCACTTTTGGCCGACGGCACTGGCACAGGGTCCCTCTTAGTACAATGAAGTGTCTCTGGCGGTGGTGGTGCACACCTAACGTCAGACACACCATCGTAATATGAGGGACCCTGTGCCAGTACCGCCGCCCACGAGAGAGTGTTCCCGCCCCGCTCAAACAGTGCTCTACCACTTGCAAAACTTACCTCTCACTGCTCCACCACTGTTTAGTCTGTGCTGTTAAATCCTTCAATGGCACTGCTAATACAAATTTGTTGAAATGATAGATGATAATAAAAATGCCCTCCATTTAGACCTGTAAATACTGTGTGCGAACTACCACTGTCTGCTACTCAGCAGAGGAACCCACCCCTGTACCTAGCTTTGCCACCTGTTTATTTAGGAACATTTTTTTTGCAGACATTTAGCCCAATTTACTATTTTGGCCAACTTACTGTGTCAGCCACTTATTCCAATTGTCCTCCACCGAACAAAGCAGTGCCGCCAGTTTACTCCTGTTACCAGTTTAGAACTGCATTGAGCCTACTTTTTTATTTTAGGCCTACTAAGTCTGTCTGCGCCACTCCTTGCAATCGTCTTCCGCTGACCAAACCAATGCTGCCTGTGTACCTCTGTAACCTATTTTAAACTGCATTGAGCCTACTTTTTTATTTTAGGCCTAGTAAGTCTGCGCCACTCCTTGCAATTGTCCTTCGCTGACCAAACCAATGCTGCCTGTGTACCCCTGCAACCTATTTTAAACTGCATTGAGCCTACTTTTTTATTTTAGGCCTAGTAAGTCTGCACCACTCCTTGCAATCGTCCTCCGCTGACCAAACCAATGCTGCCTGTGTACCCCTGTAACCTATTTTAAACTGCATAGAGCCTACTTTTTTATTTTAGGCCTAGTAAGTCTGCGCCACTCCTTGCAATCGTCCTCCGCTGACCAAACCAGTGCTGCCTGTGTACCCCTGTAACCTATTTTAAACTGCATTGAGCCTACTTTTTTATTTTAGGCTTACTACCTGTGTCTGTCTGCGCCACTCAATACAGCTGTCCTCCACTGAACAAAGCTGAGCTTCAATCTTCAGGCTTTCGGCCTATATTTTGAATATGAAACTGCATTTGGCCTACTAGTTTAGTTGGGCCCTACTAACGGTGTCTGCCGCTCCTTGCTTTTCTCCACCACTTAACAAAGCTGAGCTTCAATTTTCAGGCTTTCAGCCTATATCAGATATTTAACTGCATTTGGCCTACTTGTTTGGTTGGGCCTACTAACGGTGTCTGCTGCTGCTTGTTGTTCTCCTCCACTGAACAAAGCAGTGCCGCCTGTTTACTCATGTTACCAATTTTGAACTGCATTTGGCTCACTTTATTATTTGGCCTTACTAACTGTGCCTGCCACTCATTACAGTTGTCTTCCACTGAACAAAGCAATGCCACCTGTTTAGTCCTGTTACCACATTTGAACTGCATTTAGCCTACTTTATTATTTGGGCCCACTAACTGTGTTTCCTTCTCATCCTGCCCATTGCCCAGCCACTGCTAGATGAGTCTGCTGGTACATTGACCCAGACCACTACATTCCCCTTGCACTCTACACAGCCAGAATCTGACCCTGCTGAAAGTCAGGTTCCCCTTCTCACATACTATACCACCTTACACGGGGACAAAGAGGAAGGTGCAGATGAAAGTGCAGGTTCCTTCATCAGGTAGGGGGGCATACTCGTTGGTGACATCACTGGCACAGGGCCCCTCACAGTACGCAAAAGTGTCTCTGCCGGTGGGAGGCGCCCCCACCGTCCAACACACCGCCAAACTTTGAGGGGCCCTGTGCCAGTGCCAATGCGAATGAGTGTGCCCCCCTGCTTGCTCAGGATCACAGCACTTGCAAAGTTGAAATACTTACCTCTCCCTGCTCCACCACCGTGACTTAGTCCGCGTTTCCTGGGCCCACGGAAAACTTGAGCCAGCCCTACCCCCCCTCCCCACAACTTTAGCCAAATGACCCCCAATTTTCAATGCCTAGCTATTATTATAAGGCAAATTAAAATTGACAAGCTTAAGTAACAAGAATTGATGTTTTTGGCATTAAAATGGGCACTGTAGGTGTTTTCCTGTCCTCCACTCACTGTCGACTTTGCTTCTCCATTGACTTGCATTGGGTTTCGTGTTTCAGTCGGATCCCCGACTTTTCGCAATAATCGGCTGATTTCACCCGACCCGACTTTTGACAAATTCGGGTTTCGCGAAACCCGACTCGATCCTAAAAAAGTAAAAGTCGCTCAACTCTACTCAGCACTCTTATGACAAAAATAACCCCAGATTGGTAACCACGATTATCATATCCTTTTATTTTTTTAAGTGGATCAATTGAGACTGAACATTACTTAGCACTTTTATTTGTTTATTCCCTATTGTATAAACAACATTAAATTAGCTTTTATCTTTAAAATGCTTGCTATAGGGATGAGTTTCTATTATTTTGATAATTATTATTATTGCATTCCTACTAACTAGATATTTTTAGCGCAAATTCTTTCAATTACAATGCTTTGATTACTATTGACAGTTTGGTGGCTGTTGTCTTGTATTTGCTGCTGAAACTCTTGTGCACTTTAGCGCCACTGATTACACTGGTCATCGCAATTTTTCTGGCAAAAGGTTTTAAAACATATTTTAAGTCAATTTTGGCTGCTGATTACGAATATGAACTCTGCTTTTGGCTATCACATCAGGATTTTGAGATATTTTAAATTTTTGATGAAAATTACTCCTAATGTTTTATGATAAAAACACATGATTTTCGGTACTAGGAATAACAAAGATTACACAGTCTATGTACAGCAAATCAAATATACTTACAGAATTAAACTACAAAATATAAAAACACATATATATGGCACACAGATGAATTATAAATGGCAGTTATTTGAACTTTCTTTTCTTGGCTGATCTGTGATGTACAGCTTCTGGGTTGTCTCTCATCAAGCTCCAGCAATAGTCAGCCATCATATGAGAGTCCCACCGGCCTTGATACCATTCTTCCATTGTTTTAATGTTCTGATGAAAACGCTCCCCTTGTTCCTCACTCACATCCCCAAGGTTCTCTGGAAAAAAGTCCAAATGGCTGTGTAAATAGTGAATCTTGATACTCATTCTACATCCAAGATTTCACAGACTCATTAGTAGCTCTTCCACAATCTCTTCATAGTTGTCTGCTTTCTTATTCCCTAGAAAATTCTGCATCACATTACAAAATGCATTCCAAGCTCTTTCTTCTGTCTCATTCATTGATGTGATAAAATTTGGGTCTCTCATAAGTGTTCTTATTCGAGGTCCATCAAATATTCCAGCCTTTTTCTTCTCTTCACTAAGACCAGGAAAAGTTGAACATATATAGTTAAAGCATTCTCCACTGTGATTGAGAGCTTTGACGAACAGCTTCATCAATCCAAGTTTTATGTGTAAGGGAGGAAAGACAATGTTCTTCCTATCCACTAGAGGATCATGGATGACATTCTTATCGCCAGATGCCAAACTCTGTCGCTGAAACCATTCAGTTTTCACCCAATGCTCTGCTGTAGCTCTACTGTCCCAGTAGCACAGAAAACAAGGGTGTTGTGTACCCTCCTTGCAGACCAAAAAAGAAAGTTAACAATTTTCAAACCAACACAAATTAACCACCCAAATTAAACTAAATTTACCTTAGTGAACCGTATAAACCGGCACTTTTCATGCACTACTTATATTTATCATGGAATTCATGAAAATGGGCTATATACCCATAGCGCAAAAACATGATGTGATAGATAAATTATAAGATAAGATTTGAATTCAACACCCTCAAATTAGTCTAAAACTGTTCTTATAGTCCATGACAGATTTTTCTTTTTTGTAGACCAGTGTTATTTACTTTATTGAGTATAGGTTTTTATTGTTTTATTACTTCACCTTGAACCCATGATCAAAACATTTAAAGGAGGGGAAACACTTTTTAAACAAAATTAGCAGAATGCAGTATGGATTTTGATGCATTCTATTCTGCTATTAAGTAATTATTTAGCTTCTCTAGTAGGACATCCACCCCACCCCTGTTTCATTGGTAGCTTATCTTCTCCATTTATCAGCATGTACATTAGAAGAGTATGCCAATGAAATAGTATTTTAAGTGATAGCCAGCTCAGTTTTACCAAATACTGAAGTAGCCAAATCAAATATGTTTGTTTATATGAAGAAATGAATAGGTTCCTGGATAGAGGAGTAGCTATCCATATAGTGTTTCTGTACCTTGCAAATACCTCGCACACTGGCCTAATAAGGCTGTTTTTATTTTTTTCAAATAGCACTATAGCTATACAGTCGATTGCAGCCTATGGAAGATGCTCATTAATTAAAAATTGATATGAACACCTACTTTGAAGCTTTGGGAAGCAGTGCAAAATGCGCGTCGGGGCAGAGGGACGCACAGGTCATTCACGGGCACACCACAGGTAAAATATGCCCAATCATTTTTACATTATATGTATTTGATTTGCTAGTAGTACGGTTCACATTTATACTATCAGCAGTCTTACTGAGTCTACAATGCCCCGGATAGTGAACTGTGTGTTGTCTAAATGCGGCACGTGCCTTCATCACAACCCATCTCAGCATACTCTCCGCCTCCTGTGACTGCCATTTCACTATGCCTGTCTCTACAGTTAGTTGCTTAACTTTGCAAAATTTTCAGGTCATTGTTTACATATTTGCACTTTATACTTTGGGATTTTTTCTCAAGGATTTCTTCTTTCTCGATCTACTATGTATTTTATTGTATTGGGTTTTACTATTTTTTCTTTAAATAGCTTGTGTTATGTTGTACCCCACAGTATCTGATCCCTCTTTTAATGATCTAGCACCTTTCTTTTAACATTTTGTTTTTAAGATTGTCATATTAATAAGTACTTTGGGTTACCATTGCATTAATTTCCTCTTAGTGACAAATTTTGTGATGAATGCATTGCATATGTACATTAAATGAAGATCTGTGCTTGTTGAAGTGTTGATTGTGTCCACTTTTTTTTTTTTTTAAAGTGTGTGTGTGTATGTATATATATAAAACTATATATATATATATATATATATATATATATATATACATAAAACTACATATATACATAAAACTATATATATACAGTATATATATATATATATATATATATATATATATATATATATATATATATATATATATATATATATATATATATATATATATATATAGGGTGGGCCATTTATATATATGGCCCACCCTGTATATTTGTGTAAAATCGAGTGTCATTAAAAATTTAAACTAGTCCCACAAAAAACAAGCCTGCTATGCCTTTGTCAACAGTAAAAAAAAAGTTACAGCTCTTGAATGAAACAGAGGGAAAAATGAAAGAAAAAACAAAAAAATACTCAATGCTTAATGCAGTTGTCTTACCTTGAGATATATAAGTCTGTGACTCAGACTCATGAATCCTAACATCCCGTGCAAAGAGGACTGTGAGGATTCTCCAATGTGGCAGGCGTGTGACCACAAACATGCGATTTGCATACATGGGGTCATGTGCTGTCTAGAAGTGCGCGGCTTCGCTCAATGCTCACCAAAACCGGAGAATCGTCACAGTGAGCAGTGCACGTGATGTGAGGATTCAAAAGTCTGCAGTCATATAAAGGGACTGCAAACTTGTAGCTTAAGACTGACCCCTTTAGTAAGTTAATTGATTATGCTCTTTTTATTAAATTTTTTTTATGATTTCCAATTGCCTACTCTTATTTGTGACTTGGCTACTTTCACTTTTTTTGCAGATCAGTTTGATTTGCTTGTAGCAGTGTAATACCATTTCATTTGCATTTTCTTTAAAAAAAAAGATAAAATATTATATATCTTTAATCCTTGTACTATAAAAATTATGCAGAAGTATAAAAAAACATTAAAAGCTGCGAATTATAGGAGCATTGTTATTTTCACAGTACATTCTGTATTACATGTTATGGGAAATATAGTATTATAAAACAAGCTGACATTTTACTAAGAATAATGTTATTTTAATGAAGCCTAACCAGTGTATGTATCTACTTTATTGCACAGAAGCTAAAAAGTCTGGATGAATCAATGCCCTTTGCCAGTGTCACAGCCACAAGATTGTACTGCTTCATTTTTCATTTTAGATGCTTATAATTGAGGAGCGGAAATTGCCCAGCAAACGTCCAGTCAACCTTAATATATCTCAATACATTGTCATATATCATTTTGCTCACAATGCCAAGCCATATTTCATCCTTAGACAATGTTTAGAGAGCATTCATGTGACATCTCACTTAAAGTGCCTATTTTTTTATTGCTATGAAGCTCCCAGACTCTTGTCTTAATGATACCTTCAAACAACCAGAAATGCAAAATTGCTACACTCCAACTTGCCATTCTGTCAGCCACTTATTTCTGCTTTATTGAACATTTCCCAAAGTTCCTCTGTGTCACTTAGTGCCACTTTCAAATTTAAGATAGGATTTTTTTTTCACAATTGCTGCAGCAGCTGGAGCTTGTAGAAACAAATCGAAGCATCTTCATTTTTAAGAGAAATGATCCGTTCAGCCAGCTGCCCTATTTCCATCATTCCATCAAAAAATCTCTGACAGATGGCGATGTTCACAGACACTGCTTCAAATGTTAGTGTTTTCTATCTAATCCATGGCTTGAGTGCCAAATGCTCTTACAGTGTTACTTGTTTGTAGATCATTTCACAAAGTGTTCGAGTCCACCCTAGTTTATGATTCTCTGGAAGGACAATCAATCAGAGAGTAATAGAAAGAACATCATCATGAATGCTATCTTTTTGTTTCTTTTATTTCCTGTCAGTAGTTCTAGTGTAAATCTGCTCTTTGGCTTCTGGCAAAAATGAAACAACAGCTGTTTTTTATCAATTAGCAATGCAGGATACAACCTGAAAAAACTCTGCCCAGTTCCAGTGCCAGAGTGCGATGACTGAACACACACAGCTAGGAAGAGTTTTTCTTAGTCCTGTGCCAGGCTTTGTTTTTACACTAAATCATTTAATGGTTATTAATGTAACACAATTTCCCATCGTTGCCATTTTCTCAATCACTCAGAAGTTAAGAATAGCAGTAGATTGCATAAAAACTGTTTTCAATATTAGACAGAAGTGCACTATATGGACAAAAGAACCGAGGCACATCGCTAAATCATTGAATTCAGATTTTGCATTCAGTCCCATTTTCACATGTCTATATAGTCAAGCAGTCTGCTTTTATAGACATTTGAGAAATAACTGGTTAGGTTAAAGAGCTCACTCAATTTTACCAAGCTACTGTAATAGGATTTCACCATTTCAACCAGTCAGTTTATGAAATGTCTTCCCTCCTAAATGTTCAGTGATCAATAGTTCCAAAAAGTGGGAGCTTTGGACTCTGGAGCAGTGGAAACATGTTTTGTTGGGTGACGAATCACAGTTTCTATTTGGCAACCTGATAGATGAGTTTGGGATTTGTGAATGCAAGAAGAACGTTACTTACCCGACTGCATTGGGCCACCTGTGAAGTTTGGTGAAGAAGGGATAATATAATGCTATAGGTTGCTTTTCAAGTGTTGACACAGACCTCCTAGTTCCAGTGAAGCAACATA
Organism: Ranitomeya variabilis; assembly: GCF_051348905.1. Classification (NCBI taxonomy): domain Eukaryota; kingdom Metazoa; phylum Chordata; class Amphibia; order Anura; family Dendrobatidae; genus Ranitomeya; species Ranitomeya variabilis. The sequence continues at coordinate 324,944,360 of NC_135235.1, read as the reverse complement.
TTAATGCTTCAGCATGCAAAAACATTTTAGACAATTTTAACAACTTAGTGGGAACTGTTTAAGGAAGGCCCTGTTCTGTTTGATCATGGCTGTGATCCAGTGTGCAAAGCAAAATCCATAAAGTCATGGTTAGGTGAGTTTAGTGTGGAAGTACTTGACTGGCAACAAAAAACCCTAATCTCAACCCCATCCAAACCTTTGAATTGAATTATAAAGGAAATTGCAAGCCAGTCCCTATTCTCCAATATAAGTGTCTAACCTAATAAATGCTCTTCTCAATGAGTGAACAAAAATTCTGACAGACTCACTCCAAAGTCTTGTGGAAAGCCTTCATACAAGAGTGGTATCTATTTCAACATTAAATGAAGGACCAACTCCATATAAGGCCCTCGTCACACGTCCAAGTTTCCGGCATGTGTGGCATCCATTCTCATATGTACTGGAGAAACGTACACACGCACACCCATTATATTCTGTGGTCTGAATCACATGTGTCTGTGTGACCCACATGTAGACATGTCCATTTTTTTACAGCACCACAGATGACAATACGTACCGCACACATGCAGACATGCATCCTTGTGACATGTACCAGAATAAAATACAGAATAGAAATTACAGGTGTGTAAGTGTTAAAGATGTGAAAAACTAGAGATGGATAGATGATAGATAGATAGATAGATAGATAGATAGATAGATAGATAGATAGATAGATAGATAGATAGCTCTTGTGTGGTGGCAATAGGAGTAATGGGGCTTCTGATTGATATCAAGATGCAAGATCTCAGACACAGATAGCATATTACACCAACATCCTAGACTTGCCCATACCCAGTGGAGCTCCCCACTTAAATTGAATACTCCAAAGAGAATGGACCTTACAACCACCAATCACATCATAATAATAAAAAATATGTTAATAGAAAATATTTAAAAAAGACCATCAGTCACATATTTTACAAAGCAATTATAAGAACAAAGAAATTTGAATATGGTTACAGGTACACCCAAAAACAGGTGTCACATCACAAACACCTAAGCATGGGACAGAATACTCATAAATAAAGTAGAACCCTTTAAAGAAGAATTTTTTTTTACAAAGTGTCAGTGCACAAGGTTATTACAACCATAATGAAAGGTATTGGAAACTCCCCATTGACTCAGGTAAAATAAAATAAGTTTTTAAGGGTCTGTGACCACTAGAACAATCAATGTTTTCCATTAGGAGTTATTACCCATGTCTATGTCCATGATGTGCCCCATGCGCATTACACTAACAGCTTCCTCGGGGGGCCGGTGTCCTTGACCTGTAACCATATTCAAATGTCTCTGCTCTTATAATTGCTTTGTGAAATATGTGACTGATTGTCTGTTTTAAAACTTTTTCTATTAAAATATTTTTTATTAATATGATGTGATTGGTGGTTGTAAGCTCCATTCTCTTTTGTGTATTCAATTCTGGTTGATATCAGTTTTGAATTGATTTGTCAAAAATCACAGCTGGCATCATGCTCTGGAGTTAGTAATGGAGATGAATCTATCAGACACGCCTACTACTAGCCCAGTAATAAAAAACACTCAACAAATAGTTTACATACTGAATAAAAACTCCCCACACTTTTCCTGGCTCACCAATCCATTTAAAAAAAATGCAGGTCCGATGTAGTCCAGAAAATCCGATGTAGTCCACAAATGAAAACCTGAAAAATATAAAAAGAGAGGAGTAAAAACAAGACGCTGTCCCCAATTCACAAATTTATAAAAAAAAAGTTCCCATGCAGCTCCGATAAAGTCCAGTGAAGTCTGCAACATTTCCCGAATCAGGCCCAGGCGATGGTGAACAGCAGTAACGTTACTGACATCACCGCTCTTCACAGTTGCCGAGTACTGTCATCACCACTCATCATTTGGGGAGCAGCGTAGGAATTGTTGGACTATGTTGGACCTGCGTGGGAACTTTTTTCTTAATATATTTTTTTCATTTTGCATGGGGGTAACTACAGCAATTCAGAAGGGGTTGTAAAATACTATAATTTAATTTGCTCATTAAGTTCTGCACCTGTTCCTGAGAAACCATGATGATGTGACTTCCAGATCCTAAGTTACTGCTAAAGTAAGTTCAAAGCACAGAGTAAAGAGATTTCTCATCTGCTGTTCAGCTGTGCAGTGAGCACTAAATAGTTTTGTCATTGGCACCGCCTGTGATCCTCGGCAAGTTGGCAGTAACTGTAGAGATGCGCAGGGAGAGGGAAAAGAAGGGAGTGGACATTGCAAACTCCACTCAGAACAAGTAGTCTTATTTGCTGGTGGTTATAGCCAGAGGGGATGGACAGGCCTTCAAGAGTTCTGGATTACTCCCTTACAGTACACTGAGCCTCTGAGGAGCCAATGCCAGTACATAGAACATTATTGACTGCAGGGGAGTTTCAGGATAGCACATACTAGGCGAAGTGGGAAGAATGTTAGGAAGTGGAAATGGTGTGTGCAGTAACTTAGCCATCTTGGGATTGTGATGATGCTCTGTAGATGGAGTAGGTGGGCATAGACTGTGTGAGTGTGTGAGCTGTGGACAGATACAGCTCTGCCTTCTGGGACAAGTAGTGTAGAAACACAGAGGGAGAGCTGGCAAGAAGTTCAGGATATAAGCAAAACAAACAATGAGGATGGCTTCAATGCCGCTAAAGGGGAGTTAAAAAATAAATAACAGAAGTTATTTTGGGACTCATTACATGGACAACAGATCATTTTTCTGCCTGGAAACCCCTTCAAAGCTAGCAGAATACATGAATACATATTGTTAACCATCGTAGAGCAAATGAACAGGATGCAATATGCTAATTATGTAATATATACAGTAGATCATGCTGTTCTCAAACCCTTTCTTTAGATCCCATCAACTGTATGGTAAAGCCTTTACATTTCTATTGCTTAAAACTTCACTTTATGTTGATTTTATCAATCTAGAAATATTTCTCTATGTAAGTTTATAAGTCACTGTTTCAAATTGTTGTTGACCCTGATGCTGGGCATAATATGCATTGTTTTACACACAATTGGACATTTTTTATTTGTTAAAAATTGTGCTCTTGATTTGTATCTAGCGCTGAATGCACAAGGCCCATCTGGTTGTAATGTGCTGCTGCAGTGCAGTATAGTGCAACCTCCACCAGGGGGTGCTGGTGAGTGAAGAGAGGTTGCGCACACAGCATAGCAACACTGAGCAGCAGCACAGGTGTCACATTGCATTAGGGATCTGCAACGACGGAGGCAAGCACAAGCGAAAGGCCACAGGATTAACCACCTCTAAAAATTTCATAAGGGACAATAAACTTGGGACCCAACTTAGCAGAGGGAATCCTCAATCTAGCATTCTTAGTGGATAACCATACCTTATCCCCCCACCTGGTAAATCAGCCCGACAGAACGCCGTTTATCAACAAAATATGTATACTTGCCCTGAGCCTCCCCAATGTTTCTCTAAACCTCCATCCATATCTCCCCAACCAAAGAAAGGCCAAATCAGCCCCTGGACACTCTGAATCCAGCCAGGAAAACTCACCAAAGTGAGGGTGAAACCCATAGTAGCAGAAGAACGGGGACGTACCAGTGGACTGATTGACACGATTATTGAAAGCAAATTTCGCTATGGGTACTGCAGAGCACCAATCATCCTATCTGGATGTAGCAAGACATAGCAATATCTGCTCCAAAGACTGATTAGTCCTTTCAGTCTGACCATTGGTCTCAGGATGGTATGCCTATGAAAAGGTCAGACTGATACCCAGCCTTTTACAAAAGGCCCTCCAGAATTTTGCCACAAATTCACACACCACACTGACAGGCACACCATGCAATCGGACCACATGCTCAATGAATAGTTGTGATAGAGTCTCAACATTAGGGAGGCCGGCCAAAGGTACAAAATGTACCTGTTTACTGAACCTATCAATAACTACCAGATCATGGTTTTGCCATTAGAGGGGGAAGATCGGTGATAAAATCCATGGACAGATGAGTCCACGGTCTATCTGGAATTGGCAGTGGCACCAATTCCCCAGCCGACTGGTTAAGGGAGGTTTTAGCTCAAGCACAAGTTTCACAGGAAGACACAAAAAACAATGACATCAGAAGCAAGCAAAGGCTACCAAAACTGCCTAGTGATGGCTTTACAAATGGATGAGATTCCAGGATGCCCACTCAGAGCTGAGTCATGGAACACCTGAAGCACCCTTAACTGATACTGGACAGGAACAAAGAACTTATTATCAGGTATGGACAAAGGAGCTAGAGATTGGGCCTCATGAATCTCTTGTTCCAATGCCGAGGACACTACAGCCACCATCACTGCGCGCTGAAGAATGGAGGAAGGAGGTTCAGGAGGTGAAACTGTATCCAGGCTACGAGATAAAGCATCAGGTTTCACATTCTTGGACCCTGGTCTGAAAGTAATAGAAAACTGAAATTGGGAAAAAAAGTGACCCCCTTGCCTATCTCTGGTCAAACGTTTGGAAGATTCGATGCAAGACAGATTCTTGTGATCCATAATGACAGTGATATGATGGGCAGCCCCCTCCAGAAAATGCCTCCATTCTTCAAATGTCAATTTAATAGCCAATAACGTCCAGTTACCCACATTACAATTCCTCTCAGCAGAGGAAAATTTTCTCGAAAAGAAGGCACAAGGTCTTAAGTTAGTCAATGTGGTGGGCCCCTGGGACAACAAAGCCCCCACTCCCACCTCCGAGGCATCCACCTCTACAATAAATGGTTTAGACAAATCAGGTTGAACCAGTACAGGAGCAGTCCTGAAACAGTTCTTCAAAGAAGAAAATGCCGCCAAAGCTGAAGCTGACCAGTTTTTGAGATCAGCCCCCTAATGAGTTAAATCCGTGAGGGGTTTGACCACCTGAGAAAACCCCTTAATGAATTTTCTATAATAATTGGCGAAACCCAAAAAAAGCTGAAGTACCTTGAGGTCTCTGGGTTGCACCCAATCCACAATAGCCTGTACCTTCCTAGTGTCCATACGAAACCCCTTAGCGGACAAAATGACCCCTAAAAAGGACAATTCCTGAGCAAAAAATGAACACTTCTCTTGTTTTGCAAACAGTGAGTTCTCCCTGAGCCTCAGAAGAACTGCACAGAGGTGGCCCAAGTGATTCTGTTTGTCAGAAGAATATATGAGGATGTCATCCAAATAAATAACCATGAAATGCCCAATAAAATCTGAGAAAACATAGTTCATGAATTTCTGAAATACTGCTGGCACGTTAGTCAGGCCAAAGGGCATATCCAAATTCTCATACAGACCCTCAGAGGTGAGAAATGCAGTTTTCCACTCATCCCCCTCCCACATACGGATGAGATTATGTGCCCCCCTGAGGTCCAATTTAGAGGACCACCTGGCCCCTGACACTTTATTGTACAAATCGGATATAAGTGGGAGGGGATAAATGTTTCTTTTGGTGATTTTATTAAGTTCTTGAAAATCGAGGCATGGGCTTAAACCACCATCCTTTTTCTTCACAAGAAAAAAGAACCCCACAGCCACAGGAGAGAAAGATGGCCAAATGTGCCCTTTACGGAGGCTATCAGAGATATACTCCTTCATAGCGGCTCACTCAGGGGTAGAGAGATTATACAGACAGGCTTTGGGCAATTTGGCACCGGGAACAAGATAAACAGCACAATCGAATGGGAGGTGTGGTGGCAGAACCTTAGCTTCCTTTTCGGAGAACACATCTTCAAAGTCCTTCAGGTACTCCGGAATACCCTCCAGACTGGTGGATGACACAGATACAGTAACAAGACATCTCTTAGAACGATTGGAACACCATTTAACAATGTCCCGAGATTCCCAGTTTATCACAGGATTATGTAATTGCAATCAGGGGAACCCCAACACCAGTCCCGCAGGCAGATTGTCCATAACAAAACGTGAAATGCATTCCTGGTGCAAGGAACTCACTTTAAAGAGAAACTCCTCTGAAACCATTTTGATGACATTCTTAGCCAGTGGTATTTTGTCAATGGCAACAACATGAATACGAGTCTCCAGCCTAACTTTCCCTAACTTACACCTGGACACCAAGTCAGAGTTAATAACGTTCATGGACGACCCACAATCCAAGAAGGCAGAAATGGACACAAAGCCACTCCCACAGCAAAGTTCCACGTTCAACAAAATTTTTGAAAATGAAAAAAGGTACCTGAGAGTCTGGGTGACTATCACGACAATCACCCAGACTCAGCCGCTTGTTGGTTAGTGGACAGGAGGAGCAGTCTTTTTTCCAATGTCCGGGATCTCTGCAGAAGAAACACAACTTTGCTTCATGCCGTTGTCTCCTCTCCTTCTCCTCAAGATTGGCGGCACCCACTTCCATAGGTTTAGACAGAGGCAAAACGACAGGACCAGCAGAGAGCAATGGAACCTCTCTCTGTGCAACACCTCTCTCCCATAGCGTCCATTCCATGTGGATAGCCTGAGTCATAGCTTCCTCCAATGATCTGGGAGATGTATGGAAAGCCAGAGCATCCTTCAGGTAATCCGCCAGTCCACACCTGAACAGACATCTCAGGACACTTCAGTAGACCATTGACTGAACTCGGAGCTGTACCACTCGGCTGAATGCTTCTCCTGAACCAGACCCATAATAGTGTCCTCTGCCAATCTGACAAAGTCCAATTCATCTTAGATAAGTAATGGGCCTCAAAGAACCTATCTACTGACATCCGCTCAGGAGCAGTGGTGGCAGGGAAAAAGCTCAAGATTGGTGACCCTCCCTAAGTAAGGATATAATTATTCCTACCCGCTGAGTCTCATTCCCAGACGCTCAAGGTCTAAGGGAAAACAATTACTTACAACTCTCCCTGAATGTACAAAATGTATCTTTTCCACTAGAAAAGGTGTCAGGAAGCTTAACCAAGGGTTAGGGAGAGTGCAAAATAACATCTTCTGACTTACCAGGTCGGCTAACAGCATGGGAGGTGGATCCTGCATGGTCTTAACAGTCTCCATCAGTTTTTTTTGTGAGTGTGAGACGTGACAAGGGCCCAATGTTTCACTGAAAAATCCAACCCATCTTTGTCAAACTGGACACTTGATCCACCAGGTTACAAAGTGTATCCATGCCTAGAGAAAAAAAAGCAAAAATCCCCTTTAAATGTGTGGTCAGCTATAATGAAATGTGCTGCTGCAGTGCAGCATACTGCAACCTCCACCAGGGGGTGCTGGTGAGGGAAGAGAGGTTGTGCACAGAGCGCAGCCACACTGAGCAACATCACAGGTGTAACAGGTAGCAAAAGAGTAGTCAGACAAGCCGAATTCAAAACTGTCAGGAGCCAAAGTACCAAAGATAACAGCAAAGCACGTAGTCAGGGACAAGCAAGAAGTCAGAGCCTACTGGGAACGTGGTAACAAAAACATGATATGTAAGATGAAGTCGGGGTACAAGCCAGTCGGGGAGTGTGGTATCAGAGACGAAAAACAAGGGGCGGAGTCCAGAGATCAGGTCAAGTCATACACAAGTACAGACAGTCTGAGGCATAAGGAGCACTAAGGTATACAGGTCAGGGACTCTAGCCAGGAAGCATGAACTATAGCTGACACTGACCAGCAGGCTACAGAGGACTGAAATACCCCAGCCAGCTTCAAAAGGAGGCAGAGAGGATTGACTCCCGCATAGCCAGTCCAGAGAAAAGACAGCTGAAAGCAAACTCAGGACAGGATCAAGACACTGGTCACATTGGTTATTTTTTATTCTGTCCAAGGAATTTTCTTAATATATAACCCCAATGTAAACTTCTGACATATGGCATTGTAAAGGCATACAGCTGTTCATTTGTGATATTGGCTCATTGCAAAAAAAAAACTTATCAAAGTTATGTATTGTATTTTTCGAATTATAAGACGCTCCAGATTATAAGACACACCCCAAATTTTAAGGAGAAAAATAAGAAAAAAAATGTTTTAATAAAATGGTGGTGCTTCTAATAATCCATGCATCTTGTTGCTTACTGGGGTGGTGGGTGTGGTGAAGCGGGGTTCCAGGGTCGCTGCTGGAGAAGGCAGGAGTGGGGTGATGCTGCAGGCCACAGGCTAGGATGAAGGGGAGCTCCAATGTGTGGCGCGCTGGTGCGGGTGTCTTGTGCTGGTGCATGTCCTGTGCTGGTGCATGTCCGAGCTGCTGCCGGGTGTCTCCGGGTGCCCGTCGGTTGCTGGCCGGTGCTGCGGGTGTCTCTGGATCCCAGCCATGCTGGGTGGGTGTTTGACGCTGCCTGGGTCTCTGCCAACATTTTACGACAGGCCACAGCCCTGGTAATTCCACAGTTCCCTGTGCATGTGCGGTGGACTCCAGGAATATGACCGCCACCGGGGATGGCGCATGAGCAGATGTGTTATGGACCTGGTGGTTAGGAGCACCCGGAATGACCTGATGAGTAAATTCAAAATCGGGACTAGCTCTGGGTAAGTGGGAACTCTGCTGACCGCAAACCCTACTCCTATCACACACACACTAGAAATAGCCGTGGAGCGTGTTGTGAACTCTATTTCTGGGCTCCCTCTTGTGGTCACAAGTGGTACTGTGTGAGTGCTGTCTTTCTGCAGGTTTGTGAATGGCATCAGCTGTCTCATTATCTGTGGGCTGGTTTTCTATTTAAGCTCACTTGGACTCTCAGTCTATGCCTGCTGTCTTTGTATTCAGTGCTATTCTGATTGCTCCTGTCTACATCCGTAATCAGTCTCTCCGTGAGAAGCTAAGTTCTGTTTGCTTATTCTTGCTCATCTATGTTCAATATGTTTCCTAGAATATTATGAGTTTTGTCCAGCTTGCTAATATGTGATTTCTCTGCTTGCTGGTAGCTCTGGGGTGCTGAGTTGCTCCCCCCACATCGTTAGTTGGTGTGGGGGTTCTCGCATTCTCTGCGTGGATATTTTTGGATAGGGTTTTTTACTGACCGCACAGATCCCTTGCTGTTTTCTGCTATCTAGTGTTAGCGGGCCTCATTTGCTTAACCTGTTTCATCTCTGCGTTTGTCTTTTCCTCTTAACTCACCGTTATTATTTGTGGGGGTCTTGATGAGGGTTCGGTGACCCCTCCTCAAGGGGGGGGGTACTGTTTTCCATTCATCCCCCTGCTTAATACGCACAAGGTTATACGCACCACGAAGATCTATCTTGGTGAACCAACTGGACCCCTTAATCCGAGCAAACAGATCAGATAATAATGGCAAAGGATACTGAAATTTGACCGTGATTTTATTTAGAAGATGATAATCTATACAAGGTCTCAGAGAACCATCCTTCTTGGCCACAAAAAAGAATCCTGCACCAAGAGGGGAGGAGGACGGGCGAATATGTCCCTTCTCTAAAGACTCCTTTATATAACTCCGCATTGAGGCATGTTCTCGTATAGACAAATTAAAAAGTCGTCCCTTAGGGAACTTACTACCAGGAATCAAATTTATAGCACAATCACAATCCCTGTGAGGAGGCAGGGCACCGGATCTGGGCTCATCAAATACATCCTGGTAGTCCGACAAAAACTCAGGGATCTCAGAAGGAGTGGAATTGACACCAAAGGAGCATCGCCATGAATCCCCTGGCAACCCCAACTTGAAACAGACATAGCATTCCAATCCAGAACTGGATTATGGGCCTGCAGCCATGGCAGACCCAAAACGACAACATCATGCAGATTATGCAGCACAAGAAAGCGAATCACCTCCTGATGCACAGGAGTCATGTACATGGTCACTTTAGTCCAATACTGAGGCTTATTCTCAGCCAATGGTGTAGCATCAATACCCCTCAGTGGAATAGGGAATTCCAAAGGCTCCAGGACAAAACCACAGCGCCTGGCAAACGACAAATCCATCAGGTTCAGGGCAGCACCTGAATCCACAAAAGCCATAACCGAGTAGGATGACAAAGAACAAATTAAAGTAACAGACAAAATTAATTTAGGCTGTATAGTACCAACGGTGACAGATTTAGCGATCTTTTTTACGCGCTTAGAGCATGCTGAGATAACATGAGCTGAATCACCACAGTAAAAGCACAACCCATTTTGACGTCTATGATTTTGCCGCTCAATTCTGGTCTGAATTCGGTCACATTGCATAGACTCAGGTCTCTGTTCAGAAAACACCGCCAGATGGTGCGCAGATTTGCGCTCCAGCAAACGCCGATCAATCTGAATGGCCAAAGCCATTGAGTAAGCACCGACCATTTCAGAAATTTTTGACAATACACCTCAGCTTCATCCTGGCCCTGAGAGAGAGCCAGCAAGGCCTACTGTTGTGAACTCTATTTCTGGGCTCCCTCTTGTGGTCACAAGTGGTACTGTGTGAGTGCTGTCTTTCTGCAGGTTTGTGACTGGCATCAGCTGTCTCGTTATCTGTGGGCTGGTTTTCTATTTAAGCTCACTTGGACTCTCAGTCTATGCCTGCTGTCTTTGTATTCAGTGCTATTCTGATTGCTTCTGTCTACATCCGTAATCAGTCTCTCCGTGAGAAGCTAAGTTCTGTTTGCTTATTCTTGCTCATCTATGTTCAATATGTTTCCTAGAATATTATGAGTTTTGTCCAGCTTGCTAATATGTGATTTCTCTGCTTGCTGGTAGCTCTGGGGTGCTGAGTTGCTCCCCCCACATCGTTAGTTGGTGTGGGGGTTCTCGCATTCTCTGCGTGGATATTTTTGGATAGGGTTTTTTACTGACCGCACAGATCCCTTGCTATTTTCTGCTATCTAGTGTTAGCGGGCCTCATTTGCTTAACCTGTTTCATCTCTGCGTTTGTCTTTTCCTCTTAACTCACCGTTATTATTTGTGAGAGTCTTGATGAGGGTTCGGTGACCCCTCCTCAAGGGGGTTATTTGGGGTTATTTCTCTGAGGCAAGTGAGGTCTTACTTTATCTCTAGGGGTAGTCAGTTTCTCAGGCCGTGAAGAGACATCTAGGATTTCAGGAAACGTTCCACGGCTACCTTTAGTGTGTTTGGTTAGGATCAGGTTTTGCGGTCAGTCCAGTTACCACATCCCCAGAGCTTGTCCTATTTTCTCTGACTTAGCTGGTTAGATTTGTGATCCTAAGCCACTGGAATCATAACAGGAGCGTACCTAACTCTCCCTAGATGCCTCTTCACAGCCTAAGAGCTAACTACACCTAAAGATAGAAATAGAAGCCTTACCTTGCCTCAGAGAAATTCCCCAAAGGTAAAGGCAGACCCCCACATATATTGACTGTGAGTTAAGAGGAAAGTCACAAACACAGGAATGAAACAGGTTTTAGCAAAGGAGGCCAGATTTCACTAAATAGTCAGAGGATAGAAAAGGGAACTATGCGGTCAGCACAAAAGACTACAAAAAAACACGCAGAGTAAGCAAAAAGACTCCCCACACCGACTCACGGTGTGGAGGTGCCACTCTGCACCCCAGAGCTTCCAGCTAGCAAGGGAATATCATGATAGCAAGCTGGAGTAGAAATTAGCAGTAACAACAAATGAACTAGCAAAGACTTAGCTTCTGCTGGAGTAGACAGGTCCTCAGAGAAGTCCAAGAGAGATCTGAACCAATACTGAAACAATGACAGCTGGCATGAAGTAACGATCTGAGTGGAGTTAAATAGGGAAGCAGCATAGCAATAAACGAGAGCAGCTGATAAAGCCAACCTCAGTGACCAGCAGTTCCGCTCGAAGCCACCAGAGGGAGTCCAAGAGCAGAACCAACCAAAGTACCATTCATGACCACAGGAGGGAGTCCGAGAACGGAATTCACAACACAGATGGTGATCTCGGGACCAAGATCTCAAGAGATGAGATATTAGCGTTGAAATCTCATCTCTCGAGATCTTGGTCCCGATATCACCATCTGTGCATGTGCCGCCCCCGGCGGTGGCCATATTTCTGGAGTCCACCACACAAACACAGAGAACCGTGGAATTATCGGAGCTCTGGCCTGTCGCAAAATGTCGGCAGAGCTCTGGGCAGCGCCGGACACCCACGCAGCACCGCTGGGCACCGGAGTCACCCGCAGCACTGGCCAGCACCCGGAGACACCCGGACTGTTATGACCCCAATGGCGAGGGTCTCAGAGGAACAAGTAAGTCTGCGAAGTACAAAAATCCAGCTCATAGGGCAGTGGTAACTGGGTTGACCATATATCTACTCCTAACGCCAACACTAGAAGTAGCCGGGGAACATGCCTACGTTGGTCGCTAGATGTCTCGCGCCAGCCGGAGGACTAACTACCCCTAGAAGAGGAAAACAAAGACCTCTCTTGCCTCCAGATAATAGACCCCAAAAGTTGGATACAAGCCCCCCACAAATAATAACGGTGAGGTAAGAGGAAATGACAAACACAGAGATGAACTAGGTTTAGCAAAGAGAGGCCCACTTACTAATAGCAGAATGTAGTAAGATAACTTATATGGTCAACAAAAACCCTATCAAAATTCCACACTGGAAATTCAAGAACCCCCGAACCGTCTAACGGCCCGGGGGGAGAACTCCAGCCTCCCTAGAGCTTCCAGCAAGTTTAGGATACAGATTATGTACAAGCTGGACAAAAATGCAAACAAAAACAAATAGCAAAAAGCAAGAAAGCAGACTTAGCTTAATGTAGCAGGAACCAGGATCAGTAGACAAGAGCACAACAGATTAGCTCTGATTACAACGTTGCCAGGCATTGAACTGAAGGTCCAGGGAGCTTATATAGCAACACCCCTGAACTAACGGCCCAGGTGAGCATACAAGGGATGACTGACAACCCAGAGTCAAATCACTAGTAACCACTAGAGGGAGCCAAAAAGCAAATTCACAACACCGGACACCCCCTCATCCCAGCCTGTGGCCTACACCCACAGTATCAGTAAGGCATATCCGCTTTGTAAGACGCATCCCCCATTTCCCCCCCAACTTTGGGGGAAAAAAAGTGCTTCTTACAAAGTGAAAAATATGGTATTACAAATATAACAGCAAATTAATACCCTTGCACTCTGGTCACTTGGTACAATGGAGTCTTTGGATACATTTACCATATGTACTCTGAAAAATCTTCAGGTGTATAAAGCAAACATAAGAAAACACACTGAGTCTGAACTGATCCTATGAAATCTGAGTCATACAATATAAGTGTGTCATGCACATCTCCAACATTTCTTGTGGCAGCACTGTCCCTAGGTAATATAATTTCATACTATACATTTCCATGCTGTACTTTTCACAGCGTTCCAATTTGATTAGATCAACAACATAATTGGATTAGAATTTCTCTCTTTCATTAATAAATGAATTCCAACAATGGGTTAGTTGGTCAGTTTGGCTTGCTCAGCCTTAACTACATAGGGTTTACTCTTCATAATACTGCATATGACAACATCCTAATATGGAAAAAGGAATAGAAGAATATTTTTTGCATTTTGTATATGGAAATATTGACCCTGAACACATAATAGCTGTTGTTTAGATGAAATATTTGTGTTTTATGTTTTTATCAGATTTCCCATCATGGGTAAGACTAGTGACCTGACAGATGTCAAGAAGGCCATCATTGACACCCTCAAGCAAGAGGGTAAGACCCAGAAAGAAATTTCTCAACAAATAGGCTGTTCCCAGAGTGCTGTATCAAGGCACCTCAATGGTAAGTCTGTTGGAAGGAAACAATGTGGCAGAAAACGCTGTACAACGAGAAGAGGTGACCAGACCCTGAGGAAGATTGTGGAGAAGGACCGATTCCAGACCTTGGGGAACCTGAGGAAGCAGTGGACTGAGTCTGGTGTGGAAACATCCAGAGCCACCGTGCACAGGCGTGTGCAGGAAATGGGCTACAGGTGCCGCATTCCCCAGGTAAAGCCACTTTTGAACCAGAAACAGCGGCAGAAGCGCCTGACCTGGGCTACAGAGAAGCAGCACTGGACTGTTGCTAAGTGGTCCCAAGTACTTTTTTCTGATGAAAGCAAATTTTGCATGTCATTCGGAAATCAAGGTGCCAGAGTCTGGAGGAAGACTGGGGAGAAGGAAATGCCAAAATGCCTGAAGTCCAGTGTCAAGTACCCAGTCAGTGATGGTGTGGGGTGCCATGTCAGCTGCTGGTGTTGGTCCACTGTGTTTCATCAAGGGCAGGGTCAATGCAGCTAGCTATCAGGAGATTTTGGAGCACTTCATGCTTCCTGGCACCTGCTCACAGTGCCAAAACCACTGGTAAATGGTTTACTGACCATGGTATTACTGTGCTCAATTGGCCTGCCAACTCTCCTGACCTGAACCCCATAGAGAATCTGTGGGATATTGTGAAGAGAAAGTTGAGAGACGCAAGACCCAACACTCTGGATGAGCTTAAGGCCGCTATTGAAGCATCCTGGGCCTCCATAACATCTCAGCAGTGTCACAGGCTGATTGCCTCCATGCCACGCCGCATTGAAGCAGTCATTTCTGCCAAAGGATTCCCGACTAAGTATTGAGTGCATAATTGAACATTATTATTTGATGGTTTTTTTGTTTGTTATTAAAAAACACTTTTATTTGATTGGACGGTTGAAATATGCTAATTTATTGAGACAGGTTTTTTGGGTTATCAGGAGTTGTAGGCCAAAATCATCAGTTTTAAAACAATAAAAGACCTGACAAATTTCAGTTGGTGGATAACGAATCTATAATATATGAAAGTTTAATTGTAATCATTACATTATGGTAAATAATGAAATTTAACACTATATGCTAATTTTTTGAGAAGGACCTGTATATATATATATATATATATATATATATATATATATATATATATATATATATATATATGTATATATATATATATATATATATATATATATATATATATATATATATATATATATATATATATATAATAAAAACAAAAATAATTGGGTCTACATAAGGAAACATCCATACATCATGGCCTAATGTGCCACAAAATCAGGCATCATGTTAAATCCTCTGATCACAGTATGCCACATATGCAGCACCATTGGGTAAATAGATTGCAAATACAAAAATGGTCCGCATGAAATACATCTCTGTACAAAGTCAAAGAATATATCACAACGTTGTAATTTACTGTCTATAGTTGACCCTGAGCCAATAATAATGATAATTTAAGATCATATAGAGTCTAAATCCTTGTCCCCAAAACCATGAGTGCAACTGATCTAACAGAAAAGCAAAAAGGAAAATAAAAAGGAATGCTTACCAAATTGTGTAGTTAACAAGTGACTCACCCAAAATATAAGTAAGACTCCTTAAGAGTTCTATGAAAAGGAAAAAAAAGGAAAAAAAACCCTTATGATTCCAAGAAAAAAGTAAATTTAGGAAATGGAGTGTTCCAAAGGAACCAGCTTACCATAAGTGTATAAAGTCCTGGGTGAAAATGTAGCTAAGGACCGCAAGTAGCGGCTAGGGGTAATGGCGCTCGCTATCCTGTGTTTGTTTCATCTATAAATAGTACCTGACCCGGAAGTTACGTTGAATCCATGCATGGAATGCTAAGTGGAACGCACAGTGTCTCGGCGTACCGGAAGGGCGTCACTCGAGAGTCCTGAGACCGGATGTGCTCAGTGGAACGCAGTTGTGAGCCGCAAACCCGGAAATGTGAAGTGATATGACGTGAATGGATTTCAGTTCACGGTGAATGAAGAGACTCAATCGATGGAACATGTGGATCAGGTAAGTATAGTGAAGGAGAACCAAGGACCTAATCAATTGGCTGCCTGAAAAAAACATCAGAAAAATACACATTAATAAAGAATATCCCATCAGTATCTTTTGTAAAAATATATTACTCCATTATATCACACGGAATATGATTACTATGTCAAAAGAAGCATATGTTAATACTAAACATCTTGTTAAAAACATCTTATATGTATATTTTATAAGAATGAAAATCCCCATTGTATCCCTCAGTGACAGTGACTACAAAGATTAACATTAATATGTCTCAAGCGAATGTATTCAAAACACTGAACGCATCATACATATACTAGATCATAGATCCATTCTAAAAAAGACCTTTGAGGTTGTGCTCTCTATTCAACCATTTGGCTCCAGGCTCTGTAGGTAATGAATCCAATAGGCCTCTGTGTAAAAGTTTTCTAATCATGTTACCCCCTCTTCTATTCGTGAGTACCTGCTCCAACACCGAGAACCATAATTGTGTAACAGAATGGCCCACTGTTAGGGTTGGTGGAACGCACCGAATATATTTATTAGGTGAGATAGGTGCGTTCGCAACCCGGGATCCACCAGGCAGGAAAGAACCTGCTGCTAAGTAAGGCGGTGAAGTAAATTAGTATAAACGAACTCTGTTACTTCACAGAGCCTGTAGTAAAGAAAACGCTGTGCCCTGTTTAGGTCACGGGGACACAGCTACTGAGTAGAGCCTACTGTGGTCATGCAGTCCAAACCAAACACGCAGCTCCTCTCTGGTGGAGCCGGAATTCTAATGGCTATTAGCCAGCCCTGAATTCACTCATAAGAAACTCCTCACCAGAGGTGCCAGCATTCTAGGGGCTTATTTCAGCCGGGTCCCTGACTACATACATACAAAACTCCTTGCCGGAGGTGCCAGCATTCTAGGGGCTTATTTCAGCCGGGTCCCTGACCACACACACGACCACACTGGGGCTGAGCTCATACATAAATTGACAATAGCGCATGGCCGTGCGGTCATGAGAACCTTTTATAGCTGCAGCAACTTCAGGACCTTCCCAGAAGGACCAATGGAAGGCTGCCACAGAACTTGATCAGGTTCAGGGCATTCCTGGAGGACCAATTGAAGTTGCTGCAGTACCTGAGCATGTGACCCTTGATCTCCACTGAGAGATCTTACCCTGGGCATGCTCAGTGTGTGCAAAGCAGGACTTAGTCCCAGAAAAGCCTGCTCGCCGCAGACCAGTGCAGGGTACAATAGCAGAGACTGGAGAGGCAGCAGTAACCCTTTGCACAGTATCAGATTCAGTGAGACGCTGGGACCGACGTCTCCACTGAGCAGGCTCCACTGCGGCCGATGCAGAATGGGAGACCGCAGCAGACATGGTTTGATTCCCCCTGTGCAGCGGCGGGAACTCGACTCCTAACACCCGCTTCATGAAAATGGTGCGGAATGGGAAGATGATGTCTCCCACAACGTATGTCCGATTTGTGGTGTGATATGCGGTCTTTAATGGCCTGAGTGGTCTCACCTACGCAAATTTTACCACAGGGGCATTTTATGGCATATACTACTGATTTCGAATCGCAAGTGTAGAAACCCTGAATAGGTATATCAGTTCCAGTTAAAGAGTGTGACATTTTTTACCCCTTCAATACATTTGTGCATTGTGCGCATTGTAAACACGGAAAAGTACCCTTTCGTTGTGACTGTATAAATGTCTGTCTAGGTATACTGGACACAGAGCCAATGTCTGCTCTAACAATTTTATTTTTTAGATTACTCGGTCGCCTAAAACAAGGAAGAAAGGGTACTTGAAATTCCGGTACTTCTGCAAAACTCTCCTGTAATAAATGCCAGTGTTTAAGAATTTTATTATGAAGTGTGTACATGTAAGAGTGAAAGGTATGGACGAAAGGGATTCTAGAGGAGGATATAAATTCCTTGTCGTACCAATATTATTACGGCATTGCCCCTATGTGGAAACTTTTCCTCCATTTCGTCCAGTCTCTGGGAACATTGATCAGGGTCACTTACAATCCTTCGCACTCTTTCAAACTGACAACGGGGGATCCATATTTTAACAGCTCTAGGATGACAACTCTGATAAAGTAACAGATTATTACGATCAGAATCCTTCACGAAAAGATCTATCATTAGATTACCATCAAGTCTCTGTTTAATCTTAAAAAAACACAAAAATTGAGCTTAACTTGAGTTGGTACACATGCAAAGGTTAAATGCATGTTCACATTGGCCACAAAACATTAAAACCTATAAGAGAAAAAAAGTAAGCAAAAACCCTGATGTTACTAAGTAAAAAAGCGAAAGTGCTTTTAACCCCTTCCCGACATTTGACGTACTATCCCGTCGAGGTGGGGTGGGCCCGTATGACCGCCGACGGGATAGTACGTCATCACCGATCAGCGGCGCTCACGGGGGGAGCGCGGCCGATCGCGGCCGGGTGTCAGCTGCATATCGCAGCTGACATCCGGCACTATGTGCCAGGAGTGGTCATGGACCGCCCCCGGCACATTAACCCCCGGCACACCGCGATCAAACATGATCGCAGTGTACCGGCGGTATAGGGAAGCATCGCGCAGGGAGGGGGCTCCCTGCGGGCTTCCCTGAGACCCCCGGAGCAACGCGATGTGATCGCGTTGCTGCGAGGGTCTCCTACCTCCTTCCTGGCTGCAGGTCCCGGATCCAAGATGGCCGCGGCATCCGGGTCCTGCAGGGAGGGAGGTGGCTTACCGAGTGTCTGCTCAGAGCAGACACTTGGTAAGCCTGCAGCCCTGCACAGCAGATCGCAGATCTGGCAGAGTGCTGTGCACACTGCCAGATCAATGATCTGTGATGTCCCCCCCTGGGACAAAGTAAAAAAGTAAAAAAAAAAATTTTCCACATGTGTAAAAAAAAAAAAAAAAAATTCCTAAATAAATAATAAAAAAATATATATATTATTCCCATAAATACATTTCTTTATCTAAATAAAAAAAACAAAACAATAAAAGTACACATATTTAGTATCGCCGTGTCCGTAACGACCCGACCTATAAAACTGCCCCACTAGTTAACCCCTTCAGTAAACACCGTAAGAAAAAAAAAAAAAAAACGAGGCAAAAAAACAACGCTTTATTACCATACCGCCGAACAAAAAGTGGAATAACACGCGATCAAAAAGACTGATATAAATATCCATGGTACCGCTGAAAACATCATCTTGTCCCGCAAAAAAAAAGCCGCCATACAGCATCATCAGCAAAAAAATAAAAAAGTTATAGTCCTGAGAATAAAGCGATACCAAAATAATTATATTTTCTATATTTTAGTTTTTATCGTATAAAAGCGCCAAAACATAAAAAAATGATATAAATGAGATATCGCTGTAATCGTACTGACCCGAAGAATAAAACTGCTTTATCAATTTTACCAAACGCGGAACGGTATAAACGCCTCCCCCAAAAGAAATTCATGAATAGCTGGTTTTTGGTCATTCTGCCTCACAAAAATCGGAATAAAAAGCGATCAAAAACGGTCACGTGTCCGAAAATGTTACCAATAAAAACGTCAACTCGTCCCGCAAAAAACAAGACCTCACATGACTCTGTGGAGCAAAATGTGGAAAAATTATAGGTCTCAAAATGTGGAGACGCAAAAACTTTTTTGCTATAAAAAGCGTCGCTGGTTTCACACTTGCGTTTTTGTCTGCAGCGTTTTTTGCACAAAAAAACGCATGCGTTTTT
Organism: Ranitomeya variabilis; assembly: GCF_051348905.1. Taxonomy (NCBI): domain Eukaryota; kingdom Metazoa; phylum Chordata; class Amphibia; order Anura; family Dendrobatidae; genus Ranitomeya; species Ranitomeya variabilis. Next base: position 324,924,951 of record NC_135235.1, on the reverse strand, counting down.
TCCCTATATTTAACATTGAAAACGCATGCGGTTTTTTTGTACGCGTTTGGTCGCATTTTCAAACGCATGCGTTTTTTTTCTGCATGCGTTCATTTTCAGAAATACAACCTGCAGTATTTTCTTGCGTTTTTAAGCACATGCGTTTGTTTGCGTTAAAAACGCATGCATTTTTTCGAAAAAAAACTGAAAACACACTGAAAAGCCACCCACCACCATCAACGTGATAAAGGGATCCAAACCCTAACCCTAACTCTACCCCTAACCTTACCCCTAACCGTTTAATGAACATTTTCTGACAGTCATAGTGCCACGTATTTCAGTGCCACGTATTTCAGTGCCACGTATTTCAGTGCCACGTATTTCAGTGCCACGTGTTTCAGTGCCATGTATTTCAGTGCCACGTATTTCAGTGCCACGTATCACGTATTTCAGTGCCACGTATCACGTATTTCAGTGCCACGTATCACGTATTTCAGTGCCACATATTTTAGTACCACGTATTTCAGTTGCACGTATTTCAGTGCCACGTATTTCAGTGCCACGTATTTCAGTGCCACGTATTTCAGTGCCACGTATTTCAGTGCCACGTATCACGTATTTCAGTGCCACGTATTTCAGTGCCACGTATTTCAGTGCCACGTATTTCAGTGCCACGTATCACATATTTCAGTGCCACGTGTTTAAGTGCCACGTATTTCAGTGCCACGTATTTCAGTGCCACGTATTTCAGTGCCACGTATCACGTATTTCAGTGCCACGTGTTTCAGTGCCACGTATTTAAGTGCCACGTATCACGTATTTCAGTGCCACATATTTCAGTGCCACGTATTTCAGTGCCACGTATTTCAGTGCCACGTATTTCAGTGCCACGTATTTCAGTCACGTTTAGGGTTAGGGGTAGGGTTAGGGTTAGGGTTAGGGCTAGGGTTGGAGGTAAAGTTAGGGTTGGGGCTAAAGTTAGGGTTAGGGTTTGGATTACATTTACGTTTGGATTAGGGTTGGGATTAGAATTATGGGTGTGTCAGGGCTAGGGGTGTGGTTAGGGTTACCGTTGGGATTAGGGTTAGGGGTGTGTTTGGGTTAGGGTTTCAGGTAGAATTGGGGAGTTTCCACTGTCCAGGCACATCAGGGGCTCTCCAAGCGCGACATGGCGTCCAATCTCAATTCCAGCCAATTCTGCATTGAAAAAGTAAAACAGTGCTCCTTCCCTTCCGAGCTCTCCCGTGCGCCCAAAAAGGGGTTTACCCCAACATATGTGTTATCAGCGTACTCGAGACAAATTGAACAACAACTTCTGGGGTCCAAGTTCTCTTGTTATCCTTAGGAAAATAAAAATTTGGGGGGCTAAAAATCATTTTTGTGGGAAAAAAAAATGTTTTATTTTCACGGCTCTGCGTTATAAACTGTAGTGAAACACTTGGGGGTTCAAAGTTCTCACAACACATCTAGATAAGTTCCTTGGGAGGTCTAGTTTCCAATATGGGGTCACTTGTGGGGGGTTTGTACTGTTTGGGTACATCAGGGGCTCTGCAAATGCAACGTGACGCCTGCAGACCAATCCATTTAAGGCTGCATTCCAAATGGCGCTCCTTCCCTTCCGAGCTCTGTCATGCACCCAAACAGTGGTTCCCGTCCACATATGGGGTATCAGCGTACTCAGGACAAATTGGACAACAACTTTTGGGGTCTAATTTATCCTGTTACCCTTGTGAAAATACAAAACTGGGGGCTAAAAAATCATTTTTGTGAAAAAAAAAAAGAATTTTTATTTTCACGGCTTTGCGCTATAAACTTTAGTGAAACACTTGGGGGTTCAAAGTTCTCAAAACACATCTAGATAAGTTCCTTGGGAGGTCTAGTTTCCAATATGGGGTCACTTGTGGGGGGTTTGTACTGTTTGGGTACATCAGGGGCTCTGCAAATGCAACGTGACGGCTGCTGACCAATCCATTTAAGTCTGCATTCCAAATGGCGCTCCTTCCCTTCCGAGCTCTGTCATGCGCCCAAACAGTGGTTCCCCCCCCACATATGGGGTATCAGCGTACTCAGGACAAATTGGAAAACAAATTTTGGGGTCCAATTTATTCTGTTACCCTTGTAAAAATACAAAGCTGGGTGCTAAAAAATCATTTTTGAGAAAAAAAATAAAAATTATTTTCACGGCTCTGCGTTATAATCTGTAGTGAAGCACTTGGTGGGTCAAAGTGCTCACCACACATCTAGATAAGTTCCTTAGGGGGTCTACTTTCCAAAATGGTGTCACTTGTAGGGAGTTTCAATGTTTAGGCACATCAGGGGCTCTCCAAACGCAACATGGCGTCCCATCTCAATTCCAGTCAATTTTGCATTGAAAAGTCAAATGGCGCTCCTTCCCTTCCAAGCTCTGCCATGCGCCCAAACAATGGTTTACACCCACATATGGGGTATCAGCGTAATCAGGACAAATTGCACAACATTTTTTGGGGTCCAATTTCTTCTCTTACCCTTGGGAAAATAAAAAATTGGGGGCAAAAAGATAATTTTTGTGAAAAAATATTATTTTTTATTTTTACGGCTCTGCATTATAAACTTCTGTGAAGCACTTGGTGGGTCAAAGTGCTCACCACACATCTAGATAAGTTCCTTAGGGGGTCTACTTTCCAAAATGGTGTCACTTGTAGGGAGTTTCAATGTTTAGGCACATCAGGGGCTCTCCAAACGCAACATGGCGTCCCATCTCAATTCCAGTCAATTTTGCATTGAAAAGTCAAATGGCGCTCCTTCCCTTCCAAGCTCTGCCATGCGCCCAAACAATGGTTTACACCCACATATGGGGTATCAGCGTACTCAGGACAAATTGCACAACATTTTTTGGGGTCCAATTTCTTCTCTTACCCTTGGGAAAATAAAAAATTGGGGGCGAAAAGATCATTTTTGTGAAAAAATATGATTTTTTATTTTTACGGCTCTGCATTATAAACTTCTGTGAAGCACTTGGTGGGTCAAAGTGCTCACCACACATCAAGATAAGTTCCTTAGGGGGTCTACTTTCCAAAATGGTGTCACTTGTAGGGGGTTTCAGTGTTTAGGCACATCAGGGGCTCTCCAAACGCAACATGGCGTCCCATCTCAATTCCAGTCAATTTTGCATTGAAAAGTCAAATGGCGCTCCTTTCCTTCAGAGCTCTGCCATACGCCCAAACAGTGGTTTACCCTCACATATGGGGTATCAGCGTACTCAGGACAAATTGTACAACAACTTTGGGGGTCCATTTTCTCCTGTTACCCTTGGTAAAATAAAACAAATTGGAGCTGAAATAAATTGTGTGTGAAAAAAAGTTAAATGTTCATTTTTATTTAAACATTCCAAAAATTCCTGTGAAACACCTGAAGGGTTAATAAACTTCTTGAATGTGGTTTTGAGCACCTTGAGGGGTGCAGTTTTTAGAATGGTGTCACACTTGAGTATTTTCTATCATATAGACCCCTCAAAATGACTTCAAATGAGATGTGGTCCCTAAAAAAAAATGGTGTTGTAAAAATGAGAAATTGCTGGTCAACTTTTAACCCTTATAACTCCGTCACAAAAAAAATTTTGGTTCCAAAATTGTACTGATGTAAAGTAGACATGTGGGAAATGTTACTTATTAAGTATTTTGCGTGACATATGTCTGTGATTTAAGGGCATAAAAATTCAAAGTTGGAAAATTGCAAAATTTTCAAAATTTTCACCAAATTTCCATTTTTTTCACAAATAAACGCAAGTTATATCGAATAAATTTTACCACTAACATGAAGTACAATATGTCACGAGAAAACAATGTCAGAATCGCCAAGATCCGTTAAAGCGTTCCAGAGTTATAGCCTCATAAAGGGACAGTGGTCAGAATTGTAAAAATTGGCCCGGTCATTAACGTGCAAACCACCCTTGGGGGTGAAGGGGTTAAATAACACAGAATTTTTAGTAATACTGTTTTTTGATCAAAAAATAGCACAAAAGCCATCCCACCTCGTCAAGGTAACTCTGATAGGGTCAGTCCTACACTGTCTAATATTTCGTCCACTCTCTGGGAACATTGATCAGGGTCACTTACAATCCTTCGCACTCTTTCAAACTGAGAACGGGGGATCCATTTTTTAACAGCTCTAGGATAACAGCTCTGATAAAGTAACAGATTATTACGATCAGTATCCGTCACGAAAAGATCTATCATTAGATTACCATCAGGTCTCTGTATAATCTTAGTATCTAAAAAGTTTATCTCTGTTGAATGGTAATTCAATATAAATGAAAGTTCAGTCCAAATCTGATTGATTTGATCAAAGAATATATGTAAGCTCTCACATGAACCTCTCCATAAACAAAAAATATCATCAATTTATCTGTGCCACAGTATACAATGAGATTGGTATAATTCATTACTGTAAACATACTCTGACTCAAAAGTGGACATAAAGCAATTTGCATAGGGTGGGGCAGCGTCGGACTGGAGCACCTTGGGCCCACCAGAGAAATCATTCTTGGGGCCCACTATGTAGCTACATAGAAATAAATACAAGACCACCAATTGTGTAGTAAAACAAGCTACTATCAGGGTATAATATAAGTTAATACACATGTCTTAATTATGTAGCAGGAGTTGGGGTAGGCCCCCTCATAAAACATAAAGTAGCCCCCTCATAGAATATAATGTAGCCCCCCATAGAATATAAGGCAGCCCTTGTATAGTATAATGCAGCCCCCCACAGAATATAATGTAGCCCCCTCAGAGTATAAAGCAACCCCCTCATAAGGTACAATGCAGCCCCCTCATATAGTATACTGTAACCCCCACTCACAGAATATAATGTAGCCCCCGCAGAATATAATGCTGACCTCCTCATAGGGAATAATACAGCCCCCCTCATAGGATACAATGCAGCCTCCCTCATAGTGTACAATGCAGCCCACCTCATGAGGTACAATGCAGCCAGCATCATAGGGTACAATGCAGCCCACCTCATGAGGTACAATGCAGCCAGCATCATAGGGTACAATGCAGCCCCCCTCATAGGGTACAATGCAGCCCGCCTCATAGGGTACAATGCAGCCCCCCTCATAGGGTACAATGCACAACCCCTCATAGGGTACAATGTAGCCTCCCCCTTATAGGGTACAATGCTCCCCCCTCATAGGGTATAATGGAACCAGAACTCACTAATATATATATTAGTGATGAGCGAGCATACTCATTGCTCGGGTGGTCTCCGAGTATTTGTGACTGCTCGGAGATTTCATTTCTGGTGACACAGCTGCATGATTTACGGCTGTTAGCCAGCCTGAGTACATGTGGGGGTTGCCTGGTTGCTAGGGAATCCCCACATGTATTCAGCCTGTCTAGCAGCCGTAAATCATGCAGCTGCGTCAACAAAAACTAAATCTCCGAGCACTCACAAGTACTCACAGACCAACAGAGCATGATTGGGATCAACGAGTATACACACTCATCACTAATATACTATATATATATATATATATATATATATATATATATATATATATATATATATATATATATATATATACACAATACTTTCCTCTCGTTCCCATGCTGATTCCGGCTCTTCTCCGGTGTCAGGAGCTGCGCTGCCGTCTGCCTGGCACACAGCGGGTATGCTATTAAGTGACATCATCACGCACTTGCTGTGTCAGCGTCAGAGGGGAATAATGGGAGGGGGAGCATCATCTGACACTCTCTCCTCCTTTATTGCTTTCAATTGTATTGGCATCTATGATGCCGATACAGTTGAATGCGGCACCCACTGGGGGGCGGCGCTGGTACCGGGCATCCCTGACTTACTGCTCCATAGTGGCCACGCGGGCTGGGGGCCCCTGGGAGAGTGGGGGCCTTGGTCTGCGGACCCTGATAGCTAGCAGTGTTAGCTGGCTGCTGATAACAATGCCCGCTATTATAGTGAAATTAATATTCACCCCTCTCCACACCCATGGGGCGTGGGGAATATTCATTTCTTTTTAGCAGCGGGGCCGCAACAGCTGGCTTCTGCCTCCTGTCACCCGCCGTTGCACCACTGGCACCGGGGGCCCCCATAGCAGCTGCGTGGTGTGCCGCTATTAGCGACAAGCCACTGGCTGGGGGCCCTAGGCAGCTGCTGTCCCTGTATGCCAGCAGGTGTCAGTGCCAGGTGTCAGTCACACGGTGCAGAGATGAGTTCACCGCAGTAAAATTCTCCCGGTGAAATTCTCCCGGTGAACTTGCCTCTTCACCTTGCGACTTTCTCATGGTGCTAGCGGGGATCTCATCGAGGTCATCGCAGTTCATCCCAGCTGGGAAACGAGCCTCAGTGATGTCACCGCTAGTCACTGAGGCTGCGCTTATAGCAGCTCATTCACCAGTGGTTTTCAGCGTGGACGGCTGCATCTGGGCACCGTCCAGGTTCAAAACTAATTATCCCCCAGACATGGATTATGGCGTGGGACACAACGACGGAGAGGTGAGGGATAGAGTTCTTTTATTATTTTTGGTTTATTACAGGAGAAAGAGAGCTTTGGTGGAATTAGGCGAGGTCGTAAGTATGGTTTAATTGAGATAATTAAAGGAATCTGTGTCATTCTTTCAATTAAAGGACTTTATTCTTGCTGCCTGTGTTTTCTTACAAATTGACAATGGGGTTAGTAATGGGGGTGTCTTATTGACGTCTCTCCATTACTAACCTTGGGGCTTGATGTCACTGGACAATACAAAGGTTACATCAACCCCACAAATATGAACCCCACTTGCCACTGTTACAGGGCAAGTGGAAAGAGCCGGGCAAAGCACAATAATTGGCAAATCTAATAGATGCGCCTTTTCTGGACATCTGCAGGTTTCTATTTTGAGGCTGGGGGGGCCATATCCATGGCCCCTTACCAGCCCCCAGGTGTCTGCTTTAGCTAGGCTGGTTGCCAAAAATGGGGGGGACCCCACACCATTTTTTTAAATTATTTATTTAAATAATTAAAAAATACAGCTTGGGGACCCCTCTATTCTTGGTAACTAGCCTTGATGAAGCTGACAGCTGAGGGTTGCAGGCCCCAGCTGTGAGCTATGCCTGGCTGGTATCAAAAATAGGGGGGAACCCACGCAGGTTTTTTTTTTTTATTATTTATTTACAGCACAGGAGTGGCAGATGAAGACTCCCATCATCCACTCCTGCTCTCACTGTTATTAGCGGAAGCAGGCGTCGGATGATGGGATCAGTTGTCCCATCAGCTGACACGAGTGACCGGAGGTAAACTTTATACCCCCAATCACAGCTGAGCTCTCCCGCTGTTTTTTGGCAGCGTGGGAACCGTGGCTCTCGGACCGGCGGGGAGGATTTCACTGCCGATCAGAAGCAGTGTTTTCCGTGCTGTCATGCATATGACAGCGTGTTAAACCCTGTATTGTCTGGCCCCCCATTCAAGTGAATGGGGTTCGGGTCCACTCTGCTGGATGACAGGCTGCATGGACGCACCATGCAGCCTGCCATCTAGATGTAGCAGAGCCGAGTGTGAGGACACATCCAGCTCTCCTTGACGTTTCTGCAGCAAATACGCTGCAAGAAAATTCATTTGCAGTGCTTTTTCACCATCCATTCAAGTCAATGGGTGAAAAACGCTGAAAAAAGTGACATGCTCTATGTAAAAAAAAACGATGCAAAGCACAAAATCCTGATGACAAACAAAACCAATGTGTGTGCATGAGATTTTTGAAATCTCATAGGCTTTGCTGGTACTGAAAAAAATCAGCTGAAAATTAGCATTAAAAAAAACACAGCAAAAAAATGCATCAAAAACGCCCAGTGTGAACCTACCCTAGTAGTGTTTTTTACCTATTGAAAGCAATATGTAGTGCAAACAAAAACACTGCAAAAATGCAGTAAAAACGCAATGTGTGAACTTACGGTGTTTACTGATCGAGTTAACAGTTTTTAGTTAACAGAGTTGACTTTTTACATTTTTTAAACATCTTTATTTTCAATGGCATATAAGGGGGATGATTTGAACTTTAAGGTAGTTTTAAAAACTTTTTTTACTTTTCACTGTAAGGCTGGGTTCACATTGCGCTAGAGGCATATGTTAGACGGACTATGCTACACCGCGGCATAACGTGGTGTAACGCAGTTCGTTAACGCCGCCATTAAGTCCAATGTCAGACGCATCGCTAGCGCACGCCCACAATGGGCGTGCGCTAGCTATGTGCCGTCATTGAGTGACGGACCCTGGGACGCGGGCTGCAGCGTTTCCGGGTCTGTCACTGCTAGCGCAGATAGAGCATCTGCTAGCTCTATCTGCGCTAGCGCGCTGACATACCGGCACTTGTGTTAACAGCAGCCCGTTAACGCATGTGTTGAACGGGATACTGTTAACGCAATGTGAACCTGGCCTTAGTTATTGCCGTTAGGAGACTTAAAGATGCGATTGTCTGATCGCCCATGCTATATACAGTGATGCCAAAGCATCGCTGTATATTGCAGAAATCACAGTCTCCTGTGGGGTTTCACAGGTTCTCCATGACAGGCACAGGGGTCATCAGCTGAATCCTTGCTGTCATGGCAACCCATCGACAACCCGTGATCACATAACAACGGGTGCTCTAATAGGCAAAAGAATAATGCGCACGCATGTCAGTGCCACATGTTAAATGCCGCTGTCAAAGATTGACAGTGGCATTTAACATGTGCCATATATGTAAGGCGGATGTCGTGAAGGCATCAAATACCTCAGGGCCCCCTTCCCCACTGTGTCACCTAACTTTCTGAGGGCCCTCTTCCACACTAAGTCACCTAATTTCGCAAGGGCCCCGTTCCCCACTGTCAGCTAATTTCCTGAGGGCCCCATTCCCCACTGTCAGCTAATTTCCTGAGGGCCCCATTCCCCACTGTCAGCTAATTTCCTGAGGGCCCCCTTTTCCAGAGGTGAAACGGTGGGAGAGGGGGCCCACAGTAAACTAAAAGTGAAACAGTGAAACAGTGGGGTCCACAGGAAATTAGGTGACACAGTGGTGGAGGGGGCCCTCAGCAAATTAGAAATTTTCCATGGGGGATCCCCACCTTGTGTCACCTCTAGATTGCATGGGAGCCCCATCCCCTAACTGCCTGAGTGGCTGGAGGACTATGCTGCAGGCTGCCTGCAGGCATAATAGAGTTTACTTACAATCACACTGCTGCACTCATCAGAAGTATCCCTCAGCTCCTCTATGATATTGCTGTGTGGCTTAGGAACTTGGACAGCCAACCAATCGCAGCACAGCTCATTGCCTAAGCTGTGCTGTGAGGTCACACAAAGAAAACTAATGCTGATTGGCTGCATGTCAGCCAATCAGCATTACACCACCTCGGTCCACAGTTTTGAAGAAGAGCCGGAGACACAGGCAAGAAACAGATGCCAGTGAGTGCGTGTGTGCAGCTGTGCCTCTGACTGTGCTGGCTGAAGTCAGGACGGCACTCTGCACACGCACACACGCTGCACACCGCTGTTTGCACATCTTCAATAGAAGCCGGCAGTGGTAGCAGGTGATGTGAAAGAGCTGCAGCGCAGCTGCCTGCATTTCACATCATTTGTACAGCCTGCTGCCTACTTGCCAGTGCCGGCTATAGAATAAAGTGTGCAGGGTAGTGCAGGCACGAATAACTGAGGCAGGAGCTGGGGTTGGGGGCGGGGCCCACCGGAGGATTCTCCGGTGTCCCGGTGCCCCAGTCCGACCCTGGGGTGGGGCCACATTGGACACCATTGCCGAGCCCTGTATTTGAACATAAAAATTATCTTCATAGATAAAAAAAATTCTCAGTCAGGACAAGTTTCAACAGATCTATTATAAAGGAAATTACTTTAGGGTCCTTTTGGGATCTCCAGTAGTCGTTCCGTGGCCCTAATACCTTTCGTATGTTGAATAGATCTATATAGATTATTTACATCAAAAGTAAAAAGTTAAGTGCCCTTCGGTAATCTGCCCAGATCATGAATAGTTTGTAAAAATGCCCCTGTATCTAACAGAAAGGCAGGTGTATCCTTAATAAGGGGTGTGAGAACTTTTTCAAGTAGTATTGATAGTGGCGATAAAATCGAATCCATGGAAGCCACTATCAGCCTTTCTTGGGGGTCTATCTAAACTCTTATGGATCTTTGGCAATATATAAAAAACAGGTATTATCAGATGTTCATTTGTCAAAAAATCCTTAGTTTTTTTTTATCTATGATATGTAGGGATAATGCCTTTTCTACAGTTGTTGCTATCTTTTCTTTAATTGATGGTGTAGGGTTATTAGAAAGGGGTAGATACTAGTGTTGAGCATTCCGATGCTGCAAGTATCGGGTATCGGCCGATACTTGCTGTATCGGAATTCCGATACCGGGATTCCGATACTCTTGTGGTATCGGGTATCGGGTATCGCAACAACATTAATGTTAAAATGTGTAAAAGAGAGAATTAAAATAAAAAATATCGCTATACTCACCTGTCCGACGCAGCCGGGACTTCAGCGAGGGAACCGGCAGCGTTGTTTGTTTAAAATTCGCGCTATTACTTGGTTACGTGAATTCCCGGCTTGTGATTGGTCAGGTCGGCCACGTTGCCGGGACGCGGACCAATCACAGCAAGCCGTGACGAAATTACGTCACGGCTTGCTGTGATTGGTCCGCGTCCCGGCAATATGGCCGCCCTGACCAATCACAAGCCGTGACGTCACGGGAGGCTGGACACGCGCCCATTTTAAAATGAGCGCGTCCAGCCTCCCGGCTTGTGATTGGTTGACCGCGGCGCAACCAATCACAAGCCGTGACGTCACGGGAGGCTGGACACGCGCCAATTTTAAAATGAGCGCGTCCAGCCTCCCGGCTTGTGATTGGTTGACCGCGGCGCAACTAATCACAAGCCGTGACGTCACGGGAGGCTGGACACGCGCCCATTTTAAAATGAGCGCGTCCAGCCTCCCGGCTTGTGATTGGTTGACCGCGGCGCAACCAATCACAAGCCGTGACGTCACGGGAGGCTGGACACGCGCCCATTTTAAAATGAGCGCGTGTCCAGCCTCCCGTGACGTCACGGCTTGTGATTGGTCAGGGCGGCCATATTGCCGGGACGCGGACCAATCACAGCAAGCCGTGACGTAATTTCGTCACGGCTTGCTGTGATTGGTCCGCGTCCCGGCAACATGGCCGACCTGACCAATCACAAGCCGGGAATTCACGTAACCAAGTAATAGCGCGAATTTTAAACAAACAACGCTGCCGGTTCCCTCGCTGAAGTCCCGGCTGCGTCGGACAGGTGAGTATAGCGATATTTTTTATTTTAATTCTTTCTTTTACACATTTATTTGGTTCCCAGGGCCTGAAGGAGAGTTTCCTCTCCTTCAGACCCTGGGAACCATCAGGAATACCGTCCGATACATGAGTCCCATTGACTTGTATTGGTATCGGGTATCGGTATCGGATTGGATCCGATATTTTGCCGGTATCGGCCGATACTTTCCGATACCGATACTTTCAAGTATCGGACGGTATCGCTCAACACTAGTAGATACACTATTCTATTAGCCAATTGCGACAAGATCTTAGAACGATAGAACGAGCGATCCATAACCACAATGGCACCCCCCTTTGTCTGCTGGTTTTATTATAACATCCTTGTCACTAATGAGTGCTTGTAGAGCAATACGTTCAGCTTGATCAAGATTAGGTCGAAGAGTTACTTCTCCTCTAGTAATCAATTTTGAATAATTAGAAACCTCTCTTTCGATTGATGAGTAGTGTTGAGCATTCCGATACCGCAAGTATTGGGTATCGGCCGATATTTGCGGTATCAGAATTCCGATACCGAGTTCCGACATTTTTGCGATATCGGGAATCGGGAACGGGATCCATATTCATGTAAAAAATAAAGAATAAAAATAAAAAATATGGATATACTCACCCACCAACGGCCCCTGGCTCGCAGCAGTGCAACCGGCAGCCTCCATTCCTAAGAATGCAGTGAGTGTAGGACCTGCGATGACGTCGCGGTCTTGTGATTGGTCGCGTGACCGCTCATGTGACCGCTCACATGACCAAGACGTCATCGAAGGTCCTTCGCTCTCTTCATTCTTAGGAACGGAGGCAGACGCTTGCAGCGGTGACAGCCAGGGCTCGTCCGAGGGTGAGTATATCCATATTTTTTTATTTTTATTCTTTATTTTTTACATGAATATGGATCCCAGGGCCTGAAGGAGAGTTTCCTCTCCTTCAGACCCTGGGAACCATCCAGGATCACTTCCGATATTTGTGTCCTATTGACTTGTATTGGTATCGGGTATCGGTATCGGTGATATCCAATATTTTTTGGATTTCGGCCGATTCAATCCGATACCGATACTTTCAAATATCGGAAGGTATCGCTCAACACTATTGATGAGATAAATGTCTCAATAGGTGGACTGTTTCTAGGAGGAGTAAAGGTACTACGCAATCTTAGGCCTAAATCTGTCAAATTAATAGGTGTGTTCCGAGTACCTAATGAATGTGGAGCAACAGATGTTTGGTTACTAAAGTGAGCTTTCAGTCGTAAATTTCTATAAACTCTGTAGATCAATATCTAATTGGAAGGAGTTGAACTTATATGTCGGACAAAACGATAAACCTTTCTGTAATAAACGTAACTGAGAAGAGTTCAGAGATTTCTATGAGATATTAACAACTAAATTAGATTGGTTACCTGAGATCTGGTGCTCAATACATGACAATTTATTTCTGTAACATTGGCCCCCCCTCCTCATCCTTTTCTTGGATTGAACCTCCAGCTGGAGCCTAAAAAACACGATCTGTGGGATTACATAGTGACGTGTCATGCTACAGCAATTCTGAGCAAGCAGTGCAACCAATAACATTTCTGCAACTAATCTGCAACTTGCTATCAATCGGCTGTTTTAAAGCTGCAAGTGGTTTGAGCAACTTGCAACCAGTAACAGAAAATTCAATACTTTCGGAAATATTTTCAACTCTGTGCTGCAGTCATAGTACACTCCCTGACAGAAGTTATGTCGCTTACCCATGTTATGTAAATAAAAGCTTATAACCTGACATTAAATTGATCCATTGGTTATATAAATTATTCTTTTGAAAGCTGAAACCCTTCAAAATGTGGTTTAGGTTAAGTAAATAAATTCACATCAATGCAGAAATATTAATCAGTTAATGGACACAGAATGGTCAGATTTTGGCAAGACAAAAGTTTTATCGCCCACAGAAAGTAATGTGATATTCAAACAAGTAATTAACTTAAAATGCAAATATATGTTGCATAACATTGGTGAATGAAGTTGTGGTGCTATTAGAGTCATATTTAATATTTTGTGTGACTTCCATGAGCTTGAAGTACTGCATCCATGCGATTCAACAATGATTCATACAATATATTAATGAAGTCATCAGATATAGCAAAGAATGCATTATCATAGAAGTAGCTGGCCAACAGCACACGAATAGAAGGATGCACGTCCTAATTCCACTGGGCCCCCATGGAAAATATACATACCAAATAAAAAATGAAGGACAGCATCCAATCCAGGTGAAAGTGTTCACAAACGAAATCCTTTATTTGCCAAAGTGCAACGTTTCGACCCGCATGGGTCTTTATCAAGCATAGAACACATGGATAATGGTGGATTCTTATAGGATCCAATCCCCACAAAGTATCCACCCACATCATAAATATCTCTTAAAATTACACAACAGTAAAATTACATATATCCCATGTAACACCCAGAGTGCACTAAGCCCCATACCAGCCAACCAGATCAGGTTAATTAGCAATATTTACTAACACCAGTTGCACATGGATGTGCAACCCGGGACTTATATAGTTAAAAGCCTGAGGTTCGGCGCTCATGTGTAGTGGTGCGGCGGTGGGCGTGGACTGCTTCCCTCACTATGCGGCGTCATTGGTGGCGTCGCTGGTGTGGGTGGAGCTGTGTGGGTCCGCATGCCGGCACACAGATTTGGAGCGCCGTTCATGTACGTTAGAGGCACATTGACTGATTGTAGAAGACGTACATACAGCGTGGGTGAGCAGCTCATCGATTGGTGTACTGGTGTTTGTAAATATTGCTAATTAACCTGATCTGGTTGGCTGGTATGGGGCTTAGTGCACTCTGGGTGTTACATGGGATTGGTGCAATACAACAACAATATGGATTGGTGGATAGCGTTGAGCGATACCGTCCGATACTTGAAAGTATCGGTATCGGAAAGTATCGGCCAATACCGGCAAAGTATCAGATCTAATCCGATACCGATACCCCGATACCAATACAAGTCAATGGGACTCAAGTATCGGACGGTATTCCTGATGGTTCCCAGGGTCTGAAGGAGAGGAAACTCTCCTTCAGGCCCTGGGATCCATATTAATGTGTAAAATAAAGAATTAAAATAAAAAATATTGCTATACTCACCTCTCCGACGCAGCCTGGACCTCACCGAGGGAACCGGCAGCGTTCTTTGCTTAAAATGCGCGCGTTTACTTCCTCCCGTGGCGTCACGGCTTGTGATTGGTCGCGTGCTGCCCATGTGGCCGCGTCGCGACCAATCACAGCAAGCCGTGACGTAATTTTCAGGTCCTGAATGCCTAATTCTAGGCATTCAGGATTTTAAAATTACGTTCCGGCTTGTGATTGGTCGCGTCGCGGTCACATGGGCGACGCGACAAATCACAAGCCGTGAAGTCACGGGAGGCAGGAAACGCACGCATTTTAAAATTACGTCACGGCTTGTGATTGGTTGTGTGCCGCCCATGTGACCGCGACGTGACCAATCACAGCAAGCCGTGACGTAATTTCAGGTCCTGAATGCAGAAATAGGCATTCAGGACCTGAAAATTACATCACGGCTTGCTGTGATTGGTCGCGTCGCGGCCACATAAGCGGCACGCGACCAATCACAAGCCGTGACATCACGGGAGGCAGGAAACGCGCGCATTTTAAGCAAAGAACGCTGCCGGTTCCCTCGGTGAGGTCCAGGCTGCGTCGGAGAGGTGAGTATAGCAATATTTTTTATTTTAATTCTTTATTTTACACATTAATGTTGTTTCGATACCGATACCCGATACCACAAAAGTATCAGATCTCGGTATCGGAATTCCGATACCCGAAAGTATCGGCCGATACCCGATACTTGCGGTATCGGAATGCTCAACACTATTCGTGGACCCTATACATATGACCAGTTAGACTGGTTAGTTGGACCTAATAGGTGGGAAATTTATGGAGTGGATGTTATGCTTGTGGCCATTGGTTTATGGTTACTATAGATAAAGGTATAGTTCCCTAAATAAGTAACTATGTAGGTTCTACTGCTAATTATAAGATGACTTTTTGTATCTTGTCCTGGAATCTGCCATATATTCAAGATGTGATATATGGATTTTTACTGTTGTGTAATTTTAAGAGATATTTATGATGTGGGTGGATACTTTGTGGGGATTGGTGTATGGTAATCCATCCCCTATAAGAATCCACCATTATCCATGTATTCTATGCTTGATAAAGACCCATGCGGGTCGAAACGTTGCACTTTGGCAAATAAAGGATTTCGTTTGTGAACACTTTCACCTGGATTGGATGCTGTCCTTCATTTTTTATTTGGTATAGCAAAGAATGCAGTCTTACATGCCTCCCAGTGTTCATCTAGATTCTTTGGTTTTGTCTTCCAAGCTTCCTCTTTCATTCTACCACAAACATGCTCAATGATGTTCATGTCTGGTGACTGGGCTGGCCAGTCCTTGAGCACCTTGATCTTTTTTGCCTGGAGGAACTTTGTTGTCGAGATGGATGTATGAGATGGAGCACCATCCTGCTGCAGAATTTGACCCCTTTTATGATTTGGAATATAAGAGGTAGCTAATACTTCTTGATATTTAAGGCTATTGATATTGCCTTCCACCTTGCAAATGTTTTGCTCACCCCATACTGAATGTAACCCCAGACCATGATCTTTCCACCACCAAATTAAACTGTTTTCTGGGTGTATTTTGGATCCATACGGACTCCAGTAGGTCTCCTGCAGTATTTGCAGTGGCTGTGGTGTAATTCTACTGAAGATTCATCAGAGAAATCCACTTTCTGCCACTTTTCCAGCATCTATCTGTTTAGCAGGCTGTGGGACTTTGCAAATGCCACACATTTTTTATTTGCCTTTTGTTTAGTGCTGCCTTCTGGGCACTGATTCAACCATGGAGGTCATTTGGAGACAGAATCCTACAAACTGTTCTAGTTGACACAGGGACTTGAGGTGACCAGGCCTGTTAGAGCTCTGCTGCAGTGGAAGAGGGGCTTGCTTTGGATTTTCTAACCAACAAACGTTCCTCCTGAACAGTTGTCTTGCGGGGTCTGCCAGACCTGGGCTTATCAAACACATCTCTAGTCTCTTCAAATCTTTTTTTAATTCTTTGTTCTTGATGCTGAGACACATTAAAGGTTCCAGCCACCTCTGCAGTGGATCTTGTCTTCACCCTCTTGATAATCCAGGCTTTGGTCGCAGGGTGTTTTTTTGGCATATTGTCGGAGCTCAAGTTGTAGCTCAAGTGAAGGTCTGGGGTGCTGGGTTTCTTTTTATACACACATGGTAATTAACCGATCATTTACTGAGCACAGGTGAGGATGTAAACTAAGATTAGGTGCATTATATGATCAGGCGACAAAACTTTTGTCTTGCCAAAATCTGACCATTCTGTATCCATTAACTGATCATTATTTCTGCATTGATGTCAATTTATTTTCTTAACCTAAACCACATTTCGGAGGGTTTCAGCTTTCAAAAGAATAATTTATACAACCAATGGATGAATTTAACATCAGGTTATAAGATTTTATTTACATAACATGGATAAGCAACATAACTTCTGTGAGGGAGTGTAGGTCGACAGATGTCTTAGCCACAGGTGTCTTAATTGCAACAGGTCCATTACCCCTCCACAGAGAGAGAGAATGTTAGTCTAAGAAGAGGTTTTCACAGGTACCCATTCACATGGAGACGTTTATTCTCAGCGAGGAAAGGAAAGCGTAGGACCTGGTATAATAGAGATGCCCTAAAGTGGCTACCAGGTACACATATAATTGGCCATTTTTATGAGCTAAACGCTCTCATTTTTCATATTTATAGTGCAGTAATGCAGTTCAGTTTTCATGTTTCATGTTTGCATGTTTCAGCGCTGCAGTGTGCTGCCTTATTTGCTTGACTGTATACGAGTTGGTGACTCTAGGTTCAGCACCTGGTCACACTTAGTCTATGTTTGGATGTGACGGTCAGTTTTTTGAAATATATTCTTAAGCCTTCTGACCGAGCACTCCGCCTCTTAGCCACAGGTGTCTTAATTGCAACAGATCCATTACCCCTCCACAGAGAGAGAGAATGCTAGTCTAAGAAGAGGTTTTCACAGGTGCCCATTCACATGGAGATGTTTATTCTCAGCGAGGAAAGGAAAGCGTAGGACCTGGTATAAGAGAGATGCCCTAAAGTGGCTACCAGGTACACATAAAATTGGCCATTTTTATGCGCTAAACGCTCTCATTCTTCATATTTCTAGTGCAGTAATGCAGTTCAGTTTTCACATTTCACGTTTGCATGTTTCAGCGCTGCAGTGTGCTGCCTTATTTGCTTGACTGTTTACGAGTTGGTGACTCTAGGTTCAGCACCTGTTCACACTTAGTCTGTTTGGATGTGACGGTCAGTTTTTTGAGACAGATGTAATGAACACCTTAAGAAATCATTTGATGTAATGCCAAACAGATCTCAATGTTGTGTGACACATGCCGTCATATATTCCTACCATTGTAATGCATCACCTAAGGATTTACATTTACATTATACAGGATTTAACTTACAAATATTATTTAAAAATATTGACCAAAATAGCATCATGAGAAATTCACCTTAAAGTGATTGTATAACGCCGTCATATATTCATTCCCTTGTAATGGATCACCTAAGGATTAACATTTATATTATACAGGATTTAACTTACAAATATTATTTAACAATATTGACCAAAATAGCATCAAGAGAAATTCACCTTAAAGTGATTGAATAACGTTATGATATTTGTCACAAACGCCGCCCATACACTGCACATGTGTACAGAGTACTCCGCTTTTCACACTTACTCATTCACTCAACTATCACAATAGGCTAACAGTGAAAGATCCTTACAAAGGAGACATATCAAGAATTTGGAGAGATCTACAATCTTTGTTATTTCACCTGGATCTGATCATGGGTGTTTTTGGATGAGATATTAAAAAAAGGTCTCATCCTCATATTTCTTCCTGGTGAGAAGAGGATGGCTATTTATATGCAAGGAAAGACAGTTGCAGGTGTGAGGCAGTGACCAAAGTCACATGTGCGAGTCGCTATTTATCCCACCCAGGATGAGCACAGAGGCATACTGAGGTCTTGGGAGTGCATTGCAGTCACAGGCATAGCTGTGATTGCAATGCAAGATAAAAGTAAGTGTTGGTCTTGGACAAGTATTTGTCCTAGGCAGGTTTAAAAATACCTGCTGGGCTTTTATTTTTGTAACGAACTACAGGATGGTAGTGGGGCAGTCCATTTCCTTCCTGGCTGGGTTTTCTATGTTGCCTATGGCCACAGGTTCCTTGTTAAAACCCCTGAAGCAGAGGGTTGGGTGTGTCAGTGTGGTTTTGCAAGAGTGCAGAGCAGAAGGCTCTGCAGAGCTTCAGCGGTGTGAGGCAACACAGGCAAGTTGAGCCAAAAGGCCAAGTGGAGCTGAAAGGCCTGGCATCCACAGTGTATACGATGGTGCAGTCACCCACGGCAACAGTTCTCGGAGGTGGACTGGCAAGTTTACCGGCAGCGATACAGAGGATATGTTTACCGGCTGCGATCCGGAGGATATTGCGTGCTGTGTATTTCTGTGAGTTGGACATTAAAACACGTTTGAACTTGCTGTGTCACTGCCTCATCACTTCACAGTGTGAAGTGCACTACACAGGACATACTGTAAATCTCATTTATGTCATATTTTCCCATAGGGCCCTCCTAGTGGAACAATATGACCACCATGTTTCTGAGCTTATTTTTACCCTCATTGAAATGCCATACACGACTATGATTTATCCATAATTCAGGTTGGCATTATATTTCTGAGATTTTCCAAGGCTGATAATGCTGGTGCTTGAAACCACATATACAGTTATGTCACCAAATTAACAACTATACTGTATCTGTGGATTGTTTTGACATATATAATATCTAATATTATAATAGAAGTAGAAAAAGAACCAGGCACTCAAATTCAAGGTGGGCATATTTATCTCATAATATAGCAATATAGCAATTCCATTGTGACTTATGTTGTCCTCGATATGGGCTGCAGACAACCAGTCTACATTAGGAGCAATCATCTTCACCTGTATGGTTTTAGAACCTCATTGATGATAATGTGGTATCCCACAAAGTGGCCATTTCTATGGGATACCGAATATATGGCATTGTACCACATAAATGCTGTGAATTTTTATGTGGACTGTCCATTTTAAATTCACTGTGAGACCTGCTGACAGGCAGCACAAAAAGGGTTAATCTTCTCCTCACAGGCTTGATAAGGTGACCCAGCTCTGTTTTAATATGCAGAAGGTTCTGGAAAAACGCCTCAGGGCAGTCAGCCAATGACTGCAGCTCTACAGTTATATAGAAGGGGGAGGCGCCAAGTCCTGGGAGATAATTTTAATTTGAAATGGCAGTTGGTGGTCGGACATCTTGAGAAGAGGTAATTATTTTGTAGGTGAAGGAATTACCTACCTTCTCCCTGCCTACGTTGCTTAATAGGGGGACTGACACGATAGGGGGAGTTAATACTGTAGTCTTCATAAGAGGAAGACAACCATTGCACCTCTAGGAGGAAGAATTACCTCAGGGCAGAAACAGAGCATGGTGCTGATGAAGAAATATTCAGACTTAATAAAACCAGAGGTTACTAAGATCTGCCTGTCTGCAGGTACACAGCAATCATCAACTGTGAGTGAAAACCTGTATCTCAGTTTCCTGCTGTTTGTAAATAATATTTTGCCCCATTACCTTCAGTAAAAAGACTTCTGTTTTCAATTCTTATGGCTGATAGGAGTCGAGTTCCCGCTGCTGCAGAGGGGGAATCTCGAGCCGTGTCCGCTGCTGTCTCCCATTCTGCATCGGCCGCAGTGGAGCCTGCTCAGTGGAGATGTCGGTCACAGCGTCTCACTGAGTCTGATACTGTGCAAAGGGTTACTGCTGTCTCTCCAGGCTCTGCTATTGTACGCTGCACTGATCTGTGGTGATCAGGCTTTTCTGGGACTAAGTCCTGCTTTGCACACACTGAGCATGCCCAGGGTAAGATCTCTCAGTGGAGATCAAGGGTCACATGCTCAGGTACTGCAGCAACTTCCATTGGTCCTCCAGGAAGGTCCTGTACCTGATCAAGTTCTGTGGCAGCCTTCCATTGGTCCTTCTTGGAAGGTCCTGTAGGTGCTGCAGCTATATAAGGTTCTCATGACCACACGGCCATGCACTAGTGTTAAATATGTATGAGCTCAGCGCCAGTGTGGTCGTGTGTGTGTGGTCAGGGACCCGGCTGAAATAAGCCCCTAGAATGCTGGCACCTCTGGCGAGGAGTTAATGTGTGAATTCAGGGCTGGCTAATAGCCGATAGAATTCTGGCCCACTCGTTGGCACTGGCACAGGGCCCCTCATAGTACGGCAGTGTGTTTGACGGTGGGTGACGCCTCCCACTGGCAGAGACACTTTTGCGTACTATGAGGGGCCCTGTGCCAGTGACGTCGCCAACAAGTATGCCACCTACCTGATGAAGGAACCTGCACTTTCATCTGCACCTTCCTCTTTGTCCCCGTGTAAGGTGGTATAGTATGTGGGAAAGGGAACCTGACTTTCAGCAGGGTCAGATTCTGGCTGTGTAGAGTGCAAGGGGAATGTAGTGGTCTGGGTCAATGTACCAGCAGACTCATCTAGCAATGGCTGGGCAATGGGCAGGATGAGGAGGAAACACAGATATAGGCCCAAATAATAAAGTAGGCTAAATGCAGTTCAAAATTGCTAACAGGACTAAACAGGCGGCATTGCTTTGTTCAGTGGAGGAAAACTGTAATGAGTGGCAGACACAGTTGGTAGGCCCAAATAATAAAGTAGGCTAAATGCAGTTCAAATGTCATAACAGGACTAAACAGGCGGCATTGCTTTGTTCAGTGGAGGAAAACTGTAATGAGTGGCAGACACAGTTAGTAGGCCCAAATAATAAAGTAGGCTAAATGAAGTTCAAATGTAGTAACAGGACTAAACATGCGGCATTGCTTTGTTCAGTGGAGGAAAACTGTAATGAGTGGCAGACACAGTAGGCCCAAATAAAAAAGGAGGCTAAATGCAGTTCAAATGTGGTAACAGGACTAAACAGGCGGCAATGCGTTGTTCAGTGCAGGAAAACTGTAATGAGTGGCAGACACAGTTAGTAGGCCCAAATAATAAAGTAGGCTAAATGCAGTTTAAATGTGGTAACAGGACTAAACAGGCGGCGTTGCTTTGTTCACTGGAGGAAAACTGTAATGAGTGGCAGACACAGTTAGTAGGCCCGAATAATAAAGTAGGCTAAATGCAGTTCAAATGTTATAACAGGACTAAACAGGCGGCATTGCTTTGTTCAGTGGAGGAAAACTGTAATGACTGGCAGACACAGTTAGTAGGCCCAAATAATAAAGTAGGCTAAATGCAGTTCAAATGTGGTAACAGGACTAAACAGGTGGCAATGCTTTGTTCAGTGGAGGAAAACTGTAATGAGTGGCAGACACAGTAGGCCCAAATAAAAAAGGAGGCTAAATGCAGTTCAAATGTGGTAACAGGACTAAACAGGCGGCAATGCGTTGTTCAGTGCAGGAAAACTGTAATGAGTGGCAGACACAGTTAGTAGGCCCAAGTAATAAAGTGGGCTAAATGTCTGCCAAAAAATTGTTCATAAATAAACAGACGACATTGCTTTTCTCAGTGTCGGAAAATTGTAATGAGTAGCAGACTAAGTTAGTAGGCCCAAATAATAAAGTGGGCCAAATGTCTGCCAAAAAATTGTTCATAAACAGGTGGCATAGTTAGGTACAGTGGTGCGTTCCTCTGCTGAGTAGCAGACAGTGGTAGTAGGCGCAAAGTATTAACTGGTCTAAAAGAAGGCCAGGGCCGCTGTATATTTATTTTAACTATCATCTATCATTTCAACAAATTTGTATTGGCAGTGCCATTGAAGGATTTAACAGCACAGACTACACAGTGGTGGATTAGGGAGAGGTAAGTATTGCAAGTGGTAGAGCACTGTTCGAGCTGGGGGGGAACACTCTCTCATGGGCGGCGGTACTGGCACAGGGCCCCTCATATTACGATGGTGTGTCTGACGTTGGTTGTGCACCACCAACGTCAGAGACACTTCATTGTACTATGAGGGACCCTGTGCCAATGCCGTCGCCCAAGAGTGGGCCCACCCACCTGTCCAGGCAAATGGCACTTGCACGGGTGCTTGCGCCAGGTGGTGACCACGGCCCTGTGGGGTGAGTCAGCTCATATAGGGAGGTATAAAAATGGCCTATGGTGGATATTCAGTAGCTGCAAATGGAGGAATTGGAGCAGTCAGTAAGAGGAGGCCAAAAGCAAGAAATTTTTCAGGCAAGCTACGTGTCAGCAGGGGAAGGTGGGGCAAAATAATTTGAAATCCATGATTGGTTCATTTTAATGAAGGTTAGATCATTAACATTTTGGGTAGCCAGACGTGTCCTTTTTTCGGTCAGTATTGAACCAGCAGCACTGAAGACTCTTTCTGATAGCACACTAACAGCAGGGCAAGCAAGCTCCTGTAATGCATATTCTGCCAATTCAGGCCAGGTGTCTATTTTAGATGCCCAGCAATCAAAGGGGAATGACCTGTGAGGGAGAACATCGATAAGGGAGGAAAAGTAGTTCGTAACCATACAGGACAAATGCTGTCTCCTGTCACCTTGAATCGATGCAGCAGTACCTGTCGTGTCAGCGGTCATTGCGAAATCACTCCACAACCTGGTCATAAAACCCCTCTGTGCAACGCCACTTCGCGTTTGTGCACCTCTAACACCTCTGCCATGTTGCCCCCTATGGCTCGTGTGAGAACCATCACCGCCGCTGTGTGCTGGGAATGCCTGAACCAAACAGTCTACAAGAGTTGCTTGTTTGGTAGCCAATATTTGCTCAAGGTTCTCATGTGGCATGATATTTTGTAGTTTTCCCTTATATTGTGGATCCAGAAGGCAGGCCAACCAGTAATCATCATCGGTCATCATTTTGATAATGCGGGGGTCCCGTTTTAGGATACGCAAGGCATACTCAGCCATGTGGGCCAATGTTTCAGGTGTTAATTCACTGCTTGTGCTGGGTTGAGGAGCACTTTCTTGCAAATCAACATCACTTGTGTCCCACAAAAAACCTGTACCTGACCTTGCAACGCCACGAGTTTCTATTGCACCCTGAGAAGCATCCTCCTCCCATAAATATTCATCCCCATCATCCTCCTCCTCCTCCTCTTCGTCCGCCACCTCATCCAGGAGAGTTCCCTGAGCAGACAATGGCTGACTGTCATCAAGGCTTCCCTCCTCCTCGGCTGCAGACGCCTGCTCCTTAATGTGCGTCAAACTTTGCATCAGCAGATGCATTAGTGGGATGCTCATGCTTATGATGGCGTCGTCTGCACTTACCAGCCGTGTGCATTCCTCAAAACACTGATGGACTTGACAGAGGTCTTGTAGCTTCGAACACTGCACACCAGACAACTCCATGTCTGCCACCCAAGTGCCTGCCCATATATGTGTATCCTGCCACAAATTAATTACAGCACGCCTCTGTTCGCACAGCCTCTGAATCATGTGCAGTGTGGAGTTCCACCTTGTTGCAACGTCGATTATTAGGCAGTGCTGGGGAAGATTCAGCGATCGCTGATGGTTCAGCATACGGCTGGAGTGTACGGGCGAACGGCGGATGTGCGATCTAAGTCTTCGCACCTCCAGGAGCAGGGATGGTAACTCCGGATAATTTTTGAGGAAGCACAGCACCACCAGGTTCAAGGTGTGAGCCAGGCAAGGTATGTGTTTCAGTTCTGAAAGGGCTATGGCAGCCATAAAATTCCTTCCGTTATCACTGACTACCTTGCCTGCCTCAAGATGTACACTGCCCAGCCATGACTGAGTTTGTTGCTGCAAGTACTAGGCAGGTACTTCCGCGGTGTGTCTGTTGTCGCTCAAACACTTCATTTGTAACACAGCCTGCTGACGCTTACCACTATCGTGTGCAACACTGGCAGCTGCGGATGGAGTGGTCGTGCGACTGCGCTCTGTGGACGAGCGTTTGCTTCTGGAGGAGGAAGAGGAGGAGGAGGAGGGGTGGCGAACGCCAACAGCCAATTGTTTCCTAGACCGTGGGCTAGGCAGAACTGTCCCACTATGGCTGTCCCCTGTGGACCCTGCATCCACCACATTAACCCAGTGCGCCGTGATGGACACGTAACATCCCTGGCCATGCCTACTGGTCCATGCATCTATTGTGATGTGCACCTTTCTACTGACTGATTGCCTCAGTGCATGGACAATGCGGTCTTTGACATGCTGGTGGAGGGCTAGGATGGCTTTTCTCGCAAAGCACATGAGCGGTCACGCGACCAATCACAAGCCGCGACGTCATCGAAGGTCCTAAACTCCTCATTCTTAGGAACGGAGGCTGCCGTTTACATTCGGTAAGGTCCAGGGGCCGCCGGACGGGTGAATATATCCATATTTTTTATTTTAAATTATTTATTTTTTACATGAATATGGATCCCAGGGCCTGAAGGAGAGTTTCCTCTCCTTCAGACCCTGGGAACCATCCAGGATAGCTTCCGATACTTATGTCCCATTGACTTGCATTGGTATCGGGTATCGGTATTGGCGATATCCGATATTTTTCGGATATCGGCCGATACCATCCGATACCGATACCTTTGAGTATCGTAAGGTATCGCTCAACACTATTGATGATCTAACCTTCATTAAAATGAACCAATCATGGATTTCAAATTATTTTGCCCCACCTTCCCCAGCTGACACGTAGCTTGTCTGAAAAATGTCTTGCTTTTGGCCTCCTCTTACTGACTGCTCCAATTCCTCCATTTGCAGCTGCTGAATATCCACCATAGGCCATTTTTATACCTCCCTAAATGGGCTGACTCCCACAGGGCCGTGGTCACCACTTGGTGCAAGCAGCCGTGCGAGTGCTGTTTGCCTGGAAAGGTGGGTGTGCCCACTCTTGGGCGACGGCACTGGCACAGGGTCCCTCATAGTACAATGAACTGTCTCTGACGGTGGTGGTGCAGAACCAATGTCAGACACACCATCATAACATGAGGAGTAGTGTTGAGCATTCCGATACCGCAAGTATCGGGTATTGGCCGATACTTGCGGTATCGGAATTCCGATACCGAGTTCCGATATTTTTGTGATATCGGAAATCGGAATCGGAAGTTCCCAGTGTATGGTTCCCAGGGTCTGGAGGAGAGGAGACTCTCCTTCAGGCCCTGGGATCCATATTAATGTAAAAAATAAAGAATTAAAATAATAAATATGGATATACTCACCCGTCCGGCGGCCCCTGGACCTTACCGCTGTTAACTGGCAGCCTCCGTTCCTAAGAATGAGGAGTTTAGGACCTGCAATGACGTCGCGGCTTGTGATTGGTCGCGTGAGCGGTCACGCGACCAATTACAAGCCACGACGTCAGCCGCGACATCATCGAAGGTCCTAAACTCCTCATTCTTAGGAACAGAGGCTGCCGGTTAACAGCGGTAAGGTCCAGGGGCCGCCGGACGGGTGAGTATATCCATATTTATTATTTTAATTCTTTATTATTTACATTAATATGGATCCCAGGGCCTGAAGGAGAGTTTCCTCTCCTTCAGACACTGGGAACCATCCAGGATACCTTCCGATACTTGAGTCCCATTGACTTGTATTGGTTTCGGGTATCGGTATTGAACATATCCGATATTTTCTGGGTATCGGCCGATACTATCCGATACCGATACTTTCAAGTATCGGAAGGTATCGCTCAACACTAATGAGGAGTCCTCTGCCAGTACCGCCGCCAACAAGAGAGTGTTACCCCCAGCTCGAACAGTGCTCTACCACTTGCAAAACTTACCTCTCCCTGCTCCACCACTGTGTAGTCTGTGCAGTTAAATCCTTCAATGGCACTGCCAATACAAATTTGTTGAAATGATAGATGAAAGTAAAAATATACAGGGGCCCTGGCCTCCATTTAGACCAGTTAATAATTTGTGCCAACTACCTCTGTCTGCTACACAGCAGAGGAGCCCACCCCTGTACCTAGATATGCCACCTGTTTATTTATGAACATTTTTTGGCAGACATTTAGCCTACTTACTTATTTGGGCCTAGTAACTGTGTCAGCCAGTCCTTACAGTTGTCCTCCACTGAACAAAGCTATGCCGCCTGTGTGCTCCTGTTACCAATTTTGAACTGCATTTAGCCTACTTACTTATTTGGGCCTAGTAACTGTGTTAGCCAGTCCTTACAGTTTTCCTCCACTGAACAAAGCTATGCTGCCTGTGTACTCCTGTTACCAATTTTGAACTGCATTTAGCCTACCTTTTTTATTTTAGGCCTACTACCTGTGTCCGTCTGTGCCAGTCCTTACAGTTGTCCTCCACTGAACAAAGCTATGCTGCCTGTGTACTCCTGTTACCAATTTTGAATTGCATTTAGCCAACTTATTTATTTGGGCCTAGTAACTGTGTCAGCCAGTCCTTACAGTAGTCCTCCACTGAACAAAGTTATGCCGCCTGTGTACTCCTGTTACCAATTTTGAACTGCATTTAGCCTTCTTTTTTATTTTAGGCCTACTACATGTGTCTGTCTGCACCAGTCCTTACAGTTATCCTCCACTGAACAAAGCTATGCTGCCTGTGTAATCCTGTTACCAATTTTGAACTGCATTTAGCCTACTTACTTATTTGGGCCTAGTAACTGTGTCAGCCAGTCCTTACAGTTTTCCTCCACTGAACAAAGCTATGCCGCCAGTGTACTCCTGTTACCAATTTTGAACTGCATTTAGCCTACATTTTTATTTTAGGCCTACTACCTGTGGCTGTCTGCGCCAGTCCTTACAGTTGTTCTCCACTGAACAAAGCTATGCCGCCTGTGTACTCCTGTTACCAATTTTGAACTGCATTTAGCCTACTTACTTATTTGGGCCTAGTAACTGTGTCAGCCAGTCCTTACAGTTTTCCTCCACTGAACAACGCTATGCCGCCTGTGTACTCCTGTTACCAATTTTGAACTGCATTTTGCCTACTTTTTATTTTAGGCCTACTACCTGTGTCTGTCTGCGCCAGTCCTTACAGTTGTTCTCCACTGAACAAAGCTATGCCGCCTGTGTACTCCTGTTACCAATTTTGAACTGCATTTAGCCTTCTTTTTTATTTTAGGCCCACTACCTGTGTCTGTCTGCGCCAGTCCTTACAGTTGTCCTCCACTGAACAAAGCTATGCCGCCTGTGTACTCCTGTTACCAATTTTGAACTGCATTTAGCCTTCTTTTTTATTTTAGGCCCACTACCTGTGTCTGTCTGCGCCAGTCCTTACAGTTGTCCTCCACTGAACAAAGCTATGCCACCTGTGTACTCCTGTTACCAATTTTGAACTGCATTTAGCCTGCTTACTTATTTGGGCCTAGTATCTGTGTCAGTCAGTCCTTACAGTTGTCCTCCACTGAACAAAGCTATGCCACCTGTGTACTCCTGTTACCAATTTTGAACTGCTTTTAGCCTACTTTTTTTATTTTGGGCCTATATCTGTGTTTCCTCCTCATCCTGCCCATTGCCCAGCCACTGCTAGATGAGTCTGCTGGTACATTGACCCAGACCACTACATTCCCCTTGCACTCTACAGAGCCAGAATCTGACCCTGCTGAAAGTCAGGTTCCCCTTCCCGCATACTATACCACCTTACACAGGGACAAAGTGGAAGGTGCAGATGAAAGTGCAGGTTCTTTCATCTGGTGGGGGGCATACTCGTTGGCACTGGCACAGGGCCCCTCATAGTACGCAAAAGTGTCTCTGGCAGTGGGAGGCACTGCCCGCCGTCAAACACACCGCCGTACTATGAGGGGCCCTGTGCCAGTGCCAGCTAGTGGGCCCCCCTGCTTTCTGCTTTCTCAGGATCACAGCACTTGCAAAGTTGAAATACTTACCTCTCCCTGCTCCACCGCCGTGACGTATTCCGTGTTTCCTGGGCCCAAGAAAATCTTGAGCCAGCCCTACCCCCCAACAACTTGAGCCAAATGACCCCCTGTTTTCAATGCGTAACTATTATTATAAAGTAAATTAAGATTGACAAGCTTAAGTAATAAGACTTGATGTTTTTGGCATTAAAATGAGCACTGTAGGTGTTTTCCTGTCCTCCTCTCACTGCCTACTTTGATTCCCCATTGACTTGCATTGGGTTTCGTGTTTCAGTCGGCCCCCGACTTTTCGCAATAATCGGCCAATTTCACCCGACCCAACTTTTAAGAAAGTTGGGTTTCGCGAAACCCGACTCGATCCTAAAAAAGTAAAAGTCGCTCAACTCTACTCGTGTGCAATACTGGCAGCTGCGGATGGAGTGGTTGTGCGACTGCGCTCTGTGGACGAGCTTTTGCTTCTGAAGGAGGAGGAGGAGGAGGGGTGGCGAACGCCTACAGCCAACTGATTCCTAGACCGTGGGCTAGGCAGAACTGTTCCACTATGGCTGTCCCCTGTGGACCCTGCATCCACCACATTAACCCAGTGCACCGTGATGGACACGTAATGTCCCTGGCCATGCCTACTGGTCCATGCATCTGTTGTGAGGTGCACCTTTCCACTGACTGATTGCCTCAGTGCATGGACAATGCGGTCTTTGACATGCTGTTGGAGGGCTGGGATGGCTTTTCTCGCAAAGAAGTGCCGACTGGGTTGGTCATAGCATGGTACTGCGTAGGCCATCAGATCTTTGAAAGCTTAGCTTTCAATCAACCGGTAGGGCATCATCTCTAATGAGATTAGTATAGCAATGTGGGCGTTCAAACCCTGTGCACGTGGATGAGAGGATGAGTACTTTCTTTTCCTAATGAGAGTCTCTTGTAGGGTGAGCTGGACAGGAGAGCTGCATATGGTGGAACTAGCAGTGGTGGTGGTGGACATGGCGGATTGAGAGAGGGTTGATGATGGTATTCTTGATGTTGGCCTACATACAGTGTTTCCTACCAATAACCTTGTGATTCCCTGACTGCTTTGGCCTTGCGACGATACCTCCACATTTGCTGCTAGTGGTGTCCTAACCAGTGGGCTTACAGTGAGGGAAGCAATGTAGCATTACTGACTACCTTCATTCTGAGCAGGTGCACCAATGGTACGGGACATTTGGTAGTTAGTCCAGGCTTGCAAGTGCATGCTGTTTAAATGTCTAAGCATTCACGTTGTATTTAAATTTTGAAGATTCTTCCCTCTGCTAAAGGTCTTTGAGCATTTCTTACAGATAACTTTTGACTGATCATTCGGATATTGGTTAATAAATTGCCACACTACACTCTTCCTACTATGGAATACCTTTTCAGGCATTGCCCGCTGTGCTACTTTCACCGGATGGCCACGCTGTCCTAAAACTGTTTTTGTTTTTGACAAACGTTTTTGGCCTGATACGGGCCTGCCAGATGACAGCTGATGTAGATGGCTGCTGCGGATCATCCTCCTCCGCTTCTGAGCTACTGGCAGAGGCACCCTCTTCCCCCAATGGCTGCCAATCTGGGTCAACAACTGGGTCATCTATCACCTCCTCTTCAATGTCATGTGCACCTTCCTCTGTGTCACCGTGTAAGGTGCTATAGCGTTCGGGACGGGGCACCATAGTCTCATCAGGGTCAGATTCTGGCTCAGGGCAAAGTAGTGATCTTAGTCCATGGAACAGCATAATAATCTAGCTGTGGCTGTGCATCATTGCACTTCATGTCCGATTCATCTTGTAATGGGCAGTTAACAATTTCCCTTTCTAACCCATGCATGGTATGTGTAAACAGCTCCATGGAGTAACCTGTAGTGTCACGTGACGCATCCTTCACTTTTGGTTTGGGTGAAGGACACAAGGAAACATCTTGTTCCTGACCGGGAGCATCCACTGACGACTCGCTGCTTTTATATTTCAAACTTACTGAAGAGGAGGCGAAAGAGCTAGAGGCTGAGTCAGCAAGGAAAGCCAAAACTTTTTCCTGCTGCTCCGGCTTTAAAAGCTGTTTTCCTACTCCCAGATAAGGGAGCCTTCGAGGCCTTGTGTAGCCAGACAATGACGATGGCTCAACACCTCCAGCCTTAGGTGCTATTGTGTTTTTGCCACTACCATCAGATGCACCACCACCACCATCAGTACCAGCTGGCAACCACCTCCCACGGGTTCTTCCACCAGACTTCCTCATTTTTTTGAAAATCTAACCAAAATAACATCCGTTATATGGTACTGTAAAACAAGGTAGAAGGTGTATATAAACTTGCTGAGAATTTAAATCCCACATTTTTTTGGGGAGACTGAACCCAAACTCAGGCCCAGTATATATAACAACGCAGTCTAAGTGGCAGAAAGTGGCTGGTTGACATACGACAAACTAACAGGACTGAAGTATATCCACTTTGTGAGAATTTGAATCTCACTTTTTTTTTGGAGACTGAACCAAAACTCAGGCCCAGTGTATAAAACAACACAATGTATGTGGCAGAAAGTGGCTGGAATATATATAAAAAAATATAAGGACTGTAGTACAATTTCAATCTCCCTACAATGATCTCAGGACAAGTATGGCAGCAATAAAAAGGACTGCTGCACACAAAAGTGTAGACAAATAAACAAGATAACTGTGCAGAAAGGAGCAACAGGATTTTTGCTTTTAACCCCTTACTGACCTCGGACGGGATAGTACGTCCGAGGTCAGAAGCCCCTCTTTGATGCGGGCTCCGGCGGTGAGCCCGCATCAAAGCCGGGACATGTCAGCTGTTTTGAACAGCTGACATGTGCCCGCAATAGCGGCGGGTGAAATCACGATTCACTCGCCGCTATTAACTAGTTAAATGCCGCTGTCAAACGCAGACAGCGGCATTTAACTACCGCATCCGGCCGGGCAGCCGGAAATGAGCACATCGCCGACCCCCGTCACATGATCGGAGGTCGTCGATGCTTCTCCATTGTAACCATAGAGGTCCTTGAGACCTCTATGGTTACTGATCGCCGGTAGTTATGAGTGCCACCCTGTGGTCGGCGCTCACAGCACACCTGCAATTCTGCTACATAGCAGCGAACATCAGATCGCTGCTATGTAGCAGAGGCGATCATGCTGTGCCTGCTTCTAGCCTCCTATGGAGGCTATTGAAGCATGGAAAAAGTGAAAAAAAAGTGAAAAAAAAGTGAAAAAATAAAAAAAAATATAAAAGTTTAAATCACCCCCCTTTCGCCCCAATCAAAATAAATCAATAAAAAAAATCAAACCTACACATATTTGGTATTGCCACATTCAGAATCGCCCGATCTATCAATAAAAAAAAGCATTAACCTGATCGCTAAACGGCGTAACGAGAAAAAAAATAGAAACGCCAGAATTAAGTTTTTTTGGTCGCCGTGACATTGCATTAAAATGCGATTTGGAATAATTAAAAACGCCAGCTCGGCATGCAAAAATAAGCTCTCAACCGACCCCAGATCATGAAAATTGAAGACGCTACGAGTATCGGAAAATGGCGCAATTTTATTATTTTTTTTAGCAAAGTTTGGAATTTTTTTTCACCACTTAGGTACAAAATAACGTAGTCAAGTTAGGTGTCTATGAACTCATACTGACCTGAAGAATCATAATGGCAGGTCAGTTTTAGCATTTAGTGAACCTAGCAAAAAAGCCAAGCAAAAAACAAGTGTGAGATTGCACTTTTTTTGCAATTTTACCGCACTTGGAATTTTTTTCCCATTTTCTAGTAAATGACATGGTAAAACCAATGATGTTTTTCAAAATTACAACTCGTCCCGCAAAAAATAAGCCTTCACATGGCCAAATTGATTGAAAAATAAAAAAGTTATGGCTCTGGGAAGGAGGGGAGTGAAAAACGAACACGGAAAAATGAAATTCCAAGGTCATGAAGGGGTTAAAAAAGCAGTTGGTTTGCACAGCACCGTGCAAACAGCAATGCAGCTATCAGGGAGCCTTATAAGGCAGCCTTATAAGCTTCAGAGCTGATGCACAAAAATCTAGCCTCCACTGTCCCTGCAAAAAAAAAGGTGGTGTTGGACAGTGGAAATCGCTACAGCACAAGCAGTTTGGGGGTTAATATTCCCTCCCTAACTATATCCCTTCTTCTGATGAAGCTGCAGCAACCTCTCCCTATGCTAAGATCGGCAGAAGTAAGATGGCGGTTGGCGTGCACACCCTTTTATAGCCCCTGTGACGCCACAGAAAGCAAGCCAATCACTGTCATGCCCTTCTCTAAGGTGGCAGGGACCAAGACCTATGTCATCACGCTGCCCACACTCTGCGTCCTCCTTCATTGGCTGAAAAATGGCACTGAAAGCATCATATGAAACGCGACTTTTGTGCGCAGATCGGCGACCTCATGGCCGATCCCACTCTAGGATCAGGTCGGGTTTCATGAAACCCGACTTTGCCGAAAGTTGGCGATTTTTGAATTTGTCCGATCTGTTTCACTCAATCCTAGCAGTGACTATTTGGAGAGATCTGCAACTCAGATCCTATTGAATTGAATAGCTTCTAAGCTGCAGTTTTCTGTAATGTCCACTGCACAGTGAAGAGTTATGTACTGTTCTCATTTCTCTGTCGTCAGAGCTAAAAACAACTGATCGGTGTTGGCCAGACCCTTACCAATCCAATATGGATGACCCTTCCTGAGAACAGGTTATCATTGTCAATAGGACAAACATCCTTTTTTAAAATGTAAAATATATTGAAAGATATAACAGAGAACTGACACAAGTTATTCATTCTAAGTACAGTCATTCTAAGACTTTCTAAATCACATATCTTTCTTCTGTATCTGATATGCACTTGTTCTTGCAAAATTCCTATAAAATTCTTGGCTGTTCATAATTTCCATGAGTTGAAGAGAAATTAAAAAAAAGAAGGCTGACAACCCTGTTACATAAATCCAGCTCTGCAGTTAATATGATAGGCTTAAAATAGTATAATTTGTTTTTCTCGTCTTCACCAAGAAAAATGTCTGCGCTAAAAAAACTGTAACTCAACTTAACCTGCCCATTTGGACTTGGCCATAGATTTAGCTCACTAAGATTGATCCTTTCATGTTGAAAAGACAGAAGAATGTCTCAAAAATCCAACAGCCAAATTATCATTTGTTATGTTGTCTCTGTTTTCAGAAAATTGTAAAGTACCAACTCTTTATCCAGCTCTCCTAAAAAGTTTGAAAATACAAAGTTATTTTTAAAGTGAATCGGTCATCGGGTTTTTGCTATCTCATTTGAGAGCAACATAATGTAGGAAAAGAGACCTTGATTCCAGCGATGTAACACTTAGTGTACTGGGTGCAACCATTGTGACACAATCAGAGTTTTTATTTTGTAGCTTGAAACAGAGCTCAGAAAGCTGTCCCCACTCCCAAATACAGCTCTCTGTGTACATTGTCTAATGAGAGTTAGCTGATTATCACAGGGCACGTTCGAACCATGGCTCGTGTGCACTGTGGTCCGGACAGTGATAATCTTCTGATGATAAAACCTTCATTGTATAGAAACATCAGCACCTAATAGGTGACCCATTCCCTGAAATCTGTGTCTCAGCTGCAACATTATGATGTCTTCAGTTTACATAGCAAGAACCTGCTGACAAATTCTTTTTAGGTAAATCCACTTTAAAAACACTTTCAAAGTCACTCAATCTTGCTTGAAAGACTCATCCTATTCATTTTCGTTAAATTCTGTTCTAAGACCATTTTGCTGTTCATACATTCAGTCCTTTGAGATTTTTTCTTCATAGTGAAAAAAAGGAAAACATATTTCACTTCTTTGAGGTGTGTTCATAGTGATACTTTTTGCAGAGTTTTTGGAGCAAAAACTTAAAGTTTGGAGCAGTTTGAGTAGGATTTTTGAAAAGTGTGTGCTAAAGAAACTAAGCAAAAAGAACATATTCTTGAAGCGACTAATAACGTAATCCAATCCAAAATAAAAAAAAAAGGCTTAAAAAGAAAGCCACTTCAGGAAAAAAATACTCTTCCAAAGTACTTCAAAAACTTTCCAAAACTGCTTAAGGAAATATTGTTCTTTGGTGAGTATTTTGATTAGTTTTTCATTTCCTTAAGTGGTTTCTATTGAAAAGTTTATGGTTTTGACCACCTCAAAAAGATCTCCAACCATAAGTGCAGAAAGACTCTCCTCTACTGTACAAACTTGATGCTACTCTGAATTTTATGACATTAATAATGTATGGAGATGTCTGACTCTATCTCTTTATGTTCATGTACATAGGACTTAAGCATTGAATTTGGAAATGTACCCTATAGTTACAGCCACTTTCACCAATGTAACCAATGAAGCTGTAATCTTTTTTGACAGCGAAGCCTTGGTGAAAATGATAATCAAAGGTCACTCCTCCTCCCTCTTCATACTGCTGTCACGATTCCTCAAAGATAATGTTATCTTCCACTAAATACAATTTTCATGTCACCATGCTCTAGCAGATGCATTATATTCTTCTTTCTTCAATCATTATGGATTAGACATTTTCTTATTCTAGCATTCAAAGTATTGATTATGACATAAGGTAATCCTCTACTATACCGATCAATTATTTTTAGGCATCATGCCTATTCCATTCAATGACAATGAATATCAATTTCTCAGTTGTCTCACTATTTATCATAATCCTATTAGAACTTTAACCTTCTTTTTTTTTTCTTTTCTGAACTGTCCATTTGTCATGTGTTTATACTCAATGTGAAGGGATTGGACTTCATAAACATTGTGTTCATGTAGGATACCATTTTTTAATACATCTATGTCAGATTGCAAGTATAATTACATTGATAAAGGTTTTTGTACAATAAAGTCAAATTAAACTAGATGATATCTGTTCATTCAACAATAGGGACTGTCAATGCAAGTAAGTTCATGATTAAATTATAAAACTAATATCATGTTTTAAAAAGAAATTGATAGTTTCTCATTTTTATATAGAAAAAAAAGTTATTAGTTTTGGTCATTATATTGCCTTCTACATGAATACATAATTTCTAAGAAATGATGATCAAACACTATACAAAATGTACATAATTAGCTCACAAGTTAACTAGTAGTTACCAAGACATGAATTTTAAGCTGTGTAAGCAATTTTGCTTTAAAACACAGCCATTTTATTCATTACTTAATGAATTTAAAAAAAATGACAGAACAACTAAAAATAAAAATGATGCTCAGAGAATGCTTAGTAGTTTTAAAAGAACAGGCGTCTCCCAACTGTAGACAGGGATTAGGGCTGTGCAGTCCATTGCCAAATATATGTTATTTTTGGGGGGGAGGGGGTGGCTGAAAATGTTTTATATATTTTGATCCAGCATGTATTAGATGCTTTGTGTTACTTTTTTGAGCTATATAACACTTCAAAAAGTCATGAA
The DNA here is from genome assembly GCF_051348905.1 of Ranitomeya variabilis. Classification (NCBI taxonomy): domain Eukaryota; kingdom Metazoa; phylum Chordata; class Amphibia; order Anura; family Dendrobatidae; genus Ranitomeya; species Ranitomeya variabilis. The sequence goes on along the minus strand of NC_135235.1, from coordinate 324,889,247 downwards.
AAAATGTATAAGATTAATTTCCTATCCATGTGTTCAAAGATATTTTTATTAATATGCATAACACTCCAAAAAAGCATTTACAAATTTATTTTGAAGGGTTAAATTTGTCATCCATACAGCGTTACGTGATCTGGGGTGCATTTATTTGATCTAGAAAAACTGAAAAAAAGTGTTAACATTTTCTTGCAGGCTTACATTTCTCAGCCATACAGTTGAACACAGTCTGGGGTACATTTTTGTGATCTCTAACACCCCAAAAAAGAGCTAAAAAAATTACTTGGTAACAGTTTCCACCCACACACTATTCTCTGCTCTGGGGTACATTTCTGTGATATTATAAAACACTACAAAAAAGCATTAAAAAACTTGACTGGATTGCAATGCTCACCCATACACTATTATGTTGTCTGTGTTACATTTCTGTGATCTATAAAATTGGAAAAAATCATATCAAAATTTTGCAGGCTTAAATTTGCTAGCCATTCAATTTCACGTGTTCTTCACCACACCTGAAGCCAGAGCAGTGTGAACAGGTGATAGGTGGGATAGCAGATAATGCTTCCAGCAGGCTTGACAGCACTGCCCAGTCTTTCACATGGTCCAGTCTCACCAGCCTACAGTCTGGATCATTTAATTTTCACCCTGATCTTCTTTCCTCCCACCATGTTGAGTCCCAGAAGACTAGCGATCCCACACTCATTTCTTGATTGTAGCTAGGGTTGAGCGAAACGGGTCGTTCATTTTCAAAAGTCGCCGACTTTTGGCTAAGTCGGCGTCTCATGAAACCCGATCCGACCCCTGTGCTTGTCGGCCATGCGGTACGCGACTTTCGCGCCAAAGTCGCGTTTCAATGGCGCGAAAAGCGCCATTTCTCAGCCAATGAAGGTGAACGCAGAGTGTGGGCAGCGTGATGACATAGGTCCTGGTCCCCACCATCTTAGAGAAGGGCATTGCAGTGAATGGCTTGCTGTCTGCGGCGTCACAGGGGCTATAAAGGGGCGTTCCCGCCGACCGCCATCTCACTGCTGCTGATCTGAGCTTAGGGAGAGGTTGCTGCCTCTTTGTCACAAGCAGGGAGAGCGTTAGGCAGGGTCCATAAACCACCAAACCGCTTGTGCTGTAGCGATTTCCACTGTCCAACACCACCTTCGGTGTGCAGGGACAGTGGAAGCTAATTTTTTTTTTTTTCTCTCAGCGCTGTAGCTCATTGGGCTGCCCTAGAAGGCTCCATGATAGCTGTATTGCTGTGTGTACGCCACTGTGGAAACCAACTGCTTTTTTCAAAGCACATATCCTCTTGTTCCTTCCTTTCTGCACAGCTATCTTTTTTGTTTGTCCACACTTTTTATTTAATTTGTGCATCAGTCCACTCCTATTGCTGCCTGCCATACCTGGCTGAGATTACTGCAGGGAGATAGTAATTGTAGGACAGTCCCTGTTTTTTTTTTTTTTTTTGTGGGAGATTAAGATTGGCATTTCTGCTAGAGTGCCATCCCTGTGTGTGCCATCTCTCACTCAGTGGGCCATAGAAAGCCTATTTATTTTTTTCCTTGATTTGGGTTTTAAAATCTACCTTAACAAAAAAACACTACATCAATCAGTGGGAGAAAAATATTGGCCTCAGTCAGGGCTTGTGTGCCACTCCTGTGTGTGCCATCTCTCATTCAGTGGGCTATAGAAAGCCTTTTTTTATTTTATTTTATTAATTGGTTTCTAAAGTCTCCCTGAAAAAAAAAATAAAAAAAAAAACAGTGGGAGATTAATATTGCCCTTTCAGCTTGTGTGCCAGTCTTGACTCCTGGGTGTGCCACCTCTCTCTCTCAAATTGTGGGCCATAGAAAGCCTATTTATTTTTTGCTTGATTTGGGTTCTAAAATCTACCTTTAAAAAAATCACTACATCAATCAGTGGGAGAAAAATATTGGCCTCAGTCAGGGCTTGTGTGCCACTCCTGTGTGTGCCATCTCTCATTCAGTGGGCCATAGAAAGCCTTTTTTTTTATTTTATTTTATTATTTGGTTTCTAAAGTCTCCCTGAAAAAAAAAAAATTAAAAAAAAACAGTGGGAGATTAATATTGCCCTTTCAGCTTGTGTGCCAGTCTTGACTCCTTGGTGTGCCACCTCTCTCTCTCAAATTGTGGGCCATAGAAAGCCTATTTATTTTTTCCTTGATTTGGGTTCGAAAATCTACCTTAAAAAAAAAAAACTCCATCAATCAGTGGGAGAGAAATATTGGCCTCAGTCAGGGCTTGTGTGCCACTCCTGACTCCTGTGTGTGCCATCTCTCACTCAGTGGGCCATAGAAAGCCTATTTATTTTTTTGCTTGATTTGGGTTCTAAAATCTACCTTTAAAAAAAACACTACATCAATCAGTGGGAGAAAAATATTGGCCCCAGTCAGGGCTTGTGTGCCACTCCTGTGTGTGCCATCTCTCATTCAGTGGGCCATAGAAAGCCTATTTCTTTTTTTGCTTGATTTGGGTTCTAAAATCTACCTTTAAAAAAACACTACATCAATCAGTGGGAGAAAAATATTGGCCTCAGTCAGGGCTTGTGTGCCACTCCTGTGTGTGCCATCTCTCACTCAGTGGGCCATAGAAAGCCTTTTTTTTTTAATTATTATTATTTGGTTTCTAAAGTCTCCCTGAAAAAAACATTTTATCTTATTTGGTTTCTAAAGTCTCCCTGAGAAAAAAAAAAAAAAATAGGTGGGAGATTAATATTGACATTTGTGCTTGAGTGACAGTCCTGCGTGTGTGTCATCTCTGTGATTTGGTGCCACAGAAAACAGAGTGTGTAACATTGTGCCTGATTTTCCTTGTGGTCTCACCAACCTGTTAAGGGATATTGAAATCATACTGAAGATATAGCTCAACGTGTAAGTTGTTTGACAGCAACAAATAAAGTTAATTTGGTTAAGTTTTTCAAACAATGAGGAAGTCTGGTGCAAGAGGTCGTGGCCATGGGCGTTCATTGTCAGCTGGTAATGATGGTAGTGGTAGTGGAGCATCAGGTGGTCGTGGGGATAAAAATATTCCACCTAAGTCTGGAGCTGTGGAGGCTGTTTCGTCATCTGGCTACACAAGGCCTCGAAAGCTTTCTTTTCTGGGAGTAGGAAAACCTCTTTTAAAGCCGGAGCAGCAACAGCAAGTTTTGGCTTACATTGCAGACTCAGCCTCTAGCTCTTTTGCCTCCTCTTCTGAAACTGGTAAATGTAAAAGCAGTGCGTCGCTTGTGGATGTTCACGGTCAGGGACAAGTCGCTTCCTTGTCCTCCTCAGCAAAAACAAGAACAAGAGAGAAGGATGCAGCAGGCGACATAACGGGTTACTCCATGGAGCTCTTTACACATACCGTCCCTGGCTTAGAAAGTGAAACACTTAACAGGCCATGCCCATTACAAGTAGATTCTGACATGGAGTGCACTGATGCACAGCCACAGCCAGAGTACTATTCTGCTCCTTTGACTGAGACCACAACATTGCCCTCTCAGGGTACTGATCCGCAATCAGACCCTGATGAGACTATGTTGCCCCGCCACGAACGTTATACCACCGACCGACACAGTGACACAGACGAAGTTGCACACGAGCTCGAAGAGGAGGTAATAGATGACCCAGTTGTTGACCCCGATTGGCAGCCATTGGGGGAACAGGGTGCAGGCGGCAGTAGTTCAGAAGCGGAGGTGGAGGAGGGGCCGCAGCAGGCATCAACATCGCAACAGGTTCCATCTGCCGGGCCCGTATCTGGCCCAAAACGCGTGTCAAAGCCAAAACCTGTTGGAGGACAGCGTGGCCATCCGGTTAAAGCTCAGTCTGCAATCCCTGAAAAGGGATCCGATGCTAGGAAGAGTGCATTCTGGCATTTTTTTAAACAACATCCAATTGATCAGCGCAAAGTCATCTGTCAAAAATGTTCAACTAGCTTAAGCAGAGCCAGAAACACATGGGCCACTTGCACATTGAACAAGTCTTTTTTTACAACAGAGTATTTTTGACCTCACTGTGCTCTTTTGTGTCTTCAAGTTTTCTGGTGGTGTGAACAGGTTCCTACAGACTTGCTCAATGTGCAAGTGGCCCATGTGTTTCTGGTTCTATAATTGTTCTCTTGTTTCTACAAGACTGGGGAGTCCACCACTCCTCTGTGGGTCATTAGCATTTAAGCTGTTCCATCCTGCATGTCCACATGGATAGTCCTTCTCTGAACTCTGCTTATACAGGTACTATACAGATGATCAGGTTTTAAATACATCAGATAGGGATTCTATACATTAGTTAGGACTGCTCTATAAGGGTATACCTTGACGATTTGGTGGAGCAGCTTAGTATACATTTTTTTGCAAAAAAACGTATCAACTAAATACCCTGTTTTCTTTACATCTTTTGACTAGCACTTGCTGATTACTGTGATTTTTTTACAACAGAGTATTTTTGACCTCACTGTGCTCTTTTGTGTCTTCTAGCTTAAGCAGAGGTCAGAATCTGAAAAGTCTCAATACTAGTTGCATGCATAGACACTTAACCACCATGCATTTTCAAGCCTGGACTAACTACCAAACGTCCCTTAAGGTTGTAGCACCCTCGGCCAATGAAGCTAGTCAGCAACGCAACATCCCTTCCGTCACTGTAAGGCCACCATTTTCCGCACCACCGGCAGTATCTGTGCAGGTTTCTTTGACAGCCAAAAGCAGTCAGGGTCAGGGAATCACCAGTTTTGTAGGAGGAAATATTGCATCTAGGGCACCGGCGGAAACAATACCGTCTCCAACCGTCTCTCAGTCTGCCAGGTCCACCGGCACACCCGCAAGTTCCACGATCTCCATCTCTCCAGTTCAGCTCACACTACATGAGACTCTGGTTAGAAAAAGGAAGTACTTATCCTCGCATCCGCGTACACAGGGTTTTAACGCCCACATAGCTAGACTAATCTCGTTAGAGATGATGCCCTACCGGTTAGTTGAAAGCGAAGCTTTCAAAGCCCTGATGGAGTACGCTGAACCACGATACGAGCTACCCAGTTGACACTTTTTTTCAAGAAAAGCCATCCCAGCCCTGCACCAGCACGTTAAACAGCGCATCGTCCATGCACTCAGGCAATCTGTCAGTACAAAGGTGCACCTGACTACAGATGCATGGACCAGTAGGCATGGCCAGGGACGTTATGTGTCCATCATGGCACACTGGGTGAATGTGGTGGATGCAGGGTCCACAGGGGACATCAATTTCGGGACAGTTGTGCCTAGCCCACGGTCTAGGAAACAGTTGGCTGTAGGCGTTCGCACCCCCTCCTCCTCCTCCTCCTCGTCCTCCTGCAGAAGCTACAGCTCTTCCACAGACCGCAGTCGGCCAACCACTCCATCGGCAGATGACACTGTTGCACACCAGTTGTCCCATTATGGGCCAGCTACTGGCAAGCGTCAGCAGGCTGTATTGGCTATGAAGTGTTTGGGCGACAAAAGACACACCGCGGAAGTTCTGTCCGAGTTCTTGCAACAAGAAACGCAGTCGTGGCTGGGCACAGTAGATCTTGAGGCAGGCAAGGTAGTGAGTGATAACGGAAGGAATTTCATGGCTGCCATCTCCCTTTCCCAACTGAAACACATTCCTTGCCTGGCTCACACCTTAAACCTGGTGGTGCAGTGCTTATTGAAAACTTATCCTGGGTTCTCCGACCTGCTCCTCAAAGTGCATGGACTTTGCTCACATATCCGACGTTCGCCTGTACACGCCAGCCGTATGCAGACCTACCAGCGGTCTTTGAACCTTCCCCAGCATCGCCTAATCATCGACGTTGCCACAAGGTGGAACTCCACACTGCACATGCTTCAGAGACTGTGCGAACAGAGGCGTGCTGTTATGTTTTTGTGGGAGGATACACATACACGGTCAGGCAGTTGGATGGCAGACATGGAGTTGTCAGGTGTGCAGTGGTCGAAGCTACAAGACCTGTGTCAAGTCCTTCAGTGTTTTGAGGAATGCACACGGCTGGTTAGTGCAGACAACGCCGTAATAAGCATGAGCATCCCCCTAATGCGTCTGCTGATGCAAAGTTTGACGCACATAAAGGAGCAGGCGTCTGCACCAGAGGAAGAGGAAAGCCTTGATGACAGTCAGCCATTGTCTGGTCAGGGCAGTGTACAGGAAGAGGTAGCGAACGAAGAGGAGGTGGAGGACGAGGAGGATGATGGGGATGAGTATATTTGTAATGCGGAAGCTTTCCCGGGGGCACTGGAAATTGGTTGCGTGGCAAGGCCGGGTTTTGGTTTTTTGAGGGACACAAGTGACGTAGATTTGCCTGAAACTGCCCCTCAACCAATCACAACTGGAGATTTGACAACTGGAACTTTGGCCCACATGGCGGATTATGCCTTACGTATCCTAAAAAGGGACACACGCATTACGAAAATGATGAACGATGACGATTACTGGTTGGCCTGCCTCCTTGATCCACGCTATAAAGGCAAATTGCAAAATATTATGCCACATGAGAACTTGGAACTAATATTAGCAACCAAACAATCAACTCTTGTTGACCGTTTGCTTCAGGCATTCCCAGCACACAGCGCACGTGATCGTTCTCACACGAGCTCCAGGGGGCAGCAGACTAGGAGTGTTAGGGGTACACACATCAGAAGTGGCGTTGGACAGAGGGGTTTTCTGACCAGGTTGTGGAGTGATTTTGCTATGACCGCAGACAGGACAGGTACTGCTGCATCAATTGAAAGTGACAGGAGACAACATTTGTCCAGTATGGTTACTAACTATTTTTCATCCCTTATCGATGTTCTCCCTCAACCGTCATTCCCATTTGATTACTGGGCATCAAAATTAGACACCTGGCCAGAATTGGCAGAATATGCATTGCAGGAGCTTGCTTGCCCGGCAGCAAGTGTTCTATCAGAAAGAGTATTCAGTGCTGCAGGTTCAATATTAACCGAAAAAAGGACTCGTCTGGCTACCCAAAATGTTGACGATCTAACATTCATTAAAATGAACCACAACTGGATTTCGAAATCTTTTGCCCCACCTTGCCCGGCCGACACCTAGCTTTCCTATGAAAAGCTCTTGCCTGTGAATTACTTTTCTAATGTCTAATTTGCTGCAGCTGATTGTACAGCATACGACATTTTTACACCTCCCTAAATGGCCAAACTCCCCAAACGGGGCCGTGGTATCGCGACTTGGCGCAAGCACCCGTGAGACTGCTGTTTGTCTGAAGAGGTGGGTGTGCTCGCTTTTGGTTGACGGCATTGCTACTGGATCCCTCATAGTACTATGTAGTGTCTCTGGCGGTGGCGGTGCGCACCCAACGTCAGACACACCGTTGTAACATGAGGGGCCCTGGGGCGGTCCCGCCGGCCTCAAGAGAGTTCCCCCCTCCCCCAGCTCAAACTGTGCTCTACCACGTGCAAAATTATGTCGCACAGCTCCACCAATCTTTAGTCTATTCGCTGACATCATTCAATGTCTGGCACTGACAATACAAATTTGTAGACATCTATGATGCAACTTAAAGTAGTCTGTGTCTGTGTCCTATATTGGCACCATTAAATAGTTACTGCCAAATTACTATGTCAGAAACTCAGCAAATGAGCCCACCCCTGTACCTAAGTATGCCACCTTTTTTTTTTTTGGTTGTTTTGCGAGACGTTAACATCTATTTATATTTTGGGAGTACTGGGACAGACACTCCTTGCAATACTCCTCCACTGACCACAATGCTGCCTGTGTATCCATGTAACCGATGTAAAACTGCCATGAGCCTATTGTTTGTTATTTTAGGCCTTTGATAGCCTGTCTGCGGTCCCTACTTTAAATACTCCTCCACTGACCACCAAGCTGCCTGCCCGTGTATCCATGTAACCGATGTAAAACAGCCATGAGCCTATTGTTTGTTATTTTAGGCCTTTGATAGCCTGTCTGCGGTCCCTACTTTAAATACTCCTCCACTGACCACCAAGCTGCCAGCCCGTGTATCCATGTAACCGATGTAAAACAGCCATGAGCCTATTGTTTGTTATTTTAGGCCTTTGATAGCCTGTCTGCGGTCCCTACTTTAAATACTCCTCCACTGACCACCAAGCTGCCTGCCCGTGTATCCATGTAACCGATGTAAAACAGCCATGAGCCTATTGTTTGTTATTTTAGGCCTTTGATAGCCTGTCTGCGGTCCCTACTTTAAATACTCCTCCACTGACCACCAAGCTGCCAGCCCGTGTATCCATGTAACCGATGTAAAACAGCCATGAGCCTATTGTTTGTTATTTTAGGCCTTTGATAGCCTGTCTGCGGTCCCTACTTTAAATACTCCTCCACTGACCACCAAGCTGCCTGCCCGTGTATCCATGTAACCGATGTAAAACAGCCATGAGCCTATTGTTTGTTATTTTAGGCCTTTGATAGCCTGTCTGCAGTCCCTACTTTAAATACTCCTCCACTGACCACCAAGCTGCCTGCCTGTGTATCCATGTAACCGATGTATAACAGCCATGAGCCTATTGTTTGTTATTTTAGGCCTTTGATAGCCTGTCTGCGGTCCCTACTTTAAATACTCCTCCACTGACCACCAAGCTGCCTGCCCGTGTATCCATGTAACCGATGTAAAACAGCCATGAGCCTATTGTTTGTTATTTTAGGCCTTTGATAGCCTGTCTGCGGTCCCTACTTTAAATACTCCTCCACTGACCACCAAGCTGCCTGCCCGTGTATCCATGTAACCGATGTAAAACAGCCATGAGCCTATTGTTTGTTATTTTAGGCCTTTGATAGCCTGTCTGCGGTCCCTACTTTAAATACTCCTCCACTGACCACCAAGCTGCCTGCCCGTGTATCCATGTAACCGATGTAAAACAGCCATGAGCCTATTGTTTGTTATTTTAGGCCTTTGATAGCCTGTCTGCGGTCCCTACTTTAAATACTCCTCCACTGACCACCAAGCTGCCTGCCCGTGTATCCATGTAACCGATGTAAAACAGCCATGAGCCTATTGTTTGTTATTTTAGGCCTTTGATAGCCTGTCTGCGGTCCCTACTTTAAATACTCCTCCAATGACCACCAAGCTGCCTGCCCGTGTATCCATGTAACCGATGTAAAACAGCCATGAGCCTATTGTTTGTTATTTTAGGCCTTTGATAGCCTGTCTGCGGTCCCTACTTTAAATACTCCTCCACTGACCACCAAGCTGCCTGCCCGTGTATCCATGTAACCGATGTAAAACTGCCATGAGCCTATTGTTTGTTATTTTAGGCCTTTGATAGCCTGTCTGCGGTCCCTACTTTAAATACTCCTCCACTGACCACCAAGCTGCCTGCCCGTGTATCCATGTAACCGATGTAAAACAGCCATGAGCCTATTGTTTGTTATTTTAGGCCTTTGATAGCCTGTCTGCGGTCCCTACTTTAAATACTCCTCCACTGACCACCAAGCTGCCTGCCCGTGTATCCATGTAACCGATGTAAAACAGCCATGAGCCTATTGTTTGTTATTTTAGGCCTTTGATAGCCTGTCTGCGGTCCCTACTTTAAATACTCCTCCACTGACCACCAAGCTGCCTGCCCGTGTATCCATGTAACCGATGTAAAACAGCCATGAGCCTATTGTTTGTTATTTTAGGCCTTTGATAGCCTGTCTGCGGTCCCTACTTTAAATACTCCTCCACTGACCACCAAGCTGCCTGCCCGTGTATCCATGTAACCGATGTAAAACAGCCATGAGCCTATTGTTTGTTATTTTAGGCCTTTGATAGCCTGTCTGCGGTCCCTACTTTAAATACTCCTCCACTGACCACCAAGCTGCCTGCCCGTGTATCCATGTAACCGATGTAAAACAGCCATGAGCCTATTGTTTGTTATTTTAGGCCTTTGATAGCCTGTCTGCGGTCCCTACTTTAAATACTCCTCCACTGACCACCAAGCTGCCTGCCCGTGTATCCATGTAACCGATGTAAAACAGCCATGAGCCTATTGTTTGTTATTTTAGGCCTTTGATAGCCTGTCTGCGGTCCCTACTTTAAATACTCCTCCACTGACCACCAAGCTGCCTGCCCGTGTATCCATGTAACCGATGTAAAACAGCCATGAGCCTATTGTTTGTTATTTTAGGCCTTTGATAGCCTGTCTGCGGTCCCTACTTTAAATACTCCTCCACTGACCACCAAGCTGCCTGCCCGTGTATCCATGTAACCGATGTAAAACAGCCATGAGCCTATTGTTTGTTATTTTAGGCCTTTGATAGCCTGTCTGCGGTCCCTACTTTAAATACTCCTCCAATGACCACCAAGCTGCCTGCCCGTGTATCCATGTAACCGATGTAAAACAGCCATGAGCCTATTGTTTGTTATTTTAGGCCTTTGATAGCCTGTCTGCGGTCCCTACTTTAAATACTCCTCCACTGACCACCAAGCTGCCTGCCCGTGTATCCATGTAACCGATGTAAAACTGCCATGAGCCTATTGTTTGTTATTTTAGGCCTTTGATAGCCTGTCTGCGGTCCCTACTTTAAATACTCCTCCACTGACCACCAAGCTGCCTGCCCGTGTATCCATGTAACCGATGTAAAACAGCCATGAGCCTATTGTTTGTTATTTTAGGCCTTTGATAGCCTGTCTGCGGTCCCTACTTTAAATACTCCTCCACTGACCACCAAGCTGCCTGCCCGTGTATCCATGTAACCGATGTAAAACAGCCATGAGCCTATTGTTTGTTATTTTAGGCCTTTGATAGCCTGTCTGCGGTCCCTACTTTAAATACTCCTCCACTGACCACCAAGCTGCCTGCCCGTGTATCCATGTAACCGATGTAAAACAGCCATGAGCCTATTGTTTGTTATTTTAGGCCTTTGATAGCCTGTCTGCGGTCCCTACTTTAAATACTCCTCCACTGACCACCAAGCTGCCTGCCCGTGTATCCATGTAACCGATGTAAAACAGCCATGAGCCTATTGTTTGTTATTTTAGGCCTTTGATAGCCTGTCTGCGGTCCCTACTTTAAATACTCCTCCACTGACCACCAAGCTGCCTGCCCGTGTATCCATGTAACCGATGTAAAACAGCCATGAGCCTATTGTTTGTTATTTTAGGCCTTTGATAGCCTGTCTGCGGTCCCTACTTTAAATACTCCTCCACTGACCACCAAGCTGCCTGCCCGTGTATCCATGTAACCGATGTAAAACAGCCATGAGCCTATTGTTTGTTATTTTAGGCCTTTGATAGCCTGTCTGCGGTCCCTACTTTAAATACTCCTCCACTGACCACCAAGCTGCCTGCCCGTGTATCCATGTAACCGATGTAAAACAGCCATGAGCCTATTGTTTGTTATTTTAGGCCTTTGATAGCCTGTCTGCGGTCCCTACTTTAAATACTCCTCCACTGACCACCAAGCTGCCTGCCCGTGTATCCATGTAACCGATGTAAAACTGCAGTATTTTGCTTATAAAAAAGAAAATACTGGAGAGATATCAAATGCAGACATTTTAACATTAAAAACAAAAACACATACAACAAAAAATTGGTACAGTTCATAAATTGGCCACCAGCTACAAAAACTTTCTCCTGCAAGTAGTTAACTGAAAGGTTTTTTTCCATTGAAAACACAGATATGGCATCCACCGAGTGTTGTCCTGTCGCGTCTTCTTTATATTATTGCCAAGAAGCTGCAACTGAATAAAGCTGAGCTTCTACCTTCTGCCTCTTATTAACTGCTTTTTTAAAAAAAAATTGGCCACCAGCTACAAAAACTTTCTCCTGCAAGTAGTTAACTGAAAGGTTTTTTTCCATTGAAAACACAGATATGGCATCCACCGAGTGTTGTCCTGTCGCGTCTTCTTTATATTATTGCCAAGAAGCTGCAACTGCATAAAGCTGAGCTTCTACCTTCTGCCTCTTATTAACTGCTGTTTTTTTTTAAAAATTGGCTGTTCCGGCCTACTAAAGGTGTCTGCCCCTGCCTGGTGTTGTCCTCAACTGAATAAAGCTGTGCTTCAACCTTCTGTTCCAAATTACGATTTTTAAAAATAAAATTGGCTGTTCCGGCCTACTAAAGGTGTCTGCCCCTGCCTGGTGTTGAAGCTGCAACTGCATAAAGCTGAGCTTCTACCTTCTGCCTCTTATTAACTGCTGTTTTTTAAATAAATTGGCTGTTCCTGCCTACTAAAGGTGTCTGCCCCTGCCTGGTGTTGTCCTCAACTGAATAAAGCTGAGCTTCTACCTTTGGCCTCTTATTAACTGCTGTTTTTTTAAAAAATTGGCTGTTCCGGCCTACTAAAGGTGTCTGCCCATGCCTGGTGTTGTCCTCAACTGAATAAAGCTGTGCTTCAACCTTCTGTTCCAAATTACGATTATTAAAAATAAAATTGGCTGTTCCGGCCTACTAAAGGTGTCTGCCCCTGCCTGGTGTTGTTCTCAACTGCATAAAGCTGAGCTTCTACCTTCTGCCTCTTATTAACTGCTGTTTTATTAAAAAATTGGCTGTTCCAGCCTACTAAAGGTGTCTGCCCCTGCCTGGTGTTGTCCTCAACTGAATAAAGCTGAGCTTCTACCTTTGGCCTCTTATTAACTGCTGTTTTATTAAAAAATTGGCTGTTCCGGCCTACTAAAGGTGTCTGCCCCTGCCTGGTGTTGTCCTCAACTGAATAAAGCTGTGCTTCAACCTTCTGTTCCAAATTACGATTTTTAAAAATAAAATTGGCTGTTCCGGCCTACTAAAGGTGTCTGCCCCTGCCTGGTGTTGTCCTCAACTGAATAAAGCTGTGCTTCAACCTTCTGTTCCAAATTACGATTGTTAAAAATGAAATTGGCTGTTCCGGCCTACTAAAGGTGTCTGCCCCTGCCTGGTGTTGTCCTCAACTGAATAAAGCTGTGCTTCAACCTTCTGTTCCAAATTACGATTTTTAAAAATAAAATTGGCTGTTCCGGCCTACTAAAGGTGTCTGCCCCTGCCTGGTGTTGTTTTCAACTGAATAAAGCTGTGCTTCAACCTTCTGTTCCAAATTATGATTTTTAAAAATAAAATTGGCTGTTCCGGCCTACTAAAGGTGTCTGCCCCTGCCTGGTGTTGAAGCTGCAACTGCATAAAGCTGAACTTCTACCTTCTGCCTCTTATTAACTGCTGTTTTTTTAAAAAATTGGCTGTTCCGGCCTACTAAAGGTGTCTGCCCCTGCCTGGTGTTGTCCTCAACTGAATAAAGCTGTGCTTCAACCTTCTGTTCCAAATTACGATTTTTAAAAATAAAATTGGCTGTTCCGGCCTACTAAAGGTGTCTGCCCCTGCCTGGTGTTGTCCTCAACTGAATAAAGCTGAGCTTCCACATTCTGGCTTTCGGCCTATACTTTCAGATATTAAACTGCATTTGGCCTACTAGTGTGGTTAGGCCCTTGAAACAGTGTCTGCTGCTCTTGGGTTTGCTACTCCACTGAACAAAGCAATGCCGCCTGTTTAGTCCTGTTACCAATTTTGAACTGCATTTAGCCTACTTTATTCTTTGGCCCTATATCTGTTTCCTCCTCATCCTGCCCATTTCCCAGCCACTGCTAGATGAGTCTGCTGGTACATTGACCTAGACCACTACATTCCCCTTGTACTCTACACAGCCAGAATCTGACCCTGCTGAAAGTAAGGTTCCCCTTCCCGCATGTTATACCACCTTACACAGGGACAAAGAGGAAGGTGCAGATGAAAATGCAGGTTCCTTCATCAGGTGGGGGGGCATACTCGTTTGCGACGTCACTGGCACAGGGCCGCTCAGAGTACACAAAAGTGTCGCTGCTGGTGGGAGGCGCCCCCGCCATGCAAACACACCGCCGTACTTTGAGGGGCCCTGTGCCAGTGCCAATGCGAACGAGTGGGCCCCCCCTGCTTGCTCAGTATCACAGCACTTGCAACGTTGAAATACTAACCTCTCCCTGCAACACCGCCGTGACGTAGTCCGCATTTCCTGGGCCCACGAAAAACTTGAGCCAGCCCTACTCCCCCCACAACTTTTGCCAAATGACCCCCAATTTCCTATGCCCAACTATTATTATAAAGTTAATTAAGATTGACAAGCTTCAGAAACAAGAATGGATGTTTTTGGCATTAAAATGGGCACTGTAGGTGTTTTCCTGGCCTCCACTCACTGCCGACTATGCTTCCCCATTGACTTGCATTGAGTTTCGTGTTTCGGTCGATCCCCGACTTTTAGCGATAATCGGCCGACTGCACTCGACTCGACTCTGGACAAAGTCGGGTTTCACAAAACCCGACTCGATCTTAAAAAAATGAAAGTCGCTCAACCCTAATTGTAGCTTCTCAACCTGCATGCTGCAATAGGGACAGAAGCACATGCTGTTTAGTGATGCACAATACTTAGAGCAGCTACAGCCACAGTCTTCTTGCTGTTCAGTCACAAAGTCAGAAGAAACAGAGAGCAGGGGTGGTAGACAAAGTGGTAGACAAAGTCAGTGACCCAACCCGGGAAGTTGGCATGTATAGCGAGGTCATAAGCGCTGAGGTGGAGGGATCAGCAGCACTGAAACAGACAAGAAGAGGTAGTGAGATGACCAGAGGAAGAAGGCGGGCAACTGTTTTGCAGAGCACTGACACTCCTTATTTTCTCTGTCAAACAGTTAAGTGTTCCCCAATCTGAGACTTTTTACTGAATGTTCTGAGGCAAACAAAATGGGCATTTTCAACCTATGCCATGCCAATATCAGCATTGGTCTGACTACTAAAAACATAATCATCACCAGCATGATCAGACAAATGTCATCTAAGCACCAGACTCGGTGGGCCGAAATCAATGATGTTGTTCAAAAGTACAACTCGTCTGGCAAAAAACAAACCCTCACATGGCCATATGGAAAAATAAAAAAGTTATGGTTCTAGCAAGAAGTGGTGCAAAAAATGAAAGCACAGAAGCAGAAAATCCCATGGTCATGAAGAAGCTCAAGGGTGGCCTGAACCATTTTCGCTTGTTGATTACATATAGATTTCAACGTTTTAACTGCACAGGAGTAAGCAAGCCCCATTGGGGCAAGGGAAGTGGTAGTGGACTCCAATCACTCACAGAACTCCTCTCCGGAGGGGCCGGAATTCTAAAGGCACAAGCACCTGTCCTGAATTCAGCCACACAATCTCCTCTCCGGAGAAGCCGGAATTCTAAAGGCACTGAGCCTGCACTGAGCATAATCAGCCGAGGCCACACTATCGTTAGGTTGCTCACACACCAAACAAAAATAATATTTGGGCACCAACGGGTGTGCCAAAGATCCTTTTATAGTTTCTGTCAATCTAACAGGACCTTGCTCATTGGCCAATCCAGAGCCAGATCAGGACCTGAGCATGTGACGGGCGAGCACCAACGAGAAGTCGTCCCACGAGCATGCTCAGTAGAGTGAAACTAGAACTTAGACTCAGGAGTGATCGCTCGCGGCAGTCTATTATTGGTTACTAAAGCAGAACCTGGTAAGACAGCGGTAACCATGCTCACAGACTGTGTCTGAGCGAGATGCTGAGACTGACGTCTTTGCTGAGCAGCATCCACTGTGGTTGGAACTGAATGGGAGACCGCAGAGGAAGATAAGCGCATCACCCCTACTCTGGAACTAACTCTCTACCCCAACACATCAGACTGTCACCTACCATCGAAAAATAATTGGAAGACCTACCTCTTCTGACAAGCCTACAACCTGCAGTAGCCACCAATCAACCAAACCACTGCACAACCAGCTCTACCCTCACCTACTGTATCCGCACCCATCTCTTGTAGATTGTGAGCCCTCACGGGCAGGGTCCTCTTTCCTACTGTGCCAGTCATGACTTGTATTGTTTAAGATTATTGCACTTGCTTTTATCATGTATACCCCTTCTCACATGTAAAGTGCCATAGAATAAATGGCGCTATAATAATAATAATAAGGATTGGGATCCATCCTGTGGAATTTCTGCAGTACTCAAGGTTCCTAAGAGCACAATGGCCTCCATAATCCTTAAGTGGAAGAAGTTTGGGACCACCAGAAGTCTTCCTAGAGCTGGCCGTCCAGCCAATCTGAGCAATTGTTGGAGAAGAGACTTGGTGAGAGAGGTAAAAAAGAACCCCAATATCACTGTTGCTGAGCTCCAGAGAAGCAGTAGGGAGATAGGGGAAAGTTCCACAAAGTTAACTATCACTGCAGCCCTCCACCAGTTGGCCTTTATGGCAGAGTGGCCCAACGGAAGCCTCTCCTCAGTACAAAACATATGAAAGTCCACATAGAGTTTGCTAAAATACACATGAAGGACTCCCAGGCTATGAGAAATAACATTATCTTGTCTGATGAGACAAAGATAGACCTTTTTGGTGATAATTCTAAGTGGTATGTGTGGAGAAAATAAAAAAAGTATCTTTCAGCTCACCTGTCCACTGTGCATGGCTGCCATCCCAGGAAAATCCAACAAGTAAAAAATCCAGCACCAAGAGGTTGCACTCCAATAAGGTTCATTTCATAATATTCAAAATTTTGACTAAGGGGCATGTTTAGCCTTGAAACGCGTAAACCAGTGTCTGAGACCCCTGCTATTTCTGCCATTGTTTCTATTGTTGGTTGTCTATGCTTTAAAATGAAGACTAAATGGAGGCTCAATGCTGTTGCATCAGGGGGGTGGTAATGTGATGATGGGGGCGGTAATGTGATGATGGGGGCAGGCTTTGCAGCGTTGAGAGTATCTCCCCCCATGTGCTCACCCACTTATCCACTCTCTGTTTCCCCATGTGCTGACTTCTTCCGTCTGTGCTCTCTTCTTTGACCTGTCTATTCCATGTGCTATCCCCCTTGTCTGCTGTCTTTCTCCTTCCTGTACTGTGTTCTCCCTTCCTGTGCTGTCCCATTTGAGCTGTCTCCCCCTGTGCTCTGTCTCTCTCATCCCTGTGCGCTTTCTCTCCCCCATCTGCTGTCTTCTTCTCTCATGTCATCTCTTCTTTGACCTATGTACCCCATGTGCTCTGGTACACGGTCAGACAATTTTTAAAATAAACTTTTGTTCCTGTGAAAACCCCTTTAATGTGACCATCTTCCTCTGCCTGTAGACTTGTCGTGCAACTGCCACTGGGATCAGCCGAATGATTCACTACACCTGCGTGAAATTCACGCAGGGTCAGTAGATCAGACCGCTGTCATATTTGTGAAGACAGATAGCGGCGGTCGCATTAAAACTGCCCATGCGCTCCTCCTATGCAAAGATAGTGGGGGTAAGTGAATCACTTGGCTGATCCCGGTGGCTGCGTGTTCACAACAGTGTTCCGCTCATGAGGCTGCGTACAGCGTTTATAGTGTATCTGTGTGTGTGTGTGTGTGTGGTGCGTACCGTGTATACAGTGTGTGTGTGTGGTGCATAGGGCATATACAGTATGTGTGAGTGGTGTGTATGGTGTATACAATGTGTGTGTGTGTGGTGCAACGGTGTTCCACTGGTGATACCGCGCAAGAGGCTGGTACCACCAGCAATTTCCATATTGAGACACCAATCACTTGGGTGCCCCAATATGGTGGTCAGTGAACTTCCGCCACTTGAAATTCTTGGATCCGGACACATCTGGACAGAACAGGATGTGAAGACATTGCAAAGTAAGTATATATTAAGATTTTGGAATAAAGAGTATTGGAGCGTAACCTCTTGGTGCTGGATTTTTTATTATGTGTGGAGAAAACCAGGCACTGCTCATCATCTGCCCAATAAAATCCCAGCAGTGAAACATGGTGGTGTCAGCCTCATGCTATGGGGGTGTTTTTCAGCTGCAGCGACAGGACAACTAGTTGCCATTGAAGGAAACATGAATGCGACCATGTACACAGATATCCTGGATGAAAACCTCTTTGAGCGTGCTCTGCATCTCAGACTTGGCCAAAGGTTTACCTTCCAACAAGACAATGACCCTAAGCACACAGCTAAAATAACAAAGGAGTGGCTGCAGAACAACTCTGTGACCATTCTTGGCTGGCCCAGCCAGAGCCCTGACCTAAACCCAATTGAGCATCTCTGGATAGACCTGGAAATGGCTGTCCACCAATGTTTTCCATCCAACCTGATGGAAATGGAGAAGATCTGCAAGAAAGAATGGCAGAGGATCCCCAAATCCAGGCGTGAAAAACTTAATTAATTCCCAATAAGACTCATGGCTGTACTAGCTCAAAAGGGTGCTTATACTCAATATTTATGACCATGTGATATTTCAGTTTTTCTTTTTAATAAATTTGCAAATATTTCTAAATTTCTGCTTTTTTTCAGTTGAGGTGGGGTGCAAAGTGTACATTAATGAGAAAAAAATGAACTTTTTTGAATTGATCAAATGGCTTCACTGAAACAAAGAGTAAAATCATTAAAGGGGTCTGAATACTTTCCGTACCCACTGTATTTTGCATTCTAATTGCCCTGGTCAATTGGGGTGCAAAATTGTAATTGTAATAAAAGAATATTGTTTTCATCTGCGAATCAAGGGGTAGTCTTCTAAACTAACATCTTATCCTCTAAAAACAATTGGGTTGCTAGGTTATTAAGGCTTTTCGTCATTTACTGTCTCAAAGTATTTGGATAAAAGCTCAATTTTGCACAAGTAATGTAAATTTAATTGTTTCTGCTTTTTCTCATCGTCAGTGGTCGGTTTTCCGTCAATTAGCACCAGACGCAGAAAGGAAAGGGATGCCATGCCCATCTCATCTGTGGGATCTGATATGGGAATAAGGCCTGGGTCACACTTGCGAGTGTGATGTGAGAAACTCGCGAGAGTCTCTCGCATCAATACCCGGCACTGCCGCCGGCACTCGGGACCAGAGTGTGCGGCTGCATGTATTTCTATGCAGCCGCACTTTCCGGTCCTGAGTATTGGCGGCAGTGCCGGGTATTGATGCGAGAGACTCGCACAAATTTCTCGCATCACACTTGCAAGCGTGACCACGAGCTAATACCATATTTCATTGAAAAATCTATTTCAGATAGAACATGGGTTGATCATTCAACTGCATGGTGGCAAAGGATGAGTTTGTGCAGGAAGAATGGCTTTGATTATTCAAAAACCAGACCAGAAGCTGAGTTACATTTTGCGCAGATGTTAAGTATTTCTTATTCTGCTTTAATAAACATTTTAGCTGGGGATTAGTGATGGGCAAACCCCCCTATATTCGGGATCGGCGGGTTTGCCCGAGTTTTTCTGAAAAGTTCGGGGCCGGAGATGATGCGAACTTGCGTCCGAAACCCGAACTTGGACTTTACAGATATGGGATGGGGCAGGGCGGCTGTAAAAGAAAGCATAAAATTAATAACAAACATTATAATTATACTTACCTGTCCAGCGACGCGTCCTCCCATCCTTCTGTCTCCCGGCCACATCTGCTCCGGGGCCGCTCATTACCTTCTGGCAGTATTCACTGTACTCGGCAGTCTTCGGCTTTTTCCGACAGTGTTCATGCGGTGACGGGGCAGGAGGAAGCGTCGCTGGACAGGTAAGTATAATATTTATAATGCTTATTAATAATTTTATGTTTTCTTTTACAGCCACCCTCGACCCGAACTGAACCTGAACTGTAACATGGGTTTCATTCGTTCTTTTTTTGGCTGGCAGGTGCAAATTCACTCATTAGCCTATTTCCAATAAAACAATTGTTAAAAGGGTATAGGTGTTGTTTTTATTAGGCAGGGGTCATAATTGCGAGTGTAATGTGAGAAACTCACACAAGTCTTTTGCATCAATACCTGACACTGCCACCAGCACTCAAGACCGGAGTGTACGGCTGCATAAAAATACATGCAGTCGCACGCTCCAGTCCGAGTGCCGGCGGCAGTGCCGGGTATTGATGCGAGAGACTCATGCGAGTTTCTCGCATCACACTCGCAAGTGTGACCCGGCCTTAGCCAGGTAAAAGGTGTCCAATTTCCATACAATTATTAACCCATTAAAGACCAGAGGTATTTTTGGTTTTGCATTTTCATTTTTTGCTCCCCTTCTTTCCAGAGCTATAGCTTACTATTTTTTTTTGTCAAAATGGCCATGTGAGGGCTTGTTTTTTGCTGAACGAGGTGTAATTTTGAAAGACACCATGGGTTTTCCCATGTTGCGTACTAGAAAACGGGAACGAAATTCTAAGTGCAGTGAAATTGCAGAAAAAAGTGCAATCCCACACTTGTTTTTTGTTTGGCTTTTTTAATAGGCTCAGTAAGTGAAAAAACTGTCACTATGATTTTCCAGGCCATTACAAGTTCATAGACTCTAAACATGTCTAGGCTATTTTTTATCTAAGTGATAAAATAAAATTCCAAACTTTGTTAAAAAAAATGCTCATTTTCTGATACCCATAGCATCTCGATTTTTTGTTATCTCGGGTTGGGTCAGGGCTTATTTTTTGCATGCTGAGCTGATGTTTTTAATTATACCAATTTGGTGCAGATGCGATCTTTTGATCGCCCGTTATTGCATTTTAATGTCATGGTGACCAAAAAAAATGTAATTCTGGCGTTTTGACTTTTTTTCTCGCTGTGCCATTTAGCGATCAGGTTACTCCTTTTTTTTGATAGATCAGGTGATTCTGAATGCGGCGATACCAAATATATGTATGTTTGATTTTTTTTATTTTATTGTGAATTGGACGAAAGGGGCTTAATTTGAACTTTAGTATTTTTTTTATTTTTTCAAACTTTTTTTTACTCTTGGCATGCTTCCATAGTCTCCATGGGAGACTAGAAGATGCCATAATACAGCTACATAGATCGCCTATATGTAGCTGAATTGCTCACTTGCTATTATCACTGACCACTGGGCGGCGCTCACAGCAAGCCAGCAGTGACAACCATAGAGGTCTCCAAGAGACCTCTGGTTGTCATGCCAACCCACCAGTGACCCACGATCACGTGACGGTCACCGGTAGGTGGATTTCCGGCGAGATTGCTGGGAGGACTTGTTAAATGCCACTTTCAAATGAAGAAACGGACAGCGCCACACCAGGATGTGAAAAAGCAGCTCACATTTTATTCTGCCTCCTGCGGCAATGTTTCGGTCCGAAGACCTTTATCAAGCACAGTGAAAGGACATTCCAACCACCATTATATACCCTTAAGCCCACCCCATTAATTAACTAACAGCCAATGGGGTATCTATGACACATTTAGAAAAAACACAACACAATATAATATATACATATAAATATAAAAACAATCCCACATGAGCAGCACTTTATAAATTTCACCAATTAACATAGTTCAACTCACTCTGATCGCTCCCCATTATACAATTGTGTCCACAAATTCAATATTACAGCCCCGACATTCAGAGTGTAAACAAATCAAATCGCACCAATCCGAACAGTGCAAAAGCGGTTGTCATGGAATTATAGGTGTGTTCATGACAGGAACACTCCAATCCAGTCATCAAACCCCCACATCATGTGACCGCCGTAAGCCCAGCATGCTGCGCTCATCACCGCGCTAGTCCATAGGCTGTTCTCCAATACGTATATCCCAAACATACAACAAGGTTATTGTGTGTTTTGTTAGAGGGGGATATGAGTAGTGTGAGCAATATCCCTATTATGATGTTTTCCCTATATTTATGTGATTCATAAATCTTTAATGTTTAATCATTAATATTAGGAATTCTGTATTTATTATGGTCAATTGATGGGATGATGGTATGGCCTTTTTGGCCTATCAGCCCTTTTTTGGGGTATATACCATGCTCATGGAAGTCAATGGTCCCTTTATTGTAACCTATTGGGATAAGACATCTGTCCCTTTGTATGATTTATATCTCATTACAGGTCCGCTTATTATGATTAAGAGGTGGCATGTAAAGTAATTGATGTTAATCTTTATATATGTGATAAATGTTCCGGCTGCAGTGTGGACATTAAAGAAGATTTGCATGCTGCTTAATATTTAACTATATACTGGATGTGCACATCATTGCGCCGTAGGACTGGGAATGAAGGAACGCTCTGGAGGTTGTTCTGTCATGCGCACTGATGATCGGCTTCGGATGTGCGGATATTTCATGACATGCGCAATGATACCACTGGAGGTCGGAACTCTGTCATGCGCAATAGAATCTTTGAAGACTGTGATGTCACGGACATGCGCAATACAGCGGCACCTTCTGACAAGTATGGGCGGATCTATGTTTGGGATAAACGTATTGGAGAACAGCCTATGGACTAGCGCGGTGATGAGCGCTGCATGCTGGGCTTACGGCGGTCACATGATGTGGGGGTTTGATGACTGGATTGGAGTGTTCCTGTCGTGAACACACCTATAATTCCATGACAACCGCTTTTGCACTGTTCGGATTGGTGCGATGTGATTTGTTTACACTCTGAATGTCGGGGCTGTAATATTGAATATGTGGACACAATTGTATAATGGGGAGCGATCAGAGTGAGTTGAACTATGTTAATTGGTGAAATTTATAAAGTGCTGCTCATGTGGGACTGTTTTTATATTTATATGTATATATTATATTGTGTTGTGTTTTTTCTAAATCTGTCATAGATATCCCATTGGCTGTTAGTTGGCTGTTAGTTAATTAATGGGGTGGGCTTAAGGGTATATGATGGTGGTTGGAATGTCCTTTCACTGTGCTTGATAAAGGTCTTCGGACCAAAACGTTGCCGCAGGAGGCAGAATAAAATGTGAGCTGCTTTTTCACATCCTGGTGTGGCGCTGTCCGTTTCTTCATTTGAACTTGGATCCGTGTACTGGGATGGACCCCCTGGTGGGGACGTGCACCCCTATGTCCATAGAGACTGTATAACTGTAGGGTGCGGCCTTACTATTTTTTGATACTTGCATTGTTAAATGCCACTGTTTGACAGCGGTATTTAGCTGGTTAATAGCCGATGGTGGATCGCGATTCCACCCGTGGATATTGTGGGCACATGTCAGCTGTTCAAAACAGCTCACATGTCCGGGGAAAGATGAGGGCTCCCCATCGGAGCCCACATCAAAGGGAGAGAGTCCGACGTGGGTGTACTGTTATGCCCAACCTCGGAAAGGCGTTAAAAGACCTATGGTTGCCACTATCAGGAATCTGTAATGACAAACATGAAACTCTACTTTTTAGAGCTGCATCTATGCAAGAATTTTTTTGCAGCTCTTAGAGTAGGTGAACTGGTAGCAGTTAGTAAAACAAAACCTTCCGGTTTATACTCCCATTTGCATAATTCTCATATTTTACTATTTATAAGAAATAAAAAAACAGATCAACTAGGAAAAGGCTGTGCTATCAGACTTAACACAATTTCCAATTCTCCAATTTGCCCTGTATACAACATGAAAAGATGGCTCCTAGTTAGATCGATAGTCCAAGACCTCATTTTTCCTCATACACCCAAGGAGCCGACTACAAAATACGAATTCAGCTCTATTCTTAAGAAATGTTTGACAAAATTGGGTAAAAAGGATTAAGAATTTCTTGGTGCTGCTAATGAAACAGCTCGGATTGCTTTAAGTGATGAAAAAATAATGGAAAAATATTTAGAAATGAAAGTCCTCAGTTGTTGATTAGTGTTGAGTGATACCGTCCGATACTTGAAAGTATCGGTATCGGAAAGTATCGGCCGATACCGGCAAAGTATCGGATCCAATCCGATACCGATACCCGATACCAATACAAGTCAATGGGACTCAAGTATCGGACGGTATTCCTGATGGTTCCCAGGGTCTGAAGGAGAGGAAACTCTCCTTCAGGCCCTGGGAACCATATAAATGTGTAAAAGAAAGAATTAAAATAAAAAATATCGCTATACTCACCTGTCCGACGCAGCCGGGACCTCAGCGAGGGAACCGGCAGCGTTGTTTGTTTAAAATTTGCGCTTTTACTTGGTTACGTGAATTCCCGGCTTGTGATTGGTCAGGGCGGCCATGTTGCCGGGACGCGGACCAATCACAGCAAGCCGTGACGAAATTACGTCACGGCTTGCTGTGATTGGTCCGCGTCCCGGCAACATGGCCGCCATTAACCAATCACAAGCCGTGACGTCACGGGAGGCTGGACTTGCGCACTTTTTAAAAAACGCGCGTGTCCAGCCTCCCGTGACGTCACGGCTTGTGATTGGTTAATGGCGTCCATGTTGCCGGGACGCGGACCAATCACAGCAAGCCGTGACGTAATTTCGTCACGGCTTGCTGTGATTGGTCCGCGTCCCGGCAACATGGCCGCCCTGACCAATCACAAGCCGGGACGTCACTGGAGGCTGGACACGCGCGTTTTTTAAAAAGTGCGCAAGTCCAGCCTCCCGTGACGTCACGGCTTGTGATTGGTTAATGGCGGCCATGTTGCCGGGACGCGGACCAATCACAGCAAGCCGTGACGTAATTTCGTCACGGCTTGCTGTGATTGGTCCGCGTCCCGGCAACATGGCCGCCCTGACCAATCACAAGCCGGGAATTCACGTAACCAAGTAAAAGCGCGAATTTTAAACAAACAACGCTGCCGGTTCCTTCGCTGAGGTCCAGGCTGCGTCGGACAGGTGAGTATAGCGATATTTTTTATTTTAATTCTTTCTTTTACACATTTTTACATTAATGTTGTTTCGATACCGATACCCGATATCACAAAAATATCGGATCTCGGTATCGGAAATTCCGATACAGCAAGTATCGGCCGATACCCGATACTTGCAGCATCGGAATGCTCAACACTATTGTTGATACCTTTTAATGGCTAACTGAAAAGATGGTAATAAATTGCAAGCTTTAGAGACTACTCAGGTCCCTTCATCAGGCTTAGACTACTAGAAATTCTGAAGTATCAGTAGACTGGATTCAAGATGATCCAAGGTGCCATAAGACCAGATTTAATGTTCTAGATAATCAAGCAAAGAATAGGGAACTAAAACTTAACATTTAATGTAATCATTAAAATGACATGACACAATCAGTAAAATTAGACACCCACCCAATAGGGCATAGGTAAGCCATACAAGGAACTGATTATAAGTTGTGGTGCAGTGACCAATGTTACAGCCAGGGGGCGCTGTGTGTGCACTTCAAGATGCGCTTGGAAGCATAATGGTGATGAGAGAAAGTCCGGCAGGATTATAAATGGCGGGTATGTGTGTCGCAGAGGAGGTCACTCTGCGCTGTCAGTCTGAAGTTAAGTTGGTGTGCTGGGACTTGTAGTCCCACGTGTGATTGTGTAGTTCTAATGGGAGATTGGCAGGGCTAGTTATGAGAGATGGGAGGGTCAGACTAGCCACACACACCCACACTCCCACCCATTGGAGTGGTTACAGGTATGTAATGTGACCAGGGTGTGGGTCACATGGTTCCTGTGTATGGATCCGTTTGGTTCCTGGACGGTCGGTGTTGGAAGCTCCTGTGAGTGGAGTCTTCCTGGAATCACCTGAAACCGTGGACGAGGTGTTGGATTGTCCTGGTATGGACTGGAGTCCTGCAAGCACCTGATAAGAGTGTGAGTCCTGGAATGGTCAGGGTGTTGGATTGTCCTGGGTTGGACTGGAGTCCTGCAAACACCTGGTAAGATCATGGACTGATGGCCTGTGTGTTGAAAGTGCCTGTGATTGGACTTCCTGAAAGCACATGGAGAGGCTGCAACTACAGAACCTGTGACGGCTTCTGTATTGGGGAAGCTACAGTTCCTACTGTGGGTCTGGACTATCCGCGGTGCCCTTGTCACAAGGACGGTGATCCCAGTGAGGCAGCTTTCCCCTGTGAACCAGCACTGGCAGGAGTCAGTATATGGAGCCGGAGCACCTGTAAGGTAACTCCAGGTAACAAGGGGGTTACGGGCAGACACGGATCTGCCATTGGAACAGACTATCGATGGTTAATGTGTTCCGTTGATGTAAATAGTGAACTGTTTGTGTTATGGTTTATGACGTTTAATAAACCGGAATAGACTGTTTAAGTGGAGAAATCGTGCCTGAGTGCTTAAATCCCATGCCAAGCGAGTGTCCCCCAACACACTCAGGTAGCATATCACCACAAAGTCAAGAGGCTACTAGTACAACTAGCAGTAATAATTCAAATTAGACATATATTCCCTAGTAGATAACTCAGTACAACTGATGATCATATGAACTGTGTCTAAATAAATAGGGGGTACATATAGAGAAGCTAGAACGATCTCACCAATCCAGTAGAAGTGGTTTCCAAATTGAAAAATGAACCCTCCTATACAACAGTGGTCAGGAATCCATGAAGGCAATTCTTATGTAGATATAGAATTACAACGTGCCATTCCTAAACGGGACCGCCTTCCAACGCGTTTCTTCCTGAAGGGAATTGTCAGGGGATATGGCAGTTAAAATTGGAGTTCTCAACCATCTCTGGTATTTACCAAGAGTATTTTAAACATGTTACTCCTAACAAAAATCATGGCCTTTCTTTATCCAATTTTAGTGTTTTGTGCATTTTTTTGAGTTATTCTGTATATGTATTTTGGAATGGGTTTTGTGTTACCATGTGCAGCCGCCAGAAATGTACTACATCCACTAGCTGGCATACTGGCAATTTTCTGGAGTAAATTGTGTGACTTTAATGGTGTACCTTATGGTGAATTTGACTGGTGGGTATGGACAAGTCCAACTACCTGCTTTTTCTTTTTTTTAAAGAAAATTCACTGTGTGTAAAAGCTCAAGAAAAGGGGATATAATTTTATGAATACGCATGCACACAGTGCATTTAAAAATACTGTAGCACTGAGCATTTTTTTTCACTTAGACGGCAATGAGGCCAATTTAAAATAAATTGCATGCAAAATAGCAATAGCATTTTTAACCACTTCATGACCAGAGGTATTTTCGTTTTTCGCTCCCCTTCTTCCCAGAGTCATAACTTTTTTAATTTTTATGGTCAATATGCCCATGTCAGGGCTTGTTTTTTGTACTTTTAAAAATCATGATTGTCTTTAACATATCATTTACTGCAAAAAAAGTGCAATTCGACAGACCTCTGGGGATTCCACCTGTGGCTGTTGAGGGCACATGTCAGATCAGCTGACATGTGAATGGAAAGGAATGAGCTCAGCGCCGGAGCCCGCGCCAAACGGGGAGTCCGACATCGGCATACTATTACGCCTGATGCCGGAAAGTGGTTAAATACAGAAATTCTGTGCTTTTGCCATGAAAAACACATTCAAAATTTTGCATTGTGTTCACATCAAAAATGTGTATTTTATTTTACTTGTGGAGCACAATCAGAAAAATAGTGGACATTTTGTTTTAGAAGTTCCACCTGGGAACCAGGTCTATAAAGCTAGAACCCTGATTCATTGTTTTCATTTTTCAAGCAATTTTTACTTGTCTTTGTCTTTCCCGTTGTGAATTTGGCACCAAATTCATCAAACATGGCACACGTGGTTTTATGCAAAACCAAAAATGCTTTTCTAGCTCTTTTCCTTGGTTTGTGCCTCTTTAGATTTAGAAAAAAAAACTGAAAGGAAAAAATGAAAAATCACTTAAAATAGGCTGAAATTCAATGATGCATCGGCACCTAAGTAAGCAAACCCTATTTAACTCCTCTATAATGGTCAGTGAATAGGAGTTGGAAGATTTTTATAGTGTTAAATGGTGAGATTATTTATATTTTTTATTCTGAGCAATAGATAGTTTGTCATAAAACAATACAAAACAAAATTCTTCATCATGAAGATTACAGAGTTCCCAGGGAATATCCACTGTACATGGTGAAGGGTAGAATTTCAGTCCTATTGTAATTGCTTCATTAATAATAGACATTGCAAATATCATCCCTAGCTTTACCATGTGCTATTAAGGGAGAATATATCCAAGTGTGTATTGGAAATCAAGGTATTGTGATTTAGTTAAATACAATACAATATTTTAAATTATCACCTGATGGAAGATCTAATGCAATAATTTACATTTTATTGTGTGAAAGACAAATAATGTTATATCGACGAACAGTAAATGGAGAAGTGTAAACTAGAAGGAGAATGAAAAACTCACTATTATTTAGTTACAAAATGACAGAATATTGGATGGTTGTATTTTCCTCAGTGGGATTGGAAAAACTCATTTTCTAGTCTTAGATAAGAACATTTACACATTAGGACCAAACATTGTGGGAAACTAACTAAGCTATCAATATGTTTTAGAAATAGGGAATGAGGACAACACTAGGAGAAAACCCACACTAACTCCTTGCTGATATTGCCTTTGCAAGATTCAAACTCAGGACCTAACTGATTGAAAGCCTACTGGTTAAAGGGAACCTATAACTAGAGATGAGTTAATTTGCACTGGTTCCCTTTTATTCGGTAAGCTATAGCGCTTGCCGAATAAGCTGCAGCGGGAACCTGGCTTCCTGGATCGCGCCGGACGGTCAGCTGATCGGCACCACAGCTGCATGTGTTGCGGCTGTGTGACATTCACGACACATGCATGGAGAGCCCCCAAAACAGGCTCTCCATGCATGTGTTGTGACTGTAATATAGCCGCGACACATGCAGCTGCAGCGCTGATCAGTGACTGGCCGGCGCGACCCAGGAAGCAAGGTTCCCACTGCTGCTTATTTGGCAAGCGCTATAGCTTGCCGAATAAGAGGGAACCCAAGCAAATTCGCTCATCTATACCTATAACCAGATTTTCCCAATATAATGTAAGACCTTTAAGGCCTCTTTTTCAGTATTCTAGTAAGTTGTATGTAAGTCTGGAAATCCCACCTTATATCAAAATTTTTTTTTTTATTATTCCTAGTGTTGAGCGATACCGTCCGATACTTGAAAGTATCGGTATAGGAAAGTATCGGCCGATACCGGCAAAGTATCGGATCTAATCCGATACCGATACCCGATACCAATACAAGTCAATGGGACACCAAGTATCAGACGGTATCCTGTATGGTTCCCAGGGTCTGAAGGAGAGGAAACTCTCCTTCAGGCCCTGGGATCCATATCAATGTGTAAAAGAAAGAATTAAAATAAAAAATAGGGATATACTCACCCTCTGACGCGCCCTGGACTTTACCGCCGTAACCGGGAGCCGTTGTACCTAAGAATGCGCGCTTGAAGGGCCTTAGATGATGTCACGGCACTCTGATTGGTCCGTAGCGGTCGCGTGACCGCTACGCGACCAATCACAAAGCCGTGACGTCACCTAAGGTCTTTCAAGCGCTTGAAAGACCTTAGCTGACGTCACGGCTTTGTGATTGGTCGTGTAGCGGTCACGCGACCGCTACGGACCAATCAGAGCGCCGTGACGTCATCTAAGGCACTTCAAGCGCGCATTCTTGGGTACAACGGCTCCCGGTTACGGCGGTAAAGTCCAGGGGCCGCCGGAGAGGTGAGTATATCCCTATTTTTTTGTAATTCTTTCTTTTACACATTGATATTAATCCCGATACCGATTCCCGATACCACAAAAGTATCGGATCTCGGTATCGGAATTCCGATACCGCAAGTATCGGCCGATACCCGATACTTGCGGTATCGGAATGCTCAACACTAATTATTCCTGCTTTGTCACCTCCTCTAATATTGAAATTGCTGTCATCCTGCTGGTTTCATGTTGATGATTCATCCTACGTCATCCACAAAGTGTCCCACAATCACGCTCCTGCACAGGTGTACCTTACCTTGAGCAAGGTACTGTATTTTGGATGCGCCAGCATTATTTCTGGGTCATCGGTGCTCTTTGGCCTTTCCAGGCATGGTTACCGCTTCATTAATTTCCTCTCTTTCAGCAGGGCAGAGATTAGAACTTCTGCGCAGAAGCACAATTGGGGTAAACTGTGTGGATGACGTAAGATGTGATGAGAGAGGAGGCAAGACCAACAACATCCATGTGGTCGGACCACAAATAATAACTAAATAGTAAATAATGAGGGTAATGTAATATTGATACCTCTTATTCTATTGACCTGGGATATTGTTATGTTATATTTTATTTACTTGTAATGTTATCACCTGCTTTTTATTATATCTATATTTCATGTGGATTAACCCCTTAGTGACAGAGCCAATTTGCTGCTTATTGACCAGGCCAATTTTTACAATTCTGACCACTGTCACTTTATGTGGTTACAACTCTGGAACGCTTTAACATATCCCACTGATTCTGAGATTGTTTGTACTTCATGTTAGCAGTAAAATTTCTTCGATATGACTTGCATCTATTTATGAAAAACGGAAAGATGGTGAAAATGTTGCAATTTTCAAACTTTGAATTTTTATGCCCTTAAGGCTGCTGTCACACTGGCAGTATTTGGTCAGTATTTTACATCAGTATTTGTAAGCCAAAACCACGAGTGGAACAATTAGAGGAAAAGTATAATAGAAACCTATGCACCACTTCTGCATTTATCACCCACTCCTGGTTTTGGCTTACACATACTGAGGTAAAATACTGACCAAATACTGCTAGTGTGACGGAAGCCTAAATCACAGAGAGATGTCACACAAAATACTTCATAAATAACATTTCCCACATGTCTACTTTACATCAGCACAATTTTGGAAACAATTTTTTTTTTGTTAGGAAGTTATATACGGCATGTATATATTAAGTTGCACTTATGGAATTCAAAGAGTTTGGTTTTGAAAACTTTAAACATTTTGGACATTTCCAATAATTTATCTCTTTTTGACCTGACCTGTATATGGGTGTAGTGGCGCTCTAATACTGTCACGCTATGAAAGCTTTCTGTAAGGAAGGGGGAGGAAACCAAATCCATTTAGTATGGGACACAACTTACACCATCTCATTGCTAGAGATGAGCGAATATTTAAATGTTCGGTTTGGATTACAATCACCAAATTTGCAATGTTCGTAGATTAATTCATCAAATATTCACCGAACACACCTGAATGCCATTCATGTCAATGGGAGGCAAAAACATATGCATGCACAACACCTTATAATGGTCCCAAATGCTACCAAAACACATCAAATGAAGGACAGACACCAGGAAAGTGGCCTCAATTCACCCACAGTACTAATTGTAGCATGGCACTGCAGCAATCAGCCAGTCATGAAGTATTGGGGTCAGGGACAGAATTTGCAGCTTTCCAATGAACGTCACAGCAAAATGAGGTGGGTGAGGGATCGGTGTAGACCCCCTTTGCTGGGAGCCCTGATACCACATGCAACACCTCTACCTGCTTTCATGCTGAGCCACACTCAGGTGGCACAAATATCAGTTTTGTAGACTACCATTGACAGAAAAAAGTAAGGATAGTAACATGGATAGTTGAGTCCGAGAAAGTGGAGGCCTGATGGTCTCGGAGGCCTACTGCTACAGGCAACACGCATGAAGGAGAGTGAACCAGGAATGTTCACATTTCCAAAAATTATTGGCAGACATTACCATAGTGGCATCAATTTTACCACAATATACACTCACCGGCCACTTTATTAGGTACACCATGCTAGTAACGGGTTGGACCCCCTTTTGCCTTCAGAACTGCCTCAATTCTTCGTGGCATAGATTCAACAAGGTGCTGGAAGCATTCCTCAGAGATTTTGGTCCATATTGACATGATGGCATCACACAGTTGCCGCAGATTTGTCGGCTGCACATCCCAAAGATGCCCCATACAAGGCAGGATGGATCCATGCTTTCATGTTGTTTACGCCAAATTCTGACCCTACCATCCGAATGTCGCAGCAGAAATCGAGACTCATCAGACCAAGCAACGTTTTTCCAATCTTCTACTGTCCAATTTCGATGAGCTTGTACAAATTGTAGCCTCAGTTTCCTGTTCTTAGCTGAAAGGAGTGGTACCCGGTGTGGTCTTCTGCTGCTGTAGCTCATCTGCCTCAAAGTTCGACGCACTGTGCGTTCAGAGATGCTCTTAGGCCTACCTTGGTTGTAACGGGTGGCGATTTGAGTCACTGTTGCCTTTCTATCAGCTCGAAC
Organism: Ranitomeya variabilis; assembly: GCF_051348905.1. Lineage (NCBI taxonomy): Eukaryota > Metazoa > Chordata > Amphibia > Anura > Dendrobatidae > Ranitomeya > Ranitomeya variabilis. Next base: position 324,857,417 of record NC_135235.1, on the reverse strand, counting down.
CAGTCTGCCCATTCTCCTCTGACCTCTGGCATCAACAAGGCATTTCCGCCCACAGAACTGCCGCTCACTGGATTTTTTTTCTTTTTCGGACCATTCTCTGTAAACCCTAGAGATGGTTGTGCGTGAAAATCCCAGTAGATCAGCAGTTTCTGAAATACTCAGACCAGCCCTTCTGGCACCAACAACCATGCCACGTTCAAAGGCACTCAAATCACCTTTCTTCCCCATACTGATGCTCGGTTTGAACTGCAGGAGATTGTCTTGACCATGTCTACATGCCTAAATGCACTGAGTTGCCGCCATGTGATTGGCTGATTAGAAATTAAGTGTTAACAAGAAGTTGGACAGGTGTACCTAATAAAGTGGCCGGTGAGTGTAGATAGTAATAATATGGACCAACGGTTCTTCCACTATACCCAACCCAGCAGTTGGACATCCAACCAGGAGTGTTCATATTTCCAAAAATTAGTTGCAGACACCACCAAAGTGACATCAATTTCACCACAGTAGAAATAGTATAATAGGCACCGACAGGTCTTCCACTACACCAGTGACTGTCTGTCCGCAGTCTCTGACATCATGTCGGCTTTCTATCTGAAATTCAAGCTCTCCGAAACTCAACTTCTTCTGCTCCCACTGCCGCGTCCGCTCTTCGCCAGTCATTACACTGGCTGCCCATTCATTATAGAATCCAATTCAAAGCACTTGTTCTCACCCACAAAGCTCTTCACAGTGCAGCACCCCACTACATCTCCTCCCTCATTTCTGTCTATCGGCCTAACCGACTGCTGAGCTCTGCAAATGACTTTCGACTAACCTCTGCACTCATCTGTACCTCCCACTCCCGATTACAAAACTTCTCCCATGCTGCGCCAATCCTCTGGAATGCTTTACCCCAAGATATTAGGACCATTCACAATTTGCATAGTTTTATGCGCTCCCTCAAAACACGTTAGTTCAGAGCGGCCTACCACGTTCACTAATCAAAGTCATTTTATGTTTGTGTGTGTGTAGCCCATTCACTATCTCCATCTATCCCCCACCCCCTGAAGATGGCTGGACCATCATTGTAAATACATCATTGTAAATACACACCTGCACTTTGTATCTCCCCCACCTCATTGTAGATTGTAAGCTCTCACGAGCAGGGTCGTCTTATGTTGCTTTAATTATTTTATTGTTAAAATTGTTACTTATGACTGTTGTGTTTGAAACTGCTAAACTGTAAAGCGCTGCAGAATATGTTGGCACGGTATAAATAAAGATTATTATTATTACACCCATTCCAGCAAGATGGACATCCAACCAGGAGTGTTCACATTTCCAAAAATTACTGGCAGACACCATAAAAGTGGTACCAATTTCACCATATAACCAATTCTACTTGCTCATTCAAATTCTAGGCTTGCAGCCTAGGAGAGACATGTTTGTCCTTTATTATAGGCTTTTTAGCATGAAAGTGGCATCTACAGAAGGTTAGAGAAGGGTTATGACAGGATCCATCAGAGAAGTGTCACCTTGCCGTGGTGGATGGGCACACATGAATTGGTGAATTTATGCACTAAGAACCTTTGCTTTCTTGTAAGTACGTCTTGCTGAGGGACAATGCAGTTGAAAGTTGTTATTTCCATTGACAATATACTGTATGTCTTGGCACTCACAGAGTGCTGCTGTGCTTTTTTGTACATATATATATCGGAATAAAATACAACAAGACTCTAGTGAGAAAATCTTAGTGCAGTATTATCATATTCCAATCGGACATAACAAAATGAAAAATCTAATTTTTATATTATGAGAGAAAGCAACAATTGGCGTTATAATAATTTTTAGTGTTTATGGAGGAAAAAGTTATAGAAGGGTTGAGTGAACCATTGGCTTAGCACTAAGACCTGTCGGCATTACCTGTGGGGAAATAGTGTATATTGAAATTGATACAATTAAAGAATTTATCATTTTTCAAACTTTAGCAATGTGGTACCTAGTAGCAGCCTAAAGGCCATGTACAGTTGTATACCAAGCAATGGTAATAATAGGTCAAGTTGAAGTATTGTGACCATCATTTCTGAGATATATCGAAACATTTTCTTCTACAAAGGGCATACTGCATGACCACCATAAGTGATGTAAAGGCCCCTCTGTCTGCTTTCCTTCAAGCATAAATGTGAAGAACCTTGGGAAATATGTTATAAATGGATCAGGATTAGAAAGCAATGAAATCGTAAGTTCCCATTTCCTTCCATGTGATTAATACGTTATGAAATTTTCCCAGTATAACCTAAGGCTGTCAGCCAAGTTTCTACCGAACGATTTGACCTATATCTGATTTCCACTTTACCATGCATCTTAATTATGCTTGATAATTACCACACTGACATGCGAGCCGACAATAAACCTTTGAAGCAGGTCAGAAATGTATCCAAAATTCTTTGATGACTAGATTGTATGCAGTGATCACCTATGTGTAATCCATTAATGACCAAACATTTTTAGCATCAAATAAATCACTCAGTTTCGGCCATATCTTTACTAAGTGGGGGTCCCATATCCTGGGAAATCTATCTGTCCTGCTTTTTTGCATTATTGTAGGATGACGGTTGTAACTCATCTAGGATTTGACTACAGCCTTCCTGTTGGAGTTATTCGAATTAAATAAACTGTTTCATATGCTATCTGCATTGTATACTTTGCAGATCACATTCAGTGCAACCTGACCGGGTCACATTTTTGCACTATAATATGTTGGCTTTAGCCTCATTATAAGATTATCACAGGGCTCCTCTTAAATTTATTTGAACAAGATTTTCCTCAATTACATTTCTGAAAGCATCTTGTACTTTGGAATTTTTTGATCTATGTATTTATATTTTGCAAATTAAAATTATGTTGTTTTTTCTTATTGGCGTTTTACTATAGGCCAACTAGAAGTACAATTGGACCTTTTTACTACTCCTGTGTCGTTGGTCTATGCTCTCTTCACATGTCTATGAATTATGTTTATTCTGATACAATAGATTATTGGATTTTATAATTCTTTGGAATAGTTTCCTTTGATATAGGTTTATATACACATCTTTACTAAGTTCATTTTCCAATCCATGATAAAGGATGGACACATATGTACATAAAAATAGTAATAATAATCAATGGAGTAGGACACCATGATTGGAAGAATAGAAGGAACAAGGCAAAGCTGAGGACCAGCAACTCGATGGCTTAATACTATCAAGATAATGGAGAAGACTCTGGTGGACCTATCTAGGCTTGCACAAGAAAGATCTTCCTACAGATCATTCATCCATCAAATTGCCATGGCTCAAGATAGAGTAGAAAGACGTAAAAAAAAATAAAATAATATATTTATTCTTACAGCACCATTGATTCCATTACAGTACAGTAGACGTGAATAGCGTTTACATATAAAATATATTTTTAAATTGCAATGAACAAAGTAGACAGTGTCAAACTAATAGAGAGTGGGAGAGGACTCAACCCTAAGGGTCTTACAATTTACATTGGGAACATAAATCAATGAATATATATTACAATCAAAACTTAATGCAGAATTATAGAACATTATGTTAGGTGTCGTGTTCCTGCCGCTGCACAGGGGGAATCTTGAACCATGTCCGCTGTGGTCTCCCATTCTTCTCCAGCCGCAGTGGAACTTGCTCAGCGGAGACGTCAGTCCCAGAGCCTGGCTCGACAGAAACTGCACGTTTGGTTACTGCCGCCCTTCCAGGTTCAGCCATTATAACCAGTACTGTTTGGCGGCGAGCAGGCGCTCCTGGGACTAAGTCCTGCTTTTCTACTTCTGAGCATGCCCAAGGGAAGACCTCTCATTGGAGATCGGGGGTCACACGCTCAGGTCTTGTAGCAGCTCCTATTGGTCCACTAGGAAGGTCCTGGAGAGCTACCACTATAAAAGGTTTGCATGGCCGCATGGCCATGCGCTAGTATCATTTGTGTTTGGCTGTTGCCAGTGGATACTCTACCACTCATTTTATATGTGGTGTGAGTCTGTTTAGCTTTGGGGCTGTACACTCAGGCAGGCAACTAGCATCAGTGGGGGCAATTAGCCTTGGCTTAGCATCTGGTTCCTTCATGTGTGCGGTTAGCACAGAAGAGTTCCAGAGCAAGCACAACCCTAGTTAGGGTATTATTCTCTGTGTACAGCGCGACCCTGGGAGGCAACAGAGCTCGCTTTCATTTCACATGGGGTGAAGTTTACCTCAGGTGTGAGCTCAGTGTCCATCCGCCATTACTTTGCAGCAGGTATCTCTGCACGGTGAACCTCGTATCTATCTCTCTATTACTTGGTGCGTTCCGCTAGCCCTAACAGTATTCTAGCGCCAGGGTCTGGCTAGTAATGGTGGACGAACAGCAACTGCTGTGGTACATCCAGCAGCTGGAGGGCAGGTTGGCGGCTCTCGAGCGCACAACCTCAGCTGTTGATGTTACCGCCGTAGCTGTTCAGGCTGCTAACGTGGCTGCAGCAAGTTTGTCCACTGCTACCCTTGTTCTGACCTTATCTTGCCTCCCGCTGCCAGATAAATACTCTGGTGATAATAATTCTTGCAGGGGTTTCGTGAGCCAGTGAGCAATACACCTCGAGATCCTGCCTGCATGTTTTCCCACAGAGCGGGCAAAGGTGGGATTCATTATATCTCTCCTGTCGGACAGGGCATTGGAGTGGCCTACGCCACTGTGGGAGCGTGGCGATCATGTGGTGCAGAGTGCTCCGCTGTTCTTAAGCACTCTGAATCAGGTCTTTTTAGTACCTTGAGTCACCCATGATACTGCGCTCCAACTGTTGGCATTGACTCAGGGCTCGTCCATGGTCAGCCATTTTGCCATCCACGGTCAGCCATTTTGCCGTCCACTTCCGGACTTTAGCATCTGAGCTGGAGTGGTAGGATAAAGCCCTCATCCCTGTATTTTGGAGGGGGCTGGCTGACCATGTGAAGGATGCTTTGGTCACTAGGGAGATTCTTGCCACACTGGAGGAGCTAATAGCTGTATCTACTCGCATAGATCTTCGTTTTAACGAACGAAGATTGGAGCGAGCCCAGTGTAGGCAGAAGTTTCAGCTGGCTCCCACATTCGCTAAAACCAGGTGCCCGAGTCACATGAGGCAATGGAGGTGTCACGAGCGGGATCTAAGTCCCGGACCCCTCGCGCACTCAAGGTCTGTCATGTCTGCTGGCAGTCAGGACATCTTGCTTCCAGATGTTCCCAGTGGTCGGGAAAACATCAGCATCTAGTCAATGTAGGAGGAGGTACACTAGACACGGTGATGTTTTCCTCCAAACTGTCCTTTAAGGGGACAATTACCATAGGCTCATCCAGTCATTCGGTAGAGCTTTGCGTGGATTCCAGGGTGGAGGGCAATTTTATGTCATCTGCCTTCGCCCAATGACACGCAATACCCCCGGTGATGCTCGCTCAACCAGTGACCATACGAGTGGTGAATGGGTGGACGCTGCCCTCACAGATAACACACCAGACCATCCCATATACTCTATCTATGTTGCCATCTCATCAGGAGATTATTTCTTTACTCATCATTCCTGAGGAAATTGATGAGGTCCTGTTAGGGATACCTTGGCTATGGTATCACTCTCCTCATATAGAGTGGTCCACAGGCAGAATTTTGGGATGGAGTGAATCTTGTGAGGGTAGAAGTCAGAGGGAGTGCATTCAGGTTGCTACTACTGAGGTACCTGCAGATCTTTCCTCTCTCCTCAAGCATTATTGGCCCTATGCAGACATGTTCTCCAAAAGGGCTGCGGAGACCCTTCCACCTCACTGCCCTTATGACTGTCCTATTGACCTCTTGCCTGGTGCTGAGCCTCCCCGGGGTTGAGTCTACCCATTATCTCTCTCTCCTGGAGATGGAGGCAATGTCTCAGTACATCGAAGAGAATCTGGCAAGAGGATTCATTAGGAAGTCACTGTCGCCTGCAGGGGCTGGGTTATTCTTCGTGCAGAAGAAGAATGGAGAATTACGTCCATGCATAGATTACAGGGGTCTTAACACCATCACCATTATGAACAAGTACCCACTGCCCCTGATACCTGAGCTCTTTGATAAGCCTCGGGGAGCAAGGGTATTTACTAAATTGTATCTGCAGGGTGCTTACCACCTGATTTGCATCCATGAGGGGGACGAATGGAAGACAACTTTTAACACCAGGGATGGGCACTATGAATACCTCGTGATGCTCTTCGGGCTCTGTAATGCCCCAGCCATTTTCCAAGACTTTGTGAATGATATCTTCCGGGATATGCTCTCCACCTCGGTTGTAGTCTATCTGGATGATATTCTCATCTACTGTCCAGATATAGACTCCCACCGGAGAGATGTTTGCAACGTCTTCGACCTCCTACAGGCAAACTCCCTCTATGCCAAGTTGGAGAAGTGTGTGTTTGAGCAGGATTCTTTGCCTTTCCTGGGCTATATCATCTTGGCCTATGGGTTGGCTATGGATTCCGCCAAGCTACAGGCTGTTATAGACTGACAGGAACCCTATTCTCTCAAAGCAGTGCAGCGCTTTATGGGGTTCATCAACTATTATTGCCAGTTCATTCCTCACTTCTCAACTTTGGTAGCTCCCCTAGTTGCCCTTACCAAGAAGGGAGCAAATCTCAAACTGCGGTCGGAGGAGGTCTCCAAGGCCTTCTTCTCTATTAAGTCCCATTTTGCTAGCGCTCCCATTCTACATCGCCCAGATGTAAGTAAGTCGTTTATTATGGAGGTCGATGCATCATCTGTCTGTGCAGGAGCAGTCCTCTTCCAAAAGGATTCTCAAGGTCGGAAACAGCCTTGTTTCTTTTTCTCCAAGACCTTTACACCCGTGCAGAGGAATTACTGCATTGCGGACAGGGAGTTGCTAGCTATGAATTTGGCTTTCTCGTAATGGAGATACTTCCTGGAGGGGGCTCGTTTTCCCTTCCAAGTGTTTACCGACCACAAAAATTTGGTTTATTTGCAGACTGCCCAGCGGCTAAACTCTCGCTAGGCTAGATGGTCCCTGTTCTTCTCCCGGGTTCCACTTTACTCTCCATTATCTTTCTGGGGAGAAGAACAATCGTGCCGATGCTCTCTCTCACTCCGTGGTGTCTTCAGTAGAGGAGGAGCCTCAGCTAATTGTCCCTTCTGAGAGCCTGAGGACCGTGGCCCCGGTTTCGCTAAAGTCTGTGCCCCCGGGCAAAACTTTTGTGCCATTTAATTTGCGACCGGAGGTTCTCTCTTGGGCTCACTCATCCAGGGTGGGTGGACATTTTGGGACCAAGAGGACATCTGAACTTCTGGCCTGTCATGTCGGGGATTATATTCGGGTGTGTGTCTCCTGTGCCAAGAATCGTCTCCTTGGCAGTGGCTAACTGGGTTACTTTACCCCCTGCCAGTGGCAGACCGGCCCTGGGAGATGGTCGGGATGGACTTCGTGGTGGGCTTACCCAAGTCTTGTAGCTGCACCATTATCTGTGTAGTCACTGACTATTTTTCTAAAATGGTGCACTTGGTGCCGCTTCCACAGTTACCTTCTGCACGAGCCTTAGCGGCGTTGTTCATTAAACACATGGCATGCCTTACAAAATTGTCAGTGAGCGGGGTCCCCAGTTTGCGTCTCAGTTTTGGAGAGAGCTCTGTTGTTTACTCAGCATTGAGTTGAATCTCTCTTCTGCCTACCATCTCGAGATAAATGGGTTGGTAGAGAGAGACAACCAGACTCTGGTCACATACCTGCAACATTTTGTCTCCACCAGGCAGGATGACTGGGCATGTTTGTTACCTTGGGCGGAATTTGCTTTGAACAACTCTGTAGCCAGCTACACCGGTCAGACTCCATTTCTCCTTAATTATGGCAAGCATCCACGTGCCCCTGTGCCCATGCCCGTGTCATCCACTGACTAGGGTGGTAGACTGGGCGGTGGAGGCATGTGACATTTAGGACTGCACACAGGATGCCATCCGGGCCTAAAAGGAGAGAATAAGGGTTTCTGCCAATGCACACCGGTGCCCCGCTCCGACCTTTGCTCCTGGTGACTTAGTGTGGCTCTCCGCCCGTAACATCAGGCTGCGAGTTGAGTCGACTAAAGTGAGTTTGTTCGTAACTACATAGGCCCTTTCAAGGTTCTGGAACAAATTAACTCTGTGGTCTACCGTTTGGCTATTCCTCCACGCCTAGGTATCAGCACATTTTCCTCTTAACCCCTTCATGACCCAGCCTATTTTGGCCTTAATGACCTTGCCGTTTTTTGCAATTCTGACCAGTGTCCCTTTATGAGGTAATAACTCAGGAACGCTTCAATGGATCCTTGCGGTTCTGAGATTGTTTTTTCGTGACATATTGGGCTTCATGTTAGTGGTAAATTTAGGTCGATAATTTCTGAGTTTATTTGTGAAAAAAATGGAAATTTGGCGAAAATTTTGAAAATTTTGCAATTTTCACATTTTGAATTTTTATTCTGTTAAACCAGAGAGTTATGTGACACAAAATAGTTAATAAATAACATTTCCCACATGTCTACTTTACATCAGCACAATTTTGGAAAGAAATTTTTTTTTTGCTAGGAAGTTATAAGGGTTAAAATTTGACCAGTGATTTCTCATTTTTACAACAAAATTTACAAAACCATTTTTTTTAGGGTCCACCTCACATTTGAAGTCAGTTTGAGGGTTCTATATGGCTGAAAATACCCAAAAGTGACACCATTCTAAAAACTGCACCCCTCAAGGTGCTCAAAACCACATTCAAGAAGTGTATTAACCCTTCAGGTGTTTCACAGCAGCAGAAGCAACAAGAAGGGGAAAAATTAACATTTAACTTTTTAGTCACAAAAAAGATCTTTTCGCAACAATTTTTTTATTTTCCCAAGGGTAAAAGGAGAAACTGGACCACGAATGTTGTTGTCCAATTTGTCCTGAGTACGCTGATGCCTCATATGTGGGGGTAAACCACTGTTTGGGCGCACGGCAGGGCTCGGAAGGGAAGGAGCGCCATTTGACTTTTTGAATGGAAAATTGGCTCCAATCTTTAGCGGACACCATGTCGCGTTTGGAGAGCCCCCGTGTGCCTAAACATTGGAGCTCCCCCACAAGTGACCCCATTTTGGAAACTAGACCCCCCAAGGAACTTATCTAGAAGCATAGTAAGCACTTTAAAGCCCCAGGTGCTTCACAAATTAATCCGTAAAAATGAAAAAGTACTTTTTTTTCACACAAATTTTATTTTAGCCTCAATTTTTTCATTTTCACATGGGCAACAGAATAAAATGGATCCTAAAATTTGTTGGGCAATTTCTCCTGAGTACGAAAATACCTCATATGTGGGGGTAAACTACTGTTTGGGCACATGGTAAGGCTTGGAAGGGAAGGAGCGCCATTTGACTTTTTGAATGAAAAATTATCTCCATCGTTAGCGGACACCATGTCAGGTTTGGAGAGCCCTTGTGTGCCTAAACATTGGAGCTCCCCCACAAGTGACCCCATTTTGGAAACTAGACCCCCCAAGGAACTTATCTAGATGCATAGTGAGCACTTTAAACCCTCAGGTGCTTCACAAATTGATCCGTAAAAATGAAAAAGTACTTTTTTTTCACACAAAATTTGTTTTTGCCTCAATTTTTTCATTTTCACATGGGCAACAGGATAAAATGGATCCTAAAATTTGTTGGGCAATTTCTCCTGAGTACGCCGATACCTCATATGTGGGGGTAAACCACTGTTTGGGTGCACGGCAAGGCTTGGAAGGGAAGGCGCGCCATTTGACTTTTTCAATGGAAAATTAGCTCCAATCGTTAGTGGACACCATGTTGCGTTCGGAGAGCCCCTGTGTGCCTAAACATTGGAGCTCCCCTACAAGTGACCCCATTTTGGAAACTAGACCCCCCAAGGAACTTATCTAGATGCATAGTGAGCACTTATAACCCCCAGGTGCTTCACAGAAGTTTATAACGCAGAGCCATGAAAATAAAAAAATATTTTTCTTTCCTCAAAAATGATTTTTAGCCCGGAGTTTTTTATTTTCCCAAGTATAATAGGAGAAATTGGACCCCAAATATTGTTGTCCAGTTTGTCCTGAGTACGATGATACCCCATATGTGGGGGTAAACCACTGTTTGGGCGCACGGCAGGGCTCGGAAGGGAAGGCACGCCATTTGGCTTTTTGAATGGAAAATTAGCTTCAATCATTAGCGGACACCATGTCGCGTTTGGAGAGCCCCTGTGTGCCTAAACATTGGAGCTCCCGCACAAGTGACCCCATTTTGGAAACTAGACCTCCCAAGGAACTAATATAGATGTGTGGTGAGCACTTTGAACCCTCAAGTGCTTCACAGAAGTTTATAACGCCGAGCCATGAAAATAAAAAATTATTTTTCTTTCCTCAAAAATGATTTTTTTAACCCACAATTTTTTATTTTCCCAAGGGTAATAGGAGAAATTGGACCCCAAAAGTTGTTGTGCAGTTTCTCCTGAGTACGCTGATACCCCATATGTGGGGGTAAACCACTGTTTTGGCACACGTCGGGGAGCGGAAGGGAAGTAGTGACGTTTTGAAATGCAGACTTTAATGGAATGCTCTGCGGGCGTCACCTTGCGTTTGCAGAGCCCCTGATGTGCCTAAACAGTAGGAACTCCCCACAATTGACCCCACTTTGGAAACTAGACCCCCAAGGGAACTTATCTAGATGTGTGGTGAGCACTTTGAACCCCCAAGTGCTTCACAGAAGTTTATAACGCAGAGCCGTGAAAATAAAAAATGTGTTTTCTTTCCTCAAAAATATTTTTTTAGCCCAGAATTTTTTAATTTTCCCAAGGGTAACAGGAAAAATTTGACCCCAAAAGTTGTTGTCCAGTTTCTCCTGAGTACGCTGATACCCCATATGTGGGGGTAAACCACTGTTTGGGCACATGGCGGGGCTCGGAAGGGAAGTAGTGACGATTTGGAATGCAGACTTTGATGGAATGGTCTGCGGGAATCATGTTACGTTTGCAGAGCCCCTGATGTGCCTAAACAGTAGAAACCCCCCACAAGTGACCCCATTTTGGAAACTAGACCCCCCAAGGAACTTATCTAGATGTGTGGTGAGCACGTTCAACCCCCAAGTGCTTCACAGAAGTTTACAACGCAGAGCCGTGAAAATAAAAAATAATTTTTCTTTCCTCAAAAAAGATGTTTTAGCAAGCAATTGTTTATTTTCACAAGGGTAACAGGAGAAATTGGACCCCAATATTTGTTGCCCAGTTTGTTGTGAGTACGCTGATACCTCATATGTGGGGGTAAACCACTGTTTGGGCGCACGTCAGGGCTCGGAAGGGAAGTAGTGACATTTGAACTGCAGACTTTTATGGAATGGTCTGCGGGCGTCATGTTGCATTTGCAGAGCCCCTGATGTGCCTAAACAGTAGAAAAAACCCACAAGTGACCCCTTTTTGGAAACTATACCCCAAAAGGATCTTATCTAGATGTGTGGTGAGCACTTTCAACCCCCAAGTGTTTCACATAAGTTTATAACGTAGAGCCGTGAAAATAAAAAATAATTGTTCTTTCCTCAAAATTATGTTTTAGCAAGTAATTTTTTATTTTTGCAAGGGTAACAGGAGAAATTGGACCCCAGTAGTTGTTGCCCAGTTTGTCCTGAGTACGCTGGTATCCCATATGTGGGGGTAAACCACTGTTTGGGCGCACGTCGGGGCTTGGAAGGGAGGGCACACCATTTGACTTTTTGAACGCAAGATTGGCTGGAATCAATGGTGGCGCCATGTTGCGTTTGAAGACCCCTGATGTGCCTAAACAGTGGAAACCCCTCAATTCTAACTTCAACACTAACCCCAACACACCCCTAACCCTAATCCCAACTGTAGCCATAACCCTAATCACAACCCTAACCCCAACACACCCGTAACCCTAAATCCAACCCTAATCCTAACCCTAATCCCAACCCTACCCACAACTGTAACCCCAACACAACCCTAACCCTATCCTTAACCCTAACCACAAGCCTAATCTTAACCCTATTTCCAACCCTAGCCCTAATTCCAACCCTAAGGGTACCGTCTCACATAACGATTTACCAACGATCACGACCAGCGATACGACCTGGCTGTGATCGTTGGAAAGTCATTGTGTGGTCGCTGGGGAGCTGTCACACAGACCGCTCTCCAGCGACCAACGATGCCAAGGTCCCGGGTAAGCAGGGTAAACATCGGGTTACTAAGCGCAGGGCCGCGCTTAGTAACCCAATGTTTACCGTGGTTACCAGCGTAAAAGTAAAAAAAAAAAAACGTACATACTCACATTTCGGTGTCCTTCAGGTCCCTTGCCGTCTGCTTCCCGCTCTGACTGAGTGCCGCCGTACAGTGAGAGCAGAACGCAGCGGTGACGTCACTGCTGTGCTGTGCTCTCACTTTCCGGCCGGCAGACAGTCAGAGCGGGAAGCAGACGGCAAGGGACCTGAAGGACACCGAAATGTGAGTATGTACGTTTTTTTTTTTTTACTTTTACGCTGGTAACCATGGTAAACATTGGGTTACTAAGCGCGGCCCTGCGCTTAGTAACCCGATGTTTACCCTGGTTACAAGTGAACGCATCGCTGGATAGCTGTCACACACAACGATCCAGCGATGACAGCGGGAGATCCAGCGACGAAAGAAAGTTCCAAACGATCTGCTACGACATACGATTCTCAGCAGGGCCCCTGATCGCTGCTGCGTGTCAGACACAGCGATATCGTATGGATATCGCTGGAACGTCACGGATCGTACCGTCGTAGCGATCAAAGTGCCACTGTGAGACGGTACCCTAACTCTAATTCCAACCCTAACCCTAAGGCTATGTGCCCACTTTGCGGATTCGTGTGAGATTTTTCTGCACCATTTTTGAAAAATCCGCAGGTAAAAGGCACTGCGTTTTACCTACGGATTTACAGCGGATTTCCAGTGTTTTTTTGTGCGGATTTCACCTGCGGATTCCTATTGAGGAACAGGTGTAAAACGCTGCGGAATCCGCACAAAATTGACATGCTGTGGAAAATACACAGCGTTTCCGCACGGTATTTTCCGCACCATGGGCACAGCGGATTTGGTTTTCCATAGGTGTACATAGTACTGTAAACCTGATGGAAAACTGCTACGAATTCGCAGCGGCCAATCCGCTGCGGATCCGCGGCCAATCCGCTGCGGATCCGCGGCGGATCCGCAGCGGATCCACGGCGGATCCGCTGCGGATCCGCGGCCGATCCGCTGCGGATCCGCGGCCGATCCGCTGCGGATCCGCGGCAATCCGCTGCGGATTCGCAGCCAAATCTGCACTGTGTGCACATGCCCTAACCCTACCCCTAACCCTACCCCTAATTCTAACCCTAATTCTAACCCTAGTTCTAACCCTAACCCTAGCAGAAAAAAAAAAAAAAAAAATTATTTATTTTTATTATTCTCCCTATGGGGGTGATAAAGGGGGGGGTCATTTACTTTTTTTTATTTTGATCACTGCGATAGGCTATATCGCAGTGATCAAAATAGATCTGGAACGAATCTGCCAGCCGGCAGATTCTGCGGGCGCAGTGCGCATGCGCCCGACATCTTGGAAGATGGCGGCACCCATGGAGAAGCCGGACGGACACCGGGAGGCCAGGTAAGTATGTAGGGGGGGGTGATCGGATCACGGGGGGGGGGGACCGGAGCACAGGGAGGGGGCACCGGAGCACGGGGGGAGCGGGCAGGAGGACGGGGGAGCCGGCAGGCGGACGGAGGGGACCGGACCCCGTAACGGAGCACCGGGGGGGCGATCGGTGGGGTGGGGTGGGGGCAGATTAGGTTTTCCAGCCATGGCCGATGATATTCCAGCATCGGCCATGGCTGGATTGTAATATTTCACCATTTTTTTGGGTGAAATATTACAAATCGCTCTGATTGGCAGTTTCACTTTCAACAGCCAATCAGAGCGATCATAGCCACGAGGGGGTGAAGCCACCCCCCCTGGGCTGAAGCACCACTCCCCCTGTTCCTGGAGATCGGGTGAAATTGGAGTTAACCCTTTCACCCGATCTGCAGGAGCACGATCCCTCCATGACGCATACGCTGCGTCATAGGTCGTTTTGGCACCGACTTTCATGACGCAGCGTATGCGTCAAAGGTCGCTAAGGGGTTAAAGGCCGTCTATATGTCCCTGTTTTCCGAGTCATCTGCCGGGACATTGGATTCGTCCACGGATGAGTACGAGGTGAACTCTATCTTGGGGTGCACGATGGTACGTGGCAAAAAATACTATCTGGTGGACTGGAAGGGCCACAGCCCAGAGAACAGAACCTAGAAACCTGTGGAGCACATTCGGGCTCCGCTGCTCATTGCAGCCTTTGAACGTAGCGAGGACCAAGGAGGGGGGCCCTAGGAGGGGGGGTAATGTTAGGTGTTGAGTTCCTGCCGCTGCACAAGGGGAATCTCGAGCCATGTCCTCTGTGGTCTCCCATTCTTCTCCAGCCACAGTGGAACCTGCTCAGCATAGACATCGGTCCCAGTGCCTGGCTCAGACAGATACACGTTTGGTTACTGCTGCCCTTCCAGGTTCAGCCATTATAACCAGTTCTGTTCAGCGGCGAGCAGGCGCTCCTGGGACTAAGTCCTGCTTTTCTACTTCTGAGCATGCCCAAGGGAAGATCTCTCATTGGAGGTCAGGGGCCACACGCTCAGGTCCTGTAGCAGCTCCTATTGGTCCACTAGGAAGGTCCTGGAAAGCTACAACTATAAAAGGTTCACATAGCCGCACGGCCATGCTCTAGTATCATTTGTGTTTGGCTGTTGCCAGTGGATACTCTACCACTCAGTTTATATGTGGTGTGAGTCTGTTTAGCTTTGGGGCTGTACACTCAGGCAGGTAGCTAGCATCAGTGGGGGCAATTAGCCTTGGCTTAGCATCTGTTTTTTTCATGTGTGCGGTTAGCACAAAAGAGTTCCAGAGCAAGCACAACCCAAGTTAGGGTATTATTCTCTGTGTACAGTGTGACTCTGTGAGGCAACAGAGCTCGCTTTCATTTCACATGGGGTGAAGTTTAACCCACGTGTGAGCACAGTGTCCATCCGCCATTACTTTGCAGCACGTATCTCTGCACGGTGGACCCTGGGCTGCGAACGCACCTTGTATCTATCTCTCTATTATTTGGTGCGTTCCGCTAGCCCTAACACATTATTAAATGAAAAAATACAAAATAACAGAAATGAGCTGTCTAATGAGACAGATACCATTCATCATTCGATAACACAACAGAGCAAATGCTTTATGGGTCATTATAAGTGCAAGTAATCTCTGTTCCAATGACATACGTAAACATTTAGGAGTGTTTGAGGGACACATCTGCTTCTTGACATATATTTATGGCATTTACTTCAAATCCATATGCTGCACCTGATTGGGATTTGCATCTTTATAGATAAAGCTTTGATGACTCATCACGTCAACTTTAAATCTTCTTTAAATTGGGTTCTTATGATGATTTAAGCAAAAAAAGAAAAGAAAAACAAGAAAAAACAAGTGGATGTCTTTATTTTATATTCTTATATTTTTATATTCATTTTCTCAAAACAGTATTCTCAAAACTATATTCAGTCATTAACTGCTTTTCTCCAGTACAATTAATTCAGCCATGCAGTATTTCCTGCCAGCAAAGGACATTAGTAGCCTACCATGTGATAGCTACAGTTGTGTGAATAAGTGTTTGCCCCCTTCCTGATTTCATATTCTTGCCTATGCTTGTCACAATTGTTGTCAGCTATTTAAAAAATTGAAAAAATACAGAGTGAATGTGATCCATCTCACTATAAAAACTAACGTCAAGAACATGGTTGAAGACCAATGGAATGCAACATCAGAACTATCTATCCTATGGAAAACAACATCAGAACTATCCATCCATTGCTGTGGAATATTAAAGAGGATGACTGGTCAGGACAGCCACCAACTGTATGCTCTATTTGGGAATATAGACTTTATAGAATAATGTCTTCTGCCTATTAATGCCATACATGTAGCCACTAAAAAAGAGTGAGTTCTTATTTGGCTGACCCAAATCTTTCTTACATAGTTGTGTGAAAAAGTGTTTGCTCCCTTCCTGAATTCCTATTCTTTTTTTCACACAGGGCCCTGTAGGTTTGGATTTCTTTTTTCCCTTAATAATTAAGACCTTCATTTAAAACCGCATTTTTTGTTTAATTGTGTTATTTTTGTCTAATGTTTAAATGTGTTTGGTGAGTTGAAACATTTAAGTGTGACAAACATGCAAAAGAATAGGAAATCAGGAAGGGGGCTAATACTTTTTCACACAACTGTATAAGGAAGATTTGGGTCAGCCAAATAAGAACTCACTGTTCTTTAGTGGCTATGTAAATGACTTTTATAGGCAGAATACTTTAATTTATAATGTCTATATGCCCAAATAGATCTATCCTGACCAGTTAATCTCTTTAATATTCCACAGTAATGGATGGATAGTTCTGATGTATTTTATCATTGGAAGACAACCATGTTCTTTACGTTATAGTAAGATGGATCACATTTATTCTATAATTTTCTGTATTTTTTATTTTTGTTTAAAAAGCTGACAACAATCCCAAGTGTTTTTGATTCATCAGTCAGCATATAGTCAAAGTGTGAAACTTGAAAATTAGAAATCATATGTGATGACAGGTAGCCCGTCCTTCACTTGTTGCTCGCGAAGCATTCCAAGTTTCTCAATTTATATTGTCTTTCAGCACTTTCCCATAAATGTTTACAGATATAAGTTCTGTGGAGCACTCAGAGGAGATATTCCATCTTCCCATCACAATTCAGTTAAAGCACTGGGGCATAGGATTGAAGGACAGATGAAATAAAGAGTGAGGTCACTGTAATTTTGCTATAGCAGTGAATCGATACAAAATGTTCCTAGGTTCATAGTTTTATCCTTATATCTTAAAAGAGGTATATGGCTATAAAAAGTACCAGCTTTTATCTTTTTTTTCTGTAGCTTTTTGTACAAACCTATCATGACCTTACACTGCAATAACACCACCGAAATTTAGAAAGACTCATGAAACTGTCAACAAGATTTTGGTTTCCATGAGTTGGCGTCCAATGTTGTACACAGCTTGCTCATTAATAGAAATGCAATTAGTGACTGATCATAATGAATAGGAACGTTTCCTGTAACATCAATTTAGGATCACATATTCTACCAAAAGACAATTAAAATCAATGTAAGCCATAAAAAGTATTAAATTCCTTGCAGAAAACTGCATTAGCACAAAATTACAATTCTTCACACATGGTCAACGACGTTTTAATATTCATTCTCATTCTCAAATTCTTTGTAATTATTCCATTGAATACCATAAGGATACAAAGGGATTTGTATATTTCTGGAGGTTGGAAAATGGAGGATTATCTGTCAATGTTGCCACGTAGTCTCATTCAATACAGTAATGTGATTTTGGGTAAGCCTTAGCAGAGAAGCTTCTGAAAGATTACACTAGCTAAAAACAAATCATCTCCCAGAAAACACTGCAGCACTTATCTTTGTTCTAATCTATGTCAATTGACTAAGGGGATTGCATAAATCTGTGACAATCCACATACATTAAGGCTTTTGGCTTTTGCTGTGTGGTTATAGACACTAGACTCATGTTTTATGCTCTAAAATATTCAATAACCACACACATCATACACAAACACATCTATATGGAGCACACATATGCTCTCATACATGAAACCACTCTCTTAAATTGATTTGACAGCCATAATGTGGGAGCATTGTAGACGTTAAACTCAACCAGCCAGCCATCCCTCCACCTTGCTAGTAATATTCCAATCCAGAGAGGGGAATTAATGCTCCATTTCTGTGTTCGAACAGATTTAGAAGTAGGTTGGTCTAGTGCCAAATTTGGGTATATCAGCGAAGCTACCATATTAAATGTGTATTAGTAGAATAAACCAATATGAGTTTCCAATACGTGTACACCATTCAAGTAAAAAGAAAATGTTTTTGTTTTTTTACCTTGA
Source organism: Ranitomeya variabilis (assembly GCF_051348905.1). Lineage (NCBI taxonomy): Eukaryota > Metazoa > Chordata > Amphibia > Anura > Dendrobatidae > Ranitomeya > Ranitomeya variabilis. The sequence goes on along the minus strand of NC_135235.1, from coordinate 324,839,382 downwards.
AAAAGACATCAGTCCAGTGCCAAAATACATTGGTGTCATAAAAACTTTCATTTCATACCATCAAGGATTCTACATTTACACAAGAGCAGACCAGGTACACCGAATTCTTCACTAAAGTGAATTGCTATCTGGAACACTTTTTTCTTCCAGCCACAGTCTCAGCTGCAGGTTCTAAGGCTCTTATTGGTGTGGTGTTCGTACATAACCAACTAAGGTGACCACTGACATGACACTCACCCTCTCTCATTTTTCTAACAGTATTTCCTTATTGTGCGCTTCTGTCCTAACCTCACCACAGCATCACTGTGAGACAGTCGCAGTGAGACAAGAGGTGTGATATAAGATATGACAGCCATAGTTAAGAAAAAAGGCAGGAAAAAAATTGTCTTGAAAATATTTTAGGCAATGTATAAGGCAGTGAAGGAGGAGGAACATAGGAAGTGAGATAAGAGAGTAGATAGATAAGAGTCAGGAGTGGTAAGAAAAAAAAGCAAGAGGATCATGATAGAGAATTGCGGCATTAAAGAATTAATACTGTGGTGGCTAAGAAAAGGCAACTATACTCCATACCTATGGGATCCAGTGTGAGATTAGAGATGTCCCAGACATTTCAAGTGCACCAATTGAGGCAAGAACAATGCCCAAATACAGGGAGACAAGGAAAGTACGATTAGACAGGTACTTGACAGGTAGACTGACTAGCGGGTACTGGGGACCTGACAACAAGCAAGAGTGCAGGGGACAGACTATACACATTACTTAGGCACCTCCATTTAGGTGGAGGTGCCTTAAATAATAAGTGTCCCAGCCATTGGCTGGGGACACTTTAGGACGGCGCACATAGCCCCTTTAAGAAAGAGGGAGTGCAGGCGTTTGCACCCTAAACACAGCGCCAGGGATGCCAATTCTACATTTTCGATAGGCGTGCTCTCTTGCTTGCCTTCCAGTTTACAGATAGAAAGGATATTCAGGATAGCAGAATGTCTTTGTTATGCCCAACCAGACCAAGATTTTCTCCACAAATGTGGAAAGCGTTACTTTTGTCAAAATGAATCAGGCATAGATCAGTGTGGATTTTTTTTCACCTTCTGTTGTATTCCAATGATTGAGTTTGCATCCTCACAATTATGTTATATACTGTTCTACTGCTACCAGTGCTGTGACAGGAATTTGTTTCCTGCATATACTATAATGCTTGTTAGAGTCACTATTGCTTGTTGCACACATCTGCACATCTGCTTGCCCATGATGTTGAATGATGTTAAATATTGTGCTGTTGATGCCATTAAAGACCTTCCGCTTGCCTGCACAGAATCCTTCCATGTAGCAAGATACCCAGATGTTTGGTTCAGTGCAAAAGGACCTAAGATTCCAATGTGAGTGGTGGGGGATAAGATGATGTGGCGAGGACCAGATGGGGAATGAGTAACGTAGGGGCTAAAGAAGTGAGTGATTAGGTGAGTATAACAACCTTTTAATTTTTTAACTGTTTGATGCTACATTATGGTTCAGAAAAATGGCGGCCAGCGTTTTATCATCAAAAAAATTATAACTACACAACTACGTCTCCCATGCAGGCCAATCAGGTTAATCTGTGTAACCCCTTCCCCACCACTTACTGTTAGCTTGCTGATAATATGCAGCATACACAGAGAAGCTGCCAATAAGGGTCATGGGTGGGTTTACACAGCTCAGCATTCTGACCATTGCTGCATCTACAACAGAGAAAACAGGGATTCTATCCAAACTTCACCATTCAGCTTAGTAAGAGATATATAGCTGACATCAATTTCCTTGACTCAGCTTCAGGCTACTGTCAGGTTAAATGGAAAAATCCTGCTGACAGGTTCCTTTCTGGTATAAAAAGCATACAATATTAAAGTCCAGTGTGTTATTAAACCAAATGTTAGGTTACTACTGTCTCTGATCCAACCAATTATTGACAGCCAAGGCTAGACTGGACATCTGGAAGTTCTGGCAAATTCCAAATTGGCCCATCACTCCCATAGGTTTCTTTCTCTGATTTCTACTTCATTTTGATGTTGTGACAGAACTGGAGAAGATTAAAAGATTCAGAAGGAGGTGAAATCTGGACTCCTATCTTCCTTCATAGCAGCAGTAAAACTTCTCCTGCTCCATCAGCAGAAAAGTAAGACGGGAGTTGGGAGGATTGGCTAACTGAACTAAAAGGTGCATGCAAACTGGTGAAAGATCCCTTTCGAAAGACATCATCCCTATGAGCTAATTGATGCTACAAAACCCATGCTAATACACCTATGAATCCCTTTCTCAACTTGCTAGCCCTTATTATACAGTATCAGGTCCAATGGCTAAACAACTGTGAGCCAACAAATTTACAGGCACAATATGCTAGAATTTTTGACAATAATAATAATACATGCTATATCTTCATCCTTGTTATTGCAACCAGTTAGTGGGTAAATGTGACATCTTTGAGCTAGGTCACATGTAACACTATAAGATGATGAATACCATGTTGGATAAGATTGATTGTTGCATGATTGTGCAAGAACTATTCTGGATTTTTACAATTTTCAGATGTGTGGACTGTTATTACACTGTGTGCAGAATTATTAGGCAAGTTTTATTTTGATCACATGATACTTTTTATACATGTTGTCCTATTCCAAGCTGTTCAGGCTTGAGAGCAAACTACCACTTAAGTAAATCAGATGATGTGCATCTCTGTAATGGGGAGGGGTGTTGTCTAATGACATCAAAACCCTATATAAGGTGTGCTTAATTATTAGGCAACTTCATTTCGTTTGGCAAAATGGGTCAGAAGAGAGATTTTACAGTCTCTGAAAAGTCCCAAATTGTGAGATGTCTTTCAGAGGAATGCAGCAGTCTTGAAATTGCCAAACTTTTGAAATGTGATCACCGAACAATCAAGTGTTTCATGGCAAATAGCCAACAGGGTCGCAAGAAGCATGTTGGGCAAAAATGGCGCAAAATAACTGCCCATGAATTGAGGAAAATCAAGCATGAAGCTGCCAAGATGCCATTTGCCACCAGTCTTGCCATATTTCAGAGCTGCAACGTTACTGGAGTAACAAAAAGTACAAGGTGTGCGATACTCAGAGACATGGCCAATGTAAGGAAGACTGAATAATGACCATCTTTGAACAAGAAACATAAGATAAAACGTCAAGACTGGGCCAAGAAATATCTTAAGACTGACTTTTCAAAGGTTTTATGGACTGATGAAATGAGTGACTCTTGATGGGCCAGACGGATGGGCTCTCGGCTGGATCAGTAAAGGGCAGAGCGCTCCACTCCGAATGAGACACCAGCAAGGTGGAGGTGGGGTACTGGTATGGGCTGGTATCATCAAAGATGAACCTATGGGACCTTTTCGGGTTGAGGATGGAGTGAAACTCAACTCCCAGACCTACTGCCAGTTTCTGGAAGACAACTTCTTCAAGCAGTGGTACAGAAAGAAGTTGGTATCATTAAAAAAAAACATGATTTTCATGCAGGACAATGTTCCATCACATGCCTCCAACTACTCCACGGCGTGGCTGGCCAGTAAAGGTCTCAAAGAAGAAAAAATAATGACATGACCCCCTTGTTTACTTAATCTGAACCCCATAGAGAACCCGTGGTCCCTCATAAAATGTGAGATCTACAGGGAGGGAAAACAGTCCACCTCTCGGAACAGTGTCTGGGAGGCTGTGGTGGCTGCTGCACGCAATGTTGATCGTAAACAGATCAAGCAACTGACAGAATCTATGGATGGAAGGCTGTTGAGTGTCATCATAAAGAAAGGTGGCTATATTGGTCACTAATTTTGGGGGTTTTTGTTTTTGCATGTCAGAAATGTTTATTTCTAAATTTTGTGCAGGTATATTGGTTTACCTGGTGAAAATAAACAAGTGAGATGGGAATATATTTGGTTTTTAGTAAGTTGCCTAATAATTCTGAACAGTAATAGTTACCTGCACAAACAGATATCCTCCTAAGATAGCCAAATCTAAAAGAAAAACCACTCCAACTTCTAAAAATATTAAGCTTTGATATTTATGAGTCTTTTGGGTTGATTGAGAACACAGTTGTTGATCAATAATAAAAATAATCCCCTAAAATACAAATTGCCTTATAATTCTGCACACAGTGTAGAGGTTGGAAATGTCTAAATTAAGAGTGCTGTACTGACATGGCTAAACTACCTAATAAAATCTAACCCCCATTGCACGGTGTTAGACATACCCCAGTGGAAGACCATGAAATGTGCTGCTCATAAAGATGAGCAGAGCTGCCAGGAATCGCACCAAGCAAATCATGTAAATCTTACCTGGAAATTTAATTCATAGCATAGTTATTCTCTGTGAATATAATGTGCTTTGTTATGCCTTGTAGTCTTTCCATTTAGCAGCGCATAATAAACATAGGAGTATTTGACGATAGAATCATCTTTATATAGATTTTACATCTCCAAGCTGTATAAACTTGAATGCTTATTTGATGCAAGAGATCAGGTGATGTGTCTTTGTGCAATGAAGAGAGGTGTGACCTAAGGATGCATCACCCTTTTTTAAGGTGTGCAGAATTTTGAAGCAACTTGTTTTCCTCAGCCAAAAGGGGCCAAAAAAGGGAATTACACTGACGAGCAAAAGGTTAACAATGCTTTGAACTTTTGACTTTCAAGCTCCATAACACAAGTCTGAAATGGTGGCTCAAGAGAGAGTGAAGAAGCCTCAACTTCAATTTTGTCATAAGAAGCGTCGGCTCAAGTTTGCAAAAAAGTACAAAGAGTGGGCAGTAGAAGATTGGAAACAGGTGATTTAATGCAATGAGATGGAAGTCAATAGACTAGGCTCTGATGGGTACAAATTGGTCTGGAAGAAACAAGGGAAAAAGAGGTTACCAGATTGAGAAATTGAAGGAACTGACAAGTTCAGTGGTTTCACAGCCAAAGGCATTGTATACTTAACCAGGATCCATGTTGGTCTCAATGCTGAGCTATATTATCCAACAAGATGAATTACTTTATACACTTCAGTAATATGGGTTTGAAAAGAATGACATTGATCCAACAGTACTACAATCAAAAGCATTGCAGAAGAAATGTTTCAATGACAATGAAGTAGAGGTGCTGAATTGTCCTCCACAGTCCTAAGACCTCAACCCAATCGAACACTTGTGAAAGTGATAAAGAGATAAGAGATAAAGAAAAAACTGAGTTGACCAGAATGCACCAACTTTGGGAATATGTAGAAGAGATCTGGGATCAGATGTCGGTCAAGACATGTTTAAATCTCACAAAGAGCATGCCAAGAAGGATTCAGGCAGTATTTACAAAATAATATAACTTTAAATTTAGATTTTCAGGAACAAAACAGTAACACTGCAGTGACATGACAAGAATCTGCATAACTAATTATATGCTAAATAGTTGTGTGTTAAATTTATGTATGATATATAGTGTTGAGCGATACCGTCCGATACTTGAAAGTATCGGTATCGGAAAGTATCGGCCGATACCGGCAAAGTATCGGATCCAATCCGATACCGATACCCGATACCAATACAAGTCAATGGGACTCAGGTATCGGACGGTATTCCTGATGGTTCCCAGGGTCTGAAGGAGAGGAAACTCTCCTTCAGGCCCTGGGAACCATATTAATGTGTAAAAGAAAGAATTAAAATAAAAAATATCGCTATACTCACCTGTCCGACGCAGCCGGGACCTCAGCGAGGGAACCGGCAGCGTTGTTTGTTTAAAATTCGCGCTTTTACTTGGTTACGTGAGGTCCCGGCTTGTGATTGGTCAGGGCGGCAATGTTGCCGGGACGCGGACCAATCACAGCAAGCCGTGACGAAATTACGTCACGGCTTGCTGTGATTGGTCCGCGTCCCGGCAACATGGCCGCCATTAACCAATCACAAGCCGTGACGTCACGGGAGGCTGGACATGCGCGTATTTTGAAAAGCGCGCGTGTCCAGCCTCCAGTGACGTCCCGGCTTATGATTGGTCACGGCGCCATGTTGCCGGGACGCGGACCAATCACAGCAAGCCGTGACGAAATTACGTCACGGCTTGCTGTGATTGGTCCGCGTCCCGGCAACATGGCCGCCATTAACCAATCACAAGCCGTGACGTCACGGGAGGCTGGACACGCGCGCTTTTCAAAATACGCGCATGTCCAGCCTCCCGTGACGTCCCGGCTTGTGATTGGTTAATGGCGGCCATGTTGCCGGGACGTCACTGGAGGCTGGACACGCGCGCTTTTCAAAATACGCGCATGTCCAGCCTCCCGTGACGTCACGGCTTGTGATTGGTTAATGGCGGCCATGTTGCCGGGACGTCACTGGAGGCTGGACACGCGCGCTTTTCAAAATACGCGCATGTCCAGCCTCCCGTGACGTCACGGCTTGTGATTGGTTAATGGCGGCCATGTTGCCGGGACGCGGACCAATCACAGCAAGCCGTGACGTAATTTCGTCACGGCTTGCTGTGATTGGTCCGCGTCCCGGCAACATGGCCGCCCTGACCAATCACAAGCCGGGACTTCACGTAACCAAGTAAAAGCGCGAAATTTAAACAAACAACGCTGCCGGTTCCCTCGCTGAGGTCCCGGCTGCGTCGGACAGGTGAGTATAGCGATATTTTTTATTTTAATTCTCTTTTTTACACATTATTACATTAATGTTGTTGCGATACCCGATACCCGATACCACAAAAGTATCGGATCTCGGTATCGGAAATTCCGATACAGCAAGTATCGGCCGATACCCGATACTTGCAGTATCGGAATGCTCAACACTAATGATATAGCTAAGATGATTGTCTATAAAATGATGGTAGTGTCACGCTTGAAGCTGTAGTGGGTTGTGAGATATGGAGCCTGAAAGTCAAAAGTTCAAAACTTTGATACGCTTTTGTTCGTCAGTGTATCTGACTCTGTACAGTCAAACCTTGTTACCAGTCTTACGAAAGGAAGGCCGCATTCTTGAAATTGCTAGGATATTGAGATATTATGACAGAACCATCAAAAGTTTTGTTGCAAATAGTGAAGGGGGTCACAAAAAAGTGTTGAGAACAAAATAACAATAACTGCCAAGGATTTGAGCAGAATCAAACAGGAAGCAACCAGGAAGCCATTATCCTCCAATGCTGTCATAATCCAGAACTTCAATTTCCCTGGAGTGCCCAGAAGTACCAGGTGTTCAGAGCTCAGAGACTTGGTCGAGGTAAGGAAGACAGAGAAGGGGAAACATCAAGACTAGTCCAAGTAATATCTGAAAATCGATTTTTCAAAGTATTTACTGACTAATGAGATGAGAGTGACTCTTGCCAGAGACAAAACAAACACATGGATCCAGCTGTTTGGAAAGTAAAACTTCACTGATCTATATAATCAACAGGTCGTCAATGTACCTGTTGTACCACTGTATGTACACTCTGAAAGGATTGCTGTCACTGAAAATAAATTGTTCCTCCCACCAAAATATATCCAGGTTTTGCCAAAGCGACAAATATTTTGCCCCCCGTTAACACTTCCTGTGTTTGTAAGTTACTAAAATTAAGTATTGAACTGGAAATAATTGTGTGACATACAATAAGAGGTTACTTGCAAAATATACTGTGCAAGATCAGTTTGATAATCAATAAAATTATTAAGAAGATATTCTAGTAATTGAATAGCAATGGACTGAAGGATTGAACCATAAATCTAAATTATATATCACCTCACTAGCTCTATTAGTGATCCCATATCACATCATAACAATCAATCAGTACATCACCAGTGTCTTGCAAAAAGACCAGTACACATTAAAACAAAGTTTGAAACATAAAACCAAACAATCCTCTCAGGTTTTCAGTGAAAGAGCCTATACCAATGATTGGCCTCAATGGAGGAGGATTAACTATGTTGTGCACTTTTGGTAGTGCATGGAGCACTGGAGTAACTGGGTGATTATCAAATAGAAACTCCTTTTGTTTTTTAAAAGAGATGCCCAGGCACATTGTTCACCAAAGAAACCAGTTCATTCTGAAAATTTGGAAACTGGATTGCCTCTTAATAAACAATCAGTATTAATATCTGACATTATTTTTTCTATATATTTACAATAATTTGCACTTTCAATAACAATAACAGTACCTCTTTTGTCAAACATTTTGAGTGTTCAAGTTTTGTTTTTTTCTCCAATTGTTATAACATTTTTGGATTTTTATAAAATAGTTAAATATGGCATGTTATTCAGATACATCATATAATAATTTTAAGTAATCTTCAACCAATCGTTAAAAATGCATCAATGATTCAAACTCTGGATTCAAATGGAGAAAAAGGCACATTAAAGTGGCAGTATTTGAATTTGGATTGGGTGAAATACCAGAATTTTTTTTATTCTACCAAACTGACAAAGGCACATTATTACAGAAAACTGTGGTGTTTGAAAATATTATAGGCATCACCATTTTGGAAGTGCATTTGAACAGCAAGGTGGCTTGTTGTTGAAGGGAAATAGAGAAAAAAAAAATCTATAAATCTTCAGCATAGCGAGTGTGAGCGAGCTGAGTGTGACCTGAGCGTAAGTGTGGACGGCGGTGAGTGTGACTTGTGATTCAGTGACTTTGGAATCAGGGAGTTTCCAAGGGAGGAATTGCTGTCTGTTTTTAATTAATACTTGTATTTATTTTTTATTTAACGTTTCTGTGTGGTGCAATCCCCATTAGGAAATGTGCTCCACTATTGTTAATGCCATCCAGTGCACATCTTGCCACATGTATACAGTCCTTGATCAGCCGGTCGAGGGTGCATACTGCTGTGCGAGATGTGAGCACGTTGTGCATTTGGAATCCCAGATTCTGGATCTAAATGTGCAGCTGGCAACACTGAGATCCATAGACAATATGGAGAGGAGTCTTCTGCTCACTGAGCAGACGCTCAATGGGATAGATGAGGAGGAGGATGGTAGGATGGAGCTGCAGGACAGTGAAGTAGGTAGCTGGGTGACATTCAGAAAGTGGGGTAGAGGGAAGAGTGCCAGGGAGGCTAATCCTGATCTGGCTCACCCCAATAAGTTTGCTAAGTTGGCAGATGAGGGGGGTGCCAGTACAGGGGTAGCACTGCTGCAGCCAGGCATGTCCTCTGAAAGCCGGAGGAGTGACTGCTCCAGTAAGGGGGGAAATAGGAGAGCAGGGCAGGCCAGACAGGTGCTGGTAGTGGGGGACTCAATTATTAGGGGAACAGATAGGGCAATCTGTCACAAAGACAGGGATCGTCGAACGGTGTGCTGCCTACAAGGCGCTCGAGTCCGACACATCGCTGATCGGGTGGACAGATTACTGGGAGGGACTGGTGAGGACCCAGCGGTCATTGTGCACATTGGCACAAATGACAAAGTTAGAGGTAGGTGGAAGGTCCTTAAAGATGATTTCAGGGAATTAGGTTGCAAGCTGAAAGCAAGGACCTCCAACGTGGTATTTTCCGAAATACTGCCTGTACCACATGCCACACAAGAGAGGCAACGGTAGATTAGGGAGGTTAATAAGTGGCTCAAGAATTGGTGTAGGAAGGAGGGGTTTGGGTTCCTGCAGAACTGGGCCGACTTCTCAGTTGGCTACAGGCTATACGCTAGGGACGGGCTGCACCTCAATGGGGAAGGTGCAGCTGTGCTGGGGGAGAAAATGGCTAGAAGGTTGGAGGAGTGTTTAAACTAGGGATTGGGGGGAGGGTATTCATTTTATAGGAGGGGAAGATAGTGCAGATAGAGACCTGGGCACAAATAAGGAAGTTGGGGGTGGTGGTGGCATAGGGGGTGGGGTTAGAACAGTTAGTAATTTAAGAAAGAATAGAGGTACAGAGAGGAACATCAAGTGCATGTATACTAATGCCAGAAGCCTCGCCAACAAAATGGATGAATTAGAACTAAGAGTTGTTGGAACATAATTATGATATGGTGGGGATATCTGAAACATGGCTGGATGAGAGCCATGACTGGGCTGTTAACTTGCAGGGCTATAGCCTTTTCAGAAATGACCATACAGATAAGCGAGGGGGTGGGGTGTGTCTGTATGTAAAATCGACCTTAAAACCCATCCTGCGTGATAATATAGGTGAATCTAATGAAAATGTAGAGTCCCTGTGGGTGGAGATAAGGGGAGGGGGAAAAAATAATAAATTACTGATAGGGGTTTGTAATAAATCTCCCAAAATAATGGAAGCAATGGAGAATATCCTCGTAAAGCAAATAGATGAAGCTGCGACTCAAGGAGAAGTCATTATTATGGGGGACTTCAACTACCCTGAAATAGATTGGGGAACAGAAACCTGCAGTTCCAGTAAAGGTAATCGGTTTTTGACAACTATGAGAGACAATTACCTTTCACAACTGGTTCAGGACCCAACAAGAAGGAGGGCACTGCTAGACCTAATATTAACCAACAGGCCAGACCGCATATCAAATATAAGGGTTGGGGGTCACTTGGGGAATAGTGATCACAAAATAATACGTTTTCATGTCTCCTTTAATAAGATGTGTAGTAGAGGGGTGACAAGGACACTAAACTTCAGGAGGGCAAATTTCCAACGGATGAGAGAGGATCTTGGTGCAATTAACTGGGACGATATCCTGAGACATAAAAGTACACAAAGAAAATGGGAGACGTTTATTAGCATCCTGGATAGGACCTGTGCACAGTATATACCGTATGGGAATAAACATACTAGAAATAGGAGGAAACCAATATGGCTAAATAAAGCTGTAAGGGGTGCAATAAGTGACAAAAAGAAAGCATTTAGAGAATTAAAGGAAGTAGGTAGTGAGGAGGCATTAAATAAATACAAAAAATTAAATAAATTCTGTAAAAAGCAAATCAAGGCAGCAAAGATTGAGACAGAGAGACTCATTGCTAGAGAGAGTAAAAATAACCCCAAAATATTCTTTAACTACATAAATAGTAAGAAACTAAAAAATGATAGTGTTGGCCCCCTTAAAAATAGTCTGGGTGAAATGGTGGATGAGGATGAGGAAAAAGCCAATATGCTAAATGACTTTTTTTCATCAGTATTTACAAAAGAAAATCCCATGGCAGCCAATATGACTAGTGATAAAAATTCCCAATTAAATGTTACTTGCTTAACCCAGCAGGAAGTACGGCGGCGTCTAAAAATCACAAAAATTGACAAATCTCCGGGCCCGGATGGGATACACCCCCGAGTACTGCAGGAATTAAGTACAGTCATTGATAGACCATTATTTTTAATCTTTAATGAGTCCATAATTACAGGGTCTGAACCACAGGACTGGCATATAGCAAATGTGGTGCCAATATTCAAAAAGGGGACAAAAACTGAACTCGGAAATTATAGGCCAGTAAGCTTAACCTCTACTGTGGGTAAAATCCTGGAGGGCATTCTAAGGGGTGCTATACTGGAGTATCTGAAGAGGAATAACCTCATGACCCAGTATCAGCACGGGTTTACTAGGGACCGATCATGTCAGACTAATTTGATCAGCTTCTATGAAGAGGTAAGTTCCGGACTAGACCAAGGGAACCCAGTAGATGTAGTGTATATGGACTTTTCAAAAGCTTTTGATATGGTGCCACACAAAAGGTTGATACATAAAATGAGAATAATGGGGATAGGGGAAAATATGTGCAAGTGGGTTGAGAGCTGGCTCAGGGATAGGAAACAAAGGGTGGTTATTAATGGCGGACACTCGGACTGGGTCGCGGTTAGTAGTGGGGTACCACAGGGGCCAGTATTGGGCCCTCTTCTAGAATTTCAATATTTGCAGATGACACTAAACTCTGCAGGGTAATCAATACAGAGGAGGACAATTTTACATTACAGGATGATTTGTGTAAACTAGAAGCTTGGGCTGATAAATGGCAAATGAGCTTTAATGGGGATAAATGTAAGGTCATGCACTTGGGTAGAAGTAATAAGATGTATAACTATGTGCTTAATTCTAAAATTCTGGGCAAAACCGTCAATGAAAAAGACCTTGGTGTATGGGTGGATGACAAACTCATATTCAGTGGCCAGTGTCAGGCAGCTGCTACTAAGGCAAATAAAATAATGGGATGCATTAAAAGAGGCATAGATGCTCATGAGGAGAACATAATTTTACCTCTATACAAGTCACTAGTTCGACCACACTTAGAATACTGTGCACAGTTCTGGTCTCCAGTGTATAAGAAAGACATAGCTGAACTAGAGCGGGTGCAGAGAGGAGCGACCAAGGTTATTAGAGGACTGGGGGGTCTGCCATACCAAGATAGGTTATTACACTTGGGGCTATTTAGTTTGGAAAAACGAAGGCTAAGGGGTGATCTTATGTTAATGTATAAATATATGAGGGGACAGTACAAAGACCTTTCTGATGATCTTTTTAATCATAGACTGGTGACAGGGACAAGGGGGCATCCTCTACGTCTGGAGGAAAAAAGGTTTAAGCATAATAACAGACGCAGATTCTTTACTGTAAGAGCAGTGAGACTATGGAACTCTCTGCCGTATGATGTTGTAATGAGTGATTCATTACTTAAATTTAAGAGGGGACTGGATACGTTTCTGGAAAAGTATAATGTTACAGGGTATATATATTAGATTCCTTGATAAGGTGTTTATCCAGGGAACTAGTCTGATTGCCGTATGTGGGGTCGGGAAGGAATTTTTTTCCCCATGGTGGAGCTTACTGTTTGCCACATGGGGTTTTTTTGCCTTCCCCTGGATCAACATGGTAGGGCATGTTAGGTTAGGCTATGGGTTGAACTAGATGGACTTAAAGTCTTCCTTCAACCTTAATAACTATGTAACTATGTAACCATCACTGTCCCCATTTGGGGTCATAATCTTCATTCCTTGTTAGTACAGTGGCATGTAAATATTTGGCACCCGTGGTCAAAATTGTTGTTATTGTGTGAACAGTTTAACAAGTTGAAAATGAAATTATCTCTAAAAGGTCTAAATTTGAAGCTAAAACATTTCCTTCTTTATATTTTAGGCAAAATAGTATAATTATTATTTTTTATTATTTTTAAAATTACAGGAAGGAAGATGGGCTGATACAAATGTTTTGACACCCTGGATTGTTAGTACTTAGTAGCACCCCCTTTTGGAAATATCACAGTTTGTAAACACTTTTTGTAGCCAGGCAAGAGTCTTTCAATTCTTGTTTGAAGGATTTTCATCAATTTTTCCTCGGAAAGGAAAATTCTTCCAGTCATGTGAGATTCCTAGGACATCTTGCATGCACTGCTATTTTGAGGTCTAGCCACAATATTTTTTATGATGTTCAGTTCAAGCAACTGTGAGGGACATTGTAACACGTTCAGCTTTTGCATTTTAAGGTAGTCTGTAGTGGATTTTGATGTGTGTGTTTAGGATCATTATCCATTTGTAGAAACCATCCTCTTTTAAACCTCAGATTTTTACAGATGGTGTTATGTTTGCATCAAGAATTTGTTGAAAATTCATAAAAAACTAATTGAAAGATGAAAATAAATGTCACAGCCGCTGCGCCTGTCCACCGGTCACTTACCAGGTCCGCCGCGGTCCACCCTCTCGCTGTGGCTGTCAGTCCCTCTGGCTTCTCTCCCAGGGTCTGGCATGCTGTCTAGGATCGGTAACGATGTGTCTCTCCATGGCTTCCACTTGCACGCTCTTCTCGGCGTCTGCGCATGCTCCAGGTCCCTTAAAGGGCACCAGCGCATTTTCTCTGTAATTTATGCTTTTGGGTGCCTCTGCTCAGTAAACCTCGGCAGCCAATCCGGGTGAATCATGGGGTATTTCAGGACACCTCCTCTAAGGGGAGGTGCCTGTTATTTACTAGCTACCCGCTCTGTAACTTTGGCCTACACCTGCTGCCTTGTGTGCCCATGCTCTGTTATCTGTGTACACTTGCGCTGCTCTGCCTGCTACCGCATGCTCGTGTCCTAGTACCTATTCTTGTTTCCTATTTACCAGTACCCTAGTATACTCCCTGGCTGCATTATCCCCTTCCTGTGTTACGCCTGCTCCTGGTGTTTATTCTGCTCCTGTCTGGTTTTCTAGTTTCCGTGCTCCTGGTTCCTGCACGCCTGTATTCCTCTTCCTTCCATTGCACCACTTAGTTCCAGTCCCTGTTCTCTACTTGAGCCACCCCTTCTTGGTATTGGCTACCGTTGTTTCAGTGACCTCTGGGCTTGCAACTGATGATCCCTGTATAGGGGTCGATGTCCACTAGACCAGCTCACCCAGGGATAGATCTGCTCCACAGTCCAGAGGGTCCACTCACAGCTATCACCTCCCTGCGGCACTACATAATAACCAGGTCATGGACCCTGCCGGTACCGCGTTCTCCACTCAGAAAGAGCTAGCTCACTTGCACGATAATCAACAGCGCTTCATGACCTTTATGCAATCTGTAGAGTCTGGTCTGACCTCATTACAGGCATCCGACCCGGTTAATGCCACCCAACTTGCTGGCCTCTAGCAGGAGCTCACTTAGCAGTGCGATATGCAGGCTCGCATGCTGAGTTATAAGGCCTCTGTACATGACCGCCTGTATAATTTACAAACTGCTGCATGTTGCTCCCTTTCAGGCAGCTTCCCATGACCTTGCCTATGTTCCTCTGCCACACCTACCACCATGCCTCGGTAAGTCACTCAGGTACAGTGGAGTTGCCCAAACTTTGCAGGGGGTTCTTGAACCAATGCCGTCTCCATTTTGATCTCCTTCCCCAGCAGTACCCCACTGACCAGGCCAAGGTAGATTTTGTTGTACCCCACCTAGAGGGTGAGGCCTTGGCTTGGGTAAATACCTTATGGGAACGCGACGACCCCATAGTCTCCCAGTTGGTGGTTTTCTTAGATACCTTTCTTAGGGTCTTTGACTAACCCAGATGGTTGGCGTTCACGACCGAGTCCCTGTTTAGTCTGAACCAAGGTTCTCTGTCGGTGGGCCAATACATCATTCATTTTCACACCCTGGCCTCCAAGTTAAGGTGGAATAATGAGGCCGTAGTGGGAGCTTTTTGACATTAACTGTTGGGACGAATAAAGTACGAGCTCGCAGGTCGAGACATTCCAAGCTCTCTGGAAGACTTAATCTCCTTGGCCACACACTTAGACCTGTGTTTCCAGGAATGGTCTCGTGAGGCGCTCAGAGAGAGGAGGTCAACTCGTTCTTCTCTCCCACTCCGTAGATCTTCTAGTCCGCATCAGATGGTGTCTTCCTCAGCGTCCGTACCTGAACCGATTCAGGTAGATGGGGTCAAGACAGTGGAGCAGTCCGAAGGGAGAGACGTAACCAAGGTCTCTGTTTCTACTACGGAAGTGCCACCAATTTACTGCGGGCTTGTCCGGAGAGGCCAGGAAACTCTTCCACCTAGGACAGGTAGGAGAGGCCTCCCTAGGTGTTTCCAATTCTTCTCCTCCCTTGACCCTGTCTTTCTTATTGATTCTAGAGCAGAGACGCCATTCGGAGGTGGATTCGGGTGCAGCGGGCAATTTCATCAGTGTTGAGGTTGTTCGGAGACTCCGGATTCCAGAAGGGATCCTTGACAGACCACATTTGCTCACATTGGTGGATGGAAGACCTCTGCAAGAGGCTGTTACCTTGATGATTGAAGAGGTGAAATTACAGATTGGGATGCTTCATCGAGAACGGATTGCCTTGTACGTCCTGCCAAAGCTTTTGCATGCTCTGTTGCCTGGGTTACCTTGGCTCAGGGCTTATGACTTAACTGGCACTCAGGAGACTTACTCTGCTGGGGGTCCTCTTGCCTGCAATTGGTGCCTGCAATACGTGCGTACAGTTAATGCTCCCCAGCCTTCTGCCATTCCCACCGGATTACCTCAGCCATATTGGGCCTTTTCTGACATCTTCAATAAGAAAGGCGGCTGAGAATCTTCCTCCTCATAGCTCATATGACTGCCCGATTTAACTTGTTCCCGGCTCCACACTGCCTAGGGGTAGGATCTACCCATTGCTTCCTACAGAGACTCTGGTGATGTCTGAGTATGTCCAGGAGAACTTCACCAGAGGATTAATTTGGAAGTCTTCCTCCCATGCAGGAGCAGGATTCTTCTTCGTGAAGAAAAAGGACGGCTCTCTCAAACCTTGTGTAGATTACAGAGGTCTGAATGACATCACAATTAAGAACCGATACCCATTGCCTCTAATCCCAGAGCTCTTTGACCGGCTGAGAGGGGCCTGAATTTTCACTAAAGTCGACCTCAGGGGCGCTTACAACTTAGTCCGAATCTGCTCCAGGGACGAGTGGAAGACTGCCTTTAACACCCGGGATGGCCATTATGAATGCCGTTCGGTCTCTGCAACGTTCCTGTCATATTCCAAGAATTTGTCAATGACATTTTCCGCGACCTGCTGTACTCCTGTGTAGTAGTGTATCTGGATGACATCTTTGTCTTTTCTTTGGACATCTCTACCCACAGAAGGAGTGTTCGTCTAGTCTTATAGCGCCTGAGAGAGAATCGTCTGTATGCCAAGCTCCAGAAATGCCTCTTTGAATGAACTTCTCTACCCTTCTTGGGTTATATTATCTCAGACTCTAAAGATGGAACCAGAGTAGGTGTCTGCCATCCTCAACTGGCCACGACCCTGCGGGAAAGAGCTATTCAATGATTTTTGGGATTCACCAATTATTACAGGCAATTCATCCCTCATTTCTCTTCAGTGACTAAGCCTATCTCCTCTCTTAAGGTACCGTCACACTAAACGATATCGCTAGCGATCCGTGACATTGCAGCATCCTGGCTAGCGATATCGTTGTGTTTGATACGCAGCGGCGATCAGGATCCTGCTGTGATATCGCTGGTCGTTGCTTAAAGTTCAGAACTTTATTTGGTCATCAGATCGCCGTGTATCGTTGTGTTTGACAGCAAAAGCAACGATACCAGCGATGTTTTACAATGGTAACCAGGGTAAATATCGGGTTACTAAGCGCAGGGCCGCGCTTAGTAACCCGATGTTTACCCTGGTTACCAGTGTAAAATGTAAAAAAACAAACACTACATACTTACATTCGCGTCCCCCGGCGTTCGCTTCCTGCACTGACTGAGCGCTGGCCGTAAGTGAAAGCACAGCACAGCGGTGACGTCACCGCTCTGCTGTTAGGGCCGGCGCTCAGTCAGTGCAGGAAGCGGACGCCGGGGGACGCGAAGGTGAGTATGTAGTGTTTGTTTTTTTACATTTTACACTGGTAACCAGGGTAAACATCGGGTTACTAAGCGCGGCCCTGCGCTTAGCAACCCGATGTTTACCCTGGTTACCCGGGGACTTCGGCATCGTTGGTCGCTGGAGAGCGGTCTGTGTGACAGCTCTCCAGCGACCAAACAGCGACGCTGCAGCGATCGGCATCGTTGTCTGTATCGCTGCAGCGTCGCTTAGTGTGACGGTACCTTTACCTGTAGAGGTATCAGTCCAAAATCTTGGACTCTGGAGATAGAGGACACCTTCTTGCCTCTAAAGCAATCCTTTGCCACAGCGCCAGTACTTCATCGTCCAGAGGCTAACAAACCATTTGTTCTAGAGGCGGACGCTTCTTCCACGGGTGTCAGGGCGTTTCTCTTGCAGAGGACCTTCGAAGGTCAGTTGGTTCCTTGTGGCTTCTTCTCTAAAGCGTTTTCAGTATCTGAATACAATTATGACATCAGATACCATGAATTGTTGGCCATAAAACTATCCCTGGAGAAATGGCAGTATCTACTCAAGGGTGCTGTGCATTCGTTCATGATATTTACCGAACACAAGAACCTGGCTTATCTCCACTCCACACAGAGGCTTAATCCGCGACAGGACAAATTGTCTCTGTTCTTCACTCATTTTGATTTCGAATTGCACTTCCAGCGACAGGAATGTCAGAGCGGATGCACTATCTAGGTCATTTCAGTCTGGTGACCTTGAAGACCAGCGCACATTGTGAATCCTACCAAAATCATTACTGTGGCTCCTTTGGGAATAACCAGTCTGCCACCGGGTAAGACTTTCGTTATGGAGGGCGACTGGAAAAGAATGTTGCTCTGGGGGCATTCATCCAAGTTGGCCAGGCACACCAGAGTTAGGAAGACTTTCCTTCTCATTTCCCGCTACTACTGGTGGTCCACTCTGCGTCTGAATGTTAAGGAACTTGTCGCCTCTTGTCCATCTTGAGCTAGGAACAAAGTTCCTAGGCAATTACCTTTTGGAACCCTGCTTCCTCTCCCAGTACCATCTACTCCTTGTCAGCATATTATTATGGATTTCATAACTGAACTTCCAAGTTCCTCTGGCAGTACGGTCGTCCTTGTGGTGGTAGATTGGTTCTCTAAGATGGCTAATTTCACTCCTTTACCTAGTCTTCCATCCGCTCCAGAATTGGTTAAGATCTTTATTGGAAACATCTTAAGACTCCACGGATTCCCTCAGCACATCACTTCTGACAGGGGAGTTCAGTTTACAACCCGCTTCTGGAGAGATCTGTGCAAACTCATGGGGGTGACATTGGACTTCTCCTCTGCCTACCACCCTCAAACTAATGGCCAAGTGGAGTGGACTAATCAAGTCTTAGCTATCTTTCTTCGACACTTTACCAACACCCATCAAGATAATTGGCTCGACCTGCTTCCTTGGGCTGAGTTTGCCTACAATAACCACTCCAGCGAGTCCTCCACCAAGATCCCTTTCTTCAGCGTCTTCGGGCAACATCCGGGTATGCCTCTACCAGTTTTCCTTAGCCTTGGGAGTACCGATGGCTGACTCTCTGAATCTGGAATTCTCTAAGATCTGGGAGGATTTCAAACGGGCGCTCAACAAAGCGTGTTGTAGGATGAAGAGACACGCTGACAAGAGGAGCCAGGATACTTCCCCTTTCAGCCCCAGCGATAAAGTGTGGCTATCCTCAAGGTACATTAGACCCAAGATACCTTCGTACAAGTTGGGCCCTCGCTACATTGGTCCCTTTGAGGTTCTGAAGCAAGTCAACAGTGTGGCTTACAAGCTGAGATTGCCTGCCTCGCTCCTTATGCTCAATACCTTTCATGTGTCTCTGCTCAAGCCCACAATCTTCAATAATTTTCACTTTTCTTCTGGTGCTACTTCACAACCTGTTAGCACTGAGAATATTTTTGAGGTGAAGGATATTGTAGCCTTGAAAAAGGTTCGTGTGAAAAATTTTTTCTTAATTGACTGGAAGGGTTTTGGTCCTGAGGAGAGATCATGGGAGCTGTTAGAGAACATCAATCCCCCTCATATTCTGAACAGGTTCCTCTCCAGTCATGGTGGGAGGGATCGTAGAGAGGGGGGTACTGTCACCGACGCTGCGCCTGTCCACCAGTCTCTCACTGGGTCCATCGCGGTTCGCCCTCTCATTGTTGCTGTCGGTCCCTCTGGCTTCTCTCTCGGGTTCTGGTGTGCTGTCTCGGCCCGGTCCCGATGTGTTTCTCCTTGGCTTCTGCTCGCACACTCTTCTCTGCGTCTGCGCATGTGCCTGGTCCCTTAAAGAGCACCCGCGCATTTTCTCTGTAATTTATGCTTTTGGGTGCCTCTGCTCAGTAAACCCCGGCAGCCAATCCTGGTGAATCATTGTCCAGTGGTGCCCAAACTTGTACATGCCACTGTAGATCTTTGGAGTGTGGGAGGATATCATAAACACAGGTAAAAAATAAGAACTCCTTGCAGATGTTGTCCTTGATAGGATTTGAACCCAAGTGACCAGCACTGCAAAGCAATCGTGATAAGCATTGAGTCATCTAAAAAGTGCCTTTTAACCATTAAGACCAAAATAAATTTATTCACATCTAGCAAAATAGAAAATAAGTGAGTAGTAGTAAAATTACGTCCCAACGACAATACCTCAGTCTGTTCAGATGATGATGAAGTGAAGACAGACATAGAACGTCCAAACATGCACAAGTTACCTCTGATTCCTCGACTGCTGGATTTCTTGTGCACTTGCGTAGTCTGTCCAGTCGTCTGTCATTTTTTTAAAATATATTTCATCATTTGCGTGATGGTATGCCAAAATACTCCATATCTGAATTGTTGCTCATGGTTTCCGAAGTGTGAAATTGAGGTGACCTGAAAATGACAAGTTGATTTTTACTCCTTTGTATTTTATCTGCAGTAGTAGGTCTTAATATTGAATTAGGGGTGGAAAATAGTTGTTCACATTGTTTTCCCGCTGAATACTTGATTATTGGCATAGTCTTGAATGTTTCTTTGGAATTTGACTTTTTCATAAACGTGATGGTATATTCCAAGATGTTTTTATTGTCCATCTTTTTTTGTGAATTTCCTATTAAATTTGTTTAAAGTTTGCACTGTCATATTTGATGACTAGATGCATGAGGTTGCAAGAAGTTTCCAATAATGTCAAATTTCTCTCATCCAAGAAATTCAAGTTATAAGGAATACTAGTCTTTTTATATATGAAGGCTTTTTGAAATTATGTGCTTATTCAAATATTGCTGGATGATGGTCATGTACCACTGTACTCTTGCTTCCATTGCCATAACATTTCCAAACCAGACATCTTATCTCTCAAATCCAAATTTAATTTACTGAGAGTATTAGTATCCACTATAGCTAAGACACCAGCAATGTAGAGATGGGTACTGCTATGGGCTATTATTATTAACCCCTTCATGACCGTGGGATTTTTCATTTTTCCGTGTTCGTTTTCCACTCCCCTCCTTCCCAGAGCCATAGCTTTTTTATTTTTCCGTCAATTTGGCCATGTGAGAGCTTATTTTTTGTGGGACGAGTTGTACTTTTGAACAACATCATTGGTTTTACCATGTTGTGTACTAGAAAACGGGAAAAAAATTCCAAGTGCGGTGAAATTGCAAAAAAAGTGCAATCCCACACTTGTTTTTTGCTTGGCTTTTTTGCTAGGTTCACTAAATGCTAAAACTGACCTGCCATTATGATTCTCCAGGTCATTACGAGTTCATAGACACCTAACATGACTAGGTTATTTTTTACCTAAGTGGTGAAAAAAAATTCCAAACTTTTCTAAAGAAAAAAAAAAATTGCGCCATTTTCCGATACTCGTAACGTCTTCATTTTTCATTATCTGGGGTCGGTTGAGGGCTTATTTTTTGCATGTCGAGCTGGCGATTTTAATGATTCCAATTCGGTACAGATACGTTCTTTTGATCGCCCGTTATTGCATTTTAATGCAATATCGCGGCGACAAAAAAAACGTAATTCTGGCATTTCGATTTTTTTTATCGTTACGCCGTTTAGCGATCAGGTTAATGCTTTTTTTTATTGATAGATCACGCGATTCTGAACGTGGAGATACCAAATATGTGTAGATTTGATTTTTTTTTTTAATTAATTTATTTTGATTGGGGCGAAAGGGGGGTGATTTAAACTTTTATATTTTTTTATTTTTTTCACATTTTTTTTAACTTTTTTTTTAACTTTGCCATGCTTCAATAGCCTCCATGGGAGGCTAGAAGCAGGAACAGCACTATCGCCTCTGCTACATAGCAGCGATCTGCTGTTCGCTGCTATGTAGTAGAAAATCAGGTGTGCTTTGAGCGCTGACCACAGGGTGGCGCTCACAGCTGCCGGGGATCAGTAACCATAGAGGTCTCAAGGACCTCTATGGTTACAATGTACAAGCATCGCCGACCTCCGATCATGTGACGGGGTCAGCGATGCCGTCATTTCCGGCCGCCCCGCCGGATGTGGTAGTTAAATGCCGCTGTCTGCGTTTGACAGCGCCATTTAACTAGTTAATAGCGGCGGGTGAATAGCGATTTCACCCGCCGCTATTGCGGGCACATGTCAGCTGTTCAAAACAGCTGACATGTCCCGGCTTTGATGCGGGCTCACCACGGAGCCCTGCATCAAAGCAGGGGAGCTGACATCGGACGTACTATCCCGTTCGATGTCAGTAAGGGGTTAAAGTTGGTACCTTTTCTGCTGGAAGATGAACTCAAAATCAACTCCAAAACCTACCGCCAAATTAAAGGGAACCTGTCACCCCCAAAAACGCAGATGAGCTAAGGCCACCGGCATCAGGCGCTTATCTACAGCATTATGGAATGATGTAGATAAGCCCCCAATGTATCTTAAAAGATGAGAAAAAGAGGTTAGATTATACTCACCCAGGGGCGGTCCTGCTGCGGTCTGGTCTGATGGGTGTCGTGGTCCGGTCCAGTGCCTCCCATCTTCTTACGATGACGTCCTCTTCTTGTATTCACGCTGCTGTGAAAGGTCAGAGAGGCCCGGGGCCTGCGCACTGCAGTATTTTGCTCTGCCCTCAACAGGGCAGACAAAGTACGCCTGCGCCGGAGCCGCAGCATGAATACAAGAAGAGGACGTCATCGTAAGAAGATGGGAGGCCACGGACCGGACCGCGACGCCCACTGCAGCGGGATCGCCCCTGGGTGAGTATAATCTAACCTCTTTTTCTCATCTTTCAGGATACATCAGGAGCTTATCTACAGCATTCCAGAATGCTGTAGATAAGCCCCTGATGCCAGTGGGCTTAGCTCATCTGCGATTTTGGGGGTGACAGGTTCCCTTGAAAGAAAGAACTTTTTTCATGCAGTGGTATATTGTGACCTTGTGCTTGTAAAAACAGATTTTTTTCTGTGATATTTTTTGAATCTTATGTCCTTTTTGGTTATTTATGCTCAGCTGCATGTATAGCTTTTGCTATGATGCTGGCATGGTTATTTATCTTGTCATGAAGTATATGAATTGCATAATAAAAGTCCTATGTGTTACAATCTTGTTATAATCATGTATTTTCCCTCTTGCGATGTTATCATCCATTTTGTAATTTTACAACATTTAATTTTATTCAAGATTATGATGCATATACTTTCCCTTTTGTGTATAGAAATGTGCTTATGATAATGTGACATGATGCATTTGATTGCTGGACACAACATACAAGCTCCCTATATTGTAGCTCCAGTTTTAGTCAAAGCAGGATATTTTAGTTTTCTAATAGGAAAAAATTCAAAAGTGATTTATAGTCTATGCACATGAAAACTTGTCTTTTAGCTGTATGTTCTCCCCAAGTTTGAATGGATTGCATCCTGGCACTCCGGTTTCCATCCACACTCCAGAGACATACTGATAGATAATTTAGATTGTGAGCCCCATAGGGGACAGCGATGATAATGTGTGCAAAAAACTGTAAAGCGCTGAGAAATATGTTGGCACTATATAAATAAAAGATTATTATTATTCTGTTGCACAGTTGTATATGGCTCTTACCATTACAGATGGGTGGACACCTGGATGTTCGGGTCTGGCGGTTCGGCCGAACAGTTACAATAAGTTTGGGTTTTGGTACCAGAACAGTACTTTTATCGCTGGCGGAACGCACCGAGTATATTTAGATATTATTATTGGTGCGTTCACACCCCGGGGTCCACCGTGCAGGAGACCAACCTGCTGCTAGCAAATGGTTGCACAATATGGCGGTAGAAGCGATCAGTAGTCAGCGAGTAGCAAGCACACAAACACCTCTTCTCCTGTTGAGCCGGAATTCTAATGGCTTTACGCCAGCCCTGACTTCACCATACAAACTCCTCACCGGTGGTGCCGGTATTCTAGTGGCTTATTTCAGTCGAACCCTGACCACAAACAGACAAGACCACTGAGTAGCTAAAGCTCATAACATACGCTGATGCTAGCGCATGGCCGTGCGGCCATGCAAACTTTTTATAACTGCAGCAACTTCAGGACCTTCCTAGAGGACCAATGGGAGCTGCTACAGTACCTGAGCAACTTCAGGACCTTCCTAGAAGACCAATGAGAGGTCTTACCCTGGGCATGCTCATAAGGGGAAAAGCAGGACTTAGTCCCAGAGATGTCTGCTCGCCGCTGACCAGTACTGGCTACAATGGCTGAGCCTGGAAAGGCAGCAGTAACCATCCACATAGTATCAGACTGACCCAGATGCTGGGACTGATGTCCCGGCTGAGTATGCTCCACTGCGGCTGGAGAAGAATGGAAGACCGCAGCGGAGATGGTTTGAGATTCCCCCTGTACAGAGGCAGGAACTCGACCCCTAACAAGTGCTTGGACCCAAACCCAGACCCCATTCATTTGAATTGGACCGAACATCCAGGGTTTGCCATGCTGTCATGTCCATGACAGCGTGGCAAACACTGTTTCTGAACGGTAATGAAATCATCCCCACCAGTCAGAGAGAGGCGGTTCCCACGCTGTCAAGACAGTGTGAATGCTCAGCTGTGATCGGAGGTATAAAGTTTATCTCCGATCACTGGTGTCAGCTGATGGGACTACAACTCCCATTATCCGAGGCCTGCTGCCACTAATAACATCGAGAGCAGGAGCGGCTGATGAGTGTATTCATTAGACAACTCCTGGGTAGGGTTGAGCGAAATGAATCAGACATTTTCAAAAATCTTCGCGCCAAAGTAGCGTTTTGTATGACACTTTCAGCGCCATTTCTCAGCCAATGAAGGTGGACGCAGAGTGTGGGCAGCGTGATGACATAGGTCTCGATCCCCACCATCTTAGAGAAAGGCAGGACAGTGATTGGCGTCACAGGGGCTATAAAGGGGCGTGCACGCCGACCGCCATCTTACTTCTGCCAAACTGAGCATAGGGAGAGGTTGCTGCAGCTTCGTCAGAAGCAGGGATATTGTTAGAGAGGAAATATGAACCCCCAAACTGCTTGTGCTGTAGCGATTTCCACTGTCCAACACCACCTTTTCTTTGCAGGGACAGTGGAGGCTAGATTTCTGTGCATCAGCTCTGTAGCTTATAAGGCTCCCTGATAGCTGCATTGCTGTTTGTACGCCGCTGTGCAAACCAACTGCTTTTTTAAAAGCAAAAGTCCTGTTGCTCCTTTCTGCACAGTTCTATTGTTTTTGTCCCCACTTTTGTGTGCAGCAGTCATTTTTATTGCTGGCTGCCATACCTGTCCTGAGATCATTGTAGGGAGATTGTTATTGTAGCACAGTCCCTTTTTTATATATATTTCCAGCCACTTTCTGCCACTTACATTGTGTAGGGTAATACAGCGAGCCTGTTTTTTTGCAGCAGTCTCCCACATAAAAAGGGAGATTAATATTGCCACTAAGTGCATCTGGGTCAGTTCTGTTTGGTGTATATCTGCCAGCCACTTTCTGCCACTTATACCGTGTAGTGTAATACAGTGGGCCTGTTTTGGTTTTCCTGCAGGGTCCCACACATAAAAAGGGAGATTAATATTGCCACTAAGTGCATCTGCGTCAGTTCTGTTTGGCGTATATCTGCCAGCCACTTTCTGCCACTTATACCGTGTAGTGTAATACAGTGGGCCTGTTTTGTTTTTTGCTGCAGTGTCCCCCACACAAAAGGGTAGATTAACCCCTTCACCCCCAAGGGTGGTTTGCACGTTAATGACCGGGCCAATTTTTACAATTCTGACCACTGTCCCTTTATGAGGCTATAACTCTGGAACGCTTTGACGGATCTTGGCGATTCTGACACTGTTTTCTCGTGACATATTGTACTTCATGTTAAATGTAAAATTTATTCGATATAACTTGCGTTTATTTGTGAAAAAAATGGAAATTTGGTGAAAATTTTGAAAATTTTGCAATTTTCCAACTTTGAATTTTTGTGCCCTTAAATCACAGACATATGTCACGCAAAATACTTAATAAGTAACATTTCCCACATGTCTACTTTACATCAGTACAATTTTGGAACCAAAATTTTTTTTTGTGACGGAGTTATAAGGGTTAAAAGTTGACCAGCAATTTCTCATTTTTACAACACCATTTTTTTTTAGGGACCACATCTCATTTGAAGTCATTTTGAGGGGTCTATATGATAGAAAATACTCAAGTGTGACACCATTCTAAAAACTGCACCCCTCAAGGTGCTCAAAACCACATTCAAGAAGTTTATTAACCCTTCAGGTGTTTCACAGGAATTTTTGGAATGTTTAAATAAAAATGAACATTTAACTTTTTTTCACACAAAATTTATTTCAGCTCCAATTTGTTTTATTTTACCAAGGGTAACAGGAGAAAATGGACCCTCAAAGTTGTTGTACAATTTGTCCTGAGTACGATGATACCCCATATGTGGGTGTAAACCATTGTTTAGGCGCATGGCAGAGCTTGGAAGGGAAGGAGCGCCATTTGACTTTTCAATGCAAAATTGACTGGAATTGAGATGGGACGCCATGTTGCGTTTGGAGAGCCCCTGATGTGCCTAAACATTGAAACTCCCTACAAGTGACACCATTTTGGAAAGTAGACCCCCTAAGGAACTTATCTAGATGTGTGGTGAGCACTTTGACCCACCAAGTGCTTCACAGAAGTTTATAATGCAGAGCCGTAAAAATAAAAAATCATATTTTTTCACAAAAATGATATTTTCGCCCCCAATTTTTTATTTTCCCAAGGGTAAGAGAAGAAATTGGACCCCAAAAAATGTTGTGCAATTTGTCCTGAGTACGCTGATACCCCATATGTGGGTGTAAACCATTGTTTGGGCGCATGGCAGAGCTTGGAAGGGAAGGAGCGCCATTTGACTTTTCAATGCAAAATTGACTGGAATTGAGATGGGACGCCATGTTGCGTTTGGAGAGCCTCTGATGTGCCTAAACATTGAAACTCCCTACAAGTGACACCATTTTGGAAAGTAGACCCCCTAAGGAACTTATCTAGATGTGTGGTGAGCACTTTGACCCACCAAGTGCTTCACAGAAGTTTATAATGCAGAGCCGTAAAAATAAAAAATCATATTTTTTCACAAAAATGATCTTTTCGCCCCCAATTTTTTATTTTCCCAAGGGTAAGAGAAGAAATTGGACCCCAAAAAATGTTGTGCAATTTGTCCTGAGTACGCTGATACCCCATATGTGGGTGTAAACCATTGTTTGGGCGCATGGCAGAGCTTGGAAGGGAAGGAGCGCCATTTGACTTTTCAATGCAAAATTGACTGGAATTGAGATGGGACGCCATGTTGCGTTTGGAGAGCCCCTGATGTGCCTAAACATTGAAACTCCCTACAAGTGACACCATTTTGGAAAGTAGACCCCCTAAGGAACTTATCTAGATGTGTGGTGAGCACTTTGACCCACCAAGTGCTTCACAGAAGTTTATAATGCAGAGCCGTAAAAATAAAAAATCATATTTTTTCACAAAAATGATCTTTTTGCCCCCAATTTTTTATTTTCCCAAGGGTAAGAGAAGAAATTGGACCCCAAAAAATGTTGTGCAATTTGTCCTGAGTACGCTGATACCCCATATGTGGGTGTAAACCATTGTTTGGGCGCATGGCAGAGCTTGGAAGGGAAGGAGCGCCATTTGACTTTTCAATGCAAAATTGACTGGAATTGAGATGGGACGCCATGTTGCGTTTGGAGAGCCTCTGATGTGCCTAAACATTGAAACTCCCTACAAGTGACACAATTTTGGAAAGTAGACCCCCTAAGGAACTTATCTAGATGTGTGGTGAGCACTTTGACCCACCAAGTGCTTCACAGAAGTTTATAATGCAGAGCCGTAAAAATAAAAAATCATATTTTTTCACAAAAATGATCTTTTCGCCCCCAATTTTTTATTTTCCCAAGGGTAAGAGAAGAAATTGGACCCTAAAAAATGTTGTGCAATTTGTCCTGAGTACGCTGATACCCCATATGTGGGTGTAAACCATTGTTTGGGCGCATGGCAGAGCTTGGAAGGGAAGGAGCGCCATTTGACTTTTCAATGCAAAATTGACTGGAATTGAGATGGGACGCCATGTTGCGTTTGGAGAGCCCCTGATGTGCCTAAACATTGAAACTCCCTACAAGTGACACCATTTTGGAAAGTAGACCCCCTAAGGAACTTATCTAGATGTGTGGTGAGCACTTTGACCCACCAAGTGCTTCACAGAAGTTTATAATGCAGAGCCGTAAAAATAAAAAATCATATTTTTTCACAAAAATGATCTTTTTGCCCCCAATTTTTTATTTTCCCAAGGGTAAGAGAAGAAATTGGACCCCAAAAAATGTTGTGCAATTTGTCCTGAGTACGCTGATACCCCATATGTGGGTGTAAACCATTGTTTGGGCGCATGGCAGAGCTTGGAAGGGAAGGAGCGCCATTTGACTTTTCAATGCAAAATTGACTGGAATTGAGATGGGACGCCATGTTGCGTTTGGAGAGCCCCTGATGTGCCTAAACATTGAAACTCCCTACAAGTGACACCATTTTGGAAAGTAGACCCCCTAAGGAACTTATCTAGATGTGTGGTGAGCACTTTGACCCACCAAGTGCTTCACAGAAGTTTATAATGCAGAGCCGTAAAAATAAAAAATCATATTTTTTCACAAAAATGATCTTTTCGCCCCCAATTTTTTATTTTCCCAAGGGTAAGAGAAGAAATTGGACCCCAAAAAATGTTGTGCAATTTGTCCTGAGTACCCTGATACCCCATATGTGGGTGTAAACCATTGTTTGGGCGCATGGCAGAGCTTGGAAGGGAAGGAGCGCCATTTGACTTTTCAATGCAAAATTGACTGGAATTGAGATGGGACGCCATGTTGCGTTTGGAGAGCCCCTGATGTGCCTAAACATTGAAACTCCCTACAAGTGACACCATTTTGGAAAGTAGACCCCCTAAGGAACTTATCTAGATGTGTTTTGAGAGCTTTGAACCCCCAAGTGTTTCACTACAGATTATAACGCAGAGCCGTGAAAATAATTTTTTTTTTTTTCTCAAAAATGATTTTTTAGCCCCCAGCTTTGTATTTTTACAAGGGTAACAGAATAAATTGGACCCCAAAATTTGTTTTCCAATTTGTCCTGAGTACGCTGATACCCCATATGTGGGGGGGAACCACTGTTTGGGCGCATGACAGAGCTCGGAAGGGAAGGAGCGCCATTTGGAATGCAGACTTAAATGGATTGGTCAGCAGCCGTCACGTTGCATTTGCAGAGCCCCTGATGTACCCAAACAGTACAAACCCCCCACAAGTGACCCCATATTGGAAACTAGACCTCCCAAGGAACTTATCTAGATGTGTTTTGAGAACTTTGAACCCCCAAGTGTTTCACTAAAGTTTATAGCGCAAAGCCGTGAAAATAAAAATTCTTTTTTTTTTTTCACAAAAATGATTTTTTAGCCCCCAGTTTTGTATTTTCACAAGGGTAACAGGATAAATTAGACCCCAAAAGTTGTTGTCCAATTTGTCCTGAGTACGCTGATACCCCATATGTCAGGGGGAACCACTGTTTGGGCGCATGACAGAGCTCGGAAGGGAAGGAGCGCCATTTGGAATGCAGCCTTAAATGGATTGGTCTGCAGGCGTCACGTTGCATTTGCAGAGCCCCTGATGTACCCAAACAGTACAAACCCCCCACAAGTGACCCCATATTGGAAACTAGACCTCCCAAGGAACTTATCTAGATGTGTTGTGAGAACTTTGAACCCCCAAGTGTTTCACTACAGTTTATAATGCAGAGCCGTGAAAATAAAACATCTTTTTTTTCCCACAAAAATGATTTTTAGCCCCCCAAATTTTTATTTTCCTAAGGATAACAAGAGAACTTGGACCCCAGAAGTTGTTGTTCAATTTGTCCCGAGTACGCTGATAACACATATGTTGGGGTAAACCCCTTTTTGGGCGCACGGGAGAGCTCGGAAGGGAAGGAGCACTGTTTTACTTTTTCAACGCAGAATTGGCTGGAATTGAGATTGGACGCCATGTCACGCTTGGAGAGCCCCTGATGTGCCTGGACAGTGGAAACCCCCCAATTCTACCTGAAACCCTAACCCAAACACACCCCTAACCCTAATCCCAACGGTAACCCTAACCACACCCCTAGCCCTGACACACCCATAATTCTAATCCCAACCCTAATCCAAACGTAAATGTAATCCAAACCCTAACCCTAACTTTAGCCCCAACCCTAACTTTAGCCCCAACCCTAACTTTACCTCCAACCCTAGCCCTAACCCTAACCCTACCCCTAACCCTAACCCTAAACGTGACTGAAATACGTGGCACTGAAATACGTGGCACTGAAATACGTGGCACTGAAATACGTGGCACTGAAATACGTGATACGTGGCACTTAAATACGTGGCACTGAAACACGTGGCACTGAAATACGTGGCACTGAAATACGTGGCACTGAAATACGTGGCACTGAAATACGTGGCACTGAAATACGTGGCACTTAAATAAGTGGCACTGAAATAAGTGATATTCACATAAATACGTGGCACTGAAATACGTGGCACTGAAATACGTGGCACTGAAATACGTGGCACTGAAATACGTGGCACTGAAATACGTGGCACTGAAATACGTGATACGTGGCACTTAAATACGTGGCACTGAAACACGTGGCACTGAAATACGTGGCACTGAAATACGTGGCACTGAAATACGTGGCACTGAAATACGTGCAACTGAAATACGTGCAACTGAAATACGTGGTACTAAAATATGTGGCACTGAAATACGTGATACGTGGCACTGAAATACGTGGCACTGAAACACGTGGCACTGAAATACGTGATACGTGGCACTGAAATACATGGCACTGAAATACGTGGCACTGAAATACGTGGCACTGAAATACGTGGCACTATGACTGTCAGAAAATGTTCATTAAACGGTTAGGGGTGAGGTTAGGGGTAGAGTTAGGGTTAGGGTTTGGATCCCTTTATCACCTTGATGGTGGTGGGTGGCTTTTCAGTGTGTTTTCTGTTTTTTTCGATAAAAATGCATGCGTTTTTAACGCAAACAAACGCATGTGCTTAAAAACGCAAGAAAATACTGCAGGTTGTATTTCTGAAAATGAACGCATGCAGAAAAAAACCGCATGCGTTTGAAAACGCGACCAAACGCGTACAAAAAAACCGCATGCGTTTTCAATGTTAAATATAGGGAAAAAACGCATGTTTTTTTGTGCAAAAAACGCTGCAGACAAAAACGCAAGTGTGAAACCAGCGACGCTTTTTATAGCAAAAAAGTTTTTGCGTCTCCACATTTTGAGACCTATAATTTTTCCACATTTGCTCCACAGAGTCATGTGAGGTCTTGTTTTTTGCGGGACGAGTTGACGTTTTTATTGGTAACATTTTCGGACACGTGACCATTTTTGATCGCTTTTTATTCCGATTTTTGTGAGGCAGAATGACCAAAAACCTGCTATTCATGAATTTCTTTTGGGAGAGGCGTTTATACCGTTCCGGGTTTGGTAAAATTGATAAAGCAGTTTTATTCGTCGGGTCAGTATGATTACAGCGATACCTCATTTATATCATTTTTTTTATGTTTTGGCGCTTTTATACGATAAAAACTATTTTATAGAAAAAATAATTATTTTGGTATCGCTTTATTCTCAGGACTATAACTTTTTTATTTTTTTGCTGATGATGCTGTATGGCGGCGTTTTTTTTTTGCGGGACAAGATGACGTTTTCAGCGGTACCATGGATATTTATATCAGTCTTTTTGATCGCGTGTTATTCCACTTTTTGTTCGGCGGTATGGTAATAAAGCGTTGTTTTTTGCCTCGTTTTTTTTTTTTTTTTCTTACGGTGTTTACTGAAGGGGTTAACTAGTGTGGCAGTTTTATACGTTGGGTCGTTACGGACGCGGCGATACTAAATATGTGTACTTTTATTGTTTTTTTTTTTTAATTTAGATAAAGAAATGTATTTATGGGAATAATATTTTTTTTTTTTTTCATTATTTTGGAATATTTTTTTTTATTTTTTTTTACACATTTGGAAATTTTTTTTTTTACTTTTTTACTTTGCCCCAGGGGGGGACAATACAGATCGGTGATCTGTCAGTTTGCATAGCACTCTGACAGATCACCGATCTGCGAGAAGTACAGGCTGCTTCACAGTGCCTGCTCTGGTCAGGCGTCTGTGAAGCCACCTCCCTCCCTGCAGGACCCGGATCCGCGGCCATCTTGGATCCGGGTCTGGAGCAGGCAGGGAGGGAGGTAAGACCCTCGCAGCAACGCGATCACATCGCGTTGCTGCGGGGGGCTCAGGGAAGCCCGCAGGGAGCCCCCTCCCTGCGCGATGCTTCCCTGCATCGCCGGCACATCGCGATCATGTTTGATCGCGGTGTGCCGGGGGTTAATGTGCCGGGGGCGGTCCGTGACCGCTTCTGGCACATAGTGCCGGATGTCAGCTGCGATATGCAGCCGACACCCGGCCGCGATCGGCCGCGCTCCTCCCGTGAGCGCGGCCGATCGGCTATGACGTACTATCCCGTCGGCGGTCATACCGGCCCACCCCACCTCGACGGGATAGTACGTCAAATGTCGGGAAGGGGTTAATATTGCCACTAAGTGCATCTGCGTCAGTTCTGTTTGGTGTATATCTGCCAACCACGTTCTGCCACTTATACCGTGTAGTGTAATACAGTGGGCCTGTTTTGGTTTTTGCTGCAGTGTCCCACACATAAAAAGGGAGATTAATATTGCCACTAAGTGCATCTGCGTCAATTCTGTTTGGCGTATATCTGCCAGCCACTTTCTGCCACTTATACCGTGTAGTGTAATACAGTGGGCCTGTTTTGTTTTTTGCTGCAGGTTCCCACACATAAAAAGGGAGATTAATATTGCCACTAAGTGCATCTGCGTCAGTTCTGTTTGGCGTATATCTGCCAGCCACTTTCTGCCACTTATACCGTGTAGTGTTATACAGTGTGCCTGTTTTGTTTTTTGCTGCAGTGTCCCACACATAAAAAGGGAGATTAATATTGCCACTAAGTGCATCTGCGTCAGTTCTGTTTGGCGTATATCTGCCAGCCACTTTCTGCCACTTATACCGTGTAGTGTAATACAGTGGGCCTGTTTTGTTTTTTGCTGCAGTGTCCCGCACATAAAAAGGGAGATTAATATTGCCACTAAGTGCATCTGCGTCAGTTCTGTTTGGCGTATATCTGCCAGCCACATTCTGCCACTTATACCATGTAGTGTAATACAGTGGGCCTGTTTTGTTTTTTGCTGCAGTGTCCCACACATAAAAAGGGAGATTAATATTGCCACTAAGTGCATCTGCGTCAGTTCTGTTTGGCGTATATCTGCCAGCCACTTTCTGCCACTTATACCGTGTAGTGTAATACAGTGGGGCTGTTTTGGTTTTTGCTGCAGTGTCCCACACATAAAAAGGGAGATTAATATTGCCACTAAGTGCATCTGTGTCAGTTCTGTTTGGCATATATCTGCCATCCACTTTCTGCCACTTATACCGTGTAGTGTATGTGGTGCAGTGACCAATGTTACAGCCAGGGGGCACTGTGTGTGCACTTCAAGATGCGCTTGGAGGCATAATGGTGATGAGAGAAAGTCCAGCAGGATTATAAATGGCCGGTATGTGTGTCGCAGAGGAGGTCACTCTGCGCTGTCAGTCTGAAGTTAAGTTGGTGTGCTGGGACCTGTAGTCCCACATGTTATTGTGTAGTTCTAATGGGAGATTGGCAGGGCTAGTTATGAGAGATGGGAGGGTCAAACTAGCCACACACACCCACACTCCCACCCAAGGGAGTGGTTACAGATATGTAATGTGACCAGGGTGTGGGTCACAGGGTTCCTGTGCAAGGTCCTGGATGGTCAGTGTTGGAAGCTCCTGTGAGTGGAGTCTTCCTGGAAGCACCTGAGACCGTGGACTTAGTGGACGAGGTGTTGGATTGTCCTGGTATGGACTGGAGTCCTGCAAGCACCTGATAAGATCATGGACTGATGGCCTGTGTGTTGAAAGTGCCTGTGATTGGACTTCCTAAAAGCACATGGAGAGGCTGCAACTACAGAGCCTGTGATGGCTTCTGTATTGGGGAGGCTACAGTTCCTACTGTGGGTCTCGACTATCCGAGGTGCCCTGGTCACAAGAACAGTGATCCCAGTGAGGCAGCTTTCCCCTGTGTACCAGCACTGGCAGGAGTCAGTATATGGAGCCGGAGCTCCTGTAAGGTAACTCCAGGTAACAAGGGGTTACAGGCAGACATGGATCTGCCATTTGAACAGACTATCTATGGTTAATGTGTTCCGTTGATGTAAATAATGAACTGTTTGTGTTATGGTTTATGACGTTTAACCCCTTCACCCCAAAGCCTGTTTTCACCTAAGTGACACGGCCAATTTTTACAATTCTGACCACTGTCACTTTATGAGGTCATAACTCTGAAACGCTTCAACGGATCCTGGTGATTCTGAGATTGTTTTCTCGTGACATATTGTACTTTATGATAGTGGTAAAACTTCTTCGATATGACTTGCATTTATTTGTGAAAAAAACAGAAATTTGTCGAAAATTATGAAAATTTAGCAATTTTCAAATTTTTCGTTTTTATGCCCTTAAATTAGAGAGTTATATCACATAATATAGTTAATAAACAACATTTCCCACATGTCTGCTTTACATCAGCACAATTTTGGAAACATAATTTTTTTTTGTTAGGGAGTTATAAGGGTTAAAAGTTGACCAGCGATTTCTCATTTTTGCAACAAAATTTGCAAAACCATTTTTTTTACGGACCACCTCACACTTGAAGTGACTTTGAGGGGTCTATATGACAGAAAATGTCCAAAAGTGACACCATTCTAAAAACTGCACCCCTCAAGGTACTCTAAACCACATTCAAAAAGTTTATTAACCCTTCAGGTGCTTCACAGGAATTTTTGGAATGTTTAAAAAAAATTGAACATTTAACTTTTTTTTCACAAAATTTTTACTTCAGATCCAATTTGTTTTATTTTACCAAGGGTAACAGGAGAAATTGGACCAAAAAAGTTGTTGTACAATTTGTCCTGAGTACGCCGATACCCCACATGTTGGGGTAAACCATTGATTGGGCACATGGCAGAGCTCGGAAGGGAAGGAGCGCCATTTGACTTTTCAATGCAAAATTGGCTGGAATTGAGATCGGAACCCATGTCGTGTTTGGAGAGCCCCTGACGTGCCTAAACAGTGGAAACCCCCACAAGTGACACCATTTTGGAAAGTAGACCATCTAAGGAACTAATCTAGATGTGTGGTGAGCACTTTGAACCTCCAAGTGCTTCACAGAAGTTTTATAATGTGGAGCCGTAAAAAAAAATAATATTAATTTTCACAAAAAATGATCTTTTTGCCCCAAATTTTTTATTTTCCCAAGGGTAGCAGGATAAATTGGACCCCAAAAGTTGTTGTGCAATTTGTCCTGAGTACGCTGATACTTCATATATGGGGATAAACCACTGTTTGGGCGCATGGCAGAGCTCGGAAGGGAAGGAGCGCCATTTGACTTTTCAATGCAAAATTGGCTGGAATTGAGATCGGAACCCATGTTGTGTTTGGAGAGCCCCTGACGTGCCTAAACAGTGGAAACCCCCAGAAGTGACACCATTTTGGAAAGTAGACCCTCTAAGGAACTAATCTAGATGTGTGGTGAGCACTTTGAACCTCCAAGTGCTTCACAGAAGTTTATAATGTAGAGCCGTAAAAAAAAATTAATATTAATTTTCACAAAAAATGATATTTTGCCCCAAATTTTTTATTTTCCCAAGAATAGCAGGATAAATTGGACCCCAAAAGTTGTTGTGCAATTTGTCCTGAGTACGCTGATACTTCATATATGGGGATAAACCACTGTTTGGGCGCATGGCAGAGCTCGGAAGGGAAGGAGCGCCATTTGACTTTTCAATGCAAAATTGGCTGGAATTGAGATCGGAACCCATGTCGTGTTTGGAGAGCCCCTGACGTGCCTAAACAGTGGAAACCCCCACAAGTGACACCATTTTGGAAAGAAGACCCCCTAAGGAACTTATTTTGATGTGTGGTGAGCACTTTTAACCCCCAGTTGTTTCACTAAAGTTTAGAATGTAGCGCTGTGAAAATCAAAAAATCATTTTTTCTTTCCACAAAATGATGTTTTAGCCCGCAATTTTTTTTCCCCCAAGGGTAACAGGAGAAATTGGACCACAAAAGTTATTGTCCAATTTGTCCTGAGTACGCTGATACTCCATACATTGGGGGGAACCACTGTTTGGGCGCACGGCAGAGCTCGGAAGGGAAGGAGCGCCGTTTGAAATGCAGACTTAGATGGATTGGTCTGCAGGTGTCATGTTGCATTTGCAGAGCCCCTGATGTACCTAAACAGTAGAAACCCCCCACAAGTGACCCCATATTGGAAACTAGACCCCCCACGGAACTTATCTAGATGTGTTGTGAGAACTTTGAACCAACAAGTGTTTCACTACAGTTTATCACGCAGAGCCATGAAAATAAAAATTTTTTTTTTTTCCACGAAAATTATATTTTAGCCCCCACATTTTTATTTTCCCAAGGGTAACAGGAGAAATTGGACAACAAAAGTTGTTGTCCAATTTGTTCTGAGTACGCTGATACTTCATATATGGGGATAAACCACTGTTTGGGCGCACGGCAGAGCTCGGAAGGGAAGGAGCGCCGTTTGAAATGCAGACTTGGATGGATTGGTCTGCAGGTGTCATGTTGCATTTGCAGAGCCCCTGATGTACCTAAACAGTAGAAACCCCCCACAAGTGACCCCATATTGGAAACTAGACCCCCCACGGAACTTATCTAGATGTGTTGTGAGAACTTTGAACCCCCAAGTGCTTCACTACAGTTTATAACGCAGAGCCGCGAAAATAAAAAATATATTTTTTTCCACGAAAATTATATTTTAGCCCCCATGTTTTTATTTTCCCAAGGATAAGGCTGGTTTCACACTTGCGTTTTTTTTAAAAACGCATGTGTGAAAAAACGCATGTAATCGCGGTAAAACGCATGCGTTTTTTTAGACGCATGCGTTTTTATAGAAAAACACAAGAAAACAAGAAAAAATCAAAAAACCCTAACCCTACCCCTAACCCTACCCCTACCCCTAACCTGAAATACGTGGCACTGAAATACGTGGCACTGAAATACGTTTATATACGTATATACGTATACAAGTGCCACGATATTTCAGTGGCCACGTATATAAGTGCCACGTATATAAGTGCCACGTATATAAGTGCCACGTATTTCATGTACATGCCACGATATTTAAGTGCCACGTATTTAAGTGCCACGTATTTAAGTGCCACGTATTTAAGTGCCACGTATTTAAGTGCCACGTATTTAAGTGCCACGTATTTAAGTGCCACGTATTTAAGTGCCACGTATTTCACGTAAATGCCACGATATTTCAGTGCCACGTATTTCACTGAAATACCGTGGCACTTAAATACGTGGCACTGAAATATCGTGGCACTGAAATATCGTGGCACTGAAATATCGTGGCACTGAAATATCGTGGCACTGAAATACGTGGCACTGAAATACGTGGCACTGAAATACGTGGCACTGAAATACGTGGCACTGAAATACGTGGCACTATGACTGTCAGAAAATGTTCATTAAACGGTTAGGGATGAGTTTAGGGGTAGGGTTAGGGTTAGGGTTTGGATCCCTTTATCACCTTGATGGTGGTGGGTGACTTTTCAGTGTGTTCTGTTTTTTTTCTATAAAAACGCATGCGTTTTTAACGCAAACAAACGCGTTGAGATCGGACGCCATGTCGCGTTTGGAGAGCCCCTGATGTGCCTAAACAGTGAAAACTCCCCAATTCTAACTGACACCCTAACCCCAACCCTAACCCTAGTCCTAACCCTAGCGCTACTTTCACACTAGCGTTTTTTTGCATACGTCGCAATGCGTCGTTTTGGCGAAAAAACGCATCCTGCAAAGTCATCTGCAGGATGCGTTTTTTCCCCATAGACTAACATTAGCGACGTATTGACACACGTCGCAAGCGTCGTGCGACGGTTGCGTCGTGTTGTGGCGGACAGCCGGCAGCAACAAACGTTACATGTAACTTTTTTTGTGCCGACGGTCCACCATTTCCGACCGCGCATGCGCGGCTGGAACTCCGCCCCCACCTCCCCGCACCTCACAATGGGGCAGCGGATGCGTGGAAAAACAGCATCCGCTGCCCCCGTTGTGCGGCGCTTGCACAGTATGCGTCGGTATGTCGGGCCGACGCAGCGCGACGGCCCCGTACCGACGCTAGTGTGAAAGTAGCCTAACGGGAAAATGGAAATAAATATATTTTTTAAAATTTTATTATTTTTCCTAACTAAGGGGGTGATGAAGGGGGATTTGATTTACTTATATAGCGTTTTTTGGGCGGATTTTTATGGTTGGCAGCCGTCACACACTAAAAGACGCTTTTTATTGCAAACAATGGTTTTTGCATCACCACATTTTGAGAGCTATAATTTTTCGATATTTTGGTCCACAGAGTCATGTGAGATCTTGTTTTTTGCGGGACGAGTTGACGTTTTTGCTGGTACCATTTTCGGGTACATGACATTTTTTGATCGCTTTTTATTCCGATTTTTGGGAGGCGGAATGAACAAAAACCAGCAATTCCTGAAATTCTTTTAGGGGGTGCGTTTATACCGTTCCGCGTTTGGTAAAAAGGATAAAGCAGTTTTATTCTTCGGGTCAGTACGATTACAGCGATAACTCATTTATATAATTTTTTTATGTTTTGGCGCTTTTACACAATAAAAACTATTTTATATAAAAAATAATTGTTTTTGCATCGCTTTATTCTGAGAGCTATAACTTTTTTATTTTTCTGCTGATGATGCTGTATCGCGGCTTTTTTTTTGCGGGACAAGATGACGTTTTCAGCGGTACCATGGTTATTTATATCCGTCTTTTTGATCGCGTGTTATTCCACTTTTTGTTTGGCGGTATGAGAATAAAGCGTTGTTTTTTGCCTCGTTTTTTTTTTTTTTTTTTTACGGTGTTCACTGAAGGGGTTAACTAGTGATATAGTTTTATAGGTGGGGTTGTTACGGACGCGGCGATACTAAATATGTGTACTTTTATTGTGTGGTGTTTTTTTTATTTAGATAAAGAAATGTATTTATGGGAATATATATATATTTTTTTTCTTTATTTAGGAATTTTTTTTTTTTTTTTTTTTACACATGTGGAAAAATTTTTTTTTAACTTTTTTACTTTGTCCCAGGAGGGGACATCACAGATCGGTGATCAGACCGTGTGCATAGCACTCGGTCTGATCACCGATGTGACAGGCACGTTCCACAGGCTTGCCGGCGCCTGCTATGAGGATTCTCAGCAGACGCCGGCAAGCAGGGTCATCTTATGACCCGGAAGGAGTCCTGCGGCCATCTTGGATCCGAGGACTCCTTCCAGGTCACCGGAGCAGCGCGATCTCATCCAAAAAGGGAGTTGGTGTCCAAAAGGGGGTGGAGTCCCTTAAGGGGGTGGTGACCCTAAAAGGGGCAGAGGCCCAAAAGGGGGTGGAGCCTCCTGAAACTAAAAAGGTGGCACAAACGGACTGTTGCCAGAGACAATGGTACTATGTGTGTCCAATTAGTCATGTGAACTACCCTCCTGGTAAGAAGCTGCGTGGGTGTGTTCTAGAGTTGAACGCAGATGTAGATTATGTTTTTGGTCTGGTTGATTTGGGGATCCCGGTGACCCTGGTAAGGGCTGTAGAAGATAAATTTGTAATGTCTGAAATGAAGATTGAGATCACATGCATCCATGGGAACACTAAGGTTTATTCAGTGTGCTTGGTGCAATTCGAGACTGTCAGGAGCCATACAAGTCTGGAGGCTGCCATAGTTCCAAACCTACCTTGTCCGGTGATAGTAGGCTGGGACTGTAAGTTATTCTCAGATTTGTGGGAGGAGGGAGTTCCTCTGCAGCATGAGGATCGAAGTCTCATTACTGTGGCAGGGGCATACATTAAGACAGGAATACATCTCAAAATTGACGGGTCAGACATCGGGGTGACCAGTGTGAAGGGTTCGTCTGCCCAACTTACTGACATGATGTCACCTGACATGTACCCCAAAATGACTGACAGTGATGTGTTAAATAAAACCTGTGTAGCTGACACCCGATTAGAAAGGAACTTGAGGGTTCACCATACTGTGGGGCATGACGCAGACTCTGGGGTGACTGTGATGTTTCATTACCAGTAGCAACCACTAGAGCTGAGTACGAGGTTGTGCGGACAGAAACACTGACACAGGGGACCGACAGTGCTCCACAAGGTAAAGTCAGGATGGCAGGGGCAGCGATAACAGAAATTATGACCTGTGTAAGGGGCGACTGCGGGTTACAGGATGACCGATTGGGTGGTGGTGACTCCCATTCAGATGATGACGCCAGCGGAAAAGAGTGCAGTATAGCTGACTCAAGTACAAGTGGCAAGTCTTCCTCCCGTCGCCGGAGACATAAAAAAGGAAAAGGGGCTGAACAAATTGCACCTGGTGAGAAGGTTGATAAAGAGGAGATCCAGGATCTTGGTAATGAGTTATCTCATGAGAAGCAAAAGGTAACAGATTTACAGGCCAAATTAAAGCATCTGAGACAAGCAGCTGAGCACAGGGTGGATAAGCTGGAGGAAGAAGTCTCTGAGCTCCGAGGTCACCTGTCAACGTGGCAAAGTGTGAATAAAGCTTTAAGGAAAGATGTGGAAGTGCTCAGAGAAGCATTAAGTGGTCTTCTGCAAGAGAAGGAGATGCTGGTCACAGACTCACAGCGCCGGTACCAGAGTGGTAACGAGGTGAAGATGCCAGTGCCCATCCTGGCTAGGGATCTGCAAGAGTGTAAAGTGGAGGAAGAATTGGCACTAAAAACAGAACAAGACAGTCACACGGTCGTGGCAGATGTCTTATTGGAAAGGTCCATGGAAGAACAGGAGCCGTCCGTCCTTGAAGAGAGTGAGACCCCGCTCTTCAAGTGTGTGATATATGTACCCGAAGAGGTGCAAGAAGCCTGCACCAATGAGGGTGTGCATGAGGCCTTTAGAAAAGCAGTGGAAGCATGTAGTGTGCACTGGGCACCAGAGACTAAACAGTTAGTGATACTGTCGACTAAGGAAGTCACAGTGAAGCGGGTGGCTATCATGAAGGATATGCACCTACAATGTCTCTGTACGAAACAGATGATCTTGTTGAGAAATAAGGAAGCCGCTCGACGTTTGGAGCATACCAGGAAAGTTCAAAGTCGGCTGGGCTTTGTGGAAGAAATTGTTCAAGTACCCAGAAGTCTGGTGTGGAAAGTCATTGGAAGATTTGGAAAAGTGATGCTGGACCTGGTGAATAGAACCAGTGTGGTAAGACTGAGGATACCGGATGATGGTGAAGTCCAGGTAATTGGTGATGATGGGATGGTTCCGTTTGTTGTAACTGGTTCAGTAGAAAGCCTCAGGAACATTCAAATGCTTCTTGAATACCGGGTGACGTATCTAAAGGAGATAGAGCAGCTAAGATTGGAACGCCTGAAGATTAATAAACAGCTGCAGAATATAAGATGGTGACCACTTCCAACCCAGGGTATGGAGATATGAAAAGGTACCCTAAAGAATAGAAGAGTTCAAAGTAGTGACTTCTCTGTTAGCTTGAGGCTGAGTGACCCAGGTGGGAGACCTGGTAGCAGACGTAGTAGCGAAGGGTCAGAATCAGACAAGACTGTCAGCTCGACTGTAAGTGGGTTGACCAAAAAGGGTCTGCTGACACAGACGGATGGTGACTCAAGGATTGAAACCCAAGCCCGACGAACTGACCGCTGGGGCGGGGAATGCCTATCAAAGGTGACATGGGTTCCCGGTATCGGAACCCCGGGTTTGTGTCATGTGTTCACCCCAATAGGGTTGAACAAAGGGGGGAGGTATGTGGTGCAGTGACCAATGTTACAGCCAGGGGGCGCTGTGTGTGCACTTCAAGATGCGCTTGGAGGCATAATGGTGATGAGAGAAAGTCCAGCAGGATTATAAATGGCCGGTATGTGTGTCGCAGAGGAGGTCACTCTGCGCTGTCAGTCTGAAGTTAAGTTGGTGTGCTGGGACCTGTAGTCCCACATGTTATTGTGTAGTTCTAATGGGAGATTGGCAGGGCTAGTTATGAGAGATGGGAGGGTCAAACTAGCCACACACACCCACACTCCCACCCAAGGGAGTGGTTACAGATATGTAATGTGACCAGGGTGTGGGTCACAAGGTTCCTGTGCAAGGTCCTGGATGGTCAGTGTTGGAAGCTCCTGTGAGTTGGAGTCTTCCTGGAAGCACCTGAGACCGTGGACTTAGTGGACGAGGTGTTGGATTGTCCTGGTATGGACTGGAGTCCTGCAAGCACCTGATAAGATCATGGACTGATGGCCTGTGTGTTGAAAGTGCCTGTGATTGGACTTCCTAAAAGCACATGGAGAGGCTGCAACTACAGAGCCTGTGACGGCTTCTGTATTGGGGAGGCTACAGTTCCTACTGTGGGTCTGGACTATCCGAGATGCCCTGGTCACAAGGATGGTGATCCCAGTGAGGCAGCTTTCCTCTGTATACCAGCACTGGCAGGAGTCAGTATATAGTGCCGGAGCTCCTGTAAGGTAACTCCAGGTAACAAGGGGTTATGGGCAGACACGGATCTGCCATTTAAACAGACTATCTATGGTTAATGTGTTCCGTTTATGTAAATAATGGACTGTTTGTGTTATGGTTTATGACGTTTAGTAATAGACT
Source organism: Ranitomeya variabilis (assembly GCF_051348905.1). NCBI lineage: Eukaryota > Metazoa > Chordata > Amphibia > Anura > Dendrobatidae > Ranitomeya > Ranitomeya variabilis. Next base: position 324,796,911 of record NC_135235.1, on the reverse strand, counting down.
GTTTAAGTGGAGAAATCATGCCTGAGTGCTTAAATCCCATGCCAAGCGAGTGTCCCCCAACACACTCAGGTAGCATATCACCACATGTAATAGAGTGGGCCTGTTTTGTTTTTTGCTGCAGTGTCCCACACATAAAAAGGGAGATTAATATTGCCACTAAGTGCATCTGCGTCAGTTCTGTTTGGCGTATATCTGCCAGCCACTTTCTGTCACTTATACCATGTAGTGTAATACAGTGGGCCTGTTTTGTTTTTTGCTGCAGTGTTCCACACATAAAAAGGGAGATTAATATTGCCACTAAGTGCATCTGCGTCAGTTCTGTTTGGCGTATATCTGCCAGCCACTTTCTGCCACTTATACCATGTAGTGTAATACAGTGAGCCTGTTTTGTTTTTTGCTGCAGTGTCCCACACATAAAAAGGGAGATTAATATTGCCACTAAGTGCATCTGCATCAGTTCTGTTTGGCGTATACCTGCCAGCCACTTTCTGCCACTTATACCGTGTAGTGTAATACAGTGGGCCTGAATTTTGCTGCAGTGTCCCGCACATAAAAAGGGAGATTAATATTGCCGCTAAGTGCATCTGCGTCAGTTCTGTTTGGCGTATATCTGCCAGCCACTTTCTGCCACTTATACTGTGTAGTGTAATACAGTGGGCCTGTTTTGTTTTTTGCTGCAGTGTCCCACACATAAAAAGGGAGATTAATATTGCCACTAAGTGCATCTGCATCAGTTCTGTTTGGCGTATATCTGCCAGCCACTTTCTGCCACTTATACCGTGTAGTGTAATACAGTGGGCCTGAATTTTGCAGCAGTGTCCCACACATAAAAAGGGAGATTAATATTGCCACTAAGTGCATCTGCGTCAGTTCTGTTTGGCGTATATCTGCCAGCCACTTTCTGCCATGTACACTGTGTAGTGTAATACAGTGTGCCCGATTTTTTGCAGCAGTCTCCCACGCAAATAGAAAGGGAGATTTAAATTCACAACAAGTTTACATACACCTTCTACCTTGTTTTACAGTACCATATAATGGTTGTTAGTTTGGTTACATTTTCCCAAGAATGAGGAAGTCTGGTGGAATAGGTCGTGGCCGTGGGCGGTCATTGCCATCTGGTAAGGATGGTGGTGGTGGTGGTGGAGCATCTGGTGGTAGTGGGAAAAGCAAAATAGCACCTAAGGCTCGAGTTGTTGAGCCAGCGTCATTGTCTGGCTACACAAGGCCTTGAACGCTCCCTTTTCTGGGAGAAGGAAAACCGCTTTTAAAGCCGGAGCAGCAGGAAAACGTTTTGGCTTTCCTTGCTGACTCAGCCTCTAGCTCTTTCGCCTCCTCTTCGGAAAGTTCAAAATTTAAAAAATGTGAGTCATCAGTGGATGATCCCGGTCAGGAACAAGTCGCTTCCTTGTGTCCTTCACCCAGAACAACAGTGAAGGATGCGTCAGGCGACACAACAGGTTACTCCATGGAACTCTTTACACATACCGTGCCTGGGTTAGAAAGGGAAATTGTTAACAGGTAGTGTTGAGCATTCCGATACCGCAAGTATCGGGTATCGGCCGATACTTGCGGTATCGGAATTCCGATACCGGGATTCCGATACTTACCGCGTATCGGATACCGGAATCGGAAGTTCCAAGATTCAAAATGCAGAAATTCAGCCAATGAGAATGATTCCAAGTGTGGGCACATCCTGTTTAGCATGGAGGGCATGAAACTACTGGCAAGGCTGTGATTGGCTGCTGAAATGATGTCATGATGCAGTTTAAAAGTCGCTGGCGCCATTTTGCGATCACTCTGCTGTGAATTCAGTTAGTGACAGGACGCTGTTTGCTGACTGAGGGACAGTTTAGAGATAGCGATTTGCTTCTTTGTGCTTTCCAAAGGCTAATTTAGCAACCGCTGTGTTCACCTATTATTCACCTAGCTTTTGCCTTGTAGCGCTGTTTTCACAGCGATCTGCAAGGTCTGTGTGTGTGTGTGTGTGTGTGTGTGAGTGCAGCCCACTCTCTAGTCTGAGTGCAGCCACATAGGCCATCCATAGCTGGTTGTATTCAGTTCAGGGAGGGTGGTTCATTGCCTCATACTGTTCTTTTTTTTTTTTTCAAGTAGTGTAGTCTGCTGCTAATTTATTCAAAAAAATCCTATTAGTGTCTTTCCACCCGTCTCCAGCTAATTTGTGGAAAAACACTACATAGGATAACGTAGAGGAGGGTTTTTGGGCCTTGCAGCGCCGTTTACGGCTGTCTGCACGGTCTCCGTGTGACTGCAGCTCGCCCTGTAGTCTGTGAGCAGCCGTAGCCTGGTTGTCTCCAGCTCAGGGTTGTTCACTGCGTCATACCGCCAAATCAATTTTCATTTTGTTTTAAGTAGTGCAGGCTGCTGCACATTTTTTCAAAAAATTCCTATTAGTGTCTTTCCACCCGTCTCCAGCTAATTTGTGGAAAAACACTACATAGGATAACGTAGAGGAGGGTTTTTGGGCCTTGCAGCGCCGTTTACGGCTGTCTGCACGGTCTCCGTGTGACTGCAGCTCGCCCTGTAGTCTGTGAGCAGCCGTAGCCTGGTTGTCTCCAGCTCAGGGTTGTTCACTGCGTCATACCGCCAAATCAATTTTCATTTTGTTTTAAGTAGTGCAGGCTGCTGCACATTTTTTCAAAAAATTCCTATTAGTGTCTTTCCACCCGTCTCCAGCTAATTTGTGGAAAAACACTACATAGGATAACGTAGAGGAGGGTTTTTGGGCCTTGCAGCGCCGTTTACGGCTGTCTGCACGGTCTCCGTGTGACTGCAGCTCGCCCTGTAGTCTGTGAGCAGCCGTAGCCTGGTTGTCTCCAGCTCAGGGTTGTTCACTGCGTCATACCGCCAAATCAATTTTCATTTTGTTTTAAGTAGTGCAGGCTGCTGCACATTTTTTCAAAAAATTCCTATTAGTGTCTTTCCACCCGTCTCCAGCTAACTTGTGGAAAAACACTACATAGGATAACGTAGAGGAGGGTTTTTGGGCCTTGCAGCGCCATTTACGTCTGTCTGCACGGTCTCCGTGTGACTGCAGCTCTATCCGTTGTCAGTTCAGCCCCCAAAAAATAAATAAATAATAAAGTTCACCAAACACACCAGTTACACCACTTTACATTTGTGTAGGCCACATTAGCTCATATTAAAGTCTAGTCCACACTTTAGAAAATTAGTGTTTCTTATACCTGTTAGGAGGAGTTGCTCAGGAATAAGCACACAAAGCCGTTAGTACTTTTCTGCTTATCTTTATCAGTCAACCAAGATGAAGAAGGCAGTGAGTAAGGCACGTGGGCGTGGGCGCGGAGCAGGGAGGGGACGTGGGGATTCTGTGCCTGCTGCGGGCACCGGTGACTCATCAGCACCCACATTCACCAGGCAACAGTCGTTCATGCGCAGCTTTGTGTCAGAGCGCCCTACACCGCTGCTGCGTGAAGACCAAATTGAAGCCGTTGTCGGATGGATGGCAGCTAATGCATCAACTTCAATTAGTGCCACATCCTCTCAGACACAGAGCACTGGAGAGCAGCCATCTGTCTCTTCACCACCTGCCAAATTGCCCAGGCAGACAGAGAGCCCAGGACAGGAGCCGTCTCTACTTCTGTTCTCTGAATCTCTTGGCTTGGAAACAGGGGGCCAGCCAAGCAGCATTGGAGAAATGGAAGAAGAGGCAGGGTGCAGTGATGCCCAACAGCTTTTTCTCTCTTCCTCTGAAGAGGCGGGTGGGCCAGTGGCTCCGGTCACCACATCGCAGGCCGCATCAGCTGATGATGACACTCAGGTGCCACTTACTGGTGCATGCTCTGCTGCTGAGACTACCCAGGAGGAGCAGTTGGGGGCAGAGGGTAGTGTAGATGATGAGGTCCTTGACCCATCTTGGCGTGAGGGACAGGAAGGTGGTGGGAGCAGCTCTGAGGAAGAGATTCCCCGTACGGCCCAAAGAGGGAGAGGGAGGGGGAAGACTGCGGATCCTGCAGCCTCCGCTTTGGCACCCGTTAGGAGCATGTCTCTTCCAAAAGCCAAAAAGGGCGCTCCCAAGACTTGCAGTGCCTGGGCCTTTTTTGACACAGTTGCAGATTACATTTGCTATGTCAAATGCAAGGTGTGTCATCACAAAGTAAAAAGAGGTCGAAATGTCAGCAGCCTCAATACCTCCAACATGTGGAAACATGTGCGCACCAGGCACCCGGCGTTGTTAGAAAAACACACTGAAGAGCTAGGCCAACCAACAGCGGCAGCTACCACCTCTTCAGCTCGTGTTGCCTCTTCCTCCAGCTCACACGCAGCTGGTTCGGCTTCCTCCCAGGATCGCCGTGGAAGAACCTCTGGCCCTGTTGTCCAGAGACCCGCTGTAATTCCACCCGCAGCACCACTTTCCCAGTCATCCACACACTCCCAGCCCAGTCTACAGCCATCGGTAGTACAGGCATGGGAGAAAAGGCGGCCTTTCTCGTCAAACCACCCACGAGCACAGGCTCTGACTGCAGGCATTGCCAAACTTCTGTCACTGGAAATGCTGTCATTCAGGCTGGTGGAGACTGACAGCTTCCGTGACTTGATGTCATTGGCAGTCCCACAGTACAATGTGCCCAGCCGCTTTTACTTCAGCAGGCAAGCCGTCCCTGCCCTGCACAAGCATGTGGAGGGACACATAAAACACGCGCTACTGAACGCCGTCAGTAGCAAGGTCCACCTCACCACCGATGCGTGGACCAGTCAACATGGACAGGGGCGATACCTTTCCCTCACTGCCCATTGGGTTAATGTCGTTGAGCCGGGTACAGACCGTGCGAGTGGCGCAGGACGTGTCCTGCCCACTCCAAGGATTGCAGGAATCCATTCTGTACGCATTGACTCCTCCTCTTACACCAGTTCCTCAGAATCATCGCTGCAGGAGCCGTCACAGTCCACCTCCACATGGGCCCGTGATGAACGTGTACCTGTTACGACCGACATGAGCACAGCCGTGGCCAAACGTCAACAGGCCGTCTTGAAATTAATTTTTTTGGGGAATCGTAGCCACACAGCGCAGGAGCTCTGGAATGCCATCAAGCAGGAGAGCGATGTGTGGTTTGTGCCAGCGAATCTCCAGCCAGGCATGGTAGTGTGTGATAATGGCCGAAATCTGGTGGCAGCTCTGGGCCTCGGCAACCTCACTCACATCCCATGTCTGGCACATGTGCTCAATTTGGTCATGCAGAGCTTTTTGAGGGACTATCCGGATCTTGATGCACTGCTGCACAAGGTCCGCCTAGAGTGTGCTCACTTGCGGCGTTCCAGCACGGCAAAAGCGCGCATTGCGGCTCTGCAGCGCCGACACCGCCTGCCGGAACATCGCATCATATGTGACCTACCTACCAGGTGGAATTCCACGTTACATATGTTGGAGCGGTTGTGTGAGCAGCAGCAAGCTGTAATGGAGTACCAGCTGCTTCAGGCGCAAAGAAGTCGCACTCAACGCCGTACAGACTTCACAACCACAGAGTGGGCCACTATGAATGACGTCTGCCAGGTTTTGCGTCCCTTTGATTATTCCACGTGGATGGCAAGTGCAGATGATGCACTAGTCAGCATGACTGTCCCCCTTATCTGCCTGCTTGAAAAATCACTGCAAGCGCTAAGGGATGATGTTGTGGAAGAGGTGGAGGATGAGGATTCACCATTTCCATCATCTTCTGGACAGTCAGCGCCACGTGGTTCCTCACAAACGCGTAGGCAGGGGACAGTTTGTGAGGAGGATGAGGAGGAGTCAATGGAGGAGGAAGACATCCGTCCAGAGGAGGGAGTTACCGAATTGTCCAGTACTCAGTGTGTACAGCGAGGGTGGGGTGATGACGAGCGGGCAGAGGTCACGCCTCCAGCAGGGGACAGCGTTTCTTGGGCAGTTGGCAGTCTGCAGCACATGGTGGATTACATGCTGCAGTGCCTGAGAAACGACCGCCGCATCGCCCACATTCTCAACATGTCTGATTATTGGGTGTTCACCCTCCTCGATCCTCGCTACCGGGACAACGTAGAAAGCCTCATCACACCGTTGAACCGGGAGCGAAAAATGCGGGAGTACCAAGACACACTGGTCAATTCCATCATCTTCTCCATTCCAACTGAGAGAAGTGCTGCTAGTGCATTCCAAAGCAGCTCAGTGCGTCCAGGCAGTGGTGGAGGCTCTGCACAAAGAGGGAGCAGAAGCAGTGCCTCTGCCCAAGGCAAGACCAGTATGGCCCAACTGTGGCACAGTTTTCTGTGCCCCCCACAAAAGTCTACACCATCACAAACGGCTCCAGTCAGCAGGAGGCAACGGTTCCGTCAGATGGTGACAGACTACATGTCTTGCCCTCTTGCTGTACTCCCAGACGGCTCTTCCCCTTTCAAGTTTTGGGTCTCAAAGCTGGATACATGGCCAGAGCTAAGCCAGTATGCATTGGAGGTGCTGTCTTGCCCTGCGGCCAGTGTATTATCGGAACGCGTCTTTAGTGCTGCAGGTGGTGTACTAACTGACCGTTGCATGCGACTATCTTCCGATGACGTTGACCGGCTTACTTTCCTGAAAATGAACAAGGCCTGGATCTCGCAGGAATTTGCCACTCCTCCTCCTGATTAAATAATTAGGTCACTGTATACGTTATCCAGGTCTCCTGTTGTGTTCATCTTTCTACCACCTGAACTTAAATTCCTGGGCTCCAACACCGCCAGTTGAGGCTCAGAAGTGCCGTCTGCACAGTCAAAACATACGACCCAGTGTTATTGGGTTTCAGTAACGTCAGCTGATCCCCAGCTGTGTAGCCGGCAATGTGTCATGCGACCGCCACGCTGACACAACAACTGAAATGTAAGGGAATCTGTCCCCCCCCCCAAGGCGTTTGTTACTGAAAGAGCCACCTTGTGCAGCAGTAATGCTGCACAAGGAAAAGGTAGCTATTTTGTTTTAGCTCCTTGCACACGCAGAACTTAACACTTATAAAATGTGTCCACTGATACCGTAAAACCGTCCCGGAGGTGGGACTTTCCTTCGTAATATGACGCAGCACAGCCGTTATTCCTACCCCCCCGGCGCCGCGCCCCGGCTCCTCAGCGTTGTTTGATTCCGTCCCGGAGCCTGCGCTGTTATGTTATCCCGTGGCCAGGCACACTTAGCGCTGCCCGTCTTCTGGCATCATTTGGTGTCAGGATGGCTGCGCCTGTGCGGCCGCGCTGGCCGAGAGCCCGCCTCGCAGTGTCTTCTGATTTAATCCCACTGGGGGCCTGGGATCCATGGACATGCGCAGTGCATATCTGAACCTCCACCTCTCACTCATCTCCCTATGGCTTCTTCAGACTGTTCGGTGTCAGCTAGTGTTGAGCGATACTTTCCGATATCGGAAAGTATCGGTATCGGAAAGTATCGGCCGATACCGTCAAAATATCGGATCCAATCCGATACCGATACCCGATCCCAATGCAAGTCAATGGGACGAAAATATCGGAATTAAAATAAACCCTTTATAAACTTGTAGGTTCATTCTACATGAAGGAAAACAACTAAGAATAATGTAGGATGTATTGGGGGACGTGGCGGAGACATTAAAGGCACAGAGGTTTAGCCCAATGTAATAGAATAGCAGGATTTTGGGTTTTTTTTATGACGTTCGGCGGTAGAAAGATTTTGACTATGTTTATTTTTTTTTTTATTTTGTCAGATATTGATGTTTCACTACTTCCACGCCCTTCACCTTCTTTTTTACTTCTCCCACACTTTCTTCTTCATTATCCTCATCATCAGCTTCTTTGACATCAACTTCTTCACCTTATTCATCTTCTTCTTCATCTTCTACCTATTATTTTTTTGGTTACATTGTTCATATTCTTTTTATTTTACTATTATCTTCATCATATTCTACTTCTTCATCATATTCTTATTTGTGACAGGCATTCCCGTAGTTGTTATCTATAAAAGTTTGAAGATTACACCTTCCGTTCTGCCTGTCACAAAACAGTTACATTTGTCCGCGTTCAGTTTGGCCTGCAGCATCAGGCTTTATCCAGGGGCACCACGAGGAGGAACGGACTCACCCCCATACACTGCTTAGTCTTCTTCTGCTTATAATTTAGATAATATTTTTTGCTCTGATATTTAGTGTTATGCTTAATGTTCTTCTGCTCTTTGTTCTGCAGCCTCTTGTTCTTCTGCTTCTCGGTCTTCCAGGTCGTCGTCGTCTCCAGGGTCGTCGTCTCCGGGGTCGTCGTCATCGGGGTGGTCTTCAGGGTCGTCGTCTCCGGGGTCGTCGTCATCACGGTGGTTGTCGTCTCTGGTGTCGTCGTCATCTTAGGGGTGGTCTTCCGGGTCATCGTGTTTAGTCTCTTGAACTTGGCAATGTAGCAGAAGGTACAAGAAGGCTGAGAAAATGCCGAGAACCAGCTGATGGAACTGGAACTCGGATGGCTACCCGAAGGTCCAAGAGCCAATGGAACTACCGAGGACCAGCTGACGTTACTGGAACCCGGTTACTAAGCAGGAGGTACCCGTGCCTGAAAGCACTACCAAGGACCACCTGACGTTGGTGGAACTCGGATACCCAGAGGGAGGCACCTAAGCCAAAGGCTCTGCCCGGAACCAGCTGACGGTACTGGAACCAGGATGGGGAGCAGAAGGTACAAGAGCAAAAGACACTGCCGAGAACCAGCTGACGGTGCTGGAACCCAGATGGTTAGCCGAAGGTCCAAGAGGCAATGGAACTACCGAGGACCAGCTGACGTTACTGGAACCCGGTTACTAAGCAGGAGGTACCCGTGCCTGAAAGCACTACCAAGGACCACCTGACGTTGGTGGAACTCGGATACCCAGAGGGAGGCACCTAAGCCAAAGGCTCTGCCCGGAACCAGCTGACGGTACTGGAACCAGGATGGGGAGCAGAAGGTACAAGAGCAAGTGTCTGCGTGGCTTTTGCAGGACACGATGCCGGCTGCACAGCAGGGGAACAGCTGGCGGTGCTGAACCCCACTGACACATTGGCTGGTGTTTTTCTCTGTGCAGCTAGCAGTACCGGGCCCCAACTGGCGGTGTTGGAGCCCAGGGCTCTGCAGGGGGAGCAGAGTGTAGGCCGAAGCCTAATTGAACCAATTTCAAAGGTAACCTTTAACCCCCCCCTCAGGGGTTACAAAGTAGAAGAGCCACAGCTTATGCAGCAGTAGTGCTGCACAAGTCAAAGGTTGCTCTTTTAATTTCGCTCCTTGCACACGCTGAATGAAACACGTATAACATTTAGCCCTTTAAACAGTCAAACTGTGTTGGAGGCGCGAGTTCCCTTTGTAATGAGACGCAGCACAGATGTCAAGAATCCCACCTTGGTGCTGGGTGCAGCCTCCTGAGCGTTGTTATTTGCTGTACAGGAGTCTGCGCTGTCGTGTTATCCCCTGGCCTAGCGCTGTTAGCGCTGCCCATGTTCTGGCATGATTTAATGTCGGCCGGTGTGGTTCGCGATGACCAAGAATCCCAGCCCCGCAGTGTCTTAACATTGTTAAAACACTGCGGGGCTGGGATTCAGGGCCTGGCGCAGCACATATGTTCGCCTCTCACACTCGGGTCCTTACACCCGCTTCAGACTGTGCGGCGTCATCTGATCCCTTATCGCATGCCACGGCCATGAAGCCGCACAGTCCGCAGAAGGCGGAAGGAGATGAGGGACAGGCGAACTGATGCACTGATCATGCCCGTCAATCACACCCTCGCAGTCCCAATAAATAAGACAACGAGGGGCGTTGTGTGGGTCAGGGCGCCCGCAGAGGCGCAGGCAGCCAAACAATGATGCCAGAAGATGGGCAGCGCTACCAAGGGGGTTGCAGCGTGTCATTACAAAGGAAAGTCACACCACCGGGACGGTTAAATGGTCACACAGAGGACACATTTTAGACGTGTTTTCAGTTCCACATGTGCGAGGAGAATACGTTTATGAGCCACCTTGCACACATGCAGCATTACCGCTGTACAAGGTGGCCTTTAAAACGTACAAACGCCTGGGGGAGGGGGGACAGGTTCCCTTCAATTTCAGTTCTTGTGTCTGCGTGGCTTTTGCAGGACACGATGCCGGCTGCACAGCAGGGGAACAGCTGGCGGTGCTGAACCCCACTGACACATTGGCTGGTGTTTTTCTCTGTGCAGCTAGCAGTACCGGGCCCCAACTGGCGGTGTTGGAGCCCAGGGTCAGCAGGAGGAGGAGATGGAGCAGAGTGTAGGCCGAAGCCTGCACTGGCGGCAGCTTTTGGGTCTGTTGTGCCTGCGTGGCAGTTGCAGGACACGTTGCCGGCTGCACAGCAGGGGAACAGCTGGCGGTGCTGAACCCCACTGACACATTGGCTGGTGTTTTTCTCTGTGCAGCTAGCAGTACCGGGCCCCAACTGGCGGTGTTGGAGCCCAGGGCTCTGCAGGGGGAGCAGAGTGTAGGCCGAAGCCTAATTGAACCAATTTCAAAGGTAACCTTTAACCCCCCCCTCAGGGGTTACAAAGTAGAAGAGCCACAGCTTATGCAGCAGTAGTGCTGCACAAGTCAAAGGTTGCTCTTTTAATTTCGCTCCTTGCACACGCTGAATGAAACACGTATAACATTTAGCCCTTTAAACAGTCAAACTGTGTTGGAGGCGCGAGTTCCCTTTGTAATGAGACGCAGCACAGATGTCAAGAATCCCACCTTGGTGCTGGGTGCAGCCTCCTGAGCGTTGTTATTTGCTGTACAGGAGTCTGCGCTGTCGTGTTATCCCCTGGCCTAGCGCTGTTAGCGCTGCCCATGTTCTGGCATGATTTAATGTCGGCCGGTGTGGTTCGCGATGACCAAGAATCCCAGCCCCGCAGTGTCTTAACATTGTTAAAACACTGCGGGGCTGGGATTCAGGGCCTGGCGCAGCACATATGTTCGCCTCTCACACTCGGGTCCTTACACCCGCTTCAGACTGTGCGGCGTCATCTGATCCCTTATCGCATGCCACGGCCATGAAGCCGCACAGTCCGCAGAAGGCGGAAGGAGATGAGGGACAGGCGAACTGATGCACTGATCATGCCCGTCAATCACACCCTCGCAGTCCCAATAAATAAGACAACGAGGGGCGTTGTGTGGGTCAGGGCGCCCGCAGAGGCGCAGGCAGCCAAACAATGATGCCAGAAGACGGGCAGCGCTACCAAGGGGGTTGCAGCGTGTCATTACAAAGGAAAGTCACACCACCGGGACGGTTAAATGGTCACACAGAGGACACATTTTAGACGTGTTTTCAGTTCCACATGTGCGAGGAGAATACGTTTATGAGCCACCTTGCACACATGCAGCATTACCGCTGTACAAGGTGGCCTTTAAAACGTACAAACGCCTGGGGGAGGGGGGACAGGTTCCCTTCAATTTCAGTTCTTGTGTCTGCGTGGCTTTTGCAGGACACGATGCCGGCTGCACAGCAGGGGAACAGCTGGCGGTGCTGAACCCCACTGACACATTGGCTGGTGTTTTTCTCTGTGCAGCTAGCAGTACCGGGCCCCAACTGGCGGTGTTGGAGCCCGGGGTCAGCAGGAGGAGGAGATGGAGCAGAGTGTAGGCCGAAGCCTGCACTGGCGGCAGCTTTTGGGTCTGTTGTGCCTGCGTGGCAGTTGCAGGACACGTTGCCGGCTGCACAGCAGGGGAACAGCTGGCGGTGCTGAACCCCACTGACACATTGGCTGGTGTTTTTCTCTGTGCAGCTAGCAGTACCGGGCCCCAACTGGCGGTGTTGGAGCCCAGGGCTCTGCAGGGGGAGCAGAGTGTAGGCCGAAGCCTAATTGAACCAATTTCAAAGGTAACCTTTAACCCCCCCCTCAGGGGTTACAAAGTAGAAGAGCCACAGCTTATGCAGCAGTAGTGCTGCACAAGTCAAAGGTTGCTCTTTTAATTTCGCTCCTTGCACACGCTGAATGAAACACGTATAACATTTAGCCCTTTAAACAGTCAAACTGTGTTGGAGGCGCGAGTTCCCTTTGTAATGAGACGCAGCACAGATGTCAAGAATCCCACCTTGGTGCTGGGTGCAGCCTCCTGAGCGTTGTTATTTGCTGTACAGGAGTCTGCGCTGTCGTGTTATCCCCTGGCCTAGCGCTGTTAGCGCTGCCCATGTTCTGGCATGATTTAATGTCGGCCGGTGTGGTTCGCGATGACCAAGAATCCCAGCCCCGCAGTGTCTTAACATTGTTAAAACACTGCGGGGCTGGGATTCAGGGCCTGGCGCAGCACATATGTTCGCCTCTCACACTCGGGTCCTTACACCCGCTTCAGACTGTGCGGCGTCATCTGATCCCTTATCGCATGCCACGGCCATGAAGCCGCACAGTCCGCAGAAGGCGGAAGGAGATGAGGGACAGGCGAACTGATGCACTGATCATGCCCGTCAATCACACCCTCGCAGTCCCAATAAATAAGACAACGAGGGGCGTTGTGTGGGTCAGGGCGCCCGCAGAGGCGCAGGCAGCCAAACAATGATGCCAGAAGACGGGCAGCGCTACCAAGGGGGTTGCAGCGTGTCATTACAAAGGAAAGTCACACCACCGGGACGGTTAAATGGTCACACAGAGGACACATTTTAGACGTGTTTTCAGTTCCACATGTGCGAGGAGAATACGTTTATGAGCCACCTTGCACACATGCAGCATTACCGCTGTACAAGGTGGCCTTTAAAACGTACAAACGCCTGGGGGAGGGGGGACAGGTTCCCTTCAATTTCAGTTCTTGTGTCTGCGTGGCTTTTGCAGGACACGATGCCGGCTGCACAGCAGGGGAACAGCTGGCGGTGCTGAACCCCACTGACACATTGGCTGGTGTTTTTCTCTGTGCAGCTAGCAGTGCCGGGCCCCAACTGGCGGTGTTGGAGCCCGGGGTCAGCAGGAGGAGGAGATGGAGCAGAGTGTAGGCCGAAGCCTGCACTGGCGGCAGCTTTTGGGTCTGTTGTGCCTGCGTGGCAGTTGCAGGACACGTTGCCGGCTGCACAGCAGGGGAACAGCTGGCGGTGCTGAACCCCACTGACACATTGGCTGGTGTTTTTCTCTGTGCAGCTAGCAGTACCGGGCCCCAACTGGCGGTGTTGGAGCCCAGGGCTCTGCAGGGGGAGCAGAGTGTAGGCCGAAGCCTAATTGAACCAATTTCAAAGGTAACCTTTAACCCCCCCCTCAGGGGTTACAAAGTAGAAGAGCCACAGCTTATGCAGCAGTAGTGCTGCACAAGTCAAAGGTTGCTCTTTTAATTTCGCTCCTTGCACACGCTGAATGAAACACGTATAACATTTAGCCCTTTAAACAGTCAAACTGTGTTGGAGGCGCGAGTTCCCTTTGTAATGAGACGCAGCACAGATGTCAAGAATCCCACCTTGGTGCTGGGTGCAGCCTCCTGAGCGTTGTTATTTGCTGTACAGGAGTCTGCGCTGTCGTGTTATCCCCTGGCCTAGCGCTGTTAGCGCTGCCCATGTTCTGGCATGATTTAATGTCGGCCGGTGTGGTTCGCGATGACCAAGAATCCCAGCCCCGCAGTGTCTTAACATTGTTAAAACACTGCGGGGCTGGGATTCAGGGCCTGGCGCAGCACATATGTTCGCCTCTCACACTCGGGTCCTTACACCCGCTTCAGACTGTGCGGCGTCATCTGATCCCTTATCGCATGCCACGGCCATGAAGCCGCACAGTCCGCAGAAGGCGGAAGGAGATGAGGGACAGGCGAACTGATGCACTGATCATGCCCGTCAATCACACCCTCGCAGTCCCAATAAATAAGACAACGAGGGGCGTTGTGTGGGTCAGGGCGCCCGCAGAGGCGCAGGCAGCCAAACAATGATGCCAGAAGACGGGCAGCGCTACCAAGGGGGTTGCAGCGTGTCATTACAAAGGAAAGTCACACCACCGGGACGGTTAAATGGTCACACAGAGGACACATTTTAGACGTGTTTTCAGTTCCACATGTGCGAGGAGAATACGTTTATGAGCCACCTTGCACACATGCAGCATTACCGCTGTACAAGGTGGCCTTTAAAACGTACAAACGCCTGGGGGAGGGGGGACAGGTTCCCTTCAATTTCAGTTCTTGTGTCTGCGTGGCTTTTGCAGGACACGATGCCGGCTGCACAGCAGGGGAACAGCTGGCGGTGCTGAACCCCACTGACACATTGGCTGGTGTTTTTCTCTGTGCAGCTAGCAGTACCGGGCCCCAACTGGCGGTGTTGGAGCCCGGGGTCAGCAGGAGGAGGAGATGGAGCAGAGTGTAGGCCGAAGCCTGCACTGGCGGCAGCTTTTGGGTCTGTTGTGCCTGCGTGGCAGTTGCAGGACACGTTGCCGGCTGCACAGCAGGGGAACAGCTGGCGGTGCTGAACCCCACTGACACATTGGCTGGTGTTTTTCTCTGTGCAGCTAGCAGTACCGGGCCCCAACTGGCGGTGTTGGAGCCCAGGGCTCTGCAGGGGGAGCAGAGTGTAGGCCGAAGCCTAATTGAACCAATTTCAAAGGTAACCTTTAACCCCCCCCTCAGGGGTTACAAAGTAGAAGAGCCACAGCTTATGCAGCAGTAGTGCTGCACAAGTCAAAGGTTGCTCTTTTAATTTCGCTCCTTGCACACGCTGAATGAAACACGTATAACATTTAGCCCTTTAAACAGTCAAACTGTGTTGGAGGCGCGAGTTCCCTTTGTAATGAGACGCAGCACAGATGTCAAGAATCCCACCTTGGTGCTGGGTGCAGCCTCCTGAGCGTTGTTATTTGCTGTACAGGAGTCTGCGCTGTCGTGTTATCCCCTGGCCTAGCGCTGTTAGCGCTGCCCATGTTCTGGCATGATTTAATGTCGGCCGGTGTGGTTCGCGATGACCAAGAATCCCAGCCCCGCAGTGTCTTAACATTGTTAAAACACTGCGGGGCTGGGATTCAGGGCCTGGCGCAGCACATATGTTCGCCTCTCACACTCGGGTCCTTACACCCGCTTCAGACTGTGCGGCGTCATCTGATCCCTTATCGCATGCCACGGCCATGAAGCCGCACAGTCCGCAGAAGGCGGAAGGAGATGAGGGACAGGCGAACTGATGCACTGATCATGCCCGTCAATCACACCCTCGCAGTCCCAATAAATAAGACAACGAGGGGCGTTGTGTGGGTCAGGGCGCCCGCAGAGGCGCAGGCAGCCAAACAATGATGCCAGAAGACGGGCAGCGCTACCAAGGGGGTTGCAGCGTGTCATTACAAAGGAAAGTCACACCACCGGGACGGTTAAATGGTCACACAGAGGACACATTTTAGACGTGTTTTCAGTTCCACATGTGCGAGGAGAATACGTTTATGAGCCACCTTGCACACATGCAGCATTACCGCTGTACAAGGTGGCCTTTAAAACGTACAAACGCCTGGGGGAGGGGGGACAGGTTCCCTTCAATTTCAGTTCTTGTGTCTGCGTGGCTTTTGCAGGACACGATGCCGGCTGCACAGCAGGGGAACAGCTGGCGGTGCTGAACCCCACTGACACATTGGCTGGTGTTTTTCTCTGTGCAGCTAGCAGTACCGGGCCCCAACTGGCGGTGTTGGAGCCCGGGGTCAGCAGGAGGAGGAGATGGAGCAGAGTGTAGGCCGAAGCCTGCACTGGCGGCAGCTTTTGGGTCTGTTGTGCCTGCGTGGCAGTTGCAGGACACGTTGCCGGCTGCACAGCAGGGGAACAGCTGGCGGTGCTGAACCCCACTGACACATTGGCTGGTGTTTTTCTCTGTGCAGCTAGCAGTACCGGGCCCTAACTGGCGGTGTTGGAGCCCAGGGTCAGCAGGAGGAGGAGAGGGAGCAGAGTGTAGGCCGAAGCCTGCACTGGAGCAAGTTGAAAGGGAAACTTTAACCCCCCCCCCAGGCGTTTGTAGCTGAAAGAGCCATCGTGTACAGCACTAATGCTGGAAAAGGTAAACTTAGGTCTTTTAATTATGGTCCTTGCACATGCTGAACCTAACACTTATGAAAAGTGTCCCCTCCTACCGTGATACCGTCCGGTAGGTGGAACTTTCCTTTGTGATGTGACGCAGCACAGCTGTCATTCTTACCCCCTTGGCGCCGTGCGCCGCCTCCTCAGCGTTGTTTGAATCAGTCCCGGAGCCTGCGCTGTTAGGTTAGCCCTTGGCCATGCACACATTTTGCGCTGCCCGTCTTCTGACATCATTTGGTGTCAGGCTGGCTGCGCCTGTGCGGCCGCGCTGGCCGAGAGCCCGCCTCGTACTGTCTTCTGATTTCATCCCACTGGGGGCCTGAGATCCGTGGCCATGCGCAGTGCATATCCTCGCCTCTCACTCCCCTCCCTACGGCTTCTTCAGACTGTGCGGTGTCACGGCCGTGGCAAGCTATTAGGGACCAGCTGACACCGAACAGTCTGAAGAAGCCATAGGGAGATGAGTGAGAGGTGGAGGTTCAGATATGCACTGCGCATGTCCATGGATCTCAGGCCCCCAGTGGGATGAAATCAGAAGACAGTACGAGGCGGGATCTCGGGCCAGCGCGGCCGCACAGGCGCAGCCAGCCTGACACCAAATGATGTCAGAAGACGGGCAGCGCAAAATGTGTGCATGGCCAAGGGCTAACCTAACAGCGCAGGCTCCGGGACTGATTCAAACAACGCTGAGGAGGCGGCGCACGGCGCCAAGGGGGTAAGAATGACGGCTGTGCTGCGTCACATCACAAAGGAAAGTTCCACCAACCGTACGGTATCACGGTATAAGGGGGCACTTTTCATAAGTGTTAGGATCAGCATGTGCAAGGAGCACCACGAAAAGAGGCACTTTTTCCCTTTGCATCATTACTGCTGCACAAGGTGGCTCCTTCAGTAACAAACGCCTGGGGGGGGGGCAGGTTCCCTTAAATTTAACTTGTTGTGCCTGCGTGGCGGTCGCAGTACACGTTGCCGGCTGCACAGCAGGGGAACAGCTGGCGGTGCTGAACCCCACTAACACATTGGCGAGGTGTTTGGCTCTGTGCGGACAGCACTTCTGGACGGCAACTGGCGGTGTTGGAGCCCAGGGACAGGTGGAGGAGGAGGAGGTTGGAGGAGGTTGGAGGAGGTAGGAGGGATTGCCACACACACAGCAGGGGAACAGCTGACGTTACTGAACCCCAATAACAGAGGAGGGACTGTCGGGACTGTGCGTACAGCACTTCTGGACGGCAACTGGCGGTGTTGGAGCCCAGGGACAGGTGGAGGAGGAGGAGGTTGGAGGAGGTTGGAGGAGGTAGGAGGGATTGCCACACACACAGCAGGGGAACAGCTGACGTTACTGAACCCCAATAACAGAGGAGGGACTGTCGGGACTGTGCGTACAGCACTTCTGGACGGCAACTGGCGGTGTTGGAGCCCAGGGACAGGTGGAGGAGGAGGAGGTTGGAGGAGGTTGGAGGAGGTAGGAGGGATTGCCACACACACAGCAGGGGAACAGCTGACGTTACTGAACCCCAATAACAGAGGAGGGACTGTCGGGACTGTGCGTACAGCACTTCTGGACGGCAACTGGCGGTGTTGGAGCCCAGGGACAGGTGGAGGAGGAGGAGGTTGGAGGAGGTTGGAGGAGGTAGGAGGGATTGCCACACACACAGCAGGGGAACAGCTGACGTTACTGAACCCCAATAACAGAGGAGGGTGTTATGGTTACCCCAATGACCAGGGGAATAAAAATACAAAACGGACTAGCTCTCGGGTGATGGAAACTAAGGTCGACCGTGACCTGAACCTGACCCAACACTTACAGTAGCCGGGGGATGTACCTACGATGCCCTAGACACCACGCGCCAGCCGGAGATCTAACTACCCCTATAAGAGGAATATACAGGCCTGCCTTACCTCCAGTGAGGAACCCCAAAAGATGATAGTAGGCCCCCACAGATATTGACGGTGAGTTCAGAGGAAATGACATACGTAGGATGAACAGCAGATTTAGCACAGTGAGGTCCGCTTACTAGATAGCAGAAGGACAGGAAAGTGTTACTTCACGGTCGACCTAAAAATCACTATTCAAAAACACCATCCAGAAATTACTTTAAACTCCAGTGACAACTCATGCCACTGGAGTAGTAATTTTCTGTCCACAAGAGCTTCCAGCACTGAAGAGTCACATTGCAGATAGCTGGACAAAAATAGCAAAAAACAAGAAACAAAATTCAACTTAGCTGAACTGGAACTTGAGGCAGGTGAATGCAACAGAATGCTACTAGCACATTGATGGCCGGCATGTGACTAACAGCCAAGCAGCCTTAAATAGGAAACTCCCCTAGAGGGTGGCGACAGGTAATCAGAGATGGAGGAAGGCACATAAGAGACACTACCATAACAGACCACCGGGGGAGCCCACAAACCGAATTCACAACAGTACCCCCCCCTTAAGGAGGGGGCACCGAACCCTCACCAGAACCACCAGGGCGACCTGGATGAGCACTATGAAATGCACGAACCAAATCGGGAGCATGAACATCGGATGCTGTCACCCAAGAATTATCCTCCTGGCCATAACCTTTCCACTTAACCAGATACTGAAGTTTCCGTCTGGAAACACGGGAGTCCAAGATCTTTTCCACCACATACTCCAATTCACCCTCAACCAACACAGGAGCAGGTGGATCAGCAGAAGGAACAACCGGTACCTCATACCTCCGCAATAATGACCGATGGAAAACATTATGGATATTAAAAGATGCTGGGAGGTCCAAACGAAAGGAGACAGGATTAAGAACCTCCAGAATCCTATAAGGGCCGATAAACCGAGGCTTAAACTTAGGAGACGAGACCTTCATAGGAACAAATCGAGAAGACAGCCACACCAGGTCCCCAACACAAAGACGAGGACCAATACGCCGATGACGATTAGTGAACTGTTGAGTCTTCTCCTGGGACAACTTCAAATTGTCCACAACCTGTCCCCAAATCTGATGCATCCTATCAACCACAGCATCCACTCCAGGGCAATCCGAAGACTCCAATTGACCGGACGAAAACCGAGGGTGAAACCCTGAATTACAAAAAAATGGAGAAACCAAAGTGGCAGAACTAGCCCGATTGTTAAGGGCAAACTCTGCCAATGGCAAAAAGTCAAGCCAATCATCCTGATCAGCGGACACAAAACACCTCAAGTAAGTCTCCAAGGTCTGATTAGTACGCTCAGTCTGGCCATTAGTCTGAGGATGGAATGCAGACGAAAAAGACAAATCGATACCCATCCTGGCACAGAACGTCCGCCAAAATCTAGACACAAACTGAGTACCCCTGTCAGACACTATATTCTCAGGAATACCATGCAAACGCACCACATTCTGAAAAAATAGGGGAACCAACTCAGAGGAGGAGGGCAATTTGGGTAAAGGTACCAAATGAACCATCTTGGAAAAACGGTCACAAATCACCCAGATGACAGACATCCTACGAGAAACCGGAAGGTCAGAAATAAAGTCCATAGAGATGTGCGTCCAAGGTCTCTTAGGAATAGGCAAGGGCAACAACAACCCACTGGCCCTAGAACAGCAGGGCTTGGCCCGAGCACAAACATCACAAGACTGCACAAACATGCGCACATCTCGAGACAAAGAAGGCCACCAGAAGGACCTAGACACCAAATCCCTGGTGCCAAAAATTCCAGGATGACCTGTCAACGCGGAAGAATGAACCTCCGAGATAACTCTACTGGTCCAATCATCAGGGACAAACAGTCTACCAGGCGGACAGCGATCAGGCCTATCCACCTGAAACTCCTGCAAAGAACGCCGCAGGTCTGGGGAGACAGCTGACAATATCACCCCATCCTTCAGGATGCCGGTAGGTTCGGAATCACCAGGCGAGTCAGGCTCAAAACTCCTAGAGAGGGCATCCGCCTTCACATTCTTGGACCCAGGCAGATATGACACCACAAAGTTAAATCGGGAGAAAAACAACGACCAGCGCGCCTGTCTAGGATTCAGACGCCTGGCCGACTCAAGATAAATTAGATTCTTGTGGTCAGTGAGGACCACCACCTGGTGTCTAGCACCCTCAAGCCAATGACGCCACTCCTCAAACGCCCACTTCATGGCCAGAAGTTCCCGATTTCCCACATCATAATTTCGCTCAGCGGGCGAAAACTTTCGGGAGAAAAACGCACATGGTCTCATTACTGAGCAGTCAGGATCTTTCTGCGACAAAACTGCACCTGCTCCGATCTCCGAAGCATCCACCTCAACCTGGAACGGAAGTAACACATCAGGTTGGCGCAACACAGGAGCGGAAGAAAAGCGGCGCTTAAGCTCTTGAAAGGCCTCCACAGCCGCAGAGGACCAATTAGCAACATCAGCACCCTTTTTGGTCAAATCAGTCAAAGGTTTAGCAATGGCAGAAAAACCCGCTATAAATCGGCGATAGAAATTAGCAAAACCCAAGAACTTTTGCAGACTCTTCAAAGAAGTAGGTTGCATCCAATCACAAATAGCCTGGACCTTGACAGGGTCCATCTCCATAGATGAAGGGGAAAAAATATATCCCAAAAAGGAAATTCTCTGAACTCCAAAACTACACTTTGAGCCCTTTACAAAAAGAGAATTAGCTCGCAAAACCTGAAAAACTCTCCTGACCTGTTGAACGTGAGATTCCCAGTCCTCCGAAAAAACAAGAATATCATCCAAATACACAATCATAAACTTATCCAGATATTCACGGAAAATATCGTGCATAAAGGACTGAAAAACGGAAGGGGCATTTGCGAGACCGAAAGGCATTACCAAATACTCAAAATGGCCTTCAGGCGTATTAAATGCGGTCTTCCACTCATCCCCCTGCTTAATCCGCACCAAATTATACGCACCACGTAGATCGATCTTAGTGAACCACTTAGCCCCCTTTATACGAGCAAACAGATCAGTCAGTAAAGGTAACGGGTACTGGTATTTAACTGTAATCTTATTCAAAAGTCGATAGTCGATACAAGGTCTCAATGAACCATCCTTTTTACCTACAAAGAAAAATCCTGCCCCTAGTGGAGACAACGAGGGGCGAATATGACCCTTTTCCAAGGATTCTCTGATATACTCCCGCATAGCAGTATGTTCAGGTACAGACAAATTAAACAAGCGACCCTTAGGAAACTTACTACCGGGGATCAATTCAATAGCGCAGTCACACTCTCTGTGGGGAGGGAGAGAATCAACTTTAGGCTCTTGAAAGACATCATAAAAATCTGACAGAAATGCTGGGATCTCAGAGGGAGTAGATGAAGAAATAGGAACCAAAGGTGCATCCCCATGAATACCCCGACATCCCCAGCTCAACACAGACATAGATTTCCAGTCCAAGACGGGATTATGAATCTGTAACCATGGTAATCCAAGCACTAAGACATCATGTAGGTTATATAATACAAGGAAACGAATAATCTCCTGATGGTCTGGGGTAAGACGCATAGTCACTTGTGTCCAATATTGTGGTTTATTGCTAGCCAAAGGTGTAGAATCAATACCCTTCAGGGGAATAGAAACTTCCAACGGCTCCAAATCAAACCCACAACGCTTGGCAAAGGACCAATCCATGAGACTCAGAGCGGCGCCAGAATCCACATAAGCATTCACAGTCACAGATGATAAGGTACAAATCAATGTCACGGACAAAAGAAATTTTGACTGCAAGGTACCTGTAGAAAAAGATTTATCAACCTTTTTATCAACCTTATTTATACGTTTAGAGCATGCTGATATAACATGAGCTGGATCTCCACAGTAGAAGCACAATCCATTTTTGCGCCTGTAATTTTGACGTTCGCCTCTAGACAAAACACGATCGCATTGCATATGCTCTAATGCCTTTTCAGAGGTCACCGCCAAATGGTGCACAGGTCTTTGCTCAGAAGACACCGCCATATGTTGCACAGGTTTTTGCTCAGAAGATACCGCCATATGGTGCACAGATCTTTCCTCAGAAGACCCCGCCATATGGTGCACAGATTTGCGCTCCCGCAAACGCCGATCAATCTGGATAGCCAATTTCATGGCATCATTCAGACCTGTAGGCACAGGGAACCCCACCATGACATCCTTCACGGCATCAGAGAGACCTTCTCTGAAATTAGCTGCTAAAGCGCACTCATTCCATTTAGTAAGCACCGACCATTTACGGAATTTCTGGCAGTATATCTCAGCTTCATCTTGCCCTTGGGAAAGAGCTATCAAGGCTTTCTCAGCCAAAATCTCCAAATTAGGTTCCTCATAAAGCAACCCCAAAGCCTGAAAAAACGCATCTACATTCAACAACGCAGGATCCCCTGGCGATAATGCAAATGCCCAACTTTGTGGGTCGCCGCGCAGTAGAGAGATAACAATTTTAACTTGTTGAGTCTGATCACCAGCAGAGTGAGATCTCAGAGACAAAAACAATTTGCAATTTTCTCTGAAACTCAAAAACCGGGATCTGTCTCCGGTAAAGTATTCAGGCAGAGGAATCTTAGGTTCAGACATTGGAGCACGTATAACAAAATCTTGTAGGTTCTGTACTTTTGTCGCAAGGTTATTCAAACCTGCAACTAAACTCTGTGGATCCATGTTTCAGATGGGTGTAACCCAAGCATTCAGAGGTTAAGAGGAGAGGAGGAAAAAAAAGGCTGAAGACTGCAGTTTAAGCAAGGAATACAAATGATCAAACTAAGGTGCACTTTCAAACACAGAAAAAAAAAACCTTTTCTCCTCCTTCCTGCTTTAGTGCATATTTTAACACATAGATTTTTTACAGGCCGGCCAAACTGTTATGGTTACCCCAATGACCAGGGGAATAAAAATACAAAACGGACTAGCTCTCGGGTGATGGAAACTAAGGTCGACCGTGACCTGAACCTGACCCAACACTTACAGTAGCCGGGGGATGTACCTACGATGCCCTAGACACCACGCGCCAGCCGGAGATCTAACTACCCCTATAAGAGGAATATACAGGCCTGCCTTACCTCCAGTGAGGAACCCCAAAAGATGATAGTAGGCCCCCACAGATATTGACGGTGAGTTCAGAGGAAATGACATACGTAGGATGAACAGCAGATTTAGCACAGTGAGGTCCGCTTACTAGATAGCAGAAGGACAGGAAAGTGTTACTTCACGGTCGACCTAAAAATCACTATTCAAAAACACCATCCAGAAATTACTTTAAACTCCAGTGACAACTCATGCCACTGGAGTAGTAATTTTCTGTCCACAAGAGCTTCCAGCACTGAAGAGTCACATTGCAGATAGCTGGACAAAAATAGCAAAAAACAAGAAACAAAATTCAACTTAGCTGAACTGGAACTTGAGGCAGGTGAATGCAACAGAATGCTACTAGCACATTGATGGCCGGCATGTGACTAACAGCCAAGCAGCCTTAAATAGGAAACTCCCCTAGAGGGTGGCGACAGGTAATCAGAGATGGAGGAAGGCACATAAGAGACACTACCATAACAGACCACCGGGGGAGCCCACAAACCGAATTCACAACAGGAGGGACTGTCGGGACTGTGCGTACAGCACTTCTGGACGGCAACTGGCGGTGTTGGAGCCCAGGGACAGGTGGAGGAGGAGGAGGTTGGAGGAGGTTGGAGGAGGTAGGAGGGATTGCCACACACACAGCAGGGGAACAGCTGACGTTACTGAACCCCAATAACAGAGGAGGGACTGTCGGGACTGTGCGTACAGCACTTCTGGACGGCAACTGGCGGTGTTGGAGCCCAGGGACAGGTGGAGGAGGAGGAGGTTGGAGGAGGTTGGAGGAGGTAGGAGGGATTGCCACACACACAGCAGGGGAACAGCTGACGTTACTGAACCCCAATAACAGAGGAGGGACTGTCGGGACTGTGCGTACAGCACTTCTGGACGGCAACTGGCGGTGTTGGAGCCCAGGGACAGGTGGAGGAGGAGGAGGTTGGAGGAGGTAGGAGGAGGTAGGAGGGATTGCCACACACACAGCAGGGGAACAGCTGACGTTACTGAACCCCAATAACAGAGGAGGGACTGTCGGGACTGTGCGTACAGCACTTCTGGACGGCAACTGGCGGTGTTGGAGCCCAGGGACAGGTGGAGGAGGAGGAGGTTGGAGGAGGTTGGAGGAGGTAGGAGGGATTGCCACACACACAGCAGGGGAACAGCTGACATTACTGAACCCCAATAACAGAGGAGGGACTGTCGGGACTGTGCGTACAGCACTTCTGGACGGCAACTGGCGGTGTTGGAGCCCAGGGACAGGTGGAGGAGGAGGAGGTTGGAGGAGGTTGGAGGAGGTAGGAGGGATTGCCACACACACAGCAGGGGAACAGCTGACGTTACTGAACCCCAATAACAGAGGAGGGACTGTCGGGACTGTGCGTACAGCACTTCTGGACGGCAACTGGCGGTGTTGGAGCCCAGGGACAGGTGGAGGAGGAGGAGGTTGGAGGAGGTTGGAGGAGGTAGGAGGGATTGCCACACACACAGCAGGGGAACAGCTGACGTTACTGAACCCCAATAACAGAGGAGGGACTGTCGGGACTGTGCGTACAGCACTTCTGGACGGCAACTGGCGGTGTTGGAGCCCAGGGACAGGTGGAGGAGGAGGAGGTTGGAGGAGGTTGGAGGAGGTAGGAGGGATTGCCACACACACAGCAGGGGAACAGCTGACGTTACTGAACCCCAATAACAGAGGAGGGACTGTCGGGACTGTGCGTACAGCACTTCTGGACGGCAACTGGCGGTGTTGGAGCCCAGGGACAGGTGGAGGAGGAGGAGGTTGGAGGAGGTAGGAGGGATTGCCACACACACAGCAGGGGAACAGCTGACGTTACTGAACCCCAATAACAGAGGAGGGACTGTCGGGACTGTGCGTACAGCACTTCTGGACGGCAACTGGCGGTGTTGGAGCCCAGGGACAGGTGGAGGAGGAGGAGGTTGGAGGAGGTAGGAGGGATTGCCACACACACAGCAGGGGAACAGCTGACGTTACTGAACCCCAATAACAGAGGAGGGACTGTCGGGACTGTGCGTACAGCACTTCTGGACGGCAACTGGCGGTGTTGGAGCCCAGGGACAGGTGGAGGAGGAGGAGGTTGGAGGAGGTTGGAGGAGGTAGGAGGGATTGCCACACACACAGCAGGGGAACAGCTGACGTTACTGAACCCCAATAACAGAGGAGGGACTGTCGGGACTGTGCGTACAGCACTTCTGGACGGCAACTGGCGGTGTTGGAGCCCAGGGACAGGTGGAGGAGGAGGAGGTTGGAGGAGGTTGGAGGAGGTAGGAGGGATTGCCACACACACAGCAGGGGAACAGCTGACGTTACTGAACCCCAATAACAGAGGAGGGACTGTCGGGACTGTGCGTACAGCACTTCTGGACGGCAACTGGCGGTGTTGGAGCCCAGGGACAGGTGGAGGAGGAGGAGGTTGGAGGAGGTTGGAGGAGGTAGGAGGGATTGCCACACACACAGCAGGGGAACAGCTGACGTTACTGAACCCCAATAACAGAGGAGGGACTGTCGGGACTGTGCGTACAGCACTTCTGGACGGCAACTGGCGGTGTTGGAGCCCAGGGACAGGTGGAGGAGGAGGAGGTTGGAGGAGGTTGGAGGAGGTAGGAGGGATTGCCACACACACAGCAGGGGAACAGCTGACGTTACTGAACCCCAATAACAGAGGAGGGACTGTCGGGACTGTGCGTACAGCACTTCTGGACGGCAACTGGCGGTGTTGGAGCCCAGGGACAGGTGGAGGAGGAGGAGGTTGGAGGAGGTTGGAGGAGGTAGGAGGGATTGCCACACACACAGCAGGGGAACAGCTGACGTTACTGAACCCCAATAACAGAGGAGGGACTGTCGGGACTGTGCGTACAGCACTTCTGGACGGCAACTGGCGGTGTTGGAGCCCAGGGACAGGTGGAGGAGGAGGAGGTTGGAGGAGGTAGGAGGGATTGCCACACACACAGCAGGGGAACAGCTGACGTTACTGAACCCCAATAACAGAGGAGGGACTGTCGGGACTGTGCGTACAGCACTTCTGGACGGCAACTGGCGGTGTTGGAGCCCAGGGACAGGTGAAGGAGGAGGAGGTTGGAGGAGGTTGGAGGAGGTAGGAGGGATTGCCACACACACAGCAGGGGAACAGCTGACGTTACTGAACCCCAATAACAGAGGAGGGACTGTCGGGACTGTGCGTTCAGCACTTCTGGATGGCAACTGGCGGTGTTGGAGCCCAGGGACAGGTGGAGGAGGAGGTTGGAGGAGGTTGGAGGAGGTAGGAGGGATTGCCACACACACAGCAGGGGAACAGCTGACGTTACTGAACCCCAATAACAGAGGAGGGACTGTCGGGACTGTGCGTACAGCACTTCTGGACGGCAACTGGCGGTGTTGGAGCCCAGGGACAGGTGGAGGAGGAGGAGGTTGGAGGAGGTAGGAGGGATTGCCACACACACAGCAGGGGAACAGCTGACGTTACTGAACCCCAATAACAGAGGAGGGACTGTCGGGACTGTGCGTACAGCACTTCTGGACGGCAACTGGCGGTGTTGGAGCCCAGGGACAGGTGGAGGAGGAGGAGGTTGGAGGAGGTTGGAGGAGGTAGGAGGGATTGCCACACACACAGCAGGGGAACAGCTGACGTTACTGAACCCCAATAACAGAGGAGGGACTGTCGGGACTGTGCGTACAGCACTTCTGGACGGCAACTGGCGGTGTTGGAGCCCAGGGACAGGTGGAGGAGGAGGAGGTTGGAGGAGGTTGGAGGAGGTAGGAGGGATTGCCACACACACAGCAGGGGAACAGCTGACGTTACTGAACCCCAATAACAGAGGAGGGACTGTCGGGACTGTGCGTACAGCACTTCTGGACGGCAACTGGCGGTGTTGGAGCCCAGGGACAGGTGGAGGAGGAGGAGGTTGGAGGAGGTTGGAGGAGGTAGGAGGGATTGCCACACACACAGCAGGGGAACAGCTGACGTTACTGAACCCCAATAACAGAGGAGGGACTGTCGGGACTGTGCGTACAGCACTTCTGGACGGCAACTGGCGGTGTTGGAGCCCAGGGACAGGTGGAGGAGGAGGAGGTTGGAGGAGGTTGGAGGAGGTAGGAGGGATTGCCACACACACAGCAGGGGAACAGCTGACGTTACTGAACCCCAATAACAGAGGAGGGACTGTCGGGACTGTGCGTACAGCACTTCTGGACGGCAACTGGCGGTGTTGGAGCCCAGGGACAGGTGGAGGAGGAGGAGGTTGGAGGAGGAGGTAGGAGGGATTGCCACACACACAGCAAGGGAACAGCTGACGTTACTGAACCCCAATAACAGAGGAGGGACTGTCGGGACTGTGCGTACAGCACTTCTGGATGGCAACTGGCGGTGTTGGAGCCCAGGGACAGGTGGAGGAGGAGGAGGTTGGAGGAGGTTGGAGGAGGTAGGAGGGATTGCCACACACACAGCAGGGGAACAGCTGACGTTACTGAACCCCAATAACAGAGGAGCGACTGTTGACTGTGCGTACAGCACTTCTGGACGGCAACTGGCTGTGTTGGAGCCCAGGGACAGGTGGAAAAGCAGAGGAACACAATGTAGGCCGAAGCCTGAGAAAGTCGAAAGGGAACCTTTAACCCCCCCCCCCAAGGTGTTTGTAGCTGAAAGAGCCAGCTTGTGCAGCACAAAAGATGCAAAAGGAAAAGGTGGCTCTTTTCATCATGCTCCTTGCAAACACAGAACTAAACACTTATAAAATGTGTCCCCTGCAACCGTAAAACCGTCCTGGAGGTGGGACTTTCCTTCGTAATGTGACACAGCACAGCCGTCATTCCTACCCCCCTGGCGCCGCGCACCGGCTCCTCAGCGTTGTTTGATTCCGTCCCGGAGCCTGCGCTGTCATGTTATCCCATGGCCAGGCACACTTAGCGCTGCCCGTCTTCTGGCATCATTTGGTGTCAGGATGGCTGCGCCTGTGCGGCCGCGCTGGTCGAGAGCCCGCCTCGCAGTGTCTTCTGATTTAATCCCACTGGGGGCCTGGGATCCATGGACATGCGCAGTGCATATCCTTGCCTCTCACTCCCCTCCCTACGGCTTCTTAAGACTGTGCGGTGTCATGGCCGTGGCATGCTATTAGGGACCAGCTGACACCGAACAGTCTGAAGAAGCCATAGGGAGATGAGTGAGAGGTGGAGGTTCAGATATGCACTGCGCATGTCCATGGATCCCAGGCCCCCAGTGGGATTAAATCAGAAGACACTGCGAGGCGGACTCTCTGCCAGCGCGGCCGCACAGGCGCAGCCATCCTGACACCAAATGATGCCAGAAGACGGGCAGCGCTAAGTGTGCCTGGCCACGGGATAACATAACAGCGCAGGCTCCGGGACGGAATCAAACAACGCTGAGGAGCCGGTGCGCGGCGCCGGGGGGGTAGGAATGACGGCTGTGCTGCATCACATTACGAAGGAAAGTCCCACCTCCGGGACGGTGTTACGGTATCAGTGGACACATTTTATAAGTGTTAAGTTCTGCGTGTGCAAGGTGCTAAACAAAAATAGCTACCTTTTCCTTGTGCAGCATTACTGCTGCACAAGGAGGCTCTTTCAGTAACAAACGCCTTGGGGGGGGGACAGATTCCCTTACATTTCAGTTGTTGTGTCAGCGTGGCGGTCGCATGACACATTGCCGGCTACACAGCTGGGGATCAGCTGACGTTACTGAAACCCAATAACACTGGGTCGTATGTTTTGACTGTGCAGACGGCACTTCTGAGCCTCAACTGGCGGTGTTGGAGCCCAGGAATTTAAATTCAGGTGGTAGAAAGATGAACACAACAGGAGACCTGGATAACGTATACAGTGACCTAATTATTTAATCAGGAGGAGGAGTGGCAAATTCCTGCGAGATCCAGGCCTTGTTCATTTTCAGGAAAGTAAGCCGGTCAACGTTATCGGAGGATAGTCGCATGCGACGGTCAGTTAGTACACCACCTGCAGCACTAAAGACACGTTCCGATAATACACTGGCCGCAGGGCAAGACAGCACCTCCAATGCATACTGGCTTAGCTCTGGCCATGTATCCAGCTTTGAGACCCAAAACTTGAAAGGGGAAGAGCCGTCTGGGAGTACAGCAAGAGGGCAAGACATGTAGTCTGTCACCATCTGACGGAACCGTTGCCTCCTGCTGACTGGAGCCGTCTGTGATGGTGTAGACTTTTGTGGGGGGCACAGAAAACTGTGCCACAGTTGGGCCATACTGGTCTTGCCTTGGGCAGAGGCACTGCTTCTGCTCCCTCTTTGTGCAGAGCCTCCACCACTGCCTGGACGCACTGAGCTGCTTTGGAATGCACTAGCAGCACTTCTCTCAGTTGGAATGGAGAAGATGATGGAATTGACCAGTGTGTCTTGGTACTCCCGCATTTTTCGCTCCCGGTTCAACGGTGTGATGAGGCTTTCTACGTTGTCCCGGTAGCGAGGATCGAGGAGGGTGAACACCCAATAATCAGACATGTTGAGAATGTGGGCGATGCGGTGGTCGTTTCTCAGGCACTGCAGCATGTAATCCACCATGTGCTGCAGACTGCCAACTGTCCAAGAAACGCTGTCCCCTGCTGGAGGCGTGATCTCTGCCCGCTCGTCATCACCCCACCCTCGCTGTACACACTGAGTACTGGACAATTGTGTAACTCCCTCCTCTGGACGGATATCTTCCTCCTCCATTGACTCCTCCTCATCCTCCTCACAAACTGTCCCCTGCCTACGCGTTTGTGAGGAACCACGTGGCGCTGACTGTCCAGAAGATGATGGAAATGGTGAATCCTCATCCTCCACCTCTTCCACAACATCATCCCTTAGCGCTTGCAGTGATTTTTCAAGCAGGCAGATAAGGGGGACAGTCATGCTGACTAGTGCATCATCTGCACTCGCCATCCGCGTGGAATAATCAAAGGGACGCAAAACCTGGCAGACGTCATTCATAGTGGCCCACTCTGTGGTTGTGAAGTCTGTACGGCGCTGACTGCGACTTTTTTGCGCCTGAAGCAGCTGGTACTCCATTACAGCTTGCTGCTGCTCACACAACCGCTCCAACATATGTAACGTGGAATTCCACCTGGTAGGTAGGTCACATATGATGCGATGTTCCGGCAGGCGGTGTCGGCGCTGCAGAGCCGCAATGCGCGCTTTTGCCGTGCTGGAACGCCGCAAGTGAGCACACTCTAGGCGGACCTTGTGCAGCAGTGCATCAAGATCCGGATAGTCCCTCAAAAAGCTCTGCACGACCAAATTGAGCACATGTGCCAGACATGGGATGTGAGTGAGGTTGCCGAGGCCCAGAGCTGCCACCAGATTTCGGCCATTATCACACACTACCATGCCTGGCTGGAGATTCGCTGGCACAAACCACACATCGCTCTCCTGCTTGATGGCATTCCAGAGCTCCTGCGCTGTGTGGCTACGATTCCCCAAAAAAATTAATTTCAACACGGCCTGTTGACGTTTGGCCACGGCTGTGCTCATGTCGGTCGTAACAGGTACACGTTCATCACGGGTCCATGTGGAGGTGGACTGTGACGGCTCCTGCAGCGATGATTCTGAGGAACTGGTGTAAGAGGAGGAGTCAATGCGTACAGAATGGATTCCTGCAATCCTTGGAGTGGGCAGGACACGTCCTGCGCCACTCGCACGGTCTGTACCCGGCTCAACGACATTAACCCAATGGGCAGTGAGGGAAAGGTATCGCCCCTGTCCATGTTGACTGGTCCACGCATCGGTGGTGAGGTGGACCTTGCTACTGACGGCGTTCAGTAGCGCGTGTTTTATGTGTCCCTCCACATGCTTGTGCAGGGCAGGGACGGCTTGCCTGCTGAAGTAAAAGCGGCTAGGCACATTGTACTGTGGGACTGCCAATGACATCAAGTCACGGAAGCTGTCAGTCTCCACCAGCCTGAATGACAGCATTTCCAGTGACAGAAGTTTGGCAATGCCTGCAGTCAGAGCCTGTGCTCGTGGGTGGTTTGACGAGAAAGGCCGCCTTTTCTCCCATGCCTGTACTACCGATGGCTGTAGACTGGGCTGGGAGTGTGTGGATGACTGGGAAAGTGGCGCTGCGGGTGGAATTACAGTGGGTCTCTGGACAACAGGGCCAGAGGTTCTTCCACGGCGATCCTGGGAGGAAGCCGAACCAGCTGCGTGTGAGCTAGAGGAAGAGGCAACACGAGCTGAAGAGGTGGTAGCTGCCGCTGTTGGTTGGCCTACCTCTTCAGTGTGTTTTTCTAACTCCGCCGGGTGCCTGTTGCGCACATGTTTCCACATGTTGGAGGTATTGAGGTTGCTGACATTTCGACCTCTTTTGACTTTTTGATGACACACGTTGCATCTGACATAGCAAATGTCATCTGCAACTGTGTCAAAAAAGGACCAGGCACTGCAAGTCTTGGGAGCACCCTTTTTGGCTTTTGGAAGAGACATGCTCCTAACGGGTGCCAAAGCGGAGGCTGCAGGATCCGCAGTCTTCCCCCTCCCTCTCCCTCTTTGGGCCGTACGGGGAATCTCTTCCTCAGAGCTGCTCCCACCACCTTCCTGTCCCTCACGCCAAGATGGGTCGAGGACCTCATCATCTACACTACCCTCTGCCCCCAACTGCTCCTCCTGGGTAGTCTCAGCAGCAGAGCACGCACCAGTAAGTGGCACCTGAGTGTCATCATCAGCTGATGCGGCCTGCGATGTGGTGACCGGAGCCACTGGCCCACCCGCCTCTTCAGAGGAAGACAGAAAAAGCTGTTGGGCATCACTGCACCCTGCCTCTTCTTCCATTTCTCCAATGCTGCTTGGCTGGCCCCCTGTTTCCAAGCCAAGAGATTCAGAGAACAGAAGTAGAGACGGCTCCTGTCCTGGGCTCTCTGTCTGCCTGGGCAATTTGGCAGGTGGTGAAGAGACAGATGGCTGCTCTCCAGTGCTCTGTGTCTGAGAGGATGTGGCACTAATGGAAGTTGATGCATTAGCTGCCATCCATCCGACAACAGCTTCAATTTGGTCTTCACACAGCAGCGGTGTACGGCGCTCTGACACAAAGCTGCGCATGAACGACTGTTGCCTGGTGAAAGTGGGTGCTGATGAGTCACCGGTGCCCGCAGCAGGCACAGAATCCCCACGTCCCCTCCCTGCTCCGCGCCCACGCCCACGCCCACGTGCCTTACTCACTGCCTTCTTCATCTTGGTTGACTGATAAAGATAAGCAGAAAAGTACTAACGGATTTGTGTGCTTATTCCTGAGCAACTCCTCCTAACAGGTATAAGAAACACTAATTTTCTAAAGTGTGGACTAGACTTTAATATGAGCTAATGTGGCCTACACAAATGTAAAGTGGTGTAACTGGTGTGTTTGGTGAACTTTATTATTTATTTCTTTTTGGGGGGCTGAACTGACAACAGATAGAGCTGCAGTCACACGGAGACCGTGCAGACAGACGTAAACGGCGCTGCAAGGCCCAAAAACCCTCCTCTATGTTATCCTATGTAGTGTTTTTCCACAAGTTAGCTGGAGACGGGTGGAAAGACACTAATAGGATTTTTTTAAATAAATTAGCAGCAACCTACACTACTTGAAAAAAAAAGAAAATTGATTTGGCGGTATGACGCAGTGAACAACCCTGAGCTGGAGACAACCAGGCTATGGCTGCTCACAGACTACAGGGCGAGCTGCAATCACACGGAGACCGTGCAGACAGCCGTAAACGGCGCTGCAAGGCCCAAAAACCCTCCTCTACTTTATCCTATGTAGTGTTTTTCCACAAATTAGCTGGAGACGGGTGGAAAGACACTAATAGGATTTTTTTAAATAAATTAGCAGCAGACTACACTACTTGAAAAAAAATTAAAATTGATTTGGCGGTATGACGCAGTGAACAACCCTGAGCTGGAGACAACCAGGCTACGGCTGCTCACAGACTACAGGGCGAGCTGCAGTCACACGGAGACCGTGCAGACAGCCGTAAACGGCGCTGCAAGGCCCAAAAACCCTCCTCTACTTTATCCTATGTAGTGTTTTTCCACAAATTAGCTGGAGACGGGTGGAAAGACACTAATAGGATTTTTTTAAATAAATTAGCAGCAGACTACACTACTTGAAAAAAAATTAAAATTGATTTGGCGGTATGACGCAGTGAACAACCCTGAGCTGGAGACAACCAGGCTACGGCTGCTCACAGACTACAGGGCGAGCTGCAGTCACACGGAGACCGTGCAGACAGCCGTAAACGGCGCTGCAAGGCCAAAAAACCCTCCTCTACTTTATCCTATGTAGTGTTTTTCCACAAATTAGCTGGAGACGGGTGGAAAGACACTAATAGGATTTTTTTGAATAAATTAGCAGCAGACTACACTACTTGGAAAAAAAAAAAAAAAAAAGAACAGTATGAGGCAATGAACCACCCTCCCTGAACTGAATACAACCAGCTATGGATGGCCTATGTGGCTGCACTCAGACTAGAGAGTGGGCTGCACTCACACACACACACACACAGACCTTGCAGATCGCTGTGAAAACAGCGCTACAAGGCAAAAGCAAGGTGAATAGTAGGTGAACACAGCGGTTGCTAAATTAGCCTTTGGAAAGCACAAAGAAGCAAATCGCTATCTCTAAACTGTCCCTCAGTCAGCAAACAGCGTCCTGTCACTAACTGAATTCACAGCAGAGTGATCGCAAAATGGCGCCAGCGACTTTTAAACTGCAGCATGACATCATTTCAGCAGCCAATCACAGCCTTGCCAGTACTTTCATGCCCTCCATGCTAAACAGGATGTGCCCACACTTGGAATCATTCTCATTGGCTGAATTTCTGCATTTTGAATCTTGGAACTTCCGATTCCGGTATCCGATACGCGGCAAGTATCGGAATCCCGGTATCGGAATTCCGATACCGCAAGTATCGGCCGATACCCGATACTTGCGGTATCGGAATGCTCAACACTAGTGTCAGCTGGTCCCTAATAGCATGCCACGGCTGTGACACCGCACAGTCTTAAGAAGCCGTAGGGAGGGGAGTGAGAGGCGAGGATATGCACTGCGCATGGCCATGGATCCCAGGCCCCCAGTGGGATTAAATCAGAAGACACTGCGAGGCGGGCTCTCGGCCAGCGCGGCCGCACAGGCGCAGCCAGCCTGACACCAAATGATGTCAGAAGATGGGCAGCGCTAAGTGTGCCTGGCCACGGGATAACATAACAGCGCAGGCTCCGGGACGGAATCAAACAACGCTGAGGAGCCGGGGCGCGGCGCCGGGGGGGTAGGAATGACGGCTGTGCTGCGTCATATTACGAAGGAAAGTCCCACCTCCGGGACGGTTTCACGGTTTCAGGGGACACATTTTATAAGTGTTTAGTTCTGTGTTTGCAAGGAGCGTGATGAAAAGAGCCACCTTTTCCTTTTGCATCTTTTGTGCTGCACAAGCTGGCTCTTTCAGCTACAAACGCCTTGGGGGGGGGGGTTAAAGGTTCCCTTTCGACTTTCTCAGGCTTCGGCCTACATTGTGTTCCTCTGCTTTTCCAACTGTCCCTGGGCTCCAACACCGCTAGTTGCCGTCCAGAAGTGCTGTACGCACAGTCAACAGTCGCTCCTCTGTTATTGGGGTTCAGTAACGTCAGCTGTTCCCCTGCTGTGTGTGTGGCAATCCCTCCTACCTCCTCCTACCTCCTCCTCCTCCACCTGTCCCTGGGCTCCAACACCGCCAGTTGCCGTCCAGAAGTGCTGTCCGCACAGTCCCAACAGTCGCTCCTCTGTTATTGGGGTTCAGTAACGTCAGCTGTTCCCCTGCTGTGTGTGTGGCAATCCCTCCTACCTCCTCCTCCTCCACCTGTCCCTGGGCTCCAACACCGCCAGTTGCCGTCCAGAAGTGCTGTCCGCACAGTCCCAACAGTCGCTCCTCTGTTATTGGGGTTCAGTAACGTCAGCTGTTCCCCTGCTGTGTGTGTGACAATCCCTCCTACCTCCTCCTACCTCCTCCTCCTCCACCTGTCCCTGGGCTCCAACACCGCCAGTTGCCGTCCAGAAGTGCTGTACGCGCAGTCAACAGTCCCTCCTCTGTTATTGGGGTTCAGTAACGTCAGCTGTTCCCCTGCTGTGTGTGTGGCAATCCCTCCTACCTCCTCCTCCTCCACCTGTCCCTGGGCTCCAACACCGCCAGTTGCCGTCCAGAAGTGCTGTACGCACAGTCAACAGTCGCTCCTCTGTTATTGGGGTTCAGTAACGTCAGCTGTTCCCCTGCTGTGTGTGTGGCAATCCCTCCTACCTCCTCCTACCTCCTCCTCCACCTGTCCCTGGGCTCCAACACCGCCAGTTGCCGTCCAGAAGTGCTGTCCGCACAGTCCCAACAGTCGCTCCTCTGTTATTGGGGTTCAGTAACGTCAGCTGTTCCCCTGCTGTGTGTGTGTCAATCCCTCCTACCTCCTCCTACCTCCTCCTCCTCCACCTGTCCCTGGGCTCCAACACCGCCAGTTGCCGTCCAGAAGTGCTGTCCGCACAGTCCCAACAGTCGCTCCTCTGTTATTGGGGTTCAGTAATGTCAGCTGTTCCCCTGCTGTGTGTGTGGCAATCCCTCCTACCTCCTCCTACCTCCTCCTCCTCCACCTGTCCCTGGGCTCCAACACCGCCAGTTGCCGTCCAGAAGTGCTGTACGCACAGTCAACAGTCCCTCCTCTGTTATTGGGGTTCAGTAACGTCAGCTGTTCCCCTGCTGTGTGTGTGGCAATCCCTCCTACCTCCTCCTCCTCCACCTGTCCCTGGGCTCCAACACCGCCAGTTGCCGTCCAGAAGTGCTGTACGCACAGTCAACAGTCGCTCCTCTGTTATTGGGGTTCAGTAACATCAGCTGTTCCCCTGCTGTGTGTGTGGCAATCCCTCCTACCTCCTCCTCCTCCACTTGTCCCTGGGCTCCAACACCGCCAGTTGCCGTCCAGAAGTGCTGTACGCACAGTCAACAGTCGCTCCTCTGTTATTGGGGTTCAGTAACGTCAGCTGTTCCCCTGCTGTGTGTGTGGCAATCCCTCCTACCTCCTCCTACCCCCTCCTCCTCCACCTGTCCCTGGGCTCCAACACCGCCAGTTGCCGTCCAGAAGTGCTGTCCGCACAGAGCCAAACACCTCGCCAATGTGTTAGTGGGGTTCAGCACCGCCAGCTGTTCCCCTGCTGTGCAGCCGGCAATGTGTACTGCGACCGCCACGCAGGCACAACAAGTTAAATTTAAGGGAACCTGTCCCCCCCCCCCAGGCGTTTGTTACTGAAGGAGCCACCTTGTGCAGCAGTAATGATGCAAAGGTAAAAAGTGCCTCTTTTCGTGGTGCTCCTTGCACATGCTGATCCTAACACTTATGAAAAGTGTCCCCTCCTACCATGATACCGTCCGGTAGGTGGAACTTTCCTTTGTGATGTGACGCAGCACAGCCGTCATTCTTACCCCCTTGGCGCCGTGCACCGCCTCCTCAGCGTTGTTTGAATCAGTCCCGGAGCCTGCGCTGTTAGGTTAGCCCTTGGCCATGCACACATTTTGCGCTGCCCGTCTTCTGACATCATTTGGTGTCAGGCTGGCTGCGCCTGTGCGGCCGCGCTGGCCGAGAGCCCGCCTCGTACTGTCTTCTGATTTAATCCCACTGGGGGCCTGAGATCCATGGACATGCGCAGTGCATATCTGAACCTCCACCTCTCACTCATCTCCCTACGGCTTCTTCAAACTGTGCGGTGTCAGCTGGTCCCTAATAGCATGCCACGGCCGTGACACCGCACAGTCAGAAGAAGCCGTAGGGAGATGAGTGAGAGGTGGAGGTTCAGATATGCACTGCGCATGTCCATGGATCTCAGGCCCCCAGTGGGATTAAATCAGAAGACAGTACGAGGCGGGCTCTCGGCCAGCGCGGCCGCACAGGCGCAGCCAGCCTGACACCAAATGATGTCAAAAGACGGGCAGCGCAAAATGTGTGCATGGCCAAGGGCTAACCTAACAGCGCAGGCTCCGGGACTGATTCAAACAACGCTGAGGAGGCGGCGCACGGCGCCAAGGGGGTAAGAGTGACGGCTGTGCTGCGTCACATCACAAAGGAAAGTTCCACCTACCGGATGGTATCACGGTAGGAGGGGACACTTTTTATAAGTGTTAGGTTCAGCATGTGCAAGGACCATAATTAAAAGAGCTAAGTTTACCTTTTCCAGCATTAGTGCTGTACACGATGGCTCTTTCAGCTACAAACGCCTGGGGGGGGGGGGTTAAAGTTTCCCTTTCAACTTGCTCCAGTGCAGGCTTCGGACTACACTCTGCTCCCTCTCCTCCTCCTGCTGACCCTGGGCTCTAACACCGCCAGTTGGGGCCCGGTACTGCTAGCTGCACAGAGCCAAACACCAGCCAATGTGTCAGTGGGGTTCAGCACCGCCAGCTGTTCCCCTGCTGTGCAGCCGGCAACGTGTCCTGCAACAGCCACGCAGGCACAACAGACCCAAAGCTGCCGCCAGTGCAGGCTTCGGCCTACACTCTGCTCCATCTCCTCCTCCTGCTGACCCCGGGCTCTAACACCGCCAGTTGGGGCCCGGTACTGCTAGCTGCACAGAGAAAAACACCAGCCAATGTGTCAGTGGGGTTCAGCACCGCCAGCTGTTCCCCTGCTGTGCAGCCGGCATCGTGTCCTGCAAAAGCCACGCAGACACAAGAACTGAAATTGAAGGGAACCTGTCCCCCCTCCCCCAGGCGTTTGTACGTTTTTAAGGCCACCTTGTACAGCGGTAATGCTGCATGCGTGCAAGGTGGCTCATAAACGTATTCTCCTCGCACATGTGGAACTGAAAACACGTCTAAAATGTGTCCTCTGCGTGACCATTTAACCGTCCCGGAGGTGTGACTTTCCTTTGTAATGACACGCTGCAACCCCCTTGGTAGCGCTGCCCGTCTTCTGGCATCATTGTTTGGCTGCCTGCGCCTCTGCGGCCGCCCTGACCCACACAACGCCCCTCGGTGTCTTATTTATTGGGACTGCGAGGGTGTGATTGATGGGCATGAACGGTGCATTTCTTCGCCTGTCCCTCATCTCCTTCCGCCTTCTTCGGACTGTGCGGCTTCATGGCCGTGGCATGCGATAAGGGATCAGCTGACGCCGCACAGTCTGCAGCGGGTGTAAGGACCCGAGTGCGAGAGGCGAACATATGTGCTGCGCCAGGCCATGAATCACAGCCCCGCAGTGTTTTAACAATGTTAAGACACCGCGGGGCTGGGATTCATGGTCATCGCGAACCGCAGCGGCCGACATTAAATGAGGTCAGAAGATGGGCAGCGCTAACAGCGCTAGGCCAGGGGATAACACGACAGCGCAGACTCCTGTACAGCAAATAACAACGCTCAGGAGGCTGCACCCAGCACCAAGGTGGGATTCTTGACATCTGTGCTGCGTCTCATTACAAAGGGAACTTGCGCCTCTAACACAGTTTGACTGTATAAAGGGCTAAATGTTATACGTGTTTCATTCAGCGTGTGCAAGGAGCAAAATTAAAAGAGCAACCTTTGACTTGTGCAGCACTACTGCTGCATAAGCTGTGGCTCTTCTACTTTGTAACCCCTGAGGGGGGGTTAAAGGTTACCTTTGAAATTGGTTCAAGTAGGCTTCGGCCTACACTCTGCTCCCCCTGCAGAGCCCGGGCTCCAACACCGCCAGTTGGGGCCCGGTACTGCTAGCTGCACAGAGCCAAACACCAGCCAATGTGTCAGTGGGGTTCAGCACCGCCAGCTGTTCCCCTGCTGTGCAGCCGGCAACGTGTCCTGCAACAGCCACGCAGGCACAACAGACCCAAAGCTGCCGCCAGTGCAGGCTTCGGCCTACACTCTGCTCCATCTCCTCCTCCTGCTGACCCCGGGCTCTAACACCGCCAGTTGGGGCCCGGTACTGCTAGCTGCACAGAGAAAAACACCAGCCAATGTGTCAGTGGGGTTCAGCACCGCCAGCTGTTCCCCTGCTGTGCAGCCGGCATCGTGTCCTGCAATAGCCACGCAGACACAAGAACTGAAATTGAAGGGAACCTGTCCCCCCTCCCCCAGGCGTTTGTACATTTTTAAGGCCACCTTGTACAGCGGTAATGCTGCATGTGTGCAAGGTGGCTCATAAACGTATTCTCCTCGCACATGTGGAACTGAAAACACGTCTAAAATGTGTCCTCTGCGTGACCATTTAACCGTCCCGGAGGTGTGACTTTCCTTTGTAATGACACGCTGCAACCCCCTTGGTAGCGCTGCCCGTCTTCTGGCATCATTGTTTGGCTGCCTGCGCCTCTGCGGCCGCCCTGACCCACACAACGCCCCTCGGTGTCTTATTTATTGGGACTGCGAGGGTGTGATTGATGGGCATGAACGGTGCATTTCTTCGCCTGTCCCTCATCTCCTTCCGCCTTCTTCGGACTGTGCGGCTTCATGGCCGTGGCATGCGATAAGGGATCAGCTGACGCCGCACAGTCTGCAGCGGGTGTAAGGATCCGAGTGCGAGAGGCGAACATATGTGCTGCGCCAGGCCATGAATCACAGCCCCGCAGTGTTTTAACAATGTTAAGACACCGCGGGGCTGGGATTCATGGTCATCGCGAACCGCAGCGGCCGACATTAAATGAGGTCAGAAGATGGGCAGCGCTAACAGCGCTAGGCCAGGGGATAACACGACAGCGCAGACTCCTGTACAGCAAATAACAACGCTCAGGAGGCTGCACCCAGCACCAAGGTGGGATTCTTGACATCTGTGCTGCGTCTCATTACAAAGGGAACTCGCGCCTCCAACACAGTTTGACTGTATAAAGGGCTAAATGTTATACGTGTTTCATTCAGCGTGTGCAAGGAGCAAAATTAAAAGAGCAACCTTTGACTTGTGCAGCACTACTGCTGCATAAGCTGTGGCTCTTCTACTTTGTAACCCCTGAGGGGGGGTTAAAGGTTACCTTTGAAATTGGTTCAAGTAGGCTTCGGCCTACACTCTGCTCCCCCTGCAGAGTCAGGGCTCCAACACCGCCAGTTGGGGCCCGGTACTGCTAGCTGCACAGAGCCAAACACCAGCCAATGTGTCAGTGGGGTTCAGCACCGCCAGCTGTTCCCCTGCTGTGCAGCCGGCAACGTGTCCTGCAACAGCCACGCAGGCACAACAGACCCAAAGCTGCCGCCAGTGCAGGCTTCGGCCTACACTCTGCTCCATCTCCTCCTCCTGCTGACCCCGGGCTCTAACACCGCCAGTTGGAGCCCGGTACTGCTAGCTGCACAGAGAAAAACACCAGCCAATGTGTCAGTGGGGTTCAGCACCGCCAGCTGTTCCCCTGCTGTGCAGCCGGCATCGTGTCCTGCAAAAGCCACGCAGACACAAGAACTGAAATTGAAGGGAACCTGTCCCCCCTCCCCCAGGCGTTTGTACGTTTTTAAGGCCACCTTGTACAGCGGTAATGCTGCATGTGTGCAAGGTGGCTCATAAACGTATTCTCCTCGCACATGTGGAACTGAAAACACGTCTAAAATGTGTCCTCTGCGTGACCATTTAACCGTCCCGGAGGTGTGACTTTCCTTTGTAATGACACGCTGCAACCCCCTTGGTAGCGCTGCCCGTCTTCTGGCATCATTGTTTGGCTGCCTGCGCCTCTGCGGCCGCCCTGACCCACACAACGCCCCTCGGTGTCTTATTTATTGGGACTGCGAGGGTGTGATTGATGGGCATGAACGGTGCATTTCTTCGCCTGTCCCTCATCTCCTTCCGCCTTCTTCGGACTGTGCGGCTTCATGGCCGTGGCATGCGATAAGGGATCAGCTGACGCCGCACAGTCTGCAGCGGGTGTAAGGACCCGAGTGCGAGAGGCGAACATATGTGCTGCGCCAGGCCATGAATCACAGCCCCGCAGTGTTTTAACAATGTTAAGACACCGCGGGGCTGGGATTCATGGTCATCGCGAACCGCAGCGGCCGACATTAAATGAGGTCAGAAGATGGGCAGCGCTAACAGCGCTAGGCCAGGGGATAACACGACAGCGCAGACTCCTGTACAGCAAATAACAACGCTCAGAAGGCTGCACCCAGCACCAAGGTGGGATTCTTGACATCTGTGCTGCGTCTCATTACAAAGGGAACTCGCGCCTCCAACACAGTTTGACTGTATAAAGGGCTAAATGTTATACGTGTTTCATTCAGCGTGTGCAAGGAGCAAAATTAAAAGAGCAACCTTTGACTTGTGCAGCACTACTGCTGCATAAGCTGTGGCTCTTCTACTTTGTAACCCCTGAGGGGGGGTTAAAGGTTACCTTTGAAATTGGTTCAAGTAGGCTTCGGCCTACACTCTGCTCCCCCTGCAGAGCCCGGGCTCCAACACCGCCAGTTGGGGCCCGGTACTGCTAGCTGCACAGAGCCAAACACCAGCCAATGTGTCAGTGGGGTTCAGCACCGCCAGCTGTTCCCCTGCTGTGCAGCCGGCAACGTGTCCTGCAACAGCCACGCAGGCACAACAGACCCAAAGCTGCCGCCAGTGCAGGCTTCGGCCTACACTCTGCTCCATCTCCTCCTCCTGCTGACCCCGGGCTCTAACACCGCCAGTTGGGGCCCGGTACTGCTAGCTGCACAGAGAAAAACACCAGCCAATGTGTCAGTGGGGTTCAGCACCGCCAGCTGTTCCCCTGCTGTGCAGCCGGCATCGTGTCCTGCAAAAGCCACGCAGACACTTGCTCTTGTACCTTCTGCTCCCCATCCTGGTTCCAGTACCGTCAGCTGGTTCCGGGCAGAGCCTTTGGCTTAGGTGCCTCCCTCTGGGTATCCGAGTTCCACCAACGTCAGGTGGTCCTTGGTAGTGCTTTCAGGCACGGGTACCTCCTGCTTAGTACCCAGGTTCCAGTAACGTCAGCTGGTCCTCGGTAGTTCCATTGGCTCTTGGACCTTCGGCTACCCATCCGGGTTCCAGCACCGTCAGCTGGTTCTCGGCACTGTCTTTTGCTCTTGTACCTTCTGCTCCCCATCCTGGTTCCAGTACCGTCAGCTGGTTCCGGGCAGAGCCTTTGGCTTAGGTGCCTCCCTCTGGGTATCCGAGTTCCACCAACGTCAGGTGGTCCTTGGTAGTGCTTTCAAGCACGGGTACCTCCTGCTTAGTAACCGGGTTCCAGTAACGTCAGCTGGTCCTCGGTAGTTCCATTGGCTCTTGGACCTTCGGGTAGCCATCCGAGTTCCAGTTCCATCAGCTGGTTCTCGGCATTTTCTCAGCCTTCTTGTACCTTCTGCTACATTTCCAAGTTCAAGAGACTAATCACGATGACCCGGAAGACCACCCCTAAGATGACGACGACACCAGAGACGACAACCACCGTGATGACGACGACCCTGGAGACGATGACCCTGAAGACCACCCCGGTGACGACGACCCCAGAGACGACGACCCTGAAGACCACCCCGATGACGACGACCCCGGAGACGACGACCCTGGAGACGACGACGACCTGGAAGACTGAGAAGCAGAAGAACAAGAGGCTGCAGAACAAAGAGCAGAAGAACATTAAGCATAACACTAAATATCAGAGCAAAAAATATTATCTAAATTATAAGCAGAAGAAGACTAAGCAGTGTATGGGGGTGAGTCCGTTCCTCCTCGTGGTGCCCCTGGATAAAGCCTGATGCTGCAGGCCAAACTGAACGCGGGCAAATGTAACTGTTTTGTGACAGGCAGAACGGGAAGGTGTAATCTTCAAACTTTTATAGATAACAACTACGGGAATGCCTGTCACAAATAAGAATATGATGAAGAAGTTGAATATGAAGAAGATAATAGTAAAATAAAAAGAATATGAACAATGTATGTAACAAAAAAAATAATAGGTAGAAGATGAAGAAGAAGATGAATAAGGTGAAGAAGTTGATGTCAAAGAAGCTGATGATGAGGATAATGAAGAAGAAAGTGTGGGAGAAGTAAAAAAGAAGGTGAAGGGCGTGGAAGTAGTGAAACATCAATATCTGACAAAATAAAAAAAAATTAACATAGTCAAAATCTTTCTAACGCCGATCGTCATAAAAAAACCCAAAATCCTGCTATTCTACTACATTGGGCTAAACCTCTGTGCCTTTAATGTCTCCGCCACGTCCCCCAATACATCCTACATTATTCTTAGTTGTTTTCCTTCATGTAGAATGAACCTACAAGGAAAGAAAGGGTTTATTTTAATTCCGATATTTTCGTCCCATTGACTTGCATTGGGATCGGGTATCGGTATCGGATTAGATCCGATATTTTGACGGTATCGGCCGATACTTTCCGATACCGATACTTTCCGATATCGGAAAGTATCGCTCAACACTATTAACAGGTCATTACAAGATGAATCGGACATGGAGTGCACAGATGCACAGCCACAGCTAGATTATTATGCTGTTCCATTGACTCAGATCACAACATTGCCCTCGCAGTGTACTCAGCCAGAATCTAGCCCTGATGAGACTATGGTGCCCCGTCCCGAACGCTATAGCACCTTACACGGTGACACAGAGGAAGGTGCACAGGACATTGAAGAGGAGGTGATAGATGACCCAGTTGTTGACCCAGATTGGCAGCCATTGGGGGAACAGGGTGCTGCTGGCAGTAGCTCTGAAGCAGAG
Organism: Ranitomeya variabilis; assembly: GCF_051348905.1. Lineage (NCBI taxonomy): Eukaryota > Metazoa > Chordata > Amphibia > Anura > Dendrobatidae > Ranitomeya > Ranitomeya variabilis. The sequence continues at coordinate 324,753,364 of NC_135235.1, read as the reverse complement.
GAGTATGAGCCGCAGCAGGCATCAACATCACAACAGCTTTCATCTGGCAGGCCCGTATCTGGCCCAAACCGTGTGTCAAAATCAAAAACAGTTTTAAGACAGCGTGTCATCCAGTGAAAGTAGCACAGCGTGCAATGACTGAAAAGGTATTCAATTGTAGGAAGAGTGCAGTCTGGCAATTTTTTAACCAAGATCCTAATGATCAGTGCAAAGTTTTCTGTAAGAAATGCTCACGGACCTTTAGCAGAGGGCAGAATGTCAAAAATTTAAATACGAGGTGCATGCGTAGACACTTAACCAGCATGCACTTGCAAGCCTGGACTAACTACCAAACGTACCGTAAAGTACGTGCACCCACTCAGAATGAAGGTAGTCAGCAATGCTACATTGCTTCCCTCACTGTAAGCCCACCGTTTAGGACACCACCTGCAGCAAATGTGGAGGTATCATCGCAAGGCCAAAGCAGTCAGGGAATCACCAGGTTGTTGGTAGGAAACACTGTATGTAGGCCAACAGCAAGAATACCCTCACCAACCCTCTCTCAATCTGCCATGTCCACCACCCCCCCCCGATAGTTCCACCATATGCAGCTCTCCAGTCCAGCTCACCCTACAAGAGACTCTCGTTGGGAAAAGGAAGTACTCATCCTCTCATCCGCGTACACAGGGTTTGAACGCCCACATTGCTAGACTAATCTCGTTAGAGATGATGCCCTACCGGTTGGTTGAAAACAAAGCTTTCAAAGCCCTGATGGCCTACGCAGTACCACACTATGACCTACACAGTCGACACTTCTTTGTGAGAAAAGCCATCCCAGCCCTTCACCAGCATGTCAAAGACCGCATTGTCCATGCACTCAGGCAATCAGTCAGTAGAAAGGTGCACCTCACAACAGATGCATGGACCAGTAGGCATGGCCAGGGATGTTATGTGTCCATCACGGCACACTGAGTTAATGTGGTGGATGCAGGGTCCACAGTGGACAGCCATAGTGGGACAGTTCTGCCTAGCCCATGGTCTAAGAAACAGTTGGCTGTAGGCGTTCGCCACCCCTCCTCCTCCTCCCGCTCCAGCAGAAGTGAAAGCTTGTCCACAGAGCGCAGTCACACGACCACTCCATCCGCAGCTGCCAGTGTTGCACACGAGGTGTCCCATTATGGAACAGCTAGTGGTAAGCGTCAGCAGGCTGTGTTGGAAATGAAGTGTTTGGGTGACAACAGACACACCACGGATGTTCTGGCCGAATTCTTGCAGCAAGAAACTCAGTCCTGGCTGGGCAGTGTACATCTTGAGGCAGGCAAGGTAGTCAGTGATAATGGAAGGAATTTTATGGCTGCCATAGCCCTTTCAGAACTGAAACACATACCTTGCCTGGCTCACAACTTGAACCTGGTGGTGCAGTGCTTCCTCAAAAATTATCTGGGGTTACCAGCCCTGCTCCTGAAGGTGCAATGACTTTGCTCGCACATCCGCAAGTCACCCGTACACTCCAGCCATATGCTGAACCATCAGCGATTGCTGAATCTTCCCCAGCACCGCCATCGACGTTGCAATAAGGTGGAACTCCACACTGAACATGCTTCAGAGGCTGTGCGAACAGAGGCAAGGCATGCTGTAATATATTTGTGGGAAGATACACATACATGGGCAGGCAGTTGGATGGCAGACACGGAGTTGTCAGGTGTGCAGTGGTTGAAGCTACAAGACCTCTGTCAAGTCCTGCACACGGCTGGTAAGTGCAGACGACGCCATCATAAGCATGAGCATCCCACTAATGCATCTGCTGATGCAAAGTTTGATGCACATTAAGGAGCAGGCGTCCGCAGCCGAGGAGGAGGGAAGCCTTGATGACAGTCAGCCATTGTCTGCTCAGGGAACTCTCCTGGACGAGGTGGCAGATGAAGAGGAGGAGGAGGAGGATGATGGGGATGAATATTTATGGGAGGAGGAAGCTTCTCAGGGGGCAATAGAAACTGGTGGCATTGCAAGGTCAGGTACAGGGTTTTTGCGGGAGACAAGTGATGCTGATTTGCCAGAAAGTGCTCCTCAACCCAGCACAAGCAGTGATTTGACACCTGGAACATTGGCCCACATGGCTGATTAGGCCCTGCGTATCCTAAAAAGGGCCCCCCGCATTATCAAAATGATGACCGTTGACGATTACTGGTTGGCCTGCCTCCTGGATCCACACTATAAAGGGAAATTGCAAAATATCATGCCACATGAGAACCTTGAACAAATATTGGCTACCAAACAAGCAACTCTTGTAGACCGTTTGGTTCAGGCATTCCCAGCACACAGCGGCAGTGATGTTTCTCACACGAGCTGCAGGGGGCAACATGGCAGAGGTGTTAGGGGTGCACAAATCAGAGGTGGCGTTGGACAGAGGGGTTTTATGACCAGGTTGTGGAGTGATTTCGCTATGACTGCAGACACGACAGGTACTGCTGCATCAATTCAAAGTGACAGGAGAGAACATTTGTCCAGTATGGTTACAAACTATTTTTCCTCCCTTATCGATGTTCTCCCTCACACGTCATTCCTAGTGTTGAGCGATACCTTCCGATACTTGAAAGTATCGGTATTAGATAGTATCGGCCGATACCCAAAAAATATCGGATATCGCCGATACCGATACCCGATACCAATACAAGTCAATGGGACACAAGTATCGGAACCATATTCATGTAAAAAATAAAGAATTAAAAAAAAAAATATGGATATACTCACCTCTCCGGCGGCCCCTGGACCTTACCGATTGTAACAGGCAACCTCCGTTCCTAAGAATGAGGAGTTTAGGACCCTCGATGACGTCGCCGCCTGTGATTGGCCGCGTGCCGCTCATGTGACCGCTCACGCGACCAATCACAAGCCGCGACGTCATCGCAGGTCCTAAACTCCTCATTGATCTAACCTTCATTAAAATGAACCAATCATGGATTTCTAATTATTTTGCCCCACCTTCCCCTGCTGACACGTAGCTTTCCTGTAAATAGGTCTTGCTTTTGGACTCCTCTTACTGACTGCTCCAATTCCTCCATTTGCAGCTGCTGAATGTCCACCATAGGCCATTTTTACACCTCCCTAAATGGGCTGACTCCCCCCCACGGGGCCGTGGTCACCACATGGCGCAAGCACCCGTGCGAGTGCCGTTTGCCTGGACAGGTGGGTGTGCCCACTTCTGGCTGACGGCACTGGCACAGGGTCCCTCATAGTACAATGAAGTGTCTCTGGCGGTGGTGGTGCACACCCAATGTCAGACACACCGTCGTAATATGAGGGGCCCTGGGCCAGTACCGCCGCCCACGAGAGAGTGTTCCCCCCCAGCTCAAACAGTGCTCTACCACTTGCAAAACTTACCTCTCACTGCTCCACCACTGTTTAGTCTGTGCTGTCAAATCCTTCAATGGCACTGCCAATACAAATATGTTGAAATGATAGATGATAGTAAAAATATACAGGGGCCCTGCCCTCCATTTAGACCTGTGAATACTGTGCGCGAACTACCACTGTCTGCAACTCAGCAGAGGAACCCACCCCTGTACCTAGCTTTGCCACCTGTTTATTTAGGAACATTTTTTTTTGCAGACATTTAGCTCACTTTACTATTTTGGCCAACTTACTGTGTCAGCCACTTCTTCCAGTTGTCCGAACAAACCGAACAAAGCAGTGCCGCCAGTTTACTCCTGTTACCAGTTTAGATCTGCATAGAGCCTACTTTTTTATTTTAGGCCTAGTAAGTCTGCGCCACTCCTTGCAATCGTCCTTCGCTGACCAAACCAATGCTGCCTGTGTACCCCTGTAACCCATTTTAAACTGCATTGAGCCTACTTTTCTATTTTAGGCCTAGTAAGTCTGCACCACTCCTTGCAATCGTCCTCCGCTGACCAAACCAATGCTGACTGTGTACCCCTGTAACCTATTTTAAACTGCATTGAGCCTACTTTTCTATTTTAGGCCTACTACGTGTGTCTGTCTGCGCAACTCAATACAGCTATCCTCCACTGAACAAAGCTGAGCTTCAATCTTCAGGCTTTCGGCCTATATTTTGAATATGAAACTGCATTTGGCCTACTAGTTTGGTTGGGCCTACTAACGGTGACTGCCGCTGCTTGTTATTCTCCTCCACTGAACAAAGCTGAGCTTCAATTTTCAGGCTATATCAAATATTAAACTGCATTTAGCCTACTTGTTTGTTTGGGCCCGACTAACGGTGTCTGCCGCTCCTTGGTGTTGTCCTCCACTGAACAAAGCTGAGCTTCAATCTTCAGGCTTTCGGCCTATAGGAAATTTTAAACTGCATTTGGCCTACTAGTTTGGTTGGGCCCTACTGATGGTGTCTGCCACTCCTTGGTGTTGTCCTCCACTGAACAAAGCTGAGCTTCAATCTTCAGGCTTTCGGCCTATAGGAAATTTAAAACTGCATTTGGCCTACTAGTTTGGTTGGGCCCTACTAACGGTGTCTGCCGCTGCTTGTTGTTGTCCTCCACTGAAAAAAGCTGAGCTTCAATTTTCAGGCTTTCGGCCTAGATCAGATATTAAACTGAATTTGGCCTGCTTGTTTGTTTGGGCCCTACTAATGGTGTCTGCCGCTCCTTGCTTTTCTCCTCCACTGCACAAAGCAGTGCCGCCTGTTTACTCCTGTTACCAATTTTGAACTTCATTTGGCCAACTTTATTATTTGGGCCTACTAACTGTGTCTGCCACTCATTACAGGTGTCCTCCACTGAACAAAGCAATGCTGCCCGGTTAGTCCTATTACCAATTTTGAACTGCATTTAGCCTACTTTATTCTTTGGGCCTATATCTGTATTTCCTCCTCATCCTGCCCATTGCCCAGCCACTGCTGGATGAGTCTGCTGGTACATTGACCCAGACCACTACATTCCCCTTGCACTCTACACAGCCAGTATCTGACCCTGCTGAAAGTCTGGTTCCCCTTCCCGCATACTATACCACCTTACACGGGGACAAAGAAGAAGGTGCAGATGAAAGTGCAGGTTCCTTCATCAGGTAGGGGGCATACTCGTTGGCTATGTCACTGGCACAGGGCCCCTCATAGTATGCAAAAGTGTCTCTGCCGGTGGGAGGCGCCCCCACCATCAAACACTGCCTTACTTTGAGGAGCCCTGTGCCAGTGCCAATGCGAACGAGTGTGCCCCTCCTGCTTGCTCAGGATCACAGCACTTGCAAAGTTGAAATACTTACCTCTCCCTGCTCCACCGCCGTGACGTAGTCCACGTTTCCTGGACCCACTAAAAACTTGAACCAGCCCTACCCCCCACAACTTTAGCCAAATGACCCCCAATTTCCAATGCCCAACTATTATTATAAAGTACATTAAGATTGACAAGCTTCAGTAACAAGAATGGATGTTTTTGGCATTAAATTGGGCACTGTCCTCCACTCACTGCCGACTTTGCTTCCTCATTGATTTGCATTGGGTTTCGTATTTCAGTCAGATCCCCGACTTTTCGAAATAATCGGCCGATTTTACCCGACTCGACTTTTGACAAAGTCGGGTTTCGCAAAACCCGACACGATCCTAAGAAAGTAAAAGTCGCTCAACTCTACTCCTGGGCTGTAAATATTTTTTTTTTAAAAGCGGCGTGGGTTCCCCCTTATTTTTGATAACCTGTCAGGCAAAACTCACAGCTGGGAACTGCATCCCTCAGCTGTCAGCTTCATCAAGGCTGGTTATCAAGAATATTTAAATAAATAATTAAAAAACGGCGTGGGTCCCCCCGAATTTTGGCAACCAGCTCTCACGATGCTAGCGGTGGTGCTAGCGGAGATTTCACCAAGGTCACCACAGTTCAACCAGACTGGGAACGCAGCCTCACTGGTCACTGAGGCTGCACTCACAGCAGTTCAGGCCCCAGTGGTTCTCTGCCTGGATGGTCACATCTTCCCACCATCCAGGTTGAAAACAGTTTATTCCCCTGACATAGATTACACTGTGGGACAGAACAACAGCCAGGTATTGTATATTGTGGTTTTTTTCAATTTAGTTTGATGACAGGAGAACGAGGACTTCGGTGGAATAGGCGTTAGTTGAGTTTAACTGTGTTTGATATTTTTAAATAAAAAAGTAAAAGTGTGCTTTGTTTTATTTCTGATAAAGAACTTTATTGTGGCTGTGTCTTTACCATATAACAATAAGATTAGTAATGAATAGGTGTCTTATAGACACTTCTCTATTACTAAGCCGTTGTTATGGCAAGTGGAATGCACCGAGTAAATATAGATGTTTATTATTGGTGCGTTCGCAGCCTGGGGTCCACCGTGCAGGAGGAACCTGCTGCTAGTGAATGGTGGCACTATTTGGTGGTATAAGCTAGCTCTGTTGCTTCACAGAGTCACCGTGAAAGGAAAGCACTGTGCCCTGTTAGACTCACAGGAGCACAAGCTAACTGCTGAGCTGATAGCAGTCAGTGGTCATGCAAACACACAATCTCCTCACCGGAGGTGCCAGTATTCTAGGGGCTTATTTCAGCTGGGTCCCTGAATACTTACACACATAACCACACTGGTGCAAAGCACATAACTTAGATTGATACTAGCACATGGCTGTGCGGTCATGCAAACCTTTTATAGCTGCAGCAACTATAGGACCTCCCAGAAGGACCAATGGGAGGCTGCCACAGAACTTGAGCAACTTCAGGACCTTCCTAGAGGACCAATGGGAATTGCTGCAGTACCTGAGCATGTGACCCTTGATCTTCAATGAGAGATCTTACCCTGGGTATGCTCAGAAGAGGAAAAGTAGGACTTAGTCCCAAAGATGTCTGCTCGCCGCTGACCAGTGCTTGCTACAATGGCAGAAGCTGGAAAGGCAGCAGTAACCCTTTGCACAGTGTCAGACTGAGCAAGACGCTGGGACCGACGCCTCAACTGAGCAGGCTCCACTGTGGCAGGAGAAGAATGGGAGACCGCAGAGGAGATGGCTCGAGATTCCCCCTGTGCAGAGGCGGGAACTCGACCCCTAACAGCCGTGGGCTTGATGTCACCTGACAATACAAAGATGACATCAACCCCACAAATTATAATCTCACTTGCTATCAGTACAGGGCAAATGGGAAGAGCCAGGCAAAGCACCAGAATTGGTGCATCTAATTGATGTGCCTTTTCTGACCGGCTGCAGGCTGCTATTTTTAGGGTGGGGGGCCAATATCCATGGCCCCTTACCAGCCTGAGAATACCAGCCCCCAGCTGTCTGCTTTATCAAGGCTTTTGTCAAAAAAATGTGGGGAATGCCATGCCATTTTTTTAATTATTTATTCAAATTACTAAAAATAACAGCATGGGGACCCCTCTATCTATATATATAATTGTCTAAGGGTTTTTCTGTCTGTCTGCCTGTCCTGGAAATCCAGGCCTCGACCAATCAGCGATGCGGGATTTCCAGGACAGACAGACAGACAGACAGTAAAACCCTTAGACAATTATATACATAGATAAGATTCACTTTTTGTATTGAAAACTGAAATAAGTTAACTTTTTGATCATATCATATGACGTAGATGTCATAATGGTTGCCATGGCGACAATGATGTCATAAAGGTTGTCTCGACCAATCAGCAACGGGCACAGTCTGCCGCGAATTCTGGAATCATCATTGTCCATATACTATGGGGACATGCATATTCTAGAATACCCGATGCGTTAGAATCGGGCCACAATCTAGTTCTTAATAACCAGCTTTGAAAAAAAGGTCACAAGATCGTCGAATATAGTTTTCTCACCTACTACCAGTGAGAGTGAGCCACAAATGTTAATGGTCAGTTAGAGAGAAAATAATAAGCAAGAAAGATGTTTTCTCAAAAATTGGCAATTGAAACGTCCTATTTGATGGTTCTTATGTAGTGTTTTTTCATGAAGACTGTCTTCATTATTGAAACACATTTCTCCTGATCATTGCTATCCTCAAAGGTTATTCTCATTAATACCTTAAGAAAGGTTGTTTTAATGACAGAAATGTCATTTAATTACACTACTAATACCTAAAGACAAGATGGCTAATTGGAACTAGAATTAAAGCATTTGAACATCTTGTGAGTTCCATAATTTTTGGTATTGCAATTTTCTTTAAGCTTTACTTTATATAAGACATCAAAGTCTAGCTAATTATTTTCAAAAAAGCGGAAGGTACAAATTTTAGAGATCATTAAGACAAAATGACTAGGTAAAAATAATGAACATAAAGTTCTAAAAGAATAAACTATCAGATTTGATCATTTTAAAGTTATTCCATCTTAGACATGTATTACATGTTCACTGAATATATAGTACCAATAGTTTCAGCCTCTGTATCTTACCTCTCGCAAACTACAAAATGGAGGTCTTTCAATCTTCATTTTATCAATGTATTCTTTTATTTAGGAACAGTAAAGAGACACTTTGAGTCTTCAACATTAAAATTGCAACACTAATAAGGAAATGCTTTGGAATTATAGAAATTATCGCATTAATGGTCATGTTAATGATATTCAAATTATGAAAAAATGGAAACAAAATTTTTAAAACACAAATTTTTCAAATTTATTCAGTATCGAGTATAAGCAACATGTGCAGAAATATCTGCAATTGCATGTCTTCTTTGGGCATGACTGGTGATGGAAGAGACATCAAGTCCAGAAGATCTGGGTGGCATATGCTCTGTCTAGCTTCTAAGACTAGCGTAAAAGCAAGATGGTAAGTACATTAGGGAATGAATGGGTGCCCCCATATGTGAACAATGTAATAGTAAATCCATTTAATATTAAAATGTTATTGTAGAAAATACAATGTGTTTTAAAACGATAATGTTTTCTTGCTCAGTTCATCTATATATATATGAGGCATCGTGATTACTCGCTAATCCAGCCCCCTGCACAGTAGCTCCGCCCAGTGGCGTATCTAGGGGGCAGCAGGGGCATGTGCCCCGGGCGCAGCCGGCAGGGGGGCGCAGTCAGGCCACCTAAAGCGGTGGTCCGCAGTGGCTCCCCTGGCGGCTGCATTCTGCCCCCCCCCGCACTGGAAGTCAGCTGTTCTCTGTGCCGACTGTCAAGCTGACAGCCGGCACAGAAAAGCTGCAGCGCACCAGCTCCCAGTGTTCAATTGTACTCGTATCTGAGATGCGAGTACAATTGAAGCTCTGACTGCCAGGTCAGAACGATGCCAGCAGCATGATCAGGTCATGTGATCATACTGCCGATGTCCCTCACCTGCGTGGCAGAGCAGGAGACGCAGATCGGTGGTAAGTGGGAATGGGGGGGATATATTGTGGGGAATTTAATGTGAGTGGGGATGGGGGGGATATATTGTGGGGGGATTTAATGTGAGTGGGGATGGGTGGATATATTGTGGGGGGATTTAATGTGAGTGGGGATGGGGGGAAATATTGTGGGGGCATTTAATGTGAGTGGGGATGGGGGGAAATATTGTGGGGAATTTAATGTGAGTGGGGATGGGGGGAAATACTGTGGGGGGATTTAATGTGAGTGGGGATAGGGGGGATATATTGTGGGGGGATTTAATGTGAGTGGGGATGGGGAGGAAATATTGTGGGGGGACTTAATGTGAGTGGGGATGGGGGATATATTGTGGGGGGATTTAATGTGAGTGGGGATGAGGGGGGATATATTGTGGGGGGATTTAATGTGAGTGGGGATGGGGAGGAAATATTGTGGGGGGATTTAATGTGAGTGGGGATGCGGGATATATTATTGGATGGGGGATATTTAATATGAGTGTAGATGGGGAATTTATTGTGGGGGGAGATTTAATATGAGTGGGGATTTATTGTGGGGGGGAGATTTAATGTGAGTGGAGATGGGGGGATTTATTGTGGGGGGGAGATTTAATGTGAGTGGAGATGGGGGGATTTATTGTGGGGGGAGATTTAATGTGAGTGGAGATGGGGGGATTTATTGTGGGGGGAGATTTAATGTGAGTGGAGATGGGGGATTTATTGTGGGGGGGAGATAGGGGAATTTATTGTGGGGGGAGATTCAACGTGAGTGGAGATGGGGGAATTTATTGTGGGGGGGATTTAACCCCTTCCCGACATGTGACGGTATAGTACGTCACATGTCGGGACCCCCGCTTTGATGTGCGCTCCGGCGGTGAGCGCACATCAAAGTCGCGACATGTCAGCTGTTTTTTACAGCTGACATGTGCGCGCAATAGCGGCGGGTGAAATCGCGATCACCCGCCGCTATTAACTAGTTAAATGCCGCTGTCAAACTCAGACAGCGGCATTTAACTACCGCATCCGGCCGTGCGGCCGGATATGAGCGCATCGCCGACCCCCGTCACATGATCGGGGGTCGGCGATGTGTCAGGAAGGTAACCATAGAGGTCCTTGAGACCTCTATGGTTACTGATTGCCGGTGGCTGTGAGCGCCCCCCTGTGGTCGGCGCTCACAGCACACCTGCAAATCTGCTGTGTAGCAGCGATCTTATGATCACTGCTGCATAGCAGAGCCGATCGGCCTGTGCCTGCTTCTAGCCTCCCATGGAGGCTATAGAAGCATGGCAAAAGTAAAAAAAAAAAGTTTTTAAAAATGTGAAAAAAATAAAAAAAATATAAAAGTTTAAATCACCCCCCTTTCGCCCCAATCAAAATAAATCAATAAAAAAAAACCCCAACCTACACATATTTGGTATCGCCGCGTTCAGAATCGCCCGATCTATCAATAAAAAAAAAGCATTAACCTGATCGCTAAATGGCGTAATGAGAAAAAAATTCGAAACGCCAGATTTACGTTTTTTTGGTCGCCACGACATTGCATTAAAATGCAATAACGGGCGATCAAAAGAACGTATCTACACCAAAATGCTATCATTAAAAACGCCAGCTCGGCACGCAAAAAATAAGCCCTCACCTGACCCCAGATCACGAAAAATGGAGACGCTACGAGTATCGGAAAATGGCGCAATTTTGTTTTGTTTTGTTTTTTGCAAAGTTTGGAATTTTTTTTCACCACTTAGGTAAAAAATAACCTAGTCATGTTAGGTGTCTATAAACTCGTAGTGACCTGGAGAATCATAATGGCAGGTCAGTTTTAGCATTTAGTGAACCTAGCAAAATAGGCAAGCAAAAAACAAGTGTGGGATTGCACTTTTTTTGCAATTTCACTGCACTTGGAATTTTTTTCCCGTTTTCTAGTACACGACATGCTAAAACCAATGATGTCGTTCAAAAGTACAACTCGTCCCGCAAAAAATAAGCCCTCACATGGCCAAATTGACGGAAAAATAAAAAAGTTATGGCTCTGGGAAGGAGGGTAGCGAAAAACGAAAATGGAAAAACGGAAAAAGCTCCGGGGGTGAAGGGGTTAATGTGAGTAGGGAGGGGGGATTTATTGTGGGGGGGAGATTTAATGTGAGTGGAGATGGGGGTATTTATTGTGTGTGGGGAGAATTGGAGTGGAGATGGGGGATTGAATGTGTGTGGGGGGAGATTTGTCATGGGGATGGGGGGATTTAATGTGTGGGGGAGATCTGAGGACACAAAATGAAGAGCAAAGGGAAGATGGGGGCATGTATGAGGAAACAGTATGGGAGATGGGTGCAGACAGTTTGGGGTCAAACGGGGGAATGTATGCAGACACAGTGTGAGTAGCGATGTGAAAAACGTATGTGGACAGAGTACGGGGAGTGAGGGTGTTGGGATGTGTGCATGCGTAGCATGGGGGACAGTGTAAGGGCACAGCCAGGAGCGGACAGTATACCAAGGAGGGGGAGTGTGATGATAGAGTACAGTATAAATACTGGGCCCTATAGGTGGGACACAGTGTGAGAGGACAGTGTGAAGAGGGGGCCGGTATGGAAAGGAGAGGTCAGTGTAAAGAGCATGTACCATAACAGGGACAGTGTGGGGGTCATATTTTGTGCAGACAATATAGTGAGGGGCAATTTTTTATTCAGGAGCATTTTAATGACACTTGTAGCTTTAGGGGTATCATGTGGAGATATTATGCAAAAGAGCAGAGAAGATGGAAGTGTGCAGAGACGAGCTGTGGATGAGAAAACTCATCATGGGGTCTGGACAAGATGAAGAAATGAAGGAGAACAACTCCAGAGGTGACGTCATCTATAAGGTACCTGGATGTAAATGTTATTTGTGATACTAACTAACTCTCACCTTTTTATTTATGTTAGGAGCATTAAAGGGGATGTCCAGGTTTGTGATGAGTCTTGCAGTCATTCTTTGTGTCTGCAGACTTCTGAGTTCTCACAGTGCGCACTGCACGCTGTCAGGATTCTCTCGTGCTGGTGATTTACATACATGCAGTCACATGCTGACTAGATATGTGTGGCCTCACTCAATGAAAATGAACTGAGCGAGGTCGGGCACGTCTAGTCAGAATGTGGTCAGAGGTATACAGATCACATGCTTGTGCTGACATGACTGTCCACTGGCAAGGGAGAATCCTAAAAGTGTGCAGTGCATGTGTTGTGAGAATTCAGAAGCTGCAATGTCAGGATTCAGCTCTGCAGGTTCCAGTAGTCGTCACATGGACACTTCACTCATATGCGACTTTCATAATTATGGTCCTGTGACAACGAGCTTCTCTTCTGCTTCTCTCAGTTTTTCACTGAACATTGGGAGCTTAAGGGAGAGGAGCTCGTCGGTACATGACTAAGTGTGAAAATCGCATACGTTCTGAGGGGGGGGGGGTGCCAAACTGAATTCTTGCCCCGGATGCCAGAAACCCTAGATACACCTCTGGCTCCGCCCCCCACACATCACCACACATAATCCCACCCCCCACCCCATTATTACACACAATCCTGCCCCCACCACATTACCACACCCAATTCTGCCCCCACCACATTACCACACACAATCCTGCCCCCCCACCACATTACCACACACAATCCCACCCCCACCACATTACCACACATAATCCCACCCCCCACCACATTACCACACATATTCCTGCCCACCCACCACATTACCACACATAATCCTGCCCCCCCACATTATCACACATAATCCCGCCCCCACCACATTACCACACATAATCCAGCCCCCCACCACATTACCACACATAATCCAGCCCCCACTACATTACCACACATAATCCCCCCCACCACATTAACACACATAATCCCGCCCCCCACCACATTACCACACATAATCCCCCCACCACATTACCACACATAATCCCGCCCCCCACCACATTACCACACATAATCCCACCCCCCCACCACATTACCACACATAATCCCGCCCCCACCACATTACCACACATAATCCCCCCACCACATTACCACACACAATCCTGCCCCCCACCACATTACCACACATAATCCCGCCCCCCCACCACATTACCACACATAATCCCGCCCCCCACCACATTACCACACATAATCCCCCTCACCACATTACCACACATAATCCCGCCCCCCACCACATTACCACACATAATTTCGCCCCCCACCACATTACCGCACATAATCCCCCCACCACATTACAACACATAATCCCGCCCCCCACCATATTAAAACACATAATCCCACCCCCCACCATATTAACAAACATAATCCCGCCCCCCCACATTACCACACGAGGCTCTGTCCCCACACATTACCATACGAGGCTCCATCCTCACACATTACCACACGAGGCTCCGTCCCCACACATTACCACATGAGGCTCTGTCCCTACACATTACCACACGAATCCAGTTTGCTTTTGATTTTACACTGTGAATAAAATGTATTAGTATTATTCTGATTTTTAATTATTATTATTGTTATTAACTTCATTTTATGTTAATGTACCACCTGCGTAAGCGCTATTGAATTTTGTCATTATTTACTTTAGTTTAATAACTAGCAGCGTTAATTAGAAATGAGCATGCCGAGCGTTAGCTGGCTTGAAACGGCTAGTATACAATATTCAGGTATCTTACAGACATTTCCCTACAGTCTGTTAATTACAAACTACTGGCACAAATCCCTCCCACGTAATGTGTCCTAAAACATTAGCATTAAGCACAAATTCATAGTTTTGTACATTTAAAATTTGTAAACAGTAGGGTTGAGCGACTTTTACTTTTTTGGGGTCGAGTCGGGTTTTGCGAAACCCGACTTTGTCAAAAGTCGAGTCGAGTGAAATCGGCCGATTATCGCAAGAAGTCAGGGATCGACCGAAACACGAAACCCAATGCAAGTCAATGGGGAAGCATAGTCGGCAGTGAGTGGAAGCCAGGGAAACACCTACAGTGCCCATTTTAATGGCAAAACATCCATTCTTGTTACTGAAGCTTGTCAATCTTAATTTACTTTATAATAATAGTTAGGCATTGGAAATTGGGGGTCATTTGGCTGAAGTTGTGGGGGGTAGGGCTGGTTCAAGTTTTTAGTGGGCCCAGGAAACGTGGACTACGTCACGGCGGTGGAGAAGGGAGAGGTAAGTATTTCAACTTTGCAAGTGCTGTGATCCTGAGCAAGCAGGGGAGGGCCCACTCATTAGCATTGGCACTGGCACAGGGCCCCTCATAGAACGGCGGTGTGTTTGCACGGCGGGGGCGCCTCCCACCGGCAGCGACACTTTTGCGTACTATGAGGGGCCCTGTGCCAGTGATGTCGCCAACGAGTATGCCCCCCCAACTGATGAAGGAACCTGCACTTTCATCTGCACCTTCCTCTTTGTCCCCGTGTAAGGTGGTATAGTATGCGGGAAGGGGAACCTGACTTTCAGCAGGGTCAGATTCTGGCTGTGTAGTGCAAGGGGAATGTAGTGGTCTGGGTAAATGTACCACAAGACTCATCTAGCACTGGCTGGGCAATGGGCAGGATGAGGAGGAAACATAGTTAGTAGGCCCAAATAATAAAGTGGGCTAAATGCAGTTCAAATGTGGTAACAGGACTAACCAGGCGGCATTGCTTTGTTCAGTGGAGGACAACTGTAATGAGAGGCTGACAGAGTGAGTAGGCTCAAATAAGTAACTAGGCTAAATGCAGTTCAAACTTGGTAACAGGACTAACCAGGCGGCATTGCTTTGTGGAGGACAACTGTAATGAGAGGCTGACAAAGTGAGTAGGCCCAAATAAGTAACTTGGCTAAATGCAGTTCAAAATTGGTAACTGGACTAACCAGGCGGCATTGCTTTGTTCAGTGGAGGACAACTGTAATGAGAGGCTGACACAGTGAGTAGGCCCAAATAAGTAACTAGGCTAAATGCAGTTCAAACTTGGTAACAGGACTAACCAGGTGGCATTGCTTTGTTCAGTGGAGGCAACTGTAATGAGAGGCTGACACAGTGAGTAGGCCCAAATAAGTAACTAGGCTAAATGCAGTTCTAAATTGGTAACAGTAGGAAACAAGCGGCACTGCTTTGTTCAGTGGAGGAGAACACCAAGCAGCGGCAGACACCGTTACTAGGCCCCAACCAAACTAGTAGGCCAACTGCAGTGTTACATTAACAACTACCTAATGAGAGCCTGAAGGTTGAAGCTCAAGAAAACCAAACAGGAGGAAACTGTTGTGAATTCTGCTCTTGGGTTCCCTCCGGTGGTTGTTGGTAGTAATGCAGTTGTCCCTGGGTTGCAATCCTGGGCAGGTGTCCCTGCTGATTGCAGCTCTGACTGGGATATTTAGGTGTGCAGGATTCATTAGCCCTTGCCAGTTGTCCATTGTTCTTGGAGGTTTTGCAGCTCTGTCTGGTTCCTCCTGCCCTGCTGCCAAATCAGCAAAGATAAGTGTCTGGTTTTGTTTCTACAGCACACATGCTGTGTGCTTTACAATTCAGTACTATTCAATGTTTTTTCTTGTCCAGTTTAGACTGTGTTTGGATATTTCAGTCAAGTTGGATTCTCAGGAGATGCAGATATACATTCCATGTCTTTAGTTAGATGGTGGAATTTTTGTATTATCTGCTGTGGATATTTTTAGGGTTTTAATACTGACCGCTTAGTATTCTGTCCTATCCTTTCCTATTTAGCTAGCGTGGCCTCTTTTGCTAAATCCTGATTTCTGCCTGCGTGTGTCTTTCCTCTAATACTCACAGTCAATATTTGTGGGGGGCTGCCTATCCTTTGGGGTTCTGCTCTGAGGCAAGATAGATTTCCCATTTCCATCTATAGGGGTATTTAGTCCTCCGGCTGTGTCGAGGTGTCTAGGATGTGTTAGGTACACCCCACGGCTACTTCTAGTTGCGGTGACAGTTTAGGGTTTGTGGTCAGTACAGGTTCCACCTACTCCTTAGAAAGTCTCATGCGGCTCCAAGGTCACCGGAACATAACAGTACAACTGGCCAACAATGAGTTAAATGCATCTCAGAAGAAGGGAAGAAAGAGCCATTTTTTTTTCTGTACCCTGCTTTGTCTTTTCTTCCCTCTTTTTCTCTGGCTGGCTAAGGAGTCTTGTGCTAGCTTGGATGTCCAGGGATTATCTTCTCGTGTAGACCAGCTTGCTGCTATGGTACAGGGTATTTCTGACTATATTGTTCAGACTCCAGTTTTAGAGCCTAAGATTCCTACTCCTGATTTGTTTTTTGGGGACAGGTCCAAATTTTTGAGTTTTAAAAACAACTGTAAACTGTTTTTTGCTCTGAGACCTCGATCCTCTGGTGATTCCATTCAGCAGGTTAAAATTGTCATCTCCCTGCTGCGTGGTGATCCTCAGGATTGGGCATTTTCCCTGGAATCTGGGAATCCGGCCTTGCTAAATGTAGACGTCTTTTTTCAGGCTTTAGGATTATTATATGATGAACCAAATTCTGTGGATCAAGCGGAGAAGATCTTGTTGGTCCTGTCTCAGGATCAAGAAGCGGCAGAATTGTATTGTCAGAAATTTAGAAAATGGTCTGTGTTGACTAAATGGAATGATGATGCTTTGGCGGCAATTTTCAGAAAGGGTCTTTCTGAATCCGTTAAAGATGTTATGGTGGGGTTTCCCACGCCTTTCAGTCTGAGTGATTCTATGTCTCTGGCCATTCAGATTGATCGGCGTTTGCGGGAGCGCAGAACTGTGTGCGCTGTGGCGTTGTCCTCAGAGCAGATGCCTGAGTCAATGCAGTGTGATAGGATTCTGTCTAGAACGGAACAACAGGGATTCAGACGTCAGAACAGGTTGTGTTTTTATTGTGGCGATGCTTCTCATGTCATTTCAGTCTGCCCTAGGCGTATAAAGAGGATCGCTAGTTCATTTACTATCAGTACTGTACAACCTAAATTTTTATTATCTGTATCCTTGATCTGCTCATTATCATCATTTTCTGTCATGGCGTTTGTGGATTCAGGCGCCGCCTTGAACTTAATGGACTTTGAGTTTGCCAGGCGTTGTGGTTTTCCTTTGCAGTCTTTGCAGAACCCTATTCCTTTAAGGGGCATTGATGCTACACCTTTGGCTAAAAATAAGCCCCAGTTCTGGACACAGGTGACCATGTGCATGGCACCAGCCCATCAGGAAGATTGTCGATTTCTGGTGTTGCATAACTTACATGATGCTATCGTGCTGGGTTTTTCGTGGTTGCAGGCACATAATCCTGTGTTGGATTGGAAGTCTATGTCTGTGACTAGTTGGGGATGTCAGGGGGTTCATAATGACGTTCCTTTGATGTCAATCTCCTCTTCTTCCACTTCTGAAATTCCAGAGTTTTTGTCTGATTTTCAGGATGTATTTGATGAGCCCAAGTCCAGTTCCCTTCCACCGCATAGGGACTGTGATTGTGCGATTGACTTGATTCCAGGCTGTAAGTTTCCTAAGGGCCAACTTTTCAACCTGTCTGTGCCTGAACATACCGCCATGCGGAGTTATGTTAAGGAGTCTTTGGAGAAAGGACATATTCGGCCATCTTCTTCACCATTGGGAGCAGGATTTTTTTTTGTTGCTAAGAAGGATGGCTCCTTGAGACCCTGTATTGATTATCGCCTCTTGAATAAGATCACGGTCAAGTTTCAATACTCTTTACCTCTACTTTCCGATTTGTTTGCTAGGATTAAGGGGGCTAGTTGGTTTACTAAGATTGACCTTCGGGGGGCATATAATCTTGTTCGTATTAAAGCAGGGTGATGAATGGAAAACTGCGTTTAATACGCCTGAAGGCCATTTTGAATACCTTGTGATGCCATTCGGGCTCTCTAATGCTCCATCTGTTTTTCAGTCCTTCATGCACGATATCTTCCAGACTTATCTTGATTAATTCATGATTGTATATTTGGATGACATTTTAATTTTTTCCAATGATTGGGAGTCTCATGTGAAACAGGTCAGGATGGAATTTCAGATCCTTCGTGATAATGCTTTGTTTGTGAAACGGGGTCTAAGTGTCTCTTTGGAGTGCAGAAGGTTTCATTTTTGGGCTTTATTTTTTCTCCCTCATCTATAGAGATGGATCCGGTTAAGGTTCAGGCCATTCATGATTGGATTCAACCCACATCTGTGAAGAGCCTTCAGAAATTTTTGGGCTTTGCTAATTTTTATCGCCGTTTCATTGCTAACTTCTCCAGTGTGGTTAAACCCTTGACCGATTTGACGAAGAAAGGCGCTGATGTGACGAATTGGTCCTCTGCGGCTGTCTCTGCCTTTCAGGAGCTTAAACGCCGATTTACTTCTGCCCCGGTGTTGCGTCAACCAGATGTTTCTCTTCCGTTTCAGGTTGAGGTTGACGCTTCTGAGATTCGGGCAGGGGCCGTTTTGTCTCAGAGGGATCCTGTTGGTTCCTTGATGAAACCGTGTGCCTTCTTTTCCCGTAAGTTTTCGCCCGCTGAACAAATTTTATGATAGGCAATCGGGAGTTGTTGGCTATGAAGTGGGCGTTTGAGGAGTGGCGACATTGGCTCGAGGGAGCTAAGCACCGTATTGTGGTCTTGACCGATCATAAAAATCTGATTTACCTCGAGTCTGCCAGGCGGCTTAATCCTAGACAGGCTCGATTGTCCTTGTTTTTTTCCCGTTTTGATTTCGTGGTCTCGTATCTTCCGGGTTCTAAGAATATTAAGGCTGATGCCCTCTCTAGGAGTTTTTTGCCTGATTCTCCTGAGGTCCTTGAACCGGTCGGCATTCTGAAAGAAGGGGTGGTTCTTTCTGCCATTTCCCCTGATTTACAACGGGTTCTTCAGGAATTTCAGGCTGACAAACCTGACCGCTGTCCAGTGGGGAAACTGTTTGTTCCTGATAGATGGACTAGTAGATTGATTTCTGAGGTTCATTGTTCTGTGTTGGCTGGCCATCTTGGTATTTTTGGTACCAGAGATTTGGTTGGTAGGTCCTTTTGGTGGCCTTCTTTGTCACGTGATGTGCGTTCTTTTGTGCAGTCCTGTGGGACTTGTGCGCGGGCCAAGCCTTGTTGTTCCCGTGCTAGTGGGTTGCTTTTGCCTTTGCCAGTCCCTGAGAGGCCCTGGACGCATATTTCTATGGATTTTATTTCTGATCTTCCGGTTTCCCAGAAGATGTCTGTCATCTGGGTTGTTTGTGACCGGTTCTCTAAGATGGTCCATTTGGTGCCTTTGCCTAAATTGCCTTCCTCTTCTGATTTGGTTCCGTTGTATTTTCAGCATGTGGTTCGTTTGCATGGTATTCCGGAGAATATTGTGTCCGACAGAGGGTCCCAGTTTGTTTCTCGGTTTTGGCGGGCCTTTTGTGCTAAGCTGGGCATTGATTTGTCTTTTTCTTCCACATTTCATCCTCAGACAAATGGCCAGACCGAGCGAACTAATCAGTTTTTAGAAACTTATCTGAGATGCTTTGTGTCTGCTGATCAGGATGATTGGGTGGCTTTCTTGCCATTGGCCGAGTTTGCCCTAAATAATCGGGCTAGTTCGGCTACCTTGGTTTCGCCCTTCTTTTGTAATTTTGGTTTTCATCCTCGTTTTTCTTTGGGGCATGTTGAGCCTTCTGACTGTCCTGGTGTGGATTCTGTGGTTGACAGGTTGCAGCAGATTTGGGCTCATGTGGTGGACAATTTGGTATTGTCTCAGGAGGAGGCTCAATGTTTTGCTAACCGTCGTCGGTGTGTTGGTTCCCGGCTTCGGGTTGGGGATCTGGTCTGGTTGTCTTCCCATCATGTTCCTATGAAGGTTTCTTCCCCTAAGTTTAAGCCTCGCTTTATTGGTCCTTATAGGATTTCTGAGATTATTAATCCGGTGTCTTTTCGATTGGCCCTTCTGGCTTCTTTTGCTATCCATAATGTCTTCCATAGATCTTTATTGCGGAAATATGTGGTGCCCGTTGTTCCCTCTGTTGATCCTCCGGCCCCTGTGTTGGTTGATGGGGAGTTGGAGTATGTGGTTGAGAAGATTTTGGATTCTCGCTTTTTGAGGCGGAGGCTTCAGTACCGTGTTAAATGGAAGGGTTATGGCCAGAAGGATAATTCTTGGGTTTTTGCCTCTGATGTCCATACTGCTGATTTGGTCCGTGCCTTTCATCTGGCTCATCCTGATCGGCCTGGGGGCTCTGGTGAGGGTTCGGTAACCCCTCTTCAAGGGGGGGGGACTGTTGTGAATTCTGCTCTTGGGTTCCCTCCGGTGGTTGTTGGTAGTAATGCAGTTGTCCCTGGGTTGCAATCCTGGGCAGGTGTCCCTGCTGATTGCAGCTCTGACTGGGATATTTAGGTGTGCAGGATTCATTAGCCCTTGCCAGTTTTCCATTGTTCTTGGAGGTTTTGCATCTCTGTCTGGTTCCTCCTGCCCTGCTGCCAAATCAGCAAAGATAAGTTCTGGTTTTGTTTCTACAGCACACATGCTGTGTGCTTTACAATTCAGTACTATTCAATGTTTTTTCTTGTCCAGTTTAGACTGTGTTTGGATATTTCAGTCAAGTTGGATTCTCAGGAGATGCAGATATACATTCCATGTCTTTAGTTAGATGGTGGAATTTTTGTATTATCTGCTGTGGATATTTTTAGGGTTTTAATACTGATAGCTTAGTATTCTGTCCTATCCTTTCCTATTTAGCTAGCGTGGCCTCTTTTGATAAATCCTGATTTCTGCCTGCGTGTGTCTTTCCTCTAATACTCACAGTCAATATTTGTGGGGGGCTGCCTATCCTTTGGGGTTTTGCTCTGAGGCAAGATAGAATTCCCATTTCCATCTATAGGGGTATTTAGTCCTCCGGCTGTGTCGAGGTGTCTAGGATGTGTTAGGTACACCCCACGGCTACTTCTAGTTGCGGTGACAGTTTAGGGTTTGCGGTCAGTACAGGTTCCACCTACTCCTGAGACAGTCTCATGCGGCTCCAAGGTCACCGGATCATAACAGGTACGCTGCTGAGTATCCCTAAATTCTATAAGGCCCAAAAGGATTTCCCAGGCTAGATGCCATTACAAAATAGTAGTTAGGTAAACAGGTGGTGTAGCTTGCTTCATGGGTGGGGTACGCTGCTGAGTATCCCTAAATTCTACAATGCCCAAAAGGATTTCCCAGGCTAGATGTCATTAGAAATTAGTAGTTAGGTAAACAGGCGGTGTAGCTTGCTTCATAGGTGGGGTACGCTGCTGAGTAGCACAAAATTCTACTAGGCCCAAAAGGATTTTCTGGGCTAGATGCCATTACAAAATAGTAGTTAGGTAAACAGGCAGCATAGCTTGCTTCATGGGTGAAGTATGCTGCTGAGTAGCACCAAATTCTACTAGGCCCAAAAGGATTTCTTAGGCTAGATGCCGTTACAAAATAGTAGTTAGGTAAACAGGCGGTGTAGCTTGCTTCATGGGTGGGGTACGCTGCTGAATAGCACTAAATTATACTAGGCAAAAAGGATTTCCCGGACTAGATGCTGTTGCAAAATAGTAGTTAGGTAAACAGGCGGTGTAGCTTGCTTCATGGGTGAAGTATGCTGCTGAGTAGAACCAAATTTTACTAGGCCCAAAAGGATTTCCTGGGCCAGATGCCATTAAAAAATAGTACTTAGGTAAACAGGCGATGTAGCTTGCTTCATGGGTGGGGTACGCTGCTGAGTAGCACAAAATGCTATTAGGTACAAAACGATTTCCTGGGCTAGATGCAGTTAAAAATTGGTAATTAGATCAGCAGGCGGTGTAGCTTGCTTCATGGGTGGGGTACGCTGCTGAGTAGCACTAAATTCTACTAGGCACAAAAGGATTTCCTGGGCTAGATGCCATTACAAAATAGTAGTTAGGTAAACAGGCGGTGTAGCTTGCTTCATGGGTGAAGTATGCTGCTGAGTAGAACCAAATTCTACTAGGCCCAAAAGGATTTCCTGGGCCAGATGCCATTAAAAAATAGTACTTAAGTAAACAGGCGATGTAGCTTGCTTCATGGGTGGGGTACGCTGCTGAGTAGCACAAAATGCTATTAGGTACAAAACGATTTCCTGGGCTAGATGCAGTTAAAAATTGGTAATTAGATCAGCAGGCGGTGTAGCTTGCTTCATGGGTGGGGTACGCTGCTGAGTGGCACTAAATTCTACTAGGCACAAAAGGATTTCCTGGGCTAGATGCCGTTACAAAATAGTAGTTAGGTAAACAGGCGGTGTAGCTTGCTTCATGGGTGGGGTATGCTGCTGAATAGCACTAAATTCTACTAGGCCCAAAAGGATTTCCTGGGCCAGATGCCGTTAAAAATAGTAGTTAGGTAACCAGGCGGTGTAGCTTGCTTCATGGGTGAAGTATGCTGCTGAGTAGAACCAAATTCTACTAGGCCCAAAAGGATTTCCTGGGCTAGATGCAGTTAGAAAAAAATACTTAGGTAAACAGGCGGTGTAGCTTGCTTCACGGGTGGGGTACGCTGCTGAGTAGCACCAAATTCTACTAGGCCCAAAAGGATTTTTTAGGCTAGATGCCGTTACAAATTAGTAGTTAGGTAAACAGGCAGTGTAGCTTGCTTCATGGGTGGGGTACGCTGCTGAGTAGCACTAAATTTTACTAGGCAAAAAGGATTTCCCGGGCTAGATGCTGTTGCAAAATAGTAGTTAGGTAAACAGGCGGTGTAGCTTGCTTCATGGGTGAAGTATGCTGCTGAGTAGAACCAAATTCTACTAGGCCCAAAAGGATTTCCTGGGCCAGATGCCATTAAAAAATAGTACTTAGGTAAACAGGCGATGTAGCTTGCTTCATGGGTGGGGTACGCTGCTGAGTAGCACAAAATGCTATTAGGTAGAAAACGATTTCCTGGGCTAGATGCAGTTAAAAATTGGTAATTAGATCAGCAGGCAGTGTAGCTTGCTTCATGGGTGGGGTACGCTGCTGAGTAGCACCAAATTCTACTAGGCCCAAAAGGATTTCCTGGGCCAGATGCCGTTAAAAATAGTACTTATGTAAACAGGCGGTGAAGCTTTCTTCATGGGTGGGGTACGCTGCTGAGTAGCACCAAATTCTACTAGGCCCTAAAGGATTTTCTGGGCTAGATGCCATTACAATATAGTAGTTAGGTAAACAGGCGGTGTAGCTTGCTTCATGGGTGGGGTACGCTGCTGAGTAGCACTAAATTATACTAGGCAAAAAGGATTTCCCAGGCTAGATGCTGTTGCAAAATAGTAGTTAGGTAAACAGGCGGTGTAGCTTGCTTCATGGGTGAAGTATGCTGCTGAGTAGAACCAAATTCTACTAGGCCCAAAAGGATTTCCTGGGCCAGATGCCATTAAAAAATAGTACTTAGGTAAACAGGCGATGTAGCTTGCTTCATGGGTGGGGTACGCTGCTGAGTAGCACAAAATGCTATTAGGTAGAAAACGATTTCCTGGGCTAGATGCAGTTAAAAATTGGTAATTAGATCAGCAGGCAGTTTAGCTTGCTTCATGGGTGGGGTACGCTGCTGAGTAGCACCAAATTCTACTAGGCCCAAAAGGATTTCCTGGGCCAGATGCCGTTAAAAATAGTACTTAGGTAAACAGGCGGTGTAGCTTTCTTCATGGGTGGGGTATGCTGCTGAATAGCACTAAATTCTACTAGGTCCAAAAGGATTTCCTGGGCCAGATGCCGTTAAAAATAGTACTTAGGTAAACAGGCGGTGTAGCTTGCTTCATGAGTGAAGTACGCTGCTGAGTAGCACCAAATGCTACTAGGCCCAAAAGGATTTCCCGGGCTAGATGCCGTTACAAAATAGTAGTTAGGTAAACAGGCGGTGTAGCTTGCTTCATGAGTGAAGTATGCTGTTGAGTAGCACCAAATGGTACTAGGCCCAAAAGGATTTCCTGGGCTAGATGCAGTTAGAAAATAGTACTTAAGTAAACAGGCGGTGTAGCTTGCTTCATGGGTGGGGTACGCTGCTTAGTAGCACCAAATTCTACTAGGCCCAAAAGGATTTTTTAGGCTAGATGCCGTTACAAAATAGTAGTTAGGTAAACAGGCGGTGTAGCTTGCTTCATGGGTGGGGTACGCTGGTGAGTAGCACTAAATTATACTAGGCAAAAAGGATTTCCCGGGCAAGATGCTGTTGCAAAATAGTAGTTAGGTAAACAGGCGGTGTAGCTTGCTTCATGGGTGGGGTACGCTGCTGAGTAGCACAAAATGCTATTAGGTACAAAACGATTTCCTGGGCTAGATGCAGTTAAAAATTGGTAATTAGATCAGCAGGCGGTGTAGCTTGCTTCATGGGTGGGGTACGCTGCTGAGTAGCACTAAATTCTACTAGGTACAAAAGGATTTCCTGGGCTAGATGCCGTTACAAAATAGTAGTTAGGTAAACAGGCAGTGTAGCTTGCTTCATGGGTGGGGTACGCTGCTGAGTAGCACCAAATTCTACTAGGTCCAAAAGGATTTCCTGGGCCAGATGCCGTTAAAAATAGTACTTAGGTAAACAGGCGGTGTAGCTTGCTTCATGTGTGGGGTACGCTGCTGAATAGCACTAAATTCTACTAGGCCCAAAAGGATTTCCTGGGCCAGATGCCGTTAAAAATAGTACTTAGGTAAACAGGCGGTGTAGGTTGCTTCATGGGTGGGGTACGCTGCTGTGTAGCACTAAATTCTAGGCCCAAAAGGATTTCCCGGGCTAGATGCCGTTACAAAATAGTAGTTAGGTAAACAGGCGGTGTAGCTTGCTTCATGAGTGAAGTACGCTGCTGAGTAGCACCAAATGCTACTAGGCCCAAAAGGATTTCCTGGGCTAGATGCAGTTAGAAAATATTACTTAGGTAAACAGGCGGTGTAGCTTGCTTCATGGGTGGGGTACGCTGCTGAGTAGCACCAAATTCTACTAGGCACAAAAGGATTTCCTGGGCTTGATGCCGTTACAAAATAGTAGTTAGGTAAACAGGCGGTGTAGGTTGCTTCATGGGTGGGGTACGCTGCTGAGTAGCGCCAAATTCTACTAGGCCCAAAAGGATTTCCTGGGCCAGATGCTGTAAAAAATAGTACTTAGGTAAACAGGCGGTGTAGGTTGCTTCATGGGTGGGGTACGCTGCTGAGTAGCACTAAATTCTACTAGGCCCAAAAGGATTTCCCAGGCTAGATGCCGTTACAAAATAGTAGTTAGGTAAACAGGCGGTGTAGCTTGCTTCATGAGTGATGTACGCTGCTGAGTAGCACCAAATGCTACTAGGCCCAAAAGGATTTCCTGGGCTAGATGCAGTTAGAAAATAGTACTTAGGTAAACAGGTGGTTTAGCTTGCTTCATGGGTGGGGTACGCTGCTGAGTAGCACCAAATTATACTAGGCCCAAAAGGATTTTTTAGGCTAGATGCCGTTACAAAACAGTAGTTAGGTAAACAGGCGGTGTAGCTTGCTTCATGGGTGGGGTACGCTGCTGAGTAGCACTAAATTATACTAGGCAAAAAGGATTTCCCGGGCTAGATGCTGTTGCAAAATAGTAGTTAGGTAAACAGGCGGTGTAGCTTGCTTCATGGGTGAAGTATGCTGCTGAGTAGAATCAAATTCTACTAGGCCCAAAAGGATTTCCTGGGCCAGATGCCATTAAAAAATAGTACTTAGGTAAACAGGTGATGTAGCTTGCTTCATGGGTGGGGTACGCTGCTGAGTAGCACAAAATGCTATTAGGTACAAAATGATTTCCTGGGCTAGATGCAGTTAAAAATTGGTAATTAGATCAGCAGGTGGTGTTGCTTGCTTCATAGGTGGGGTACGCTGCTGAGTAGCACTAAATTCTACTAGGCACAAAAGGATTTCCTGGGCTAGATGCCGTTACAAAATAGTAGTTAGGTAAACAGGCAGTGTAGCTTGCTTCATGGGTGGGGTACGCTGCTGAGTAGCACCAAATTCTACTAGGCCCAAAAAGGATTTCCTGGGCCAGATGCTGTTAAAAATAGTACTTAGGTAAACAGGCGATGTAGCTTGCTTCATGGGTGGGGTATGCTGCTGAATAGCACTAATTTCTACTAGGCCCAAAAGGATTTCCTGGGCCAGATGCCGTTAAAAATAGTACTTAGGTAAACAGGCAGTGTAGGTTGCTTCATGGGTGGGGTACGCTGCTGAGTAGCACTAAATTCTACTAGGCCCAAAAGGATTTCCTGGGCTAGATGCCGTTACAAAATAGTAGTTAGGTAAACAGGCGGTGTAGCTTGCTTCATGAGTGAAGTACGCTGCTGAGTAGCACCAAATGCTACTAGGCCCAAAAGGATTTCCTGGGCTAGATGCAGTTAGAAAATAGTACTTAGGTAAACAGGCGGTGTAGCTTGCTTCATGGGTGGGGTACGCTGCTGAGTAGCACCAAATTCTACTAGGCACAAAAGGATTTCCTGGGCTAGATGCCGTTACAAAATAGAAGTTAGGTAAACAGGCGGTGTAGGTTGCTTCATGGGTGGGGTACGCTGCTGAGTAGCGCCAAATTCTACTAGGCCCAAAAGGATTTCCTGGGCCAGATGCCGTTAAAAATAGTACTTAGGTAAACAGGCGGTGTAGGTTGCTTCATGGGTGGGGTACGCTGCTGAGTAGCACTAAATTCTACTAGGCCCAAAAGGATTTCCCGGGCTAGATGCTGTTACAAAATAGTAGTTAGGTAAACAGGCGGTGTAGCTTGCTTCATGAGTGAAGTACGCTGCTGAGTAGCACCAAATGCTACTAGGCCCAAAAGGATTTCCTGGGCTAGATGCAGTTAGAAAATAGTACTTAGGTAAACAGGCGGTGTAGCTTGCTTCATGGGTGGGGTACGCTGCTGAGTAGCACCAAATTCTACTAGGCCCAAAAGGATTTTTTAGGCTAGATGCCATTACAAAATAGTAGTTAGGTAAACAGGCGGTGTAGCTTGCTTCATGGGTGGGGTACGCTGCTGAGTAGCACTAAATTATACTAGGCAAAAAGGATTTCCCGGGCTAGATGCTGTTGCAAAATAGTAGTTAGCTAAACAGGCGGTGTAGCTTACTTCATGGGTGGGGTACGCTGCTGAGTAGCACTAAATTCTACTAGGCCCAAAAGGATTTCCTGGGCCAGATGCCGTTAAAAATAGTACTTAGGTAAACAGGCGGTGGATGGCTGAGCTACTCTACTGACTAGCAGACACTGAAGCTTTGGAGCAGACCTCTGAATCCCAGGCCATAGTATGAGTAAACAACTCTGCAGACGACCCCACCCACCTGGAATTGACGATGGCAACGTCATGTAAAACTCAGCAAGGGGACTAAATAAAAGAGTCTCCATTTTTTCCAAAAATTTGTCCACAGACACCACTTAAGTGGCATCAATTTCGCCAGAGTTTTTTAAAATGGTTGGTGAGGTGATTTTCAAAAATCATCAAGCTTTTAGTCTCCCCAAGATGACACAGGGGTAGAAAAGTCCTTGCAGATCCAGGATTTGTTCATCTTGATGAACGTTAGTCTGTCTAAATTGTCACTGGACAGCTGCGTGCGCTTATCTGTCAGCACACCAACAGCAGCGCTGAAAACACGTTCAGAGAGAACGCTGGCTTTGGGGCACGACAAGATCTCCAAGGCGTGAGTGGTGATCTCAGGCCATTTTTCAAGATTGGAAGCCCAAAATGAGCAAGGGTCCAGTTCCACAGTCATGGCATCGATGTTAACTTGGAGATACTCTGGTACCATCCTCTCTAGGCGTTGGCTGTGCATCAGACTTCTTGTCTCCTGTGGCCTTGCAAAGGATGGTCTAAAAAAATCTTGAAACAATTGGAAAAAATTGCTGTTACCACCAGATACGATGTTACTGTTACGGTTAGAGTGATGACTCGATAGTCCCACGGTTGGCAGGTTAGAACTCAGAGATTGACTACGTGCACCACTGGTGTTTTGTGAAAAAGCAGATGTTAGATTCTGTAACAGTCTCTGCTGATACTCCTGCATGCGTGAATCCCTTTCTATGGCAGGAATTATTTTGCCAAATTTGCTTTTATAGCGGGGATCTAAGAGTGTGGCAACCCAGTAGTCGGCATTACTTTGGATTCTGACAATCCGAGGGTCATGTTGCAGGTAGTGCAGCAAGAAGGCACTCATGTGTCTTGCGCATCCAGGAGGACCAAGTCCTTTTTGTCTTGGTGGTGGCAAGATGAGAATCATTCTTCCTTCCTCTGCCCTCTCCCCCCAACCTCGCATAACAGAAATTTGATCAAGGTCTCTCTTTTCTGATGAGTCTTCCATGCCCAGCGCCAGTTCGTCCTCCACTTCTTCCTCGCCTCCTGCACCTTCCTCAACAGTTTTTCTGCTACCATGCGCCCTCGGTAATCCCTCTCCCCCAACCTCCAATGCCAGCCGCCTTGGTGCTGCCAACCTTCTTGACCTTGGAGATATGATCCCTTCTGCATACAACTCCTCCTGTTCCTCCTCCTCCTCTTGTTCCACCACCTGACTCCGAACACTGTGTAAGGGTACCGTCACACAGTGCAATTTTGATCGCTACGACGGCACGATCCGTGACGTCGCAGCGATCGTATGATTATCGCTCCAGCGTCGTAGTCTGCGGTCACACGTTGCAATCACGGCGCTGGAGCGATGCCGAAGTCCCCGGGTAACCAGGGTAAACATCGGGTTACTAAGCGCAGGGCCGCGCTTAGTAACCCGATGTTTACCGTGGTTACCAGCGTAAAAGTAAAAAAAACCAAACCGTACATGCTCACCATCTGATGTCCGTCCGGTCCCTTGCCGTCCGCTTCCTGCTCTGACAGATCCGGCCGTACAGTGAGAGCAGAGTGCAGCGGTGACGTCACCGCTGTGATCTGCTCTCACTTTCCGGCCGGCAGACAGTCAGAGCGGGAAGCGGACGGCAAGGGACGGGACGGACATCAGATGGTGAGCATGTACGGTTTTTTTTTTTTACTTTTACGCTGGTAACCACGGTAAACATCGGGTCACTAAGCGCGGCCCTGCGCTTAGTTACCCGATGTTTACCCTGGTTACCAGCGAACGCATCGCTGGATCGCTGTCACACACAACGATCCAGTGATGTCAGCGGGTGATCAAGCGACGAAAGAAAGTTCCATACGATCTGCTACGACGTACGATTATCAGCAGTATCCCTGATCGCTGCTGCGTGTCAGACACTGCGATATCGTAACGATATCGCTAGAACGTCACGAATCGTACCGTCGTAGAGATCAAAATTGCACTGTGTGACGGTACCCTTAGGTGTGATACAGCATGTAAATCACCGGAATGGTCATGCTGATAATGGCATCGTCAGCACTAAACATCTTCGTTGTTATTTCAAAACTGTGCAGAAGGGTACATAGGTCCCTGTTCTGAGACCACTCCTGCAGCATGATTTGCCCCACCTCTTGAGCTCATTGGCCCAGGCTATACATCATAACATATTGCACCAGGGCTCATCGGACAGTGCAAACACTGCTCCTAGGCCCAAAACTATTAACTGGATTAGATGCAGTAAAAATAGAGATACACAGGCGGTATAGTTAGTTTCACAGGCGGGCTACTCTGCTGACATGCAGACACTGCTCCTAGGCCCAAAACTATTAACTGGATTAGATGCAGTAAAAATTGAGATACACAGGCGGTATAGTTTGTTTCACAGGCAGGCTACTCTGCTGACGTGCAGACACTGCTCCTAGGCCCAAAACTATTAACTGGATTAGATGCAGTAAAAATTGAGATACACAGGCGATACAGTTGGTTTCACGGCTGGTACTCTGCTGACGTGCAGACACTGCTCATAGGCCCTAAACTATTAACTGGATTAGATGTAGTAAAAAATTTAGATACACAGGTGGTATAGTTTGTTTCACAGGAGGGCTACTCTGCTGACATGCAGACACTGCTCCTAGGCTCAAAACTATTAACTGGATTAGATGCAGTAAAAATTGAGATACACAGGCGGTATAGTTTGCTTCACAGGCGGGCTACTCTGCTGACGTGCAGACACTTCTCCTAGGCCCAAAACTATTAACTGGATTAGATGCAGTAAAAATTGAGATACACAGGCGGTATACTTTGTTTCACAGGCGGGCTACTCTGCTGACGTGCAGACACTGCTCCTAGGCACAAAACTATTAACTGGATTAGATGCAGTAAAATTGAGATACACAGGCGGTATAGTCTGCTTCACAGGCGGGCTACTCTGCTGACGTGCAGACACTTCTCCTAGGCCCAAAACTATTAACTGGATTAGATGCAGTAAAAATTGAGATACACAGGCGGTATACTTTGTTTCACAGGCGGGCTACTCTGCTGACGTGCAGACACTGCTCCTAGGCACAAAACTATTAACTGGATTAGATGCAGTAAAATTGAGATACACAGGCGGTATAGTATGCTTCACAGGCGGGCTACTCTGCTGACGTGCAGACACTTCTCCTAGGCCCAAAACTATTAACTGGATTAGATGCAGTAAAAATTGAGATACACAGGTATAGTTTGTTTCACAGGCGGGCTGCTCTGCTGACATGCAGACACTGCTACTAGGCCCAAAACTATTAACTGGATTAGATGCAGTGAAAATAGAGATACACAGGCGGTATAGTTTTTTTCACAGGTGGGCTACTCTGCTGATGTGCAGACACTGCTACTAAGCCCAAAACCCCAATGCGATTTACTGGGTTACATGCAGTAAAAATTGAGATACACAGGCGGTGTAGCTAGCTTCACAGGCGGGCTACTCAAATGACTATCAGACAATGCTACTAGCCCAAAAGGATTGGTTGAGCTAGATTACACCAAATGCTGTGACTAACACTTGCACAGCACTGGCTCAAACCTGCCTGGCAAACAGTGCTATGAACTGCTGTAACCTACCCTGAAAAGGGCTGATATTACAACTAGTCCCGACTCCTCCCGACTCCCTAAACTTATCTCTCTGACAATTTGCTCCAAAGAAACACTCTTAGTCTGTATAGCGCCCACAGCAGCAGCGGTGCCGTCTAACACTAAGCTGTAGCAGTGAGGAAATGGTGGCGACGGGGCAAATGGCTGGTTCTGAAAGGGCAAGGACATGTCACATACACAGCCAATGACACATGCCCTTGTTTGTGTGCATCACTTGCACATTGCTGTGTTTGTGTGCACTGCTGATAGTCTGAGAGACTGCACCGCCCCTCTGTAAATGCGGGAAAGAAAAAAAAAATGGAGATCAGCGTTATTTCAGCACAGATCTAGCCCCCATTCCCCCCACCCACTATACACTGAAACAGTCCATTAACAATTATAAACAGTTTTAATGTGCAAATCAAGCCAGGCTTTTGGTGAACAAACAGCTATCGAACAGAAACTCGAACAGCCGAATTTTAAGCAAATCGTTTGGGTTCGTCGAACGACTCGAACACCGCCCAAAACAGCTCGAATTTGAAATTGGCGAACAGTTTGACTCGAACACCGCTCATCTCTAATCATGTCTGCACGTGTACTTCTGGGACATGATCTGACTGCTGTGCTTGCCAACAAAGGTTTTGCCTTCAAGTATTAAGTCTTGTTTGCCAGAGGGATCAGATACTTATTTCTCACTGCAAAATGCAAATAACTTTATCTAATTTATACAATGTGATTTTCTGGATTTTATTTTTGATATTCTATCTCTAAATGTTAAAATTAACCTACTCTTTTCCAGGCTCCTAAATGAGACTTCTGTCTCTTTACTAAACTGTCGCTTACCTTATATTTTCTATATTTGGGTCCTTACAAAAAATGGCGGTGGGGTATTGGCCAGTTTCTGTACATTTTAAGCACATCTAAGAGACTGGGTTAATACGCTCCACAGACCTATTCTGGCCACAGCCTTACACATATTGGAATATGGCCATTGCCACACTAAGGCCTTTACCTGAGCTCTGTAGCATTGACGGTCACCTGAGTAATACACTCCACAGAACTCGACACTCTTTTGGACATATACTCTAATTACTCCATTGTTGCTCAAAACCATGCAAAAGATACATTCTGCCTGGTTGGGTAGTTTCCAGAAGAAGTGTGTAGGCTTGTGCAGATTGGTCAATGGTAGTGTTGAGCGATACCTTCCGATATTGGAAAGTATCGGTATCGGAAAGTATCAGCCGATACCGGCAAAATATCGGATCTCGCCGATACCGATACCCGATACCAATGCAAGTCAATGGGACCAAAATATCTGAATTAAAATAAACCCTTTCTTTCCTTGTAGGTTCATTCTACAAGAAGGAAAACAACTAAGAATAATGTAGGATGTATTGGGGGAGGTGGCGGAGACATTAAAGGCATAGAGGTTTAGCCCAATCAAATAGAATAGCAGGAATTTTAATTTTTTTTTAAGACGTTCGGAGTTACAAAGATATTGACTATGTTAAGATTTTTTTTATTATGTCAGATATTGATGTTTCACTACTTCCACGCCCTTCACCCTCTTTTTTACTTCTCCCACACTTTCTTCTTCATCATCATCAGCATCTTTGACATCAAGTTCTTCTTCACCTTATTCATCTTCTTCTTCGTCTTCTACCTATAATTTTTTTTTGTTACATTGTTCATATTCTTTTTATTTAACTATTCTTCTTCTTCATATTCAAGTTCTTCATCATATTCTTATTTGTGACAGGCATTCCCGTAGTTGTTATCTATAAAAGTTTGAAGATTACACCTTCCGTTCTGCCTGTCACAAAAGAGTTACATTTGTCCGCGTTCAGTTTGGCCTGCAGCATCAGGCTTTATCCAGGGGCACCACGAGGAGGAACAGACTCACCTCCATACACTGCTTAGTCTTCTTCTGCTTATAATTTAGATAATATCTTTTGCTCTGATATTTAGTGTTATGCTTAATGTTCTTCTGCTCTTTGTTCTGCAGCCTCTTGTTCTTCTGCTTCTCAGTCTCTCATGTTGTCATCGTCTCCAGGGTCGTCGTCATCTCAGTGGTTGTCGTCTCTGGTGTCGTCGTCATCTTAGGGGTGGTCTTCCGGGTCATCGTCTTTAGGGTCTTGAACTTGGAAATGTAGCAGAAGGTACAAGAAGGCTGAGAAAATGCCGAGAAACAGCTGATGGAACTGGAACTCGGATGGCTACCCGAAGGTCCAAGAGCCAATGGAACTACCGAGGACCAGCTGACGTTACTGGAACCCGGTTACTAAGCAGGAGGTACCCGTGCCTGAAAGCACTACCAAGGACCACCTGACATTGGTGGAACTCGGATACCCAGAGGGAGGCACCTAAGCCAAAGGCTCTGCCCGGAACCAGCTGACGGTACTGGAACCAGGATGGGGAGCAGAAGGTACAAGAGCAAAAGACACTGCCGAGAACCAGCTGACGGTACTGGAACCCGGATGGATAACCGAAGGTCCAAGAGCCAATGGAACTACCGAGGACTAGCTGACGCTACTGGAACTCGGTTACTAAGCAGGAGGTACCCGTGCCTAAAAGCACTACCAAGGACCACCTGACGTTGGTGGAACTCGGATACCCAGAGGGAGGCACCTAAGCCAAAGGCTCTGCCCGGAACCAGCTGACGGTACTGGAACCATGATGGGGACCTATTCAAGCTTGTCTTCTTAGAGCCCCAACTAGTGGGGTTGGAGCAAAGGGTCAGCAGAGGGAGCAGAGTGTAGGCCGAAGCCTGCACTGGAGGCATTTGGAGGTCTGTTGTGTCTGCGTGGCATTTGCAGGACACGATGCTGGCTACACAGCAGGGGAACAGCTGGCGTTACTGAACCCCACTGACACATTGGCAGGTGTTTTTCTCTGTGCAGCAAGCACTTCCGGGCACCAACTGGTGGTGTTAGAGCCCAGGGTCAGCAGGAGGAGAGGGAGCAGAGTGTAGGCCGAAGCCTGCACTGGTGGCAGCTTTGTGTCTGCGTGGCGTTTGCAGGACACGATGCCGGCTACACAGCAGGGGAACAGCTAGCGTTGCTGAACCCCACTGACACATTGGCGGGTGTTTTTCTCTGTGCAGCTAGCACTTCCGGGCGCCAACTGGTGGTGTTAGAGTCCAGGGACAGCAGGAGGAGAGGGAGCAGAGTGTAGGCCGAAGCCTAATTGAACCAATTTTAAAGGTAACCTTTAACCCCCCCTCAGGTGTTACAAACTAGAAGAGCCACACCTTGTGCAGCTGTAATGCTGCACAAGTCAAAGGTTGCTCTTTAAGTTTTGAATCTTGCAGACGCTGAATGAAACACGTATAACATTTAGCCCCTTATACAGTCAAACTGTCTTGGAGGCGTGACTTTCCTTCTTAATGAGACGCAGCACAGCTGTCAAAAATCCCACCTTGGTGCTGGGCGCAGTCTCCTGACCATCATTATTAGCTGTACAGGAGTCTGCGCTGTTGTGTTATCCCTTGGCCATGCGCTGTTAGTGCTGCCCGACTTGTGACATCATTTCATGTCGGCTGGTGCTGTTCGCGATGCCCATGAATCCCAGCCCCGCAGTGTCTTTTCATTAATTCACACTGCGGGGCTGGGATTCATGGCCTTGCGCAGTCAATATGTTCGCCTCTCACTCGTGTCCTTACACCTGCTACAGATTGTGCGGCGTCAGCTGATCCCTTATCGCATGCCACGGCCATGAAGCCGTACAGTCTGAAGAAGGCGGAAGGAGATGAGTGACAGGCGAAGATATGCACTGCTCATGCCTGTCAATCACACCCTCGCAGTCAAAATAAATAAGACAACGAGGGGCGTTGCGTCGGGCAGGGCGGCAGCAGAGGCGCAGCCAGCCAAACAATGATGTCAGAAGATGGGCAGCGCTACCAAGGGGGTTGCAGCGTGTCATTACAAAGGAAAGTCACACCTCAGGGATGGTTTAATGGTCTCAGGAGAAACATTTTAGACGTGTTGCGGTCGGCGTGTGCAAGGAGAGTAACTTAATGAGCCACCTTGTACAAATGCAGCATTACTGCAGTACAAGGTGGCTGTTATACATGCGAACACCTGGGGGGGGACAGGTTCCCTTAAATTTCAGTTCTTGTGTCTGCGTGGCGTTTGCAGGACACGATGCCGACTACACAGCAGGGGAACATCTGGCGTTGCTGAACCCCACTGACACATTGGCTGGTGTTTTTCTCTGTGCAGCTAGCACTTCCGGGCGCCAACTGGCGGTGTTAGAGCCCAGGGACAGCAGGAGGAGAGTGAGCAGAGTGTAGGCCGAAGCCTGCACTGGCGGCAGTTTTGTGTCTGCGTGGCGTCTGCAGGACACGATGCAGGCTACACAGCTGGGGAACAGCTGGCGTTGCTGAACCCCACTGACACATTGGTGGGTGTTTTTCTCTGTGCAGCTAGCACTTCCGGGCACCAACTGGCAGTGTTAGAGCCCAGGGTCAGCAGGAGGAGAGGGAGCAGAGTTTAGGCCGAAGCCTACACTGGCGGCAGCTTTGTGTCTGCGTGGTGTTTGCAGGACACGATGCCGGCTACACAGCAGGGGAACAGCTGGCGTTGCTGAACCCCACTGACACATTGGCGGGTGTTTTTCTCTCTGCAGCTAGCACTTCCAGGTGCCAACTGGCGGTGTTAGAGCCCAGGGACAGCAGGAGGAGAGGGAGCAGAATGTAGGCCGAAGCCTAATTGAACCAGTTTTAAAGGTAACCTTTAACACCCCCTCAGGTGTTACAAACTAGAAAAGCCACACCTTGTGCAGCTGTAACACTGCACAAGTCAAAGGTTGCTCTTTAAGTTTTGAATCTTGCAGAGACTGAATGAAACACGTATAATATTTAGCCCCTTATACAGTCAAAACTGTCTTGGAGGCGTGAGTTCCCTTCTTAATGAGACGCAGCACAGCTGTCAAAAAAACCACCTTGGTGCTTGGCGCGGCCTCCTGAGCGTCGCATTTTGCTATACAGGAGTCTGCGCTGTTGTGTTATCCCTTGGCCCTGCGCTGTTAGCGCTGCCCGTCTTCTGACATCATTTCATGTCGGCCGGTGCGGTTCGCGATGCCCATGAATCCCAGCCCCGCAGTGTCTTTTCCTTAATTCACACTGTGGGGCTGGGATTCATGGCCTTGCGCAGCACATATGTTCTCCTCTCGCTCGGGTCCTTACACCTGCTTCAGACTGTGCGGCGTCAGCTGATCCCTTATCGCATGCCACGGCCATGAAGCCGCACAGTCTGAAGAAGGCAGAAGGAGATGAGTGACAGGCGAACATATGCACTGCTCATGCCCATCAATCACACCCTCGCAGTCAAAATAAATCAGACAACGAGGGGCGTTGTGTCGGGCAGGGAGGCCGCAGAGGCGCAGCCAGCCAACCAATGATGTCAGAAGACGGGCAGCGCTACCAAGGGGGCTGCTGCGTGTCATTACAAAGGAAAGTCACGCCTCTGGGACGGTTTAATGGTCTCAGAGGACACATTTTATGCGTGTTGAGTTCGACGTGTGCAATGACAATAACTGAATGAGCCACCTTGTACAAATGCAGCATTACTGCTGTACAAGGTGGCTGTTATACATGCCAACTCCTGGGGGGAGGGCAGGTTCCCTTCAATTTCAGTTCTTGTGTCTGAGTGGCGTTTGCAGGACACGATGCCGGCTACACAGCAGGGGAACAGCTGGCGTTGCTGAACCCCACTGACACCTTGGCGGGTGTTTTTCTCTGTGCAGCCAGCACTTCCGGGCACCAACTGGCGGTGTTAGAGCCCAGGGTCAGCAGGAGGAGCAGAGGGAGCAGAGTGTAGGCCGAAGCCTGCACTGGAGGCAGTTTTAGGTCTGTTGTGTCTGCGTGGCGTTTGCAGGACACGATGCCGGCTACACAGCAGGGGAACAGCTGGCGTTGCTGAACCCCACTGACACATTGGCTGGTGTTTTTCTCTGTGCAGCTAGCTGTTATGGTCTGGTGATTTAGGAGCGACATGCGACTAGCTCTGAGCAGGTGGTAACTATACAGACCGCAGTTCCTGATCTTAACACAAACACTAGCAGTAGCCGTGGGATGTTCCTGTCACTCCCTGGACACCTCGTCACAGCCGGAGAACTAGCTACCCCTAAAGGTAGAAACAGGAAAGCTATCTTGCCTCAGAGAAAATCCCCAAAGGATAGGACAGCCCCCCACAAATATTGACTGTGAGAGGAGAAGGAAATGACATACGTAGTATGAAACAAGATTCAGCAAAGGAGGCCACCTCTAGCTAGATAGGTAGTACAGAATAGGACACTGTGCGGTCAGTAATAAAAACTAGAAAAAGTCCACCGCAGAGAAATGCAAAAATCTCCACACCTGAATAAAGGTGTGGAGGGCAAAATCTGCTGCCCAGAGCTTCCAGCTTAGCTGAATAGATCCATACTGATAAGCTGGACAAATGAGCAAAACATAGAAAGTACTGAACAATAAAGTCCACAATAAGTGAACTGCAAAAGGACAAGCAAGGACTTAGCTTTGATGAACTGGTCAGAGTGTCAGGGAAATCCAAAGAGCCGTGACTCCAAGCTGGGACAATTGACACCTGGCATTGATTGAGGGATAAGGCCAGACTAAAATAGCCGAGCCAGAAAGATGATCAGTGGAAACAGCTGCAGATGCTAAATCCAAGAAGCAGCCATACCACTCAAAAACACAGGAGGGAGCCCAAGAGCAGAATTCACAAAAATGCTACTTACAACCACCGGAGGAAGCCCAAGAGCGGAATTCACAACAGCTAGCACTTCCGGGCACCAACTGGTGGTGTTAGAGCCCAGGGTCAGCAGGAGGAGCAGAGGGAGCAGAGTGTAGGCCGAAGCCTGCACTGGAGGCAGTTTTAGGTCTGTTGTGTCTGCGTGGCATTTGCAGGACACGATGCCGGCTACACAGCAGGGGAACAGCTGGTGTTGCTGAACCCCACTGACACATTGGCTGGTGTTTTTCTCTGTGCAGCTATCACTTCCGGGCGCCAACTGGTGGTGTTAGAGCCCAGGGTCAGCAGGAGGAGCAGAGGGAGCAGAATGTAGGCCGAAGCCTGCACTGGAGGCAGTTTTAGGTCTGTTGTGTCTGCGTGGCGTTTGCAGGTCACGATGCCGGCTACACAGCAGGGGAACAGCTGGCGTTGCTGAACCCCACTGACACATTGGCTGGTGTTTTTCTCTGTGCAGCTAGCACGTCCGGGCGCCAACTGGTGGTGTTAGAGCCCAGGGTCAGCAGGAGGAGCAGAGGGAGCAGAGTGTAAGCCAAAGCCTGCAATGGAGCAAGTTGAAAGGGAACCTTTAACCCCCACCCCAGGCGTTTGTTGCTGAAAGAGCCATCTTGTACAGCACTAATGATGCAAAAGGAAAAGGTGGCTCTTTTAATTATGCTCCTTTCAAAGGCTGAACTACACACTTATGAAATGTGTCCCCTCACACCGTTAAACCGTCCCGGAGGTGGGACTTTCCTTTGTAATGTGACGCAGCACAGCCGTCATTCCTACCCCCTTGGCGCCGTGCACCGCCTCCTCAGCGTTGTTTGATTCTGTCCCGGAGCCTGCGCTGTTATGTTATCCCTTGGCCAGGCACACTTAGCGCTGCCCATCTTCTGACATCATTTGGTGTCAGGCTGGCTGCGCCTGTGCGGCCGCGCTGGCCTGGATCCCGCCTCGCAGTGTTGTCTAATGTAATTCCACCGCGGGCCAGGGATCCGTGGCCATGCGCAGTGCATATCCTCGCCTCTCACTCCCCTCCCTCCGGCTTCTTCAGACTGTGCGGTGTCATGGCCGTGGCATGCTATTAGGGACCAGCTGACGGCGCACAGTCTGAAGAAGGCGGAGGGAGATGAGTGAGAGCCTGAGGTGAAGATATGCAATGCGCATGCCCATGGATCCCAGGCCCGCAGTGTGATTAAATCAGAAGACACTGCGAGGCGGGATCTCGGCCAGCATGGCTGCACAGGCGCAGCCAGCCTGACACCAAATGATGTCAGAAGATGGGCAGCGCAAAGTGTGCCTGGCCAAGGGATAACATAACAGCGCAGGCTCTGGGACAGAATCAAACAACGCTGAGGAGGCGGCGCACGGCGCCAAGTGGGTAGGAATGACGGCTGTGCTGCGTCACATTACAAAGGAATGTCCCACCTCCGGGACGGTTTAACGGTGTGAGGGGACACATTTCATAAGTGTGTAGTTCAGCCTTTGAAAGGAGCATAATTAAAAGAGCCACCTTTTTCTTGTGCAGCATTACTGCTGCACAAGGTGGCTCTTTCAGTAACAAATGCCTGGGAGGGTGGGGGTGGGCAGGTTACCTTAAGTTTTAGTTGTGCCAGCATGGCGGTCGCATGACACGTTGCCGGATACACAGCAGGGGAGCAGCTGACGTTACTGAACCCCACTAACACATTGGCGAGGTGTTTGGCTCTGTGCAAACAGCACTTCCGGGCAGCAACCAGCAGAGTTGGAGCCCAGGGACAGCAGGAGGATCAGATAGGAGGTATTGCAGCACACACAGCAGGGGAGCAGCTGACGTTACTGAACCCCAATAACAGAGGAGCGACTGTTGACTGTGCGGACAGCACTTCCAGGCACCAACTAGCGGTGTTAGAGCCCAGGGACAGCAAGAGGATCAGATAGGAGGTATTGCAGCACACACAGCAGGGGAACAGCTGGCGTTGCTGAACCCCACTGACACATTGGCTGGTGTTTTTCTCTGTGCAGCTAGCACTTCCGGGCGCCAACTGGTGGTGTTAGAGCCCAGGGTCAGCAGGAGGAGCAGAGGGAGCAGAATGTAGGCCGAAGCCTGCACTGGAGGCAGTTTTAGGTCTGTTGTGTCTGCGTGGCGTTTGCAGGACATGATGCCGGCTACTCAGCAGGGGAACAGCTTGCATTGCTGAACCCCACTGACACATTGGCTGGTGTTTTTCTCTGTGCAGTTAGCACTTCCGGGCGCCAACTGGTGGTGTTAGAGCCCAGGGTCAGCAGTAGGAGCAGAGGGAGCAGAGTGTAGGCCGAAGCCTGCACTGGAGGCAGTTTTAGGTTTGTTGTGTCTGCGTGGCGTTTGCAGGACACGATGCCGGCTACACAGCAGGGGAACAGCTGGCGTTGCTGAACCTGTTGTGATCCGCTTTTTGGCTCCTCTGGTGGTGGCTGGTGGTACTGGAGACTTGTGTGTGCTTTTCTGCCTCAGCTCACCTGCTTCCATCAGTTTTGGGAGTTCCCTATTTAGCCTTGCTCTCCAGTCACTTCCTTGCCGGTCATCATTGTAACCTGAGTCATTCAGTTGCATGTTCCTGCTACTAGTCTGCTGATCAGCTAAGTGGACTCTTGTCCTTATTGTTTTGTTTTTCTTGTCCAGTTTACAGTTTTGTCATTTCCTGTTACTGGAAGCTCTTGTGGACTGAAATTGCCACTCCTGTGTCATGAGTTGACACAGGAGTCTTAAAGTAATTTCAGGATGGGTTTTTGAAAGGGTTTTTCAGCTGACCGTGAAGTCCTCTTTTGTATCCTTCCTCTATCTAGTAAGTGGACCTCGCTTTGCTAAATCTACCTTCATACTGTGTATGTCTTTTCCTCTGAACTCACCGTTAATATACGTGGGGGCTACTATCATCTTTGGGGAATTTCTCTAGAGGTAAGCCAGGTCTGTTTCTTCCTCTTCCAGGCGTAGTTAGTTCTCCGGCTGGCGCATGGCATCTAGGCAGCCGTAGGAATGCTTCCTGGCTACTGTTAGTTGTGTGGTAGATTTAGGTCATGGTCAGCTTGAGTTTCCATCACCCGAGAGCTAGTCTGTTATTTTTGTGTTTCTGATGTTCCCATGCCATTGGGGAATCATGACATGAACCCCACTGACACATTGGCTGGTGTTTTTCTCTGTGCAGCTAGCACTTCCAGGCGCCAACTGGCGGTGTTAGAGCCCAGGGTCAGCAGGAGGAGCAGAGGGAGCAGAGTGTAGGCTGAAGCCTGTACTGGAGGCAGTTTTAGGTCTGTTGTGTCTGAGTGGCGTTTGCAGGACACGATGCCGGCTACACAGCAGGGGAAAAGCTGGCGTTGCTGAACCCCACTGATACATTGGCTGGTGTTTTTCTCTGTGCAGCTAGCACGTCCGGGCGCCAACTGGTGGTGTTAGAGCCCAGGGTCAGCAGGAGGAGCAGAGTGTAAGCCGTAGCCTGCACTGGAGCAAGTTGAAAGGGAACCTTTAACCCCCACCCCAGGCGTTTGTTGCTGAAAGAGCCATCTTGTACAGCACTAATGATGCAAAAGGAAAAGGTGGCTCTTTTAATTATGCTCCTTTCAAAGGCTGAACTACACACTTATGAAATGTGTCCCCTCACACCGTTAAACCGTCCCGGAGGTGGGACTTTCCTTTGTAATGTGACGCAGCACAGCCGTCATTCCTACTCCCTTGGCGCCGTGCACCGTCTCCGCAGCATTGTTTGATTCTGTCCCGGAGCCTGCGCTGTTATGTTATCCCTTTGCCAGGCACACTTAGCGCTGCCCATCTTCTGACATCATTTGGTGTCAGGCTGGCTGCGCCTGTGCGGCTGCGCTGGCCTGGATCCCGCCTCGCAGTGTCGTCTAATGTAATTCCACCGCGGGCCAGGGATCCGTGGCCATGCGCAGTGCATATCCTCGCCTCTCACTCCCCTCCCTCCGGCTTCTTCAGACTGTGCGGTGTCATGGCCGTGGCATGCTATTAGGGACCAGCTGACGGCGCACAGTCTGAAGAAGGCGGAGGGAGATGAGTGACAGCCTGAGGTGAAGATATGCAATGCGCATGCCCATGGATCCCAGGCCCGCAGTGTGATTAAATCAGAAGACACTGCGAGGCGGGATCTCGGCCAGTGCGGCTGCACAGGCGCAGCCAGCCTGACACCAAATGATGTCAGAAGATGGGCAGTG
Organism: Ranitomeya variabilis; assembly: GCF_051348905.1. Lineage (NCBI taxonomy): Eukaryota > Metazoa > Chordata > Amphibia > Anura > Dendrobatidae > Ranitomeya > Ranitomeya variabilis. The sequence continues at coordinate 324,711,400 of NC_135235.1, read as the reverse complement.
CAAAGTGTGCCTGGCCAAGGGATAACATAACAGCGCAGGCTCTGGGACAGAATCAAACAACGCTGAGGAGGCGGCGCACGGCGCCAAGGGGGTAGGAATGACGGCTGTGCTGCGTCACATTACAAAGGAAAGTCCCACCTCCGGGACGGTTTAACGGTGTGAGGGGACACATTTCATAAGTGTGTAGTTCAGCCTTTGAAAGGAGCATAATTAAAAGAGCCACCTTTTTCTTGTGCAGCATTACTGCTGCACAAGGTGGCTCTTTCAGTAACAAATGCCTGGGAGGGTGGGGGTGGGCAGGTTACCTTAAGTTTTAGTTGTGCCAGCATGGCGGTCGCATGACACGTTGCCGAATACACAGCAGGGGAGCAGCTGACGTTACTGAACCCCACTAACACATTGGCGAGGTGTTTGGCTCTGTGCAAACAGCACTTCCGGGCAGCAACCAGCAGAGTTGGAGCCCAGGGACAGCAGGAGGATCAGATAGGAGGTATTGCAGCACACACAGCAGGGGAGCAGCTGACGTTACTGAACCCCAATAACAGAGGAGCGACTGTTGACTGTGCGGACAGCACTTCCAGGCACCAACTAGCGGTGTTAGAGCCCAGGGACAGCAAGAGGATCAGATAGGAGGTATTGCAGCACACACAGCAGGGGAACAGCTGGCATTGCTGAACCCCACTGACACATTGGCTGGTGTTTTTCTCTGTGCAGCTAGCACTTCCGGGCGCCAACTGGTGGTGTTAGAGCCCAGGGTCAGCAGGAGGAGCAGAGGGAGCAGAATGTAGGCCGAAGCCTGCACTGGAGGCAGTTTTAGGTCTGTTGTGTCTGCGTGGCGTTTGCAGGACACGATGCCGGCTACATAGCAGGGGAACAGCTGGCATTGCTGAACCCCACTGACACATTGGCTGGTGTTTTTCTCTGTGCACTTAGCACTTCCGGGCGCCAACTGGTGGTGTTAGAGCCCAGGGTCAGCAGTAGGAGCAGAGGGAGCAGAGTGTAGGCCGAAGCCTGCACTGGAGGCAGTTTTAGGTTTGTTGTGTCTGCGTGGCGTTTGCAGGACACGATGCCGGCTACACAGCAGGGGAACAGCTGGCGTTGCTGAACCTGTTGTGATCCGCTTTTTGGCTCCTCTGGTGGTGGCTGGTGGTACTGGAGACTTGTGTGTGCTTTTCTGCCTCAGCTCACCTGCTTCCATCAGTTTTGAGAGTTCCCTATTTAGCCTTGCTCTCCAGTCACTTCCTTGCCGGTCATCATTGTAACCTGAGTCATTCAGTTGCATGTTCCTGCTACTAGTCTGCTGATCAGCTAAGTGGACTCTTGTCCTTATTGTTTTGTTTTTCTTGTCCAGTTTACAGTTTTGTCATTTCCTGTTACTGGAAGCTCTTGTGGACTGAAATTGCCACTCCTGTGTCATGAGTTGACACAGGAGTCTTAAAGTAATTTCAGGATGGGTTTTTGAAAGGGTTTTTCAGCTGACCGTGAAGTCCTCTTTTGTATCCTTCCTCTATCTAGTAAGTGGACCTCGCTTTGCTAAATCTACCTTCATACTGTGTATGTCTTTTCCTCTGAACTCACCGTTAATATACGTGGGGGCTACTATCATCTTTGGGGAATTTCTCTAGAGGTAAGCCAGGTCTGTTTCTTCCTCTTCCAGGCGTAGTTAGTTCTCCGGCTGGCGCATGGCATCTAGGCAGCCGTAGGAATGCTTCCTGGCTACTGTTAGTTGTGTGGTAGATTTAGGTCACGGTCAGCTTGAGTTTCCATCACCCGAGAGCTAGTCTGTTATTTTTGTGTTTCTGATGTTCCCATGCCATTGGGGAATCATGACAGTATGACCGGCCACTGTTAAAGTAATTGGCAGAAGAAAGGAGAGTAAAAGAAGTCTGTAGATTTTTTTTTTTTTTTTCCTCTCATGTTTGCTACTTAGTTGGCTCAGTTGTATTTCTGCTCTATTTACAGCCTTGCCTTTCTCTCCTTCTAATCCTTGAATGGCTCTGATCTCTCCGGTTTAAGGATGGACCCTCAGAGTTTGGCTGCAGGTTTAAATAATCTTGCTACGAAGGTTCAGAATTTACAAGATTATGTTATACGTACTCCTATTTCTGAACCTAAGATTCCTACACCAGAGGTATTTTCCGGAGATAGATCTCGGTTTCTGAATTTCAAATGTAATTGTCAATTATTCCTTTCTCTCAGACCTCACTCCTCTGGAGATCCTGTTCAGCAGGTTAAGATTGTGATTTCTTTGCTGCGAGGTGACCCTCAAAATTGGGCATTTTCATTGACACCAGGGGATCCTGCGTTGCTCAATGTGGATGCGTTTTTTCTGGCTTTAGGGTTGCTGTATGAGGAAACTAATTTGGAGATTCAAGCTGAAAAAGCTTTAATAGCCCTGTCTCAAGGGCAAGATGAAGCTGAGATATACTGCCAAAAATTTTGTAAATGGTCTGTGCTTACTCAGTGGAATGAGTGTGCCCTAGCGGCAAATTTCAGAGAAGGCCTTTCTGATGCCGTTAAGGATGTCATGGTGGCCCACAGGTCTGAATGAGTCCATGACAATGGCGATTCAGATTGATCGGCATTTGCGGGAGCGCAAACCCATGCACCATTTGGCGGTATCTTCTGAAGGGACGCCAGAGAAAATGCAATGTGACAGAATTCTGTCAAGAAGCGAGCGGCAGAATTATAGGCGCAAAAATGGCTTGTGCTTCTACTGTGGTGATTCCGCGCATGTTATATCAGCATGCTCTAAACGTACTAGGAAGGTTGACAAGTCTGTTTCTATTGGCACTTTACAGTCTAAATTTCTTCTGTCTGTAACTCTGATTTGTTCATTATCAGTTATTACTGTGGATGCCTATGTGGACTCTGGCGCCGCTCTGAGTCTCATGGATTGGTCCTTCGCCAGGCGCTGTGGGTTTGATTTGGAGCCTCTGGAAGTTCCTATACCTCTGAAGGGTATTGATTCTACACCTCTGGCTTGTAATAGACCACAGTTCTGGACGCAAGTGACTATGCGTATGACTCCAGACCATCAGGAGAGGATTCGCTTCCTCGTGTTGTATAATTTACATGATGTTTTAGTGCTTGGATTACCATGGTTACAATCTCATAACCCAGTACTGGACTGGAAAACTATGTCTGTGTTAAGCTGGGGATGTCGGGGGGCTCATGGGGACATACCTTTGGTTCCTATCTCGTCATCTATTCCCTCTGAGATTCCTGCATTTTTGTCGGATTTTGGGGATATTTTTGAAGAGCCTAAAATTGGTTCTCTCCCTCCCCACAGGGATTGTGATTGCGCCATAGATCTGATTCCTGGCAGTAAATTTCCAAAGGGTCGTTTGTTTAACCTATCTGTACCTGAGCATGCTGCCATGCGAGAATATGTTAAGGAGTCCCTGGAAAAGGGACATATTCGTCCTTCTTCATCACCTTTAGGAGCTGGGTTTTTCTTTGTCTCTAAAAAGGATGGCTCGCTGAGGCCTTGTATTGATTATCGACTCCTGAATAAAATTACTGTCAAATATCAGTATCCGTTGCCGCTGCTTACTGATTTGTTTGCTCGCATAAGGGGGGCTAAGTGGTTCTCCAAGATTGATCTCCGTGGGGCGTATAATTTGGTGCGAATTAAGCAAGGGGATGAGTGGAAAACTGCATTTAATACGCCTGAGGGCCACTTTGAGTATTTAGTAATGCCTTTCGGCCTTTCTAATGCGCCTTCAGTTTTTCAGTCCTTTATGCATGATATTTTCCGTGAATATCTGGATAAATTTATGATTGTGTATTTGGACGATATTTTGATTTTTTCTGAGGACTGGGAGTCTCATGTTCAGCAGGTCAGGAGGGTTTTTCAGGTCTTGCGGGAGAATTCTCTGTGTGTAAAGGGTTCTAAGTGTGTTTTTGGGGTTCAAAAGATTTCCTTTTTGGGGTACATTTTTTCCCCTTCTTCTGCTGAGATGGACCCTGTCAAGGTTCGGGCTATTTGTGACTGGACGCAGCCTACTTCTCTAAAGGGTCTTCAGAAGTCCTTGGGCTTTGCTAATTTTTATCGTCGATTTATAACTGGTTTTTCTGGTGTTGCTAAGCCTCTTACGGATTTGACTAAGAAGGGTGCTGATGTTGCCAATTGGTCCTCTGCCGCTGTGGAGGCCTTTCGGGAACTTAAGCGCCGCTTTTCGTCTGCCCCTGTGTTGCGCCAGCCCGATGTCTCTCTCCCCTTTCAGGTTGAGGTCGATGCTTCCGAGATCGGAGCGGGGGCGGTTTTGTCGCAGAAAAGTTCCGATTGCTCAGTGATGAGACCTTGTGCGTTCTTTTCTCGAAAATTTTCTGCCGCCGAAAGAAATTATGATGTCGGTAATCGGGAGCTTTTGGCCATGAAGTGGGCATTTGAGGAGTGGCGTCATTGGCTTGAGGGTGCTAGACATCAGGTGGTGGTTTTGACTGATCACAAGAATCTGATTTATCTTGAGTCTGCCAGGCGCCTGAATCCTAGACAGGCGCGCTGGTCGTTGTTTTTCTCTCGGTTTAATTTTGTGGTCTCATATCTACCAGGTTCTAAGAATGTGAAGGCGGATGCCCTTTCTAGGAGTTTTGAGCCTGATTCCCCTGGTGATTCGGAACCTACAGGTATCCTTAAGGATGGGGTGATATTATCCGCTATTTCCCCAGATCTGCGACGTGCTTTGCAAGAGTTTCAGGCGGATAGACCTGATCGCTGTCCACCTGGTAGACTGTTTGTTCCTGATGATTGGACCAGTAGAGTCATCTCGGAGGTTCATTCTTCTACGCTGGCAGGTCATCCTGGAATTTTTGGTACCAGGGATTTGGTGGCTAGATCCTTCTGGTGGCCATCTCTGTCTCGTGATGTGCGTGTTTTTGTGCAGTCTTGTGATGTGTGTGCTTGGGCCAAGCCTTGTTGTTCTAGGGCTAGCGGGTTGTTGTTGCCCTTGCCTATTCCGAAGAGGCCTTGGACGCACATCTCGATGGAATTTATTTCTGATCTTCCTGTCTCTCAGAGGATGTCTGTTATCTGGGTGGTGTGTGACCGTTTTTCTAAGATGGTTCATTTGGTGCCATTGCCGAAGTTGCCTTCCTCGTCTGAGTTGGTTCCTTTGTTTTTTCAAAATGTGGTTCGCTTGCATGGTATTCCTGAAAATATCGTTTCTGATAGGGGTACCCAGTTCATTTCTAGATTTTGGCGGGCATTCTGTGCCAGGTTGGGCATTGATTTGTCTTTTTCGTCTGCCTTCCATCCTCAGACTAATGGCCAGACGGAGCGAACTAATCAAACTTTGGAGACGTATTTGAGGTGTTTTGTGTCTGCGGATCAGGATGATTGGGTTGCCTTTTTGCCGTTGGCGGAGTTTGCTCTTAATAATCGGGCCAGTTCTGCCACTTTGGTTTCCCCTTTCTTTTGCAATTCGGGGTTTCATCCCCGTTTTTCTTCTGGTCAGGTGGAGTCTTCGGATTGTCCTGGAGTAGATGCTGTGGTGGATCAGTTGTATCGGATTTGGGAACAAGTGGTGGACAATTTGAATTTGTCCCAGGAGAGGACTCAGCGGTTTGCTAACCGCCAGCGTCGGGTTGGTCCTCGCCTTCGTGTTGGGGACTTGGTGTGGTTGTCTTCCCATTTTGTCCCAATGAGGGTTTCTTCTCCTAAATTTAAGCCTCGGTTCATCGGTCCCTATAGGATTTTGGAGATTATTAACCCTGTTTCCTTTCGTTTGGACCTTCCGGCATCTTTCGCTATCCATAATGTGTTCCATCGGTCGTTGTTGCGGAGATACGAGGTGCCGGTGGTTCCTTCTGCTGGGCCTCCTGCTCCTGTGCTGGTTGAGGGTGAATTGGAGTACGTTACAGAGAAGATCTTGGACTCCCGTATTTCCAGGCGGAGACTCCAGTACCTGGTTAAATGGAAGGGCTATGGTCAGGAAGATAATTCTTGGGTAACTGCCTCTGATGTTCATGCCTCGGATTTGGTTCGTGCCTTTCATAGGGCTCATCCAGGTCGCCCTGGCGGTTCTTGTGAGGGTTCGGTGCCCCCTCCTTAAGGGGGGGTACTGTTGTGATCCGCTTTTTGGCTCCTCTGGTGGTGGCTGGTGGTACTGGAGACTTGTGTGTGCTTTTCTGCCTCAGCTCACCTGCTTCCATCAGTTTTGAGAGTTCCCTATTTAGCCTTGCTCTCCAGTCACTTCCTTGCCGGTCATCATTGTAACCTGAGTCATTCAGTTGCATGTTCCTGCTACTAGTCTGCTGATCAGCTAAGTGGACTCTTGTCCTTATTGTTTTGTTTTTCTTGTCCAGTTTACAGTTTTGTCATTTCCTGTTACTGGAAGCTCTTGTGGACTGAAATTGCCACTCCTGTGTCATGAGTTGACACAGGAGTCTTAAAGTAATTTCAGGATGGGTTTTTGAAAGGGTTTTTCAGCTGACCGTGAAGTCCTCTTTTGTATCCTTCCTCTATCTAGTAAGTGGACCTCGCTTTGCTAAATCTACCTTCATACTGTGTATGTCTTTTCCTCTGAACTCACCGTTAATATACGTGGGGGCTACTATCATCTTTGGGGAATTTCTCTAGAGGTAAACCAGGTCTGTTTCTTCCTCTTCCAGGCGTAGTTAGTTCTCCGGCTGGCGCATGGCATCTAGGCAGCCGTAGGAATGCTTCCTGGCTACTGTTAGTTGTGTGGTAGATTTAGGTCACGGTCAGCTTGAGTTTCCATCACCCGAGAGCTAGTCTGTTATTTTTGTGTTTCTGATGTTCCCATGCCATTGGGGAATCATGACATGAACCCCACTGACACATTGGCTGGTGTTTTTCTCTGTGCAGCTAGCACTTCCAGGCGCCAACTGGCGGTGTTAGAGCCCAGGGTCAGCAGGAGGAGCAGAGGGAGCAGAGTGTAGGCTGAAGCCTGTACTGGAGGCAGTTTTAGGTCTGTTGTGTCTGAGTGGCGTTTGCAGGACACGATGCCGGCTACACAGCAGGGGAAAAGCTGGCGTTGCTGAACCCCACTGACACATTGGCTGGTGTTTTTCTCTGTGCAGCTAGCACGTCCGGGCGCCAACTGGTGGTGTTAGAGCCCAGGGTCAGCAGGAGGAGCAGAGGGAGCAGAGTGTAAGCCGTAGCCTGCACTGGAGAAAGTTGAAAGGGAACCTTTAACCCCCACCCCAGGCGTTTGTTGCTGAAAGAGCCATCTTGTACAGCACTAATGATGCAAAAGGAAAAGGTGGCTCTTTTAATTATGCTCCTTTCAAAGGCTGAACTACACACTTATGAAATGTGTCCCCTCACACCGTTAAACCGTCCCGGAGGTGGGACTTTCCTTTGTAATGTGACGCAGCACAGCCATCATTCCTACTCCCTTGGCGCCGTGCACCGTCTCCGCAGCATTGTTTGATTCTGTCCCGGAGCCTGCGCTGTTATGTTATCCCTTTGCCAGGCACACTTAGCGCTGCCCATCTTCTGACATCATTTGGTGTCAGGCTGGCTGCGCCTGTGCGGCTGCGCTGGCCTGGATCCCGCCTCGCAGTGTCGTCTAATGTAATTCCACCGCGGGCCAGGGATCTGTGGCCATGCGCAGTGCATATCCTCGCCTCTCACTCCCCTCCCTCCGGCTTCTTCAGACTGTGCGGTGTCATGGCCGTGGCATGCTATTAGGGACCGGCTGACGGCGCACAGTCTGAAGAAGGCGGAGGGAGATGAGTGACAGCCTGAGGTGAAGATATGCAATGCACATGCCCATGGATCCCAGGCCCGCAGTGTGATTAAATCAGAAGACACTGCGAGGCGGGATCTCGGCCAGCGCGGCTGCACAGGCGCAGCCAGCCTGACACCAAATGATGTCAGAAGATGGGCAGCGCAAAGTGTGCCTGGCCAAGGGATAACATAACAGCGCAGGCTCCGGGACAGAATCAAACAACGCTGAGGAGGCGGCGCACGGCGCCAAGGGGGTAAGAATGACGGCTGTGCTGCGTCACATTACAAAGGAAAGTCCCACTTCCGGGACGGTTTAACGGTGTGAGGGGACACATTTCATAAGTGTGTAGTTCAGCCTTTGAAAGGAGCATAATTAAAAGAGCCACCTTTTTCTTGTGCAGCATTACTGCTGCACAAGGTGGCTCTTTCAGTAACAAATGCCTGGGAGGGTGGGGGTGGGCAGGTTACCTTAAGTTTTAGTTGTGCCAGCATGGCGGTCGCATGACACGTTGCCGGATACACAGCAGGGGAGCAGCTGACGTTACTGAACCCCACTAACACATTGGCGAGGTGTTTGGCTCTGTGCAAACAGCACTTCCGGGCAGCAACCAGCAGAGTTGGAGCCCAGGGACAGCAGGAGGATCAGATAGGAGGTATTGCAGCACACACAGCAGGGGAGCAGCTGACGTTACTGAACCCCAATAACAGAGGAGCGACTGTTGACTGTGCGGACAGCACTTCCAGGCACCAACTAGCGGTGTTAGAGCCCAGGGACAGCAAGAGGATCAGATAGGAGGTATTGCAGCACACACAGCAGGGGAACAGCTGGCGTTGCTGAACCCCACTGACACATTGGCTGGTGTTTTTCTCTGTGCAGCTAGCACTTCCGGGCGCCAACTGGTGGTGTTAGAGCCCAGGGTCAGCAGGAGGAGCAGAGGGAGCAGAATGTAGGCTGAAGCCTGCACTGGAGGCAGTTTTAGGTCTGTTGTGTCTGCGTGGCGTTTGCAGGACACGATGCCGGCTACACAGCAGGGGAACAGCTGGCATTGCTGAACCCCACTGACACATTGGCTGGTGTTTTTCTCTGTGCAGTTAGCACTTCCGGGCGCCAACTGGTGGTGTTAGAGCCCAGGGTCAGCAGTAGGAGCAGAGGGAGCAGAGTGTAGGCCGAAGCCTGCACTGGAGGCAGGTTTAGGTTTGTTGTGTCTGCGTGGCGTTTGCAGGACACGATGCCGGCTACACAGCAGGGGAACAGCTGGCGTTGCTGAACCCCACTGACACATTGGCTGGTGTTTTTCTCTGTGCAGCTAGCACTTCCAGGCGCCAACTGGCGGTGTAAGAGCCCAGGGTCAGCAGGAGGAGCAGAGGGAGCAGAGTGTAGGCTGAAGCCTGTACTGGAGGCAGTTTTAGGTCTGTTGTGTCTGCGTGGCGTTTGCAGGACACGATGTCGGCTACACAGCAGGGGAAAAGCTGGCGTTGCTGAACCCCACTGACACATTGGCTGGTGTTTTTCTCTGTGCAGCTAGTACGTCCGGGCGCCAACTGGTGGTGTTAGAGCCCAGGGTCAGCAGGAGGAGCAGAGGGAGCAGAGTGTAAGCCGAAGCCTGCACTGGAGCAAGTTGAAAGGGAACCTTTAACCCCCACCCCAGGCGTTTGTTGCTGAAAGAGCCATCTTGTACAGCACTAATGATGCAAAAGGAAAAGGTGGCTCTTTTAATTATGCTCCTTTCAAAGGCTGAACTACACACTTATGAAATTTGTCCCCTCACACCGTTAAACCGTCCCGGAGGTGGGACTTTCCTTTGTAATGTGACGCAGCACAGCCATCATTCCTACCCCCTTGGCGCTGTGCACTGCCTCCGCAGCGTTGTTTGATTCTGTCCCGGAGCCTGCGCTGTTATGTTATCCCTTTGCCAGGCACACTTAGCGCTGCCCATCTTCTGACATCATTTGGTGTCAGGCTGGCTGCGCCTGTGCGGCCGCGCTGGCCTGGATCCCGCCTCGCAGTGTCGTCTAATGTAATTCCACCGCGGGCCAGGGATCCGTGGCCATGCGCAGTGCATATCCTCGCCTCTCACTCCCCTCCCTCCGGCTTCTTCAGACTGTGCGGTGTCATGGCTGTGGCATGCTATTAGGGACCAGCTGACGGCGCACAGTCTGAAGAAGGCGGAGGGAGATGAGTGACAGCCTGAGGTGAAGATATGCAATGCACATGCCCATGGATCCCAGGCCCGCAGTGTGATTAAATCAGAAGACACTGCGAGGCGGGATCTCGGCCAGCGCGGCTGCACAGGCGCAGCCAGCCTGACACCAAATGATGTCAGAAGATCGGCAGCGCAAAGTGTGCCTGGCCAAGGGATAACATAACAGCGCAGGCTCCGGGACAGAATCAAACAACGCTGAGGAGGCGGCGCACGGCGCCAAGGGGGTAGGAATGACGGCTGTGCTGCGTCACATTACAAAGGAAAGTCCCACTTCCGGGACGGTTTAATGGTGTGAGGGGACACATTTCATAAGTGTGTAGTTCAGCCTTTGAAAGGAGCATAATTAAAAGAGCCACCTTTTTCTTGTGCAGCATTACTGCTGCACAAGGTTGCTCTTTCAGTAACAAATGCCTGGGGGGGTGGGGGTGGGCAGGTTACCTTAAGTTTTAGTTGAGCCAGCGTGGCGGTCGCATGACACGTTGCCGGATACACAGCAGGGGAGCAGCTGACGTTACTGAACCCCACTAACACATTGGCGAGGTGTTTGGCTCTGTGCAAACAGCACTTCCGGGCAGCAACCAGCTGAGTTGGAGCCCAGGGAGAGAAGGAGGATCAGATAGGAGGTATTGCAGCACACACAGCAGGGGAGCAGCTGACGTTACTGAACCCCAATAACAGAGGAGCAACTGTTGACTGTGCGGACAGCACTTCCAGGCACCAACTAGCGGTGTTAGAGCCCAGGGACAGCAAGAGGATCAGATAGGAGGTATTGCAGCACACACAGCAGGGGAGCAGCTGACGTTACTGAACCCCAATAACAGAGGAACGACTGTTGACTGTGCGGACAGCACTTCCAGGCACCAACTAGCGGTGTTAGAGCCCAGGGACAGCAGGAGGATCAGATAGGAGGTATTGCAGCACACACAGCAGGGGAGCAGCTGACGTTACTGAACCCCAATAACAGAGGAGCGACTGTTGACTGTGCGGACAGCAATTCCAGGCACCAACTAGCGGTGTTAGAGCCCAGGGACATCAGGAGGATCAGATAGGAGGTATTGCAGCACACACAGCAGGGGAGCAGCTGACGTTACTGAACCTCAATAACAGAGGAGCGACTGTTGACTGTGTGGACAGCACTTCCAGGCACCAACTAGCGGTGTTAGAGCCCAGGGACAGCAGGAGGATCAGATAGGAGGTTGTTGGGATTTCTGTTGTGGGTTCTGCTCTTAGGCTCCCTCCGGTGGTTATAAGTGGTAGTGCTGCTGTTTGTCCCTCACAACAGTTATCAGCTGCTTCCACTTTGGATGGGGCTATTTAGTCTGGCTCCTTCCTTTATTGAGTGCCAGTTGTCCATTGTTTTCTAGGGATCCACATCTCTGCTTGTTTTCTCCTTCTGGATTGTCCAAATCATCAAAGATAAGTCCTGGCTCTGTTTTTGCAGTCCACATGCGGTGGACTTAATAGTTCTGTGAATTGCTATGTTTTTTCTTGTCCAGCTTTGTCTGTGTTAAGATATACTCAGCCAAGTTGGAAGCTCTGGAGTCACAGAGTTACCCTCCATGCCTTTAGTTAGGTTTGGAGATTTTTGTATTCTCTGTGGTGGATTTTGTAGTATTTTTTATACTGACCGCACAGTACTCTTTCCTCTCTTTTCTTTCTAGGTAGCGTGGCCTCCTTTGCTAAATTCTGTTTTCAGTCTGCGTTTGTAATTTCCCTCTCCTCTCACAGTCAATATTTGTGGGGGGCTGCTTTCCTTTGGGAATTTTCTCTGAGGCAAGATAGTATTCCTGTTTCTTTCTTTAGGTGTAATTAGTCCTCCGGCCGTGACGAGGTGTCTAGGGAGTGACAGGAACATCCCTGTTGTGAATTGGACTTTTTGGCTCCCTCTTGTGGTTACTAGTGATATGACTCTGGGATTGTCTTTCCTCAGTTTGGCACCCACCTGGGTCGTTAGTCCAGGGGTGTTGCTATATAAACTTCCTGGATCCTTAGTCCAGTGCCTGGCATCGTTGTAATCAGATCCTTTCTGTTTGCTGCTGTCTGCTGGTCCTGGTTCGTGCAAAATTAAGCTAAGTCCTGCTTCTTTGTTTTTTGGTTATTTGCTTGCTCTCATTTTTGTCCAGCTTGTACTAAATGTGATTCCTGACCTTGCTGGAAGCTCTAGGGGGCTGGTGTTCTCCCCCCGGGCCGTTAGACGGTTCGGGGGTTCTTGAATATCCAGCGTGGATATTTTGATAGGGTTTTTGCTGACCATATAAGTCATCTTACTATATTCTGCTATTAGCTAGTGGGCCTCTCTTTGCTAAATACCTAGCTCATTCTTACGTTTGTCTTTTCCTCTTACCTCACCGTTATTATTTGTTGGGGGCTTGTATCCAACTTTTGGGGTCTTTTCTCTGGAGGCAAGAAAGGTCTTTCTTTTCCCTTCTAGGGTTAGTTAGTTCTCCGGCTGGCGCGAGACGTCTAGAACCAACGTAGGCACGTTCCCCGGCTGCTGCTATTTGTGGTGCTAGGATTAGATATATGGTCAGCTCAGTTACCACTGCCTTATGAGCTGGTTTTTTGTGTTTGCAGACTTAGTAATTATTTCTGAGACCCTCTGCCATTGGGGTCATAACAGTGTGCCAGGCCAACATTGAATGTTTAATGCATTGCAGAAGTGGGATAATAAGAAAGGAAATTCTGAGTTGTTTTTTTTTTTTTCCTCTCTTCCTCCCCTTTACCTCTGAGTGGCTTGTGCTTGCTGCAGACATGAATGTCCAGACCTTGATTACAAGTGTAGACCAGCTTGCTGCTCGTGTGCAGGGCATACAAGATTTTGTTACCAGTAGTCCAATGTCTGAACCTAAAATACCTATTCCTGAACTGTTTTCTGGAGACCGATTTAAGTTTAGGAATTTCAGGAATAATTGTAAATTGTTTCTATCTCTGAGACCCCGTTCATCTGGAGATTCTGCTCAGCAATTTAAAATTGTTATCTCTTTTTTACGGGGCGTCCCTCAGGATTGGGCTTTCTCGCTAGCGCCAGGAGATCCGGCATTGGCAAATATTGATGCGTTTTTTCTGGCGCTCGGATTGCTTTACGAGGAACCCAATCTTGAAGTTCAGGCAGAAAAAGCCTTGCTGGCTATTTCTCAGGGCCAGGATGAAGCTGAAGTGTATTGCCAAAAATTTCGGAAATGGTCCGTGCTTACTCAGTGGAATGAGTGTGCTCTGGCCGCAAATTTCAGAAATGGCCTTTCTGAAGCCATTAACCCCTTCCTGACATCAGACGTACTATCCCGTCGAGGTGGGGTGGGCCCGTATGACCACCGACGGGCCATAGTACGTCATACGCGATCGGCCGCGCTCACGGGGGGAGCGCGGCCGATCGCGGCCGGGTGTCAGCTGCCTATCGCAGCTGACATCCGGCACTATGTGCCAGGAGCGGTCATGGACCGCCCCCGGCACATTAACCCCCAGCACACCGCGATCAAACATGATCGCAGTGTACCGGCGGTATAGGGAAGCATCGCGCAGGGAGGGGGCTCCCTGCGGGCTTCCCTGAGACCCCCGGAGCAACGCGATGTGATCGCGTTGCTGCGAGGGTCTCTTACCTCCTTCCTGGCTGCAGGTCCCGGATCCAAGATGGCCGCGGCATCCGGGTCCTGCAGGGAAGGAGGTGGCTTACCGAGTGTCTGCTCAGAGCAGACACTTGGTAAGCCTGCAGCCCTGCACAGCAGATCGTCGATCTGGCAGAGTGCTGTGCACACTGCCAGATCAATGATCTGTGATGTCCCCCCCTGGGACAAAGTAAAAAAGTAAAAAAAAAAAATTTTCCACATGTGTAAAAAAAATAAAAAAAATTCCTAAATAAATAATAAAAAAAATATATATATTATTCCCATAAATACATTTCTTTATCTAAATAAAAAAAACAAAACAATAAAAGTAAACATATTTAGTATCGCCGCGTCCGTAACGACCCATCCTATAAAACTGCCCCACTAGTTAACCCCTTCAGTAAACACCGTAAGAAAAAAAAAAAACGAGGCAAAAAACAACGCTTTATTACCATACCGCCGAACAAAAAGTGGAATAACACGCGATCAAAAAGACGGATATAAATAACTATGGTACCGCTGAAAACGTCATCTTGTCCCACAAAAAACGAGCCGCCATACAGCATCATCAGCAAAAGAATAAAAAAGTTATAGTCCTGAGAATAAAGCGATACCAAAATAATTATTTTTTCTATAAAATAGTTTTTATCGTATAAAAGCGCCAAAACATAAAAAATGATATAAATGAGATATCGCTGTAATCGTACTGACCCGAAGAATAAAACTGCTTTATCAATTTTACCAAACGCGGAACGGTATAAACGCCTCTCCCAAAAGAAATTCATGAATAGCAGGTTTTTGGTCATTCTGCCTCACAAAAATCGGAATAAAAAGCGATCAAAAACGGTCACGTGTCCGAAAATGTTACCAATAAAAACGTCAACTCGTCCCGCAAAAAACAAGACCTCACATGACTCTGTGGAGCAAAATGTGGAAAAATTATAGGTCTCAAAATGCGGAGACGCAAAAACTTTTTTGCTATAAAAAGCGTCGCTGGTTTCACACTTGCGTTTTTGTCTGCAGCGTTTTTTGCACAAAAAAAGCATGCGTTTTTTCCCTATATTTAACATTGAAAACGCATGCGGTTTTTTTGTACGCGTTTGGTCGTGTTTTCAAATGCATGCGGTTTTTTTCTGCATGCGTTCATTTTCAGAAATACAACCTGCAGTATTTTCTTGCGATTTGTAAGCACATGCGTTTGTTTGCGTTAAAAACGCATGCATTTTTATCGAAAAAAAAACAGAAAACACACTGAAAAGCCACCCACCACCATCAAGGTGATAAAGGGATCCAAACCCTAACCCTAACTCTACCCCTAACCTCACCCCTAACCGTTTAATGAACATTTTCTGACAGTCATAGTGCCACGTATTTCAGTGCCACGTATTTCAGTGCCACGTATTTCAGTGCCATGTATTTCAGTGCCATGTATTTCAGTGCCACGTATCACGTATTTCAGTGCCACGTGTTTCAGTGCCACGTATTTCAGTGCCACGTATCACGTATTTCAGTGCCACGTATCACGTATTTCAGTGCCACATATTTTAGTACCACGTATTTCAGTTGCACGTATTTCAGTGCCACGTATTTCAGTGCCACGTATTTCAGTGCCACGTATTTCAGTGCCACGTATTTCAGTGCCACGTATCACGTATTTCAGTGCCACGTGTTTCAGTGCCACGTATTTAAGTGCCACGTATCACATATTTCAGTGCCACGTATTTAAGTGCCACGTATTTAAGTGCCACGTATTTCAGTGCCACGTATTTCAGTGCCACGTATTTCAGTGCCACGTATTTAAGTGCCACGTATCACATATTTCAGTGCCACGTATTTAAGTGCCACGTATTTAAGTGCCACGTATTTCAGTGCCACGTATTTCAGTACCACGTATTTCAGTGCCACGTATTTCAGTGCCACGTATTTCAGTGCCACGTATCACGTATTTCAGTGCCACGTATTTAAGTGCCACGTATCATGTATTTCAGTGCCACGTATTTCAGTGCCACGTATTTCAGTGCCACGTATTTCAGTGCCACGTATCACGTATTTCAGTGCCACGTGTTTCAGTGCCACGTATTTCAGTGCCACGTATTTCAGTGCCACGTATTTCAGTGCCACGTATTTCAGTGCCACGTATTTCAGTCACGTTTAGGGTTAGGGTTAGGGGTAGGGTTAGGGTTAGGGCTAGGATTGGAGGTAAAGTTAGGGTTGGGGCTAAAGTTAGGGTTGGGGCTAAAGTTAGGGTTAGGGTTTGGATTACATTTACGTTTGGATTAGGGTTGGGATTAGAATTATGGGTGTGTCAGGGCTAGGGGTGTGGTTAGGGTTACCGTTGGGATTAGAGTTAGGGGTGTGTTTGGGTTAGGGTTTCAGGTAGAATTGGGGAGTTTCCACTGTCCAGGCACATCAGGGGCTCTCCAAGCGCGACATGGCATCCAATCTCAATTCCAGCCAATTCTGCGTTGAAAAAGTAAAACAGTGCTCCTTCCCTTCCGAGCTCTCCCGTGCGCCCAAAAAGGGGTTTACCCCAACATATGTGTTATCAGCGTACTCGGGACAAATTGAACAACAACTTCTGGGGTCCAAGTTCTCTTGTTATCCTTAGGAAAATAAAAATTTGGGGGGCTAAAAATCATTTTTGTGGGAAAAAAAAGATGTTTTATTTTCACGGCTCTGCGTTATAAACTGTAGTGAAACACTTGGGGGTTCAAAGTTCTCACAACACATCTAGATAAGTTCCTTGGGAGGTCTAGTTTCCAATATGGGGTCACTTGTGGGGGGTTTGTACTGTTTGGGTACATCAGGGGCTCTGCAAATGCAACGTGACGCCTGCAGACCAATCCATTTAAGGCTGCATTCCAAATGGCGCTCCTTCCTTTCCGAGCTCTGTCATGCACCCAAACAGTGGTTCCCCCCCACATATGGGGTATCAGCGTACTCAGGACAAATTGGACAACAACTTTTGGGGTCTAATTTATCCTGTTACCCTTGTGAAAATACAAAACTGGGGGCTAAAAAATCATTTTTGAGAAAAAAAATATATATATTTTCACGGCTCTGCGTTATAATCTGTAGTGAAACACTTGGGGGTTCAAAGCTCTCAAAACACATCTAGATAAGTTCCTTAGGGGGTCTACTTTCCAAAATGGTGTCACTTGTAGGGAGTTTCAATGTTTAGGCACATCAGGGGCTCTCCAAACGCAACATGGCGTCCCATCTCAATTTCAGTCAATTTTGCATTGAAAAGTCAAATGGCGCTCCTTCCCTTCCAAGCTCTGCCATGCGCCCAAACAATGGTTTACACCCACATATGGGGTATCATCGTACTCAGAACAAATTGCACAACATTTTTTGGGGTCCAATTTCTTCTCTTACCCTTGGGAAAATAAAAAATTGGGGGCAAAAAGATCATTTTTGTGAAAAAATATGATTTTTTATTTTTACGGCTCTGCATTATAAACTTCTGTGAAGCACTTGGTGGGTCAAAGTGCTCACCACACATCAAGATAAGTTCCTTAGGGGGTCTACTTTCCAAAATGGTGTCACTTGTAGGGAGTTTCAATGTTTAGGCACATCAGGGGCTCTCCAAACGCAACATGGCGTCCCATCTCAATTCCAGTCAATTTTGCATTGAAAAGTCAAATGGCGCTCCTTCCCTTCCAAGCTCTGCCATGCGCCCAAAAAATGGTTTACACCCACATATGGGGTATCAGCGTACTCAGGACAAATTGCACAACATTTTTTGGGGTCCAATTTCTTCTCTTACCCTTGGGAAAATAAAAAATTGGGGGCAAAAAGATCATTTTTGTGAAAAAATATGATTTTTTATTTTTACGGCTCTGCATTATAAACTTCTGTGAAGCACTTGGTGGGTCAAAGTGCTCACCACACATCAAGATAAGTTCCTTAGGGGGTCTACTTTCCAAAATGGTGTCACTTGTAGGGAGTTTCAATGTTTAGGCACATCAGGGGCTCTCCAAACGCAACATGGCGTCCCATCTCAATTCCAGTCAATTTTGCATTGAAAAGTCAAATGGCACTCCTTCCCTTCCAAGCTCTGCCATGCGCCCAAACAATGGTTTACACCCACATATGGGGTATCAGCGTACTCAGGACAAATTGCACAACATTTTTTGGGGTCCAATTTCTTCTTTTATCCTTGGGAAAATAAAAAATTGGGGGCGAAAAGATTATTTTTGTGAAAAAAATATGATTTTTTATTTTTACGGCTCTGCATTATAAACTTCTGTGAAGCACTTGGTGGGTCAAAGTGCTCACCACACATCAAGATAAGTTCCTTAGGGGGTCTACTTTCCAAAATGGTGTCACTTGTAGGGGGTTTCAGTGTTTAGGCACATCAGGGGCTCTCCAAACGCAACATGGTGTCCCATCTCAATTCCAGTCAATTTTGCATTGAAAAGTCAAATGGCGCTCCTTTCCTTCCGAGCTCTGCCATACGCCCAAACAGTGGTTTACCCCCACATATGGGGTATCCGCGTACTCAGGACAAATTGTACAACAACTTTTGGGGTCCATTTTCTCCTGTTACCCTTGTTAAAATTAAACAAATTGGAGCTGAAATAAATTTTGTGTGAAAAAAAGTTAAATGTTCATTTTTATTTAAACATTCCAAAAATTCCTGTGAAACATCTGAAGGGTTAATAAACTTCTTGAATGTGGTTTTGAGCACCTTGAGGGGTGCAGTTTTTAGAATGGTGTCACACTTGAGTATTTTCTATCATATAGACCCCTCAAAATGACTTCAAATGAGATGTGGTCCCTAAAAAAAAATGGTGTTGTAAAAATGAGAAATTGCTGGTCAACTTTTAACCCTTATAACTCCGTCACAAAAAAAAATTTTGGTTCCAAAATTGTACTGATGTAAAGTAGATATGTGGGAAATGTTACTTATTAAGTATTTTGCGTGACATATGTCTGTGATTTAAGGGCATAAAATTCAAAGTTGGAAAATTGCAAAATTTTCAAAATTTTCACCAAATTTCCATTTTTTTCACAAATAAACGCAAGTTATATCGAATAAATTTTACCACTACCATGAAGTACAATATGTCACGAGAAAACAGTGTCAGAATCGCCAAGATCCATCAAAGCGTTCCAGAGTTATAGCCTCATAAAGGGACAGTGGTCAGAATTGTAAAAATTGGCCCGGTCATTAACGTGCAAACCACTCTTGGGGGTGAAGGGGTTAAGAATGTGATGGTGGGTTTCCCCATTCCTACAAGTCTGAATGATTCCATGGCGCTGGCTATTCAAATTGACCGGCGTGTGCGGGAGCGCAAAATCGCTAATCCTCTGGTGGTGTTGTCTGAACAAACACCTGATTTAATGCAATGTGATAGAATTCAGACTAGAAATGAGCAGAAAAATCATAGACGTCAGAATGGGTTGTGTTTTTACTGTGGTGATTCTACACATGTTATATCAGCATGCTCTAAACGCCTAACAAGGGTTGTTAGTCCTGTCGCCATTGGTAATTTGCAACCTGAATTTATTTTGTCTGTGACTTTAATTTGCTCATTGTCTTCTTACCCTGTTATGGCGTTTGTGGATTCAGGCGCCGCCCTGAGTCTTATGGATCTGTCATTTGCCAAGCGCTGTGGTTTTGTTCTTGAACCGTTGGTAAATCCGATTCCTCTTAGAGGTATTGATGCTACGCCATTGGCAGAAAATAAACCGCAGTTTTGGATGCAGGTAACCATGTGCATGACTCCTGAACATCGGGAGGTGATTCGTTTTCTTGTTCTGCATAAAATGCATGATTTGGTCGTTTTGGGTCTGCCATGGTTACAGACCCACAATCCAGTCTTGGATTGGAAGGCAATGTCTGTGTCAAGTTGGGGCTGTCAGGGAATTCATGCTGATTCTCCGCCGGTGTCTATTGCTTCCTCTACTCCTTCGGAAGTTCCTGAGTATTTGTCTGATTATCAGGATGTATTCAGCGAGTCCAGGTCCAGTGCTCTGCCTCCTCATAGGGACTGTGACTGCGCCATAGATTTGATTCCAGGTAGTAAATTTCCTAAGGGAAGACTATTTAATCTGTCTGTACCTGAGCATGCCGCAATGCGTTCGTATATCAAGGAGTCTCTGGAGAAGGGGCATATCCATCCATCCTCTTCCCCTCTTGGTGCGGGATTCTTTTTTGTGGCCAAGAAGGACGGATCTTTGAGACCTTGTATTGACTATCGGCTTCTGAATAAAATCACTGTTAAATTTCAGTATCCTTTGCCTCTGTTGTCGGACTTGTTTGCCCGGATTAAAGGTGCCAAGTGGTTCACCAAGATAGATCTTCGTGGTGCGTACAACCTTGTGCGCATTAAGCAAGGAGATGAATGGAAGACTGCATTTAATACGCCCGAAGGTCATTTTGAGTACTTGGTGATGCCTTTTGGGCTCTCTAATGCTCCCTCAGTGTTTCAGTCCTTTATGCATGATATTTTCCGGAAGTATCTGGATAAATTTATGATTGTTTATCTGGATGATATTCTGGTTTTCTCTGAAGATTGGGACTCACATGTGGAGCAGGTCAGGATGGTGTTTCAGGTTTTGCGTGAGAATGCTTTGTTTGTTAAGGGCTCAAAGTGTCTCTTTGGAGTACAGAAGGTTCCCTTTTTGGGGTTTATTTTTTCCCCTTCTGCTGTGGAGATGGACCCAGTCAAGGTCCGAGCTATTCATGATTGGACTCAACCCACGTCAGTTAAGAGTCTTCAGAAGTTCTTGGGTTTTGCTAACTTCTACCGTCGTTTTATCGCTAATTTTTCTAGCGTTGTTAAACCTTTGACGGATATGACCAAGAAAGGTTCTGATGTTGCTAACTGTACTCCTGCAGCCGTGGAGGCGTTCCAAGAGTTGAAACACCGGTTTACTTCGGCGCCTGTTTTGTGCCAGCCTGATGTCTCACTTCCCTTTCAGGTCGAAGTGGATGCTTCTGAGATTGGGGCAGGGGCCGTTTTGTCGCAGAGAGGCCCTGGTTGCTCGGTAATGAGACCATGTGCTTTCTTCTCTAGGAAGTTTTCGCCTGCTGAGCGGAATTATGATGTGGGCAATCGGGAGTTGCTGGCCATGAAGTGGGCATTTGAGGAGTGGCGTCATTGGCTCGAGGGTGCTAAGCATCGTGTGGTGGTCTTGACTGATCACAAAAATTTGTTGTATCTCGAGTCTGCTAAACACCTGAATCCTAGACAGGCCCACTGGTCATTGTTTTTCTCCCGTTTTGACTTTGTGGTCTCGTATTTACCAGGTTCAAAGAATGTGAAGGCTGATGCTCTTTCAAGGAGCTTTGTGCCTGACTCTCCTGGAGTTGCAGAACCAGTTGGTATTCTTAAAGAGGGAGTTATCTTGTCAGCCATTTCTCCTGATTTGCGACGTGTGTTGCAGAGATTTCAGGCTGGTAGACCTGACTCTTGTCCACCTGACAGACTGTTTGTTCCTGATAAGTGGACCAGCAGAGTCATTTCCGAGGTTCATTCCTCGGTGTTGGCAGGGCATCCGGGAATTTTTGGCACCAGAGATCTGGTGGCTAGGTCCTTTTGGTGGCCTTCCTTGTCACGGGATGTGCGGTCATTTGTGCAGTCCTGTGGGACTTGTGCTCGAGGTAAGCCTTGCTGTTCTCGTGCCAGCGGGTTGCTCTTGCCCTTGCCTGTCCCGAAGAGGCCTTGGACACACATTTCCATGGATTTCATTTCAGATCTCCCGGTGTCTCAGGGCATGTCTGTCATCTGGGTGGTATGTGATCGCTTTTCTAAAATGGTCCATTTGGTGCCTTTGCCTAAGCTGCCTTCCTCTTCCGATCTGGTTCCTGTGTTCTTTCAGAATGTGATTCGTTTACACGGCATTCCTGAGAATATTGTGTCTGACAGAGGATCCCAGTTTGTTTCCAGGTTCTGGCGATCCTTTTGTGCTAGGATGGGCATTGATTTGTCGTTTTCGTCTGCCTTTCATCCTCAGACTAATGGACAAACGGAGCGAACTAATCGGACTCTGGAGGCTTATTTGAGGTGTTTTGTTTCGGCAGATCAGGATGATTGGGTGACCTTCTTGCCGTTGGCTGAGTTTGCCCTTAATAATCGGGCTAGTTCCGCTACTTTGGTTTCGCCATTTTTCTGCAACTCTGGTTTCCACCCTCGTTTTTCCTCGGGACATGTGGAGCCTTCTGACTGTCCTGGGGTAGATTCTGTGGTGGATAGGTTGCAGCAGATCTGGAATCATGTGGTGGACAACTTAAAATTGTCACAGGAGAAGGCTCAGTGTTTTGTCAACCGCCGCCGCGGTGTGGGTCCCCGACTTCGTGTTGGGGATTTGGTATGGCTGTCTTCTCGATTTGTTCCTATGAAGGTCTCCTCTCCTAAATTTAAGCCTCGCTTCATCGGTCCTTACAAGATATTGGAAATCCTTAATTCTGTGTCCTTTCGCTTGGATCTTCCGGTGTCGTTTGCCATTCACAACGTGTTCCATAGGTCTTTGTTGCGGCGGTACGTTGTACCTGTGGTTCCTTCTGTTGAGCCTCCTGCTCCGGTGTTGGTTGAGGGCGAGTTGGAGTACGTGGTGGAGAAGATCTTGGATTCTCGTCTCTCCAGACGGAGGCTTCAGTATCTGGTCAAGTGGAAGGGCTATGGTCAGGAGGATAATTCCTGGGTGGTTGCCTCTGATGTGCATGCGGCCGATTTAGTTCGTGCCTTTCACGCTTCTCATCCTGATCGCCCTGGTGGTCTTGGTGAGGGTTCGGTGACCCCTCCTTAAGGGGGGGGTACTGTTGTGAATTGGACTTTTTGGCTCCCTCTTGTGGTTACTAGTGATATGACTCTGGGATTGTCTTTCCTCAGTTTGGCACCCACCTGGGTCGTTAGTCCAGGGGTGTTGTTATATAAACTTCCTGGATCCTTAGTCCAGTGCCTGGCATCGTTGTAATCAGATCCTTTCTGTTTGCTGCTGTCTGCTGGTCCTGGTTCGTGCAAAATTAAGCTAAGTCCTGCTTCTTTGTTTTTTGGTTATTTGCTTGCTCTCATTTTTGTCCAGCTTGTACTAAATGTGATTCCTGACCTTGCTGGAAGCTCTAGGGGGCTGGTGTTCTCCCCCCGGGCCGTTAGACGGTTCGGGGGTTCTTGAATATCCAGCGTGGATATTTTGATAGGGTTTTTGCTGACCATATAAGTCATCTTACTATATTCTGCTATTAGCTAGTGGGCCTCTCTTTGCTAAATACCTAGCTCATTCTTACGTTTGTCTTTTCCTCTTACCTCACCGTTATTATTTGTTGGGGGCTTGTATCCAACTTTTGGGGTCTTTTCTCTGGAGGCAAGAAAGGTCTTTCTTTTCCCTTCTAGGGTTAGTTAGTTCTCCGGCTGGCGCGAGACGTCTAGAACCAACGTAGGCACGTTCCCCGGCTGCTGCTATTTGTGGTGCTAGGATTAGATATATGGTCAGCTCAGTTACCACTGCCTTATGAGCTGGTTTTTTGTGTTTGCAGACTTAGTAATTATTTCTGAGACCCTCTGCCATTGGGGTCATAACACATCCCACGGTTACTTCTAGTTGATGTGTTAAGTTCAGGGTCTGCGGTCAGTATAGAGGCCACCTACTCCAGAGCTCATCCATGCTGCTCCTAGGCCACCAGTTCAGAACAGTACAACTGGCCAACAATGAGTTAACCGCATCTCAAAAGAAGGGAAAGAAAGTGCTGAGACATTTTTTTTCTGTACTCTGTTGTGTTTTTTTTTCCCTCTTCACTTCTGGGTGGCTCAGGAGTTAGGCGTTGACATGGATGTTCAGGGACTTGCTTCTCGGGTGGATCAACTTGCTGCTAGAGTACAGGGTATTTCTGATTATATCATGCAGACTCCTGTTTTAGAGCCTAGAATTCCTACCCCCGATCTGTTTTTCGGGGACAGGTCCAAATTTTTGAGCTTTAAAAATAACTGTAAACTGTTTTTTGCTCTTAAGCCCCGTTCCTCTGGTGATCCCATCCAGCAGGTAAAAATTGTCATTGTCATTTGGTGACCCGCAGGATTGGGCATTTTCCCTGGAATCTGGGAATCCGGCCTTGCTTAATGTAGACATCTTTTTTCAGGCGCTTGGGTTATTGTATGATGAACCTAACTCTGTAGAGCATGCTAAGAAAACACTTTTGGCCCTGTGTCAGGGTCAAGAAGCGGCAGAGTCATATTGCCAGAAATTCAGAAAATGGTCTGTGCTTACTAAGTGGAATGAGGATGCTTTGGCGGCAATTTTCAGAAAGGGTCTTTCTGAATCTGTTAAAGATGTTATGTTGGGGTTCCCCACGCCTGCAGGTCTGGGTGATTCTATGTCTCTGGCCATTCAAATTGATCGGCGCTTGCGTGAGCGCAGAGTTGTGCACACTATGGCGTTGTATTCCGAGCGGAGTCCTGAGCCTATGCAGTGTGATAGGATTGTGTCTAGAGTGGAACGCCAAGGATTCAGATGTCAGAATAGGTTGTGCTTTTACTGCGGCGATTCTGCTCATGTTATTTCTGATTGCCCTAAGCGTGCCAAGAGAATCGCTAATTCCGTTACTATCAGTACTGTACAACCTAAATGTCTGTTATCTGTGATCCTGATCTGCTCATTATCGTCATTCTCTGTCATGGCATTTGTGGATTCAGGCGCCGCTTTAAATTTAATGGACTTAGAATTTGCCAGACATTGTGGTTTTTCCTTACAGCCTTTGCGGAGTCCTATCCCTTTGAGGGGGATTGATGCTACACCATTGGCTAAAAATAAACCTCAGTTTTGGACACAGTTAACCATGTGCATGGCGCCAGCCCATCAGGAAGATTGTCGCTTCCTGGTGTTACATAATTTGCATGATGCTGTTGTGCTGGGGTTTCCATGGTTACAGGTACATAATCCGGTGTTGGATTGGAAATCTATGTCTGTGACTAGTTGGGGTTGTCAGGGGGTTCACGATGACGTTCCTCTGATGTCAATTTCCTCCTCCCCCTCTTCTGAAGTTCCTGAGTTTCTGTCAGATTTCCAGGATGTTTTCGATGAGCCCAAGTCCAGTTCCCTTCCACCGCATAGGGACTGTGATTGTGCTATTGATTTGATTCCAGGCTGTAAGTTTCCTAAGGGCCGACTTTTCAACCTGTCTGTGCCTGAACATGCCGCCATGCGGAGCTATGTAAGGGAGTCTTTGGAGAAGGGGCATATTCGGCCATCTTCTTCTCCATTAGGAGCAGGGTTTTTTTTGTTGCCAAGAAGGATGGCTCCTTGAGACCCTGTATTGATTATTGCCTCTTGAATATGATCACGGTCAAATTCCAATACCCTTTGCCTTTGCTTTCTGATTTGTTTGCCAGAATTAAGGGGGCTAGTTGGTTTACTAAGATTGACCTTCGAGGGGCATATAATCTGGTTCATATTAAGCAGGGTGACGAATGGAAAACTGCGTTTAATAGGCCCGAGGGCCATTTTGAGTATCTTGTGATGCCATTCGGACTCTCTAATGCCCCATCTGTGTTTCAGTCCTTCATGCATGATATTTTTCGGAATTATCTTGATAAATTCATGATTGTATATTTGGATGATATTTTGATTTTTTCAGATGATTGGGAGTCTCATGTGAAACAAGTTAGGATGGTATTTCAGGTCCTTCGTGACAATGCCTTGTTTGTGAAGGGGTCTAAGTGCCTCTTTGGTGTACAGAAGGTTTCTTTTTTGGGCTTCATTTTTTCTCCATCATCTATAGAAATGGATCCGGCTAAGGTTCAGGCCATTCATGATTGGATCCAGCCCACATCCATGAAGAGCCTTCAGAAATTTTTGGGCTTTGCTAATTTTTATCGCCGTTTCATTGCCAACTTCTCCAGTGTGGTTAAACCCCTGACCGATTTGACGAGGAAGGGCGCTGA
Organism: Ranitomeya variabilis; assembly: GCF_051348905.1. Lineage (NCBI taxonomy): Eukaryota > Metazoa > Chordata > Amphibia > Anura > Dendrobatidae > Ranitomeya > Ranitomeya variabilis. The sequence goes on along the minus strand of NC_135235.1, from coordinate 324,686,007 downwards.
TGTAGCTACTTGGTCCTCTGAGGCCGTTTCTGCCTTTCAGGAGCTTAAGTGCCGATTTACTTCTGCCCCTGTGTTGCGTCAGCCGGATGTTTCTCTTCCTTTTCAGGTTGAGGTTGACGCTTCTGAGATTGGGGCAGGGGCCACTTTGTCTCAGAGGAATTCTGATGGTTCCTTGATGAAACCGTGTGCCTTCTTTTCTCGAAAGTTTTCGCCTGCGGAACGCAATTATGATGTCGGCAATCGTGAGTTGTTGGCTATGAAGTGGGCATTTGAGGAGTGGCGACATTGGCTTAAGGGGGCCAAGCACCATATTGTGGTCTTGACCGATCATAAGAATCTGATTTACCTCGAGTCTGCCAAACGGCTGAATCCTAGACAGGCCCGATGGTCCCTGTTTTTCTACCATTTTGATTTTGTTGTCTCGTATCTTCCAGGTTCTAAGAATGTTAAGGCTGATGCCCTCTCTAGGAGTTTCTTGCCTGATTCCCCTGGGATTCTTGAGCTGGTTGGTATTCTTAAGGAGGGGGTAATTCTTTCTGCCATCTCCCCTGATTTGCGACGGGCTCTTCAGGAGTTTCAGGCTGATAAACCTGATCGCTGTCCAGCGGGGAAACTGTTTGTTCCTGACAGATGGACTAGTAAAGTGATTTCTGAGGTTCACTGTTCTGTGTTGGCTGGCCATCCTGGGATTTTTGGTACCAGAGATTTGGTTAGTAGGTCCTTTTGGTGGCCTTCTTTGTCAAGGGATGTGCGTTCTTTTGTGCAGTCCTGTGGGACTTGTGCGCGGGCCAAGCCTTGTTGTTCCCGTGCTAGTGGGTTGCTTTTGCCTTTGCCGGTCCCTGAGAGGCCTTGGACGCATATTTCTATGGATTTTATTTTGGATCTTCCTGTTTCCCAGAGGATGTCTGTTATCTGGGTGGTCTGTGACCGGTTTTCTAAGATGGTTCATTTGGTACCTTTGCCTAAGTTGCCTTCCTCTTCAGAGTTGGTTCCGTTGTTTTTTCAGCATGTGGTTCGTTTGCATGGCATTCCGGAGAACATTGTGTCCGATAGAGGTTCCCAGTTTGTTTCTAGGTTTTGGCGGTCCTTTTGTGCTAAGCTGGGCATTGATTTGTCTTTTTCTTCCGCATTTCATCCTCAGACAAACGGCCAAACCGAGCGAACTAACCAGACTTTGGAAACTTATTTGAGATGCTTTGTGTCTGCCGATCAGGATGATTGGGTGGCTTTCTTGCCATTGGCCGAGTTTGCCCTTAATAATCGGGCTAGTTCTGCTACCTTGGTGTCACCATTCTTTTGTAATTCTGGGTTTCATCCTCGTTTTTCTTCAGGGAAGGTTGAGTCTTCTGATTGTCCTGGGGTGGACTCTGTGGTTGACAGGTTGCGGCAGATTTGGGCTCATGTTGTGGACAATTTGGTGTTGTGGGTTCCCGGCTTTGGGTTGGGGATTTGGTCTGGTTGTCTTCTCGTCATGTTCCTATGAAGGTTTCTTCCCCGAAGTTCAAGCCTCGGTTTATTGGTCCTTATAGGATTTCTGAGATTATCAATCCAGTGTCTTTTCGTTTGGCCCTTCCAGACTCTTTTTCCATCCATAATGTTTTTCATAGATCTTTGTTGCGGAAATATGTGGTGCCCGTGGTTCCCTCTGTTGATCCTCCTGCCCCGGTGTTGATTGATGGGGAGTTGGAGTATGTTGTGGAGAAAATCTTGGATTCTCGTTTTTCTAGACGGAGGCTTCAGTATCTTGTCAAGTGGAAGGGTTGTGGCCAGGAGGATAATTCTTGGGTTGTTGCCTCCGATGTTCATGCTGACGATTTGGTTCGTGCCTTCCATTTGGCTCGTCCGGATCGGCCTGGGGGCTCTGGTGAGGGTTCGGTTACCCCTCCTCAAGGGGGGGTACTGTTGTGAATTCTGTTGTGGGTTCTGCTCTTAGGCTCCCTCCGGTGGTTATAAGTGGTAGTGCTGCTGTTTGTCCCTCACAACAGTCATCAGCTGCTTCCACTTTGGACGGGGCTATTTAGTCTGGCTCCTTCCTTTATTGAGTGCCAGTTGTCCATTGTTTTCTAGGGATTCACATCTCTGCTTGTTTTCTCCTTCTGGATTGTCCAAATCATCAAAGATCTGTCCTGGCTCTGTTTTTGCAGTCCATATGCGGTGGACTTAATAGTTCTGTGAATTGCTATGTTTTTTCTTGTCCAGCTTTGTCTGTGTTAAGATTTACTCAGCCAAGTTGGAAGCTCTGGAGTCACAGAGTTACCCTCCATGCCTTTAGTTAGGTTTGGAGATTTTTGTATTCTCTGTGGTGGATTTTGTAGTATTTTTTATACTGACCGCACAGTACTCTTTCCTGTCTTTTCTTTCTAGGTAGCGTGGCCTCCTTTGCTAAATTCTGTTTTCAGTCTGCGTTTGTAATTTCCCTCTCCTCTCAAAGTCAATATTTGTGGGGGGCTGTTTTCCTTTGGGAATTTTCTCTGAGGCAAGATAGTATTCCTGTTTCTTTCTTTAGGTGTAATTAGTCCTCCGGCCGTGACGAGGTGTCTAGGGAGTGACAGGAAAATCCCACGGCTACTTCTAGTTGATGTGTTAAGTTCAGGGTCTGCGGTCAGTATAGAGGCCACCTACTCCAGAGCTCGTCCATGCTGCTTCTATGCCACCAGTTCAGAACAGGAGGTATTGCAGCACACACAGCAGGGGAGCAGCTGATGTTACTGAACCCCAATAACAGAGAAGCGACTGTTGACTGTGTGGACAGCACTTACAGGCACCAACTAGCAGTGTTGGAGCCCAGGGACAGCTGGAGGATCAGATAGGAGGAATAGCAGCACACACAGCAGGGGAGCAGCTGACGTTACTGAACCCCAATAACAGAGGAGCGACTGTTGACTGTGCGGACAGCACTTCCAGGCACCAACTAGCGGTGTTAGAGCCCAGGGACAGCAGGAGGATCAGATAGGAGGTATTGCATCACACACAGCAGGGGAGCAGCTGACGTTACTGAACCCCAATAACAGAGGAGCGACTGTTGACTGTGTGGACAGCACTTCCAGGCACCAACTAGCGGTGTTAGAGCCCAGGGACAGCAGGAGGATCAGATAGGAGGTATTGCAGCACACACAGCAAGGGAGCAGCTGACGTTACTGAACCCCAATAACAGAGGAGCGACTGTTGACTGTGCGGACAGCACTTCCAGGCACCAACTAGCGGTGTTAGAGCCCAGGGACAGCAGGAGGATCAGATAGGAGGTATTGCAGCACACACAGCAAGGGAGCAGCTGACGTTACTGAACCCAAATAACAGAGGAGCGACTGTTGACTGTGCGGACAGCACTTCCAGGCACCAACTAGCGGTGTTAGAGCCCAGGGACAGCAGAAGGATCAGATAGGAGGTATTGCAGCACACACAGCAAGGGAGCAGCTGACGTTACTGAACCCCAATAACAGAGGAGCGACTGTTGACTGTGTGGACAGCACTTACAGGCACCAACTAGCAGTGTTGGAGCCCAGGGACAGCTGGAGGATCAGATAGGAGGAATAGCAGCACACACAGCAGGGGAGCAGCTGACGTTACTGAACCCCAATAACAGAGGAGCGACTGTTGACTGTGCGGACAGCACTTCCAGGCACCAACTAGCGGTGTTAGAGCCCAGGGACAGCAGGAGGATCAGATAGGAGGTATTGCATCACACACAGCAGGGGAGCAGCTGACGTTACTGAACCCCAATAACAGAGGAGCGACTGTTGACTGTGTGGACAGCACTTCCAGGCACCAACTAGCGGTGTTAGAGCCCAGGGACAGCAGGAGGATCAGATAGGAGGTATTGCAGCACACACAGCAAGGGAGCAGCTGACGTTACTGAACCCCAATAACAGAGGAGCGACTGTTGACTGTGCGGACAGCACTTCCAGGCACCAACTAGCGGTGTTAGAGCCCAGGGACAGCAGGAGGATCAGATAGGAGGTATTGCAGCACACACAGCAAGATAGCAGCTGACGTTACTGAACCCAAATAACAGAGGAGCGACTGTTGACTGTGCGGACAGCACTTCCAGGCACCAACTAGCGGTGTTAGAGCCCAGGGACAGCAGAAGGATCAGATAGGAGGTATTGCAGCACACACAGCAGGGGAGCAGCTGACGTTGCTGAACCCCAATAACAGAGGAGCGACTGTTGACTGTGCGGACAGCACTTCCAGGCACCAACTAGCGGTGTTAGAGCCCAGCGACAGCAGGAGGATCAGATAGGAGGTATTGCAGCACACACAGCAGGGGAGCAGATGACGTTACTGAACCCCAATAACAGAGGAGCGACTGTTGACTGTGTGGACAGCACTTCCAGGCACCAACTAGCAGTGTTAGAGCCCAGGGACAGCAGGAGGATCAGATAGGAGGTATTGCAGCACACACAGCAGGGGAGCAGCTGACGTTACTGAACCCCAATAACAGAGGAGTGACTGTTGCCTGTGCGGACAGCACTTCCAGGCACCAACTATCGGTGTTAGAGCCCAGGGACAGCAGGAGGATCAGATAGGAGGTATTGCAGCATACACAGCAGGGGAGCAGCTGACGTTACTGAACCCCAATAACAGAGGAGCGACTGTTGACTGTGCGGACAGCACTTCCAGGCACCAACTAGCAGTATTAGAGCCCAGGGACAGCAGGAGGATCAGATAGGAGGTATTGCAGCACACACAGCAGGGGAGCAGCTGACGTTACTGAACCCCAATAACAGAGGAGCGACTGTTGACTGTGCGGACAGCACTTCCAGGCACCAACTAGCGGTGTTGGAGCCCAGGGACAGCAGGAGGAGCAGAGGAACACCGTTTAGGCCGAAGCCTGATTGGAGCAAGTCAAAAGGGAACCTTTAACCCCCCCAAAAGGTGTTTGTAGCTGAAAGAGCCAGCTTTTGCATCACAAAGGATGCCAAAGGAAAAGGTCGCTCTTTTCATTATGCTCCTTGCAAACACAGAACTAAACACTTATAAAATGTGTCCCCTCACACCGTTAAACCGTCCCGGAGGTGGGACTTTCCTTTGTAATGTGACGCAGCACAGCCGTCATTCCTACCCCCTTGGCGCCGTGCGCCGCCTCCTCAGCGTTGTTTGATTCTGTCCCGGAGCCTGCGCTGTTATGTTATCCCTTGGCCAGGCACACTTAGCGCTGCCCATCTTCTGACATCATTTGGTGTCAGGCTGGCTGCGCCTGTGCGGCCGCGCTGGCCGAGATCCCGCCTCGCAGTGTCGTCTGATGTAATCCCACCGCGGGCCTGGGATCCGTGGCCATGCGCAGTGCATATCCTTGCCTCTCACTCCCCTCCCTCCGGCTTCTTCAGACTGTGCGGTGTCACGGCCGTGGCATGCTATTAGGGATCAGCTGACGGCGCACAGTCTGAAGAAGGCGGAGGGAGATGAGTGACAGCCTAAGGTGAAGATATGCACTGCGCATGCCCATGGATCCCAGGCCCGCAGTGTGATTAAATCAGAAGACACTGCGAGGGGGATCCCGGCCAGCGCGGCCGCACAGGCGCAGCCAGCCTGACACCAAATGATGTCAGAAGACGGGCACCGCAAAGTGTGCCTGGCCAAGGGATAACATAACAGCGCTGGCTCCGGGACAGAATTAAACAACACGGAGGAGGCGGCGCACGGCGCTAAGGGGGTAGGAATGACGGGTGTGCTGCGTCACATTACAAAGGAAAGTCCCACCTCCGGGATGGTTATACGGTATCAGTGGACACACTTTAAAAGTGTTAAGTTCTGCGTGTGCAAGGAGCTACACAAAAATAGTTACCTTTTCCTTGTGCAGCATTACTGCTGCACAAGGTGGCTATTTCAGTAACAAACGCCTGAGGGGGGGGACAGGTTCCCTTACATTTCAGTTGTTGTGTCAGCGTGGCGGTCGCAGGACACATTGCCGGCTACACAGCTGGGGATCAGCTGACGTTACTGACACCCAATAACACTGGGTCGTATGTTTTGACTGTGCAGACGGCACTTCTGAGCCTCAACTGGCGGTGTTGGAGCCCAGGAATTACAGTTCAGGTGGTAGAAAGATGAACACAACAGGAGACCTGGATACTGTAGACAGTCACCCAATTATTTAATCAGGAAGAGGAGTGGCAAATTCCTGCGAGATCCAGGCCTGGTTCATTTTCAGGAAAGTAAGCCGGTCAACGTTATCGGAGGATAGTCGCATGCGACGGTCTGTTAGTACACCACCTGCAGCACTAAAGACGCGTTCCGATAATACACTAGCCGCAGGGCAAGCCAGCACCTCCAATGCATACTGGCTTAGCTCTGGCCATGTATCCAGCTTAGAGACCCAAAACTTGAAAGGGGAAGAGCCGTCTGGGAGTACAGCAAGAGGGCAAGACATGTAGTCTGTCACCATCTGACGGAACCGTTGCCTCATGCTGACTGGAGCCATCTGTGATGGTGTAGACATTTGTGGCGGGCACAAAAAACTGTGCCACAGTTGGGCCATACTGGTCTTGCCTTGGGCAGAGGCACTGCTTCTGCTCCCTCTTTGTGCAGAGCCTCCTCCACGGCCTGGACGCACTGAGCTGCTTTGTAAAGCACTAGCAGCACTTCTCTCAGTTGGACTGGAGAAGATGATAGAATTCACCAGCGTGTCTTGGTACTCCCGCATTTTACGCTCCCGGTTCAACGGTGTGATGAGGCTTTGTACATTGTCCCGGTAGCGAGGATCGAGGAGGGTGAACACCCAATAATCAGACATGTTGAGAATGTGGGCGATGCGGCGGTCGTTTCTCAGGCACTGCAACATGTAATCAACCATGTGCTGCAGACTGCCAACTGGCCAAAAAACGCTGTCCCCTGCTTGAGGCGTGATCTCTGCCCGCTCGTCATCACCCCACCCTCGCTGTACACACTGACTACTGGACAATTGTGTAACTCCCTCCTCTGGAACGATGTCTTCCTCCTCCATTGACTCCTCCTCATCCTCCTCACAAAGTGTCCCCTGCCTACGCGTTTAAGAGGAACCACGTGGCGCTGTCTTTCCAGAAGATGATGGAAATGGTGAATCCTCATCCTCCACCTCTTCCACAACATCATCCCTTAGCGCTTGCAGTGATTTTTCAAGCAGGCAGATAAGGGGGACAGTCATGCTGACTAGTGCATCATCTGCACTCGCCATCCGCGTGGAATAATCGAAGGGACGCAAAACCTGGCAGACGTCCTTCATAGTGGCCCACTCTGTGGTTGTGAAGTCTGAACGGCGCGGAGTGCGACTTCTTTGCGCCTGATGCAGCTGGTACTCCATTACTGCTTGCTGCTGCTCACACAACCGCTCCAACATATGTAACGTGGAATTCCACCTGGTAGGTAGGTCACATATGATCCGATGTTCCGGAAGGCGGAATCGGCGCTGCAGAGCCGCAATGCGCGATTTTGCCGTGCTGGAATGCTGCAAGTGAGCACACTCTAGGCGGACCTTGTGCAGCAGTGCATCAAGATCCGGATAGTCCCTCAAAAAACTCTGCACGACCAAGTTGAGCACATGTGCCAGACATGGGATGTGAGTGAGGTTGCCGAGGCCCAGAGCTGCCACCAGATTTCGGCCATTATCACACACTACTATGCCTAGCTGGAGATTCGCTGCCAAAAACCACACATTGCTCTCCTGCTTGATACATTCCAGAGCTCCTGCGCTTTGTGGCTTTGATTCCCCAAAGAAATTAATTTCAAGACGGCCTGTTGACGTTTGGCCACAGCTGTGCTCATGTCGGTCGTAACAGGTAAACGTTCACGGGTCCATGTGGAGGTGGACTGTGACGGCTCCTGCAGCGATGATTCTGAGGAACTTGTGTAAGAGGAGGAGTCAATGCGTACAAACTGGATTCCTGCAATCCTTGGAGTGGGCAGGACACGCCCTGCGACACTCGCATGATCTGTACCCGGCTCAACAACATTAACCCAATGGGCAGTGAGGGAAAGGTATCGCCCCTGTCCATGGTGACTGGTCCACGCATCGGTGGTGAGGTGGACCTTGCTACTGACGGCGTTCAGTAGCGCGTGTTTTATGTGTCCCTCCACATGCTTGTGCAGGGCAGGGACGGCTTGCCTGCTGAAGTAAAAGCGGCTGGGCACCTTGTACTGTGGGACTGCCAATGACATCAAGTCACGGAAGCTGTCAGTCTCCACCAGCCTGAATGACAGCATTTCCAGTGACAGAATTTGGCAATGCCTGCAGTCAGAGCCTGTGCTCGTGGGTGGTTTGCCGAGAAAGGCCGCCTTTTCTCCCATGCCTGTACTACCAATGGCTGTAGACTGGGCTGGGAGTGTGAGGATGACTGGGAACGTGGTGCTGCGGGTGGAATTACAGTGGGTCTCTGGACAACAGTGCCAGAGGTTCTTCCATGGCGATCCTGGGAGGAAGCCGAACCAGCTGTGTGTGAGCTGGAGGAAGAGGCAACACGAGCTGAAGAGGTGGAAGCTGCCGCTGTTGGTTGGCCTAGGTCTTCAGTGTGTTTTTGTAACTCCGCCGCGTGACTGGTCCGCACATGTTTCCACATGTTGGAGGTATTGAGGTTGCTGATATTTTTCCCTCTTTTGATTTTATGATGACACACCTTGCATTTGACATAGCAAATGTCATCTGCAACTGTGTCAAAAAAGGACCAGGCACTGCAAGTCTTGGGAGCACCCTTTTTGGCTTTTGGAAGAGACATGCTCCTAACGGGTGCCAAAGTGGAGGCTACAGGATCCGCAGTCTTCCTCCTCCCTCTCCCTCTTTGGCCCATTCGGGGAATCTCTTCCTCAGAGCTGCTCCCACCACCTTCCTGTCCCTCACGCCACGATGGGTCAAGGACCTCATCATCTACACTACCCTCTGCCACCAACTGCTCCTCCTGGGTAGTCTCAGCAGCACAGCACGCACCAGAAAGTGGCACCTGAGTGTCATCAGCGGATGCGTTCTGCGGTGTGGTGACCGGAGGCACTGGCCCACCCGCCTCTTCAGACTCAGAGAGAAAAAGCTGTTGGGCATCACTGCACACTGCCTCTTCCTCCATTTCTCCAATGCTGCTTGGCTGGCCCCCTGTTTCCAAGCCAAGAGATTCAGAGAGCAGAAGTAGAGACGGCGACTTTCCTGGGCTCGCTGTCTGCCTGGGCAATTTGGCAGGTGGCAAAGAGACAGATGGGTGCTCTCCAGTGCTCTGTGTCTGAGAGTATGTGGCACTAATTGAAGTCGATGTGTTAGCTGCCATCCATCCGACAACGGCTTCAATTTGGTCTTCACGCAGCAGCGGTGTACGGCGCTCTCCGACAAAGCTGCGCATGAAGGACTGTTCCCTGCTGAAACTGGGTGATGATGAGTCACCGGTGCCTGCAGCAGGCACAGAATCCCCACATCCTCTCCCTGCTCCGCGCCCACGCCCACATGCCTTACTCCCTGCCTTCTTCATCTTGGTTGACTGATAAAGATAAGCAGAAAAGTACTAACGGCTTAGTGTGCTTATTCCTGAACAGCTCCTAACAGGTATAAGAAACACTAATTTTCTAAAGTGTGGACTAGACTTTAATATGAGCTAATGTGGCCTACACAACTGTAAAGTGGTGTGTTTGGTGAACTTTATTATTTATTTATTTTTTGGGGGCTGAACTGACAACAGGGCGAGCTGCACTCACACGGAGACCGTGCAGACAGCCGTAAACGGTGCTGCAAGGCCCCAAAAACCTCCTCTACGTTATCCTATGTAGTGTTTTTCCACAATTTAGCTGGATACGGGTGGAAAGCCACTAATAGGAATTATTTGAAAAAATGTGCAGCGGGCTGCACTATTTGCAAAAAAGGACAATGGAATGGATAGAACTGTATGAGTCAGTGAACCACCCTGAGCTGGATACAACCGGCTGTGGCTGCCCACAGACTACAGGGCGAGCTGCACTCACACGGAGACCGTGCAGACAGCCGTAAATGGCGCTGCAAGGCCCCAAAAACCTCCTCTACGTTATCTTATGTAGTGTTTTTCCACAATTTAGCTGGATACGGGTGGAAAGCCACTAATAGGAATTATTTGAAAAAATGTGCAGCGGGCTGCACTATTTGCAAAAAAGGACAATGGAATGGATAGAACTGTATGAGTCAGTGAACCACCCTGAGCTGGATACAACCGGCTGTGGCTGCACACAGACTACAGGGCGAGCTGCACTCACACGGAGACCGTGCAGACAGCCGTAAACGGCGCTGCAAGGCCCCAAAAACCTCCTCTACGTTATCCTATGTAGCGTTTTTCCACAATTTAGCTGGATACAGGTGGAAAGCCACTAATAGGAATTATTTGAAAAAATGTGCAGCAGCCTGCACTATTTGCAAAAAAGGACAATGGAATGGATAGAACTGTATGAGTCAGTGAAACACCCTGAGCTGGATACAACCAGCTATGGCTGCACACAGACTACAGAGTGGGCTGCACTCACTCACACACACACACAGAGACCTTGCAGATTGCTGTGAAAACAGCGCTGCAAGGCAAAAGCAAGGTGAACACACAGCGGTTGCTAAATTAGCCTGGGAAAAGCACAAAGAAGCAAATCGCTATCTCAACTGGCCCTCAGTCAGAACACAGCATCCTAGGCCTAACTGAATTCACAGCAGAGTGAGCCCAAAATGGCGCCAGCGACTTTTAAACTGCAGCATGACATCATTTCAGCAGCCAAGCCTTGCCAGTAGTTACATGCCCACCATGCTGAACAGGATGTGCCCACACTTGTAATCAGTCCTCACTGGCTGAATTTGTGCTGTTTGAATTGAGAACTTCCGATTCCGGTATCCGATATGCGGCAAGTATCAGATCTCGGTATCAGAATTCCGATACCGCAAATATCGGCCGATACCCGATACTTGCAGTATCGGAATGCTCAACACTAGTCAATGGCACTACTGTCTCTTTCATTTGAGGAGGCTGCTTCCAAGTAAAATTAGGCTTGTACATGTTCCTGTCATGGGTTTCAGGCCTGACAGACTGACCACAATACAGGCCCTCGCTTGCATTGACTGTATTCAGAATTTAATTCTAATGATTTTGGTGTCTGGTAGAATCCAATTTCCTGACATTGAGCATACAGCTCCCCAACTCCTGTATTATATTCCCCTTACAAAGGCTTCAACCTCAATGACAGTTGTTCCATTGGGATACGGTGGCAAAAATTAACTGTGGATCTTACAAAACACAGGATTCACAGCACATGGTGGCACTCTACTAATTGTCAGCGAGGGCCGAATAATAACATAGTGGTGTACACTCACCGGCCACTTTATTAGGTACACCATGCTAGTAACGGGTTGGACCCCCTTTTGCCTTCAGAACTGCCTCAATTCTTCGTGGCATAGATTCAACAAGGTGCTGGAAGCATTCCTCAAAGATTTTGGTCCATATTGACATGATGGCATCACACAGTTGCCGCAGATTTGTCGGCTGCACATCCCAAAGATGCTCCATACAAGGCAGGATGGATCCATGCTTTCATGTTGTTTACGCCAAATTCTGACCCTACCATCCGAATGTCGCAGCAGAAATCGAGACTCATCAGACCAAGCAACGTTTTTCCAATCTTCTACTGTCCAATTTCGATGAGCTTGTACAAATTGTAGCCTCAGTTTCCTGTTCTTAGCTGAAAGGAGTGGTACCCGGTGTGGTCTTCTGCTGCTGTAGCCCATCTGCCTCAAAGTTCGACGCACTGTGCGTTCAGAGATGCTCTTAGGCCTACCTTGGTTGTAACGGGTGGCGATTTGAGTCACTGTTGCCTTTCTATCAGCTCGAACCAGTCTGCCCATTCTCCTCTGACCTCTGGCATCAACAAGGCATTTCCGCCCACAGAACTGCCGCTCACTGGATTTTTTTTCTTTTTCGGACCATTCTCTGTAAACCCTAGAGATGGTTGTGCGTGAAAATCCCAGTAGATCAGCAGTTTCTGAAATACTCAGACCAGCCCTTCTGGCACCAACAACCATGCCACGTTCAAAGGCACTCAAATCACCTTTCTTCCCCATACTGATGCTCGGTTTGAACTGCAGGAGATTGTCTTGACCATGTCTACATGCCTAAATGCACTGAGTTGCCGCCATGTGATTGGCTGATTAGAAATTAAGTGTTAACAAGAAGTTGGACAGGTGTACCTAATAAAGTGGCCGGTGAGTGTATATGGTGTTGGCAGGTGATTCAAATGGGCATGTTGTAAAGTGCTGGGGAATATGTATTCCGCTATCTGGCTAACTATTTGGCATGAAGGAGGGTCCTCCCAAATGTAGGCGTGAGAGCCCTCACAAATGTTAAAGTAAAAAATAAGGCCAAAACACTCCGTGTGAACGTATGCTAAAGGGGAGGTATAATTTTTTTATTTTGCATTATATACATGTATTTATAACTGAAATATTTTTTCTTAATATTTTTCCCTTTAAAAAAATGTAGGTTTGGTTTGGTAGGTCTTTTTAAAAATCTGTTAAACCTGCGCAATAGTCTGACAACATTATTCCCAGATACCATATCTGAGTCAGAAAGGCATGCAGGCATCTTCTCCATGCTGTTTACATTTAGTTTTAGCTCTTTATAATACATTTCAGCTTTTTCCTCAGGCCCCCAGACCTGTTTGCTGGGTCTAGCAGAAAAATATTCGGCTTTCCCATTGGCTTGCATTGGATTTGTTATTTGGTATGAATACATGGACATTAGAATTTATTTCTGCCGATATTTCTCGAATCGATCATCACTAATAGCCATGTCCCTTATTATCTATAGCACATTGTATCTGTAATTACATGTTTTTTTCTCTTAAATACTGTTTCTCAGTGTTCTCCTACTCCTGTCCTCAAGTGGCACCGAAAGATCATGTTTTCAGGATTTCCTTAATATTGCCCAGGTGATGAAATGATCGCCCTAAAAACATGATTTGTGTTAGGACTGGCGGAACGCACTAGTAAATAATGAGATGATATTTGGTGTGTTCGTAGTCCGGGGTCCACCATGCAGAAGAGAACCCACTGCTGGCAAATGGCGGCACTATATGGCGGTGGAAACGAACTCTGTTACGTCACAGAGCCGTAGTACCGCACAAAGAGTGCAAGCAAGAAGTCACAGAACTCAATTCCAAGACTCGGGATTGGGTTCATCTAGACCACTTGTGCTCGACACCGCAACTGGGTGTCAGAATAAACAAAAGTAATTTGAAGCATAAGAGTGCGAGCAGTGCCGCACTGGCGGACGCCGCTAACCACCCTGACTTGGGTTGGAAAGCGCTTTAATAACACACGGTGCCACACTGGCGGTCACAGCAATAGACGCTGTAACGTATGTTTAGTGCTGAGACGCTGTAACGTATGCTTAATGCTGATAGCTCAGCTGGGCGCTAGATAGCATACATCCACCTTTTGCGAACAGTCATACACAAGAGAGGGGATGTTTAAAGAACGACTTGCACTCATCAACACACACACGTTTTTAAATGTGCCGTGCGGCCATGCGAACCTTTTATAGCTGCAGCAAGTACAGGACCTTCCCAGAAGAACCAATGGGAGGCTGCCACAGAAGTTGAGCACCTTCAGGACCTTCCTAGAGGACCAATGGGATTTGCTGCAGTATCTAAGCATGTGACCCTTGATCTCCAACGGGAGATCTTGCCCTGGGCATGCTCAGAAGGGAAAAAGCAGGGTTTAGTCCCAAAAACGTCTGTTTGCCGCTGCCCAGTACTGGCTGCAATGGTAGAAGCTGGAAAGGCAGCAGTAACCCTTTGCACGGAGTAAGACTGAGCAAGACATAGGGACCGATATCTCAGCTAAGCAGCCTCCACTGCAACAGGAGAAGAATGGGAAACCGCAGCGGTGATGGACTGAGATTCCCCCCGTGTGGAGGTGGGAACTCGACCCCTAATAATTTGTTTGTTAGTGGCGCTTGAGGACTGTAGTTGGGCAACACTGCTGTAGATGTTATCTCTGTATGTGTTTTTTATTTGTTTGGCATATGATCTGTATCCATTTTGATTGGAGATTTGCTGGTGTGGGGCGGGAACTCAACCCCTAGCATTAACCCCCTCCTAGGCCCCCCTCCTTGGACCTCACCACGCTCGAAGGCAGCAATGAGCTGCGGAGCCCGAATATTCTCAGCAGGCTTCCAGGACCTGTTCTCAGGACCATAACCCTTCCAGTCCACCAGATAAAAAATTTTGCCACGTACCATCTTGCACCCCATAATAGCATTCACCTCGTAATCATCCGTAGACTAACCCGATGTCCCTGCAGATGACTCGGAAAACCAGGACATGTATACGGGCTTCAGGAGGGACACATGAAAGGTGTCGGTGATACCCAAGCGTGGCGGAAGGGCCAGACGGTAGACCACTGGGTTAACCTGTTCGAGAACCTTGAAGGGGCCCAAGTAGTGGGGAGCAAACTTAGTGGACTCAACTCGCAGCCTGATGTTACGGGCGGAGAGCCACACTAAGTCGCCAGGAGCAAATGTTGGAGCGGGGCGCCGATGTGCATTGGCGAAGAACCTCATTCTCTCCTTGGAAGCCTGAATGGCATTCTGAGTGCAGTCCCAAATGTCCCGTGCCTCCACAGCCCAGTCTGCCACCCTGGAGTCGGAGGAAGACACAGGCATAGGCACAGGTACCCGCAGATGCTGACCATAGTTTAGGAGGAATGGGGTCTGTCCAGTGGAGTCGGCTATGGCGTTGTTCAGTGCAAACTCAACCCACGGTAGCAAGGATGCCCAGTCATCCTGCCTGGCTGAAACAAAATGTTGCAGATATGTGACCAAGGTCTTGTTGGCCCTCTCCACCAACCCATTCGTCTCGGGTTGATATGCAGAAGAGAGATTAAACTCAATGCTGAGAAGATGACACAGCTCTCTCCAGAACCGAGACGCAAACTGGGGACCCCGGTCGCTGACAATTTTGTCTGGCGTACCGTGTAGACGGAAGATGTGTTTTATAAACAACGCTGCCAAGGCCAGTGCAGAAGGTAGCCGTGGAAGCGGCACCAAATGCACCATTTTAGAAAAATGATTGTGATTAGTGTTGAGCGATACCTTCCGATACTTGAAAGTATCGGTATCGGATAGTATCGGCCGATACCCGAAAAATATCGGATATCGCCGATACCGATACCCGATACCAATACAAGTCAATGGGACTCAAGTATCGGAAGGTATCCTGGATGGTTCCCAGGGTCTGAAGGAGAGGAAACTCTCCTTCAGGCCCTGGGATCCATATTAATGTAAAAAATAAAGAATTAAAATAATAAATATGGATATACTCACCTCTCCGGCGGCCCCTGGACCTTACCGCTGTTAAACGGCAGCCTCCGTTCCTAAGAATGAGGAGTTTAGGACCTTCGATGACGTCGCGGCTGACGTCGCGGCTTCTGATTGGTCGCGTGACCGCTCATGTGACCGCTCACGTGACCAATCACATGCCGCGACATCAGCCGCGACGTCATCGAAGGTCCTAAACTCCTCATTCTTAGGAACGGAGGCTGCCGGTTACAGCGGTAAGGTTCAGGGGCCGCCGGAGAGGTGAGTATATGGATATACTCACCTCTCCGGCAGCCCCTGGACCTTACCGATGTAACCGGCAGCCTCCGTTCCTAAGAATGAGCGTGTTAAGGACCTGCGATGACGTAGCGGCTTGTGATTGGTCGCGTGAGCGGTCACATGAGTGGTCACGCGACCAATCAGAAGCCGCGACATCATCGAAGGCCCTTCACGCGCTCATTCTTAGGAACGGAGGCTGCCGGTTACATCGGTAAGGTCCAGGGGCCGCCGGAGAGGTGAGTATACCCATACTTTTTTATTTTAATTCTTTATTTTTTACATGAAGATGGATCCGATTCCGATTTCCGATATCACAAAAGTATCGGAACTCGGTATCGGAATTCCGACACCGCAAGTATCGGCCGATACCCGATACTTGCGGTATCGGAATGCTCAACACTAATTGTGATAACTCAAATGATGGTACAGCCACGAGACTTGGGCAAGCCCACCACAAAGTCCATCCCAACCATCTCCCAGGGCCTGTCTGCCACTGGCAAGGGACAAAGTAACCCAGCTGGCCATTGTCGAGGAGACTTATTTTTGGCGCAGGAGACACACGCCTGAATAAAATCTCCGACGTCACGGACCATATGTGGCCACCAGTACATCATCGCCAGCAGCTCAGATGTCCTCTTTGTCCCAAAATGTCCACCCACCCTGGATGAATGAGCCCAAGAGAGAACCTCCGGTCACAAATTAATAGGTACGAAAGTCTTGCCCGGAAGCACTGACTCTAGCAATACCAGAGATACGGTTCTCAGGCTCTCAGAAGGGACAATAAGCTGAGGCTCCCCTTCCTCCTCAGAAGGAGACACAACAGAGCAAGAAAGGGCGTCAGCACAAATTTCCTTCTCCCCAGCGAGATAATGGAGGGTGAAGTGGAACCGGGAGAAGAACAAGGACCATCTGGCCTGACGGGAGTTTAGCCGCTGGGCTGTTTGCAAATAAACCAAATTATTGTGGTCCGTGAAGACTTGGAAGGGAAAGCGAGCCCCCTCCAAAAGATGTCTCCACTCCAAGAAGGCTAACTTCATTGCTAGCAACTCCCTGTACCCGATGGAATAATTCCTCTCTGCTGGTGTGAAGGTTTTAGAGAAGTAGCAAGGATGCTTCCGACCTTGAGCATCCTTTTGGAAGAGGACTGCTCCAGCACCAACGGATGAGGCATCCAACTCCATTATAAACGGCTTATCAACATCGGGATGATGTAGGATGGGAGCACTAGCAAAATGAGACTTAATAGAAGAGAAAGCCTTGGAGACTTCTTCAGACCACAATTTGGGATTTGCTCCCTTCTTGGTGAGGGCTACCAAGGGAACTACCAAAGTTGAGAAGTGGGGAATGAACTGGCGATAGTAATTAATGAACCCCACAAAGCGCTGCACCGCTTTAAGAGAATGGGGTTCTTGCCAGTTTATCACAGCCTGCAGTTTGGCAGGATCCATAGCCAATCCCTGGGCGGAGATGATATAGCCCAGGAAAGGTAAAGATGCCTGCTCAAACATACACTTTTCTAACTTTGCATAGAGGGAATTGGCCCGTAAGAGGTCGAAGACACTGCCATCATCTCTCCGGTGGGAGTCAATATCTGGAGAGAAGATGAGACTATCATCCAGATAGACTATGACTGAGGTGGAGAGCATATCCCGGAAGATATCGTTAACAAAGTCTTGGAAGACAGCTGGGGCATTACAGAGCCTGAAGAGCATCACAAGATACTCATAGTGCCCATCCCTGGTATTAAAAGCCGTCTTCCATTCATCCCCCTCATGGATGCGAATCAGGTTATAAGCACCCTGCAGATCTAATTTGGTAAATACCCTTGCTCCCTGTAGCCTATCAAAGAGCTCAGAAATCAGGGGCGACGGGAACTTATTCTTAACGGTGATGGCGCTAAGACCCCTTTAATCAATGCATGGACATAATTCTCCATTCTTCTTCTGCACAAAGAACCCCGCCCCTGCAGGTGACACTGACTTCCTTATGAACCCTCTTGCCAAATTCTCCTGGGTGTATTGGGACATGGTCTTTATCTCTGGGAGAGAGAGGATAGACTCGTCCCCGAGGAGGTTCTGCTCCAGGCATGAGGTCAATAGGACAGTCATAGGGACGGTGAGGCAGAAGGGTCTCCGCAGCCTTTTTGGAGAAGACATCTGCATAGGACCAATAGCACTTGGGAAGGGAAGAAAGATCTGCGGGTATCTCAGTAGAGGAAACCTGAACGCACTCCTTCCCACATCTGCCCTTACATGATTCACTCCAACCCAATATCGTTCCAGAGGTACACTCAATATGTGGGGAGTGAAAACGGAGCCAGGGTATTCCCAGCAGAATCTCATCCGTTCCCTTGGGAAGAACAAGAAGGGAAATAACCTCCTGGTGGGAAGGGGACATGGACAGTTTGATTGGGACAGTCTGGTGTGTGATTTGTGAGGGATGTGTCGACCCATTCACTACTCTAACAGTCATCGGTTTGGCGAGTATCACCAGAGGTATTGCATGGCGCAGAGCAAAAGCAAAGGACAGGAAATTCCTCTCTGCTCCAGAGTCCACACAAAGCTCGACTGTTAAAGTGGATGAGCCTAACGTAATTGTCCCTTTAAAGGACAGCTTGGAAGAAAATGACGCTGTGTCTAGTGAACCTCCTCCAATGATTACTAGACATGATCATTTTTCTGACCGCCGTGGACATTTATAGGCATAATGTCCTAGCTGTTGGCAATTTTTACAAACCACGGGTACTCAAGTGGTCCGAGACTTTGGTCCCACTCGAGAAACCTCCATGGCCTCATTGGAGTCGGACGCCTGAAAGGAAGATTCTAGAGGTGTGGCGAAGGTGGGAGCCAGCCGAAAACTCTGCCTACACCTCTGCCTACACTGGGTCCGCTCTAAACTCCGCTCTTTAAAACGGAGGTCGATGTGGATAGATATTGAAATTAGCTCCTCCAGTGGCCAAGGAATTCCTCACATGGTCTGCCAGTCCTTTCCAGAACACCGGAATAAGGACTTTATCCGGCCACTCCAGCTCAGAGGCCAGAGTCCGGAATTGGACGACGAACTGGCTGACCATGGACGAACCCTGTGTTATTGCCAACAATTGGAGCATGATATCGTGGGTGACACGAGGTCCTAGAAAGACCTGTTTCAAAGCATCCAGGAAGAGAGGAGCACTCTGCACCACACGATCATCACGCTTCCACAGCGGTGTTGCCCACTCCAACGCCCTGCCTGACAAAAGGGATAAAATAAATCCGACTTTCGCCCGTTCCGTAGGAAAACATGCAGCCAGAAGCTCTAGATGTATGGAGCACTGACTCACAAATTCACGACATAGCTTACTGTCACCAGAAAACTTGTCTGGATGCTGGAGATGGGATAAAGTGGGAGCAGGGGTGGCAGAGGACAAACTGGCTGCTGCTACATTTGCAGCCTGAACAGCGACTGCAGTAACATCCACAGCTGAGGTTGTGCATTCTAGAGCTGCCAACCTACCCTCAGGCTGCTGCATGTATCACTGTAGACGCTGATCATCCGCCATTTACTAGCTAGACCCTGGCACTAGTGTTCTGTTAGGACTGGCGGAATCACAGCAATAGACCCTGTAATGTATGTTTAGTGCTGAGATGATGTAACATATGCTTAATGCTGATAGCTCAGCCGGGCACTAGATAGCATACATCCACCTTTTGCGAACAGTCATACACAAGTGAGGGGATGTTTAAAGAACGACTTGCACTCATCAACACACACACGTTTTTAAATGTGCCGTGCGGCCATGCGAACCTTTTATAGCTGCAGCAAGTACAGGACCTTCCCAGAAGAACCAATGGGAGGCTGCCACAGAAGCTGAACACCTTCAGGACCTCCCTAGAGGACCAATGGGATTTGCTGCAGTATCTAAGCGTGTGACCCTTGATCTGCAACGGGAGATCTTGCCCTGGACATGCTCAGAAGGGAAAAAGCAGGACTTAGTCCCAAAAATGTCTTCTCGCCGCTGCCCAGTACTGGCTACAATGGTAGAAGCTGGAAAGACAGCAGTAACCCTTTGCACAGAGTCAGACTGAGCAAGACATAGGGACCAACGTCTCCGCTAAGCAGCCTCTACTGCGGCAGGAGAAGAATGGGAGACCGCAGCAGTGATGGACTGAGATTCCCCCTGTGCAGAGGTGGGAACTCGACCCCTAACAATTTGTTAGTGGTGCTTGATGACTGTAGTATGGCAACACTGCTGTAGATGTTGTTATTATTATAGTGCCATTTTTTCCATGGCGCTTTACATGTGAGGAGGGGTGTACATAATAAAAACAAGTAAAATAATCTTGAACAATACAAGTCACAACTGGAACAGGAGGAGAGAGGACCCTGCCTGCGCGGGCTCACAATCTACAAGGGATGGGTGAGGATACAGTAGGCGAGGATAGAGCTGGTCGTGCAGTGGTTTGGTAGATCGGTGGTTACTGCAGGTTGTAGGCTTGTCGGAAGAGGTGAGTCTTCAGGTTCTTTTTGAAGGTTTCAATGGTAGACGAGAGTCTGATATGTTGTGGTAGAGAGTTCCAGAGTAGGGGGGATGCACGAGAGAAATCTTGCATGCGATTGTGTGAAGAGGAGATAAGAGGGGAGTAGAGAAGGAGATCTTGTGAGTATCGGATGTTGCGTGCAGGAAAGTACCGGGAGACGAGGTCACAGATGTATGGAGGAGGCAGGTTGTGGATGGCTTTGTATGTCATGGTTAGGCTTTTGTACTGGAGTCTCTGGGTAATGGGGAGCCAGTGAAGGGATTGACAGAGGGGAGAGGCCGGGGAATAGCAGGGGGACAGGTGGATTAGTCGGGCAGCAGAGTTTAGAATAGATTGGAGGGGTGCAAGAGTGTTAGAGGGGAGGCCACAGAGCAGGAGGTTACAGTAGTCAAGGCGGGAGATGATGAGGGCATGGACTAAGGTTTTTGCAGATTTTTGGATTAGAAATGTACGGACCCGTGAAATATTTTTGAGTTGGAGGTGGCAGGAAGTGGAAAGGGTTTGGATATGTGGTTTGAAGGAGAGATCAGTGTCAAGGATTACCCCAATACAGCTGGCTTGTGGGACTGAGGAGAGTGGGCAGCTGTTTACTGTAATGGATAGGTTCGTTGGGGAGGTCTTGTGAGATGGGGGAAAGACGATGAATTCTGTTTTGTCCATGTTAAGTTTTAGAAATCTAGCGAAGAAGGATGAAATAGCGGATAGTGTTGAGCGATACCGTCCGATACTTGAAAGTATCGGTATCGGAAAGTATCAGCCGATACCGGCAAAGTATCGGATCTAATCCGATACCGATACCCGATACCAATACAAGTCAATGGGACACCAAGTATCGGACGGTATCCTGTATGATTCCCAAGGTCTGAAGGAGAGGAAACTCTCCTTCAGGCCCTGGGATCCATATCAATGTGTAAAAGAAAGAATTAAAATAAAAAATAGGGATATACTCACCCTCCGACGCAGCCTGGCCTTTACCGCCGTAACCGGGAGCCGTTGTACCTAAGAATGCGCGCTTGAAGGGCCTTAGATGAGGTCACTGCACTCTGATTGGTCCGTAGCGGTCGCGTGACCGCTACGCGACCAATCACAAAGCAGTGACGTCACCTAAGGTCTTTCAAGCGCTTGAAATACCTTAGAAGACGTCCGCAGCTTCTGATTGGTCGCGTAGCGGTCGCGTGACCGCTACGCGACCAATCACAAAGCAGTGACGTCTTCTAAGGTATTTCAAGCGCTTGAAAGACATTAGGTGACGTCACTGCTTTGTGATTGGTCACGTAGCGGTCACGCGACCGCTACGGACCAATCAGAGCGCAGTGACCTCATCTAAGGCCCTTCAAGCGCGCATTCTTAGGTACAACGGCTCCCGGTTACGGCGGTAAAGTCCAGGAGCCGCCGGAGAGGTGAGTATATCCCTATTTTTTATTTTAATTCTTTATTTTACACATTGATATTAATCCCGATACCGATTCCCGATACCACAAAAGTATCGGATCTCGGTATCGGAATTCCGATACCCGCAAGTATCGGCCGATACCCGATACTTGCGGTATCGGAATGCTCAACACTAATAGCGGATAGACATTGAGATCTGTGTGTCATCAGCATAGAGATGATACTGAAAGCTGTGAGATTCTATGAGCTGTCCCAGGCCAAAGGTGTAAATGGAGAAGAGCAGGGGCCCTAGAACTGAACCTTGCAGGACTCCGACAGATAGGGGGCGAGGTGAGGAGGTTGTGTGTGAGTGGGAGATGCTGAATGTCCGGTCAGTTAGGTATGACGAGATCCAGGATAGGGCCAAGTCTGTGATGCCAAGGGATGAGAGGGTCTGCAGCAACAGGGAATGGTCCACTGTGTCAAAGGCAGAGGACAGGTCCAGGAGGAGGAGGATAGAGTAGTGCCACTTGCTCTTGGCGGTTAATAGGTCATTGGTGACCTTAGTTAGGGCAGTTTCAGTGGAGTGGTGTGACCGGAAGCCAGATTGAAAGTGGTCGAAGAGGGAGCAGGAAGATAGATGGGAGGACAGTTCAAGATGGACGTGTTGTTCCAGTAGTTTTGAGGCATAGGGGAGAAGTGATATAGGGCGATAGCTAGATACAAAGGATGGGTCAAGAGAGGGCTTTTTGAGCATAGGTGTGATTGAGGCATGTTTAAAGCTTGAGGGGAAAACACCAGTTGTTAGTGATAGTTTGAAGAGACGGGTTAGGGTTGGGATGAAGACTGTGGCGAGGTTTGGGATGAAGTGGGATGGGATCGCTTCAAGTGCACAGGTGGTGAGATGCGATCTTGAGAGTAGAGTGGAGAGTCTGTCTTCTGTAATGGTGGAGAAGTTGGTTTTGGAGGTGGAGGGCTGGGTAGTTGGGAGGAAGGGTTCTGGGGTTTGTCGACTAAAACTGTCTCTTCTGCTTGAAAAATGAGGCAAAGTCATGTTATCTCTGTATGTGTTTTTTATTAGTTTGGCACGTGATCTGTATCCATTTTGATGGGAGATTTGCTGCTGTGGGGCAATGCATAAATTGTTGTTGTTGTTGTCATGCCTTTATACAAATGCATATAATCAGTTTACATTGCTTTGTATTGAACTGTGGTGTATTGTGATAACTTATCCAACAGTGCCATCTATTGACAATGCTCTCATTACAGTTTACTTTCTGTTTCATTGCTTACTGTGCCATTTAATCTTTAAGGTTCATCAAGGCTTCCATAGTTTCCCATCAGTCTTTGCACTAGCCTTGCCCCCTTCTTCTCCAGCAGCCATTTTGGCCTCATGATGCTGACATGCTGATTATCTCTCCCTGATTTTCAGCCCATCTGGTTGTTTAAGTCCACATAGCGCAGTCAGTAAGTTATTATTTTCACCTTGTTAGAACTCAAATGTTGTATTATATAGCTACTCTGTACTATATGTTTTATATCAAAGTAGTCTTTTGATATTACAGATGTTTATACTATCGCCATGTTGTGCAATTACACTGTGAATATCCTGTACCATACATAATGCTATGTATTTAGATATGTTGTATGCCTTGTACTGAGTACTTTCATTTTTTCTTATAGTTTTACTCTATCCTATTAATAAAAGTTGTAAAGGACCCCCTGTGTCTACCTCAATGCATCGATAGGATAGAGTTTAGCTGTCTGTCAACTCGCTTTTCTTAAGTACAAAGTTGAGGGTGCCAGAACAGTTGTGCCATCTCTCTTTCACCCTTTTATTGTCTCTCAAACATCCCCATGAGCATGCATAATAATTATGTGACCTGTCATGTCATGTGACCTCCCCCAATCAGGTAACCTATCACATGACACATCAGGAGACCGGCGGAGAGGGAGCTCAAAGAGTCCAAACTGCCTTAATTTGCCCCTTATGAGAATGTATTGTAACTTGACCAGTTAGTTTCTCACCTAAGTGATGTTACAAAACTTTTTTGTACACTGATCGTTGTTGTAATATCTCAAAACTGCTATTGCATATTTCCCCAGATTTCTTGTATCTGATACAATATTTGTTTAAAGATCTGAAACCACTCGGTGTAACAAACACGCAATAATAGCTATAATCTTTTCACAGAATTGTAAACAAACTCAAATGATGCCGAGTTAAAGATTTTATAGATGTGTCATGCATAAAGATTTTTTATGTTTTTTGAGAAGATGCTTGTAAAATTGATTTTAGCAGAGTTAATTTTATAGAGAATATTAGACATAGAAGAAAGGACTAAATCTATGAAGTACAATGAAACTTCTACAAAAATGAAATGAGAGAAACAAATCTGCATGAGTTTGTTAAGCTACTATTGAATTTTGGCCTTTTATGTAGGTAGAGAAATGGATCTAAGTATGCTATTTTGGTTCAAGTGGTTTAGTTTAGAAACAATTACGTTTATTAGATGGATTTTACAGACTTTTTAAAAAGTGAGAAAAGAATAGAGAATGTTATAAAATAAAGCATTACTTATCATTCCAATCCCAAGCTGCTCAAGTGATACTGCTCTGAGATCCCCAACTGTGCCTGAAGTTTTATTCTATGTCCTTCAGTCACATCACTGATGCAATCAAGCACTGATCTCGATGGTAATATATACATGTATGGCACATAACCAGTACTAGTGATTAAATACTGGAGTTATGTGAATGATGAATATGTTATCACTTTCCAGACCAGTAGGAACCACTGGAGTGGCAGTGTTAGAGCGACAGGAGACTCAAAGGGTAAGTAATGCTTATTCTAAATTTTAAATTATTCCCTACTCTTTATCCACTTTTGAAACAGTCTGAAAAACCTGTTAAATCATTTACTGAAAGTCACTGAACATTAATGCTGTTTGCTATGACTGTGTGATGCAGATGCTGGCTGTGTTACATATCAGCACCTGACAACTCATGCTAGATAAGCTGATAAGAATGATTTTTTTTTTCATTTATTTACTGCCGACATGTATTGCAGCGCTTTAAAATCAAGCGGGGATATGTACAAGCAATAAAGACATTACAGAGAAACTTACGATCAAGCTTTCAATCTAAAAGAATATAAGGGTGACAGAAACTATAAAAAATGATTGTTATGTGTGGTCCAGTGATCTCCATTATAAATGCAGGTTTTCAAATAAAGCTGCATAAACCAATCATTAGTAGGAATGAGCAGACCCGTGGATGTTTGGGTTTGTCAGATTCGGTTTTACTGTAGTTCAAAGTTCGATTTGGGAACCAGAACTTTACCCTGAACCCCATAGAAGCCAATAAAGACCCGAATATAGTGCTGTCAAATGGCTGTAAAATCATCTTAGTAATGGCTAGTGGCCTCAAAAATGATGCAAAAAAACAGCAGGACAATTGCCCGCAAACAAATGTACATATGAAAAAGACTTTCACTGTTTTTCTGTTTTTGCTTTTTTTGTTTTGTATTTTTTTAAATATTTTAGGGAAAGGACTAGTGATGAGTATAATCGTTGCTTGGGTTTTCCAGAGTACGTTTGGGTGATCTCTGAGCATTTGTAAGTGTTCATAGAATTGGTTCTAGTCACCTTAGCTAAATAATTCCTACTAGCCAGGCTGAGTACATGTGGGGGTTGCCTGGTTGCTAGGGAAATCCCACATGTGTTCAGCCTGTCTAACAGCCGTAAATCATTCAGCTGAGGTGACGAAAACTAAATCTCCGAGCACTTACAAATAATCGGAGATCACCCGAGTGTGCTTGGGAAAACATGAGCAACAAGTATACTTGCTCATCACTAGAAAGGACTTAAAGTAAAATGCAATAAAAAAAGAAAACGTAAACCAGGAGGCAGAGTCCACGTAGAGGAGGTTGAGGAAGATGTGGAAATGGAAGTGGTGCTGTAGGTGGAAGAGAAGGAGGAGGAGGTATCCAATACTGTTTTTATTTCTGTGTTTTTTTTTTATTTTTGCCATGGAAATTACTTAAAATAACATAGTATAAAAAAGATAACAACAATCTTGAACCAAAAGGAGGAGGTCCAAATGGAGGAGGACGATAAGTTGGACACGATGGTGTAGGTGGGAAAGTCAAAGGAAGAGTAATCCAACACTGTTTTTTTCAAAGCAAAAAGAAAAACGGATTGCCGCACCAACCTCTAGTGAAAACACCTGTACATGTGTGTGTCAGATATTCAGCGTATATGCCACTTGCAGAACTTGGGTGCTGCCACAGAAATATGGTCCATGAAATAGCAAAAATGCAGAAAAAAGTGGGCGCTCACCATCTGCTAATGTTCAGTCTTTATTGTACCACATGCCAAATGCAAAAATAGCAGGGAGAAACGTGATATAAAAAGACGACGATCGTTTCGCGCTGCTGCGCTTCCTCGGGTCTTGTCACTTGTGCATCTTCTGATTTTGTGATGTGTCAGAGCAGAGGGCACAATAATGTCACTACAGCACGTCTAGTGCACTGAGCAGTGCAGAAGGTCAGAAAATGCTGAGGAGATACAAACAATGAGAGGTGAGTATTTGAATATTTATTTTTTTATGTATGTAACAATATATGGGTCACATTCTGTATGGGATATTATATGGGGTCCATTATAGTGTATGGAGAAATATTTGTGCCATTATATACTGTATGGAGCATTATATGGGTCCCATTCTAGATGGAGCATTATTTGGGGCTAATATAATGGGCTATGGCAGGTTGTTCTGCATGTAGCAGGTGTTGCTACATCAAGGATACTTTCTATTGTCTTATTATAATATGACATTGATTAGTCTGGACATGAGATGGAGGAGAATGGAGCTAAAATTATTGTGAATTGTTCATAAGCTCTTGCGTACTGATGGCATATCATTTTTTGGGACAACAGCCCTAGAGTCTAGACGAAGAAAGAGATTGTGGCCAGAGAATACTAGAGGAGAGTTAATAAAGTAACACACTGAGTAAAGTCTGAAGAAAGCTAGGTTTTGTTTATTCCAATCTAGATGAGTAGGAGAGTGAGAAGGTTTGAGAAAGAAGATGAGTAGCAGATTCAGAGAGTTAAATATCAAAGTGGATGTTAAAGCCCTCCACAATGAGAGTGGAATTGTCATAAGTTGGAAAGTGTGAAAGTCGTGTTGCAAAATGATCCAGAACCTGGTTGAATTTTACTGCAGGGAAATATACAACTTCCATTTGCAGGGAGAAGGGTTTGAAAAGTCTAATGGTATGGACCTCAAAAGAGGTAAACATAAGTGAGAGTAATGAGGGGATAACATGTAAACCATATTATAATGAAAGGAGCAGACTAATACCTCCACCTTGTCTTTTCCCAACTCTGAAAATACTGTATGTGAAAAAGCAGCACACCATAATTGAGAGCATCAGTGGCATTAGTGTTAGACTTCTGAATCTAGTGACAGTGAGAAGTTTAAGAATATTGGTAAGAAAGAAGTCGTGGATGTATGAGAGCTTATTACAAACTAACCATAAGTTCCGGAGGGCACAATGAAAAGAGACAGGTGAGAAGTTAATGAGTACCTATAAATAAATGGATTAAGGTAGCATGGATAGTGGATGATCAATTGTAGTTCTGCCAAGAGTGTATTGCTGGAATTGTATTTGTATCATGGAAAGGAATATGTTAATGTTTTTATGTGCTAATGAGGGAATCTGATGATGTTTCCTGTGAAAGAAAAGTGTTAGATTTGTTTAATGCGTTTGTCTATTGCAAATGCAATAGATGATATGATGAATGCATAATATATACATGCAATTTAATATGAATTTCAAGATCTTCATGAAAGTGAGATGTACAGGGTGGACCATTTATATGGATACTCCTAAATGAAATGGGAATGGTTGGTGATAGCAACTTCCTGTTTGTGGCATATTAATATATGGGAGGGGAAAAACTTTAAAAGATGGGTGGTGACCATGGTGGCCATTTTGCAGTCAGCCATTTTGGATCCAACTTTATTTTTTTCAATGGGAAGAGGGTCATAAGACACATCAAACTTATTGAGAATTTCACAAGAAAAACAATGGTGTGCTTGGTTTTAACATAACTTTATTCTTTCATGAGTTATTTACAAGTTCATTACAACGTATAAAATGTGTTCACAGTGCTGCCCATTGTGTTGGATTGTCAATGCAACCCTCTTCTCACACTCTTGTAACACTGATAGCAACACCGCAGAAGAAATGCCAGCACAGGCTTCCAGTATCTGTTGTTTCAGATGCTGCACATCTTGTATCTTCACAGCATAGACAATTGCCTTCAGATGACCCCAAAGATAAAAGTCTAATGGGGTCAGATCGGGAGACCTTGGTGGCCATTCAACTGGCCCATGACGACCAATCCACTTTCCAGGAAACTGTTCATGTAGATATGCTCGGACCTGACACCCATAATGTGGTGGTGCACCATCTTGCTGGAAAACCTCAGGGAACGTGCGATCTTCAGTGCATAAAGAGGGCAACATATCATCATGTAGCAATTTCAGATAACCAGTGGCATTGATGTTTTCATTGATGAAGAATGGCCCCACTATCTTTGTACCCATATACCACACCATACCATCCATACCAGTTTGCCTCATCACTGAACATAATGTTCTCTGTAAACTGAGGGTCCTGTTCCAATTTTTGTTTTGCCCATTCTGCAAAATTCAGCGAGCTGATCTGGGTCATCCTTGTTGAGATGCTGCAGCAGCTGGATTTTGTAAGGGTGCCATTTGTGAGTAGCTAATATCCGCTGAAGGCATGTTCGACTGATACCAATCTCCAGTGACATGTGGGGAGTGCTATGCTGCGAGCTCTTGCTGAATGAAGCTAGGACAGTCACTGATGTTTCTTCATTAGTGACAGCTTTCCTGCTCCCACATTTTGGCAAATTCAACACTTAACCTGTTTCACAAAATTTGGCAAGCAGTTTGCTAACTGTAGCATGGGAGATGAGTGGTCTCATAGGGTGTCTTGCATTGAAATCTGCTGCAATGACCCGGGTACTGCATTCACCAGACATCAACACAATTTATATCAGTTCCTCACATGTTAACCTCTGAGACATGTCAATGGCTGTAAACAAAGAAAAATGAAAGAATAAAGTTATATTAAAACCAAGCACACCATTGTTTTTCTTGTGAAATTCTCAGTAAGTTTGATGTATCACATGCCCCTCTTCCCATTGAAAAAATGAAGAGTCCAAAATGGCTGACTTCAAAATGGACACCATGGTCATCACCCATCTTGAAAAGTTTTCCTCCTCCAAATACCAATGTGACACAAACAGGAAGTTGATATCACCAACCATTCCCAATTTATTTAGGTGTATCCATATAAATGGCCCACCCTGTAGTTTCATGAAACTTAAAAATGGAATGATATATTGTTTATATTCTTGTTTAAATGTTTATCTAATATCTGTGCATTGTAGTCATTGTTATAATCTGAACAAGAATTATCTAGCAAATGCATTAAATATTGCTAGTGATGAGCGAATATACTCGTTACTCGAGATTTCCTGAGCACACTCAGGTGTCCTCTGAGTATTTTTTATTGCTCAGAGATTTAGTTTTCATCACCACAGCTGAATGATTTACATCTTTTAGCCAGCTTTATTACATGTGGGGATTCCCTAGCAACCAGGCAACTCCCACATGTACTTATGCTGGGTAATGGATGTAAATCATTCATACACAAAATGAGAATGCTTGGTCTGGGGGAAAATGTGTGTAAATGGGTTAGTAACTGGCTTAGTGATAGAAAGCAGAGGGTGGTTATAAATGGTATAGTCTCTAACTGGGTCGCTGTGACCAGTGGGGTACCGCAGGGGTCGGTATTGGGACCTGTTCTCTTCAACATATTCATTAATGATCTGGTAGAAGGTTTACACAGTAAAATATTGATATTTGCAGATGATACAAAACTATGTAAAGCAGTTAATACAAGAGAAGATAGTATTCTGCTACAGATGGATCTGGATAAGTTGGAAACTTGGGCTGAAAGGTGGCAGATGAATGATAAATGTAAGGTTATACACATGGGAAGAAGGAATCAATATCACCATTACACACTGAACGGGAAACCACTGGGTAAATCTGACAGGGAGAAGGACTTGGGGATCCTAGTTAATGATAAACTTACCTGGAGCAGCCAGTGCCAGGCAGCAGCTGCCAAGGCAAACAGGATCATGGGGTGCATTAAAAGAGGTCTGGATACACATGATGAGAGCATTATACTGCCTCTGTACAAATCCCTAGTTAGACCGCACATGGAGTACTGTGTCCAGTTTTGGGCACCGGTGCTCTAGAAGGATATAATGGAACTAGAGAGAGTACAAAGGAGGGCAACAAAATTATTAAAGGGGATGGGAGAACTACAATACCCAGATAGATTAACAAAATTAGGATTATTTAGTCTAGAAAAAAGATGACTGAGGGGCGATATAATAACCATGTATAAGTATATAAGGGGACAAGACAAATATCTCGCTGAGGATCTGTTTATACCAAGGAAGGTGACGGGCACAAGGGGGCATTCTTTGCGTCTGGAGGAGAGAAGGTTTTTCCACCAAAATAGAAGAGGATTCTTTACTGTTAGGGCAGTGAGAATCTGGAATTGCTTGCCTGAGGAGGTGGTGATGGCGAACTCAGTTGAGGGGTTCAAGAGAGGCCTGGATGTCTTCCTGGAGCAGAACAATATTGTATCATACAATTATTAGGTTCTGTAGAAGGATGTAGATCTGGGGATTTATTATGATGGAATATAGGCTGAACTGGATGGACAAATGTCTTTTTTCGGCCTTACTAACTATGTAACTATGTAACTATGTAGCTGCGGTGATGAAAACTAAATCTCCGAGCACTAAAAAATACTCGGAGGACCCCCGAGCGTGCTCAGGAAATCTCGAGTAAAAAGTATATTCGCTCATCACTAAATATTGCTACTAAAGCTGTCATGATTCTCAATGGCGAGAGAACATAGCCCAGCATATATGAGAACTAGCTCTTGGAAGATGGAAACTATACTGACCATGAACTAAACCTGCCGCACAACTAGAAGTGGCCAGGTAGCATGCCTACGTTTTTTAACCCTAGATGCCCAGCGCCAGCCGGAGAACTACCTAATCCTAGCAGAGGAAAAGACAGTCCTGGCTCACCTCTAGAGAAATTTTCCCAAAAGGCAGACAGAGGCCCCCACATATATTGGCGGTGATTTTAGACGAAATGACAAACGTAGTATGAAAATAGGTTTAGCAAAATCGAGGTCCGCTTTCTAGATAGCAGGAAGACAGAAAGGACACTTTCATGGTCAGCAGAAAACCCTATCAAAACACCATCCAGAAATTCCTTTAAGACTCTAGCATTAACTCATAACACCAGAGTGGCAATTTCCGATCACAAGAGCTTTCCAGACACAGTAACGAAACAGCAGCTGTGAACAGGAACAAAATGCAAAAACACACAAGGACAAAAGTCCAACTTAGCTGGGAGTTGTCTAGTAGCAGGAACAAGCACAGAAGGCTTCTGATTACATTGTTGACCGGCAAGAAACTGACAGAGGAGCAAGGTTATATAGCGACTCCCACATCCTGATAGGAGCAGGTGAACAGAGGGGATGATGCACACAAGTTCAATTCCACAAGTGGCCACCGGGGGAGCCCAGAATCCAATTTCACAACAGTACCCCCCCCTCAAGGAGGGGGCACCGAACCCTCACCAGAACCACCAGGGCGATCAGGATGAGCCCTATGAAAGGCAGGGACAAGATCGGAGGCATGAACATCAGAGGCAGTAACCCAAGAATTATCCTCCTGACTAGTGTTGAGCATTCCGATACCGCAAGTATCGGGTATCGGCCGATACTTGCGGTATCGGAATTCCGATACCGGGATTCCGATACTTGCCGCGTATCGGATACCGGAATCGGAAGTTCCCAGATTCAAAATTCCGAAATTCAGCCAATGAGAATGATTCCAAGTGTGGGCACATCCTGTTTAGCATGGAGGGCATGAAACTACTGGCAAGGCTGTGATTGGCTGCTGAAATGATGTCATGATGCAGTTTAAAAGTCGCTGGCGCCATTTTGCGATCACTCTGCTGTGAATTCAGTTAGTGACAGGACGCTGTTTGCTGACTGAGGGACAGTTTAGAGATAGCGATTTGCTTCTTTGTGCTTTCCAAAGGCTAATTTAGCAACCGCTGTGTTCACCTACTATTCACCTTGCTTTTGCCTTGTAGCGCTGTTTTCACAGCGATCTGCAAGGTCTGTGTGTGTGTGTGTGTGTGAGTGCAGCCCACTCTCTAGTCTGAGTGCAGCCACATAGGCCATCCATAGCTGGTTGTATTCAGTTCAGGGAGGGTGGTTCATTGCCTCATACTGTTCTTTTTTTTTTTTTTTTTTTTTTTTTTCAAGTAGTGTAGTCTGCTGCTAATTTATTCAAAAAAATCCTATTAGTGTCTTTCCACCCGTCTCCAGCTAATTTGTGGAAAAACACTACATAGGATAAAGTAGAGGAGGGTTTTTGGGCCTTGCAGCGCCGTTTACGGCTGTCTGCACGGTCTCCGTGTGACTGCAGCTCGCCCTGTAGTCTGTGAGCAGCCGTAGCCTGGTTGTCTCCAGCTCAGGGTTGTTAACTGCGTCATACCGCCAAATCAATTTTAATTTTTTTTCAAGTAGTGTAGTCTGCTGCTAATTAATTTTAAAAAATCCTATTAGTGTCTTTCCACCCGTCTCCAGCTAATTTGTGGAAAAACACTACATAGGATAAAGTAGAGGAGGGTTTTTGGGCCTTGCAGCGCCGTTTACGGCTGTCTGCACGGTCTCCGTGTGACTGCAGCTCGCCCTGTAGTCTGTGAGCAGCCGTAGCCTGGTTGTCTCCAGCTCAGGGTTGTTCACTGCGTCATACCGCCAAATCAATTTTAATTTTTTTTCAAGTAGTGTAGTCTGCTGCTAATTAATTTAAAAAAATCCTATTAGTGTCTTTCCACCCGTCTCCAGCTAATTTGTGGAAAAACACTACATAGGATAAAGTAGAGGAGGGTTTTTGGGCCTTGCAGCGCCGTTTACGGCTGTCTGCACGGTCTCCGTGTGACTGCAGCTCGCCCTGTAGTCTGTGAGCAGCCGTAGCCTGGTTGTCTCCAGCTCAGGGTTGTTCACTGCGTCATACCGCCAAATCAATTTTAATTTTTTTTCAAGTAGTGTAGTCTGCTGCTAATTAATTTAAAAAAATCCTATTAGTGTCTTTCCACCCGTCTCCAGCTAATTTGTGGAAAAACACTACATAGGATAAAGTAGAGGAGGGTTTTTGGGCCTTGCAGCGCCGTTTACGTCTGTCTGCACGGTCTCCGTGTGACTGCAGCTCGCCCTGTAGTCTGTGAGCAGCCGTAGCCTGGTTGTCTCCAGCTCAGGGTTGTTCACTGCGTCATACCGCCAAATCAATTTTAATTTTTTTTCAAGTAGTGTAGTCTGCTGCTAATTAATTTAAAAAAATCCTATTAGTGTCTTTCCACCCGTCTCCAGCTAATTTGTGGAAAAACACTACATAGGATAACGTAGAGGAGGGTTTTTGGGCCTTGCAGCGCCGTTTACGTCTGTCTGCACGGTCTCCGTGTGACTGCAGCTCTATCTGTTGTCAGTTCAGCCCCCAAAAAAGAAATAAATAATAAAGTTCACCAAACACACCAGTTACACCACTTTACATTTCTGTAGGCCACATTAGCTCATATTAAAGTCTAGTCCACACTTTAGAAAATTAGTGTTTCTTATACCTGTTAGGAGGAGTTGCTCAGGAATAAGCACACAAATCCGTTAGTACTTTTCTGCTTATCTTTATCAGTCAACCAAGATGAAGAAGGCAGTGAGTAAGGCACGTGGGCGTGGGCGTGGGCGCGGAGCAGGGAGGGGACGTGGGGATTCTGTGCCTGCTGCGGGCACCGGTGACTCATCAGCACCCACTTTCACCAGGCAACAGTCGTTCATGCGCAGCTTTGTGTCAGAGCGCCGTACACCGCTGCTGCGTGAAGACCAAATTGAAGCTGTTGTCGGATGGATGGCAGCTAATGCATCAACTTCCATTAGTGCCACATCCTCTCAGACACAGAGCACTGGAGAGCAGCCATCTGTCTCTTCACCACCTGCCAAATTGCCCAGGCAGACAGAGAGCCCAGGACAGGAGCCGTCTCTACTTCTGTTCTCTGAATCTCTTGGCTTGGAAACAGGGGGCCAGCCAAGCAGCATTGGAGAAATGGAAGAAGAGGCAGGGTGCAGTGATGCCCAACAGCTTTTTCTGTCTTCCTCTGAAGAGGCGGGTGGGCCAGTGGCTCCGGTCACCACATCGCAGGCCGCATCAGCTGATGATGACACTCAGGTGCCACTTACTGGTGCGTGCTCTGCTGCTGAGACTACCCAGGAGGAGCAGTTGGGGGCAGAGGGTAGTGTAGATGATGAGGTCCTCGACCCATCTTGGCGTGAGGGACAGGAAGGTGGTGGGAGCAGCTCTGAGGAAGAGATTCCCCGTACGGCCCAAAGAGGGAGAGGGAGGGGGAAGACTGCGGATCCTGCAGCCTCCGCTTTGGCACCCGTTAGGAGCATGTCTCTTCCAAAAGCCAAAAAGGGCGCTCCCAAGACTTGCAGTGCCTGGTCCTTTTTTGACACAGTTGCAGATGACATTTGCTATGTCAGATGCAACGTGTGTCATCAAAAATTCAAAAGAGGTCGAAATGTCAGCAACCTCAATACCTCCAACATGTGGAAACATGTGCGCAACAGGCACCCGGCGGAGTTAGAAAAACACACTGAAGAGGTAGGCCAACCAACAGCGGCAGCTACCACCTCTTCAGCTCGTGTTGCCTCTTCCTCTAGCTCACACGCAGCTGGTTCGGCTTCCTCCCAGGATCGCCGTGGAAGAACCTCTGGCCCTGTTGTCCAGAGACCCGCTGTAATTCCACCCGCAGCACCACTTTCCCAGTCATCCACACACTCCCAGCCCAGTCTACAGCCATCGGTAGTACAGGCATGGGAGAAAAGGCGGCCTTTCTCGTCAAACCACCCACGAGCACAGGCTCTGACTGCAGGCATTGCCAAACTTCTGTCACTGGAAATGCTGTCATTCAGGCTGGTGGAGACTGACAGCTTCCGTGACTTGATGTCATTGGCAGTCCCACAGTACAATGTGCCCAGCCGCTTTTACTTCAGCAGGCAAGCCGTCCCTGCCCTGCACAAGCATGTGGAGGGACACATAAAACACGCGCTACTGAACGCCGTCAGTAGCAAGGTCCACCTCACCACCGATGCGTGGACCAGTCAACATGGACAGGGGCGATACCTTTCCCTCACTGCCCATTGGGTTAATGTTGTTGAGCCAGGTACAGACCGTGCGAGTGGCGCAGGACGTGTCCTGCCCACTCCAAGGATTGCAGGAATCCATTCTGTACGCATTGACTCCTCCTCTTACACCAGTTCCTCAGAATCATCGCTGCAGGAGCCGTCACAGTCCACCTCCACATGGACCCGTGATGAACGTGTACCTGTTACGACCGACATGAGCACAGCCGTGGCCAAACGTCAACAGGCCGTCTTGAAATTAATTTTTTTGGGGAATCGTAGCCACACAGCGCAGGAGCTCTGGAATGCCATCAAGCAGGAGAGCGATGTGTGGTTTGTGCCAGCGAATCTCCAGCCAGGCATGGTAGTGTGTGATAATGGCCGAAATCTGGTGGCAGCTCTGGGCCTCGGCAACCTCACTCACATCCCATGTCTGGCACATGTGCTCAATTTGGTCGTGCAGAGCTTTTTGAGGGACTATCCGGATCTTGATGCACTGCTGCACAAGGTCCGCCTAGAGTGTGCTCACTTGCGGCGTTCCAGCACGGCAAAAGCGCGCATTGCGGCTCTGCAGCGCCGACACCGCCTGCCGGAACATCGCATCATATGTGACCTACCTACCAGGTGGAATTCCACGTTACATATGTTGGAGCGGTTGTGTGAGCAGCAGCAAGCTGTAATGGAGTACCAGCTGCTTCAGGCGCAAAAAAGTCGCAGTCAGCGCCGTACAGACTTCACAACCACAGAGTGGGCCACTATGAATGATGTCTGCCAGGTTTTGCGTCCCTTTGATTATTCCACGCGGATGGCGAGTGCAGATGATGCACTAGTCAGCATGACTGTCCCCCTTATCTGCCTGCTTGAAAAATCACTGCAAGCGCTAAGGGATGATGTTGTGGAAGAGGTGGAGGATGAGGATTCACCATTTCCATCATCTTCTGGACAGTCAGCACCACGTGGTTCCTCACAAACGCGTAGGCAGGGGACAGTTTGTGAGGAGGATGAGGAGGAGTCAATGGAGGAGGAAGACGTCCGTCCAGAGGAGGGAGTTACCGAATTGTCCAGTACTCAGTGTGTACAGCGAGGGTGGGGTGATGACGAGCGGGCAGAGATCACGCCTCCAGCAGGGGACAGCGTTTCTTGGGCAGTTGGCAGTCTGCAGCACATGGTGGATTACATGCTGCAGTGCCTGAGAAACGACCGCCGCATCGCCCACATTCTCAACATGTCTGATTATTGGGTGTTCACCCTCCTCGATCCTCGCTACCGGGACAACGTAGAAAGCCTCATCACACCGTTGAACCGGGAACGAAAAATGCGGGAGTACCAAGACACACTGGTCAATTCCATCATCTTCTCCATTCCAACTGAGAGAAGTGCTGCTAGTGCATTACAAAGCAGCTCAGTGCGTCCAGGCAGTGGAGGAGGCTCTGCACAAAGAGGGAGCAGAAGCAGTGCCTCTGCCCAAGGCAAGACCAGTATGGCCCAACTGTGGCACAGTTTTCTGTGCCCCCCACAAAAGTCTACACCATCACAGACGGCTCCAGTCAGCAGGAGGCAACGGTTCCGTCAGATGGTGACAGACTACATGTCTTGCCCTCTTGCTGTACTCCCAGACGGCTCTTCCCCTTTCAAGTTTTGGGTCTCAAAGCTGGATACATGGCCAGAGCTAAGCCAGTATGCATTGGAGGTGCTGTCTTGCCCTGCGGCCAGTGTATTATCGGAACGTGTCTTTAGTGCTGCAGGTGGTGTACTAACTGACCGTCGCATGCGACTATCCTCCGATAACGTTGACCGGCTTACTTTCCTGAAAATGAACAAGGCCTGGATCTCGCAGGAATTTGCCACTCCTCCTCCTGATTAAATAATTAGGTCACTGTATACGTTATCCAGGTCTCCTGTTGTGTTCATCTTTCTACCACCTGAACTTAAATTCCTGGGCTCCAACACCGCCAGTTGAGGCTCAGAAGTGCCGTCTGCACAGTCAAAACATACGACCCAGTGTTATTGGGTTTCAGTAACGTCAGCTGATCCCCAGCTGTGTAGCCGGCAATGTGTCATGCGACCGCCACGCTGACACAACAACTGAAATGTAAGGGAATCTGTCCCCCCCCCCAAGGCGTTTGTTACTGAAAGAGCCACCTTGTGCAGCAGTAATGCTGCACAAGGAAAAGGTAGCTATTTTTGTTTAGCTCCTTGCACACGCAGAACTTAACACTTATAAAATGTGTCCACTGATACCGTAAAACCGTCCCGGAGGTGGGACTTTCCTTCATAATGTGACGCAGCACAGCCGTCATTCCTACCCCCCCGGCGCCGCGCACCGGCTCCTCAGCGTTGTTTTATTCCGTCCCGGAGCCTGCGCTGTTATGTTATCCCGTGGCCAGGCACACTTAGGGCTGCCCGTCTTCTGGCATCATTTGGTGTCAGGATGGCTGCGCCTGTGCGGCCGTGCTGGCAGAGAGCCCGCCTCGCAGTGTCTTCTGATTTAATCCCACTGGGGGCCTGGGATCCATGGACATGCGCAGTGCATATCTGAACCTCCACCTCTCACTCATTTCCCTATGGCTTCTTCAGACTGTTCGGTGTCAGCTGGTCCCTAATAGCATGCCACGGCCGTGACACCGCACAGTCTTAAGAAGCCGTAGGGAGGGGAGTGAGAGGCGAGGATATGCACTGCGCATGTCCATGGATCCCAGGCCCCCAGTGGGATTAAATCAGAAGACACTGCGAGGCGGGCTCTCTGCCAGCGCGGCCGCACAGGCGCAGCCATCCTGACACCAAATGATGCCAGAAGACGGGCAGCGCTAAGTGTGCCTGGCCACGGGATAACATAACAGCGCAGGCTCCGGGACGGAATAAAACAACGCTGAGGAGCCGGTGCGCGGCGCCGGGGGGGTAGGAATGACGGCTGTGCTGCGTCACATTACGAAGGAAAGTCCCACCTCCGGGACGGTTTTACGGTTGCAGGGGACACATTTTATAAGTGTTTAGTTCTGTGTTTGCAAGGAGCATGATGAAAAGAGCCACCTTTTCCTTTTGCATCTTTTGTGCTGCACAAGCTGGCTCTTTCAGCTACAAACGCCTTGGGGGGGGGTTAAAGGTTCCCTTTCGACTTTCTCAGGCTTCGGCCTACATTGTGTTCCTCTGCTTTTCCACCTGTCCCTGGGCTCCAACACCGCCAGTTGCCGTCCAGAAGTGCTGTACGCACAGTCAACAGTCCCTCCTCTGTTATTGGGGTTCAGTAACGTCAGCTGTTCCCCTGCTGTGTGTGTGGCAATCCCTCCTACCTCCTCCACCTCCTCCTCCTCCACCTGTCCCTGGGCTCCAACACCGCTAGTTGTTGCCTGGTAGTGCTGTACGCACAGTCAACAGTCCCTCCTCTGTTATTGGGGTTCAGTAACGTCAGCTGTTCCCCTGCTGTGTGTGTGGCAATCCCTCCTACCTCCTCCAACCTCCTCCTCCTCCACCTGCCCCTGGGCTCCAACACCGCCAGTTGCCGTCCAGAAGTGCTGTACGCACAGTCAACAGTCCCTCCTCTGTTATTGGGGTTCAGTAACGTCAGCTGTTCCCCTGCTGTGTGTGTGGCAATCCCTCCTACCTCCTCCACCTCCTCCTCCTCCACCTGTCCCTGGGCTCCAACACCGCTAGTTGTTGCCTGGTAGTGCTGTACGCACAGTCAACAGTCCCTCCTCTGTTATTGGGGTTCAGTAACGTCAGCTGTTCCCCTGCTGTGTGTGTGGCAATCCCTCCTACCTCCTCCAACCTCCTCCTCCTCCACCTGCCCCTGGGCTCCAACACCGCCAGTTGCCGTCCAGAAGTGCTGTACGCACAGTCAACAGTCCCTCCTCTGTTATTGGGGTTCAGTAACGTCAGCTGTTCCCCTGCTGTGTGTGTGGCAATCCCTCCTACCTCCTCCAACCTCCTCCTCCTCCACCTGCCCCTGGGCTCCAACACCGCTAGTTGTTGCCTGGTAGTGCTGTACGCACAGTCAACAGTCCCTCCTCTGTTATTGGGGTTCAGTAACGTCAGCTGTTCCCCTGCTGTGTGTGTGTGGCAATCCCTCCTACCTCCTCCAACCTCCTCCTCCTCCACCTGCCCCTGGGCTCCAACACCGCTAGTTGTTGCCTGGTAGTGCTGTACGCACAGTCAACAGTCCCTCCTCTGTTATTGGGGTTCAGTAACGTCAGCTGTTCCCCTGCTGTGTGTGTGGCAATCCCTCCTACCTCCTCCAACCTCCTCCTCCTCCACCTGCCCCTGGGCTCCAACACCGCTAGTTGTTGCCTGGTAGTGCTGTACGCACAGTCAACAGTCCCTCCTCTGTTATTGGGGTTCAGTAACGTCAGCTGTTCCCCTGCTGTGTGTGTGGCAATCCCTCCTACCTCCTCCACCTCCTCCTCCTCCACCTGTCCCTGGGCTCCAACACCGCCAGTTGCCGTCCAGAAGTGCTGTACGCACAGTCAACAGTCCCTCCTCTGTTATTGGGGTTCAGTAACGTCAGCTGTTCCCCTGCTGTGTGTGTGGCAATCCCTCCTACCTCCTCCAACCTCCTCCTCCTCCACCTGCCCCTGGGCTCCAACACCGCCAGTTGCCGTCCAGAAGTGCTGTACGCACAGTCAACAGTCCCTCCTCTGTTATTGGGGTTCAGTAACGTCAGCTGTTCCCCTGCTGTGTGTGTGGCAATCCCTCCTACCTCCTCCACCTCCTCCTCCTCCACCTGCCCCTGGGCTCCAACACCGCCAGTTGCCGTCCAGAAGTGCTGTACGCACAGTCAACAGTCCCTCCTCTGTTATTGGGGTTCAGTAACGTCAGCTGTTCCCCTGCTGTGTGTGTGGCAATCCCTCCTACCTCCTCCAACCTCCTCCTCCTCCACCTGCCCCTGGGCTCCAACACCGCCAGTTGCCGTCCAGAAGTGCTGTACGCACAGTCAACAGTCCCTCCTCTGTTATTGGGGTTCAGTAACGTCAGCTGTTCCCCTGCTGTGTGTGTGGCAATCCCTCCTACCTCCTCCAACCTCCTCCTCCTCCACCTGCCCCTGGGCTCCAACACCGCTAGTTGTTGCCTGGTAGTGCTGTACACACAGTCAACAGTCCCTCCTCTGTTATTGGGGTTCAGTAACGTCAGCTGTTCCCCTGCTGTGTGTGTGGCAATCCCTCCTACCTCCTCCAACCTCCTCCTCCTCCACCTGCCCCTGGGCTCCAACACCGCTAGTTGTTGCCTGGTAGTGCTGTACGCACAGTCAACAGTCCCTCCTCTGTTATTGGGGTTCAGTAACGTCAGCTGTTCCCCTGCTGTGTGTGTGGCAATCCCTCCTACCTCCTCCAACCTCCTCCTCCTCCACCTGTCCCTGGGCTCCAACACCGCCAGTTGCCGTCCAGAAGTGCTGTACTCACAGAGCCAAACACCTCGCCAATGTGTTAGTGGGGTTCAGCACCGCCAGCTGTTCCCCTGCTGTGTATACGGCAACGTGTACTGCGACCGCCACGCAGGCACAACAAGTTAAATTTAAGGGAACCTGTCCCCCCCCCCAGGCGTTTGTTACTGAAGGAGCCACCTTGTGCAGCAGTAATGATGCAAAGGGAAAAAGTGCCTCTTTTTGTGGTGCTCCTTGCAGATGCTGAACCTAACACTTATGAAATGTGTCCCCTCACAGCGTTCAACCGTCCGGTAGGTGGAACTTTCCTTTGTCATGTGACGCAGCACAGCCGTCATTTTTACCCCCTTGTCGCCGTGCGCCGCCTCCTCAGCGTTGTTTGAATCTGTCCCGGAGCCTGCGCTGTTAGGTTACCCCTTGGCCATGCACACATTTTGCGCTGCCCGTCTTCTGACATCATTTGCTGTCAGGCTGGCTGCACCTGTGCGGGTGCGCTGTCCGAGATTCAGCCTCGCGGTGTCGTCTAATGTAATCCCACCGCGGGCCTGGGATCCGTGTCCATGCGCAGTGCATATCCTCGCCTCTCACTCCCCTCCCTACGGCTTCTAAAGACTGTTCGGTGTCAGCTGATCCCTAATAGCATGCCACGGCCGTGACACCGCACAGTCTTAAGAAGCCGTAGGGAGGGGAGTGAGAGGCGAGGATATGCACTGCGCATGGACACGGATCCCAGGCCCGCGGTGGGATTACATTAGACGACACCGCGAGGCTGAATCTCGGACAGCGCACCCGCACAGGCGCAGCCAGCCTGACAGCAAATGATGTCAGAAGACGGGCAGCGCAAAATGTGTGCATGGCCAAGGGGTAACCTAACAGCGCAGGCTCCGGGACAGATTCAAACAACGCTGAGGAGGCGGCGCACGGCGACAAGGGGGTAAAAATGACGGCTGTGCTGCGTCACATGACAAAGGAAAGTTCCACCTACCGGACGGTTGAACGCTGTGAGGGGACACATTTCATAAGTGTTAGGTTCAGCATCTGCAAGGACCATAATTAAAAGAGCTAAGTTTACCTTTTCCAGCATTAGTGCTGTACACGATGGCTCTTCCAGCTACAAACGCCTGGGGGGGGGGTTAAAGGTTTCCTTTCAACTTGCTCCAGTGCAGGCTTCGGCCTACACTCCGCTCCCCCTGCTCCTCCTGCTGACCCTGGGCTCTAACACCGCCAGTTGGGGCCCGCTACTGCTAGCTGCACAGAGAAAAACACCAGCCAATGTGTCAGTGGGGTTCAGCACCGCCAGCTGTTCCCCTGCTGTGCAGCCGGCATCGTGTCCTGCAAAAGCCACGCAGACACAAGAACTGAAATTGAAGGGAACCTGTCCCCCCTCCCCCAGGCGTTTGTACGTTTTAAAGGCCACCTTGTACAGCGGTAATGCTGCATGTGTGCAAGGTGGCTCATAAACGTATTCTCCTCGCACATGTGGAACGGAAAACACGTCTAAAATGTGTCCTCTGTGTGACCATTTAACCGTCCCGGTGGTGTGACTTTCCTTTGTAATGACACGCTGCAACCCCCTTGGTAGCGCTGCCCGTCTTCTGGCATCATGGTTTGGCTGCCTGCGCCTCTGCGGCCGCCCTGACCCACACAACGCCCCTCGTTGTCTTAGTTATTGGGACTGCGAGGGTGTGATTGATGGGCATGATCAGTGCATCAGTTCGCCTGTCCCTCATCTCCTTCCGCCTTCTGCGGACTGTGCGGCTTCATGGCCGTGGCATGCGATAAGGGATCAGCTGACGCCGCACAGTCTGAAGCGGGTGTAAGGACCCGAGTGTGAGAGGCGAACATATGTGCTGCGCCAGGCCCTGAATCCCAGCCCCGCAGTGTTTTAACAATGTTAAGACACTGCGGGGCTGGGATTCATGGTCATCGCAAAACGCACCGGCCGACATTAAATGATGCCAGAAGATGGGCAGCGCTAACAGCGCTAGGCCAGGGGATAACACGACAGCGCAGACTCCTGTACAGCAAATAACAACGCTCAGGAGGCTGCACCCAGCACCAAGGTGGGATTCTTGACATCTGTGCTGCGTCTCATTACAAAGGGAACTCGCGCCTCCAACACAGTTTGACTGTATAAAGGGCTAAATGTTATACGTGTTTCACTCAGCGTGTGCAAGGAGCGAAATTAAAAGAGCAACCTTTGACTTGTGCAGCACTACTGCTGCATAAGCTGTGGCTCTTCTACTTTGTAACCCCTGAGGGGGGGTTAAAGGTTACCTTTGAAATTGGTTCGATTAGGCTTCGGCCTACACTCTGCTCCCCCTGCAGAGCCCTGGGCTCCAACACCGCCAGTTGGGGCCCGGTACTGCTAGCTGCACAGAGAAAAACACCAGCCAATGTGTCAGTGGGGTTCAGCACCGCCAGCTGTTCCCCTGCTGTGCAGCCGGCAACGTGTCCTGCAACTGCCACGCAGGCACAACAGACCCAAAAGCTGCCGCCAGTGCAGGCTTCGGCCTACACTCTGCTCCCTCTCCTCCTCCTGCTGACCCCGGGCTCCAACACCGCCAGTTGGGGCCCGGTACTGCTAGCTGCACAGAGAAAAACACCAGCCAATGTGTCAGTGGGGTTCAGCACCGCCAGCTGTTCCCCTGCTGTGCAGCCGGCATCGTGTCCTGCA
This sequence comes from Ranitomeya variabilis, assembly GCF_051348905.1. Lineage (NCBI taxonomy): Eukaryota > Metazoa > Chordata > Amphibia > Anura > Dendrobatidae > Ranitomeya > Ranitomeya variabilis. The sequence continues at coordinate 324,643,142 of NC_135235.1, read as the reverse complement.
AAAGCCACGCAGACACAAGAACTGAAATTGAAGGGAACCTGTCCCCCCTCCCCCAGGCGTTTGTACGTTTTAAAGGCCACCTTGTACAGCGGTAATGCTGCATGTGTGCAAGGTGGCTCATAAACGTATTCTCCTCGCACATGTGGAACGGAAAACACGTCTAAAATGTGTCCTCTGTGTGACCATTTAACCGTCCCGGTGGTGTGACTTTCCTTTGTAATGACACGCTGCAACCCCCTTGGTAGCGCTGCCCGTCTTCTGGCATCATGGTTTGGCTGCCTGCGCCTCTGCGGCCGCCCTGACCCACACAACGCCCCTCGTTGTCTTAGTTATTGGGACTGCGAGGGTGTGATTGATGGGCATGATCAGTGCATCAGTTCGCCTGTCCCTCATCTCCTTCCGCCTTCTGCGGACTGTGCGGCTTCATGGCCGTGGCATGCGATAAGGGATCAGCTGACGCCGCACAGTCTGAAGCGGGTGTAAGGACCCGAGTGTGAGAGGCGAACATATGTGCTGCGCCAGGCCCTGAATCCCAGCCCCGCAGTGTTTTAACAATGTTAAGACACTGCGGGGCTGGGATTCATGGTCATCGCAAAACGCACCGGCCGACATTAAATGATGCCAGAAGATGGGCAGCGCTAACAGCGCTAGGCCAGGGGATAACACGACAGCGCAGACTCCTGTACAGCAAATAACAACGCTCAGGAGGCTGCACCCAGCACCAAGGTGGGATTCTTGACATCTGTGCTGCGTCTCATTACAAAGGGAACTCGCGCCTCCAACACAGTTTGACTGTATAAAGGGCTAAATGTTATACGTGTTTCACTCAGCGTGTGCAAGGAGCGAAATTAAAAGAGCAACCTTTGACTTGTGCAGCACTACTGCTGCATAAGCTGTGGCTCTTCTACTTTGTAACCCCTGAGGGGGGGTTAAAGGTTACCTTTGAAATTGGTTCAATTAGGCTTCGGCCTACACTCTGCTCCCCCTGCAGAGCCCTGGGCTCCAACACCGCCAGTTGGGGCCCGGTACTGCTAGCTGCACAGAGAAAAACACCAGCCAATGTGTCAGTGGGGTTCAGCACCGCCAGCTGTTCCCCTGCTGTGCAGCCGGCAACGTGTCCTGCAACTGCCACGCAGGCACAACAGACCCAAAAGCTGCCGCCAGTGCAGGCTTCGGCCTACACTCTGCTCCCTCTCCTCCTCCTGCTGACCCCGGGCTCCAACACCGCCAGTTGGGGCCCGGTACTGCTAGCTGCACAGAGAAAAACACCAGCCAATGTGTCAGTGGGGTTCAGCACCGCCAGCTGTTCCCCTGCTGTGCAGCCGGCATCGTGTCCTGCAAAAGCCACGCAGACACAAGAACTGAAATTGAAGGGAACCTGTCCCCCCTCCCCCAGGCGTTTGTACGTTTTAAAGGCCACCTTGTACAGCGGTAATGCTGCATGTGTGCAAGGTGGCTCATAAACGTATTCTCCTCGCACATGTGGAACGGAAAACACGTCTAAAATGTGTCCTCTGTGTGACCATTTAACCGTCCCGGTGGTGTGACTTTCCTTTGTAATGACACGCTGCAACCCCCTTGGTAGCGCTGCCCGTCTTCTGGCATCATGGTTTGGCTGCCTGCGCCTCTGCGGCCGCCCTGACCCACACAACGCCCCTCGTTGTCTTAGTTATTGGGACTGCGAGGGTGTGATTGATGGGCATGATCAGTGCATCAGTTCGCCTGTCCCTCATCTCCTTCCGCCTTCTGCGGACTGTGCGGCTTCATGGCCGTGGCATGCGATAAGGGATCAGCTGACGCCGCACAGTCTGAAGCGGGTGTAAGGACCCGAGTGTGAGAGGCGAACATATGTGCTGCGCCAGGCCCTGAATCCCAGCCCCGCAGTGTTTTAACAATGTTAAGACACTGCGGGGCTGGGATTCATGGTCATCGCGAAACGCACCGGCCGACATTAAATGATGCCAGAAGATGGGCAGCGCTAACAGCGCTAGGCCAGGGGATAACACGACAGCGCAGACTCCTGTACAGCAAATAACAACGCTCAGGAGGCTGCACCCAGCACCAAGGTGGGATTCTTGACATCTGTGCTGCGTCTCATTACAAAGGGAACTCGCGCCTCCAACACAGTTTGACTGTATAAAGGGCTAAATGTTATACGTGTTTCACTCAGCGTGTGCAAGGAGCGAAATTAAAAGAGCAACCTTTGACTTGTGCAGCACTACTGCTGCATAAGCTGTGGCTCTTCTACTTTGTAACCCCTGAGGGGGGGTTAAAGGTTACCTTTGAAATTGGTTCGATTAGGCTTCGGCCTACACTCTGCTCCCCCTGCAGAGCCCTGGGCTCCAACACCGCCAGTTGGGGCCCGGTACTGCTAGCTGCACAGAGAAAAACACCAGCCAATGTGTCAGTGGGGTTCAGCACCGCCAGCTGTTCCCCTGCTGTGCAGCCGGCAACGTGTCCTGCAACTGCCACGCAGGCACAACAGACCCAAAAGCTGCCGCCAGTGCAGGCTTCGGCCTACACTCTGCACCCTCTCCTCCTCCTGCTGACCCCGGGCTCCAACACCGCCAGTTGGGGCCCGGTACTGCTAGCTGCACAGAGAAAAACACCAGCCAATGTGTTAGTGGGGTTCAGCACCGCCAGCTGTTCCCCTGCTGTGCAGCCGGCATCGTGTCCTGCAAAAGCCACGCAGACACTTGCTCTTGTACCTTCTGCTCCCCATCCTGGTTCCAGTACCGTCAGCTGGTTCCGGGCAGAGCCTTTGGCTTAGGTGCCTCCCTCTGGGTATCCGAGTTCCACCAACGTCAGGTGGTCCTTGGTAGTGCTTTCAGGCACGGGTACCTCCTGCTTAGTAACCGGGTTCCAGTAACGTCAGCTGGTCCTCGGTAGTTCCATTGGCTCTTGGACCTTCGGCTACCCATCCGGGTTCCAGCACCGTCAGCTGGTTCTCGGCACTGTCTTTTGCTCTTGTACCTTCTGCTCCCCATCCTGGTTCCAGTACCGTCAGCTGGTTCCGGGCAGAGCCTTTGGCTTAGGTGCCTCCCTCTGGGTATCCGAGTTCCACCAACGTCAGGTGGTCCTTGGTAGTGCTTTCAGGCACGGGTACCTCCTGCTTAGTAACCGGGTTCCAGTAACGTCAGCTGGTCCTCGGTAGTTCCATTGGCTCTTGGACCTTCGGGTAGCCATCCGAGTTCCAGTTCCATCAGCTGGTTCTCGGCATTTTCTCAGCCTTCTTGTACCTTCTGCTACATTTCCAAGTTCAAGAGACTAAACACGATGACCCGGAAGAACACCCCTAAGATGACGACGACACCAGAGACAACAACCACCGTGATGACGACGACCCTGGAGACGATGACCCTGAAGACCACCGTGATGACGACGACCCCGGAGACGACGACCCTGAAGACCACCCCGATGACGATGACCCGGGAGACGACGACCCTGGAGACGACGACCCTGGAGACGACGACGACCTGGAAGACCGAGAAGCAGAAGAACAAGAGGCTGCAGAACAAAGAGCAGAAGAACATTAAGCATAACACTAAATATCAGAGCAAAAAATATTATCTAAATTATAAGCAGAAGAAGACTAAGCAGTGTATGGGGGTGAGTCCGTTCCTCCTCGTGGTGCCCCTGGATAAAGCCTGATGCTGCAGGCCAAACTGAACGCGGACAAATGTAACTGTTTTGTGACAGGCAGAACGGAAGGTGTAATCTTCAAACTTTTATAGATAACAACTACAGGAATGCCTGTCACAAATAAGAATATGATGAAGAAGTAGAATATGATGAAGATAATAGTAAAATAAAAAGAATATGAACAATGTAACCCAAAAAATAATAGGTAGAAGATGAAGAAGATGAATAAGGTGAAGAAGTTGATGTCAAAGAAGCTGATGATGAGGATAATGAAGAAGAAAGCGTGGGAGAAGAAAAAAAGAAGGTGAAGGGCGTTGAAGTAGTGAAACATCAATATGTGGCATAAAAAAAAAAAAAAAATTAACATAGTCAAATTCTTTCTAACGCCGAACGTCATCCAAAAAAAAAAAAATCCTGCTATTCTATTACATTGGGCTAAACCTCTGTGCCTTTAATGTCTCCGCCACGTCCCCCAATACATCCTACATTATTCTTAGTTGTTTTCCTTCATGTAGAATGAACCTACAAGTGTATAAAGGGTTTATTTTAATTCCGATATTTTCGTCCCATTGACTTGCATTGGGATCGGGTATCGGTATCGGATTGGATCCGATATTTTGACGGTATCGGCCGATACTTTCCGATACCGATACTTTCCGATATCGGAAAGTATCGCTCAACACTACTCCTGACCGTATCCCTTCCATTTGACCAGATACTGGAGTCTCCGTCTGGAAACACGAGAGTCTAAGATCTTTTCCACAACGTACTCCAACTCACCCTCAACCAACACCGGAGCAGGAGGCTCAACGGAAGGCACAACCGGTACCTCATACCTGCGCAACAATGACCGATGAAAAACATTATGAATCGAAAAGGATGCAGGGAGGTCCAAACGGAAGGACACAGGGTTAAGAATCTCCAATATCTTGTACGGGCCGATGAACCGAGGCTTAAACTTAGGAGAAGAAACCCTCATAGGGACAAAACGAGAAGACAACCACACCAAGTCCCCAACACAAAGCCGAGGACCAACACGACGACGGCGGTTGGCAAAAAGCTGAGTCTTCTCCTGGGACAACTTCAAATTGTCCACCACCTGCCCCCAAATCTGATGCAACCTCTCCACCACAGCATCCACTCCAGGACAATCCGAAGATTCCACTTGACCGGAGGAAAATCGAGGATGAAACCCCAAATTACAGAAAAACGGGGACACCAAGGTGGCAGAGCTGGCCCGATTATTGAGGGCGAACTCCGCCAAAGGCAAAAAAGCAACCCAATCATCCTGATCCGCAGACACAAAACACCTCAAATATGTCTCCAAGGTCTGATTAGTCCGCTCGGTCTGGCCATTAGTCTGAGGATGGAAAGCAGACGAAAAAGACAAATCTATGCCCATCCTAGCACAGAATGCCCGCCAAAATCTAGACACGAATTGGGTCCCTCTGTCAGAAACGATATTCTCAGGAATACCATGCAAACGAACAACATTTTGAAAAAACAGAGGAACCAACTCGGAAGAAGAAGGCAACTTAGGCAAGGGAACCAGATGGACCATCTTAGAGAAACGGTCACACACCACCCAGATGACAGACATCTTCTGAGAAACAGGCGTCCAAGGCCTCTTCGGGATAGGCAAGGGCAACAACAATCCACTGGCCCGAGAACAACAAGGCTTGGCCCGAGCACAAATGTCACAAGACTGCACAAAGCCTCGCACATCTCGTGACAGGGAAGGCCACCAGAAGGACCTTGCCACCAAATCCCTGGTACCAAAGATTCCAGGATGACCTGCCAACACAGAAGAATGAACCTCAGAGATGACTCTACTGGTCCAATCATCAGGAACAAACAGTCTACCAGGTGGGCAACGATCAGGTCTATCCGCCTGAAACTCCTGCAAGGCCCGCCGCAGGTCTGGAGAAACGGCAGACAATATCACTCCATCTTTAAGGATACCTGTGGGCTCAGAATTACCAGGGGAGTCAGGCTCAAAACTCCTAGAAAGGGCATCCGCCTTAACATTCTTAGAACCCGGTAGGTACGACACCACAAAATTAAACCGAGAGAAAAACAACGACCAGCGCGCCTGTCTAGGATTCAGGCGCCTGGCAGACTCAAGGTAAATTAAATTTTTGTGGTCAGTCAATACCACCACCTGATGTCTGGCCCCCTCAAGCCAGTGACGCCACTCCTCAAAAGCCCACTTCATGGCCAAAAGCTCCCGATTCCCAATATCATAATTCCGCTCGGCGGGCGAAAATTTACGGGAAAAAAAAGCACAAGGTCTCATCACGGAGCAGTCGGAACTTCTCTGCGACAACACCGCCCCAGCTCCGATTTCAGAAGCGTCGACCTCAACCTGAAAAGGAAGAGCAACATCAGGCTGACGCAACACTGGGGCGGAAGAAAAGCGACGCTTGAGCTCCCGAAAGGCCTCCACAGCATCAGGGGACCAATCAGCAACATCAGCACCCTTCTTAGTCAAATCAGTCAATGGTTTTACAACATCAGAAAAACCAGCAATAAATCGACGATAAAAGTTAGCAAAGCCCAAAAATTTCTGAAGACTCTTAAGAGAAGAGGGTTGCGTCCAATCACCAATAGCCTGAACCTTGACAGGATCCATCTCGATGGAAGAGGGGGAAAAAATGTATCCCAAGAAAGAAATCTTTTGAACCCCAAAAACACACTTAGAACCCTTCACACACAAGGAATTAGACCGCAAAACCTGAAAAACCCTCCTGACCTGCTGGACATGAGAGTCCCAGTCATCCGAAAAAATCAGAATATCATCCAGATACACAATCATAAATTTATCCAAATAATCGCGGAAAATGTCATGCATAAAGGACTGGAAGACTGAAGGGGCATTTGAAAGACCAAAAGGCATCACCAAATACTCAAAATGGCCCTCGGGCGTATTAAATGCGGTTTTCCACTCATCCCCCTGCTTGATTCGCACCAAATTATACGCCCCACGGAGATCAATCTTAGAGAACCACTTGGCCCCCTTTATACGAGCAAACAAATCAGTAAGCAGTGGTAACGGATATTGATATTTAACCGTGATTTTATTCAAAAGTCGATAATCAATACACGGCCTCAAAGAGCCGTCTTTCTTAGACACAAAGAAAAAACCGGCTCCTAAGGGAGATGACGAAGGACGAATATGTCCCTTTTCCAAGGACTCCTTTATATATTCTCGCATAGCAGCGTGTTCAGGCACAGACAGATTAAATAAACGACCCTTAGGGTATTTACTACCCGGAATCAAGTCTATGGCACAATCGCACTCCCGGTGCGGAGGTAGTGAACCAACCTTGGGTTCTTCAAAAACGTCACGAAAGTCAGACAAGAATTCAGGAATCTCAGAGGGAATAGATGATGAAATGGAAACCAAAGGTACGTCCCCATGAGTTCCTTTACATCCCCAGCTTAACACAGACATAGCTCTCCAGTCGAGGACTGGGTTATGAGATTGCAGCCATGGCAATCCCAGCACCAAAACATCATGTAGATTATACAGCACCAGAAAGCGAATAACCTCCTGGTGATCCGGATTAACACGCATAGTCACTTGTGTCCAGTATTGTGGTTTATTACTAGCCAATGGGGTGGAGTCAATCCCTTTCAGAGGTATCGGAGCCTCCAGTGGCTCCAAATCATACCCACAGCGTTTGGCAAAGGACCAATCCATAAGACTCAAAGCAGCGCCAGAGTCGACATAGGCGTCCGCGGTAATAGATGACAAAGAACAAATCAGGGTCACAGATAGAATAAACTTAGACTGTAAAGTGCTAATTGAAACAGACTTGTCAGGCTTCTTAGTACGCTTAAAGCATGCTGATATAACATGAGTTGAATCACCACAATAGAAGCACAACCCATTTTTTCGTCTAAAATTCTGCCGCTCGCTTCTGGACAGAATTCTATCACATTGCATATTTTCTGGCGTTTTCTCAGTAGACACCGCCAAATGGTGCACAGGTTTGCGCTCCCGCAGACGCCTATCGATCTGAATAGCCATTGTCATGGACTCATTCAGACTCGCAGGCACAGGGAACCCCACCATAACATCCTTAATGGCATCAGAGAGACCTTCTCTGAAAATCGCCGCCAGGGCGCACTCATTCCACTGAGTAAGCACAGACCATTTGCGGAATTTTTGGCAGTATATTTCAGCTTCATCTTGCCCCTGAGACAAGGACATCAAGGCCTTTTCCGCCTGAAGCTCTAAATGAGGTTCCTCATAAAGCAACCCCAAGGCCAGAAAAAACGCATCCACATTGAGCAACGCAGGATCCCCTGGTGCCAATGCAAAAGCCCAGTCTTGAGGGTCGCCCCGGAGCAAGGAAATTACAATCCTGACCTGCTGTGCAGGGTCTCCGGCAGAGCGAGACTTCAGGGACAAAAACAATTTGCAATTATTTGTAAAATTTTGAAAGTGAGATCTATTCCCCGAGAAGAATTCAGGCAAAGGAATTCTAGGCTCAGACATAGGTGCATGAACAACAAAATCTTGCAAATTTTGTACCTTTGTGGCGAGATTATTCAAACCTGTAGCTACACTCTGAAGATCCATTTGAAACAGGTGAACACAGAGCCATTCAAGGATTAGAAGGAGAGAAAGAGAGGAAGGCTGCAGTATAGGCAGACTAGCAAGTGATTCAATTAAGAGCACACTCAGAACTAGAGGAAAAAAAAAAAAAAAATTGTAGCAGACTTCTTTTTTCTCTCCTTTCTCAGCCAGTAATTTAACCCTTTTTTGGGCCGGTCAAACTGTCATGATTCTCAATGGCGAGAGAACATAGCCCAGCATATATGAGAACTAGCTCTTGGAAGATGGAAACTATACTGACCATGAACTAAACCTGCCGCACAACTAGAAGTGGCCGGGTAGCATGCCTACGTTTTTTAACCCTAGATGCCCAGCGCCAGCCGGAGAACTACCTAATCCTAGCAGAGGAAAAGACAGTCCTGGCTCACCTCTAGAGAAATTTTCCCAAAAGGCAGACAGAGGCCCCCACATATATTGGCGGTGATTTTAGACGAAATGACAAACGTAGTATGAAAATAGGTTTAGCAAAATCGAGGTCCGCTTTCTAGATAGCAGGAAGACAGAAAGGACACTTTCATGGTCAGCAGAAAACCCTATCAAAACACCATCCAGAAATTCCTTTAAGACTCTAGCATTAACTCATAACACCAGAGTGGCAATTTCCGATCACAAGAGCTTTCCAGACACAGTAACGAAACAGCAGCTGTGAACAGGAACAAAATGCAAAAACACACAAGGACAAAAGTCCAACTTAGCTGGGAGTTGTCTAGTAGCAGGAACAAGCACAGAAGGCTTCTGATTACATTGTTGACCGGCAAGAAACTGACAGAGGAGCAAGGTTATATAGCGACTCCCACATCCTGATAGGAGCAGGTGAACAGAGGGGATGATGCACACAAGTTCAATTCCACAAGTGGCCACCGGGGGAGCCCAGAATCCAATTTCACAACATAAAGCCATGAATAGTACAGAAGTTAGAAGGAAAGATCAAGAAAGATCAAGATTCCGAGTGCAGATTAAACTACATGCATAAAAGTTGAGGAAAAAGTGAGGACAAGGTTGATAGCTAAAACTGTGCTGATAGATGGTTGAGTCCTTTTATTCAGAAAAATCTGAAAAAAAGCATGACATGTTTGAAGTTATTGTTTACCAGTGATAGAAGAGAGCCTCTGAGAATTAAAAGACACTAAAATAAAAAATAAATAAATAAATGTATTGTGTTGATATAATTATTCACAAATGATGGATTTTAACCTCTGAGATATAGCAGAAAATTAACAGTTCCACAGACTAAAAACTGAGTCACACATAACGATATCGTTAACGATATCGTTGCAACGTCACGCTTTTGGTGACGTAGCAACGATCCCGCTAACGATCTCGTTATGTGTGACAGCGACCAACGATCAGGCCCCTGCTGGGAGATCGTTGGTCGTTGGGGAATGATCAGGACCATTTTTTGGTCGCTGATCACCCGCTGTCATCGCTGGATCGGCGTGTGTGACGCCGATCCAGTGATGTGTTCACTTGCAACCAGGGTAAATATCGGGTTACTAAGTACAGGGCCACGCTTAGTAACCCGATTTTTACCCTGGTTACCATTGTAAAAGTTAAAAAAACAGTACATATTCACATTCTGAAGTCTGTCACATCCCCCGGCGTCCACAGGGTTAAAACTGCTTTCGTCAGGAGCGCTGCTAATGCACGCGCTGCTGCCGAGAGCTTCCCTGCACTGAATGTGTCAGCGCCGGCCGTAAAGCAGAGCACAGCGGTGATGTCACCACTGTTATTGCCGGCGCTGACACATTCAGTTCAGGGAAGCTCTCGGCAGCAGCGCGTGCATTAGCAGCGCTCCTGCCGAAAGCAGTTTTAACCCTGTGGACGCCGGCGGGGGACATGACAGACATCAGAATGTATGTAGTGTTTTTTTTTTTACTTTTACAATGGTAACCAGGGTAAATATCGGGTTACTAAGCGCGGTCCTGCACTTAATAACCCGATGTTTACCCTGGTTACCCGGGTGCTGCAGGGGGACTTCAGAATCGTTGAAGACAGTTTCAACGATGCCGAAGTCGTTCCCCTGATCGTTGGTCACTGGAGAGAGCTGTCTGTGTAACAGCTCTCCAGCGACCACACAACGACATACCAACGATCACGGCCAGGTCGTATCGCTGGTCGTGATCGTTGGTAAGTCGTTTAGTGTGACTCCAGCTTAAGAGGGCTGGTGACACTGATAAAAGAATGCAAATGTTAAACAAATACAGCCCATTATGCTTATTTTCTTACATAAACGACACACTTTCAAAAAGGGAAGAAAAAAGTTTTACTATCCATTTGTTTAAGTACGTTGATGTTGATTAAGTTTTGTTTTTAATTATATTTCACTAGTTAAAATAGAATCTTTAGTTTAAATCCTTAAGAAATATGCCCCCTTGTGTCTGATCAGTGACTGATGCTATTTAACATGACCTTAAAAAGGTGGCTCATGCTCAGAAACCCTCCAAAGTGGCTGAATTACAGCAATTCTGCAAAGATGAATGGGCCAAAATTCTTCCAGATTGTTGTAAAAGACTCATTGCCAGTTATTGCAAACGTTTGATTGCAGTTGTTACCATTAAGGGTGGCCCAACCAGTTATTAGGTTTAGGGGGCAATCACTTTCACACAGGGCCCTGTAGATTTGGATTTCTTTTTCCCTTAATAATAAAGACCTTCATCTAAAAACTGCTTTTTGTGATTACTTGTGCTATCTTTGTCTAATTTTAATTTGTTTGGTGATCTGAAACATTTACGTGTGACAAACATGCCAAAGAATAGGAAATCAGGAAGGGGCAAACACTTTTTCACACCACTTTATGTACCACTGAAATGTACTCCAGAACAGGTAATGCTTTATGGATGAGTAATTGAATCCAGATACATTTTTGAGTGTTTTTTTGAGTGTTAGATATCACAATTATGATCCCCGGACCACAAAATACTCTATGGTTGAGAAATTTAACCCATCAAAAAATGTTAAATAAGGACCTTATGTCATTCATATTCTATAGTGTGGAACATCTGATATAGGAGTATATACGGTCCAAACAGAAAACAGTCAGCTGTACAGCATAGTAGCACAGCCCTGCCTCTATAAGCTTTACTCAGGTAAAATAGCCACATGCAGGAAAGCAGAAAGAAGCTTGCCTGAGAGCAGTTCTTGATTTGATCTGCTTTTAAAGATTGCCCATGTTACCTAATAAACTGTTATATAATTATTGATTACTTTGGTGTGCTCATCAATATGTGGTGTCCTTTTCTTGCTGCTCTAAGAAATGTACCCAAGAGCATGGAATACTCTATGGGTGAGTATTTGAATCTAGAAAAAAAAAAACAAATAGAAAATAGTTGTTGTTCTACAAAAATTTTGCTTCTGTGATCAGGACAATGAAATTTTGAAATTTGTCTGTTTTCGGGAAAATTCTCCATTCGTATTCAATACTGAGTAGTCTTCATTGTCCTGATCACATAAGCAAAGTTTTTGTGGAACAACAACTATTTTCTATTTGTTTTAGGCATAACGGGTTAGGAAAACACACTTTAGACCCAGAAACAAAAAATAAATAAACATTTGCTACATAGTGATTAAACTCAAAAATGCACAAATCCATATTCTTGGCCACAAAAAGATTATGACACCACACAAGAAAAGTCAGAAACACAATTTCCAATTGTATTTTGTTTAATTATCATTTTAATTTTATGTTTTAGTTTATTTTTCATGATTTGTTTAGATCTCCGCATGGCCAAAATCACATGGTGCTCCCCCCTTAGGCTACAGATTGTTTGAACCCTTCCTGCTTACATGATGGTAACCGCATCATGGAGAATATGAACATTCCTAGCTGATTCCTGATAATTTCTCAGTTTGCCTCTGAGCTTTCTTTTTATCCAATGTGGCTTATATTGAACCAATATGTCATGTTAAATCTCATCACATTAAAAAGAGATAATGTGTGCGGGCAATTTCAGTACACAGAACTGATCTGTAAAACATAGCACTACAAGCAACTTTATTTATTTTTAGAATAATTAATGCGGTCAAACACTAGTAACAGGCAATGCAAATGTATGTGGTCTATGTTTTTTTACATGTGTTTCTTTCAGGCTTCAAAGTGCAATGGATAACCGAAAGTAGGTTGAGTGCTGGATACCAAATTGTGTGATCCTTGAGGCTTAACTGAAATCCATTGAAGCCTTAAACACAAGGTCATAAAACATACTCCACATACAGTATGAACCTAAATATAATACACCAATGCATTAAATCTAAAGTGACTAGCTTATAAAAAGGCCTCTTGTAAGTATCTTACCCCATGCAAAAGTGGATGTTTCTGGAGCTTCTTAAAAATAGATATATGAAAAAATAATAAGTGCACATATTTCTGGACTTTCTGTTAGCGATCGAATAAAAAATAAAGTAGGGTTCCTATTTCAAGCTTCAATGGTCCAAAAGCATGAATTGTACGTAATAATATAACAAAATCAACATTACTTGTCTAATGTTGCTTCAGCATCAGCTCTATGCTGCTCCTCATCACATGACCCCTGCAGCCAATCTCCATGCTCAGTGATTGCATGCTATCATCCTTGTGATTTCCTATGAGAGCCAAGGTAAGCAGCATAAAGTGAGTGCTGGAGTAGCAGTGGATAGATAATAAAGATTTTTTTTTAATTTTAATACAAATTTAACCCGACCCTTGCACCCTGGAATCTTAAAACAGGACACCTCTTTTAAAGGAAACAATAGATTTTGAGAAAAATGAGATAATATATAGATTTAAACCCTTTAGTGGCAGAGGCAATTTTTACTTTAATGATCAGGTCAAATGTTGGAAATTTGACCAGTGTCACTTTATATGGTACGCCCTTAGTCATAGTCTATGGCCATAGCCTCTGACTTACGGCGCTTGGATGCCAGAAACACATCAGGTTTTTATATGCACTTTTTGGATTCCATGTTTTTATTGAACCTTTAAAAAGCAGCCTTACAATATGACTTAAAGGAAACTTGTCACCCCCCAGGGTGTTTTTAAGTAAAAGAGCCACCTTCAGCAGCACTAAGGCTGCATTCTGTGAAGGTGGCTCTTATGGTTAGCATACCTAGTAACACTGAAATATTGAGTTTTATAAATTGCTCCCCATACCTGTATTGAGTCCCAGAGGTGTGGTGTCTCCCCCTGTTTCAGCTGCCTACCTGCCATCCATCATCCATCTCTCGCATCTGTGCGCCATCTCCTGTGTTGCTGTTACATGCCCAGCGCCTGCCCCCATCTCCCTCCTCCTCTTTCTCTTTCCTCCCTCGGCAGCGTCTGATGAGCTGAACTGACAGTGAACTGCATGTGGGGAGCTCAGCTCATCAGACGCTGCCGAGGAAGGAAAGAGAAAGAGGAGGAGGGATATGGGGGCAGGCGCCGGGCATGTAACAGCAACACAAGAGACGGCACACAGATGCGAGAGCTGGATGATGGATGGCTGGGAGGCAGCTGGAACAGGGGGAGACACCACACCTCTGGGACTCAATACAGTTATGGGGCACAATTTATAAAACTCAATATTTCAGTGAAACTAGGGATCGGAAACATAAGAGCCACCTTCACAGAATACAGCCTTAGTGCTGCTGAATGTTGCTCTTGTACTTAAAAACGCCCTGGGGGTGACATGTTCCCTTTAAGATAAAAGCAAAATTAGAGTCTCAATTTGCAGACATGGTGCTTTGGAGTATTGCCCCTCGTCAGTGCAAAGTATAAGATCTGATTTGTAATAACTCTGTAATGCTTCAACATATCCCAGTGATCTTGAGTCTTGAGTTTTTTGTGACACATTATACTTTGTGGTAGTGGCTAATTAAGGTAGATATGTTTTGCTTTTATTGTCAAATATTGGAATTTTGACGAAAATGCTGAGAAATTAGCAAATTTCAAACTTTTCAATTTTTATGTTAAATAAACCATAATCAAAACATAGTAATATTTAGTATAGTAACAACATGAACACTATCCAGGCCAGGATAGGAAAGTCATTGCTTTTGCTTGTTTTTTTTTTGCATGTTTGTTTTCCATTAGTTTTTTGGGGGGGCAAAAAAATGACAAAAATAAAGACCAATGGCGAAAATCACTTATAGAGGAAAAAGGTAACTGCATGCTGCAAACTTTGCAATTTAACCATTTTACTGTTCTACAAATTTAGTGCTGTATTCAGATACATGATTACAGCTAGATGTGATTGAATGGATTTCATTAATTTTGACTCAAACTTTATGGTATTTTTATGTCTTTGCAAATTCTAACAGTTTATTCTATTTGCACGAATCATTTAAAAAAGCCTGCTGTCTTTTTAAACATTGCAGAAGATTGCATCAATATCAGAATGCTGACATGACAGCAGTACAGCACGAGTTTCTCCATAATGCCTTGCAGCTATCGCATCATATTGTACAATGCAACCAAACTGGAGGAATTATCATAGCCTGTATAATGGTGTAAGCAGAGAAAGCAGCTAAAATCTGAGGTCTTCTTCACTTGTCCGCTATCAATGTATTCAATTGTATTCAATGGTTGTGCACGCATGTCAGGTTTTTCACAAGAACTGTGTGTCCATGTGAAAATCTGCAGACACAACACTTTTTTTAACATGCCACGGATGAAATGGCATCAGTCATCAGTGTCATCAGTGTGACATGTACCGGCACCTGGGAAAAAGCAGTACAGTTCGCACTGTTATCAGGTGCAAGGTGGTGAATGATACTGTCATCATTGTCACCTGGTCTCTCTTCAAGTCAGATAAGAGTTGGAGTCACGGCCGCTGTTTGTGTCTAGTGCTGACTACAAATGTCATCATTAGTGTTGAGCGATACCATCCGATACTTGAAAGTATCGGTATCGGAAAGTATCGGCCGATACCGGCAAAGTATCGGATCTAATACGATACCGATACCCGATAACAATACAAGTCAATGGGACACCAAGTATCGGACGGTATCTTGTATGGTTCCCAGGGTCTGAAGGAGAGGAAACTCTCCTTCAGGCCCTGGGATCCATATTAATGTGTAAAAGAAAGAATTAAAATAAAAAATAGGGATATACTCACCCTCCGACGCAGCCTGGACTTTACCGCCATAACCGGGAGCCGTTGTACCTAAGAATGCGCGCTTGAAGGGCCTTAGATGAGGTCACTGCGCTCTGATTGGTCCGTAGCGGTCGCGTGACCGCTACGCGACCAATCACAAAGCAGTGACGTCACCTAAGGTCTTTCAAGCGCTTGAAATACCTTAGAAGACGTCTGCAGCTTCTGATTGGTCGCGTAGCGGTCGCGTGACCGCTACGCGACCAATCACAAAGCAGTGATGTCTTCTAAGGTATTTCAAGCGCTTGAAAGACATTAGGTGACGTCACTGCTTTGTGATTGGTCGCATAGCGGTCACGCGACCGCTACGGACCAATCAGAGCGCAGTGACCTCATCTAAGGCCCTTCAAGCGCGCATTCTTAGGTACAACGGCTCCCGGTTACGGCGGTAAAGTCCAGGCTGCGTCGGAGGGTGAGTATATCCCTATTTTTTATTTTAATTCTTTATTTTACACATTGATATTAATCCCGATACCGATTCCCGATACCACAAAAGTATCGGATCTCGGTATCGGAATTCCAATACCCGCAAGTATCGGCCGATACCCGATACTTGCGGTATCGGAATGCTCAACACTAGTCATCATTATTGACTAGACTCCCTGGGATCAACAAGACCAGACGATTCTGATGACAGTTGTAGTCAGCAGCCACCGTCTTTTGTTTAGCAGGTATTAAATAAAAAAAATAATTATAAAAAACATCTGAGGGAAATACAATGTCTGATGGCTGGTGTTAATATTGTGGAAGGGGCCAAAATCCATAAAGGTTACCCAGCTATTAACAACAGCTCACAGCTGTTTGCTTAGCCTTTGCTGGTTATTATAGTGAAAAATAAAATGATACGGGGTCTACTTATATTTATTAACCAGAAAAGGCTAAACAGATGGCTGCAGACTGATATTAATAGAGTAGGAAGGGGCCATGGATATTGGCCCCCTCCCAGCTGCTTGTGCACCTTTTCCTACCACACTTTTTCCTTCCAATCAACTTTCCATTAATATGCTTAGATATAGCACTCTGTGAACAGCCAGCTTCTTTAACAATCACTTTTTGTGGCTTACCCTCCTTGTTGAGTGTGTCATTGACTGTCTTCTGGACACCTGTCAAGTCAACAGTCTTCACGATGATTGTGGAGCCTACGGAAAAAGAATAAGGGACCTTTTTAACCACTTAGGAAGCCTTTTGCAGGTGTTTTTTGTTAATTATTCTAATTTACTGAGAGAATGACTTTTGGGTTTTCATTGGCTGTAAGCCATAATCATCAACATTTAGGGTTTGTTTCCACGTGGCGTATTACATCAGGATTTGCTGTGGATTGGACGATGCATACTGTTGTGAATTCCGCTCTTGGGCTCCCTCCGGTGGTTGTAAGTAGCACTTTTGTGAATTCTGCTCTTGGGCTCCCTCCTGTGGTTTTGAGTGGTATAGCTGCTTCTTGGATATAGTATCAGCAGCTGCTTCCACTGATCTTCTTTCTGCTCGGCTATTTTAGTCTGGCTTTATCCCTCAATCAATGCCAGTTGCCAATTGTTCTTGCCTGGAGGCACGGCTCTTGGATTTCCCTGACACTCTGACCCGTTCAGCAAAGTTAAGTCCTTGCTTGTCCTTTTGCAGCCCACTTGTTGTGGACTTATTGTTCAGCACATTTATGTTTTGTTCATTTGTCCAGCTTATCAGTATGTATCTATTTAGCTAAGCTGGAAGCTCTGGGCTGCAGATTTTGCCCTCCACATCTTTAGTCAGGTGTGGAGATTTTTGCATATCTCTGCGCTGGAATTTTTCTAGTTTTTATTACTGACCGCACAGTGTTTCTTTCCTTACTGTCTATCTAGCTAGAATTGGCCTACTTTGCTAAATCTTGTTTCATACTACGCATGTCATTTCCTTCTCCTCTCACAGCCAATATTTGTGGGGGGCTGTCCTATCCTTTGGGGATTTTCTCTGAGGCAAGATAGCTTTCCTGTTTCTACCTTTAGGGGTAGCTAGTTCTCCGGCTGTGACGAGATGTCCAGGGAGTGACAGGAACATTCCACGGCTACTGCTAGTGTTGTGTTAAGATCAGGGACTGCGGTCTGTATAGTTACCACCTGCCCAGAGCTAGTCGCATGTCGCTCTTAAATTACCAGTCCATAACAGTGCAACTGGCCAAGAATGAGTTGAATGCATCTCAAAAGAAGGAAAAGAAAAAGAGTTCTGAGCCATTTTTTTTTTCTTTAGTCTGTTTTGTCTTTTTCCTTCCTCTTAATCTCTGGGTGGATTTGGGTGCAGGCATGGATGTTCAGGGTATGTTTTCTCATGTGGATCAGCTTGCTGCAAGAGTTCGGAGTATCCAAGATTATGTTGTTCAGACTCCAGCCTTAGAGCCTAGAATTCCTACTCCAGATTTGTTTTACGGGGATAGATCTAAGTTTTTGAAATTTAAAAATAATTGCAAATTGTTTTTTTGCTCTGAAACCCCGTTCCTCTGGTGACCCCACTCAGCAAGTTAAAATAGTTATTTCTCTGCTGCGTGGTGACCCTCAGGACTGGGCATTCTCCCTTTAGTCAGGGGATCCGGCATTGCTTAATGTAGATGCATTTTTTCAATCGCTCGGATTATTGTATGACGAACCTAACTCTGTAGAGCATGCTGAGAAAACACTTTTGGCCCTGTCTCAGGGTCAGGAAGCGGCAGAATTGCACTGCCAGAAATTTAGAAAATGGTCTGTGCTCACTAAATGGAATGAGGATGCTCTGGCAGCAATTTTCAGAAAGGGTCTTTCAGAAGCCCTTAAAGATGTTATGGTGGGGTTCTCCACGCCTGTTGGTTTGAGCGAATCTATGTCCCTAGCCATTCAGATTGATCGGCGCCTGCGCGAGCGCAAAGTGGTGCACCATATGGCAGCGTCCTCTGAGCAGAATCCTGAGCCTATGCAATGTGATAGGATTCTGACTAGAGCGGAACAGAGGGGATACAGAAGTCAGAATGGGCTGTGTTTTTACTGTGGTGATTCTGCTCATACTATTTCTGATTGCCCTAAGTGTATTAAGAGGGTCGCTAGATCTGTTACCATTAGTACTGTACAGCCTAAGTTTCTCCTGTCTGTGACCCTGATTTGCTCATTGTCATCTTTCTCTGTCATGGCATTTGTGGATTCAGGCGCTGCCCTGAATTTAATGGACTTAGATTTTGCCAGGCGCTGTGGCTTTTCTTTGAAGCCTTTGCAGAGTTTTATTCCCTTGAGGGGTATTGATGCTACACCGTTGGCCAAGAATAAACCTCAGTATTGGACTCAGCTGACTATGTGCATGGCTCCAGCACATCAGGAAGATTGTCGTTTTCTGGTGTTGCATAATTTACATGATGTTGTTGTACTGGGTTTTCCATGGTTACAAGTACACAATCCAGTGTTGGATTGGAAATCGATGTCTGTGACTAGTTGGGGTTGTCAAGGGGTACATAGTGACGTTCCTTTAATGTCAATTTCCTCTTCCCCCTCTTCTGATGTTCCTGAATTTTTGTCAGATTTCCAGGATGTATTCGATGAGCCCAAGTCCAGTTCCCTTCCTCCTCATAGGGACTGTGATTGTGCTATCGACTTGGTTCCTGGCTGTAAGTTCCCTAAGGGCCGACTCTTCAATCTGTCTGTGCCAGAGCATGCCGCTATGCGGAGCTATGTTACAGAGTCTTTAGAGAAGGGGCATATTCGGCCGTCTTCGTCACCATTGGGAGCAGGATTCTTTTTTGTTGCCAAGAAGGATGGCTCCTTGAGACCCTGTATTGATTATCGCCTTCTTAATAAGATCACGGTCAAATTCCAATACCCTTTACCTTTGCTCTCTGATTTGTTTGCTCGGATTAAGGGGGCTAGTTGGTTTACCAAGATTGACCTTCGAGGGGCGTATAATCTTGTTCGTATTAAACAGGGTGACGAATGGAAAACTGCATTTAATACGCCCGAAGGCCACTTTGAATACCTGGTGATGCCTTTCGGGCTTTCTAATGCTCCTTCTGTATTTAAGTCCTTCATGCATGATATTTTTCGCAATTATCTTGATAAATTCTTGATTGTGTATTTGGATGATATTTTGATTTTTTCCAATGATTGGGAGTCTCACGTGAAGCAGGTCAGGATGGTATTCCAGATCCTTCGTGATAATGCTCTATTTGTGAAGGGGTCTAAGTGCCTATTTGGGGTCCAGAAGGTCTCTTTTTTGGGGTTTATTTTTTCTCCTTCGTCTATAGAAATGGATCCTGTTAAGGTGTTAAGGTCCAAGCCATTCATGACTGGGTTCAACCCACATCTGTGAAGAGCCTTCAAAAATTTTTGGGCTTTGCTAATTTTTATCGCCGTTTCATTGCCAACTTCTCTAGTGTGGTTAAGCCCCTGACCGATTTGACGAAGAAGGGCGCTGATGTGGCAAATTGGTCCTCTGAGGCTCTGGAGGCCTTTCAGGAGCTTAAGCGCCGATTTACTTCTGCCCCGGTCTTGCGTCAGCCTGATGTGTCTCTTCCTTTTCAGGTTGAGGTTGACGCTTCTGAGATTGGGGCAGAGGCCGTTTTGTCACAGAGGAATTCTGATGGTTCCTTGATGAAACCATGTGCCTTTTTCTCCCAAAAGTTTTCGCCTGCGGAACGCAATTATGATGTCGGCAATCGGGAGTTGTTGGCTATGAAGTGGGCATTTGAGGAGTGGCGACATTGGCTTGAGGGAGCCAAGCACCGCGTTGTGGTCTTGACCGATCATAAGAATCTGATTTACCTCGAGTCGGCCAAGCGGCTGAAACCTAGACAGGCTCGATGGTCCCTGTTTTTCTCCCGTTTCGATTTTGTGGTCTCGTATCTTCCGGGATCTAAGAATGTTAAGGCGGATGCCCTCTCTAGGAGTTTTTTGCCTAATTCTCCTGGAGTTCTTGAGCCGGTTGGCATTCTTAGAGAAGGGGTGATTCTTTCTGCCATCTCCCCTGTTTTACGGCGGGTGCTTCAGGAATTTCAGGCTGATAAACCTGACCGCTGTCCTGTGGGGAAGCTGTTTGTTCCTGATAGATGGACAAGTAAGGTAATTTCTGAGGTCCATTGTTCTGTGTTGGCCGGTCATCCTGGAATTTTTGGTACCAGGGATTTGGTTGCTAGGTCCTTTTGGTGGCCTTCCTTGTCGCGGGATGTGCGTTCTTTTGTGCAGTCCTGTGGGACCTGTGCCCGGGCTAAGCCTTGCTGTTCCCGCGCTAGTGGGTTGCTTTTGCCTTTGCCTGTCCCTGAGAGGCCCTGGACGCATATTTCCATGGATTTTATTTCGGATCTTCCTGTGTCTCAGAGGATGTCTGTTATCTGGGTGGTTTGTGACTGGTTCTCTAAAATGGTCCATTTGGTACCTTTGTCTAAATTGCCTTCCTCCTCTGATTTGGTTCCATTATTTTCAGCATGTGGTTCGTTTGCATGGCATTCCGGAGAATATTGTGTCTGACAGAGGTTCCCAGTTTGTCTCCAGGTTTTGGCGTTCCTTTTGTGCTAGGATGGGCATTAATTTGTCTTTTTCTTCGGCGTTCCATCCTCAGACAAATGGCCAAACTGAGCGAACTAATCAAACCTTGGAAACCTATTTGAGATGCTTTGTGTCTGCTGATCGGGATGATTGGGTGGCTTTCTTGCCGTTGGCCGAGTTTCCCCTTAATAATCGGGCCAGTTCGGCTACTTTGTTTTTTTTTTGTAATTTTGGTTTCCATCCTCATTTTTCTTCAAGGCAGGTTGAGCCTTCTGATTGTCCTGGTGTTGATTCCATGATGTACAGGTTACAGCAGATTTGGACTCATGTGGTAGACAATTTGACGTTGTCTCAGGAAAAGGCTCAGCGTATTGCTAACCGCCATCGGTGTGTTGGTCCTCGGCTTCGTGTGGGGGATTTAGTCTGGTTATCTTCTCGTCATGTTCCTATGAAGGTTTCTTCCCCTAAGTTCAAGCCTCGGTTTATTGGTCCTTATAAGATTTCTGAGATTATCAATCCAGTATCTTTTCGTTTGGCCCTTCCAGCCTCTTGTGCCATCCACAATGTTTTCCATAGATCATTGTTGTGGAGATATGTGGTACCTGTGGTTCCCTCTGTTGATCCTCCTGCCCTGGTGTTGGTTGAGGGGGAATTGGAATATGTGGTTGAAAAAATTTTGGATTCTCGTTTTTCGAGGCGGAGGCTTCAGTATCTTGTCAAGTGGAAGGGTTATGGCCAGGAGGATAATTCTTGGGTGGTTGCCTCCGATGTCCATGCCGCCGATTTGGTTCGTGCTTTTCACTTGGCTCGTCCTGATCGGCCTGGGGGCTCTGGTGAGGGTTCGGTGACCCCTCCTCAAGGGCGGGGTACTGTTGTGAATTCTGCTCTTGGGCTCCCTCCGGTGGTTGTAAGTAGCACTTTTGTGAATTCTGCTTTTGGGCTCCCTCCTGTGGTTTTGAGTGGTATAGCTGCTTCTTGGATTTAGAATCAGCAACTGCTTCCACTAATCTTCTTTCTGCTCGGCTATTTTAGTCTGGCTTTATCCCTTGTTGTGAAATTGGATTTTGGGCTCCCCCGGTGGCCACTGGTGGAATTGAACTGGTGTGCATTATCCCCTCTGTTCACCTGTTTCCATCAGGATGTGGGAGTCGCTATTTAACCTTGCTCCTCTGTCACTTCCATGCCGGTCAACATTGTAATCAGAAGCCTTTCTGTGCATGTTCCTGCTGCTAGACAACTCCCAGCTAAGTTGGACTTTAGTCCTTGTTTGTTTTTGCATTTTGTTCCAGTTCACAGCTGTAGTTTCGTTTCTGTGTCTGGAAAGCTCTTGTGATCTGAAATTGCCACTCTGATGTTATGAGTTAATACTAGAGTCTTAAAGTAATTTCAGGATGGTATTTTGATAGGGTTTTCAGCTGACCATGAAAGTGCCCTTTCTGTCTTCCTGCTATCTAGTAAGCGGACCTCAATTTTGCTAAACCTATTTTCATACTACGTTTGTCATTTCATCTAAAATCACCGCCAATATATGTGGGGGCCTCTGTCTGCCTATCGGGGAAATTTCTCTAGAGGTGAGCCAGGACTATATTTTCCTCTGCCAGGATTAGTTAGTCCTCCGGCCGGCGCTGGGCGTCTAGGGATAAAAAACGTATGCAACGCTACCCGGCTACTGTTAGTTGTGCGGCAGGTTTAGTTCATGGTCAGTTTAGTTTCCATCCTTCCAAGAGCTAGTACTTATGTTTGCTGGGCTATGTTCTCTTGCCATTGAGAACCATAACAGTTTGACCGGCCCAAAAAGGGTTAAATTAATTGACAGAGAAAGGAGAGAAAAGAGAAGTCTGCTGAAGATTTTTTTTTTTTTCCCTTCCCTTCAGTTCTGAGTGTGCTTGTAATTGAATCTCTTGCAAGTCTGCCTATATTGCAGCCTTTCTCTCTCTCTCTCTCCTTCTAATCCTGGAATGGCTCTGTGTTCACCTGTTTAAAATGGATATTCAGAGTTTAGCTGCAGGTTTGAATAATCTCACCACGAAAGTTCAAAATTTACAAGATTTTGTTGTTCATGTTCCTATATCTGAACCTAGAATTCCTTTGCCTGAATTTTTCTCGGGGAATAGATCTTGCTTTCAAAATTTCAAAAATAATTGCAAGTTGTTTTTGTCCCTGAAATCTCGCTCTGCTGGAGATCCTGCTCAGCAGGTCAGGATTGTGATTTCCTTGCTCCGGGGCGACCCTCAGGATTGGGCTTTTGCATTGGCTCCAGGGGATCCTGCGTTGCTCAATGTGGATGCGTTTTTTCTGGCCTTGGGGTTGCTTTATGAGGAACCTCAGTTAGAGCTTCAGGCGGAAAAGGCCTTGATGTCCCTATCTCAGGGGCAAGACGAAGCTGAAATATACTGCCAGAAATTCCGTAAATGGGCTGTGCTTACTCAGTGGAATGAGTGCGCCCTGGCGGCGAATTTCAGAGAGGGTCTCTCTGATGCCATTAAGGATGTTATGGTGGGGTTCCCTGTGCCTGCGGGTCTGAATGAGTCCATGACAATGGCTATCCAGATCGATAGGCGTCTGCGGGAGCGCAAACCTGTGCACCATTTGGCGGTGTCTACTGAGAAGACGCCAGAGAATATGCAATGTGATAGAATTCTGTCCAGAAGTGAACGGCAGAATTTAAGACGAAAAAATGGGTTGTGCTTCTATTGCGGTGATTCAACTCATGTTATATCAGCATGCTCTAAGCGTACTAAGAAGCTTGATAAGTCTGTTTCAATTGGCACTTTACAGTCTAAGTTTATTCTATCTGTGACCCTGATTTGTTCTTTATCATCTATTACCGCGGATGCCTATGTCGACTCTGGCGCCGCTTTGAGTCTTATGGATTGGTCCTTTGCCAAACGCTGTGGGTATGATTTGGAGCCTCTTGAAACTCCTATACCCCTGAAGGGGATTGACTCCACCCCATTGGCTAGTAATAAACCACAATACTGGACACAAGTAACTATGCGGATTAATCCGGATCATCAGGAGATTATTCGCTTTCTTGTGCTGTATAACCTACATGATGTGTTGGTGCTTGGATTGCCATGGCTGCAATCTCATAACCCAGTCCTTGACTGGAAAGCTATGTCTGTGTTAAGCTGGGGATGTAAGGGGACGCATGGGGACGTACCTGTGGTTTCCATTTCATCATCTATTCCCTCTGAGATTCCTGAATTCTTGACTGAATATCGTGACGTTTTTGAAGAACCTAAGCTTGGTTCATTACCTCCGCACCGGGAGTGCGATTGTGCCATAGATTTGATTCCGGGTAGTAAATACCCTAAGGGTCGTTTATTTAATCTGTCTGTGCCTTAACATGCTGCTATGCGAGAATATATAAAGGAGTCCTTGGAAAAGGGACATATTCGTCCTTCGTCATCTCCCTTAGGAGCCGTTTTTTTCTTTGTGGCTAAGAAAGATGGCTCTTTAAGACCGTGTATTGATTATCGGCTTTTGAATAAAATCACGGTTAAATATCAATATCCGTTGCCACTGCTGACTGATTTGTTTGCTCGCATAAAGGGGGCCAAGTGGTTCTCTAAGATAGATCTCCGTGGGGCGTATAATTTGGTGCGAATTAAGCAGGGGGATGAGTGGAAGACCGCATTTAATACGCCCGAGGGCCACTTTGAGTATTTGGTGATGCCTTTTGGTCTTTCAAATGTCCCTTCAGTCTTTCAGTCCTTTATGCATGACATTTTCCGTGATTATTTGGATAAATTTATGATTGTGTATCTGGATGATATTTTGATTTTTTCGGATGACTGGGACTCTCATGTCCAGCAGGTCAGGAGGGTTTTTCAGGTTTTGCGGTCTAATTCCTTGTGTGTGAAGGGTTCTAAGTGCGTTTTTGGGGTTCAAAAGATTTCCTTTTTGGGATATATTTTTTCCCCCTCTTCCATCAAGATGGATCCTGTCAAGGTTCAGGCTATTTGTGATTGGACGCAACCCTCTTCTCTTAAGAGTCTTCAGAAATTTTTGGGCTTTGCTAACTTTTATCGTCGATTTATTGCTGGTTTTTCTGATGTTGTTAAACCATTGACTGATTTGACTAAGAAGGGTGCTGATGTTGCTGATTGGTCCCCTGCTGCTGTGGAGGCCTTTCAGGAGCTTAAGCGCCGCTTTTCTTCCGCCCCTGTGTTGCATCAGCCTGATGTTGCTCTTCCTTTTCAGGTTGAGGTCGACGCTTCTGAAATCGGAGCTGGGGCAGTTTTGTCGCAGAGAAGTTCCGATTGTTCCGTGATGAGACCTTGTGCCTTTTTCTCGCGTAAATTTTCGCCCGCCGAGCGGAATTATGATGTTGGGAATCGGGAGCTTTTGGCCATGAAGTGGGCTTTTGAGGAGTGGCGTCATTGGCTTGAGGGGGCTAGACATCAGGTGGTGGTATTGACTGACCACAAAAATCTAATTTATCTTGAGTCCGCCAGACGCCTGAATCCTAGACAGGCGCGCTGGTCGTTGTTTTTCTCTCGGTTTAATTTTGTGGTGTCCTACCTGCCGGGTTCTAAGAATGTTAAGGCGGATGCCCTTTCTAGGAGTTTTGAGCCTGACTCCCCTGGTAACTCTGAACCTACAGGTATCCTTAAGGATGGAGTGATATTGTCTGCCGTTTCTCCAGACCTGCGGCGGGCCTTGCAGGAGTTTCAGGCGGATAGACCTGATCATTGCCCACCTGGTAGACTGTTTGTTCCTGATGATTGGACCAGTAAAGTCATTTCTGAGGTTCATTCTTCTGCGTTGACAGGTCATCCTGGAATCTTTGGTACCAGGGATTTGGTGGCAAGGTCCTTCTGGTGGCCTTCCCTGTCTCGAGATGTGCGAGGCTTTGTGCAGTCTTGTGACGTTTGTGCTCGGGCCAAGCCTTGTTGTTCTCGGGCTAGTGGATTGTTGTTGCCCTTGCCTATCCCGAAGAGGCCCTGGACGCACATCTCTATGGATTTTATTTCGGATCTTCCTGTTTCTCAGAAGATGTCTGTCATCTGGGTGGTGTGTGACCGTTTCTCTAAGATGGTATATTTGGTTCCCCTGCCTAAGTTGCCTTCTTCTTCCGAGTTGGTTCCTCTGTTTTTTCAAAATGTGGCCCGTTTGCATGGTATTCCGGAGAATATCGTTTCTGACAGAGGAACCCAATTCGTGTCTAGATTTTGGCGAGCATTCTGTGCTAGGATGGGCATAGATTTGTCTTTCTCGTCTGCTTTCCATCCTCAGACTAATGGCCAGACCGAGCGGACGAATCAGACCTTGGAGACATATTTGAGGTGTTTTGTGTCTGCAGATCAGGATGATTGGGTTGCTTTTTTGCCTTTAGCGGAGTTTGCCCTCAATAATCGGGCCAGCTCTGCCACCTTGGTGTCTCCTTTTTTCTGTAATTCGGGGTTTCATCCTCGATTTTCTTCTGGTCAGGTGGAATCTTCGGATTGTCCTGGAGTGGATGCTGTGGTGGAGAGGTTGCATCAGATTTGGGGGCAGGTAGTGGACAATTTGAAGTTGTCCCAGGAGAAGACTCAGCTTTTTGCCAACCGCCGGCGTCGGGTTGGTCCTCGGCTTTGTGTTGGGGACTTGGTGTGGTTGTCTTCTCGTTTTGTCCCTATGAGGGTTTCTTCTCCTAAGTTTAAGCCTCGGTTCATCGGCCCATACAAGATATTGGAGATTCTTAACCCTGTGTCCTTCCGTTTGGACCTCCCTGCATCTTTTTCTATTCATAATGTTTTTCATTGGTCATTGTTGCGCAGGTATGAGGTACCGGTTGTGCCTTCCGTTGAGCCTCCTGCTCCGGTGTTGGTTGAGGGCGAGTTGGAGTACGTTGTGGAAAAAATCTTGGACTCCCGTGTTTCCAGACGGAAACTCCAGTATCTGGTCAAATGGAAGGGATACGGTCAGGAGGATAATTCTTGGGTGACTGCCTCTGATGTTCATGCCTCCGATCTGGTCCGTGCCTTTCATAGGGCTCATCCTGATCGCCCTGGTGGTTCTGGTGAGGGTTCGGTGCCCCCTCCTTGAGGGGGGGGTACTGTTGTGAAATTGGATTTTGGGCTCCCCCGGTGGCCACTGGTGGAATTGAACTGGTGTGCATCATCCCCTCTGTTCACCTGTTTCCATCAGGATGTGGGAGTCGCTATTTAACCTTGCTCCTCTGTCACTTCCATGCCGGTCAACATTGTAATCAGAAGCCTTTCTGTGCATGTTCCTGCTGCTAGACAACTCCCAGCTAAGTTGGACTTTAGTCCTCGTTTGTTTTTGCATTTTGTTCTAGTTCACAGCTGTAGTTTCGTTTCTGTGTCTGGAAAGCTCTTGTGATCTGAAATTGCCACTCTGATGTTATGAGTTAATACTAGAGTCTTAAAGTAATTTCAGGATGGTATTTTGATAGGGTTTTCAGCTGACCATGAAAGTGCCCTTTCTGTCTTCCTGCTATCTAGTAAGCGGACCTCAATTTTGCTAAACCTATTTTCATACTACGTTTGTCATTTCATCTAAAATCACCGCCAATATATGTGGGGGCCTCTGTCTGCCTATCGGGGAAATTTCTCTAGAGGTGAGCCAGGACTATATTTTCCTCTGCCAGGATTAGTTAGTCCTCCGGCCGGCGCTGGGCGTCTAGGGATAAAAAACGTAGGCAACGCTACCCGGCTACTGTTAGTTGTGCGGCAGGTTTAGTTCATGGTCAGTTTAGTTTCCATCCTTCCAAGAGCTAGTACTTATGTTTGCTGGGCTATGTTCTCTTGCCATTGAGAACCATAACAATCCCTCAATCAATGCCAGTTGCCAATTGTTCTTGCCTGGAGGCACGGCTCTTGGATTTCCCTGACACTCTGACCCGTTCAGCAAAGTTAAGTCCTTGCTTGTCCTTTTGCAGTCCACTTGTTGTGGACTTATTGTTCAGCACATTTATGTTTTGTTCATTTGTCCAGCTTATCAGTATGTATCTATTTAGCTAAGCTGGAAGCTCTGGGCTGCAGATTTTGCCCTCCACACCTTTAGTCAGGTGTGGAGATTTTTGCATATCTCTGCGGTGGACTTTTTCTAGTTTTTATTACTGACCGCACAGTGTTTCTTTCCTTACTGTCTATCTAGCTAGAATTGGCCTACTTTGCTAAATCTTGTTTCATACTACATATGTCATTTCCTTCTCCTCTCACAGCCAATATTTGTGGGGGCTGTCCTATCCTTTGGGGATTTTCTCTGAGGCAAGATAGCTTTCCTGTTTCTACCTTCAGGGGTAGCTAGTTCTCCGGCTGTGACGAGATGTCCAGTGAGTGACAGGAACATTCCACGGCTACTGCTAGTGTTGTGTTAAGATCAGGGACTGCGGTCTGTATAGTTACCACCTGCCCAGAGCTAGTCGCATGTCGCTCCTAAATTACCAGTCCATAACAGCATACAACCGCAGAATCCAATTCGCAGCATCCAAATATTGCAGCGTAGTGGAGGGAATTTTATGAAATCCCATCTCCACTATGTGCGCACAGCCGCATCCGGCGGCCATGTGTTTATGCACATGCGGTGTGTCTTTCTTTTCACTGCAGCATGTCTATTTATCTTGTGGAGATGCTCTGTCTCTGCAAGATAAATTACCCACTCTATGGATAGGATGCGGTGATTCTGCCTGTGCTCAATAAACACAGCATTTTGGGTGGTGCAGGGTGTCCGCTGCATCCAAAGCGCTACATTTCCTGACCGTGGAAACAGCCTAACAAAAATAAAAACATGAAATAAATCACTCTGTTTTAATGACTCTATATAATATTATATAATATAGGAGTCACTTTTTGCATTAAAGTACTTAAATAGATTAACTTTTTGATGATATTATAATTTTGTGAGAAGCCCCTGAATATATATATATATATATATATATATATATATATATATATATATATATATATATATGAAAAAAGAGCAGACAACGCGCTATGGCTGTAGCTATGAAGAACAAGTGAAAATACACAGCCCAGTGATCCAGCAGAGATACCAAGCATCACGCAGTAAAAAATCACAGAGTCGCTGGACGAACTGGTCACATACAATGTAAAACACTGAATGCACTCAAAAAGTTATATATGGTGTGCAGTAGTAACCAGGTAACTGCATGCTGTGGGGCCCTCCCCTAATTTAATAACAATTGCATACAATGCTGTTAGAAAAATAAAAGACTTACTTGTGGTTAACTGTGGCAAAAAACATGTGTCCGGGGTATATTATAACCGGTACCAGGGGAGTGAAGTTGAACACGTGATTACAAGTGCCCTGTGAGTCTGGTTGCCGGGATTAGTGCGGAGGAAGGAGGATTGAAAACAATCCGGGGAGCGTCCCCCATGGGATAGATTACCTCTGCAACCTCCACGAATGAAAATGCCAGGACCGACGGTGCACTTCAGCCGCGAGGAGCCATGCAGCGGCGGTGTTTGGAAGGGGTGTGGTCTAGGTGACGTCACCGGAATCTAAGGATGGGAGCTCAGAGAGACCAATTTGCCAACGCGTTTCAAAGGTGCTCGGACCTGCTTCGTCAGGGCTGCTGACCCTAGCTGGACCCGGCCATATATAGGAAAACACCTGCACCCTCCCACAGTGTCCTGACATTAGCTGTGCACCAGACCAATAGTATACAGGGGCAGGAGTACAGATATAGGAGACACTACTAGGGTAAAGAGATTCAAAAATAATAGTTGACAAGCTTGTTCCCCCAGTATCTAATTGGACACCAATGTGCCAGGGTACTGGTGGATAAATCCTAATCCTGAATTGCCCTGCAGTGAAAAGGACTAAATGAGGCCATAACATATGTTGGGATTAAAAACTAATATAAACACTTTATTCATAATGATGAAATAAAAATAGCAATAAGGTTAAAAATACATTAAAAGTGTGCTTCAAATAGACATATATGTGCATGTTTATGTATATTGTACAGATTAAAAACTTAAGATCTGTAACACAGGTCAGATGTATTTAAAGGAAATAAGTGGATAAAAATGTATAAAAAGGGGAGGCGGGAGAAATAGATGTATGAAAACATACATATTAACTTATAAATAATTAAACCCCCCAAAAAAATCTGTTAATATGGTTTGTGGATTTTAAAATATATTAAATGAAATCATGAAAAGGCCTGTAGCACTATCTCATAATTGAGGCCTCTGGGGGCTAGGCAGTCCAAGGTGAAGATCCATTTAGATTCAACTGAAATGACATTTGTTTTAAGTAGTCACCGCCTCTGATGTTCTTGCGGATGGCACATCGATGCGAGCTGTGGCAAGAAGGTTTGCTATGTCTGTCAGCGTAGTGTCCAGAGGCTGAAGGTGCTACCAGGAGACAGGCCAGTACACCAGAAGACGTGGAGGGGGCCGTAAGAGGGCAATAAACCAGCAGCAGGACCGCTACCTCAGCCTTTGTGCAAGGAGGAACTGGAGGAGCACTGCCAAAGCCCTGCAACATTACCTCCAGCAGGCCACAAATGTGCATGTGTCTGCAAAAACGGTTAGAAACTGACTCGATGACGATGGTCTGAGTGCCCAGCGTCCATAGTTGGGGGTTGTGCTCACAGCCCAACACCATGCAGGATGCTTGGCATTTGCCACAGAACACTAGGATTAGAAAATTCAACACTGGCGCCCTGTGCTCTTCACAGATGAAAGGAGGTTCACACTGAGCACATGTGACAGATGTGACAGAGTCTGGAGATGCCGTGGAGAGCGATCTGCTGCCTGCAACATTCTTCAGCATGACCGGTTTGGCCGTGGGTCAGCAATGGTGTGGGATAGCATTTCTTTGAAGGGCCGCACAGCCCTCCATGTGCTCGGCAGAGGTAGCCTGACTGCCATTAGGTACCGAGATAAGATCCTCAGACCCCGTGTGAGACTATATGCTGGTGCGGTTGGCCCTGGGTTCCTACAAATGCAGGACAATGCAGACCTCATGTGGCTGGAGTGTTTCAGAAGTTCTTGCAAGATGAAGGCATTAAAGCTATGGACTGGCCCGCCCATTCCCCAAACCTGAATCAGATTGATTACATCTGGGACATCATGTCTCACACCATCCACCAACATCATGTTGCACCACAGAATGTCCAGGAGTTGGTGGATGCTTTAGTCCAGGTCAGGGAGAGGATCCCTCAGGAGACCATCTGCTGCCTCATCAGGATCATGCTCAGGCATTGTAGAGAGGTCATACAGGCACATGGAGGTCACACACATTACTGAACATCATTTTCTTGTCTTGAGGTATTTCCTCTGACGTTGGATCAGGCTGTAACTTAATTTCCCACTTTGATTTTGAGCATCATTCCAACTCCAGACCTCCGTGGGATGTTAATTGTGATTTACGTTGATCATTTTTAGGTTTTATTGTTCTCAACACATTCCACTATGTAATGAATAAAGATTTACAACTGAAATATTTAATTCAGTGATATCTAGGATGTGGGATTTTGGTGTTCTCTTTATTTTTTTGAACTTTGTATATACATATATACAATACAAAAGAAAAATGACGAGGGCACTCACCAGTCTTCAGTAAAAAATTGGTTCCTTTATTATAAACGATACATCCAGAAAAGGGTTATGGCCGGGGGAAAGAAAGCTCGTGTGAGCAGGGGAGAACGACTACGGCCGTTTCGCGCTAATCCTGCGCTTCTACGGGTCCCGTAGAAGCGCAGGATTAGCGCGAAACGGCCGTAGTCGTTCTCCCCTGCTCACACGAGCTTTCTTTCCCCCGGCCATAACCCTTTTCTGGATGTATCGTTTATAATAAAGGAACCAATTTTTTACTGAAGACCGGTGAGTGCCCTCGTCATTTTTCTATTGTATTTTATATGGATTAAGGACTTTATTTCTGGAAAGGAGCACCCAAGGGTGATGCAGTATGTTGCAGCATAGAGGTCTTCTGTCACCTCCGCAAAGAGCTTCGGCTGAAATCGGATTGCGGGTCAGTGCCGCTTGGCTTTTCTGTTTTATAGTAATATACATATATACAGTATATATAAAAGCATGCAAAGTACTGATTAGAAATCACACTGACATTTCTATCTGTCTGTCTATCTATAGTCTATCATGTTCCTCATCTATCTATTCCTATATTTGCACATGTTTAATACATAAAACTTTAATTTCTATGCTACATTTCATTACATATGTGCCACACTGACAGCACATTGACAACACACGAACACAGACAGCACGTGGATGTCAAATACGTAGACACAGATGGCAGATGGACATGAACCACAGATCTCACCAGGATTCACCATGACATGTGAAGGGGCCTTAAGTTGTTTATTAGTAGTGAGAGTATGTCAGAGCTCAAAGCTCAGAAACAGAGACGGGAAGAGAAAACCCTAAAATATTGGACAAGTAGTCAAGATAATAATGTGTTGTATAACTGTACACTGGAGAAGATGAGTATAGTAGTCCGGGATTAAAACGGAAATTAAATTGATAGGGAGTAAGAGAGCTAGTAAAAGAACAGAATGTATTTTATAGAAGAAATAAATCTGTTATCATTGTCAGGCAGAGACGCTATGCTTGCTTGTCACAAGCAACTCTACTGAGTTTTTGAATCTTTTTCAAAAATACAAAGGAAAAATTACCAAAAATACAGATATTTAACTGACACTGTCTACATCATAAAATGTGCAAGTGTCACAACCAGTTTAATGCACTTCTTTGTTACTGGTCAAATTGTACATCTGTTCATGTCAAACCAATAGGTTGTCAATTTGCAGGGAAAGGCTTTTTAGACAGCTACCTACCTAATATTTCTTTGCACATAATTTTTTTTGGAAAGGGGGTTGAATTTTGATTAAAAAAAAATTATAAACGATTAAAAGTCTTAACATTTCACTGTGCATGTCTGTTTTTACATACCTGTTATACTAGTCCAATTTGACAACCGTATATGCCACACCTTTAATGCAGCTTGCTTCCATATTTTGTTTTCTTTACTTATATGTATTTACCTGCCTAGCATTTCATATTACGACTTTTTTTCCAAGGGTAGAATAATTGAGGCTGAAAATAACATAAAAATGTTATTATAGTAATATAAAAAATGTATGATAAAAGGAAAAATGGTAATGGCAATAAAGGGGTTAGTGTAAAAGAAGAAAAATCCTATAACATGACTAACACTATGGGAAACACTAGCAGCAGAACAACAACCATCACCACTTGCACCAGCCTTATGTGCAGTAGTACTACCAAACACAGGCCACAATTGGCCTTCTTTTCTTCTGGTAGTCGTATTAGTGGAAAGAAAGCAGAGGGCATTATGGAATATATGATACCTAATTTATATCAGTCACAGCAGAATGATATTAACTCTGGTGTTGTATGGTCACAAATAACTAAGAGGGATAATTTTTGGACTGTATTTATTTAAATAAAAAAAGTCAGCCTGTTATTAAATGGGCTCTAGGTTATTACTGGGTTTGCAATTTTTTCTATATTGAGGTCACAGTAACATAACTGATGCTATATCTGTCTTATTGGGAATAAAGATGTTTAGATGCAGTCCTAGGAGGCCTCAGAGTGCTACACTTGACTTTTCAAGGCAGTTGAAAGTTTTTCAGGTATACGATTTGTGAAAAATTACAATTTTTAGGAAAAAATTGAACCTTGCAAATATTAATTACTAAAGATGTCATCCTTTCTAATATATGTCTGTAAACCTTTCACAATAAATGATTAATTGCTGAAGTAAAGCAAGACAAAATCACTTAGAAATTTCAGTCAATTCAATTCAAGAATCATAGATGATGATTAGAATTGCTTTAGTTGTATAGGAGACAGTCTGAGCCATTTGCCTCGGCAGTCTGATAGCTCCATATCATAAAAGTTTTCAATAACAAATCTATCCTTTCCTATTAGAGGCTTTTAGTGTACTAAGAAATGACAAGCTCTTTCCTAAATAGGAGTTAATGAAAGCAGTAATGATTATTCTAGCATAAAAACCTTTTCAATTAACCATCTCTAAGTCCAAGTACAATTTCCAGATACTTACTATAGACAATGTAATACTCTATCATCTAAGCACTGAGATCATATGATTTTATTAAAAAAAACAGTCTGTTAATATTTACAGAGATTGAATTTTTAATTAGGTGTCTAAAACAGTTCCTCGCTGTAAAAAAATGTATGAGACATGCATGAACAGGTCTGCTTATACAAGCTTGGAATTAATAAATTATTCAGCTTTTTCCATTTTGTCAGAAAGATATCTTTTCCTACAATGCAATACCTACAAGTGGATTACAGCAGCAATACACAAGACAGCAATGTTTAAGAGTTGTCCAGGTAAAAACGTATGTATGGATGGCTCCCAGTAGTTCCCCCATACTGTTGGCCCACAATAGTTCTCCCACACAGTATGGATGTCCCCCAGTAGTCCACCCACAATGTATGCATGGCCCCAGTAGTCCTATAGTCCCCTTGTATCGATGGTGCCAAGTAGTCTAGAAGTAACCCACACTATTTGATGACCCCCATTTGTCCCCTTACATTGTATGTATGGACCCCAGTAGTTCCTTCACACTGTATGGATAGGCCCCAGTAGTTTCACCACACTGTATGGATGGCCCTCAGTAGTCCCCTCATACTGTGTGGATTGCCATCAGTAGTCCTCCCACAGGGACTATTAAAATAAAATATAGGCAGACTGTGCATGCTGATATGTTATAGAGGCTGTTTGCACCTTCATGACCAGGCCAAATTTTACAATTCTTATTACCGTCACTTTATAGGGTAATAACTCTGGAACGCTTCAATGGATCTCTTGGATTCTGCAATGCTTTTTTAGTGCTATATTGAACTTTATGAAAGTGGTAGCATTTCTTCTATATGACTTGCATTTGTGAAAAAAAAAGAAAATTTGGCAAAAATTTAGTAATTTTCAAACTTTTATGCCCTTACATTAGAGGGCTATATCACACAAAGCAGTTAATAAATAACATTTACCACATGATCACTTTACATCAGCACAATTTTGGAAACATATTTTTTTGTTAGGAAGTCATAAGGATTAAAAGTTGACCAGCGATTTCTCATTTTTCCAACAAAATTTGCAAAACCATTTTTTTAGGGCCACATCACATTTGAAGTGACTTGAGGGGCTTATATGACAGAAAATACCCAAAAGTGACAACATTCTAAAAACTGCTCCCTCAAGGTGCTCGAAATCACATTCAGAAAGTTTATTAATCCTTCATGTGCTTCACAGGAATTTTTGGAATGTGGACAGAAAGACTGAACATTTAGCTTCTTGTCACTATAATTTTAATTTAGAAAAAAAAATTGATTTTCAGGAGGATAACAGAGAAAAATGGATCCCACAAATTTGTCAATACCCAATATATGGGTGAAAATTACTGTTTAGGTATACGGCAAGGATTGAAAGGGAAGGAGCACCATTTGACTTTATGAATGTAAAATTTGCTGGAATAATTAGTGGATGCCAGGTTGTGTTTGGTGAGCCCCTGATGTGACTAAACAGTAAAGACTACCCACAAGTGACACCATTTTGGAAAATAGACTGCTCAGGGAACTTATATAGATGTGGGGTGAGCACCTTTGACCCCCAGGTGTTCCACAGAAGTTTATGAAGTTGAGCCTTGAAAATAAAAAAAGTACAATTTCCCCACAAAAATGTTTTTTTTTTTTTTTTAGCCATACATTTTGCATTTTCGCAATAGTAATGGAAAAGGAGCAGTAAAGGAAAAAATGCACCATACAATCTTTTCAAAAATTTCTCCTAAGTATGCAGATATCCCATATGTAGAGGAAAACAACTGTTTGTGCACAAAGCAGGGCTTGGAAGGGAAAGAGTGCCATTTCACTTACTGAATGCAAGATTTGCTGGAATAATTAGGAAATGCCATGTCGCATTTAGAGAGCCCCTGATGTGCCTAAAACCCCCACAAGTGACACCATTTTGGAAACTAGACCCCTCAGGGATCTTACCTAGATGTGTGGTGAGCACCTTCGACCGCCAGGTGCTTCACAGACATTATCCTCTATTTTTTCATTTTCACAAGGATAGCAGGAGAAAATTGACCAAATTTTGCTGTGCAATTTCTCCCCTTAGCACGTAGACACCTCATATATGGGGGTAAACTACTGTTTAGACTCACGGCAGGGCTAAGAAATGAAGGAGTGATGTTTTGGAAAGCAGACTTTAATGGAATGGTCTGTTGGTGTCATGTCTCATTTCAAAAGTCCCTGATGTGCCTGAACAGTGGAATACCCCCACAAATGACAACATTTTGGAAGCTAGACCCCTCAAGGAATGTATCTAGATGTGTTGTGAGCACCTTGAATCCCCCCAGTTGCTTCACAGAAGTTTATAATGTAGAACAATGAAAATTAAAAATTCTAATTTTTCCTACAAAAAAGTTATTTTAGCCCCATTTTTTATTTTCACAAGGGTATCAGTAGAAAATGGACCCCAAAGTTTGTTGGGTAAATACTACTGAGTATGACAATACTCCATATGTGAAGAAACCGGAATATATCTTAATTACCCAGATGACTACTTTTAGCAAACCAAGAAGAATATGCTGTTACCTATACTTTTGCTTGTGTAAGCCTGTAATAGTGACTTGTAAGCTGATATTTCATATAACATAAGGTGCGCTTATCTTTGATGACTAGTGCTGCTTGCTGATATACTATAATAAATTAGAACAGAGCCACATATATGTCCAAACACGGACAGAACAAACTCCCATACAATATTTAGATATGTGAAAAAAGGAGTCAAACAGCTGTCACTTATAGTTAATAAAAGGTAAATATTTATTTAAATGACAACAATTGTATTAAACTATCAGTACATATTCAGCAGATACTAAAACCTAGGTCTAACATGGATACGGGTAAAAAAGATACCCCACACTCCACCAATATAATCCAGCTCAAGGATGCAGGTTCACTCTTATGATACAGGCACTATTAGCATTAGTGATCAGTGAAAAAACACTGGATACCGTCTAGGGGACCCATTCAGGATAAGTATAAACACAGAGTCCATGACTGCACCTTACTCATAATAGCCGTGGTGTATGTGTGGAGGACGCCAGCCCCTATGCGCGTTTCGCGTAGGCTTCTTCCAGGGGCTGCATTATACTATATGAGGGGGCTGCATTATATTCTCTGGGGGGTTACATTATACTCAGGGGGCTACAATATATTCTGTGGGGTGGCTGCATTATACTCTGGGGTGGCATCATTATGCTATATGTGGGCTGCATTATACTGTATTGAGGACTATGGGGAATACATTATACTATATGAAGAACTATGGGGTGCATTATACTATGGGAAGTGAATTGTACTACATGGATGACAATGGCGGGAAATTATACTATGTGGAGCACTATGAGGAATGTATTATACTATTTGGAGGACTGAGGAATGTATTATACTATTTGGAGGACTGAGGAGTGTATTATACTATATGGAGGAATTGCAGTGTATTTTAATATATGGAGGTCTATGATTAGTGTATTATACTATATGGAGGACTATGTGGAGAGTATAATACTATATGGAGGACTGAGGAGTGTATTATACTATATGGAGGACTGAGGTGCACATTATAATATATGGAGGACTATGGGGTGTATTATACTAAACAAGCAAAATGCTGCCTATTCATCAAGTGATTGGACTGTTTTTGTGGGAACAGAAATCCTTGTTCTCAGCAGCACATCGCCGGTGTAAACTGTAGATGTGCTGCTGATAACATGATACTGTATGGGGACAGATTGATCTAATTGTGATTGTTCTGTTCCCTTCATTCTTTCTCAGTTGGTGTAAAGAGGCTGGGAAACAAGCGAACGACTTCACTATTGTCAATCACACTCGTTTAGTGGCTTGAGATCAGCACATGTAAATACAGCAGAAATGCTTCACAGGGAGACCAGACAAGGATGATGATAGTTTGTAGTTAGCACCCGGCGCCTGGGAATAGCGATAACTCTACTGCTTTTCCCAGCCACCAGAGCATTTAATTCTGGTATGTGTAATGATTTTTAGGGTTGATGTCAGCTGCGTAATGTCAGCTGCTATCAATCCCTGGTGTACGTAATGGAGAGGTGTCTATCAGACACCCAAACTACTAGCCCAGACCTGGCGAGATCCAGAGACTCTGAAGAGCGGTGATGGTAGTAACAATACCGCTCTTCACAGTCGCCGAGCTCAGTGCAAGACCCAGAATATCTGAAGAGCGGTGACGTTATTGATGTCACCGCTCTTCAGTCACCGGGTCTTGTGCTGCGCAGCGGAACCAAAAGTGGCTGTAGGCCAGTTTATGGAGCATCAGAATGAGGTTCCATAGCCTTTGGTCGTCTCAATCCCTTCATTATCTACGAGATCCAGTTATGTAGGTAAAGTAGCGGCTTTTCTTGGTACTGCAACTAAAAGCAATAAATAGGTCTGAGCTGTAATGCTGGATAAAGCTGTGATTATATGTTATATAGTCGTGTTACACTCCCCTCCCTTCTTGTAACCTACAAGTGTACAAAGATATTATACAGTCACTATGTGACAAGTGGGCCTGTGTAACTTCAAATGTCAGGGCTGAATTTTAGTCCCAGTCCGGCCCTGCATCTTGGGTACTGTGCTGAGACTGTTCTATTTGTTATGTGCGTGTTTTTGGTTCAATAAACATTGCCACACTGTTTTACCATCACCCTGTGTTGTCTGAGTAGCATTAGGCCCACGTTAAAGGGAAAGAGTGTGGGCATTTCTTGGTCCATGTGGTTTCGTCTAGCAGACCAGGTTGCCTCCAACTCCACATGTCTCGAAATTATGGTGGCAGCGGTGGGATCCTACTCATCCCGGCAGAACCGGGGGAGCTGCAGGGGATTGATGTTCTCACACACCATCCATGGCTCCACAAACAGGGAAGTTTACAGACAGACCCATCAGACCATTGATGAGGCATGAACAGCAGGTTTCGGACGCTACTATATCCAACCCCAAAAACTCGACCTTGGGAACAAGACCAGAGTGGATATGTGACCTCAACAAGAAACGGAAACTATAGGAGATGTATTAGCTTCAACGAATTGAATGGAATTTAATCCAGGAGCTTGGAATGCAGACGAATCCATGTATGGACCGAATGGATGCCAGTTCTTACTCTTCAATTACTGTGGACTTTATTTTTGTGAGGACATGGAATATGCTCTGAGGAATCTAGATGAAAGAAAGTTTTATGTCATAAAGGTGAGACATCTTACATTCGTGAATGTGCATAAAGACTTGTTGTGGACTGCTTCCCATAAGTGAAGGAGGATGATCGGAATCTTATCACATCTGGCTAATTAAGATGGGGGAGCAATGTGAAGAAACTGGATTATGTCCTAATTTTCTAGACAACTTTTTTAGCAAACCAAGAAGAATATGCTTGTGTAAGCCTACAATAGTGACTTGGAAGCAGATATTTCATATAACATGAGATGAGCTTATCTTTGATGACATAATTAGCATATCACATTTGCTGATATGCTAATTATGCATTGTATTTTAGAGCAGTTTGTTGACTTTGAAATCAGAAAGGGAAAAACTATGCAAATAGATTAAATAATCAAGTAATGCTACTTGATCTCATCACCATTGTTCCCCTTATCTTGATGCTGGACTGAAGGACACATATAAAATCTAAAAATAGGTTACATGAAAGTTAAATATTAATTATTGAATTATTATTACACTCAATTCTGTACTGAGCCTCGTGGAAGGCTTCGCTGACATTACAAATGCTATTTCTGTATATTTAGCTCAGAGTAAAAGTTAACACCATATAAAGAGAACATGTGCTCTTTGGGACATATATATCGATGGCTCTTAGAAAAGGGGAGTGGTCATTTGGGGGGCTGTCATTTTGTCTTTCTCCTTCACTCTCTATGGACTTCAGACTTCACAACAGACAGAATGAACAGCTGGTAGCCATATGCTTCTTGATGACTTCTACTCCATGACAGAGACAGATGCCCTTTGCCATTCAGAATCTCAGGAAAGATGGGGAACAAACTTTGGTATGGACAAATGGACAATCTCTTTGTAACTATTTCACCTATTTTATGTTTTGCTGCAATGATGCTTTTTGGTGAACAATCCAATAAGCCACAATTTTTTTTTAATGAGAAATATAACATTTTCTTTAGAGTATCGCATCTGGTAAAGAGTCCTGATTAAATAAATATGTGAAATAAGCATATTTAACAATGCCTCTGTATAAAGAGACTCAGAAACAGAGAGACTTAGTGACAGAGACAGCTAGAGATTCTGCCAAGGACCAGAGACAGGACAGCAGCCAATATCATAGCTCCATCACGAGCAACGCAAATCTATTATTGTACAGGAAACAACTTACAGATCTGCTCTATTGACTATCGCTGAGCCATGGATATGTTTGGACAAAGCCGGGATTGGGACCTGCCAGTCGCCTGGCTCCATGGAGATGTTTGGATAAGCCACATTGTGACTCTCCTGTCAACTGGCCTTGTACCTTGTATGGACTCAATGGACTGTCATCTTCCTACGCTTGTCATTACCTCCTCTCTGTGTGTGTGTACTACAGGTGGGGTAGCTGACCCTGGGAGCTCTGATGTAACATCTGCTATTATCCTGGCGGTCAGCGGAAGGGTGAAACTCTGTAATGTGCACCATCTTGGGTACTGTGCTGGGACTGTTGTATGTGTCATCTGCCTATTTTGTGGTTCAATAAACATTTCCACACTTTTATCCTCACCTTGTCCTGTCTGAGTAGCGTTCTGCCCACGTTAAATTGAGAGAGCGGGCATTCAGCGTGACGATCCCTGGTCAATGCGGTTTCGGCTTCTGGACCAGAGAGCCCTCCGACCACCCCCGTCTCCACACCATATGTGGTCAAAAAATACTTTTCAGGCACAGTGCAAAGCTCAGAAGGGAATAGTGCCATATTGGAATTTAAATTTTGCTGGACTGGTTTGAGGGTGCCATGTCACATTGGCAGAGCTCCTGAGGTGCCAGATTTGGCAAAACCACCCATAAGAGACATCATTTTACAAACTGCACCTCTCAATACATTCATCTAGAAGTGCCATGATCATATTGACACTACGGGTGGGGGGGTCACATAATTTTATATAATTGGGCAATGAAGAAAAAAATAATTACATTTTTCCCCAATATTAAGTTTTAGCCCCAGATTTTGCATTTTCACACTGGGAAATGGGTAAAAATGATATGAAATGTTCACAATTTCTGCCCAATGTAGATATGCCGCTAATGTGGCTGTACAGTACTGCTTAGTGGCAAATAGCGCTCTGTCCCTCTCGAGTCTCACCATTTGGCTATGCAGCACTGTTATGCAGGAGGCATCCTGGAGTTCAGAAAATTCTATTAGGCTATGTGCGCACATTGTGTATTTTCTTACAAAAATTTCTGCAAGGTTTTTGCATCTCTTGGCAGAAAAATGCAGATGGAAATATGTGCGTTTCTATGCTTTTTTGTGATGTCAATTCCTTGTTCATCCTCTTCAGCCAGATACCCTCATTAATATTAAATAAAGACACACACCAGCCTATGTAGGAGCATTAACATAATTAACCTGCATATGTTGTAACAAAAAAGCAACTGTCAGAAATCTGCATTATATGCAAAATTCATTCATGGGCTCTCACATAATTTTAATAACCAGCAGAGGGATAGCCAACGGCTGAGGGCAGATATTAATATTCTGAGAAGCAGCCAATAGCCAAAGGTTCCCAGGCTATTAATATCAGCTCACAGCTGCTTGCTTAGCTTTTACTGGCTAGTTTACAGGGGAACCCCAGAAAAAAAATTGAGATGGGGTCCCCCTATAAAATCGAACCAGCAAAGGCTAGGCAGACAGCTGTGGGCTGATATTAATAGCCTGGGAAGGGGCCATGGATATTGGCATCCCCCAGGCTTTAAAGATCAGCTCTCAGCTGTCCCAGAAATGGTGCATCTAATAGATGAGCCAATTCTGGCACTTAGTCTCGGTCTTTCCACTTGCCCTGTAATGGTGGAAAGTGGGGTTCATATTTGTGGGGATGATGTCACCTTTGTATTGTCTGGTGACGTCAAGCCCACAGGTTAGTAATGGAGAAGCATTTATAAGACACCACTCCATTACTAATCTTATAGTTACTGTTGTGAATTCCGTTCTCGGGCTTCCTCCTGTGGTCGTGAATGGTACTTTGGTGAGTTCTGTCCTTGGACACCCTCTGGTGGCTTTAAGTGGAACTGCTGATCTTTGAGGTTGGCTTTCTCAGCTGCCCTCGTTTATTGCTGCTGCTGGCTTCCCTAT
Source organism: Ranitomeya variabilis (assembly GCF_051348905.1). Lineage (NCBI taxonomy): Eukaryota > Metazoa > Chordata > Amphibia > Anura > Dendrobatidae > Ranitomeya > Ranitomeya variabilis. The sequence goes on along the minus strand of NC_135235.1, from coordinate 324,600,963 downwards.
TTAACTCTGCCCAGGTCGTTAGTTCATGCCAGCTGTCAATGTCTCAGTACTGGTTCAGATCTCTCTTGGATTTCTCAGATGACCTGTCTACTCCAGCAGAAGCTAAGTCCTCGCTAGTCCATTTGCTGTTCATTGGTTTTTGAATATATTTCTCAGTACATGCTATGTTTCTAGTCCAGCTTGCTATTATGATATTTCCTTGCTACCTGGAAGCTCTGGGGGTGCAGAGCTGCACCTCCACACTGTGAGTCGGTGTGGAGGTCTTTTTGCACACTCTGCGTGGTTTTTGTAGTTTTTAATACTTACCGCATAGTTCCCTTTCCTATCCTCTGTCTGTCTAGAGAAGATTCGGCCTCCTTTGCTAAAATCTGTTTCATTCCTGTGTTTGTTACTTCCTCTTAACTCACAGTCAATATTTGTGGGGGGCTACCTTTACTTTGGGGAATTTCTCTGAGGCAAGGTAGGCTGCTATTTCTATCTTTAGGGGTAGTTAGCTCTTAGGCTGTGAAGAGGCGTCTAGGGAGAGTTAGGTACGCTCCACGGCTATTTCTAGTGTGTGTGATAGGATTAGGGATTGCGGTCAGTAGAGTTACCACTTCCTCAGAGCTTGTCCCAGGTTTTTCCATTTTAACCATCAGGTCATTTCGGGTGCTCCTAACCACCAGGTCCATAACAGTACAGCTGGCCACAAAGTGTTAATGCATCTCAAAAGAGGGAAAAGAGAAGTTCTGAGTCAATTTTTTTTTCTTTGCTGCTTGTTTTGTCTTTCTTTTCCCCTTAACCTCTGGGTGGTTCAGGACTCAGGTGTAGATATGGATATTCAGGGTTTGTCCTCTTGTGTGGATCAACTTGCTGTTAGAGTACAGAGTATTCAAGATTATGTAGTTCAGAATCCGATGTTAGAGCCTAGAATTCCAATTCCTGATTTGTTTTCTGGGGATAGATCTAAATTTTTGAATTTCAAAAATAATTGCAGACTGTTTCTTGCTCTGAAACCCCGCTCTTCTGGTGACCCCATTCAGCAAGTAAAGATTGTTATTTCTTTGTTGCGTGGTGACCCGCAAGACTGGGCATTCTCCCTTGAGCCAGGAAATCCTGCACTGCTTAATGTAGATGCATGTTTTCTAGCGCTTGGATTGCTTTATGACGAACCTAATTCTGTGGATCAGGCAGAAAAGATCTTGCTGACTCTATGTCAGGGTCAGGATGAAGCAGAAGTATATTGCCAGAAGTTTATAAAGTGGTCTGTGCTTACACAATGGAATGAGTGTGCCCTGGCAGCAATTTTCAGAAAGGGTCTTAAAGATGTTATGGTGGGGTTCCCCACGCCTGCTGGTCTGAATGAATCAATGTCTTTGGCCATTCAGATTGGTCGGCGTTTGCGTGAGCGCAAAGTTGTGCACCATTTGGCGGTGTCCTCTGAGCGGAGGCCTGAGCCTATGCAATGTGATAGGACTTTGACCAGAGCTGAACGGCAAGAACACAGACATCAGAATGGGCTGTGTTTTTACTGTGGTGACTCTTCTCATGCTATCTCTGATTGTCCTAAGCGCACTAAGAGGTTCGCTAGGTCTGTCACCATTAGTACTGTGCAGCCTAAATTTCTCTTATCTGTTACTCTGATTTGCTCATTGTCGTCCTACTCTGTTATGGCATTTGTGGATTCGGGCGCTGCTCTGAATTTGATGGACTTGGAGTTTGCCAGGTGCTGTGTTTTTTTCTTGGAGCCTTTGCAGATTCCTATTCCCTTAAGGGGGATTGATGCTACGCCATTGGCCAAGAATAAACCTCAGTACTGGACTCAGCTGACCATGTGCATGGCTCCCGCACATCAGGAAAATATTCGCTTTTTGGTGTTGCATAATTTGCACGATGTTGTCGTGTTGGGTTTGCCATGGTTACAGGTTCATAATCCAGTACTGGATTGGAAATCAATGTCTGTGTCTAGTTGGGGTTGTCAAGGGATACATATTGATGTTCCTTTGATGTCAATTTCTTCTTCCACTCCTTCTGAAATTCCTGAGTTTTTGTCGGATTACCAGGATGTATTTGATGAGCCCAAGTCCAGTGCCCTACCTCCTCATAGGGACTGTGATTGCGCTATTAATTTGATTCCTGGTAGTAAGTTCCCTAAGGGCCGACTGTTTAATTTATCTGTGCCAGAACATGCCGCTATGCAGAGTTATGTAAAGGAGTCCTTGGAGAAAGGACATATTCGCCCGTCTTCGTCACCGTTGGGAGCAGGGTTCTTTTTTGTGGCCAAGAAGGATGGCTCTCTGAGACCCTGTATAGATTACCGCCTTCTCAATAAAATCACGGTCAAATTTCAGTACCCTTTGCCTCTGTTGTCTGATTTGTTTGCTCGGATTAAGGGGGCTAGTTGGTTTACCAAGATTGACCTTCGAGGGGCGTATAATCTTGTGCGTATTAAACAGGGCGATGAATGGAAAACAGCATTCAATACGCCCGAGGGCCATTTTGAGTACCTGGTGATGCCATTCGGGCTTTCTAATGCCCCATCTGTGTTTCAGTCCTTTATGCACGACACCTTCCAGAAGTATCTGGATAGGTTCATGATTGTATATTTGGATGATATTTTGGTCTTTTCGGATGATTGGGAGTCTCATGTAAGGCAGGTCAGGAAGGTGTTCCAGGTCCTTCGTGCTAATGCGTTGTTTGTGAAGGGGTCTAAATGCCTCTTTGGAGTTCAGAAGGTTTCCTTTTTGGGCTTCATTTTTTCCCCTTCTACTATCGAGATGGACCCTGTTAAAGTTCAGGCCATTTATGATTGGACTCAACCTACATCTGTGAAGAGTCTTCAGAAGTTCCTGGGCTTTGCTAATTTTTACCGTCGCTTCATCGCTAATTTTTCTAGTGTGGTTAAGCCTTTGACTGATTTGACGAAGAAAGGCACTGATGTGATGAACTGGTCCCCTGCGGCCATTGAGGCTTTTCAGGAGCTTAAACGTCGTTTTACTTTGGCCCCTGTGTTGCGTCAGCCAGATGTTTTGCTTCCTTTTCAGGTCGAGGTTGATGCTTCTGAGATTGGGGCAGGAGCTGTTTTGTCTCAGAGAAGTTCTGATGGCTCTTTGATGAAGCCGTGTGCTTTCTTTTCTAGAAAGTTTTCGCCTGCTGAGCGTAATTATGATGTCGGCAATCGGGAGTTGTTGGCTATGAAGTGGGCATTCGAGGAGTGGCGACATTGGCTTGAGGGAGCCAAACATTGTGTGGTGGTCTTGACTAATCACAAGAATCTGACTTACCTCGAGTCCGCCAAGAGGTTGAATCCTAGACAGGCTCGATGGTCACTGTTTTTCTCCCGTTTCGATTTTGTGGTCTCATACCTTCCGGGATCTAAGAATGTGAAGGCTGATGCCCTTTCTAGGAGTTTTTTGCCTGATTTTCCGGGAGTCTCTGAGCCGGCTGGTATTCTCAAAGAGGGGGTGATTTTGTCTGCCATCTCCCCTGATTTGCGGCGGGTGCTCCAGGAGTTTCAGGCTGATAGACCTGACCGCTGTCCAGTGGAGAAACTGTTTGTCCCTGATTGATGGACTAGTAGGGTTATTTCTGAGGTTCATTGTTCAGTATTGGCTGGTCATCCTGGGATTTTTGGTACCAGAGATTTGGTTGCTAGGTCCTTTTGGTGGCCTTCCTTGTCACGGGATGTGCGTTCTTTTGTGCAGTCCTGTGGGACTTGTGCTCGGGCCAAACCTTGCTGTTCTCGTGCCAGTGGGTTGCTTTTGCCTTTGCCTGTCCCGAAGAGGCCCTGGACGCATATTTCCATGGATTTCATTTCTGATCTTCCTGTCTCTCAAAGGATGTCTGTCATCTGGGTGGTTTGTGATCGGTTTTCTAAGATGGTCCATTTGGTACCCTTGCCTAAATTGCCTTCCTCCTCTGATTTGGTTCCATTATTTTTTCAGCATGTGGTTCGTTTGCATGGCATTCCGGAGAACATTGTGTCGGACAGAGGTTCCCAGTTTGTTTCTAGGTTTTGGCGGTCCTTTTGTGCTAAGATGGGCATTGATTTGTCTTTTTCTTCAGCGTTCCATCCTCAGACAAATGGCCAAACCGAATGAACTAATCAGACCTTGGAGACCTATCTGAGATGCTTTGTCTCTGCTGATCAGGATGATTGGGTGACCTTCTTGCCATTGGCCGAGTTCGCCCTTAATAATCGGGCTAGTTCTGCTACTTTGGTTTCGCCTTTTTTTTGTAATTCTGGTTTTCATCCTCGTTTTTCTTCAGGGCAGGTTGAGCCTTCTGACTGTCCTGGTGTGGATTCTGTAGTGGACAGGTTGCAGCAAATTTGGACTCACGTGGTGGACAATTTGACGTTGTCTCAGGAGAAGGCGCAACGTTTTGCTAACCGCCGTCACTGTATTGGTCCCTGACTTCGTGTTGGGGATTTGGTTTGGTTGTCTTCTCGTTTTGTTCCTATGAAGGTTTCTTCTCCTAAGTTCAAGCCTCGTTTCATTGGTCCTTATAAGATTTCTGAAATTATCAATCCTGTGTCGTTTCGTTTGGCCCTTCCAGCTTCTTTTGCCATCCATAATGTGTTCCATAGGTCGTTGTTGCGGAGATATGTGGCGCCTATGGTTCCTTCCGTTGATCCTCCTGCTCTGGTGTTGGTTGAGGGGGAGTTGGAGTATGTGGTGGAGAAGATTTTAGATTCTCGTATTTCGAGACGGAAGCTTCAGTACCTGGTTAAATGGAAGGGCTATGGTCAGGAGGATAATTCCTGGGTTGTTGCCTCCGATGTCCATGCTGCCGATTTGGTTTGTGCCTTTCATTTGGCTCCTCCTGATCGGCCTGGGGGCTCTGGTGAGGGTTCGGTGACCCCTCCTCAAGGGGGGGGTACTGTTGTGAATTCCGTTCTCGGGCTCCCTCCTGTGGTCGTGAATGGTACTTTGGTGAGTTCTGTCCTTGGACACCCTCTGGTGGCTTTAAGTGGAACTGCTGATCTTTGAGGTTGGCTTTCTCAGCTGCCCTCGTTTATTGCTGCTGGCTTCCCTATTTAACTCTGCCCAGGTAGTTAGTTCATGCCAGCTGTCAATGTCTCAGTACTGGTTCAGATCTCTCTTGGATTTCTCAGATGACCTGTCTACTCCAGCAGAAGCTAAGTCCTCGCTAGTCCATTTGCTGTTCATTGGTTTTTGAATATATTTCTCAGTACATGCTATGTTTCTAGTCCAACTTGCTATTATGATATTTCCTTGCTAGCTGGAAGCTCTGGGGGTGCAGAGCTGCACCTCCACACCGTGAGTCGGTGTGGAGGTCTTTTTGCACACTCTGCGTGGTTTTTGTAGTTTTTAATACTGACCGCATAGTTCCCTGTCCTATCCTCTGTCTGTCTAGAGAAGATTCGGCCTCCTTTGCTAAAATCTGTTTCATTCCTGTGTTTGTTACTTCCTCTTAACTCACAGTCAATATTTGTGGGGGGCTACCTTTACTTTGGGGAATTTCTCTGAGGCAAGGTAGGCTGCTATTTCTATCTTTAGGGGTAGTTAGCTCTTAGGCTGTGAAGAGGCGTCTAGGGAGAGTTAGGTACGCTCCACGGCTATTTCTAGTGTGTGTGTGATAGGATTAGGGATTGCGGTCAGTAGAGTTACCACTTCCTCAGAGCTTGTCCCAGGTTTTTCCATTTTAACCATCAGGTCATTTCGGGTGCTCCTAACCACCAGGTCCATAACAAGTTACATGGTAATTAAAGACACAACCAGAATAAAGTCCTTTATTTGAAATAATCACACTGACTCCTTTATTGAATCAAAATTTACCATCAAAAAATAATAAACCAACATATCATACTATCCTGTCCGATGTAGTCCACTTAATAACGAGTGTCCGACGGCGATCTCACATGTAGACCAGTCACATTGGGAGATGTATAATATCAAAAAACTCAGTACTCAGACTTAACTTAATCAGATAAAGTGATTTAATGGTGTCAAGGGTAAATAACAGAAGAAATGTTTCAGTTCTATAGCCGGACCTTCATCAGTCACAATATTTGATCATGAACAGAAGTTAGTGGACCCAAAAGATTATGGGTTTTCACTAAGGTCACGGACTTGCGGTGGATACCGCGTCCTCCACTGACCCGGACACACAGGCTCTATACCACAGAAGGCAATACTGCCGGACTTATCCCCCTGAGACACTGGCTGTGTGTCCACCTATATCTATGACCTTAATGAAAACTCATAATCTTTTGGGTCCACAAACTTCTGTTCACAATCAAATATTGTGACTGATGAAGGTCCGGCTACAGGACCAAAACGTTTCTTCTGTTATTTACCGTGGACACCATTAAATCACTTTATCTGATTAAGTTAAGTCTGAGTGCTGAGTTTTTTGCTATTATTCATGGTATTGGAACCTACTCTGGCACCTCTCTAACGGCCGTGCACGCGTTTATTCTTATACATTGGGAGATGTGACTACTCTACCCGGCCTCACTGTATCACTGAGCCACCGTGAGAGTTCACCGTTGTGTGAGAACTTTCCCACACAGTGGTGCCGTAAGTGAGAGCACTGGAGCTGATCAGCTGATGAACTCCAGTGAACTCTCATGGCGGCTCAGTGATACACTGCAGGAGCGATTACCTCCTGTCAGTGTATCACCGGCGGCTGGGTGAGATCAACGTGATACACCCGGTATTAAATGGACTACAGCGGAAAGGAAAGTATATGTTGGTTTATTGTTTTTGATTGTTTGCAGGAGACATGGCTGTCGGGGATTAGGTGTTCGGTAAGCATGTATTGTGTATGTGAATATGTAAATGTCTTGATTTATTTTTACAACTGAACACAGGCGCCGGATGATGAGACTATTCTCCCATCAACAACTTGATAAAGGCATGCGCCAAAACGTGTAGTTTTAGGGGGGTGAGGGGTGAATTTTTTGTCTTTATATGTAACATTTTGATTCATTAAATATCAAGAGTTTTTTGCAAAAACGTCTACTACTGTTCCTCCAATGCTCGCTGATAAACTCTTCTTGTTTGGATGCAGCTTTGCTTAGTTTGGACTGAACTACATCCGTGCTGGAGCGTCTTAAACGGCCGTCACAGTGGTGAGCTGAAATTTAATAATCATTCTCCCATCATCGGCTCATGCTGTCTCTGTTATATGTGACAAAACATGTAGCCGGAGGGGAGTAGTAGTCCCATCAGATGATGCCTGGGTACACATGTCGCATGGGTAAACACATAGACAGACACACACAGACAGACAGACACACAGACAGACACATGCGCATATTCTCTGCCCACACACAGAGACACAGACACATATTCTCCGCCCACACACAGAGACACACACATATTCTCTGCCCTCACACAGAGACACACGCACATATTCTCTGCCCACACACAGAGACACACATACATATTCTCCGCCCACACACAGAGACACAGACACATATTCTCTGCCCACACACAGAGACACACGCACATATTCTCCGCCTACACACAGTCTCACACACATATTCTATGCCCACACACAGAGACACACGCACATATTCCCCGCCCACACACACAGACACATATTCTCTGCCCATACACTCTTCCTCCTTCTGATATCATTTCTCTTTGACAAACTGCAGCATTTTTAGTAGCAAATCTGCAGCAAATAAGCAAACATTTTTACACCTGCATTTTTGCTGCAGATTTGACTGACTCAATTGAAGTCAATGAGTCAAAAACACAGCAGAAACGCAAAAAGAATTGACGTGCTGCAGAAACTAAAACGCTGCAAATAAGAATGGAAATTTACGGATCATGTGCACAACAGTTCAGGAATGTCATTGAATTATCTTGCTTTAATATTCCATTGCATTTTTGGAGAATTTGCGTGCATAAAAACGCATCAAAAATGCATAGTTTGGACATAGCTTAACAGTTTGCAGACTCCATATACAGAGGCCCTAAGTGCTAAAAGTGGAGAATCTACCCTCAAGTGACCCCATTTTGGAAATTATACCCCTTTGGGAATTTATCTACTGGTGTCGTGACAATTTTGACTTAGATTTTGATTTTGACAGAAACAAGCAGTAGTGGATGTTGCTGATTGAAATTTGCAAACTGCAGTTGTTGTGACCAATACATTGTGCCCAGCTCATGCACCTGTAAATTAGGCAGGCTGTCAACACTACAGAAATACCAAACGTGGACACTAACTGCATTTTAGGCATACTGGGGCTCAGAAGGGAGAGGGGCATTTGGAGTTTGAAGCACAGAATTTGCTGAATTTCTTTAGAGGGGTGAGGGCCATTTCTCTTTTCCAGAGCCTTTGTATCACCAGTAATATGGAAGACCCGGATATATCCGTTAACAGATGATGGACCTGAGCGGGGCTTTTTTTGTGGATTGAACTGAGGCGTTTATTGGGAACATCTTACATAACATTTTGGATCACATTTATCCGATGCTCTATGCGGAGCACTTATTTTGGAGTTTCCCTTTAAATCTCTGAGTGATGTAATTCAGATGAAACCCTCGAGGGAGACACTCACTATAATGAGGCAACAAAGTTACTCTGGACTCAATCTGGCCTCCGTACAGTGGTGTCCTTTTTGTCAGAGGTGTACAAAACTGTGTACATCCATCTGCATCATTATAGGGAATCTTTCGGCGATTTACACAAAAATCTCTGTGAAAGCGCTCAGCATAGAGTGCAGGATAAAATGTGCACCGAGCATTACTGTGACCTTTGGAAGTTAGAATGAAAAAATCAACAGCAAGTGAAGAACAGGCTTTATACATTTTTTACGCCACTCCTCCATTTCGCTATTAGATGACTTTATTTTTTTCATTACAGCGATGGAGGAATAATAAACAACAACCATCAGTATCGGAATAGTTTTTTAAAATTTTTTATGGCATTCCGTGCGTAGTAAAATTGATAAGGCAGCTTTATTCTTTGGGTGAGAACAATTACAGCGATACCTCATTTATATATTTTTTATGTGTTGGCGCTTTTTCACAATTAAAACTATTTTATAGAAAAAAAATATTTTCTGAGAGCTATAACTTTTTATTTTCCAGCTGTTAGAGCTGTATGGCAGCTTGTTTTTTGTGGGACTAGATGATGTTTTCAGAGGTACCATTTTTTTACATTTGTCTTTTTGATCGCTTTTTATTCCACATTTTGTTCCACGATATGATGATACAGCATTGTTTTTTGCCTAGATTTCTCCATATTTTTTTAATGGCCTTCACTAAAAAGGTTAACTAGTGGGACAGTTTTATAGTCTGGGTCAATCAGGATTTGGCAATACTAAATATGTGTACTTTTATTTTTTTAGTTACATTTTTTTCATAACAATATTTATTGGTACAATATTTTATAATTACTTTGTGATTTAAAAAAAATACATATATTTGCACGACTCTTTTTTTTTTACACATTTTTTTACTTATTCTCACTATGGAAATTTCACTCTCTGCAGTTTGATCGCAGTTGTTTGTCATAGGAATGCATGAGCATTGCTATACTTTATAAACTGTCAAAGCTGCACATAAAAATAACTTAGATCATGCACTGCTCATGATCTAACTAACTTGACAGTGCCTGGTAACCTGGATGTCATGACAACAATGGGTCACCATGGCAAGGATTGAGCCTCTGTGATGACGTCGCAGGGCGCCAATCCAAGGGAACAAGAGCTTTACATGCTTTCTAAATGCTGCAATCACAGCATTTAGGGGATTAAAGTGCCCAGAGCTGTGTGGGCACCACTCCTGCCACTGAGAGCCGGGTGTCAGCTGTCAGAATCAGCTAACACCCAACAGTGTAAATCCATATGTCCAAGGTCGTTAAGGACTAGGCGCCCTAGATGTATGGATATGTCTAAGTTTGCAAAGGTGTAAATGGTGTTAACCCATTATCTACCAATGTCCTTTTTTGAGACGCCTAATCTTTAGCTTCTAGCAACTAAGATTTTATAATTTTTATAATTAGGTCCAATTTTTTGTGTTGTGTTTGTAAAATGAATGTTTTCAAAATAGGAAATCATTTCATTGTCATTTTTAATTGAATATTGGGACGCCCTTTTCTGAAAAATCCGTACTTGTAAAAATTTTGCAAATTATGTTTCTGATTTATTAGGACCCAAATCATTAAAAATCTGTCACATTAAAAAAAAAAAAAAAAAAATTGCTAATTTGGCAAGTAATGGGTTAAAGCAGTCCGAAAATGTTCCTGGATCAACTAAACAGCATTTTCTTACTTTAATGTCACATTCACCTGTTCAGTATTTAGAAAGTATTATATACCAGTATTTGTAAGCCAAAACCAGGAGAGGCACAATCAGAGGAAAAGTATAATAGAAACATGTCAGCACTTCTGTGTTTATCACCCACTCCTGGTTTTGAGTTAACAAATACTGATGTAAAATACTGACCAAATACTGAACGTGTGAATGTGGCCTTAAAGGGGTCGAGGCCGGTGCAGGAGGTAACTTCCCATCACCGGTAACAGATGCCAAGTAGACTGGTGTATTGGATTATCTATCGTGCACTGTTAACAATGATGATGAGGAGGCATATGGTTGGAGTCTTGCACAGTATATGCGCACAATTCCCCGCGAGGTGAGGCTGCATGCCAGAGGTGCAGTACAAATTGTGATAGATTTATGCACCGAACCTAACAATCCAAGTCTGATTTTCAACTTCCTTGAAAGATGACAGATGTCCATCGACAACCACCTACACATGCCTGGAAGCCATAATGACCAGCCAATATCACTCCTAGAACCACCTCCACAACGGATTCCATCTCTTCAGCCACCTCAAACCCCATATCAACACCGCCAACAACATGCAGACTTCTCCAGTCCAGCTTCACCTGCCCAATATGGTCAATTGAACATACCCACTGTAGGTGAGTGATCACAACAAGGTATATTCAACATGGCCTGTTGTGAATTTGGTTTCTGGGCTCCCCCGGTGGTCACTGGTGGTACTGAACTTGTGTGCTTCATCGCCTCTGTTCACCTGTTTCCATCAGGATGTGGGAGTTGTCTATTTAGCCTTGCTCCTCAGTCATTTCTATGCCGGCCAACAATGTTACCAGAAGCCTTTCTGTTGCATGTTCCTGCTCCTAGACTACTATCAGCTAAGTTGGACTTGTAGTCCTAAGTTTGTTTTGCATTTTTGTTCCAGTTCTCTGTGTTTGAATATTTCTGAGGCTGGAAGCTCTTGTGAGCTGAAATTGCCACTCTGGTGTCATGAGTTGATATTAGAGTCTTAAAGTAATTTCAGGATGGTGTTTTGAAAGGGTTTTCAGCTGACTGTGTAGTTCCCTTTTCTGTCTTCCTACTATCTAGTAAGCGGACCTCAATTTGCTAAACCTATCTTCATACTTCGTATGTCAATTTCCTCTAAAATCACCGACATTATATGTGGGGGCTACTGTCTGCCTTTTGGGGAAAATTTCTCTAGAGGTAAGCCAGGTCTGTATTTTCATCTGCTAGGGTCAGTCAGTTCTCCGGCTGGCGCTGGGCGTCTAGGGATAAAACGCAGGCACGCTACCCGGCCACTGTTAGTTGTGCGGTAGGTTTAGCTCACAGTCAGCTCGAGTTCCCATCTTCCAAGAGCTAGTCCTTTTGTATGCTTTACTACGGTCTCTTGCCATTGAGAACCATGACAATGGCCATTCTGGAGGATTTACGCAAATGTCAAACACAAATCCACATGAGTATGGATATCATTACCCAAGTGGCGAGTACCATGAACTACAACAGGGCCCTCCCTTGGTTCCTAATCCAGCCTAATCCACCTCTTTGGTGGGCCCAATCAGGTAGCACCCCAATATCCACAAACCACTCATGCTGGCCTCTCGCAATTACCTCCACCTTCATACCAAAATTTGTAAAGAACTGTATTTTAATGAAGTTGTTGTTTACAAGTTTCATGTAGCCCTGGAATAGTATTCTAAGTTGCCATATGATTTGAATATTTTTTTTTATTGGCAAATACACTGGAACTAAATAAATCTGTTATTTCAAGGTGTGCTTTAAGTTTTGAACAATTAATAGTTGATTTTTCTGATTTCCCTGTTTTTTTTTTTTTTTAATATCATACAGTTTTATTGCTAACAGATATTTAATTGAATTAAAAAACAAAAGCTATTATAACATAGATATAGCATTGTCTTGCCATGGAGTATATCCCTCTGGTGATAAAAAATAATGCGTAAAAATGTCCCGCACTTTAAGGCCTGAGGGCTGACGACATGGACTATGAACATGTGTTGTAGCCATTCCATTATTTCCATTGACTCCATCATCTGCATCATTTGATGGACAGTCATGGATCCTTGCAAACTTGTAAAGGATGACACAGGCTTTAATAACAACAATTACATTTGCTTCACTTAGTTGTATGGCTGACTGCAGGACCCACCATTTTACACCAATCATCGTTCGCGGGATAGCCGATAATTCAATATTCGGCGCAGGTGGTCCAGAGCTCTCCGTGCATATAGCCTCATGACTCTTCGTTCACCAAAAGCCTAACTTGATTTTCACATTAAATCTGTTTATCAATGTTAATAGACTGTTTCAGTGTATAGTGGGCGGGGGATAGATCTGTGCTGAAATAATGCCGATCTCCTTTTTTTTTCTTTCCCGCATTTACAGTGGGGCGGTGCAGTCTCTCAGCCTATCAGCAGTGCACACACACACACAGCAAAGTGCATGTGATGCACACAAGCAAGGGCATGTGTCATTGGCTGTGTATGTCACATGTCCTTGCCCTATAAGAACCATCCATTTTCCCCGTCGCCACCATTTCCTCACTGCTGCAGCTGTCATGGTTCTCAATGGCAAGAGAACATAGTAAAGCATACAAAAAGGACTAGCTCTTGGAAGATGGGAACTCGAGCTGACTGTGAGCTAAACCTACCGCACAACTAACAGTGGCCGGGTAGCGTGCCTACGTTTTATCCCTAGACGCCCAGCGCCAGCCGGAGAACTGACTGACCCTAGCAGAGGAAAATACAGACCTGGCTTACCTCTAGAGAAATTTTCCCCAAAAGGCAGACAGTAGCCCCCACATACACTCACTGGCCACTTTATTAGGTACACCTGTCCAACTTCTTGTTAACACTTAATTTCTAATCAGCCAATCACATGGCGGCAACTCAGTGCATTTAGGCATGTAGACATGGTCAAGACAACCTCCTGCAGTTCAAACCGAGCATCAGTATGGGGAAGAAAGGTGATTTGAGTGCCTTTGAACGTGGCATGGTTGTTGGTGCCAGAAGGGCTGGTCTGAGTATTTCAGAAACTGCTGATCTACTGGGATTTTCACGCACAACCATCTCTAGGGTTTACAGAGAATGGTCCGAAAAAGAAAAAAAATCCAGTGAGCGGCAGTTCTGTGGGCGGAGATGCCTTGTTGATGCCAGAGGTCAGAGGAGAATGGGCAGACTGGTTCGAGCTGATAGAAAGGCAACAGTGACTCAAATCGCCACCCGTTACAACCAAGGTAGGCCTAAGAGCATCTCTGAACGCACAGTGCGTCGAACTTTGAGGCAGATGGGCTACAGCAGCAGAAGACCACACTGGGTACCACTCCTTTCAGCTAAGAACAGGAAACTGAGGCTACAATTTGTACAAGCTCATCGAAATTGGACAGTAGAAGATTGGAAAAACGTTGCTTGGTCTGATGAGTCTCGATTTCTGCTGCGACATTCGGATGGTAGGGTCAGAATTTGGCGTAAACAACATGAAAGCATGGATCCATCCTGCCTTGTATGGAGCATCTTTGGGATGTGCAGCCGACAAATCTGCGGCAACTGTGTGATGCCATCATGTCAATATGGACCAAAATCTCTGAGGAATGCTTCCAGCACCTTGTTGAATCTATGCCACGAAGAATTGAGGCAGTTCTGAAGGCAAAAGGGGGTCCAACCCGTTACTAGCATGGTGTACCTAATAAAGTGGCCGGTGAGTGTATATTGTCGGTGATTTCAGAGGAAATTGACATACGAAGTATGAAGATAGGTTTAGCAAATTGAGGTCCGCTTACTAGATAGTAGGAAGACAGAAAAGGGAACTTCACAGTCAGCTGAAAACCCTTTCAAAACACCATCCTGAAATTACTTTAAGACTCTAATATCAACTCATGACACCAGAGTGGCAATTTCAGCTCACAAGAGCTTCCAGCCTCAGAAATAATCAATCACAGAGAACTGGAACAAAAATGCAAAACAAACTTAGGACTACAAGTCCAACTTAGCTGATAGTAGTCTAGGAGCAGGAACATGCAACAGAAAGGCTTCTGGTAACATTGTTGGCCGGCATAGAAATGACTGAGGAGCAAGGTTAAATAGAAAACTCCCACATCCTGATGGAAACAGGTGAACAGAGGAGATGAAGCACACAAGTGCAGTACCACCAGAAACCACCGGGGGAGCCCAGAAACCAAATTCACAACAGTACCCCCCCCTCAAGGAGGGGGCACCGAACCCTCACCAGAACCACCAGGGCGATCAGGATGAGCCCTATGAAAGGCACGGACCAAATCGGAGGCATGAACATCAGAGGCTGTCACCCAAGAGTTATCCTCCTGACCGTAGCCCTTCCACTTGACCAGATACTGAAGTCTCCATCTGGAAACACGGGAGTCCAAGATCTTCTCGACAACGTACTCCAACTCACCCTCAACCAACACCGGAGCAGGAGGCTCAACGGAAGGCACAACCGGTACCTCATACCTGCGCAACAATGACCGATGGAAGACATTATGAATAGAAAAAGATGCAGGGAGGTCCAAACGAAAGGACACAGGGTTAAGAATCTCCAATATCTTGTACGGGCCGATGAACCGAGGCTTAAACTTAGGAGAAGAAACCTTCATAGGGACAAAACGAGAAGATAACCACACCAAGTCCCCAACACAAAGACGAGGACCAACACGACGACGGCGGTTGGCAAAATGCCGAGTCTTCTCCTGGGACAACTTCAAATTGTCCACCACATGCCCCCAAATCTGATGCAACCTCTCCACCACAGCATCCACTCCAGGACAATCCGAAGACTCCACCTGACCGGAAGAGAAACGAGGATGAAACCCCGAATTACAGAAGAAAGGAGAAACCAAGGTGGCAGAACTAGCCCGATTATTGAGGGCAAACTCCGCCAAGGGCAAAAAGGCAACCCAATCATCCTGATCCGCAGACACAAAACACCTCAAATAAGTCTCCAAGGTCTGATTAGTTCGCTCGGTCTGGCCATTAGTCTGAGGGTGGAAAGCAGACGAAAAAGACAAATCAATGCCCATCCTAGCACAGAACGCTCGCCAAAATCTAGACATGAATTGGGTTCCCCTGTCAGAAATGATATTCTCCGGAATACCATGCAAGCGCACCACATTTTGAAAAAACAGAGGAACCAGCTCGGATGAGGAAGGCAATTTAGGCAAGGGAACCAAATGGACCATCTTAGAGAAACGGTCACACACCACCCAGATGACAGACATCTTCTGAGAAACAGGGAGATCAGAAATAAAGTCCATGGAGATGTGAGTCCAAGGCCTCTTCGGAATAGGCAAGGATAACAACAATCCACTAGCCCGAGAACAACAAGGCTTGACCCGAGCACAAACATCACAAGACTGCACAAAACCTCGCACATCTCGCGACAGGGAAGGCCACCAGAAGGACCTAGCCACCAAATCCCTGGTACCAAAGATTCCAGGATGACCTGCTAACGCAGAAGAATGGACCTCCGAGATGACTCTACTGGTCCAATCATCAGGAACAAACAATCTACCAGGCGGGCAACGATCAGGTCTATCCGCCTGAAACTCCTGCAAGACCCGTCGCAAATCTGGGGAAACAGCAGATAATATCACTCCATCCTTAAGGATACCTGTAGGTTCAGAATTACCAGGGGAATCAGGCTCAAAACTCCTAGAAAGGGCATCCGCCTTCACATTTTTAGAACCCGGTAGGTAAGAAACCACAAAATTAAACCGAGAGAAAAATAACGACCAGCGCGCCTGTCTAGGATTCAGGCGCCTGGCGGACTCAAGATAAATCAAATTCTTGTGGTCGTTCAATACCACCACCTGATGTCTAGCCCCCTCAAGCCAATGACGCCACTCCTCAAAAGCCCACTTCATAGCCAAGAGCTCCCGATTACCAATATCATAATTTCGCTCAGCGGGTGAAAACTTACGAGAAAAGAAAGCACAAGGTCTCATCACGGAGCAGTCGGAACTTTTCTGCGACAAAACCGCCCCAGCTCCGATTTCTGAAGCGTCGACCTCAACCTGAAAAGGAAGAGTAACATCAGGCTGACGCAATACAGGGGCGGAAAGAAAAGCAGCGCTTAAGCTCCCGAAAGGCCTCCACAGCAGCAGGGGACCACTCAACAACATCAGCACCCTTCTTAGTCAAATCAGTCAACGGTTTAGCGACATCAGAAAAAACAGTTATAAATCGACGATAAAAATTAGCAAAGCCCAAAAACTTCTGAAGGCTCTTAAGAGAAGAGGGTTGCGTCCAATCACAAATAGCCTGAATCTTGACAGGGTCCATCTCAATGGAAGAGGGGGAAAAAATGTACCCCAAAAACGAAATCTTTTGAACCCCAAAAACGCACTTAGAACCCTTTACACACAAGGAATTAGAGCGCAAAACCTGAAAAACCCTCCTGACCTGTTGGACATGAGAGTCCCAGTCATCCGAAAAAATCAAAATATCATCCAGATACACAATCAAAAATTTATCCAAATATTCACGGAAAATGTCATGCATAAAGGACTGAAAGACTGAAGGGGCATTTGAAAGACCAAAAGGCATTACTAAATACTCAAAATGGCCCTCAGGCGTATTAAATGCGGTTTTCCACTCATCCCCCTGCTTAATTCGCACTAAATTATACGCCCCACGAAGATCAATCTTAGAGAACCACTTGGCCCCCTTTATTCGAGCAAACAAATCAGTAAGCAGTGGCAAAGGATACTGATATTTAACCGTGATTTTATTCAAAAGCCGATAATCAATACACGGCCTCAAAGAGCCATCTTTTTTAGATACAAAGAAAAAACCGGCTCCTAAGGGAGATGACGAAGGACGAATATGTCCCTTTTCCAAGGACTCCTTAATATATTCCCGCATAGCAGCATGTTCAGGCACAGATAGATTAAATAAACGACCCTTTGGAAACTTACTGCCCGGAATCAGATCTATAGTACAATCGCACTCTCTGTGCGGAGGTAGTGAACCAATTTTAGGCTCCTCAAAAACGTCACGATAATCAGATAAAAATTCCGGAATCTCAGAGGGAATAGATGACGAAATGGAAACCAAAGGTACGTCCCCATGAGTCCCCTGACATCCCCAGCTTAACACAGACATTGCTTTCCAGTCGAGGACTGGGTTATGAGATTGCAGCCATGGCAATCCAAGCACCAACACATCATGTAGATTATACAACACAAGGAAGCGAATAATCTCCTGGTGATCCGGATTAATACGCATATTTACTTGTGTCCAGTATTGTGGTTTATTACTAGCCAATGGCGTGGAGTCAATACCCTTCAGAGGTATAGGAACTTCCAGAGGCTCTAAATCAAACCCACAGCGTTTGGCAAAGGACCAATCCATAAGACTCAAAGCGGCGCCAGAGTCGACATAGGCGTCCGCGGTAATTGACGATAAAGAGCAAATCAGGGTCACAGATAGAATAAACTTAGACTGTAAAGTGCCAATTGAAACAGACTTATCAACCTTCTTAGTACGTTTAGAGCATGCTGATATAACATGAGTTGAATCACCACAATAGAAGCATAACCCATTTTTTCGCCTAAAATTTTGTTGTTCGCTTCTGGACAGAATTCTATCACATTGCATAATCTCTGGCGCCTTCTCAGTAGACACCGCCAAATGGTGCACAGGTTTGCGCTCCCGCAAACGCCGATCAATCTGAATAGCCATTGTCATGGACTCATTCAGACCTGTAGGCACAGGGAACCCCACCATAACATCCTTAATGGCATCAGAGAGACCCTCTCTGAAATTCGCCGCCAGGGCGCACTCATTCCACTGAGTAAGCACAGACCACTTACGAAATTTTTGGCAGTATATTTCAGCCTCATCTTGCCCTTGAGACAGGGCCATTAAGGCTTTTTCAGCCTGAATCTCTAAATGAGGTTCCTCATAAAGCAACCCCAAAGCCAGGAAAAACGCATCCACATTGAGCAACGCAGGATCCCCTGGTGCCAAAGCAAATGCCCAGTCCTGAGGGTCGCCCCGGAGCAAGGAAATTACAATCCTGACCTGCTGTGCAGGATCTCCAGCGGAGCGAGATCTCAGAGACAAAAATAATTTACAATTATGTTTGAAATTCTGGAAGCAAGATCTATCCCCGGAGAAAAATTCAGGTAAAGGAATTCTAGGTTCAGATATAGGAGCATGAATAACAAAATCCTGTAAACTTTGAACCTTCACAGCGAGATTATCCAAACCTGTAGCTAAACTCTGAGGATCCATATTAATCAGGTGAAATCAGAACCATTCAAGGATTAGAAGGAGAGAGAGATGAAGGCTGCAGTAAGCAGAGATGCAAGTGAATCAACTAATGAGCAAACTCAGGAAAAAAAAAAAAAAAAAAAAATTCTCTGCAGAGTTCTTTTCTCTCCTTTCTTCTGCCAATTATTTTAACCCTTGTCCGGCCAAACTGTCATGGTTCTCAATGGCAAGAGAACATAGTAAAGCATACAAAAAGGACTAGCTCTTGGAAGATGGGAACTCGAGCTGACTGTGAGCTAAACCTACCGCACAACTAACAGTGGCCGGGTAGCGTGCCTACGTTTTATCCCTAGACGCCCAGCGCCAGCCGGAGAACTGACTGACCCTAGCAGAGGAAAATACAGACCTGGCTTACCTCTAGAGAAATTTTCCCCAAAAGGCAGACAGTAGCCCCCACATATATTGTCGTGATTTCAGAGGAAATTGACATACGAAGTATGAAGATAGGTTTAGCAAATTGAGGTCTGCTTACTAGATAGTAGGAAGACAGAAAAGGGAACTTCACAGTCAGCTGAAAACCCTTTCAAAACACCATCCTGAAATTACTTTAAGACTCTAATATCAACTCATGACACCAGAGTGGCAATTTCAGCTCACAAGAGCTTTCAGCCTCAGAAATAATCAATCACAGAGAACTGGAACAAAAATGCAAAACAAACTTAGGACTACAAGTCCAACTTAGCTGATAGTAGTCTAGGAGCAGGAACATGCAACAGAAAGGCTTCTGGTAACATTGTTGGCCGGCATAGAAATGACTGAGGAGCAAGGTTAAATAGAAAACTCCCACATCCTGATGGAAACAGGTGAACAGAGAAGATGAAGCACACAAGTGCAGTACCACCAGTGACCACCGGGGGAGCCCAGAAACCAAATTCACAACATGCAGCTTAGTGTTAGACGGCACCACTGCTGCTGTGGGCGCTATACAGTATAAGAGTGTGAATTGCGAGCAAATTTGCAGTTAGATAGTGAGAGATAGGTTTAGGGAGTCAGGACTACTTGTAATATCATTAAAAGCCAAAATTAATAAAATGTATAAAATTTTTCTTAAAAAATAATAACAGACCTTGGTTACACACAAAAAATCCTTTATCAGGAATTAATTACATATAAGATAAATTTGATGTACAACAAGAATTTTTTTAAATTGTTTTATTTATTATGCAAAAAATGTAAAAAAATATAAAAAAAAAAATATATATATATATATATATATGTAATAATGATGGATAAAACAGCATGTGGCAGGGGACGTGGAATGACAGACTCAGTGGTACAAGGGTCTATATATACAAACCCTTATATAAAAATATGTGCAATGAACAATCCAAAAAATCAGTCACAAAGTATATATATATATATATATATATATATATATATATATATATATATATATATATATATATATATATATATATATATATTATGAATCAGATCTTAGTGAATAATAATCATAAAGTGCATGTGCAGAAAAATATTACCAATTAGTAAGGCTGCATAACATATATAATTAATACAAAAAAGTGTGCGATGCTGAAAGATAATCCAGTATGAAATCAATCAGCTAGGATAAAAAATGTCACTACATACGTCCTATTAACAGTGTAAAAAGGTATGTACCAACCAGTCTGAGACTCCAACTGTCCCCTGCTCACCTGGTTACAGGTGATGTTGAATCCTTATACACATTGATCCCTCATGAACATGGCCTCGGCTCAGTTAAACGATATTTATCGAGCCGCAATTTTGATGCTTCATTGGTAGGTTTTTTTGATGCAACTTCTGGAATATGCATTGTCACATAAATATTTCGTATTTAAGGACAGATTCTATCTTCAACAAAATGGTGTGGCCATGGGTGCAGCTTTCGCACCGTCGTACGCTAACTTATTTATGGGCCTATGGGAACATGAATATGTCCTAAATACGGATTATACAACAGAAGGATCAATAGTTTCATGGATGAGATTTATTGACGATATTCTGTTCATCTGGCAGGGTCCAAGGACTGATTTGGAAAAATATTTGGAGTATTTAAATAACAACTCTGTTAACATCAAACTCACCTGGACTATTACACAGGATTCCATCCATTTCCTGGACCTGGGGATATCTGTGGACAATTTTGGACAACTTCATACAACAATTTTTTGGAAGGAAATGAGTGCAAATACTCTATTACATGCGAGGTCATCACATCCAGCTCATGTCATCAAAGCAATACCTTTGGGCCAATTTTTAAGAACTAGGCGTATATGTGACCAGGAGGAAAACTTTGAACAACAGGCTCAAGAATTGTCATCAAGAGTCTTACAACGGGGCTATCGTGCCGACAACATTCAAAAAGCTTATACCAGGGCTAAAGAAATGGATCGTCAATCTTTGATGACTTCTAAAACAGCTAAGAATAAATCCAATGACGGACAGGTTCACCTTATTACGAATTATCATTCCAGATGGCGAGAAATGAATGATGTTATTTCTAAATATTGGCCTATTCTGATGCAGGACCCTTCGCTATCTAAACATTTGTCGGAACGTCTTCATATTGTTGCCAAACGTAAAACCTTGAGGGATTCTTTGATCCATAGCCACTATGTACCTCATTCTTCACAATTTATTTTTGACTCCAGGGGTCCCAAATGGGGATGTGTGTGTTGTGGTTCTTGTAAAGCATGCCAATTTATTGTGAAAACCAATGTCTTCCAGAATTCGATGGGTAATCGAGAGTATAAAATTTTACATTTTATCAATTGCCGCACATCAATGGTGATATATGTGGCCACATGTCCATGTGGTTTCATATATGTAGGCATGACTACACGGGAATTGCGCGTTCGAATTCTGGAACACATTAAAGATATTAAGGCTGCTGACAAAATTAAAACCGAAGATATTGTTAATTTATCTAGGCTAAAACTGTTGGCAAGACATTTCCGGAAGTATCATCATGGACAGTCTCATCTTTTAAAAGTCAGAGGTATAGACCGACTATATCCTGGGAATAGGAGGGGTGACTGCAGTAAAAAATTGGCACAAAAGGAAAGTAAATGGATTACTATGTTGCAGAGTATGACACCACATGGTTTAAATGAGCAGTGGGGTTTTTCTAGTTTGCTTTAGTAAATTGTTATATATATTTTTAATTTTTTAATTTTATAGTGTTTTGGTTTAGGTCGCGCTGCAATGAGTACTGCCTGACAGTGGAGGTTGGCACCCTACTTTTCCACGGTAGTTTTTTTTCTATTGCAGGTATTTTCTAGGGAATTAAAGGGTGAGCCGTCGAGGAGTGGGGGCGCCTACCGTGGAAAAGTAGGGTGCCAACCTCCACTGTCAGGCAGTACTCATTGCAGTGCGAACTAGGGTTGTTTTAGGTACATTGAATATGTTCTCACTTTTTAAATGATTATGATCATGTTAAATAGAGTTTTTTACTGGTTCTATTAAAAGTTATATTTTAGGGATCCTTGTCTTTTTGGTTTATATATTTTTCTAGGATTTCGGTTCATTAGTTTTTTTTTTCTGTGAATGTATAATATATACTGACAGTGGTATTTTTCGGAGGTATGTGCATTTGTTGTATACATTCGTTTTAAATGATTTTCTTTTATATTAATAAAGAAATTGGGTGTGCATGTATATGTATATACATATTATGTAGGTGCATGTATGTGCATGTATGTATGTGTATGTATGTGTATATATATATATATATATATATATATATATACTGTATGTGTGTGTAATTCATATTTCAATTTACTTTTTGCACATATATATTTACTTTTATTATTTTTTATTTTTATATTGTAAATTATAGGTATGTGGTTCTAATTCGGATATACATCTTTCTATTATATAATATTATCTATATATTATATATATATATATATATATATTGTGATTGATTTTTTGGATTGTTCTTTCACCTTACTTTTTGACACTTTTTGCTGCATAGCTTGTTGATATATATATATATATATATATATATATATATATATATATATATATATATATTTGGATATATTTATTTAGATATAGTCCTTGTCTATTGCCGGTGCATTGCACATCTTTTTATATAAGGGTTTCTATATATAGACCCTTGTACCACTCAGTCTGTCATTCCACGTCCCCTGCCACATGCTGTTTTATCCATCATTTTTACATATATATATATACTGTATATATGTATTTATATTTTTTTACAATTTTTGCATAATAAATAAAACAATTTTAAAAAATTATTGTTGTACATCAAATTTATCTTATATTTAATTAATTCCTGATAAAGGATTTTTTTGTGTGTAACCAAGGTCTGTTATTATTTTTTAATAAAAATTTAATACATTTTATTAATTTTGGCTTTGAATATTTTGTTTTGGGGTAATATATTACTATTTGGTATTCTTTGTCTTTTTGATTTTATATTACTGTGGCATTTATTTTCTATATAGGTATTATAGTTGTAATATCAGCCCTTTTCAGGGTAGGTTACAGCAGTTCATAGCACTTTTTGCCAGGCAGGTCTGTGCCAGTGCTGTGCAAGTGTTTGTCACAGCATTTGGTGTAATCTAGCTCAGCCAATCCTTTTGGGCTAGTAGCATTGTCTCGTAGTCATCTGAGTAGCCCGCCTGTGAAGCTAGCTACACCGCCTGTGTATCTAATAATTTTTTACTGCATCTAACCCAGAAAATCGTTTTGGGCTTAGTAGCAGTGTCTGCACGTCAGTGGTGTAGCCCGCCTGTGGAGCTAGGTACACCACCTGTGTATCTAAATATTTACTGCATCTAACCCAGTAAATCGTTTTTGGCTTAGTAGCAGTGTCTGTACGACAGCGTAGTAGCCTGCCTGTGAAGCTAGCTACACCGCCTGTGGATCTAATAATTTTTTACTGCATCTAACCCAGAAAATCGTTTTGGGCTTAGTAGCAGTGTCTGCACGTCAGTGGTGTAGCCCGCCTGTGGAGCTAGGTACACCACCTGTGTATCTAAATATTTACTGCATCTAACCCAGTAAATCGTTTTTGGCTTAGTAGCAGTGTCTGCACTAGTGTTGAGCGATACCGTCCGATACTTGAAAGTATCGGTATCGGAAAGTATCGGCCGATACCGGCAAAGTATCGGATCCAATCCGATACCGATACCCGATACCAATACAAGTCAATGGGACTCAAGTATCGGACGGTATTCCTGATGGTTCCCAGGGTCTGAAGGAGAGGAAACTCTCCTTCAGGCCCTGGGAACCATATAAATGTGTAAAAGAAAGAATTAAAATAAAAAATATCGCTATACTTTACCTCTCCGACGCAGCCGGGACCTCAGCGCAGGAACCGGCAGCGTTGTTTGTTTAAAATTCCCGCTTTTACATGGTTACGCGAACTCCCGGCTTGTGATTGGTCAGGGCGCCCATGTTGCCGGGCCGCGGACCAATCACAGCAAGCCGTGACGAAAATACGTCACGGCTTGCTGTGATTGGTCCGCGTCCCGGCAACATGGCCGCCATTAACCAATCACAAGCCGTGACGTCACGGGAGGCTGGACTTGCGCGCTTTTGAAAAAGCGCGCGTGTCCAGCCTCCAGTGACGTCCCGGCTTATGATTGGTCACGGCGCCATGTTGCCGGGACGCGGACCAATCACAGCAAGCCGTGACGAAAATACGTCACGGCTTGCTGTGATTGGTCCGCGGCCCGGCAACATGGCCGCCATTAACCAATCACAAGCCGTGACGTCACGGGAGGCAGGACAAGCGCGCATTTTAAAATTGCGCGCGTGTCCAGCCTCCCGGCTTGTGATTGGTTGATCGCGGCGCAACCAATCATAAGCCGGGACGTCACTGGAGGCTGGACACGCGCGCTTTTTCAAAAGCGCGCAAGTCCAGCCTCCCGTGACGTCACGGCTTGTGATTGGTTAATGGCGGCCATGTTGCCGGGACGCGGACCAATCACAGCAAGCCGTGACGTATTTTCGTCACGGCTTGCTGTGATTGGTCCGCGGCCCGGCAACATGGGCGCCCTGACCAATCACAAGCCGGGAGTTCGCGTAACCATGTAAAAGCGGGAATTTTAAACAAACAACGCTGCCGGTTCCTGCGCTGAGGTCCCGGCTGCGTCGGACAGGTGAGTATAGCGATATTTTTTATTTTAATTCTCTCTTTTACACATTTTAACAATGTTAAAATGTGTAAAAGAGAGAATTAAAATAAAATGTTGTTCCGATACCCGATACCCGATACCACAAGAGTATCGGAATCCCGGTATCGGAATTCCGATACAGCAAGTATCGGCCGATACCCGATACTTGCAGCATCGGAATGCTCAACACTAGTCTGCACGACAGCGTAGTAGCCCGCCTGTGAAGCAAGCTACACCGCCTGTATATCTAATAATCTTTTACTGCATCTAACCCAGTAAATCGTTTTGGGCTTAGTAGCAGTGTCTGCACATCAGCGGAGTAACCCGCCTGTGAAGCTAGCTACACCGCCTGTGTATCTAATAATTTTTTACTGCATCTAACCCAGTTAATAATTTAGGGCTTAGTAGCAGTGTCTGCACATCAACGAAGTAGCCCGCCTGTAAAGCTAGCTACAAGGCCTGTTCAACTAATAATTTTTTACTGCATCTAACCCAGTAAATCATTTTGTGCTAGTACCACAGTTTGGCCACTCAGCTCTGCTCGGTTTCCATCCATCGTTTTCTGTGTCAACAACTACAGAGTTGCCAATTAGTTAAGCACCAAAATGAGTGGCAAAAGGCCTGCTGCTGGTGGAAAGGGGAATAGGCATGTTGGAAAGGGAACAAAAGGTTGTGTCCGTGGGGTAGGTGTTAAAGCAAGAGTAACATCTGCAGAAGAAAGACCATCTTCCAGCCAAAGTAAAATGTCTACTTCTTTTCGTGGACAATCTGGTATAATCCCTTTCTTACGACCATCACTACGAGCATCGCTACAAATTCCAGATGAGACACAAAAAGAGCAGGTGCTTGAACGGATATCAAGTGCTCCTTCAAGTGGGCTCTCCTCCACCTCAACTTCAACATCACAAATACTGCAGTCTTCAGAGGTGTCACCCCAATCGCACTTACCTCCACACAGCTCCCTAGTCTCCAGCCACCCATATGAGTATGGGGTAACACAGATGGTTGAGTCTGCAGAGCTGTTTACTCATACTATAGCCTGGGAATCAGAGGTCTGCTCCAGAGCTTCTGTGAATCCAGACGAGGAAATGATCTGCACTGATGCCCAGAATCTTTGTGAGTCGGATCCAGATGAAGAAGGTTCTGAGCATAATGTAGACCCTTGTTCCCAAACTGTAACTCCTGTTGGTGGAGACAATGAGGAAGATGATGATGAGACTGAGATACATTATTAGAACAAAAACTTGACTTTTCCATCAGGGCAGGAAGAGGTTGGCTCTGAGGATGACAGGTGTGAGAACACACAGGGTGATGATGATGAGGTTGGAGACCCCACTTATTGTCAACCCACCGTCCACCAGTCCATGAGGTAAGCAGAGAAGGTGGAGGAGGATGCTAGTGATGACGAGGTTAGGTCATGCCTTCCTGGACAGAGATGGAGTACTGGAAGCATGTCAACAACTGCATCCTCAACCACATCTGTGCCTCTGAGCACAAGTCATGGTGGCTGTTCAGGTCGCATGGGCTCTAAGCCTTGCATAGCCTGTGAATTTTTTGAGATTGCAAAGGATGACCCAACTCATGTTGTCTGTAAAATTTGTCACCAAAATCTCAATAGAGGCCAAAAAATGAATTGTTTGAGTACTTCATGCATGAACCATCATATGGATATGAGGCATAAGTTGCAGTGGGAAGCTCACTGTGCTACAATGCGGCCTAGTGGGCCGGGCCAACCACCGTCTGCCCCATCAAGTGCATCCACGGCCTCTTCATCCTCTGTGACTGTGGGGACAGCAGTCACACATGGTTTTGGACGCAGACCTTCCATGTCTTTACCCACAACAGCCAGTGAGATTGGCAGGTCATCAGTACATTTGCAAGTGGAAACACCTGCTGGTGTTGAGCGCTCTCCGACATTGAGACCACCACATTTTGATCAAGGCAACATAATATCTCCGCCTGCACCTTCATCACAGACCAGCAGTTTGCCGGGGACACCCTACTCAACCCTGCCTAAGCACGGCAGCCCTGGTGACAGCATAGTAAGGAGGTGTGCAGTTTGAACGGGGGTGCATTACCAGACAGGCTTTCAGTGCAGGTGGAGGACCGGCGGAAAGGCAGCATTTCTGTAGTCAACAGCTTGCAGATGGTGAAATTCAACCTCTTAGCTTTGTCATGGCTAGTTGGAAATGGTCTTTTACTTGTCCACATCTGAGGGACCGAGGGCTGGCGGGGTTGAATAGGATGTCCCCGGCAAACTGCTGGTTTGTGAGGAAGGTGCAGGCGGAGATATTATGTTGCCTTGATCAAAATGCGGTGGTCTCAATGTCTGAAATGCTGCCTTTCTGGCTGGTGAACACAGAGGATTTTCGAGACCTTTTGTCCATCGCAGTGCCCCAGTACCAGATGCCCAGTCACCACTACTTCTCAAAGAAAGCTGTGCCTGCGCTACACCAGCATGTTGCAAATAACATCACTGCTCCCTTTAAAAACTCTGTGTGAGACAGGGTGCATTTCACCACAGACACTTGGACGAGTAGACATGGACAGGGGCGTTACATGTCAGTGACTGGGCACTGGGTAAATATGGTGACAGCAGGAGAAGGGCTGCTGTCCAAGTCTTGCCGTACCCACGAGTTGCGCGTCGATCCTCTGTATCTATAAGTTCCTCCACTGCTTCTGCCTCCTCAACCTCCTCTCAGTCCTCCACCTGCACCCAAAGCCTGTCTGGTAATGCCACCCACGTTCTAACTGCGCATAAGGAATCCTGCACACCTCCTTACTATGCTGTCATTAGGGCTCAACGGCATCAGGCAGTATTTACCTTGAAATGACTGGGAAATGTGACCCACACAGCTGAGGAGTTGTGGTCAGCTCTGGAGATCGAGTTCCATCAATGATTGTCTCCATGGAACCTGTAGCCAGGGAAGGTCGTGTGCGACAATGCTGCAAACCTGGGTGCGGCCCTTCGCAGGGGCAATGTCACACACGTGCCTTGTATGGCTCACGTTTTGAACCTGGTTGTCCAGCAATTTTTATCCCACTATCCCGGACTAGATGGGCTTCTGCAGAGGGCACGGTCACTGTGTGCTCACTTCTGCCGTTCACATCCCACTGCTCAACGACTTACATCTCTACAGAAGTCATTGGGCCTGCCAGTTCACCGGCTGAAATGCGCTGTGCCCACAAGGTGGAATTCAACTCTGCACATGTTGCAGCGACTGTGGCAGCACCGATGAGCCCTGGTGCAATACGTTATTACGTATAGCTTGGGCCAATGAGATCCTGAGGTGGGGCAAATCATGCTGCAGGGGTGTTCTCAGATCAGGGACCTATGCACCCTTCTGCACAGTTTTGAAATAGCGACGAAGATGTTTAGGGCTGACAATGCCATTATCAGCATGACTATTCCGATCATTTACATGCTGGAGCACACCTTAAACAGTATTCGGAGTCAGGTGGTTGGACAAGAGGAGGAGGAAGAGAAACAGGAGGAGTTGTATGTGGAAGGGATAATATCTCCAAGGTCCAGACGATCGGCAGCACCAAGGTGGCTGGCATTGGAGGGTGGGGGAGAGGGATTACCGAGGGCGCATGGTAGCAGGCAAACTGTTGAGGAAGGTGCAGGAGCCGAGGAAGAAGTGGAGGACGAACTGGCGCTGGGCATGGAAGACTCATCAGATGAGGAAGACCTTGATCAAATTTCTGTTGTGTGAGGTTGGGGGGAGAGGGCAGAGGAAGGAAGCATGATTCTCACCTCTCCGCCACCAAGACATCAAGGATTTGGTCCATCTGGATGCGCAAGACGCATGAGTGCCTTCTTGCTGCACTACCTGCAACATGACCCTCGGATTGTCAGAATCCGAAGTAATGCTGACTACTGGGTTGCCACACTCTTAGATCCCCGGTACAAAAGTAATTTTGGTGAGATAATTCCAGCCATAGAAAGGGATTTACGCATGCAGGAGTATTAGCAGAGACTGTTACAGAATCTTACATCTGCTTTTCCACAAAACACCAGTGGTGCACGTAGTGAATCTCTGAGTTCTAACTTGCCAACCGTGGGACTGTTGAGTAATCACTCAAACCATAACAGTAACATCGTATCTGTTGGTAACAGCAATTTTTTCCAATCGTTTCAACAATTTTTTAGACCATCCTTTGCAAGGCCACAGGAGACAAGAAGTCTGAAGCATAGTCAATGCCTAGAGAGGATGGTACAGGAGTATCTCCAAGTTAACATCGATGCCATGACTGTGGAACTGGACCCTTGCTCATTTTGGGCTTCCAATCTGGAAAAATGGCCTGAACTTGCCACTCACGCCTTAGAGATCTTATTGTGCCCCGCAGCCAGCATTCTTTCTGAACGTGTGTTCAGCGCTACTGGTGGTGTGCTGACAGATAAGCGCACGCGGCTGTCCAGTGAGAATGTAGACAGACTAACATTCATCAAGATGAACAAATCCTGGATCCGCAAGGACTTTTCTACCTCTGTGTCATCCTGGGGAGACTAAAAGCTGGATGATTTTTGAAAATCACCTCACCAACCATTTTAAGAAACTCTGGGGAAATTTATGCCACTTAAGTGGTGTCTGTGGCCCAATTTTTGGAAAAAATGGAGACTCTTTTTGGAGTCCCCTTGCTGTGTTTTACATGTAGTTGGCATCGTCAATTCCAGGTGGGTGGGGTTGCTCCCCCCCTTTTATCCTTTAGAAACTACATACACTATGGCTTGGGGTAACACAGATGGTTGAGTCTGCAGAGCTGTTTACTCATACTATGGCCTGGGATTCAGAGGTCTGCTCCAAAGCTTCAATGTCTGCTAGTCAGCAGAGTAGCCCACCCATGAAGCAAGCTATACCACCTGTTTATCTAATTACTAATTTTTAACTGCATCTAGCCCAGGCAATATTTTGGGCCTAGTAGCAGTGTCTGCTACTCAGCAGTGTACCCCACCCATGAAGCAAGCTACACCATCTGTAGATCTAATTGCTAATTTTTAACTGCATCTAGCTCAGGAAATCCTTTTGGGCCTAGTAGCAGTTTCTGCTACTCAGTAGAGTACCCCACCCATGAAGCAAGCTACACCACCTTCTTCCTTTCTCAATCTAACCCCTCGGCTCTGGGGTGTCCGCTCTCTCCCTCCAGCTCTCTCCTTCTCACAGGTGGACTACCGCGTGTATTCATACTGTGGTGAATCTTTTAGGCCCAGGCATAAGAAGTCATTGAGGTAAAGGATAATATATAATATAGATAATGTATCTAAAGATATTTCTGTTTTAAATTTTTTTGTCACGACATCTGGGTGTTGGTAGGCTAATTTTAGATTTTTACTCCAGCCTTTCTTGATTTTAGAAGGGCATGACATGCCTATATCTGTGTCTCCTTCTTCTTTTACTCCTCCACCTCTTTTCTTTTTGCATGACTATATGTACTTGTGAGTTTTCCATGTGTTTGTTGTGTCTTCTGAGCAGTTTGGACACCTTTTAAGGTGTTTTCTATGTGTTTTCTATGTGTTTGTATGTGTTTGTGTTTGCCTGTCATTGGCTTCAATGGGGTTCTATGGTGTTCGACAAACATTCGTCGAACACGCCCCAATTCGACGAACCGAACCGAACTCGAACACTATGGGGGTGGCTCAACACTACTCTGGAGTCTTCAGTTCTTCAATAGGCTGCCTTCATTTTTGTACGTAGATAGACAGACTCAGACAGACAAATACCAGCTTGAAGTAAAATGCTCTATAAACTTAGAAATAAAGATGAACACTATATCAGCTTATAGAAGTGTGTCAAGTTTGTATCTGGTGCGTTCAGATAGACCACTATGAAGTTAAAATAAGGCTCTTTTCATGTAACTCTTTTTAATAGAGCTACACTTTACAGATCTATGACAGGTAATCATTGCAGATTAAGGAGATTTAAAGGAATATTTAATAAGGAAATAGCTGAAATATCCCTCAGTGTTTACATTTTACAGGTTAAAAGAGTGCTGTGAAAAGCTGGGAATAATGAATATTATAATCATCTGTGCTGTCTTCCCTTTTGTGAAAAAAATAGTTAAAAAAATAAAAAATGACAATATTTGTGAGGGCTAGTCACGTCATACAGAAAATGCAGGTCTTGTCATGTTACACACATCACAAACAGCCAGGATATTTCTAAAAACGATTGAAATTCAAGGAAAAATAAAGCAGTCACTAGGGAGCGCTGTGAGGGTCACAGGTAAAATTGAGGGCAAACACAGCTCCAGCCGTTAACCTTCTAGAGGATACAAAATGCAGTAGAAAATAATAATAATGGTCCTAGGAGAGCTGGAAATGAGACCAAAACAAGGATTTTAGTGTTGAACCACAATGTGTGAAAGTTAATCACCTGATGAAGATGGTTTAACCGCTGAAACGCGTTGTGATTCAAGACTAAAATCCTTGTTTTGGTCTCATTTCCAGCGCTCCTAGGACCGTTATTATTATTTTCTACTGCATTTCTTAAAACTATGGCTTCTAAATATTTTTCTACTGAGAACTCACAAGCCAGAATGTGGTGACTTATCATTAATGAATGGTTCTTGCAACATATTGAAAGTTGCCAGCCTACTCATCTGCACTTTAAAGGGAATCTGTCACCCCAAAATTCACCTATAAGCTAATTTTATAATGCTGCCGATAAGCCCCTGATGTCACCTGAAAGATAAGAAAAACAAGTTAGAATATACTCACCCAGGGGAGGTCCCGATGTGGTCTGGTTCGATGGGCATCACGATCCGGGTCCATCGCCTCCCATCTTCATATGATGACGTCCTCTTCTTTGCTTCCTCCAGTGGCTCCTGTACAGGCATACTTTATATGTCCTATTGAGGGCAGAGCAAAGTACTGCAGTTCGCAGGCTCCGGGAAAGGTCAGAGCGGTCCAGCACCTGCGCACTGCATTACTTTACGCTGCCCTCAACAGGGCAGATAAAGTACGCCTGCGCAGGAGCCATGGCAGGAAGCAAAGAAGAGGATGTCATCGTATGAAGATGGGAGGCGCTGGACCCGGACCACGACTTCCATCGGACCAGACCGCTTCGGGACCGCCCCCTGGGTGAGTATAATATAACCTGTTTTTCTTATCTTTCAGGTGACATTGGGGGCTTATCTACAGCATTACAGAATGCTGTAGATAAGCCCCTGATGTTGGTGGCCTTAGCTTATAGGCAAATTTTGGGTGACAGATTCCCTTTAACAACAATTTGGGGATGGATCACAGTTTCAAAAGCACTGCTATAGATTCAGTAGCACATTATTTTCATTTATTTAGTAGAATGCTTTCAAATTTGCATATAATATTTTATAAAACAAGGAATTTCACAAGACCAAAACAAGCTAAGGAAAGAGAACAATTAGGACATCTTAATAAGAAAAATGTCAATACTCTACTCATGCAATATTTTGTTTCTGGGCTCACCATAATTTTCTATAACTACACAGTTATCTAGAAAACTTGATTTTCTGACACTTTCTGTTGGATTCTATAGATGAAAAATTGCTGTTCTATATTCAGTACTCACAGATCTTTACAATCATTGATGTGCTGCCGCCCCATACACCAAAACCATCTGGACTCTTGATTTAGAAGAGTCTATTGGGGGTTACGGTATTCTGACAGCAAGTATAACACTGTGGACTATGGGTTTTTTTGTCCTCAAATATAGTGAAAAGCATGATGGAATAATAAAACATGCCTATATGAATTAAGCAACAACCAAAGATATTAGATTATTGCTTATATTTTATATATGTATATAGTATATACACTCACTGGCCACTTTATTAGGTACACCTGTCCAACTTCTTGTTAACACTTAATTTCTAATCAGCCAATCACATGGCGGCAACTTGCATTTAGGCATGTAGACATGGTCAAGACAATCTCCTGCAGTTCAAACCGAGCATCAGTATGGGGAAGAAAGGTGATTTGAGTGCCTTTGAACGTGGCATGGTTGTTGGTGCCAGAAGGGCTGGTCTGAGTATTTCAGAAACTGCTGATCTACTGGGATTTTCGCGCACAACCATCTCTAGGGTTTACAGAGAATAGTCCGAAAAAGAAAAAAAATCCAGTGAGCGGCAGTTCTGTGGGCGGAAATGCCTTGTTGATGCCAGAGGTCAGAGGAGAATGGGCAGACTGGTTCGAGCTGATAGAAAGGCAACAGTGACTCAAATTGCCACCCGTTACAA
This sequence comes from Ranitomeya variabilis, assembly GCF_051348905.1. Taxonomy (NCBI): domain Eukaryota; kingdom Metazoa; phylum Chordata; class Amphibia; order Anura; family Dendrobatidae; genus Ranitomeya; species Ranitomeya variabilis. Next base: position 324,568,069 of record NC_135235.1, on the reverse strand, counting down.
CCAAGGTAGGCCTAAGAGCATCTCTGAACGCACAGTGAGTCGAACTTTGAGGCAGATGGGCTACAGCAGCAGAAGACCACACCGGGTACTACTCCTTTCAGCTAAGAACAGGAAACTGAGGCTACAATTTGTACAAGCTCATCGAAATTGGACAGTAGAAGATTGGAAAAACGTTGCTTGGTCTGATGAGTCTCGATTTCTGCTGCGACATTCGGATGGTAGGGTCAGAATTTGGCGTAAACAACATGAAAAGCATGGATCCATCCTGCCTTGTATGGAGCATCTTTGGGATGTGCAGCCGACAAATCTGCGGCAACTGTGTGATGCCATCATGTCAATATGGACCAAAATCTCTGAGGAATGCTTCCAGCACCTTGTTGAATCTATGCCACGAAGAATTGAGGCAGTTCTGAAGGCAAAAGGGGGTCCAACACGTTACTAGCATGGTGTACCTAATAAAGTGGCCGGTGAGTGTATATATTGACAAAGTCCCTGGCAAAATACTGAATGGGAGATATGTGTCACTGAGGTTGTTAGCTTAAGTGAAATGAACTTAGAAAAATGCTCCAGATACAGTGTCGGCTGGTGACACCACTGCCTCTAACCCTGTTCTACATGCACGCCAATCACCTGTCCATGAAGCAGGTGAAGATGCCTCCCACCATGCACTTGTCGTTGCACACTTGCAACCACCATCAGCAACTCTGTCCTTGTCACAGTTAGGGTTCAATTGTCCTTAACCCAGTCCTTGGAACGCAAGCGTAAATATGCAGCCACCCACTGGCCACAATGCTAAGCGGCTACATTTCCAGACTACTTGACCTAGATATGTTGCCATTTTAGCTTGTGGAGATGGAGAGATGGAAGCTTTCTGCAACATCATGACAGCAGCCATCCCTTGGTACTATGTCCCCTACCACCACTATTTCTTTCGGTGCGCCATCCCTGACATAGACAAGCACATGTCCCATAACATCAATCATGCCCTGACCAACGCTGTTACTGGGAAGGTCCTTTAACCATGGACATGTGGACAAGTGCTTGTGGACAGGGATGCTACATTTCCCTGATGGCACTCTGGACAAACATTGTGGAAGTTGGGACCCAGTCGGATCCTGGGATGGAACACATGCTTCACTGAGGGTTGCCATCCATGGTTTAATCAGAGAATCCACCAACTTCAACAGTAGTTCCTGCTCCTCCATCTCCTCCTCCTCATTTTCCATTTCTGAAATGTTAACATCAGTTGCAAGCTGGATGCACTGCAGCCCTGCCCCTGCCACGCAGCATCAGGCATTGCTGAAGCATACCGCAGTAGAGTTGTTGAAAGGTCTAACTTTCCAGACTGATTAGTGAATGTCACCCTTGAACCAACAACCATGCATGGTCATGTGTGACAATTGTCCATAACCTGGTGCTGTCTCTGAAGCTTGGCACACACCCACACATGCCTGGCTCAATTTATGATGCCATAATCAGTGTAATCATCCCGTTTCTCTGTCTGCTGAAATGCTTGCTGCTCACTATTAAAGAGGAGGCTTTGCAGGAAGTACAATTTGAGATGGAGCAAGAAACTATACATGGTGATGCTACACAACATGGGGAGGAGGAGGAGGAACAGGAGTTGGGTGTCTGTGCCACAGATGGTACTAGACACACCACCTTCATCCGGTCTGTACAATGTGGATGGCCTGAAGACAAGGAAAGAGGGAGGATGAGGAGGAGAAGATGGACAGTTGTTCTTTTGGTGGAGACAGTGAAGTCTTGGCTGTTGGTAGTCTGGCACATATGGCTAAGATCATGTTCCACTGCCTTTCCCGTGATCATCACGTTGTATGTATTTTGTCCAACTTAATTTACTGGTTGGTCACCCTTGTAGACCCACGCTGCAAGTAGACCTTTCCATCTCTGCTTCCCATAGCAGAGAGGTCGCATAAAATTTGCAGTACCAGAAGGCTGTAGTTGAAGAATTATTTTAAAAAATCCCATCTGACAATACCGCAAGGGGTATTATAACCGATAGGCGCATTTGCCTGTTGACTGAAAATGCTGACAGGCTGACTCTTAGCAAAATGAACAAGGGCTGAATTTGCCCACATTTTTCAACACCAACAGGTGGCAGCAGCGGAATATAATCTGAAATCCAGTGTTTCGTTTTTTTTTCCTTTTCTATTCCAATTCACCCCTTCCCACCCAAATATAAATAAACCCTTCAGGATTTTCTCTTTTCTGCATCCTCTTCCTACTCCTCCACCACTATATCAACAAGCTGATCATGCTACCCTCACTATACATTTTTTAAGGGAGTTTATAGTGCCAATGTTAAGAATTTTGAGAGGCCTACCTCTAGCATTCTTTGATGTGTACAAGTATGTATACACCCCAGGGGTAAATAATTTTATAGCCCATGCACTTAGTTGATTTGCGTTATCCACTGTTTATTAATGGGAAAAAATGTTTTCTAAGGCCCTCCACTATGTCTCTTCAAAGGAGTATTGGAGTGTCTCCCTCAAATTTTTGGCATCCCTTGCATTTAGTGAATACGCTTTACCAGTCTAGGAGACCCACACCTTAGTAATGGGAAAAATACTTTCCTGTGGCTCCACCTCCTAATTGAAGAACCATTTTTGCAAACAAAAAAGGTTCATGGGATCTGTTAGTATATGATCCAGTGCCTTCTTGTGGGCTGTCGGGTGGTAGTCACTTAGGGAGCTCTCACACTGCATACAAGATTTTACAACTGGGACTGGAGAGTTTGTAAAGTAAGTACAGAAGATCCTGCTCTCCTCTATATCAGGCTGAGTAGATGCAAAATTCTCCACTATATTCCCCAGCGGGATTGATGAAATAACAGTCCTTGATGCTGCTAAATTAAACTAATAGCTTGTTTAAGGGCTAATTCAAATAGATTCTATTCTCTAATAATAGTGCTCTTCTCTGCATTTCATGTAGGGTGAGCTGTCTCTGTACAGATAGCGTATTACTGGCATCTAATCAGGGATTATTGCCTGATTAATTGCAATAATTGTTGCTTCAAACTAAAAACATATATCAAGGTAACATCTATTCTATTCCCTATTAATACGGCTGTTAGCTGTGTTTAGTGTAGGAATAGGTGCTAGGTAACATCTGCTGGAAATGAGTGTTCATTCTGGTCACATACATCTTTTCCACAGTCAGTCCATAATTTGATTACTTTTTCCATACACTCATTGACAGATTTGCTTTTCTTATAGTGATCTGTACTCAGAAATTCATCAAAGCAGACATATTTAACTGATACAACATGGCCATTCACAGTTTCACTGCAGCAGGTAAATGTAAGAGGTAGTGGTGGGAGACTTTATGCTACTGGAGCTAGAATTATCACTTCTAAACTCTCCAGTGCTATGTTTCCATCCATTTCTGGGTACTTCTTGAAGTATGTTTTGGGTCTTTGTCCTGCTGTAAGGCTCATGGCCTAGGATGCAAACCGAGCTTTCTCACACTGGCCCCCTATTGTGACCTAAAATCCTTTGGGAATCTTCATATTTCATTATGTCTTTGCACACAGTCAAGGCACCCAGTGCTGGAGGAAGCAAAACAACTCCAAAATATCTTTGAGCCTCAACCATACTTGAATGTAACTATTGTGTTCTATAATTTGTAGGCCTCATTCCATTTACAATAAACAGAATGATGTGCTTTACCAGAAAGCTTTATCTTCATCTCATCTGTCAAAAAAATGCTTGCTGGCCCTCTAAAAATAGTTGAGGCTGCCTGATTGCCCTCTAAAATTAGTAAGGACCACCTGTTGGCCCTCTACAAGTAGTGAGGGCTGCCTGATTGCGCTGAAAAAAATGTTTATGAATATCAGAGTCCTTCCTTAACCCATTAGGGCCAGCCGCAGTACTAGTACGGCGCATCGATCACCGCAGTCTCGCGCTGAGCGCCGTGGTGATCGGGTGCGGGTGTCAGCTGTATATGACAGCTGACACCCCGCAGCAATGCCACGATCGGCGCTGTCACCGATCGCGGGCATTTAACCCCTCTGATGCCGCTGTCAATAGTGACAGCGGCATAGAGGGGGATCGCACAGGGACGGGGGCACCTGGAAGGAGTCCCCGGATCCAAGATGGCCGTGGGACTCCTTCCGGGTCATGAGATGACCCTGCTTGCCGGCGTCTGCTGAGAATTCCTCAGAGCAGGCGCTGGCAAGCCTCTGCAATGTGCTGTCACATCGGTGATCTGACAGAGTGCTGTGCACACTGTCAGATCACCGATCTGTGATGTCCCCCCCTGGGACAAAGTAAAAAAGTAAAAAAAAAATTTTCTACATGTGTAAAAAAAAAAAAAAAAAAATCCTAAATAAAGAAAAAAAATATATATTTCCATAAATACATTTCTTTATCTAAATAAAAAAAAAACACAAAATAAAAGTACACATATTTAGTATCGCCGCGTCCGTAATGACCCCACATATAAAACTATATCACTAGTTAACCCCTTCAGTGAACACCGTAAAAAAAAAAAAAAAAACGAGACAAAAAACAACGCTTTATTCTCATACCGCCAAACAAAAAGTGGAATAACACGCGATCAAAAAGACGGATATAAATAACCATGGTACCGCTGAAAACGTCATCTTGTGCCGCAAAAAAAAAGCCGCCATACAGCATCATCAGCAGAAAAATAAAAAAGTTATAGTCCTCAGAATAAAGCAATGCAAAAACAATTATTTTTTTACATAAAATAGTTTTTATTGTGTAAAAGCACCAAAACATAAAAAAATTACATAAATGAGGTATCGCTGTAATCGTACTGACCCGAAGAATAAAACTGCTTTATCCTTTTTACCAAACGCGGAACGGTATAAACGCCCCCCCTAAAAGAATTTCAGGAATTGCTGGTTTTTGTTCATTCCGCCTCCCAAAAATCGGAATAAAAAGCGATCAAAAAATGTCATGTACCCAAAAATGGTACCAGTAAAAACGTCAACTCGTCCTGCAAAAAACAAGATCTCACATGACTCTGTGGACCAAAATATGGAAAAATTATAGCTCTCAAAATGTGGTGATGCAAAAACTATTTTTTGCAATAAAAAGCGTCTTTTAGTGTGTGATGGCTGCCAACCATAAAAATCCGCCCAAAAAACGCTATAAAAGTAAATCAAATCCCCCTTCATCACCCCCTTAGTTAGGGAAAAATAATAAAATTAAAAAAAATATATTCGTTTCCATTTTCCCGTTAGGCTACTTTCACACTAGCGTCGGTACGGGGCCGTCGCGCTGCGTCGGCCCGACATACCGACGCATACTGTGCAAGCACCGCACAACTGGGGCAGCGGATGCTGTTTTTCCACGCATCCGCTGCCCCATTGTGAGGTGCGGGGAGGTGGGGGCGGAGTTCCAGCCGTGCATGCGCGGTCGGAAATGGTGGACCGTCGGCACAAAAAGGTTGCATGTAACGTTTTTTGCTGCCGGCGGTCCACCACAACACGACGCAACTATCGCACGACGCTTGCGACGTGTGTCAATACATCGCTAATGTTAGTCTATGGGGAAAAAACGCATCCTGCAGATGACGTTGCAGGATGCGTTTTTTCGCCAAAATGACGCATTGCGACGTATGCAAAAAAACGCTAGTGTGAAAGTAGCGCTAGGGTTAGGACTAGGGTTAGGACTAGGGTTAGGGTTGGGGTTAGGGCTAGGGTTAGGGCTGGGGTTAGGGTTGGGGTTAGGGTTTCAGTTAGAATTGGGGAGTTTTCACTGTTTAGGCACATCAGGGGCTCTCCAAACGCGACATGGCGTCCGATCTTAACGCGTTTGTTTGCGTTAAAAATGCATGCGTTTTTATAGAAAAAAAACAGAACACACACTGAAAAGTCACCCACCACCATCAAGGTGATAAAGGGATCCAAACCCTAACCCTACCCCTAAACTCACCCCTAACCGTTTAATGAACATTTTCTGACAGTCATAGTGCCACATATTTCAGTGCCACGTATTTCAGTGCCACGTATTTCAGTGCCACGTATTTCAGTGCAACGATATTTCAGTGCCACGTCTTTCAGTGCCACGATATTTCAGTGCCACGATATTTCAGTGCCACATATTTAAGTGCCACGATATTTCAGTGAAATACGTGGCACTGAAATAGCGTGGCATTTACGTGAAATACGTGGCACTTATATACGTGGCACTTATATACGTGGCACTTATATATGTGGCACTTATATACGTGGCACTTATATACGTGGCCACTGAAATATCGTGGCACTTATATACGTATATACGTATATAAACGTATTTCAGTGCCACGTATTTCAGTGCCACGTATTTCAGGTTAGGGGTAGGGGTAGGGGTAGGGTTAGGGGTAGGGTTAGGGTTTTTTTGTTTTTTCTTGTTTTCTTGTGTTTTTCTATAAAAACGCATGCGTCTAAAAAACGCATGCGTTTTACCGCGTTTACATGCGTTTTTTCACATATGCGTTTTTTTAAAAAACGCATGCAGATAAAAACGCAAGTGTGAAACCAGCCTTACCCTTGGGAAAATAAAAACATGGGGGCTAAAATATAATTTTAGTGGAAAAAAAAATATTTTTTATTTTCGCGGCTCTGCGTTATAAACTGTAGTGAAGCACTTGGGGGTTCAAAGTTCTCACAACACATGTAGATAAGTTCTGTGGGGGGTCTAGTTTCCAATATGGGGTCACTTGTGGGGGGTTTCTACTGTTTAGGTACATCAGGGGCTCTGCAAATGCAACATGACACCTGCAGACCAATCCATCTAAGTCTGCATTTCAAACGGCGCTCCTTCCCTTTCGAGCTCTGCCGTGCGCACAAACAGTGGTTCCCCCCATATATGGGGTATCAGCGTACTCAGGACAAATTGGACAACAACTTTTGTTGTCCAATTTCTCCTGTTACTTTGTTACTTTTGGGATAATAAAAACGTGTGGGCTAAAATATAATTTTCGTGGAAAAAAAATATTTTTTATTTTCACGGCTCTGCATGATAAACTGTAGTGAAACACTTGTTGGTTCAAAGTTCTCACAACACATCTAGATAAGTTCCGTGGGGGGTCTAGTTTCCAATATGGGGTCACTTGTGGGGGGTTTCTACTGTTTAGGTACATCAGGTGCTCTGCAAATGCAACATGACACCTGCAGACCAATCCATCTAAGTCTGCATTTCAAACGGCGCTCCTTCCCTTCCGAGCTCTGCCGTGCGCCCAAACAGTGGTTCCCCCCAATGTATGGGGTATCAGCGTTCTCAGGACAAATTGGACAATAACTTTTGTGGTCCAATTTCTCCTGTTACCCTTGGGGAAAAAAATTGCGGGCTAAAACTTCATTTTGTGGAAAGAAAAAATGATTTTTTTAATTTTCACAGCGCTACATTCTAAACTTTAGTGAAACAACTGGGGGTTAAAAGTGCTCACCACACATCTAGATAAGTTCCTTAGGGGGTCTTCTTTCCAAAATGGTGTCACTTGTGGGGTTTCCACTGTTTAGGCACGTCAGGGGCTCTCCAAACACGACATGGGTTCCGATCTCAATTCCAACCAATTTTGCATTGAAAAGTCAAATGGCGCTCCTGCCCTTCCGAGCTCTGCCATGCGCCCAAACAGTGGTTTATCCCCATATATGAAGTATCAGCGTACTCAGGACAAATTGCACAACAACTTTAGGGGTCCAATTTATCCTGCTACCCTTGGGAAAATAAAAAATTTGGGGCAAAAAGATCATTTTTTGTGAAAATTAATATTAATTTTTTTTTACGGCTCTACATTATAAACTTCTGTGAAGCACTTGGAGGTTCAAAGTGCTCACCACACATCTAGATTAGTTCCTTAGAGGGTCTACTTTCCAAAATGGTGTCACTTGTGGGGGTTTCCACTGTTTAGGCACGTCAGGGGCTCTCCAAACACGACATGGGTTCCGATCTTAATTCCAGCCAATTTTGCATTGAAAAGTCAAATGGCGCTCCTTCCCTTCCGAGCTCTGCCATGTGCCCAATCAATGGTTTACCCCAACATGTGGGGTATCGGCATACTCAGGACAAATTGTACAACAACTTTTTTGGTCCAATTTCTCCTGTTACCCTTGGTAAAATAAAACAAATTGGATCTGAAGTAAAAATTATGTGAAAAAAAAGGTAAATGTTCAATTCTTTTTAAACATTCCAAAAATTCCTGTGAAGCACCTGAAGGGTTAATAAACTTTTTGTATGTGGTTTTGAGTACCTTGAGGGGTGCAGTTTTTAGAATGGTGTCACTTTTGGGCATTTTCTGTCATATAGACCCCTCAAAGTCACTTCAAGTGTGAGGTGGTCCGTAAAAAAAATGGTTTTGCTAATTTTGTTGCAAAAATGAGAAATCGCTGGTCAACTTTTAACCTTTATAACTCCCTAACAAAAAAAAATTATGTTTCCAAAATTGTGCTGATGTAAAGCAGACATGTGGGAAATGTTGTTTATTAACTATATTATGTGATATATCTCTCTAATTTAAGGGCATAAAAACGAAAAATTTGAAAATTGCTAAATTTTCATAATTTTCGACAAATTTCTGTTTTTCACAAATAAATGCAAGTCATATCGATGAAGTTTTACCACTATCATAAAGTACTGTATGTCACGAGAAAACAATCTCAGAGTCACCAGGATCCGTTGAAGCGTTTCAGAGTTATGACCTCATAAAGTGACAGTGGTCAGAATTGTAAAAATTGGCCGTGTCACTTAGGTGAAAACAGGCTTTGGGGTGAAGGGGTTAATAACTTAAACAGGATGTGTTAAAATCCTAAAAGAACAAGGACGCTTATACCAATTAAAATATTACAAATTTTATTGAACGCACATTAACACAAGTAAAATTTAGTGGGGATGCAAGAGAAAAATTTAAACTACATTCATTAGGTGTATACCATTTACAATAGGGCCAGTTTTCAGATACAAAAGATTATTCTAAACCTGTATACTGAGATGTAAATGTGATAAAATATTCATTGGGACTACTAGTTATATGATGTAAAACCAGCGTGTCAGCAGAGAGTAGATTTACATTTCTATACCCGCTAAATTTTACTTGTGTTAATGTACATTCAATAAAATTTTTATTATTTTATTTGGCATAAGCTTCCTTGTTCTTTTCCTTGTTCAGCACCAGTTGTCAGTGTGCAGATCATTCAAGCAGCAAGGGTTGCCTAGCCTCGGCCTTTTTTGAGACCGCAAAGGATGACCCAACTCAATTTATCAGCCAAATTTGCAAAATAAAAATCAGTGGATGCAAAAATTGCATTAATTTGACAACTACATGCATGAATTGGCACATGTGTGATCAACCTGCCTTATTGTGGGAATCTCACTGTGCTAAAATGATGACTAGTAGGCCTCGCCAACCACTTGCTGTACCACCAATCACATCGGTTGCTTCTTTCTCCTCTGTCAACATGCCAAGTGTTCACATAGGTCTCTGGCCACAGAAACCCCACTTGTTTACCCTCTACAGTCGTAGCTGTTATGGAATTGGATATGCCTGCTGTTTTTGTGTAACCTATGTGGTGCGGTGACCCACGTTTCAGCCAGGGGGCACTGTGTGTGTGCTTCAAGATGCGCTTGGAGGCATAAATGTGATAAGACTAAGTCCGGCAGGAGTGTTAATGGCCGGTGTGTGTGTTGCAGAGGAAAACACTCTGTGCTGTCAATCTGACGTTTGGTTTGTGTGCTGGGACCTGTAGTCCCACAAGTAGTTGTGTAATGCTAATGGGAGATTGGCAGGGCTAGTTATGAGAGATGGGAGGGTCAGACTAGCCACACCCACCCACACTCCCACCCAGGGGAGTGGTTACCGGTATGTAATGTGACCAGGGTGTGGGTCACATGTGCCTGTGTGGTTCCTGTGTATGGATCCATTTGGTCCATGTGCAAGGTCCTGGACGGTTGGTGTTGGAGACTCCTGGTATTGGAGAAGTCCTGCAAGCACCTGAGACCGTGGACCTGATGTACGGTCAGTGTTGGATTGTCCTGGTATGGGCTGGAGTCCTGGAGGCACTGGAACCGTGAGTCCTGCAATAGCTTGGGTGTTGGATTGTCCTGGGATGGACTGGAGTCCTGGAAGCACTGCTGAGGCTATGGACTGAATGCTCAAGGGTGTTGGATTGTCCTGGTATGGGCTGGAGTCCTGCAAGCACCTGGGAAGAGTGAGTCCTGCAATAGCCCGTGTGTTGGATTGTCCTGGGATGGACTGGAGTCTAGGAAGCACTGCTGAGGCTATGGACTGAATGCTTGAGGTGTTGGATTGTCCTGGTATGGGCTGAAGTCCTGCAAGCACCTGGTAAGAGTGTGAGTCCTGTAAGCACTTGGGTAGATCATGGACTGATGGCCTGTGTGTTGGAAGCGCCTGTGATTGGTCTTCCTGGAAGTGCATGGAAAGGCTGCATTTACAGAGCCTGAGACGGTTTCTGTGTTGGTGAAGCTACAGTTCCTACTGTGGGTCTGGACTATCCGAGGTGCCCTGGTCACAAGGACGGTGATCCCAGTGAGGCAGTTTCCCTGTGAACCAGCACTGGAAGGAGTCAGTGTGTGGAGTCGAAGTTCCTGTGAGGTAATCCCTGGTATGGGAAAAACCTGTGATATACGGCAGAGACGTATCTGCCATTGGAACAGACCGTCAGGGTTTAATATGTTTCGTTGATGCATGTAATGAACTGTAATGGAGAGAGATACCAGTGTGACCACTGAAGGCAATTTAAAACCGTATGTGAAATGCTGATATGGCGGTATAATTAACTGTTCGAGATACGGTTTATGATGCCTTAATTTGTGGAAAAATCGTGCCTGAGTGCTTAAATCCTATGCCAAGTGAGTGTCCCCCAACACACTTAGGTAGCGTATCACCACACCTAGCACAACACATCTTTCTCAATCAAGCATAATATCTCCGCCTGCACCTTACTCACAGTCCAGCAGTTTTTCCTGTTCACCCTACTCCATCCTCTCTCAGCACAGCAGCCAGCCCTCGGTCCTGTAGTTGTGGTCACATAAAATAATGTTTCCTGTTATACATGCCAAAGCTAAGAGCTTGAACTCCACCATCTTCAATCTATTGGCGACATTAATGCTGCCTTTCCGCCTCATGGATTCAGATGGTTTCCAAAAGTTGATGGCCATCGCAGTACCCCAGTACAAGTTGCCTAGTCATCATTACTTCTCCAAGAAAGCTATGTCTACGCTACACCAGCATGACAACATCACCCATTCCCTGAAAAAATCTATCTCTGCCACAGACACCTGGATGAGTAAACATGGGCAGGAGCATTACATCTCACTGACAGGGCAGTGGGTGACTCTGGTGGCTTTGGGGGCAGGCCTGATATGAAGGTTAAGTTATAACAATGGCTATCTCCACTGAACCTGGAGACAGGGAAGGCCGTTTGTGATAATGGTGCAAACTGGGTTTTGGCCCTACGCCTGAGCAATGTCACACATGTGCCTTGCATGGCTCACGTCCTCAACCTGGTGGTACAGCAATTTCGATACCACTATTCCAGCTTGGATGCGCTGCTGCAGAAAGCACTGTTGCTGTGTGCTCACTTCATAGTTACATAGTTATTAAGGTTGAAGGAAGACTTTAAGTCCATCTACTTCAACCCATAGCCTAACCTAACATGCCCTAACATGTTGATCCAGAGGAAGGCAAAAAAAACCCATGTGGGAAAGAGTAAGCTCCACATTAGGGAAAAAAATTCCATCCCGACTCCACCTACGGCAATCAGACTAGTTCCCTGGATCAACGCCCTATCAAGGATTCTAGTGTATATACCCTGTAACATTATACTTTTCAAGAAAGGCATCCAGTCCCCTCTTAAATTTTAGCAGTGAATCACTCATTACAACATCATATGGCAGAGAGTTCCATAGTCTCACTGCTCTTACAGTAAATAATCCGCGTCTGTTATTATGCTTAAACCTTCTTTCCTCCAGATGTAGAGGATGCCCCCTTGTCCCTGTCTCAGGTCTATGATTAAAAAGATCATCAGAAAGGTTTTTGTACTGTCCCCTCATATATTTATACATTAAAATAAGATCACCCCTTAGTCTTCATTTTTCCAAACTAAACAGCCCCAAGTGTAATATCCTATCTTGGTATTGCAGACCCCCCAGTCCTCTAATAACCTTGGTCGCTCTTCTCTGCACCCGCTCTAGTTCAGCTATGTCTTTCTTATACACCGGAGACCAGAACTGTGCACAGTATTCTAAGTGTGGTCGAACTAGTGACTTGTATAGAGGTAAAATTATGTTCTCCTCATGAGCATCTATGCCTCTTTTAATACATCCCATTATTTTATTTGCCTTTGTAGCAGCTGCCTGACACTGGCCACTGAATATGAGTTTGTCATCCACCCATACACCCAGGTCTTTTTCATTGACGGTTTTGTCCAGAGTTTTAGAATTAAGCACATAGTTATTCATCTTATTACTTCTACCCAAGTACATGACCTTACATTTATCCCCATTAAAGCTCATTTGCCATTTATCAGCCCACGCTTCTAGTTTACATAAATTATCCTGTAATATAAAATTGTCCTCCCCTGTATTGATTACCCTGCAGAGTTTAGTGTCATCTGCAAATATTGAAATTCTACACTGAATGCCCCCTACAAGGTAATTAATAAATATGTTAAAAATAAGAGGGCCCAATACTGACCCCTGCGGTACCCCACTGCTAACTGCGACCCAGTCCGAGTGTGCTCCATTAATGACCACCCTTTGTTTCCTATACCTGAGCCAGCTCTCAACCCACTTACACATATTTTCCCCTATCCCCATTATTCTCATTTTATGTATCAACCTTTTGTGAGGCACTGTATCAAAAGCTTTTGAAAAGTCCATATACACTACATCTACTGGGTTCCCTTGGTCCAGTTCGGAGCTTACCTCTTCATAGAAGCTGATCAAATTAGTCTGACATGAACGGTCCCTAGTAAACCCGTGCCGATACTGGGTCATGAGGTTATTCCTCATCAGATACTCCAGTATTGCATCCCTTAGAATGCCCTCCAGGATTTTACCCACAGTAGAGGTTAAGCTTACTGGCCTATAATTTCCGAGTTCAGTTTTTGTCCCCTTTTTGAATATTGGCACCACATTTGCTATACGCCAGTCCTGTGGTACAGACCCTGTTATCATGGACTCTTTAAAGATTAAAAATAATGGTCTATCAATGACTGTACTTAATTCCTGCAGTACTCGGGGGTGTATCCCATCCGGGCCCGGAGATTTGTCAATTTTAGTCATTTTTAGACGCCGCCGTACTTCCTGCTGGGTTAAGCAGGTGACACTTAATGGGGAATTTTTGTTATCACTGATCATATTGTCTGCCATGGGATTTTCTTGTGTAAATACTGATGAAAAAAAGTCATTTAGCATATTGGCTTTTTCCTCATCCTCATCCACCATTTCCCCCAGACTATTTTTAAGGGGTTAGTTTCTTACTATTTATGTAGTTAAAGAATATTTTGGGATTATTTTTACTCTCTCTGGCAATGAGTCTCTCTGTCTCAATTTTTGCTGCCTTGATTTGCTTTTTACAGAATTTATTTAATTTTCTGTATTTTAGTGCCTCATCACTACCTACTTCCTTTAATTCTCTAAATACTTTGTTTTTGTTACGTATTGCACCCCTTACAGCTCTATTTAGCCATATAGGTTTCCTCCTATTTCTAGTATGTTTATTCCCATATGGTATATACTGTGCACAGGTCCTATCCAGGATGCTAATAAACGTCTCCCATTTTCTTTGTGTATTTTTATGTCTCAGGATATCGTCCCAGTTAATTGCACCAAGATCATCTCTCATCCGTTGGAAATTTGCCCTCCTGAAGTTTAGTGTCCTTGTCACCCCTCTACTACACATCTTATTAAAGGATACATGAAAACTTATTATTTTGTGATCACTATTCCCCAAGTGACCCCCAACCCTTATATTTGATATGCGGTCTGGCCTGTTGGTTAGTATTAGGTCTAGCAGTGCCCCCCTCCTTGTTGGGTCCTGAACCAGTTGTGAAAGGTAATTGTCTCTGATAGTTGTCAAAAACCGATTACCTTTGCTGGAACTGCAGGTTTCTGTTCCCCAATCTATTTCAGGGTAGTTGAAGTCCCCCATAATAATGACTTCTCCTTGAGTCGCAGCTTCATCTATTTGCTTTACGAGGATATTCTCCATTGCTTCCATTATTTTTGGAGATTTATAACAAACCCCTATCAGTAATTTATTATTTTTCCCCCCTCCCCTTATCTCCACCCACAGGGACTCTACATTTTCTTTAAATTCACCTATATTATCATGCCGGATGGGCTTTAAGGACGATTTTACATACAGACACACCCCACCCCCTCGCTTATCTGTACGGTCATTTCTGAAAAGGCTATAGCCCTGCAAGTTAACAGCCCAGTCATGGCTCTCATCCAGCCATGTTTCAGATATCCCCACCATGTCATAATTATGCTCCAACAACATTAATTCTAATTCGTCCATTTTGTTGGCGATGCTTCTGGCATTAGTATACATGCACTTGATGTTCCTTTCTGTATCTCTATTCTTTCTTTAATTATTAACTGTTCTAACCCCACCCCCATGCCACCGCCACCCCCAACTTCCTTATTTGTGCCCAGGTCTCTATCTGCCCTATCTTCCCCTCCTATAAATTGAATACCCTCCCCCCTATTCCCTAGTTTAAACACTCCTACAACCTTCTAGCCATTTTCTTCCCCGGCACAGCTGCACCTTTCCCATTGAGGTGCAGCCCATCCCTAGCATAGAGCCTGTAGCCCACTGAGAAATCGGCCCAGTTCTGCAGGAAGAAGTCGGCCCAGTTCTGCAGGATCGTACACTGCAGATCATCGAGTTGCATTGATACAGAAATCTTTCAGCCTACCAGTTAAACCTTTGATTTATAATGTTCTGACACGATGGAATTCCACTCTGCACATGTTGCAGTGACTGAGGCAGCAGCAATGAGCATTGGTGCAATATATCCTTTGGCATTGCCTGGGTCAACACAGTATGGATGTAATGCAAATCACGCTTGTGGAGTGGGCCCAGATTAAAGACCTCTGCACCCTTGTGCACAGTTTCAAAATGGCTACTAAGATGGCTAGCGCTGATGATGCTATCATCAGAATCTCTATTTTGGTCATCTACATGCTGGAGCACACTTTGAATAGTCTACGTGACAAGGTGGTCGCAGAGGAAGAGGATGAAGCAGAGGAGGATGCGAAAGGAAAAACAATATCTCAAAATTTCCTGATTTTCGTCATACAGGCAGGTGCCATGGGAGGGTAGATTATAGCAATCAAGGAGGGCTCATGGTGCCAGACAAACTGTTAGTGAAGGTTAAGAATCCAAGGTACAAATGGTGGAGGAAGAGGTGATGGGTGAGCAATTGTCAGGAGATGAATAGGATAATGATTCTCGCTTTTGTTGGCAGTGGTGGATGGGAGGTGACAGAAGAAGCAACTCTGAATGTTACCCCGCCACCAACACACCAAGGACTTGGCCCTCATGGAAGTGCCTGACAAATTTTGGGGACCTTCACCAGCAGCACAGAAAAAATCCTCTTGAAGACATCAAATAAAGGAGCACACGTTAGGGTAAGTACTACTAACAAAGTCCACATACATTAAGAATGTTCACCTTGAGAAGTTGTACCAGGTAAGCACAACTCCACTAATAGTTAAAATACAATGCAGTCCCTTTCTTGCATCCAAGGCTGAGCTTGCCAAAAGACAAAACCAAGTAGTAGCAATAATGTTTTCAAGGATTTGTTGGGTGATTCCCAACTAAACTCCAAAACGGACCTGGCGCAAGATGTTTGAAAACGTGTTTATAAAACTTATATTTATTAAAATCTTATCTTATTCTTATATTTATTACCTCCTTTCTAACCTTAGACATATAGTTATGTCTAAGGTTGCCTCCCTCTGTGAGCTGCGGGCTCCGACAATGAGCCCGCAACTTTTCCTGCACATGTCAGCTGACTTCATCAGCTGCCATGTGCCCATAACAGCAGGTGGAATTGTGATCTCCTCGCGGCTGTAAACATTTTAAATGCCATTGTAAATCTCTGCGGCATTTAACATGATAGTGCTGGATGCACGTTACTAATCCCTCCCATCGGTGCCCGAGTAACATAGCTGCGAGTCACCAATGGTTTGGCATGACAACCTGGGGTCTACAACACCACCCAGCAGTCAGAACTCATAGCAATTGAACATTTCTGCTGAAGCCCTGCTCTATGTAGCACAGGCGATTGGATGAACGCAGCTTCTAGTCTCCCATAGAGACTATTAAAGCAAGTGAGAAGTAAAAAAACCCCGTTTTTAAAAATATTTAAAAAATTGAAAAATATAAAAGTTTAAATCACCCTCTATTTGCCCCATTCAAAATAAAACAATAGTAAAAGAAAAAATACACATATTTGGTATCGCCGCATTCAGAATTGCCCGATCTATCAATATATAAAAATAATTAATCCAATTGGTAAACAGTGTAACGAGAAAAAAAATCAAAGCACCAGAATTACTTTTTTTTTAATCCCTGCAACATTGCATTAAAATGCAATAAGGGGCGATCAAAAAATTGTATATACACCAAAATAGTATCAATAAAAACATCAGCTCAGCATACAAAAAAATAAGCCCCCGCCCAGCCCAAGATGGTGAAAAATGGAGACTCTACAGGTCTCAGAAAATGGTGATTTGTTTTAGGCCGGTTTCACACGTCAGTGGCTCCGGTACGTGAGGTGACAGTTTCCTCACATACCGGAGCCACTGACACACGTAGACCCATTAAAATCAGTGCATCTGTGCAGATTTCATTGATTTTTTGCGGACCGTGTCTCCGTGTGCCAAACACGGAGACATGTCAGTGTTCGTGGGAGCGCACGTATTACATTAAAGTCAATGGGTCCGTGCAAAACACGCACCTCACATGGACGTTCTCCGTGTGGCGTGCCGGAGACAGCGCTACAGTAAGCGCTGTCCCCCCCACATGGTGCTGAAGCCGCGATTCATATCTTCTGTGCAGCAGCATTTGCTGCATAGAAGATATGAATAATAGTGTTTAAATGAAAGATCTATGTGTCCGCCGCCCCCCCCCACCCCCTGTGCGCCCCCCCGCTGTTCAGAAAATACTCACCCGCTCCCACGTTGGCTGTCGCTGCTTCCTCTCTGCCCCGCGCCTTCTACTGTATGCGGTCATGCGGTATAATATACCTGGCTACAATTGTGCAGCAAGGCTGGAATTCATGATGCCCGCAGTTTTGCGCAGCATGAGTTGCCTTACAGGTACCCTTTAAATACCAATCTATTCAATGCAGATCAATATGTAGTGACTAGTGATGAGCAAGTGTGCTCATTACTCTAGATTTCCGAGCTTGCTCGGGTGGTCTCCGAGTGTCTTGAGAGTTTTAGGAGATTATGTTTGTGTCCCCGCAGCTGCATGATTTGTGGCTTAGGCTATTTTCACACTAGTCCGTCGGTACGGGCCGTCGCAATCTGTCGGCCCGACGTACCGACGGACAGTGTGTTAATATAGCACAACGGGGCAGCGGATGCAGTTTTACAACACATCCTCTGCTCCATTGTGAGTTCTTGGGAGGAGGGGGTGGAGTTTCGGCCGTGCATGCGCGGTCGAAAATGGCGGACATGATGCACAAAAAATGTTACATGGAACTTTTTTTGTCCCGACGGTCCGTCAAATCATGATGCACCCATCGCATGACGGATGTGACGTGTGGCAATCCATCGCAGATTCACAATGCATCGCTAATGCAAGTGTATGGAGAAAAAACGCATCCTGCGGGCAACTTTGCAGGATGCGTTTTTTCTCCAAAACGACGCATTGCGACGTGCATCGAACAATGCTAGTGTGAAAGTAGCCTTAGACAACCTGAACACATGTGGATATTCCCTAACAAACAGGCAATCCCTGCATGTGTTCAGGTTGCCTAAGGCTACTTTCACACTAGCGTTGGTACGGGCCTGTCGCAATGCGTCGGGCCGACGTACCGACGCATGATGTGAAATAATTGCAAGACATGGGCAGTGGATGCAGTTTTACCATGCATCCGCTGCCCCATTGTAATGTCCGGGGAGGAGAGGGCGGGGTTTCGGCTGCGCATGCGCGGTTGAAAATGGCGGACGCGACGCACAAAAAGATGTTACATGGAACTTTTTTTGTGCCAACGGTCCGTCAAAACACGACGCATCCATCGCACGACAGATGCGACGTGTGGCAATCCGTCGCAATGTGTCAACTCTATGGAGAAAAAATGCATCCTGCGGGCAACTTTGCAGGATGCGTTTTTTCTCCAAAACGACGCATTGCGACGGACGTCACACAACGCTAGTGTGAAAGTAGCCTAACAGCCGCAAATCATGTAGCTGCGGGGACTCAAACATAATATATGAGCACACCCAACATACTCGGAGACCACCCAAGCATGCTCGGAAATCTAGAGTAATGAGCACACTCGCTCATCACTAGCAGTGACGTGTTGTTCCCTGGAAGCAGTGTACTAATGCAAAAATGTATGATTTAACATGATTTACTTCCATGTTTCTATTTGAACTGTGATTGCCCATCAAGATGGTCACCCATCTGTAATTCAACAATGGCAACAAAAATGTGTGTTATCCCATATAGCTGAACAAATGCAATTTGCAGCATGACTTTGACTCCATACTGGTAAGTAGATTTATTGACATATGCTATGTTTGAGTGGGTGACAGCAAGCCTTATCTGCTCCCTACAGGCCAGCCTTTCTGAGCAAAGTTAGAGAAAATGAGATCGACAGAAGCAGAGTGAAATCAGAACAATATAATATAGTGGCCAGCTTGACCTCCGTCATTTCCTTCAGAAATACATATAGTGCAAACATACTCATACAGTTAGGTCCATATATATTTGGACACAGACAACATTTTTCTAATTTTGGTTATAGTCATTACCACAATGAATTTTAAACAAAACAATTCCGATGCAGTTGAAGTTCAGACTTTCAGCTTTCATTTGGGGGTATCCACATTAAAATTGGATGAAGGGTTTAGGAGTTTCAACTCCTTAACATGTGCCTCCCTGTTTTTAAAGGGACCAAAAGTAATTGGACAGATTCAATAATTTTAAATAAAATGTTCATTTCTAGTACTTGGTTGAAAACCCTTTGTTGGCAATGACTGCCTGAAGTCTTGAACTCATGGACATCACCAGACGCTGTGTTTCCTCCTTTTTGATGCTCTGCCAGGCCTTCACTGCGGTGGTTTTCAGTTGCTGTTTGTTTGTGGGCCTTACTGTCTGAAGTTTAGTCTTTAACAAGTGAAATGCTGCTCAATTGGGATGAGATCAGGTGACTGACTTGGCCATTCAAGAATATTCCACTTCTTTGCTTTAATAAACTCCTGGGTTGCTTTGGCTTTATGTTTTGAGTCGTTGTCCATCTGTAGTATGAAACAATGACCAATCAGTTTGGCTGCATTTGGCTGGATCTGAGCACACAGTGTGGGTCTGAATACCTCAGAATTCATTTGGCTGCTTCAGTCCTGTGTGACATCATCAATAAACACTAGTGACCCAGTGCCACTGGCAGCCATGCATGCCCAAGCCATCACACTGCCTCCGCCGTGTTTTACAGATGATGCGGTATGCTTTGTATCATGAGCCGTACCACACCTTCGCCATACTTTTCTCTTTCCATCATTCTGGTAGATGATCTTGGTTTCATCTGTCCAAAGAATGTTCTTCCAGAACTGTGCTGGCTTTTTTAGTTGTTTTTTTTTAGCAAAGTCCAGTCTAGCCTTTTTATTCTTCACACTTATGAGTGGCTTGCACCGTGCAGTGAACCCTCTGTATTTACTTTCATGCAGTCTTCTCTTTATGATAGATTTGGATATTGATACGCCAACCTCCTGGAGAGTGTTGGTCACTTGGTTGGCTGTTGTGAAGGGGTTTCTCTTCACCATGGAGATTATTCTGCGATCATCCCCTACTGTTGTCTTACGTGGGCGCCCAGGTCTTTTTGCATTGATGAGTTCACCAGTGCTTTCTTTCTTTCTCAGGATGCACCAAACTGTTGATTTTGCCACTCCTAATATTGTAGCAATTTCTCGGATGGGTTTTTTCTCTGTTTTCACAGCTTAAGAATGGCTTGTTTCACCTGCATGGAGAGCTCCTTTGACCGCATGTTTACTTCTCAGCAAAACCTTCCAAATGCAAGCACCACACCTCAAATCAACTCCAGGCCTTTTATCTGCTTAATTTAGAATGACATAATGAAGGGACTGCCCACACCTGTCCATGAAATAGCCTTGGAGTCAATTGTCCAATTACTTTTGGTCCCTTTAAAAACAGGGTGGCACTTGTTAAGGAGCTGAAACTCCTAAACCCTTCATCCAATTTTAATGTGGATACCCTCAAATGAAAGCTGAAAGTCTGAACTTCAACTGCATCTGAATTGTTTTGCTTAAAATTCATTGTGGTAATGTCTATAACCAAAATTAGAAAAATGTCGTCTCTGTCCAAATATATATGGACCTAACTGTATCTTTGTGTATGGCTGCCGTTGAGTTCAATTATGAGAAAATGTACACCAGACAAGTCAAACTCACATACAGAGTAGGCCAAAATAAAAAAAGGGACAGGGAAATGGGTTTTGGGTACAGTGAGTGCTGCTCCTATGTCCACTGCTTTTTCATATGGGGCCACATGAGAAATTGTGACTGTTGTGGAGAGTTCATTACTATTATGTTTGTTGTTTTATATTAATTATTGTCACTTAATATTGAGCAAATTATGTTGACTAGCTGCTACTGATAAAATATGTTACAATAGGGCATATTCTTACATGTATTCTTATAATTGACAGCCAATGAAAATGATATAATGTATTGCTATATAAAGTACATAAAAGCAGTAAATCATACAGCTCCTGTTATTTAGGTCTTGTACCTTGATCAATAGATTCCCACAGAAAGTATGATGCCCCCACAGTCTCCCTACACAGTTTGATGTCCCCACACAAGACTTTTGATATTATGCTGTCCCCTTAATCAGAATGATGTCCATCCAAATCCCCTCAAACATTGTGATATCAAACAAATCACCAAACACAGTATGACCTCCCACACATTGTATGATGTCCCCACAAAGACACCCCACATAGTATGATGTTCCCACAAAGACCCTCACACTGTGTGATATCCCTACAAAACACCTTATGATTTCTTCAACACTGTGTGATGTTCCCATAAATTATGTGGTGCAAGCACAGGCCCACACACGATGAAGTCCCCTAAAAGTAAAAGTCCCCCATACAGTATAATGTCTGTGCAAAGCACTGCTCTTCTATGGGAATGGGGGTTGCTTTTACAATGGACCCTCCATAGGATTCACTTCTTCCATTGTGGGTCTGTGAGAGCCTAATTAAGGATTAAAACAAACACACTGCCCTATTATAAAATTGTAGTGTTTTAGAATGTCAGCTTGTTTTGAAAAGTGCTCCTCTTTGGTTTTTATACAGCCAAGATTTGTAGTCAAACATAATCCTGCAGAATGCCAAAGGGAAACTCTTTTGTCTTTGCTGCAATTTTAGATTCATTTGTCATTATGTTGCCAAAATTGAAAAAAGGTATTGCAACATTATTACTGTACAGAATCCATAAACTTCTCTGATGTAAGCCTAAGTGGACTTTGAGCAACCAGATAAATAGATAAATTGTAGCAAAGCAAGCTCTACAGAAAAGAACAATTGGATGTGTATGGCCTGCAAATGAGCTAAATTACTAGGTAGTTTCAGTCTTTGTTTCTGGAAACGTTCTTTTTTTATGCAAAATTTAGATTAGAGATTGTCATATATCCAGACAATACTGTGAAGTTCAAGGCAACTGTGCATTCCTTATTAGAGGAATATTTACTTTATCCTATCCATGGAAAAACTACATTAAATTAACATATATGAAATACTTGGCAAAAGAAAAAAAAAACAGGTGTGGCCACTCAAGGTTTCCAATACAGGGTTGTCAATTCATGAACAGGCTGCAAAAAACAGGTGCTTATTTCTGTTGTTCTTAATGTCTAGTAGAATCTAATCATCATCCAAGATTTCTGGTTTACTGAAGTTTGTTTTGTTAAAGTGCTGACATGTTGTTATGAATGTAACCCACATTCACTCACAGTTAACAGAAAAAAGGAAGACCTACTACAGGGAGAAGCCACACCAACATCCAACTGGTCCCTGTAAAGACTAGAAGACGCTAACTGCACAACATAAAAACACCACCTCAGACATGGCTCCCTAAAAGACCCTTCAGGGGTTTCTTGAACCTCCTAAGGAACATGAGGGAAGGTCACAACACACTGCCTACAAGAGGAGAGGAAAATGTGCACGAAGTTCTGAAAATGAGAAAATTAAAACACATTCATATAAGGTAGAGAGGGAAAATTAATGAGAGCCAAGAATAAACAGAACAAGAAAAAACTCCCAGAAACCTACAGAAGTGAAAGGAGGAGGAACTGGGAAGGAAAACAAAGAGACTCACTGCAAAAATTCAATTGGTGCTTACCAATTCAAGGTAAACCCCCAAGGTCACCATTTTGCTGAAGAGTAGAATGCCAAGCAAACAGTTTAAATAAAAAGATTTTCATCCCACCACTCACTTGACCCACCACCGCCACCACCACAGTCCGCGATCTGATCCTATGCTCCTCTTCTTTTTTCCCCATCCCTCATTGCATCCCATCCTCTAAGGCCAATTCATGCAATGCAGTGGCTTCCATTGCTGACTATTCCTCTGTCCTCGTGGCATATAACAGGATGTCATTACATTATAACCATGCATTGCCCGAGTTCTAGTTAGCATAGTGATGCTAGAGAACTAGTCAGTGATGGATGAAATTTCTCAGAGTGAGGAAGCAGAAAAGGATATGCATGATGTGGAAGAGGCAAATAAGATGTGCAGAAAATTAGGAGGCAATCTGCAGGATGAGCCCGTGAGGAGAGTATTATGTTTTTTTCTTTTTTACATCCAATGTCTGTAGAGATGCCAGATCATAACAAGGACCATTTAATTTACAACAAATAACTTTACTAAAAATTGAATTTTCCTGCAAAGTCCAAGTCATTTGCCAAATTTAAATATTTGCAGATTTGATCATTTCAAAGTGTGATATGTGCTGTATAAGTGCTCTATTCAACCTGAAGGAAATTGTCGTTTCTTTCCCTTTACAAGCAGAAATGTGAAAACCTCAACATTGAAAGAAAGAATATTATTACGTTGCATAACTTTGAATTTAATAAGAATATGCTTTATTCACAAAGAAAAATTTGAACGTTTGTGGGGGAAATGCATTGTTTGGAGAGCCCTTGATGTGCCTAAACAGTGGAAACCCCCCACAAGTGAGCCTATTTTGGAAACCACACCCCTCAAGGTTTTCATCCAGTGGCATAGTGCTCAGTTTGAACCTACATGTATGACACAGAATTTGATAACATTAGGTTATCATATTGAATATATTGTCATTAGTGTTGGGCGCAAGTGCTCGTTACTCCAGTTTCAATTGGGTGCTCGGGTATGCACCGAATAACGCAGTTGCTTGAGTGGCATGCTTGAGTCTCTGCCCCGCATGTTTCATTGCTGTTAGACATCCAAAAGAAACATGCAGGGATCAGCGATCCTCCATAAATGCCGAGCACCTGATGCAAACTTGAGTAGGGAGCACTTGCGCTGAAGACTAGCTGTCATGTTGTCATTTTTTTTACTTTTGAAAAACCCTCAATTCTAACCCCAACCCTAACTCTACATAAACCTGACCAACCCTAACACACCCCTGACCCTAACTACAACCTTAGCCCCTTCCCTAACTCTACACAACCCTGGCCAACTCTAACACACCCCTAACCCTAACTACAACCCTAGTACTAACCCTAACCATAAGCCCAACTGCAAAGAATAAAAAAAAAAAATATATATATATATATATATATATATATATATATATATATATATATATATATATATATATATATATATATTATAATTAGGGTGTGATAAGGAGAGATTTGATTTACTAATTTTTGTTTTGATCATTATGATAGTGTATATCATAGTGATCAAAAGGAACCAATAAGAAAAATTTCTTATTGTTGCTGGGTACGGACCAGCAGATCTTGGCAAACGTATGGCGCATTCGCCAGCGTTTTTTTCCCAGAAAGATTATGCTGGGTCGGTGGACTGAACAAGAGGGACTGTGGATGGCAGAGGTGCCACTGGGTTTCGGGAACATCGCTTCTCTCTCCTTTAACATATATATCATGTTAGAAGAAAGAAATCATTGAAACAGCTGGCATACTTTATTTTTTGTGATCACCAACAACGGTAATCATGTGAACGGACAACAAAAATCCGGCCCTGATCATGTCCTCTGTGATCTCAATTACCCCCGGTAGCCAAGACCCCAGAGGTTTTCCGACTCTGGGTGGCGCTGCAGCCTTATTAACAATATCTGTTTTAAATTGGAGATGAGGGACTAAGTACCCTTAGTGGCCTCCGTTTTAATACACATTGACCATCACTAAGGAGTTAAAGAGGGTTATCTAGGACTTTTAATATGTTTATAGAGGCAATAAAAACTGTTGCTAACCACCTGCCTGTTCTGCCTGGTTCCGATCTGTGCTGTATAAGAGTACTTATGGACTGCTCCTGTTGGCAATTCTGTGACTTCCTTTAAGATCACATAGACAGAGCAATGTCTTCTCTTCTGCTCTGCTCTATTAACAGGATGATGTCTCTGTCAATGTGATGCTGATTGACAGCTGGATCCTCGCTGCCTAACTGTGAGGAGCTTGCTATCAAGATATCTGCAGTGATGCTCCACAGACAGGAAAAGAAGGTGCTGCTCTGCTGACAAAGGGTGAAGTGAAGAAGCGGAATCACCAGCTGAGCAGAGTTCATCCAGTCCGACAGATCCAGCCCAACGGACAAGTGATCTTCTTTTACTTAGGCAAGTACTAACCAAGGACATATGGAAAAAAATAGCGTTAGGTTAGTGAAAACATCTACATATTTCAACTGCCCATAATCATGATTATTGGTAATAAAAGCACGTAAAATACATGGATCTTTTCACTACTTTAACATGAATTTTTACCATATGTTCTTTGGCTTGTACTTACCTAAATAAAAGAAGATAGCCTGTCTGTTGGGCTAGATTCACCTTTTCCTTGTTCATACTATTTCATTGTGGCAAAATTGCTATCCTTGTTGTGGACTGCAGAGGAAAAATTTCTTATTTACCAGTCAAAA
Organism: Ranitomeya variabilis; assembly: GCF_051348905.1. NCBI lineage: Eukaryota > Metazoa > Chordata > Amphibia > Anura > Dendrobatidae > Ranitomeya > Ranitomeya variabilis. The sequence continues at coordinate 324,542,732 of NC_135235.1, read as the reverse complement.
TTATGGCACGAATTTCTGGCACAAACTAAGACAACTAAAAGTTGTTGTAAATAAGACTGAAGAGTTTTAACATACATCCAGATTTATCAAACAGCATTGACCCTGGTATTGTCGAAGTCTCTTGGGAAAGAGGGAGATACATCCCGCTGACACTCTTACAGTCCCTTACCTTTTTTCCCCCAGCGCGACCACCCGAACCCATTCTCCCAATTAAGACAGAGACAAGAGTTTCTTTGGAATTATTTAGGCCACAGCAGCCTGTTTATTAAACAAAACAACAGTTAACAATTAATGTAAAAGCATACATTTCAAAACTAGGGGAAGTCCTTGGAGCCCAAAAGAATCTGGTGATTTTTAACCATACCGCGAACATAACTCAGACCATATTTTACTCCCAGCCGTTGTAAGCCTGGCTCGGGAGCACCAAAAACCCCACAAGAGGGTTCACTGTTCGCGGTAAAAACGTGAGATCCGACCACCCCTGCCGGAACTCCCCACCACCAATCACCAGATCTGAAACATAATAAACTTCAAAACAGAGGAGCCATATACCTATGGACCCCCCAAACCAATTTCCACCAACTCCAAGGACTCCCCCCAACCGCCCCGGCCGCAATGACCCGAAAAGAACCATATGAATACTATAACTACCCGCTCACCGCGAGTAATGTAACCCCACAGAACCACAAACCAAAAAAAGGGCAGGAGGGAGGGATGCTTCCAGTGCTGGTGAGCGGGAACTGACCGGCCCCCGCCCCCTGACACTTCCCTAACCCTCTCTTCCACTAGCCCCCCCGCCCCCTAATACTGTTAACCCTTTCGGCCCCACCCCCTCCTCTCCAACCCATTGTCATGCTGGCCTTCGCTTAGCCGTGGGGGGGAGGGGGCGGCTCGCTCCGGCTTGTCCTTGACCCTGGTATTGTCGAAGTCTCTTGGGAAAGAGGGAGATACATCCCGCTGACACTCTTACAGTCCCTTACCTTTTTTCCCCCAGTGCGACCACCCGAACCCATTCTCCCAATTAAGACAGAGACAAGAGTTTCTTTGGAATTATGTAGGCCACAGCAGCCTGTTTATTAAACAAAACAACAGTTAACAATTAATGTAAAAGCATACATTTCAAAACTAGGGGAAGTCCTTGGAGCCCAAAAGAATCTGGTGATTTTTAACCATACCGCGAACATAACTCAGACCATATTTTACTCCCAGCCATTGTAAGCCTGGCTCGGGAGCACCAAAAACCCCACAAGAGGGTTCACTGTTCGCGGTAAAAACGTGAGATCCGACCACCCCTGCCGGAACTCCCCACCACCAATCACCAGATCCGAAACATAATAAACTTCAAAACAGAGGAGCCATATACCTATAGACCCCCCAAACCAATTTCCACCAACTCCAAGGACTCCCCCCAACCGCCACAACGAGAGGCCTTTGAACACCTTAAAGGCCCGAGACCCCACCCGACCGAAGAGCTATGGCCTTCTCGATGCCCTCCTGTAACCCGAGAGCCCAAAAATCCATTCCGACAGCATTCAAATGAACGCCGTCCGCCAACCAATACTCCCCATGTCCTGATTCTAGTTCAAAATGTCTGACCGCCGCGCCCCCATTCCTAACCACAAAGGCAGACACCGCCCTGTTCACCTTTATGCGGGCCTTATCAATTTTTTGCAAAGACCGCATGTGCTTCCACCGTTTCCGCGGCACAATTTCGGACCAGACGATAGTCAAACCCGAGTACAAAACCCACAAATGCAAACAGTCCTGTTTTATGTCTCTAATCAACTCCCGAAAAGGTCGGACCCCGAGATCGTTACCCCCCACGTGCAGAACCAAAACATCAGGGGCTCTGTCCAGTCTCACGCTGTTCTGGATCTCCCGCAACACGCGATTCCAGGCCATACCCCGAAAACCGAGCCACCGGATGACTGCAACGCTTCGATCAAAGCCCAGTTGCCTGCCATCCGTCCGAACGTCGGCTCGCAGAGCTCCCCAGTGCACGTACGAGTGTCCAAGAATCCATATCAATAAACCTTGGTGACCTGGAAAACAAAATACAAACTTAACAACTATCACCAACTGCAGCAAAAAGGCTCCCTCAAGCCTATAAGACCCCATCGACCACCCCTTGTGGCCGCACGTAACTCCTAAAGCGGTTGGAGCGCCACCTACCGATCCTACGAATGGCGGAATCCCCCAATCCCCCAATTGCAGCTTCAGTTGCGGCTCCTATCCGGAAGGAGTGAGGGGCGAAGCAAGCCCCGTCCAAACCCACTGAGAAAATTGCCTTTTTGAAAACCGCCGTGAACTGGTATCGAGACAAGCAGGAACCGTCCTGGTGACATAACAAAACCCCATCCCGCCTAGGCTGCAGGCCCCAAAAGATGCTAAAGCAAGAGACTGGACACATAACGGACCCCGCAACTGAGCCCACCACAATCCTGCTGCCCCGCCCCTCCTGATCCGACTTTGACCGTCGCAACCATAACTCCACCTGGCCCTCAGCCAACAATACGTCCCTGGCCAATAAACCCCCCGGCCCTTTTTTGTTTGGTGCCACCAACTCTCCTACTCTAAAGGCCCCAAAAAAGGCCAATGAAAACGCCAGCCGAAATAAACAAAGCTCAAAAAAACAATGAACACAGTGAAGACAATGCTTCGCCCAATTTTTCCAAAACGTTAAAAGACACAGGCCGCCTTGAATCTGTTCCTCTGGGCCGCCGCCTAAAACCTTTACGGCCCTCTGCACCAAAAAGGGCTTGGTGATATCGTCCTGACACCGCAATTTGCAACCAAAGGCCAGAGCCGCCATGACTCTTGACACTTTTGCAGGAGACCAACCCGCTGATGCCCCCCGGCTTAACCATGACAACAGGATCCCGATCTGATCCTGGTGGTTCCACCCACCAGATGCCGCCGCTAGCAAAACCTCCCACTCCCGCCAAATTGCCTGATAGGCCTCCCAGGTTCTGGGAGCCAACAACGCCTTAATCAATGCCTGAGCGTCCCGGACACCGCTAACCAAAGTTCTGGAGGGCACTCCAAACCGACCATCTCCGCCTCCGGGGCCAATGACCGAAAGCGATCGAACTGTAAACGAGAAAGAGAGTCAGCGATAGAGTTATGAACTCCAGGCACATGCGACGCTGTAACGTGCGCGTTCAAAGTCAAACACAACAGCACCAAACGCCGTAACACGCAAACCACCGGTGGCGATGATGCAGACAAACTATTAATCGCGCACACCACCCCCATGTTATCGCAGCGAAAATGAACGCGCCTGTTCCGAAAATTATCTTGCCACAAGTGCACAGATACCAAAATAGGGAAAATCTCCAGGAGAGCAATGTTACGAACTAAACCGGTAGAAATCCAACTCGCAGGCCACTTTGCCGCGCACCATTGCCCTTGAAAATATGCTCCAAAACCCGAACCTCCGGCTGCGTCAGTGAATAATTCCAACGACTCGTTGTCAATCACGCCCGCCATAAACAACGACCTACCATTATATGACTTCAGGAACTCACTCCACACTGCCAAATCCTCCTTGTGCTCAGCTGATAACCGCACGAAATGGTGAGGAGCCTTAACTCCAGCCGTAGCGCTAGCCATCCTTCTAGAAAAAACTCGCCCCATTTGCATGACTCGACAAGCAAAATTAAGTTTACCGAGCAGTGATTGCAGGTCTCGCAGCGGCAACTTACGCAGACGACCAGTCCGCACAAAATCTTCCCGCAGGCCCGTCAATTTGTCCTCAGGCAAACGAAACTCCCACCGCACGGTATCAATGACTATGCCTAAGAAACACAAGCATGTACTCGGGCCTTCCGTCTTGCCCGGGGCCAGCGGGACCCCGAACCGCAAAGCCACCCATTCAATCGCACTCAAAATCCTTGCACAGCAATCGGACCCCGCCGGGCCGATGCACAAAAAATCGTCTAGGTAGTGTAGAACCGCATCACAACCAGACACATCCCGTACCACCCATTCCAAAAATGAACTAAACGCCTCGAACAGAGCACAAGACAGAGAACAACCCATGAGTAAACATCTGTCAACAAAAAATGTATCCTCCCAAAAACATCCAAGAAGTCTAACGCTAGACGGATGAACCGGCAACAATCGAAAAGCGGATTCTATGTCCGTCTTTGCAAGCAGGGCGCCTTTTCCGCATCTCTGCACCCAAACAACCGCTTCATGAAATGATGCGTAAACCACCGAGCACAACTCAGGATCGATGCCATCGTTCACCGACCTACCCTTAGGATACGACAGGTGTTGAATAAGGCGAGATTTACCCGCTTCCTTCTTAGGGACCACCCCCAGAGGGGAAACAACTAAGTCCTCAAACGGAGCGTGGTCAAAAGGGCCAGCCATGCGGCCTAAAGCCACCTCCTTACGTAACTTCTCTGAAACCACCTCAGAGTTTAACAAGGCTGAATGCAAATTTTTCCTAACAACGGGATCCACAAAAGGAGGTGCCGGAATAACAAAACCTTCCGTAAAACCGGACAATAACAGTGCCGCCTTTTCCTTATCCGGGTACCTACTTAGATAAGGAACCATCCTTTCCACCATCACCGGAGTCTCCCCCATGGGAATTACCTGAACCTGATTTTGCCTTACCCTTCTTAAAGCATTTTGCGGCTCCGTGGGAGGAACCACTGCAGTGGGAGCACAAATGTTTAAATCTACAATTGCTTCCAAATTTGCACTGTCCCTCATTAAATTGCCAGCAGACGCCCAACTTCTGTCTGCCTGCCTGACTGGCGTTGCCTGAGGAGCTCCCTGCCCCGGACTGAGATCCATGGCCGGACCCACCGGCCCCCCTTGAAAGGGATGGCCGAACTTGTACTGCGCCATCACGCGCAACCAGAGACCAATATCTTTCTGGTCCCACCTAATGGCTGGCCGCACAGCTTTTCTCTGCCTAAACTGCTCATCGTACCTCAGCCACGCCTGACCGCCATACACCCTATGAGCCTCGCTGATGGAGTCCATGTAGCAAAATAGCCCCGAGCAATTCTCCGGAGCCTTCTCGCCAATAACACTGGCCAAAATGGCAAAAGCCTGAAGCCAATTTGCAAAAGTCTGGGGAATCAAACGCCAACGCCGTTTTTCTTCCTCCTCCTTTTTTAAATCCTCCTTCTTCCCCTTGTCAATGTTAAATTTCTCTAGGGGGAGCAGTGAAAAAATTTCAACATACTCGTCCCTGCTAATCTTCTCCCTGACCTCTTTCTTAAGATGCGCCCCCAACGGGCCCTCAAAACACACGTATACTTCGCCGTGCGCCCTATCATCCAAATGAACCCTACACTCCTTCTCCTTCTTGGTCTGCACAGAAACCGAAACTGGCTCCGCAACCTCAGCCTGCACTGCTGCTGCACTAACCGGACTCCGTGATACACCAGACCAAGCACCCAGAAAACCCTGCGAAGCCACATCACGATCCAATCTAGCTAGCAAGTTCTGCACATTAACCAAAAGCTCCCGAACCCCTGCCGTTTCACAGCCGCCTGCTACCCCTGCCGCAGCTACACCACTGAGCGCTCCCTGACCCCCACTAAGCGCAAGCGCACTAGCATCAGAAGAACACACACGAGACACAGACGCATACTCACCGGGCTGCAAGGGATCTGTGGTCCCTCCAGCCGGAGTGCTGGTATCTGGACGTCCACGGATGGCCCAATCCGCCACCGACCCGTCCAATGATGTGCCTTGTGGGTGTCCGTCAGACCCGCTGCTCCGGGATGCCGCTGGCCCGTGGGACCCCGGATTCGGACTCCACGCGATAGGGGGAGACGCCTGTTGTGGATTCTGTTTTTGGGCTCCCTCTGGTGGTTACAACTGGTACTGGGTGACTTTGGTGGGTGGCGGTCTCTGGTTTCCACCTGTCCATCAGTGGCTGGGTGTTTCCTATTTAACCTGGCTTTCCTGTCATTCCCTTGCCGGCTATCAATGTATCAGTGTGTGTCTCTGTTACCTGCTCCTAGGCCTTCAAGACAAGCTAAGTCTGTATTTCCCTGTTTCATGATTGCTTTCATTTTTTTTTTTTAGTCCAGCTTGCAGATATGTAATTCTCTGCTGCTGGTTGCTCTAGTGGGCTGAAATTACCACTCATGTACCATGAGTTGGCACATGAGTTCAAGTAATTTCAGGATGGTATTTTGAAGGGTTTTTCAGCTGACCGCGCAGTTCACCTTTTGTATCCTCTGCTATCTAGCTTAAGCGGGCCTCATTTTGCTGAATCTGTTTTCATAACTACGTTTGTGCCTTCCTCTCATTTCACCGTCATTATATGTGGGAGGCTGCTATCTCTGTGGGAATATTTCCCTGGAGGCAAGTGAGGTCTGTTATTCTTCTGATAGGGGAAGCTAGATCTCCGGCTGGCGCGAGACGTCTAGGGGCCCCCCAGGAACGTCCCCCGGCTACTGTTAGTTGAGTGTTGAGGTTCAGGATCGCGGTCAGCTCAGGTTCCATCACCCTAGAGCTTGTCCTGTTTTTGCCCGTGTTATGTTGACAAATTCCCTGCCATTGGGAATCATGACAGTATAGCCGGCCCACAAAGTGTTAATTGTTTGGGCTGAAGCAGGAGAAAAAGAAGTGTTGAAGGGAAATTTTTTTTTTTTTTTCCCTCAGAGTTTTGCTGCCTAGCCCTTAATTGCTGTCTAGCTGCTTCTTACCTCCTCTTAACCCTTGAATGGCTCTGACCTTAGCTGTTTAACATGGATGTCCAGAGTTTGGCTTCCAGCCTGAATAATCTTGCTGTAAAAGTTCAAAATATACAGGATTTTGTTGTTCACACTCCTATGTCTGAACCTAGAATTCCTATTCCAGAGTTTTTTTCTGGAGATAGATCTACCTTCCTGAATTTCAGGAACAATTGCAAATTGTTTCTTTCTTTGAAATCTCGCTCCTCTGGAGACCCTGCTCAGCAGGTCAAGATTGTAATATCTTTCCTGCGGGGCGACCCTCAGAATTGGGCATTTGCATTGGCACCAGGGGATCCTGCATTGCTCAGTGTGGATGCGTTTTTTCTGGCACTGGGATTGCTCTATGAGGAACCTAACCTGGAGATTCAGGCTGAAAAGGCTTTATTGGCCCTCTCTCAGGGGCATGATGAAGCGGAAGTATATTGTCAAAAATTTCGGAAATGGTCGGTGCTTACTCAGTGGAATGAGTGCGCCCTGGCTGCAAACTTCAGAGATGGTCTTTCTGAGGCCATTAAGGATATTATGGTGGGGTTCCCTGCGCCTACAGGTCTGAATGAGTCTATGACTATGGCCATTCAGATTGATCGGCGTTTACGGGAGCGCAAACCTGTGCACCAGTTGGCGGTGTCTTCTGAACAGGCACCTGAGACTATGCAATGTGATAGAATTCAGTCCAGAAGTGAACGGCAAAATTATAGGCGGAAAAATGGATTGTGTTTTTATTGTGGTGATTCAGCTCATGTTATATCAGCATGCTCTAAACGCACAAAAAAGGTTGATAAATCTTTTGCCGTTAGTACTCTGCAGTCTAAGTTCATTTTGTCTGTAACTCTGATTTGTTCACTGTCATCCATTTCCGTCGATGCCTATGTGGATTCGGGCGCTGCCATGAGTCTTATGGATTGGTCTTTTGCCAAACGCTGCGGTTTTAGTCTGGAGCCTCTGGAAGTTCCTATTCCTTTGAAGGGAATTGACTCTACACCATTGGCTATGAATAAACCGCAGTACTGGACACAAGTGACCATGCGCATGACTCCCGTTCATCAGGAGGTGATTCGCTTCCTTGTACTGTATTTTACATGATGTACTAGTGCTTGGTCTGCCATGGTTACAAACTCATAATCCAGTCCTGGATTGGAAAACAATGTCTGTGTTAAGCTGGGGATGTCAGGGGGTTCATGATGATGCACCTCTGATTTCAATCGCTTCATCTACTCCTTCTGAGGTCCCTGCGTTTTTGTCTGACTATCGGGATGTTTTTGAGGAGCCTAAGCTCAATTCGCTCCCTCCTCATAGGGATTGTGACTGTGCTATAGAATTAATTCCTGGCAGTAAGTTCCCTAAGGGTCGTTTATTTAATCTGTCAGTGCCAGAGCATACTGCTATGCGGAAATATATTAAGGAGTCCTTGGAAAAGGGACATATTCGTCCATCTTCGTCCCCTCTGGGAGCAGGTTTTTTTTTTCGTGGCTAAAAAAGATGGTTCCCTGAGGCCTTGTATAGATTATCGCCTTCTGAATAAGATTACAGTCAAATATCAGTATCCATTGCCATTATTGACTGATTTGTTTGCTCGCATTAAGGGGGCTAGGTGGTTCACTAAGATAGATCTTCGCGGTGCGTATAATCTTGTGCGGATAAAGCAGGGTGATGAGTGGAAAACCGCATTTAATACGCCTGAGGGCCATTTTGAGTATTTGGTAATGCCTTTTGGACTTTCTAATGCTCCTTCAGTCTTTCAGTCCTTTATGCACAATATTTTCCGTGAATATCTGGATAAGTTTATGATTGTGTATTTGGATGATATTTTGGTGTTTTCTGATGACTGGGAGTCTCATGTTCTACAGGTCAGGAAGGTGTTTCAAGTCCTGCGGGCCAATTCTCTGTTTGTGAAGGGCTCAAAATGTCTCTTCGGAGTCCAGAAGATTTCTTTTTTGGGGTACATTTTTTCTCCTTCTACTATTGAGATGGATCCCGTCAAGGTTCAGGCGATTTGTGACTGGACACAACCTACATCTGTTAAGAGTCTTCAGAAGTTCTTGGGTTTTGCTAATTTTTATCGTCGGTTCATTTCTAATTTTTCCAGTGTTGTTAAACCTTTGACTGATTTGACTAAAAAGGGTGCTGATGTTGCTAATTGGTCTCCTGCGGCTGTGGAGGCCTTTCAGGAACTTAAGCGCCGGTTTTCTTCTGCTCCTGTGTTATGTCAACCAGATGTTTCACTTCCTTTTCTAGTTGAGGTTGATGCTTCCGAGATTGGAGCGGGGGCGGTTTTGTCACAGAGAAGTTCCGATGGCTCGGTGATGAAGCCATGTGCGTTCTTTTCTAGAAAATTCTCGCCCGCCGAGTGCAATTATGATGTGGGTAATCGGGAGCTTTTGGCCATGAAGTGGGCATTTGAGGAGTGGCGTCATTGGCTTGAGGGTGCTAGACATCGTGTGGTGGTCTTGACTGATCACAAAAATCTGATTTACCTTGAGTCTGCCAGGCGTTTGAATCCTAGACAGGTGTTGTGATTCGGTTCGTGGGCTCCCCCGGTGGTCTCTTGTGGTACTGGTGTCCTGCAAGCTTTGCCTTCTCAGTTCACCTGTTCCTATCAGGATGTGGGAGTATCCTATTTAACCTTGCTCCTCAGTCATTCTAATGCTGGCCATCAATGTATCCAGAGTGATTCTGTTGCATTTTCCTGCTCCCAGTCTTCTGCTCAGCTAAGTTGGACACTTTAGTCCTTAAGTCTATTTTTTTATGTTTTGTCCAGTTTGCACTTATGTGAATCTCTGCAGCTGGAAGCTCTTGTTGGGCTGAAATTACCACTCCAGTGGCATGAGTTGTCACATGAGTTAAGGTAATTTCAGGATGGTGTTTTGAAGGGTTTTGCAGCTGACCGCGAAGTCCTCTGTTGTATCTTTCTGCTATTTAGTTAGCGGGCCTCTCTGTGCTAAATCTGCTTTCATACTACGTGTGTCTTTTCATCTGCTCTCACCGTTATTATATGTGGGGGGCTGCTATCTCCTGTGGGGACATTCTCTGGAGGCAAGCCAGGACTGTGTTTTCTTCTACCAGGGGTAGTTAGTTCTCCAGCTGGCGCGCGGCATCTAGAGACAACGCAGGAATGCCCCCTGGCTACTTCTAGTGTGGTGTGTAGGTTTAGCATCGCGGTCAGCTCTAGTTTCCATCACCCGAGAGCTTGTCCGTTTATTCTATGCTTCTGATGTTTCCTTGCCATTGGAAACCATAACAGTATGGCCAGCCAGAAAGTTTAATCTATAGGCTGAAGCAGGAGAGAAAAGGAACTGTGTGAAACCTTTTTTTTTTTTTTTTTTCCTTCCTCTGAAGTTGCACTCCAGCTCTAATTGCAGTCTCCTGTTTTCCTCTCCTCTTAACCCCTGAATGGCTCAGACTTTATCTGTTGAAATATGGATCCCCAGAGTCTGGCTACCAATTTGTATAATCTTGCCTCTAAAGTTCAGAATATACAAGATTTTTTGTTACATGCTCCTCGGTCTGAACCTAAAATTCCTATACCGGAGTTTTTTTCTGGAGATCGATCTTGTTTTCTAAATTTTAAATACAATTGTAAATTGTTTCTTTCGCTGAGATCTCATTCTGCTGGAGATCCTGCCCAGCAAGTAAAGATTGTTATTTCTTTACTGCGGGGTGACCCCCAAAATTGGGCATTTTCATTGGCACCAGGGGATCCTGCGTTGCTCAATGTGGATGCGTTTTTTCTGGCTTTGGGGTTGCTTTATGAGGAACCAAATTTGGAGATTCAGGCTGAGAAAGCCCTAATAGCCCTCTCTCAGGGGCAAGATGAAGCCGAAATATATTGCCAAAAATTTCGAAAATGGTCTGTGCTTACTCAGTGGAATGAGTGCGCTCTGGCGGCAATTTTCAGAGAAGGTCTCTCTGATGCTGTAAAAGACGTCATGGTGGGGTTTCCTGCGCCTACTGGTCTGAATGAGTCCATGACAATGGCAATTCAGATTGATCGGCGTTTACGGGAACGCAAACCTGTGCACCAGTTGGCGGTGTCTTCTGAAGAGGCACCACAGAGTATGCAATGTGATAGCTTTCTGTCCAGAAGCGAACGACAGATTTATAGGCGCAAAAATCATTTGTGCTTCTATTGTGGAAATTCTACTCATGTTATATCAGCATGCTCTAAATGAACAAAGAAAGTTGATAAATCCTCTGCTATTGGCACTTTGCAGTCCAAGTTTATTTTGTCTGTAACTCTAATTTGTTCGTTATCTTCTATTGTTGCGGATGCGTATGTGGATTCTGGCGTCGCTTTGAGTCTTATGGATTGGTCCTTTGCCAGGCGCTGTGGGTTTGATCTAGAGCCTCTGGAAGTTCCTATACCTTTAAAGGGTATTGATTCTACACCATTGGCTAGTAATAAACCACAATACTGGACACAAGTGACTATGCGTATGACTCCAGACCATCAAGAGGTGATTCGCTTCCTTGTACTGTATAATCTACATGATGTGTTGGTGCTGGGATTGCCATGGTTGCAAACTCATAACCCAGTCCTTGACTGGAAAACAATGTCTGTACTAAGCTGGGGATGTCAGGGAAATCATGGGGACACATCTTTGGTCTCCATTGCTTCATCTATTCCCTCTGAAATTCCTGAGTTTTTGTCTGATTATCGTGAGGTTTTTGAGGAATCTACTCTTAATTCTCTTCCTCCTCACAGAGATTGCGATTGCGCCATAGATTTGATACCTGGCAGTAAATTTCCTAAGGGTCGTCTATTCAATCTGTCTGTACCTGAACATGCTGCCATGCGAGAGCATATTAGGGAGTCCTTGGAAAAGGGACATATTCGTCCTTCTTCGTCTCCTCTTGGAGCGGGGTTCTTTTTCGTAGCTAAAAGCGATGGTTCTTTGAGACCTTGTATTGATTATAGACTCTTGAATAAGATCACAGTCAAGTATCAGTATCCTTTGCCATTGCTGACAGATTTATTTGCTCGCATTGAGGGGGCGAAGTGGTTCTCTAAGATTGATCTTCGCGGTGCGTATAATTTGGTGCGAATTAGGCAGGGGGATGAGTGGAAAACCGCATTTAATACGCCCGAGGGCCATTTTGAGTATTTGGTGATGCCTTTTGGTCTGTCAAATGCCCCTTCGGTCTTTCAGTCTTTTATGCACAATATTTTCCGTGAATATCTGGATAAATTTATGATTGTGTATTTGGACGATATCTTGATTTTTTCGGATGACTGGGAATCTCATGTTCAACAAATTAGGAGGGTTTTTCAGGTTTTGCGGACCAATTCTCTGTTTGTTAAAGGTTCAAAGTGTGTTTTTGGGGTTCAGAAGATTTCTTTTTTGGGGTACATTTTTTCCCCCTCTTCTATTGAGATGGATCCTGTGAAGGTTCGGGCTGTTTGTGACTGGACGCAACCGACTTCTCTTAAGGGCCTTCAGAAATTTTTGGGCTTTGCTAACTTTTATCGTCGATTCATAACTGGTTTTTCTAGCGTTGTCAGGCCTTTGACTGATTTGACTAAAAAGGGTGCTGATGTTGCAGATTGGTCTCCTGCTGCTGTGGAGGCCTTTCGGGAGCTTAAGCGCCGTTTTTCTTCTGCTCCGGTGTTGTGCCAGCCTGATGTTTCTCTTCCTTTTCAGGTGGAAGTTGATGCTTCCGAGATCGGAGCGGGGGCGGTTTTGTCGCAGAAAAGTTCAGATTGTTCAGTGATGAGACCTTGTGCGTTCTTTTCTCGAAAATTTTCGCCCGCCGAGCGAAATTATGACGTCGGTAATCGGGAGCTTTTGGCGATGAAGTGGGCATTCGAGGAGTGGCGTCATTGGCTTGAGGGTGCTAAACGTCAGGTGGTGGTCTTGACTGATCACAAAAATTTGATTTATCTTGAGTCGGCCAGACGTCTGAATCCTAGACAGGCGCGTTGGTCGTTGTTTTTCTCCCGGTTTTATTTTGTGGTTTCGTATCTGCCAGGTACTAAGAATGTGAAGGCGGATGCCCTTTCTAGGAGTTTTGAACCTGATTCCCCTGGTGGTTCTTGTGAGGGTTCGGTGCCCCCTCCTTAAGGGGGGGGTACTGTTGTGATTCGGTTCGTGGGCTCCCCCGGTGGTCTCTTGTGGTACTGGTGTCCTGCAAGCTTTGCCTTCTCAGTTCACCTGTTCCTATCAGGATGTGGGAGTATCCTATTTAACCTTGCTCCTCAGTCATTCTAATGCTGGCCATCAATGTATCCAGAGTGATTCTGTTGCATTTTCCTGCTCCCAGTCTTCTGCTCAGCTAAGTTGGACACTTTAGTCCTTAAGTCTATTTTTGTATGTTTTGTCCAGTTTGCACTTATGTGAATCTCTGCAGCTGGAAGCTCTTGTTGGGCTGAAATTACCACTCCAGTGGCATGAGTTGTCACATGAGTTAAGGTAATTTCAGGATGGTGTTTTGAAGGGTTTTGCAGCTGACCGCGAAGTCCTCTGTTGTATCTTTCTGCTATTTAGTTAGCGGGCCTCTCTGTGCTAAATCTGCTTTCATACTACGTGTGTCTTTTCATCTGCTCTCACCGTTATTATATGTGGGGGGCTGCTATCTCCTGTGGGGACATTCTCTGGAGGCAAGCCAGGACTGTGTTTTCTTCTACCAGGGGTAGTTAGTTCTCCGGCTGGCGCGCGGCATCTAGAGACAACGCAGGAATGCCCCCTGGCTACTTCTAGTGTGGTGTGTAGGTTTAGCATCGCGGTCAGCTCTAGTTTCCATCACCCGAGAGCTTGTCCGTTTATTCTATGCTTCTGATGTTTCCTTGCCATTGGAAACCATAACAGACAGGCTCGTTGGTCGTTGTTTTTTTCTCGTTTCAATTTTGTGGTTTCATACTTGCCAGGTTCAAAGAATGTGAAGGCAGATGCTCTTTCCAGGAGTTTTGTGCCTGACTCTCCTGGAGACTCTGGGCCTACTGGCATCCTTAGGGATGGGGTAATATTGTCCGCCGTCTCCCCAGACTTGCGACGTGCATTGCAGGAGTTTCAGGTGGATAAACCTGATCGGTGTCCACCAGAAAGACTGTTTGTTCCGGATGATTGGACCAGTAGAGTCATCTCCGAGGTCCATTCTTCTGTGTTGGCTGGTCATCCTGGAATATTTGGTACTAGAGACTTGGTGGCCAGGTCTTTTTGGTGGCCTTCCTTGTCAAGGGATGTGCGCACCTTTGTGCAGTCTTGTGAAGTGTGTGCTCGGGCTAAGCCTTGCTGTTCTCAGGCCAGTGGGTTGTTGTTATCCTTGCCTATTCCGAAGAGGCCTTGGACGCACATTTCCATGGATTTTATTTCTGATCTCCCTGTCTCACAGAAAATGTCCGTTATCTGGGTTTTGTGTGACCGCTTTTCTAAGATGGTTCATTTGGTACCCTTGCCTAAGTTGCCTTCCTCCTCTGAGTTGGTCCCTTTGTTTTTTCAGAACGTGGTTCGTTTGCATGGGATTCCGGAGAATATCGTTTCGGACAGGGGATCCCAGTTTGTGTCTAGATTTTGGCGGACATTTTGTGCTAAGATGGGCATTAATTTGTCTTTCTCGTCTGCATTCCATCCTCAGACGAATGGCCAGACGGAGCGAACTAATCAGACCTTGGAAACTTATTTAAGGTGTTTTGTTTCTGCTGATCAAGATGACTGGGTTGCCTTTTTGCCACTGGCCGAATTTGCCCTTAATAATCGGGCTAGTTCTGCTACTTTGGTTTCTCCTTTCTTTTGTAATTCGGGGTTTCATCCTCGTTTTTCCTCTGGTCAGGTGGAGCCTTCGGATTGTCCTGGAGTGGACGTGGTGGTGGATAGGTTACATCGGATTTGGAATCAGGTGGTGGACAATTTGAAGTTGTCTCAGGAGAAGGCTCAGCAGTTTGCTAATCGTCGTCGCCGCGTGGGTCCCCGACTTTGTGTTGGGGACTTGGTGTGGTTGTCTTCTCGTTTTGTCCCTATGAAGGTCTCTTCTCCCAAGTTTAAGCCTCGGTTCATCGGTCCTTATAAGATCTTGGAGATTCTTAACCCTGTATCTTTTCGTTTAGATCTCCCAGCATCGTTTGCTATTCATAATGTGTTCCATCGGTTGTTATTGCGGAGGTATGAGGTGCCCGTTGTTCCTTCGGTTGAGCCTCCTGCTCCGGTGCTGGTGGAGGGAGAATTGGAGTATGTTGTTGAGAAGATCTTGGATTCTCGTGTTTCCAGACGTAAACTCCAGTATTTGGTTAAGTGGAAGGGTTATGGTCAGGAGGATAATTCCTGGGTGGTCGCCTCTGATGTTCATGCGACTGATTTGGTCCGCGCCTTCCATAGAGCTCATCCTGATCGCCCTGGGGGTTCTCGTGAGGGTTCGGTGACCCCTCCTCAAGGGGGGGGTACTGTTGTGGATTCTGTTTTTGGGCTCCCTCTGGTGGTTACAACTGGTACTGGGTGACTTTGGTGGGTGGCGGTCTCTGGTTTCCACCTGTCCATCAGTGGCTGGGTGTTTCCTATTTAACCTGGCTTTCCTGTCATTCCCTTGCCGGCTATCAATGTATCAGTGTGTGTCTCTGTTACCTGCTCCTAGGCCTTCAAGACAAGCTAAGTCTGTATTTCCCTGTTTCATGATTGCTTTCATGTTTTTTTTAGTCCAGCTTGCAGATATGTAATTCTCTGCTGCTGGTTGCTCTAGTGGGCTGAAATTACCACTCATGTACCATGAGTTGGCACATGAGTTCAAGTAATTTCAGGATGGTATTTTGAAGGGTTTTTCAGCTGACCGCGCAGTTCACCTTTTGTATCCTCTGCTATCTAGCTTAAGCGGGCCTCATTTTGCTGAATCTGTTTTCATAACTACGTTTGTGCCTTCCTCTCATTTCACCGTCATTATATGTGGGAGGCTGCTATCTCTGTGGGAATATTTCTCTGGAGGCAAGTGAGGTCTGTTATTCTTCTGATAGGGGAAGCTAGATCTCCAACTGGCGTGAGACGTCTAGGGGCCCCCCAGGAACGTCCCCCGGCTACTGTTAGTTGAGTGTTGAGGTTCAGGATCGCGGTCAGCTCAGGTTCCATCACCCTAGAGCTCGTCCTGTTTTTGCCCGTGTTATGTTGACAAATTCCCTGCCATTGGGAATCATGACAGACGCCGCCTGGACCGGCGAGGGCACATCCTGCTGACCGGCACCAGCCGCACTCCAGGCCGCCTCAGGAGGCTGTCCGCTCCAAAGCCCTGGAGCAGGGGGACCCCCTGCCGCTGTCGTAGGGGCCGACCCAGCACCGTCCTGCCTCAGGCCGCCCACCCCGCTTCCATCCACGGCTCCTCTAGGCCCCGCTCGAACCGCCGAGGCAGGCCGCGCGGCGGGACCGGCACCGCCGCAGCCTCCCGCTGCTCTAGGCCCCAAGCACTGCCCGGCGCGTCTTGGCTCCACCCCCACCGCACCACGAGGTGAGGGCCTTGCAACCGCCGCTGCGCCCCGCCTGGCAGTCGGATTCCTCCCAGGCTGGGGCCTACTCTCCACTGCTCTTACCGGCGCCCGGCCTGGAGGGTCCCGGGAGGGGCTCCTACGCCTGCGGGGGGCGCTAGGCCCAGGATCCGGCCGTGTCCGCCGAGCCCGCCGATCGAGGTGGGGGACCGCCGGCGGGGATCCACTGCCGTTGGTGCCGCCATCCAGCAAGTGGGCAACCTGTGCCTCCAGCCATCCAGGAGGCTGGGAGGCTGCAGCCGCCCTCAGGCTCTGCAACACCGCATCCACACCGGACATGATGCTTCTGCTTCCAGTGCTGGTGAGCGGGAACTGACCGGCCCCCGCCCCCTGACACTTCCCTAACCCTCTTTTCCACTAGCCCCCCCGCCCCCTAATACTGTTAACCCTTTCGGCCCCACCCCCTCCTCTCCAACCCATTGTCATGCTGGCCTTCGCTTAGCTGTGGGGGGAGGGGGCGGCTCACTCCGGCCTGTCCTGAAACACTATGATAATGCGATTGATTGTGCATTTCAAAACAGTATAATCTAAGTTTGCCCTGAGAAGTATACATTTAATCAGATATTTATTTCCATAGAATGTATAAAGTAAGATAAGTAAGATTGAGATAAAGGAATAATTAGGTAGTGCGCAATACAACATATTTATAAAATAGAATGTAATACGTCTTTTGTTGCTTATTTATTTGTAGGAGCAATTTCAAAGTTAAAAACACATCAGTGACTGAGAATACATATTTTACTATTTGCAAGTAGGTTTTTCCATTTACTTTGGTAAGGAATGTAAAGATCAAAGCATATTCAGAAGATCTATTGTTGCTCTATGTCATAACAAAAGCTCCATCCCTGAAAGCTCCAGGTAAGCGACAGTCACGGAGACAAAGACGTCTCATCGTTCAAACACACATCAAAAGAAAAGTGTCAGTGACCCCAAAAAGATGCTGTGAGCACTCAGAATAATGGAAGGCTAAAATGATATTTTAAAAATACTATTACTATCTGAAGGAAAACCAACAAAAGCTTTGTGACCACTACTAAGTTCTGACATTCCGTTTTTCATACTTTGAAAATTCCTTTATTATTTGAAAATCACATCAAGAAAACACGAATCTAAGAACTTTGAAAGAATGTGCAGAATTATTAATGTGAGCTACGTAGAAGTAGCAATTGAGATCAGATTAGTCTTTTGGCTGTGCTGCAGTGATAAATAATGAGACTGATGTTGCCATGCAGCAACACGTTCATGCCATAGAACAGACTTTTTTAATTAAATGGAAGAAAGATGAGCAAACAAGATTCTGAAAGTAAATGCTTCTACCATTCAGTCATAAAATATGATCCGAATCTCTATTCTTCATGCTCTGTAGAGACAAATGCAACTTGCTATATTCTGGAAACCGCCATAGCAGACTTTACCATTTGACATTTTGAACCATAAGTGTCAGAAGTAAGTCAATAAGCACTACAGGGTTTGCTATTCTATGTGATATTTTTCTATGTAAGGCATAAAAATATCAACTTTGACAGATATGCCATCACTTACATGTTCAGTAGTGTTGAGCATTCCAATACCGCAAGTATCGGGTATCGGCCGATACTTGCGGGTATCGGAATTCCGATACCGAGATCCGATACTTTTGTGGTATCGGGTATCGGTATCGAAACAACATTAATGTAAAAATGTGTAAAAGAGAGAATTAAAATAAAAAATATTGCTATACTCACCTCTCCGACGCAGCCTGCACCTTACCGAGGGAAGCGGCAGCGTTCTTTGTTTAAAATTTGCGCTTTTCTTTCCTTTACGTGAAGTCCCGGCTTGTGATTGGTTGCGTCGCAGTCACATGGGCGACGCAACCAATCACAGCAAGCCGTGACGTAATTTCAGGTCCTTAAGGATTTTAAAATTACGTCCCGGCTTTGTGATTGGTTGCGTCGCAGTCACATGGGCGACGCAACCAATCACAAGCCGTGACGTCACGGGAGGCTGGACACGCGCGCATTTTAAAATGCGCGCTTGTCCAGCCTCCCGTGACGTCCCGGCTTGTGATTGGTTGCGTCGCGGTCAACCAATCACAAGCCGGGAGGCTGGACACGCGCGCATTTTAAAATGCGCGCTTGTCCAGCCTCCCGTGACGTCCCGGCTTGTGATTGGTTGCGTCGCGGTCAACCAATCACAAGCCGGGAGGCTGGACACGCGCGCATTTTAAAATGCGCGCGTGTCCAGCCTCCCGGCTTGTGATTGGTTGACCGCGATGCAACCAATCACAAGCCGGGACATCACGGGAGGCTGGACAAGCGCGCATTTTAAAATGCGCGCGTGTCCAGCCTCCCGTGACGTCACGGCTTGTGATTGGTTGCGTCGCCCATGTGACTGCGACGCAACCAATCACAAAGCCGGGACGTAATTTTAAAATCCTTAAGGGCCTGAAATTACGTCACGGCTTGCTGTGATTGGTTGCGTCGCCCATGTGACTGCGACGCAACCAATCACAAAGCCGGGACGTAATTTTAAAATCCTTAAGGACCTGAAATTACGTCACGGCTTGCTGTGATTGGTTGCGTCGCCCATGTGACTGCGACGCAACCAATCACAAAGCCGGGACTTCACGTAAGGAAAGAAAAGCGCGAATTTTAAGCAAACAACGCTGCCGGTTCCCTCGGAGAGGTGAGTATAGCAATATTTTTTATTTTAATTCCTTGTTTTACACATTAATATGGTTCCCAGGGCCTGAAGGAGAGTTTCCTCTCCTTCAGACCCTGGGAACCATCAGGAATACCGTCCGATACTTGAGTCCCATTGACTTGTATTGGTATCGGGTATCGGTATCGGATTGGATCCGATACTTTGCCGGTATCGGCCGATACTTTCCGATACCGATACTTTCAAGTATCGGACGGTATCGCTCAACGCTAATGTTCAGATAAACACATTTGGGCATGTAGTATTGACAACCTATCATGAGACATCACGACCAATCGGTTGTTGTGAGCTCTGGCGGCAGCAAGATTTAAACCTTGAACGGAGCTGAACAGCACAACTCCATTCAATATTTGTTGGCCGCTATGAAGGACTGAACATATGATCCTATACTTTTTAAGAAGAATATGTTAGTAGTTTTTGCTATGTAATCTGAGGGCAGCATGAGGTAGCAGCTGAGACACAGATTCTAGGGATGTGTCACTTATTATGCTGTGTGATGTTGTTTCCATGCAATGAATGTTTTGTCACCAGAAGCTTATTGCCACTCAGACCACAGAGCACAGGAGCACAGGTGTGACCACGCCCCCTCCCCTGATAAGCTGCTCACTGTCAATAGACAAAGTATGCAGAAACCTGTGGTGTGGTCGGAGTCAGCTTTTCAGCTCAGCTTCATGTTGCATCTAAAAATGCTAATTGTATCACAACTGCTGCACCCAGTAAGCTAAGTGATAAATTGCTGGAATAAGCGTCTTTATTCGAACATTATGCTGCTCTAGGATGAGATAGCAAAAACCTGGTGATAGATTGCCTTTAAGTGAACTTCAGCACGATTACTGTGCATTATAAAATTTTAAAAGTTTTGTCAACCCTTA
Source organism: Ranitomeya variabilis (assembly GCF_051348905.1). NCBI lineage: Eukaryota > Metazoa > Chordata > Amphibia > Anura > Dendrobatidae > Ranitomeya > Ranitomeya variabilis. Next base: position 324,522,993 of record NC_135235.1, on the reverse strand, counting down.
AAAATATTTAAAAGATTTTTCCAGCATGCTTGTAAAATAAAAAAAACAAAGTGCACTCAAATTACCAATCCATTGCTGCTGCTCCTCTAATGCTGCAGCGTCATTTGCTTGTTTTCTTGCATTGGACACTACTACTGGATAATGACAGCAGCAATTACATGACTGCTTGTCTGGAAGAGGAAGCAGCTGATGGGGGACCAGGGAATCATTTAAAGAGATGCATAAGGGGATTGGAAAGCTAAATATTCTTTTTTTTTTTTTTTTCAGCATGTTAATGAGTTTGTAAAAAAATATTCATAAGCAAACAACCTCTTTAAAATATTTGTGTTACCACAAATGTTTGTAAGCAAGATATAAATCCCCAAATTAATTATATACACTTTGCCCGGGTTAATAACTGCTGTTATCAAAATAGAATGTGTTAACAAAAATTTATTCTACACACAAAAACCACAAAACAAATAGATAGAAATGTAATTATTAAAAGGCAAAAACTAAGCTAAAATAAGCATTTCACAACATATTTTTCAACACCAGGGATATTCAACACAGATTTAACTAAATTGGCCAAGTAATGTGAAGTAATCTTCTACTACTTATTCGAGAGCCTTTTGATAAACGACATTCTTAGTTTTTCCTTCAGGTGCAAAGACGAACAGATTTTTGGCTGTTCCAACTCTTGAACAGGCCGCATAAAGTTGACCATGAGAAAAGCATGGAGATTGTAAATCGATTCAAACTACTTTCAAGGACTGTCCCTGAGTCTTGTTGATGGACATAGCAAATCCCAGTCGAACAGGAAACTGGAGGTGTTTAAAATCAAAAGGCAAATCAGATGGAATGAGAGGAATTGTTGGAATGAAAACATCTTCTCCTGTGGAACATCCTGTCAAAATGGATGCCTCAATTACATGTGGAAACAGGTTCTTAATCAAGAGTCTTCTTCCATTACACAGCTTTGGTGGATCCAAATTTCTCAATAGCAGAATAGGTGCTCCAGGTTTGAGAAAAAGGTTGTGAGGAGGAAGTCCTTGAGGCTCCAAGGAATTGAGGAACTCAGTTGGATAAAATAATGCTTGAGCAGGGTCTATTACTGTATCCACTGACTTGTAGGTTGTGCACAGAATTTGAAGATTGATCTTGTTGACGCTGTCATTTTTGGGAGCTAGAATAGCCCTTTCAAACAGCCAGCCAGAATTTTTTAAGTGGAGTTGAATGTTTGGAAAAACCTTTGCTTTCAACTCCTCAATGGAAGTCACAATGCAACAAAAGTTGCTTGGGAAGGTGATCTGTCCAGTGGTTAAGTTTACTGGTGCCTTGCCATCTCCAATAGTCAAGAGCTGGCTTGAAAACAGTCCAGTAGAAACATCGCCTCTCATGTAGATCCTCATGTTTGTGTTCAGTTACATTTTCTTTACTTTTCTCCAAAAGTATAATGCTTTGAGACAGGCATTGAGTTCATCTGCAGGAGTTGATCTTGGAATAACAGGTAGTGTTTAGCGGAAGTCACCTGCCAAAACAACAACTACTCCTCCAATGATATATTTGTTGCTATGCAGGTCTTGCAGCAGTCTGTCCACTACTTCCAGAGCGCTTTTGTGTGACATGGTGCATTCATCCCAATTGATGGCACTGCATTTTTGAAGCAATTTGGCCAGTCCTGATCCCTTGGCAATATTACACATGGGGCTGTCACTGTGAGACAGGTTAAGTGGTATGCTGAATGTCGAATGTGCTGTCCTGCCACTTTCTAAAAGCGTAGCTGCAATTCCAGAAGATGCCACTGCAAGTGCAATCTTTTTTGGTCAAAATTTTTCCAGTAGCAAGTTGATTACAAATGTCTTTCCTGTTCCACCTGGAGCATCAAGGAAGACAATCCCACCTTTGTTGGTTGTTGGTTTCACTGAAACTTAAAATGTAGTTATAGGAGTCCCTTTGATCAATATTGGCTCATTCTGAGACACAAATGCTGTCAGTTCATCAATATTGTAGTTTGTTTCTATGAAAATCTCCCTACACATTTGGATGCCTTCAGGATTTCTTATTGGAGGAGGCAAACCAAGCAACTTTTCCTGACATTGCTATGCACTGATCTTCAAGGAGCATTAAAGTTTCATTGAACATTTCCTCAGTGAAGTTGATGAGTTGCTGAGGATTTTCCCTTCTAATCTGCATGAAGATGTCCTCACTGAAATCAGTTTTGTACTTTGTCTAAATCTCAAGAGGATTTGAAATGATACAGGTTGTGAGAATAATAGCAAAGAGGTGACTTAGTCGCTTTGGGGTTTGTGTGGCTGCTGCTTCACTGAGGGTCATGTCCCAGTGTCCATCATTTTCCAGAAGTCCTTTTCTTTGGCAAACTTCCCTGATTGTTTCACACACATGGCCTCCGACGGTTTTCAGGTCAGAAAATGATGTAGGGCCTTTGACAACATGAAGTAATATGCGCAGGTAGAAGCACTCTGCATTTGAAGGATGAACAGTGTAGACGCGACCAAGAGTATCAGTTGCTTTCACCCCTGCATAGCCGTCAATATCAAGACCCCGTTTTCTCCGTTCCAGTGTTTTTCTGGAGGCATTCCAAGTGTAGTACTTTGGTAAATCACAGTAGAGAATTGTTTTTGCAAAATGGTCTTGTTGACACAGCTCAAAAGATGCCAAGAGGGTGGTCTTAGGTGGTGTTAGTAGCTGCTGATGCAACTTTGCTGGTTTAAATTAAATTTGATGTCCATTTTCCAAGTGCACACTCAGATGCACAACTGGTGGGTAGCGCTCATGAATGGATAATCCTAGTATTCTCCAAACAGCTTCATTGCTGCTTATGTACCTGTCCATCTGGAATGCCTCCACTACATCAATAATAGGTCCATTTTTCTGGAGTTCAATAACTGCTTGATCAATTCCGTTGTGGACATATTTGCAGATATACTTGATTGATTTCACAGAGTGGCAAGATTCAACATTTATATGGGCCTGGAAGATTTTTGAGAACAAAGGGTTGTAAGGCACTACCCACCTGTTATCAATTTCTATCTCTTGGAGTGATGATCCAACACGCATTTTGAGCTTTGCTGTGAAACCACCATCCCCTGGCTCTCTGGTAGACTGGATATCCATCTTGTCCTGTTTGGGTTTCTTGGACCAGGGATCGTGGGTAATGCTTTAAACACCTGCCATCAATCATACAGGGAGAATTTTTGTTGAGACTCCCACACGGACCATGGATCATGTTTTTTGTGATGGTGTCAAACAGCAATGGGTCAATCTGAAGGTCTGGCAATTCGGCACTGATGATATTGTCAATTTCAGTAGGCTGTATTTTTTGCTTCAGCCAGATCAAGATGTGGGTGTGAGGAAGGCCTTTTTTGCCATTCAACTGAATACATCCACTGCGTCTCACCATAAATATGTGATTTTGTGATGAGATTAGTCATTTTTGAAAGTTTCTGTTTGAAAACCTGAGCAATAAGGTCATGGCGATTCAATGTTTTTTGGCCCGGCAACAGGTGCCCTCCAATTTCCTCCCTGGCAGATTGCAAGTAAAGGTGATGAAAAGATCTGGACGGCCATACTTTCTCACATAAGTCATTGCATCCTGTGTATATTCATGCATGTGTTGTGGGCTTCCAGTGACAGTTGATGGAAGAATAACCATTTTCCTCAACTCTTTTGGATCAGCATCATTTGCAACAGCATCTCTAAAGTGAATATATTCCTCTGCCCTGAGCTTCTTTTGATTTAGTCAGATATTTAAAAGACGTTTACTCTCAATCTTTGCATACATGTCAACAATAAATTGGTGGAAGAGGTGTTTGCATTTCAATATATGATTTTCCTCTGCAAATCTTGTCATGATCCTACAGTATATGCATAGAAGTCCATGGCAGACACTTTTTTCCTGAAGGGTTGCCTGTTGTAGGATCTGTCTGAGGTATTCCAAAGTGATAACCGTCCTGTCACTGCCAAAAGATGATTGGATATTGCAGACCATCATAGGACCTGTGAGTTTCTGCTACACTTCGCAAACTATTGTTCCTTTTCTGAAGCACAATGTCACGGCTTTGAAAATCATTACCTACAATCAAGATGGCTACCTCATTAAATGTGGGAGCATTGAAACGTCGTTGATGTTCACCTTGTGGTGTTTTGTCAGCTCGAATGACAACCTTGTAATCGTCATTTGGCAAGCATTCAAGTGATGTCTTGAAAAGTTGAACATATGGATTGTTGGAGTGAAGAAACTGCTGCAAAATAGTGACAATATCAAGGCGAGTGTTAGGAATTAAAGAGCATCTCCGCTGAGCCTCTGCTTTTGCATTTCCCATGAAGAAGAGTTGAAGAAATTGAGGTTCTTCTCCTTGTAATGGAAGCATTGAGCCAATTGAGTGCTAAACCTGTCCTTGAACTTTAAATGTCAGCATAAATCCTGTTGTAAACATTTCTTTTGTTGCCATTTGGAAGAAGTTGTACTTCCTGATGTTGTCCAAGAAATGCTTTGATATTGTACTGGTACCTGTCATCAGAGACTTTAGGGGATCTGGTGGTGACAGGAGAGGTGGAAGTTTTATCTTGCCATTTGCACAGCATAAATCTGGCGGTTCATCTTTCCATTTCAGGGCACTGCAGTACATGTAGACCACATCCATTTTTCCTATCTGAACTTTATGATTATCCTGATAGTTTATGTCTGACTGGTAACAAAAGGCAGCATGTTTCAAATCTTCAACCATTTCCTGTGCCCTGGTGGAAGAAATAGCAATTTTCTTAGTGGCAAGTTGGCCTTCTCTCTCCTGAGATAACTCATTGGCCCTTGAGGAAGCAGCTCTTCTTCTCTTATCTGCAAGCCTCGCTTCCCTCTCTTCAGAAAGTTCATGGGCTCTTGAGGAAGCAGTTCTTGTTCTCTTGTCTGCAAGCCTCGCTTCCCTCTGCTCAGAAAGTTCATTGGCTCTTGAGGAAGCAGCTGCTGTTCTCATGTGTGTCAGCCTTGTTTCTCGGTCTTCACATTTTTCATTGGCCCGTAATGCAGCTTTTCTTTTCGCATCAGCTGACATTCGTGCCATGGAATTCCTTTTCTTATGAGGCATTATGATGGTAAAAAGAGTCTGTAACTGGCAGTTTCTATATCCTCTCACATAGAGGTAATGTGGCTGACATCAGCCTTTCCACCAACACACCCTAACTGACATGCTATTACCTCACACAAGCTTTGTTATATTGAGAATGTCCTTTGTTGCCTATATTAACCAATCAGAGCTCAGATTAATTAACTGTAGCAAAATAGAAGCTGAGCTGTGATTGTTTGCTATTGGCAGCCTGATAAATCCCCAGCCAACAGGAAGCCCTTTCCCCTGGCAGTATACATTAGCTCACACATACACATAATAGACAGGTAATGTGACTGACAGCTGCTGTATTTCCTATATGGTACATTTGTTGCTCTTGTAGTTTGTCTGCTTATTAATCAGATTATTATTTTTGAAGGATAATACCAGACTTGTGTGTGTTTTAGGGTGAGTTTCATGCATCAAGTTGTGTGTGTTGAGTTGCGTGTGGCGACATGCATGTAGTGACTTTTGTGAGATGAGTTTTGTGTGGCAACATGCGTGTAGCAACTTTTTGTGTGTCGAGTTGCATGTGACAGGTTAGTATAGCAAGTTGTGTGCAGCAAGTTTTGTGCATGCCGAGTTTTGTGCGTGGCGAGTTTTATGTGTGGTGCGTTTTGGATTACTTGCTGTCGCCTGGGCTCGCATGTCCGCCCCGACGCGCGTTTCGGACTCCTTTCTCAAGGGGCCCCTTGAGAAAGGAGTCCGTAACGCGCGTCGGGGTAGACGTGCGAGCCCAGGCGACAGCAAGTAATCCATATCCCAGCCCTTCTAAAGGTAATTATATCGGTTCACTAACCGCCTATTCAATAATAGCTGGCAGTATGTTAGGCTGTGTATTGGTGGCGTTACACTAGAGATACATGTGTATATACTATTGTGGATTTATTATCCCTTGATTATAGGTGCATATCCGTGTATGTAACAATTATTATAATCATTAGGGTGTCCCACCATGAGTTTTGATATGTGGTGTATTTGTCTGTCGCCTGGTGCCGCACGTCAACATTGGTAAACAGTGGGGGTTATCGTTTCACTCCCCACTATTGGCAATATGTGTTTTAAATTTTGTAGTACTTCAATAAAATTCTATGTTTGATATAATAATCACTGCCTTATGATCATCTTTTTTATGGTATTCTATGTAGTAGTTGATGATAGGCTAATATAGTCCTGTTGTTTGCATGGTAATTAATGGTGGATATAGTTTCATTATACCATGCTGCATTGTCATTTGTGTCTATGGATAAAGGAGTAGCCAGTCCAGCAGGAATAGGTGGTGCTGGGCAGTGAACAGAGCTGAAGTGACAGAAGCTTCAGATCTACAGGCTTATATCAATTCATTCAAGCACTAATTTTTCAGTATTGGATGAACAAACTGTCTATGTAAAGGTGTTGCATATAACATGTAAATAGTTTGTGGAGGAAAAATTCCTGCTGCCAAAGCCTTGCAGGGCAACAGCTGCTTTTAAAAAATTGATCTCCACTTGTCATGTCCCACGACTTGGGAATCATACAGTATTGTATTGTTTTTATCATTGTGCTGCTGTTTGGTTGGTATGCAGTGAGATTTGCATCTTTTAGAAGGAATAAGAAGCACAGGTAATGCAAATTTCCCAGCTTTAAAAAACTCAGCCTCCTCTAATCTTGTACAAAAAACAGCAGCCATGGGTTCTTCTAAGCAAATGCATAACTCTTTGAAAATGAAAATGCTGGAGGCCCACAAAGCAGGGAAAGGCTATAAGAAGACAGCAAAGCATTTTCAAGTTGCCCTTTCCTCACTTCGAAATGTAATTAAGAAATATCAGTTAACAAGCACAGTGGAGGTAAAGATAAGGTCTGGAAAACCAAGCAACATTTCACTAAGAGCTGCTCATAGGATTGCTAGAGAGGTCAATCAGAACCTCCGCTTGACTACGAAAGAACTTCAGAAAAATTTAGCAGACTCTGCAGTTGTAGTTCATTATTCTACTGTTCAGAGACACCTGCAAAAATATGGCTTTCGTGGAAGAGTCATCAGAGGAAAATCTCTCAGAGGAGGGAATCTCAAAGAAGATAACCCTCTCTATGAAAACTACATGCTGTATTAGAGAATATGGCCAAGAGTTGTCTTCATGATAACCACTTTAATAACATGTTTTGCTAACAGACCTACATTCACCTGATCACTAAAAACTTAAAATATTTTAAATACTATAGATCTGATACAACATAATGCGATTGGCCACACCAGATGACAGTTTTGAAAACAGAGCTATTGGGTAGATATAAAGAGAAAATGTACCTGCTTCTCTTTAATACTAAGATATATGTGTCTCCTGTCATATAAAACACAATTATTCTGCTAATATAAATATAACATTGTTTTTTATATAATTCTATATATGTTGGTATAAATATTTTATACTATTTAATGTCTAAAATAAATTAATTTTGAATACACTGATAAATCTAATGCTAATATTATAGTTAACAAAACTTTATTGCAATCTTTAAGCTGAAAAAAGTTCTCCTCCCATGAGGATGTCCTATGATTAAATATTAATTTTCTCTTTTAGATCATAAAAAAATAGGGAGTTTTCCATTGCAATAGTTAAAAACTAATGTAAGGCCGTGGTCACACTAGAGAGGAATACCGATGAGGGAGAGGCGCAAAAACTACGCATTGCACATGGAACAATGTTTCTCTATGGGGCAGCTTCCATCAGCCGTATATTTCTCTGCCGTATTTTACTGGCTGAGGAAATCGCAGCATGCTGCATTTCTCAGCGTATTGCGCAAAAAATACGCCAATGAAAGTCTATGGGGGGCGAGAAAAACATGGATTACACACGGACCAACAGTGTGACTTGCGATAAATACGCACCCGTGTTCTATAGAAAAGCCGGTAATTCAGTACGGTGTACAGTTAAATCACACTGACAGGTTATAATATAATAATATATATCTATCTAATACAGAGTTAGATAGCATAAAAGCCAGTAATTCAATTGCCGGGTTTTGCTATCTCCTTATCAAACCCGACAGGATATGAGACATGGTTTACATACAGTAAACCATTTCATATCCGTTATATTTTTACATATCCCTCACTAATAATGTTAGTTTTGTGTGTGTGCAAAATTTGGGAGCTCTAGGTGTTAAAATAAAGGGTTACATCACGGAAAAAACTGGCGTGGGCTCCGGCGCAATTTTCTAGAGTGGGGAAAACAGTGAGTGAGGGCAAATATTAATAGCCTAGAGAGGGACCATGGATATTCCCCCCCCCTGGCTAAAAACATCTGCCCCCAGCCACCGAGAAAAGGCACAACTGTAAGATGCACCTATTCTGGCACTTAGCCACTCTCTTCCCACTCCCCTGTAGTGGTGGGATATGGGGTAATAAAGGGTTAATGTCACCTTGTTAATGTAAGGTGACATTAAGCCTGGTTAATAATGGAGAGATGTCAATAAGACACCTATCCATTATTAATCCAATATTAATAATGAGTTAAAAAAACACACACACATTATGAATAAAGTATTTTAATGAAATAAATAAACACATGGGGTTTTAATATCTTTATTGTATGCTTAATCCAAGTGACGACCCTCGTTCTTCTGAAAAAAAAGGAAAAATAAAAAACAAAAATATCCCATACCTAAGACCAATAGAGGACAATGAAGGTACGATATGTTCCAAAAAATACAAATTTATTTCAATCACAGTCATTAAATATATACAAAGCATGTAAATATAAACAATTACACAAAAATATATAGTAAATAATGTTACCTAAAAGCGGGCACTAGCTGTATATCAGGAGAAACCGATAGAGCCACAAATATCTAAGTATCTAACACACTGAATTAGAGTATTTTACACAAGCCTACTCTGGGGGCACTAAAATAGTGTCTCCATAAGATATCTCCCCTGTCTCGGCTAGGTAGTAATTACTAAAGGTACCGTCACACTAAACGATATCGCTAGCGATCCGTGACATTGCAGCGTCCTGGATAGCGATATCGTTGTGTTTGACATGCAGCAGTGATCAGGATCCTGCTGTGATATCGCTGGTCGTTGATTAAAGTTCAGAACTTTATTTGGTCGTCAGATCGCCGTGTATCGTTGTGTTTGACAGCAAAAGCAATGATACCAGCGATGTTTTACAATGGTAACCAGGGTAAATATCGGGTTACTAAGCGCAGGGCCGCGCTTAGTAACCCGATGTTTACCCTGGTTACCAGTGTAAAATGTAAAAAAACAAACAGTACATACTCACCTTCGCGTCCCCCGCCGTCCGCTTCCTGCACTGACTGAGCGCCGGCCGTAAAGTGAAAGCACAGCACAGTGATGACGTCACCGCTCTGCTGTTAGGGCCGGCGCTCAGTCAGTGCAGGAAGCGGACGCCGGGGGACGCGAAGGTGAGTATGTACTGTTTGTTTTTTACATTTTACACTGGTAACCAGGGTAAACATCGAGTTACTAAGCGCGGCCCTGCGCTTAGCTACCCGATGTTTACCCTGGTTACCCAGGGACCTCAGCATCGTTGGTCGCTGGAGAGCGGTCTGTGTGACAGCTCTCCAGCGACCAAACAGCGACGCTGCAGCGATCGGCATCGTTGTCTGTATCGCTGCAGCGTCGCTTAGTGTCACGGTACCTTAAGTCTAATATATATAAAGCAGTAGCACCTGTTATACTAATTAACATATAGTCTCATTTGCCCTGCTTTGATTCAGTATGATAGTATAAATATGTCAATTTTCCCAAGCTTGAACAGGTATGATCCCTGTCAAGCGATAGTTCAACAAGCAGGCAACACAGTATCAAAATATCTGAAAGTACCTGTAGTCATAGTAAAACCTAGATAGCGGTCAAGTGGGGCACCACAACGCACGTTTCACCGCCTCTGCAGTTTCGTCAGGAGGTAAGTGAACGCTGTATATAACGGGTTTTTATGATGAGCAATGATTGTACTTTCAGATCTTTTAATACCGTGTTGCCTGCTTGTTGAACTATACAGTCTTTAAAAATGTTTATTCTGAACAGGTTTGTAAGTTAACCACTTATAAATTGATCGCTCTGATAAGCAGCACATGGTCAGGGAAACCACAAACAATGGTGTATAGAGTGAACAGACCTAAGTAGCTCATTGACTTGAAATGTTCACTAATGGCTGCATAAGAGAGAGCTGCAAGCTATCATTCTTGAATAATAATATGCCCCACAAATAGCGCCACTATTAGAAATGTGGTCCTTAGTGTCATAGTGTCATAGGTTGGTTGTAGCTTCCATCCTGGCATTCAATAATAGTAGGGTCCTGGTGGCGCGGGCGATGTGCTGCGGGAGCATCATCCCATTAGTGTGCCTCCCCAAGGCTTGCAGGAGTATTCAAACGATGCTGCTGACTAGCAAAGCAAGTGGGGGGCATGGCAAGGCATGACATCACAAATAGTAAGCTACGGGCTTTAAGAAAGGCTAAAAAAACACATTTAGGAGACGAAATACCTATGCACAGAGATTTTTTCTTATAAATGTCATCAATTAAAAACGTATATTTATAATATTTATTTATGGAATAACCTTTAGCCCACAATGACCATCATGATGATGTGTTGCCCCCTTTATACACTAAAGATGTCACGTTCCCTGAGTTTTTTCAGCAATATGGTGCACCACCACATTATGGGTGTCAGGTCTGAACATTCCTACATGAACAATTTCCTGGAAAGTGGATTGATCGTCGTGGGCCAGTTGAATTGCCACCAAGGTCTCCCCATCTGACCCCATTAGATTTTTATCTTTGGGGTCATGTAAAGGAAATTGTCTATGCTGGAAGCCTGTGCTAGCATTTCTTCTGCAGTGTTGCTATCAGTGTGACAAGAGTGGGAGATGAGGGTTGCATTGACAATCCAACACAATGGGCAGCACTTTGAACACATTTTATAAGGGGTCATAAACTTGTAAATAACTAATGAAAGAATAAAGTTATGCTAAAACCAAGCACTCCATTGTTTTTCTTGTGAAATTCTCAATAACTTTGATGTGTCACATGACCCTCTTCCCATTGAAAAAAATAAAGTAGGATCCAAAATGGCTGAATTCAAAACGGACGCCATGGTCACCACCCATCTTGAAAAGTTTTTCCCCTACCATATACTAATGTGCCACAAACAGGAAGTTTATATCACCAACCATTCCCATTTTATTTAGGTGTATCCATACAAATGGCCCACTCTATAGTTTCAAGAAACATATTTGTTTTTCAATAAATTACCTGTATCTATTCTTCACTGGCTCTCAAGATTTTTTTTACTGTCTTGCTTCTTTTCTGAAAGCCAGATGTATCTTTTAAGAATCCAGGGAGACACATAATGACTGCATAAGCAGGGTCAAAACTTTCATGTCTATATTAACAGGCATGACTATGCATTACCTGCACTTCATTATGGTACAAAATATATTCAGTTCACGTTGAATATGATTTTTCCAGCATAATGTTGCAGAGGTCATAAATCATCAAACAATGGAGGTCTGACTGCTGGGATCTTTATGTATCACAAGTACTGGTGTTAGTCTTATTTGCTGCATGAAAGCAAAGTTAGTTTACTGTAGGCACATACTGCATTTGTGTGATATCCCATGACCAGGCAATCATAAAGTATTGTATTTTATGGTTATGTTGCAATGCAATAAGGTTTTCATTTTAGAAGCTTGTCCTCCCTTTCTCCCTGTCTGCCTCCCTAGCTCTAATGTCAGTAACCCCTCTTTTCTTCCACATTCTTTGTACATCTGCCAACTTAGAACCTCATATATTTTTTACTTACTGTAATTGTGCATAACTAATTCAGCTTGAAGATAAACCTTTTTCTGGAATCTTCATACGTGCCTCCTACAGTCAAGTGAAGCCAGAGAGTGGCATAGAGACAGCCATAGAAATGGTGTCTTAAGTCCCCTACACTCACAGCCTAGTTATGGAGTCAGAATAGTTTGTGATCCCTGTCAGGTGTATACGTACAGGAGGTATGTGCTTGATAGGGGCCACAGTCAGGGTAGATCTCTAGCAGAAATAAATGTATATATTTGAATGGAATTGAATTCAACTTGAATATTACAAAAGATCTCCAAACCCCCAAGAAACAGTAAGGTCCATATGCTTGTATGGACTGGAAGGAGGTCATTTGAAAGTTGTGCAGAGTCCATAGAGTCTACTATATGGTATTTGTCTTTTTTGCAGTGGCTCTCTGTATTAGAAAGCGTAGTTTGCTTCACTTTTTTATACAATAAAACAATTTTGTTTTAAGTCTGGAGAATTATGCATAAGGACTAGTGATGAGCGAGTGTACTCGTTGCTCGGGTCTTCCCGAGAACACTCGGGTGGTCTCCGAGTATTTGTAACTGCTCAGAGATTTAGTTTTTGTTGACGCAGCTGCATGATTTACGGCTGCTAGCCAGCATGAGTACATGTAGGGGTTGCCTGGTTGCTAGGGAATCTCCACATGTATTCAAGCTGTCTATCAGATGTAAATCCTGCAGCTGAGGCAACGAAAACTAAATCTCCAAGCACTAACAAATACTCAGGGATCACCCGAATGTGCTTGGGGAAACCCGAGCAACAATTATACTCGCTCATTACTAATAAGGACATATTCTGTAGGCATCTTTTAGATGTCAGTGATTTTTGTGATGTGCAAAAAATGGTCTGAGTTTCACTAGTATTTTTAATCAGAGTGTCATCAGAGTTTGGTCATTGTCAGTTTCTACCATCAGAGTTTAATCAGTTTTTCTTGGATGCAAACAAAACTGATGTAGGTTTCTTAAGCTTCAGATATCAAAAAGTGCACAATGAATGGGTAGCACAGAGATGACCTCCAATTGCTGTATGGTTTTATCAAGGACCCATAAACTTTCTCAAAATTAGTCATGTCTCCTTGAACTTCTCCTGACTATTCAGTCCACAATAACACTGATATGTGAACAGCTTCACAAATCATAATATGTATGAGTTCTATCCAAGAAAACCATAGATACAACTCGTATGAGAAAAAACTGACATCTAAAAGGGACATTAGAATAACCAAATTTCAAAATTAAAAATGCATAAAATATAACAAAAAACAACTATAAAATGCACTGTAATTGTAAGTGCAATAATTATATTTAATAGCTTTAAAGGGAAGATGTCAGCAGGTTTTTTTTTATTTAATCTGAAGACAGCAGGAGGTAGGGGTTAAAACACTGTCAAACACAGATTTCAATGATGCCTTTCTTATAAAACACCATGGTTTTTGTTTGCCTGCAATGCTTGTTTTAGCCCCAGTAGCTTATCATTGCTGGGATACAGCAGGGTTTGCTTCCTGGTCTGACACGCCTCCTCCTGTGATAAGCAGCTCACTGTCTATAGGCAATGTCTATACAGAACCTGTCGTGGGCGGGGGCAGCTTCCTCAGCTCTGCTGTATTACTAAATCCAAAAACTCTTGTTTGTGTCAGAACCACAGCACTCAGTAAAATAAGTGATACATTGTTGGATTCAGCTTCTCTTTGCCTACGCCACGCTGTTCGCAAAAACCTGCTGACAGATTCCAATTAAATTAAACACTTAACTTGCTCTTATCCTCCTAAACAGAGAGCAAAGTACACAGGCATGCTCTCACTTCAGTAGAAATAGATTGCATTTATGAGTGACTAAAGCACTTTAGTTTGTAAAAATTTTTGAGTTTCTCTCATAAGCAATTTACCATGTAGATAGATTATGTATTATTATGTGAGTGATTTTTTTTATTGTTCTGTATCCGTATGTGGTAGTGTGAAGTGTAAATAATAGCCATAATTAAATATTTCATGGTGGTCTCGCTGGCTGTCAGATCGGTAAAATCCCACACTGTGTGACCTCAAGTCTTCTTCTCCTCTAAGCTTTTCTTGATGTATTACTGACCTGTCATTCACACTATGGAGTTCACATACTTACAAAGAAAGTCTATATTTTTAGTTTGAAAACAAGCGCATTAATATTTTACAATTCTCGTTTCCTTGTGCACAGGGGAGCTGACTCAATTGACAAATTTTCTTCCTTTTTTCTTTTACCTTTACATTTCTTCACTTGTCCTTCTGCTGCATGTTGACATTGATTAATGGGACTATCCACAGCTAATCACAATTTCTGCCCCGGTAAGCAAAATTTGTGAATCGGCTCAGAACAAGTCAAACATGCACATTAGCAGAAATAAAACTGAGGCTTGCTGCCTCTGTCTGTCATTCATAAAATCATATTAGAAAGACCTAACATAACAGAAACAAAAAAATGTTTTCTTATATTTTTGTAAAATTCTTCAAAGGTAAAATGAGTGATCCTACTGGTAATGTTAATAAAGACTTAATTGCCTTATGTAGTGTAAAATATCAATATCACTAAGCAACAATAGACAAATATGGGTATATAAAAGTAAAAAAAACAGAGCTGTTGAGCTAAAATTAAATATCAATGTTAGGCTGGGTTCACATCAGCATATAAAAAATCGAAAAAACGTGGTTAGTTTTTTTTCACATTTGTTATCCATGTGCAATACATTTGTCTACAGCAGCAGATATTAATATTTTACAGAACCAAATACAGTTTCCTATGTTAAAGAAATGTGATGTATCCGTTAGTAGAAAATGGATGCTATACTGTGGCTTCATATGACAGTCGATTATTTTTGCACACCTGTAATGATAGTGGAAGCTCATGGATTGCTTCCAGACCCCCAAGGGTTAAAGGTGTTTAGCTGCTTGTATTTGATACAGATAGGATACCCCATGGGGCTGCAGTTAGCCGTGACAGGGTTAACTGTAGTGGCCAACCCAGATGGGAGTGGGGAACTGAGTGTTAGAGGCAGAGGCAGCAAGTGACAATTCAGTTAATGTGAAGGCAGGAGTGCATATGCAGCAGGGATAGTAGGCTGCTAAGGACAGTGTGAGCTCAATATTCAGGATAGCAGATTGCCGTAAATACCTTTTGTGCGATTGCATCTAAGGGCTCAGGATGTCAGCGGCCAGGGGCATACTATGCTTGTGAAGCTAGATAGAAAGATGGACTCAGACTACATGTGGTGGAAGGTATCGCAATTCAGAGGTGAGGAAGATCCCCAAAGGCTAGGAAAGCCAGAAAGTGGGATATGCCACCTATCCTGAGAACCAGGGCTAAATTTGTATCCAGTACCTGTGGGAAAGATGACAACCTATTGGGCCTTATCCTTTAAACCTCCTTGTAAATATTGTACAGACGGCCATTTTCTGAGTAAAAGTTTGTTTTTTATTAACCACGTGTCTCCTGGACTCTTTGCTGCCCTGGTTCCAGAAGAGGGATTCCTGGACTCAGAAAAGGCCTGTGGGCCAGAAGTAAGTGGAAAGCACCACATGCACAGCAGCACACCAAGGCTGAGACACTCCTTGTCTGTAGGATGCCAGAGCGAGTGGGTCCGAAGCTCACCCACGACTACCTTGCTTGGGTATCTTACACATCCATGGACCTGAATGAAAGAGAGTCTCATCTGACCCACGGAAGAAACTAATTTTTTTTCAGACAGATTCAGTCAGTAAAAAAAAATTGCTCATCTGCACTTCGTCATTAAATGATCACAGTTCATTTACTGTCAGTTTTTTCACGGATAGCAATAGGACCGAAAATACACTCTTGCGAACTACTCTTGTTTTGGAAGTTTCATGTAGGTAACTTAACAATCCAGGCAAATGTAGTTATTTTGTGAGTTTTTAACGCTGTGTGTTTATATGGCGCCTCTTACAGTTACTGCAAAGTGGACGGGATTTATAGAAATCTCCTGCCCACTGTGCTTTGTTTTACACTGTGTAAACTGAACTGCGGTGCATTTGTAAAATCAGCAACATGTAAAATTTTCTTACTGGTATGCTGAATTTTATATGCATCAGGCTAGGGTCACACGAGTGTATAACACAGCCGAGTGCTATGGGATAAAACATCGCATAGCACTCGGCCGAATGTTATTCTAGGAGGCAGCTCATATTATAAGTGTATGGGTGCATGTGAAATATCAAACTGCACTCAGATGTCATCCCCGTGCAGTCCGATACATGTCTCCTCCGCACCTTTGCTGCAACTTTTTGATACTAGAGGATTGAAGCACAGAGAACTGACTGACACTGGGCTCATACACTTGCAGCAGAGCTGGAGCCGAATGTCACTTGCATATCGCATCATCTATACGCTCGTCTGACTCAAGCTTCAAATGAGTAAAACTATAAATGTGGGCATTTCCATAATAGTACTGACCTGGAGAGTCATGTTTCCTGGTTATTATTTATGCACTCTTAACGCTGTAAAAATAAAACTGATGAACAGTGACAAAATTGCATTTTGCCCACCATTTCACAGCTATTGAAATCTTTTTGCAATTTTCCCTTACTTTAAATGGTAAAATAAATGGTGTCATTAAAAAATTGGGTTGACATTTTTTAATGACATCATTTATTTTTTCACAGGTAGGGGCAGTGCCTGCCCCGCCCTGGGGTATTTAATCCCCTAAATGCAGCAATCCATTGCCATCTCAGCATTTAGAAGGCTAGAAGATGGAGGGGGCTCACTTTCCTTTCTGATCTGAATCCCCATGATATAATCACGGGGCCTAATGTTAGTCATGGCAACCCTAGGTCAGATGATGACCTCCGGGTTTGCCAACTATGGTGGCCTGTTAGACGATGCCAGGAGCATGGTCTAAAAGGCATTCTGTCAGTGTCACACTGACTGGTATGATTCATTGTAATCAGGGCTGCCACTAGGAATTTCAGGGCCCCATACTGGCAACATTTTTGGGGTCCCC
This sequence comes from Ranitomeya variabilis, assembly GCF_051348905.1. Taxonomy (NCBI): domain Eukaryota; kingdom Metazoa; phylum Chordata; class Amphibia; order Anura; family Dendrobatidae; genus Ranitomeya; species Ranitomeya variabilis. Next base: position 324,506,075 of record NC_135235.1, on the reverse strand, counting down.
TTGAGACTCCACCCCAGCTCCGCCTCCATCACGCGAACCTTCCACAGTCCCATTGCTCTTTCTTGGAAAAACTCCCCTTCTGCACCACATCCTCACCAATCACACATTACCAGTTCCCATCACCAGATCACATACATAGCCAGTAGCTTTGGTATACTATTTTGGCTGGGCTCTACTCTACTGTAACTTATTAAACATTTGTTAAAATATCCAATACAATTTAGGTATATTTTTGTTTTTCAATTTTTAAACTAACCAATAATACCGCATACAAGGGACAAATACCGCCAACCATGACCAGACACCATATTACCACCAAATAGTGACCTATAATACCACATACAAGGAACAAAGACTGCCACACCATGACCAGATCACATATTATCACACCACAGTGACCAATTACTACAATACTTATCATCAATAAAATAAAACACAATACTAACATCACCATAAGTGCCATTATACACAGGAGATCTGTACTTAGTATACAATGTCAGTGTACAGGTAATACAGGGATCACCTGTGACATTGTACACAGGAGCTCTGTATATAGTATCAGTGTACAGGTAATATAGGGCTCACCGGTGACATTGTACACAGGAGCTCTGTATATAGTGTCAGTGTACTAGCAATACAGGGATCACTGGTGGACAGTCGACAGATAATACAGTGATCACCAGTGACATTGTACACAGGAGATCTGCATATAATATACAGTGTATACTGTGTGTGTACACGTAATACACTGACTCACCAGTGACGTCTCAAGATGAAGTCTTCCATCTTTACTTTTCAGCTTCATCCAACACAGACCACTATCACTTCTTCCACCCAGGACTCATCTCTGCAGGAAATAACACAGTTATCTAAAGCACTGCTTGCAGAGCATATTACTTAATTTTTCCCGACTTCTACACTACATCAGATGAAGAAAAAAAGGTGACATAGTGTCCTTCAGTAGAGTAACAGGACCCCCTTCACTAAAAACAGTATCCTCTAAAAATAAAATACATCACTGCAGTAATAATATCCCTCAATTAGCCTCTAAAGTAATGATATTTCCCATCCTTGCCCCCTTGTGTCTCATTCTTGGCTCCAGCCATGTTCTCCCATCCTGCCCCCATATGAGCTCCCATCCTGCCCCCATATGAGCTCCCATCCTGCCCCCATATGAGCTCCAATCCTGCCCCATATAAGCTCCAATTCTGCACCATATGAGCTCCAATCCTGCCCCATATGAGCTACATTGTTACCTCATCAGAGCTCCCATCCTGCGCCATATAAGCTCTTATCCTGCCCCATATGAGCTCCCATTGTGTCCCATATGAGCTCTCATCCTGCCGCCATATGAGCTGCCATCTTTCTCCCACATGAGCTGCCATCCTGCCCTCATGAGCTCCCGTTCTGCCCCATATGAGCTCCCATCCTGCCCCATATGAGCTCCCATCCTGCCCCCATATGAGCTCCTATCCTGCCCCATGTGAGCTACCATCCTGCTCCCATATGAGCTCCCATTCTGCCCCCATATGAGCTCCCAATCTGCCCCATATGAGATCCCATCCTGCACCATATGAGCTCTCATTCTGCCACCATATGAGCTCCCAACGTGCTCCCATGAGCTCCCATTCTGCCCCATATGAGCTCCCATTCTGCCCCATATGAGCTCCCATCCTGCACCACATGGGTTCCCATCCTGCCCCATGAGCTCCTATTCTGCCCCATATGAGCTCTCATCCTGCCAACATATGAGCTCCCAACCTGCTCCCATAAGCTCCCGTCCTGCCCCATATGTGCTCCCATTCTGCCCCATATGAGCTCGCATTCTGCCCCATATGAGCTCCCATCCTGCACCACATGGGTTCCCATCCTGCCCCATGAGCTCCTATTCTGCCCCATATGAGCTCCCATCCTGCTGCCATATGAGCTCCACCATATGAGCTCCCATTCTGCCCCATGAGCTCCCATCCTGCCACCATATGAGCTGTCATCCAGCCCCCATGAGCTCCCATCCTGCCCCCATATGAGCTCCCATCCTGCCCCCATATGAGCTCACATCCTGCCCCATATAAGCTCCCATCCTGTGGCTTTCAGTACAAAAAGAAAGTAAAAAGAAATTCTCCTTACCTGGCCATGGCCCAGTGGTGCCCTCTCCCTCATTTATTTGAGGTGCGGATGCGCCGACGCATGACAGTGACGTTATACGCCGGCGACGTGTGCGCCGATGTCAGCTCCTGGCCTGTGATTGGCTGGCAGCTGGTAACTATTGCTGTGCAGAAATCTGGTGGCTTTCTGTACCACAATATATTGCAACTGAATGTGCCTCCTCAGATGCACATTTATTTGAAAATTGCGGGCTAGGAAACCAGATTGTGGCACCACTTCTTGACAGTTCGGCAACTGCCTGTTATTTTTACAAGCAGTGTCACTGAACCGGTGAGAGCCCCCTGAATCCCACCACTGCAGTCAGTTTCTTAGGGTATGTTCCCATGGTCAGTAAAGCTGGGGGTTGGACGCTGCATATATCCGCCATGTCCAACCCGCAGTGTCCAGATGTTACAGCATAGTGGATGAGATCTGAAGAAATCTCATCTCCACTATGCATTCACGGACACCTCCAGTTTCTCTATGCATACGCACATGTGGAGCATCTTTCCAGACGCAGCATGTCAATTTAGCTTTGGAGACGCTCCGTCTCTGCAAGATTAATATCACCTTCCAAAGTATTGGACATGGTGATTCCACAGGGTTCAATGAACTCAGGTGGAATCACCGGCGTTCAAAAGCCGGCAGCGCTTTGGACGGAGCGGACATGCGCTGTGTCCAAAGCGCTGCTGGTTTCTGCCTGTGGAAACATACCCTCAGGGTATGTTTCCATGGTCAGCAAACACTGTGGAATGGATGCTGCGTACAACTGCGGTGTCCAACCTGCAGCGGCTAGATGTTACAGCATAGTGGATGGCATTTCAAGAAATCCCATGCCCACTATGCGTGCATCGGCAGCTGCAGCTTCCCTGCAGAGACGGACATGCAGCGCGTCTTTCCAGACAGCAGCATGTCAGTTTATCTTGCGGAGACGCTCAGTAAATGTCCCCATACACTGTATTGGATGTGGTGATTCCGCACAATTCAATGAACACATGCGAAATCACAGCACGTACAAAAGTCGGCAGCACTTTGCACGGAGCAGACATGCTGCGTTCAGAGTACTGCCGGTTACTGACCATGGGAACATACCTATATATATATATATATATATATATATATATATATATATATATATACGTATATATATAAACTTCTCACCTGTGTCTTGCCTCTCTGTTGTGTTTTCTGTCTCTCTTCTTACATCTTTACTCTCTCCAGCTCTGATTTTTATATTTCCTTTCTGCCTTCTTCTCCCTGCTTGTCTGTGGCTCCACCTCTGACATTTAGCCCCGCACCTCCATGGCTCTTCACAGTGTGGGAGCTGTGACACTGCTGGAGGGGAAGGATCCAATGCTTCTGCTGCTGACTGCAGGTGCGGGGGTGAGTACTAGAATCACAGCGTGTGTGACTGTGTGCCCCTGCTACACTGCAGCCAGCAACTCTCTGCACGGCCGCACACACTGCCAGCGCTCTGCTCCAGTCCTCACTATGCAGAGAGGGAAGGAGCAGAGAATGAGTGCGCGCAGCCGCGCTGATACCCGGCATTCCAGCATGCCCGCTTAGTACCAGGTGAGCAGAAGTGAGGGCCCCTCTCTGCTCACCGGGCCCCATACGCCAGTAAGGGCAGTAATGCCCCGATGGCAGCCCTGATTTTAATGCTGGGGCATTGCAATACATTATCAGTGATCAGAGTAATAAAATTTAACCCCTTTCTGACCTCGGATGGACTGTTTTGAACAGCTGACATGTGCCCGCAATAGCAGCGGGTGGAATCGCGATTCACCCGCTGCTATTAACTAGTTAACCCCTTCCCGACCCATGACGCCACATAGGCGTCATGAAAACCCGTGCCAATCCGACCCATGACGCCTATGTGGCGTCATGGAATGATCGCGTCCCTGCAGATCGGGTGAAGGGGTTAACTCCTATTTTACCCGATCTGCAGGGAGAGGGGGAGTGGTACTTCAGCCCAGGGGGGGTGGCTTCACCCCCCCGTGGCTACGATCGCTCTGATTGGCTGTTGAAAGTGAAACTGCCAATCAGAGCGATTTGTAATATTTCACCTAAAAAACTGGTGAAATATTACAATCCAGCCATGGCCGATGCTGCAATATCATCGGCCATGGCTGGAAACACTAATGTGACCCCCCCCCACCCCACCGATCACCCCCCCAGTGCTCCGTTATAGGGTCCGGTCCCCTCCGTCCGCCTGCCGGCTCCCCCGTCCTGCTGTCCGCTCCCCCGTCCTCCTGCCCGCTCCCCCCCTGCTCCTATGTCACCCCCCCGTGCTCCGACGCCCCCCCCGTGCCCCGATCTCCCCCCCCTTATACTTACCGAGGCTCCCGGTCCCCGTCCGCCTCCATCATGGGCGCCGCCATCTTCCAAAATGGCGGGCGCATGCTCAGTGCGCCCGCCGGCCGGCAGATTCATTAGAGGTACATTTTGATCGCTGTGGTAGGTTCTATCACAGCGATCAAAATAAAAAAATAATAAATAACCCCCCCCCTTTATCACCCCCATAGGTAGGGACAATAATAAAATAAAGAAAATATTTTTTTTTCTTTTTCCACTAGGGTTAGGGTTAGAACTAGGGTTAGAACTAGGGGTAGGGTTAGGGTTACGGGTAGGGTTAGGGTTAGGGGTAGGGTTATGGCATGTGCACACAGAGCGGATCGGCCGCGGATCCGCAGCGGATCGGCCGCGGATCCGCAGCGGATCCACAGCGGATCGGCAGCGGATCGGCAGCGGATCGGCCGCGGATCGGCCGCGGATCCGCAGCGGATCGGCCGCGGTTCGGCCGCGGATCCGCAGCGGATAGGCAGCGGATCGGCAGCGGATCCGCAGCGGATTGGCAGCGGATCCGCAGCGGATTGGCAGCGGATCGGCAGCGGATCCGCAGCGGATCGGCAGCGGATCCGCAGCGGATCGGCCGCGGATCCGCAGCGGATCCGCAGCGGATCGGCCGCGGATCCGCAGCGGATTGGCCGCGGATCCGCAGCGGATTGGCCGCGGATCCGCAGCGGATTGGCCGCTGCGAATTCGAAGCAGTTTTCCATCAGGTTTACAGTACCATGTACACCTAAGGAAAACCAAATCCGCTGTGCCCATGGTGCGGAAAATTCCGTGCAGAAACGCTGCGTTGTATTTTCCGCAGCATGTCAATTCTTTGTGCGGATTCCGCAGCGTTTTACACCTGTTCCTCAATAGGAATCCGCAGGTGAAATCTGCACAAAAAAACACTGGAAATCTGCTGTAAATCCGCAGGTAAAACGCAGTGCCTTTTACCTGCAGATTTTTCAAAAATCATGAGGAAAAATCTCACACGAATCCGCAATGTGGGCACATAGCCTTAGGGTTAGGGTTGGAATTAGAGTTAGGGTTGGAATTAGGGCTAGGGTTTGAAATAGGGTTAAGATTAGGCTTGTGGTTAGGGTTACGGATAGGGTTAGGGGTGTGTTGGGGTTACAGTTGTGGTTAGGGTTGGGATTAGGGTTACGGTTGGGATTAGGGTTAGGATTAGGGTTGGAATTAGGGTTACGGGTGTGTTGCGGTTAGGGTTGTGGTTAGGGGTGTGTTGGGGTTAAGGTTGTGATTAGGGTTATGGCTACAGTTGGGATTAGGATTAGGGGTGTGTTGGGGTTAGTGTTGAAGTTAGAATTGAGGGGTTTCCACTGTTTAGGCACATCAGGGGTCTCCAAACGCAACATGGCGCCACCATTGATTCCAGCCAATCTTGCGTTCAAAAAGTCAAATGGTGCTCCCGCCCTTCCAAGCCCCGACGTGCGCCCAAACAGTGGTTTACCCCCACATTTGGGGTACCAGCGTACTCAGGACAAACTGGGCAACAACTGCTGGGGTCTAATTTCTCCTGTTACCCTTGCAAAAATAAAAAATTACTTGCTAAAACATAATTTTTGAGGAAAGAACAATTATTTTTTATTTTCACGGCTCTGCGTTATAAACTTCTGTGAAGCACTTGGGGGTTGAAAGTGCTCACCACACATCTAGATAAGTTCCTTCGGGGGTCTAGTTTCCAAAATGGGGTCACTTGTGGGGTGTTTCTACTGTTTAGGTACATCAGGGGCTCTGCAAATGCAATGTGACGCCCGCAGACCATTCCATCAAAGTCTGCATTTCAAATGTCACTACTTCCCTTCCGAGCCCTGACGTGTGCCCAAACAGTGGTTTACCCCCACATATGGGGTATCAGCGTACTCACAACAAACTGGGCAACAAATATTGGGGTCCAAATTCTCCTGTTACCCTTGTGAAAATAAAAAATTGCTTGCTAAAACATCTTTTTTGAGGAAAGAAAAATGATTTTTTATTTTCACGGCTCTGCGTTGTAAACTTCTGTGAAGCACTTGGGGGTTGAACGTGCTCACCACACATCTAGATAAGTTCCTTGGGGGGTCTAGTTTCCAAAATGGGGTCACTTGTGGGGGGTTTCTACTGTTTAGGCATATCAGGGGCTCTGCAAACGCAACCTGACGCCCGCAGAGCATTCCATCAAAGTCTGCATTTCAAAACGTCACTACTTCCCTTCCGAACCCCGACGTGTGCCAAAACAGTGGTTTACCCCCACATATGGGGTATCAGCGTACTCACAACAAACTGGGCAACAAATATTGGGGTCCAAATTCTCCTGTTACCCTTGTGAAAATAAAAAATTGCTTGCTAAAACATCTTTTTTGAGGAAAGAAAAATGATTTTTTATTTTCACGGCTCTGCGTTGTAAACTTCTGTGAAGCACTTGGGGGTTGAACGTGCTCACCACACATCTAGATAAGTTCCTTGGGGGGTCTAGTTTCCAAAATGGGGTCACTTGTGGGGGGTTTCTACTGTTTAGGCATATCAGGGGCTCTGCAAACGCAACCTGACGCCCGCAGAGCATTCCATCAAAGTCTGCATTTCAAAACGTCACTACTTCCCTTCCGAACCCCGACGTGTGCCAAAACAGTGGTTTACCCCCACATATGGGGTATCAGCGTACTCAGGAGAAACTGGACAACAACTTTTGGGGTCCAATTTCTCCTGTTACTCTTGCAAAAATAAAAAAATTCTGGGCTAAAAAAATATTTTTGAGGAAAGGAAACACATTTTTTATTTTCACGGCTCTGCGTTATAAACTTCTGTGAAGCACTTGGGGGTTCAAAGTGCTCACTACACATCTAGATAAGTTCCCTTGGGGGTCTAGTTTCCAAAATGGAGTCAATTGTGGGGAGTTCCTACTGTTTAGGCACATCAGGGGCTCTGCAAACGCAACCTGACGCCCGCAGAGCATTCCATCAAAGTCTGCATTTCAAAACGTCACTACTTCCCTTCCGAACCCTGACGTGTGCCAAAACAGTGGTTTACCCCCACATATGGGGTATCAGCGTACTCAGGAGAAACTGGACAACAACTTTTGCGGTCCAATTTCTCCTGTTACCCTTGGGAAAATAAAAAATTGTGGGCTAAAAAATCATTTTTGAGAAAAGAAAAATTATTTTTTATTTTCATGGCTCTGCGTTATAAACTTCTGTGAAGCACTTGGGGGTTCAAAGTGCTCACCACACATCTAGATTAGTTCCTTGGGAGGTCTAGTTTCCAAAATGGGGTCACTTGTGCGGGAGCTCCAATGTTTAGGCACACAGGGGCTCTCCAAACGCGACATGGTGTCCGCTAATGATTGGAGCTAATTTTCCATTCAAAAAGCCAAATGGCGTGCCTTCCCTTCCGAGCCCTGCCGTGCGCCCAAACAGTGGTTTACCCCCACATATGGGGTATCATCGTACTCAGAACAAACTGGACAAAAACATTTGGGGTCCAATTTCTCCTATTACCCTTGGGAAAATAAAAAATTCTGGGCTAAAAATCATTTTTGAGGAAAGAAAAATTATTTTTTTATTTTCACGGCTCTGCGTTATAAACTTCTGTGAAGCACCTGGGGGTTATAAGTGCTCACTATGCATCTAGATAAGTTTCTTGGGGGGTCTAGTTTCCAAAATGGGGTCACTTGTAGGGGAGCTCCAATGTTTAGGCACACAGGGGCTCTCCAAACGCGACATGGTGTCCGCTAACGATTGGAGCTAATTTTCCATTCAAAAAGTCAAATGGCACGCCTCCCCTTCCGAGCCTTGCCGTGCACCCAAACAGTGGTTTACCCCCACATATGAGGTATCGGCATACTCAGGAGAAATTGCCCAACAAATTTTAGGATCCATTTTATCCTGTTGCCCATGTGAAAATGAAAGAATTGAGGCTAAAAGAAATTTTGTGTGAAAAAAAAGTACTTTTTCATTTTTGCGGATCAATTTGTGAAGCACCTGGGGGTTTAAAGTGCTCACTATGCCTCTGGATGAGTTCCTTGGGGGGTCTAGTTTCCAAAATGGGGTCACTTGTGGAGGAGCTCCAATGTTTAGGCACACAGGAGCTTTCCAAACGCGACATGGTGTCCGCTAACGATGGAGATAATTTTCCATTCAAAAAGTCAAATGGCGCTCCTTCCCTTCCGAGCCTTACCATGTGCCCAAACAGTGGTTTACCCCCACATGTGAGGTATTGGTGTACTCAGGAGAAATTGCCCAACAAAATTTAGGATCCATTTTATCCTGTTGCCCATGTGAAAATGAAAAAATTGAGGCTAAAATAATTTTTTTGTGAAAAAAAAGTACTTTTTCATTTTTACGGATCAATTTGTGAAGCACCTGGGGGTTTAAAGTGCTCACTATGCTTCTAGATAAGTTCCTTGGGGGGTCTAGTTTCCAAAATGTGGTCACTTGTGGGGGAGCTCCAATGTTTAGGCACACGGGGGCTCTCCAAACGCGACATGGTGTCCGCTAAAGATTGGAGCCAATTTTTCATTAAAAAAGTCAAATGGCGCTCCTTCCCTTCCGAGCCCTGCCGTGCGCCCAAACAGTGGTTTACCCCCACATATGAGGTATCAGCGTACTCAGGACAAATTGGACAACAACGTCCCTGGTCCAGTTTCTCCTTTTACCCTTGGGAAAATAAAAAAATTGTTGCTAAAAGATCATTTTTGTGACTAAAAAGTTAAATGTTCATTTTTTACTTCCATGTTGCTTCTGCTGCTGTGAAACACCTGAAGGGTTAATAAACTTCTTGAATGTGGTTTTGAGCACCTTGAGGGGTGCAGTTTTTAGAATGGTGTCACTTTTGGGTATTTTCAGCCATATAGAACCCTCAAAATGACTTCAAATGTGAGGTGGTCCCTAAAAAAAATGGTTTTGTAAATTTTGTTGTAAAAATGAGAAATCACTGGTCAAATTTTAACCCTTATAACTTCCTAGCAAAAAAAAAAATTGTTTCCAAAATTGTGCTGATGTAAAGTAGACATGTGGGAAACGTTATTTATTAACTATTTTGTGTCACATAACTCTCTGGTTTAACAGAATAAAAATTCAAAATGTGAAAATTGCGAAATTTTCAAATTTTTTGCCACATTTCCGTTTTTTTCACAAATAAACTCAAAAATTATCGACCTAAATTTACCACTAACATGAAGCCCAATATGTCACGAAAAAACAATCTCAGAATCGCTAGGATCCGTTGAAGCGTTCCTGAGTTATTACCTCATAAAGGGACACTGGTCAGAATTGCAAAAAACGGCAAGGTCATTAAGGCCAAAATAGGCTGGGTCATGAAGGGGTTAAATGCCGCTGTCAAACGCTGACAGTGGCATTTAACTAGCGCATTCGGACGGAAATGCGCGCATCGCTGACCCCAGTCATGTGTTCAGGGGTCAGCGAGGCATTGACATAACAACTTGAGGTCTCCTTGAGACCTCTATGGTTGCTGACGTCAGATTGCTATGAGCGCCACCCTGTGATCGGCACTCATAGCAATGCTGCAATTCCACTACATAGGAGCGATCTGAGATTCGCTCCTATGTAGCAGAGGCGATTGAGTTGTGCCAGCTTCTAACCTCCCATGGAGGCTATTGAAGCATGGCAAAAGTAAAAAAGAAATGTTTTTAAAAATATGAAAAAAGTATAAAAGTTTAATCACCCCCCTTTCACCCCATTCAAAATAAAACAATTAAAAAAATCAAATATACACATATTTGGTATCACCGCGTTCAGAATCACCCGATCTATCAATAAAAAAAAGGATTAACCTGATCGCTAAACGGCGTAGTGAGAAAAGTATTTGAAACCCCAGAATTATGTTTTTTTTGTCGCCTCAACATTGCATTAAAATCAAGTTAATGAGGTGTGCGGACGGCACCGGGCTGTATGTTAGCAACTTATTTTTGCCACCAAAGTTCATTTGTCACATGTACTCAAAAGCGCAGGCATCAGCGGGGGTGCTCAACATGGAAAAACAACACAAGTCCGTGGAAATTGAAAAAGAAATGTGGCACTCACCCCAAGGCACTGCTGAATTAGAAACCTTTATTCATCTTAAAATCAGACAAGCGTCATACGGAGAGGCGGCTGGGAGCGGGAGACGGTGCAAGGAGGAAAAAGAGAGGACGACGGCCGTTTCACGCCGATGCGCTTCCACGGGTCCACAGGTGCACATTAAAAACATCATATCCTTTATAGGGAGTTGAATGACGCAAAATTTCACAGATGTGAAATAAAAACAATTATTAAAAGTTGTGTGCAAACAACAGTAGTAATAAGCTTACATGAAATATATTAATTAGAAGTATAAGGCAAGAGAAAAGAATAGAAATATTCTTCTTATCTTATATAAATGCATTTATAAAAAGACCGACATGTCAAGTTTGTCATTTAACCCTAGAGGTCCCTGCGCATTGGTATCCAATATCCATTTAGCTTCGTGTTGCAAAAGAATTTTATTACGATCACCGCCCTGCACGGGGTTTTTGACCATTTCTAAACCCGCAAAGCGCAATACATTTGGGTCGGCATTATGTTGATCGCGTACGTGTTTAATAAGTCGTGGACACCCTTTTCCAGAAGTGATAGAGGTGTAATGCTCTTTAAATCTAGTAACCATTGGGCGTATCGTCTTGCCAATATAGTAGAACCGACAAGGACAAAAAATAATATAAACGACGAATTGGGTTTTACACGTGATTAATTGTTGAACATTATGGCGTACTGGACCTATATGTATCGGGTTTTGTATATATCTCAAATTGCAAAATTTGCAGTTCCCGCATTTGAAGTTCCCTATTGGTTGCGCTCGTGAGAGCCAATTATTTACCGCTGTAGGGAGTCTATTTTTAACTATTAGGTCACCTAAATTTCTCGTGCGTTTATACCCAAAACGTGGTCTATTTGAAACTAGAGGCAATAGCTCTCTGTCATTTTGTAGTACATGCCAGTGCTTGTTTATAGCTGCATATACTGCTTTATCCATGGGACTATGTGCAAAGGTGAAGGTAAATCTTTTTTGACCACTTTTATTATTATGGGAAGATCGAGAATCATGTTTACGTGTTTTTAAAAGCTCGCCCTGTGTGAGGTGCCTCACACGAGATTCAGCCTGTTCCAAAATATCTGCTGGATATTTCCTGTCTAAAAAATCAGATTTTAATTCGGCAATTTGTTGATGAAAAGTTCCCTCATTATTATTAATTTTCCTATAGCGTACCATCTGGCTATAGGGCAAGCCAGTTTTAGTGTGTTTTGGGTGCGCGCTAGAGAAATGAAGCAAACTATTAGTTGCACTAGGTTTTTTATAGACTTTTGTACTGAGCATTCCGTCTATTATATCTAATTTTACATCGAGGAATTCAAGGGAATTACCTCCATAGCAAGCCGTAAATTTCATGTTTTCACTATATGCACTGTTGAGATGGGCCACAAAAGAGTCAAACTCATTTCGGGATCCATCCCAGACGATGAAAATGTCGTCTGCGAATCTTAAAAAAAGGCGAATATGTTTTAGGAAGGGATCCCTTAAACATCACGTAAACATGATTCTCGATCTTCCCATAATAATAAAAGTGGTCAAAAAAGATTTACCTTCACCTTTGCACATAGTCCCATGGATAAAGCAGTATATGCAGCTATAAACAAGCACTGGCATGTACTACAAAATGACAGAGAGCTATTGCCTCTAGTTTCAAATAGACCACGTTTTGGGTATAAACGCACGAGAAATTTAGGTGACCTAATAGTTAAAAATAGACTCCCTACAGCGGTAAATAATTGGCTCTCACGAGCGCAACCAATAGGGAACTTCAAATGCGGGAACTGCAAATTTTGCAATTTGAGATATATACAAAACCCGATACATATAGGTCCAGTACGCCATAATGTTCAACAATTAATCACGTGTAAAACCCAATTCGTCGTTTATATTATTTTTTGTCCTTGTCGGTTCTACTATATTGGCAAGACGATACGCCCAATGGTTACTAGATTTAAAGAGCATTACACCTCTATCACTTCTGGAAAAGGGTGTCCACGACTTATTAAACACGTACGCGATCAACATAATGCCGACCCAAATGTATTGCGCTTTGCGGGTTTAGAAATGGTCAAAAACCCCGTGCAGGGCGGTGATCGTAATAAAATTCTTTTGCAACACGAAGCTAAATGGATATTGGATACCAATGCGCAGGGACCTCTAGGGTTAAATAACAAACTTGACATGTCGGTCTTTTTATAAATGCATTTATATAAGATAAGAAGAATATTTCTATTCTTTTCTCTTGCCTTATACTTCTAATTAATATATTTCATGTAAGCTTATTACTACTGTTGTTTGCACACAACTTTTAATAATTGTTTTTATTTCACATCTGTGAAATTTTGCGTCATTCAACTCCCTATAAAGGATATGACGTTTTTAATGTGCACCTGTGGACCCGTGGAAGCGCATCGGCGTGAAACGGCCGTCGTCCTCTCTTTTTCCTCCTTGCACCGTCTCCCGCTCCCAGCCGCCTCTCCGTATGACGCTTGTCTGATTTTAAGATGAATAAAGGTTTCTAATTCAGCAGTGCCTTGGGGTGAGTGCCACATTTCTTTTTCAATTTCCACGGACTTGTGTTGTTTTTCCATGTTGAGCACCCCCGCTGATGCCTGCGCTTTTGAGTACATGTGACAAATGAACTTTGGTGGCAAAAATAAGTTGCTAACATACAGCCCGGTGCCGTCCGCACACCTCATTAACTTGGTCTCCATATACTCAATATTTTTGGGACTGAGCACAGGCTGCAACAACCATTACTGCTAACAGTGTTTTATACGCCAGAATGGATGTTATCCAAGAAAGTTCTATGGACTCACAAGCAAGTACGTCTATGGAGTGTGGTTTACTGGCTGGGAGGGAAGGTGCGGAGGATTTCTTTATGAGTTGTAACCATAAAGAGGATTTAGTACTAATAAGCACAAAAACTTTGGAAAGTAAAATATATTTCTTGGCAGAACGAGAAATTAGGTTGTACTGGACAATCATGTCATTGAAATCATACGTGGAATGTGGCAGGGTTCCGCGTGGCCTACGTGTGTTCAAAGAAATTTCCCAGTTTGCAGATGATCCCACATTCCAGACGGCATGGGACGAAATACATCTACAATGCTCCAGGAATCTACTTGCGTTGGTGGTATCGCAAAACGAGAAGGAATATGCAGCTCTTTGTGTGCAATTGGAGAAAGCTAAACAAGAGCTAAAATCCCGGATTACGGACGCCCAAAATAATTCATTTTTAAATAAATTGGAGAAAAAACTTGTCTTAATTCAAATTGAAACAAAACAACAAAAGAAAGACAAATTCCTTAGAGACAAGAACGACTTCGTTACGGGGCAAATTTTTACCTGGAATAAAAATAAAAACAGTGTAAAACGAAATTTTCAAAGACCTCACCCTTCAAAGAAATTCAAGCGACGTAAGCCGCAAAAAGACGGTTGGATAACAGACTCCGATTCCAGCGGCGTGGAAGATCTGAGGAATGAAACTACCGCCCCTTCGCCAACATTAGAGGCAAACATCCCTTTAGGAAAAAAGTCAGGAGAGGGGGTCGAAAAAAGTCCGCAAAGGAAACGCAAACAGGTTTCGTGGAGGAAGTGAGGAATAATGAACTCCAGATTATCAATTTATCGAGTAAAATTTTGTCCCCAGAACAGAAAAAAGTGCTTTCTCTTGGGTTAAATTTCTGTATTCCAGATGACTTTAATTTAACAAACTTTAAAATTGAACTCTTTAGGGCTACAAGAAAATTACATCTGCATAAACATTTTTTCAGCAATAAAAATCAGAGTCACAGGCCAAGTATAGTTACTTCTGATATTCCAGCGTCCATTGGCCCACTGGGCTTTATAGCTCTTCCTTCAACAACTCCTCAAGATCTAGAGGATGCATGGTTACTTACCAATCTTGATACATCGATGGACGAGACGACTTTTCCAGGCACTAATGTGAATAGCAATAGTGATATTGAGCCATTCAGGGGTGGTTTAAGTTCCACCTACATGCCCCCTATATCTCCGGGCAATTTGATTGACTTGTTCCACGATCTAGTAATCAAAGATGTTGAAGCTCTTTTGTACCATAAACCGTTAAAGAATTTGTCTAAAAAGGAGGAATTGGCACTAAGGGAGATGCAGCAGTGGGATAATGTAATCATCAGGAAAGCAGACAAGGGGGGAAATTTAGTTTTACTCAATAAAAGTTATTATGTTAATGAAGCCATGTCTCAATTGGATGACAAAAATACTTATATTCCCTTGGATCACAATCCAATGGTGAAATATAAAGAAAAATTACGAAGTTTATTGAATAAATACGTATCAAATGGCACTTTATCGAAAAATAGGGCAGAGAAGTTGTTTCCCCTCCATCCATCTATACCTTATTGGTATAGTCTGCCTAAAATTCATAAAAATCCCGTAGCACCCCCGGGTCGCCCGATTATATCAGGCATTGGATCTTTGACAGAGCCCCTGTCACAATTCCTTGATTGGTTGCTAAAACCACTGCTGCCCCAGATTCCCTCATTTGTTAAGGATTCAGGTGCCTTTCTGTCAGCGCTCCAATCTATAGACTGGCAACCTACTTTTTCATTAACTTCGATTGATGTCGTCAGTCTGTACACACGAATTCCTCAGGATAAAGGCATTGAAGCGATTAAAACTATTCTCTCTAACACCGAGAAAGACAATAATTTTATTTCGTTTGTTGTGGAGAGCTTACATTTTGTACTGTCCCATAATGCATTCAAATTCGGAGAAAAATGGTTCCTACAACATACAGGAACCGCGATGGGTACGCCCGTCGCTTGCGTTTTTGCAAATTTATTTCTGGCCGTTTTCGAGGAAAAATATATCACTAATGTTACGAATCCCTTCCTAAAACATATTCGCCTTTTTTTAAGATTCGCAGACGACATTTTCATCGTCTGGGATGGATCCCGAAATGAGTTTGACTCTTTTGTGGCCCATCTCAACAGTGCAAATAGTGAAAACATGAAATTTACGGCTTGCTATGGAGGTAATTCCCTTGAATTCCTCGATGTAAAATTAGATATAATAGACGGAATGCTCAGTACAAAAGTCTATAAAAAACCTAGTGCAACTAATAGTTTGCTTCATTTCTCTAGCGCGCACCCAAAACACACTAAAACTGGCTTGCCCTATAGCCAGATGGTACGCTATAGGAAAATTAATAATAATGAGGGAACTTTTCATCAACAAATTGCCGAATTAAAATCTGATTTTTTAGACAGGAAATATCCAGCAGATATTTTGGAACAGGCTGAATCTCGTGTGAGGCACCTCACACAGGGCGAGCTTTTAAAAACACGTAAACATGATTCTCGATCTTCCCATAATAATAAAAGTGGTCAAAAAAGATTTACCTTCACCTTTGCACATAGTCCCATGGATAAAGCAGTATATGCAGCTATAAACAAGCACTGGCATGTACTACAAAATGACAGAGAGCTATTGCCTCTAGTTTCAAATAGACCACGTTTTGGGTATAAACGCACGAGAAATTTAGGTGACCTAATAGTTAAAAATAGACTCCCTACAGCGGTAAATAATTGGCTCTCACGAGCGCAACCAATAGGGAACTTCAAATGCGGGAACTGCAAATTTTGCAATTTGAGATATATACAAAACCCGATACATATAGGTCCAGTACGCCATAATGTTCAACAATTAATCACGTGTAAAACCCAATTCGTCGTTTATATTATCTTTGTCCTTGTCGGTTCTACTATATTGGCAAGACGATACGCCCAATGGTTACTAGATTTAAAGAGCATTACACCTCTATCACTTCTGGAAAAGGGTGTCCACGACTTATTAAACACGTACGCGATCAACATAATGCCGACCCAAATGTATTGCGCTTTGCGGGTTTAGAAATGGTCAAAAACCCCGTGCAGGGCGGTGATCGTAATAAAATTCTTTTGCAACACGAAGCTAAATGGATATTGGATACCAATGCGCAGGGACCTCTAGGGTTAAATGACAAACTTGACATGTCGGTCTTTTTATAAATGCATTTATATAAGATAAGAAGAATATTTCTATTCTTTTCTCTTGCCTTATACTTCTAATTAATATATTTCATGTAAGCTTATTACTACTGTTGTTTGCACACAACTTTTAATAATTGTTTTTATTTCACATCTGTGAAATTTTGCGTCATTCAACTCCCTATAAAGGATATGACGTTTTTAATGTGCACCTGTGGACCCGTGGAAGCGCATCGGCGCGAAACGGCCGTCGTCCTCTCTTTTTCCTCCTTGCACCGTCTCCCGCTCCCAGCCGCCTCTCCGTATGACGCTTGTCTGATTTTAAGATGAATAAAGGTTTCTAATTCAGCAGTGCCTTGGGGTGAGTGCCACATTTCTTTTTCAATTTCCATTGCATTAAAATGCAATAATGAGCGATCAAAAGAACATATCTGCACCAAAATGGTATAATTAAAAGCGTCAGCTCGGAGCACAAAAAATAAGCCCTCACCCGACCCCAGCTCATGCAGACAGCTGGGGCTGGTATACCCAAGCTGGTTAGGGGCCATAGACATTGCCCCCCAGCCTAAAATTAGAAGCACACAGTCCCACTAGAAAAGTTAGATCTATTAGATGCATCAATTCTGGCACTTTGCCCAGCTCTTCCCACTTGCCTGTGGTGGCAAGTGGGGTTCATATTTGTGGTGTTGATATCACCGTTGCATTGTTCAGTGACATCTATTCCATGCTCACATCATAGCCCAGTCCACAGAAGCCATGGTCTCCTGCAATAGAATTAATGTAATAATCCACAATATTTCTTAACTGTCAGCCAAGAAGATAATAATCCATTTGTCCCATGATGGTTCTAGCTCTTCTACATCTAGATGGCAGGCTGTAATGTTGCAAGATGCAAACATACAGTCTGCCATCCAGCAGAAACACTGAACAGCGTGTGCTACTGCTGCTCAGTATCTTGCAGTGAACTCCTATGACCTGACTGACGTCACTGTGAGCTTGAGAATCTTCTCACGCTCGCTGTGTGGTCAGAAAGGTCCTGGGAATTCACAGTCAATGAACTCAGTTAAACTCACTGACGTCAGCGTGAGTGCCTTTACAACTTTGGTGTCACATTTGTATTGTGCAATGACATCAAGATCAAGACCACGGCTTAGTAATGGAGATGCATTTTTAAGACTCCTTTCCATTATTAATCCTTTAGCTATATTTTCAATAAAGGCACATTCAGAATAAAGTCCTTTATTTGAAATTAAAACGAAACACTCTTTTCCTTTTTTTATTTAAAAATAGCAAACACAGTTATACTCACCTAATGCCCATTCCAGTGAAGCCCTTTTCTCCTGTAATAAAACAAAGATAAAAAACAACCATGTCCCTCACCTGTCCATCACTCTGCCCGATGCTGTAATTCATGTCTGCGGATAAACAGTATTCAACCTAAACGGTGCCAAGATTTAACTGTCCAGGCTGAGAATCTCTGAGGTATGAGCTGATGCAAGCAGTTAGCAACGATGTCTTTATCGAAGTTAACTCCAGTCACTGAACTGCGGTGACCTCGGTTAGATCACCACTAGCACAGTGGAAAAAAAAGTATCATGGTGCAGCGCTGACCTCACCAAGGTCCTCGAATTTCTGGGGCCTGGCTGGGAATGCAGCTTCAGTGATCAGCACAAACCTCGATGACGTCATCAACAGTCACTGATGCTGCGCTCGCAGCAGCTCATTCCTCAGTAGTCGGATGCCGCATTGTGGCTCGGTGGCGTGCCAATTGCGCACACGCCACTGTTCTCAAAGGGGAAACGCACACAGATGGTAAAATGCCCCATCTGTCAGCTGGGAGGCATTTGGTAATGTGTTCACCTGCAAGGTGGCTCTCAGCCAATAGCTGGGAGGCATCTTGTATATAAGGCACCCTACTCAATTGGGAGATGCCTGAGCAACCTCTATAGTTTCTGTTGAGTTGTCAGTGTGTGCAACTGTATGTTGCCAGTTGCCCTGTCCCTAGTCTTTCTATATTTCACATGTTCCTTATTCTGTGTCCTGTTAGCCCAGTATAGTAGTGCTTGTTACTGTGTCCACTTTGGCAGTGTCCATACCCTCAGACCACATCAGTGGTACCTGAACTGTTTTCTGAGACCAGTGTTTTCTAGCCTGTCCCAAGTGGCCATTACGTCTGCACAGTCTGAATGTTTCCCAAGTGGCCATTACGTCTCCACAGTCTGCACCTGTTCCAAATTGCCATCCTGTCTGCACAGTCTGAACCTGTCTCAAGTTGTCTTCCTGTCATGTATAGGAATGTGAGTAAATGGCTTAGACCCTTGGGGTCAGCTGCTACAGCCGTATGTCAATCTGAAGTGGCACCTGGCAGCTACTTGCCACACAAATCTAACCTCACCATTTGAGGCTCCAGTGAACACCAAGGTAGTTGCTTAGTTATGCCCCTCCAGGGTAAGTCTGGTTTGTAGCAGAGTGGGTCAATGAACCATGCCTCACCTGCATGCGTAACAAAAACAATAGCAGTATCCACTTAGTCTAAATTATAACTTTTTAGGTGACGTGTTAGAAAGTCCAAATAAAACTTATTTATATGTAATTAGATTTCATGCTAAGTTTTGACAATATCATAATTGAAAATTAAATTTTGTAGTCAATATGCATGTGTTAATGCATTGTTATGTCTAGAAAACAATACATATTCACTATAGTATCATTCTTAAGATTATTATTTTTCTCTCTTATTTCTTTTACCTTTATGCATTTTGAGTAAATTATGCAGGGGGTATAAAATGTAATTTTTTACCTCTGCAACAGATCCTACTGTGATCTACCAAGTAATTTTCTCTCACTCTCATGAAGTCCGTTAAATTAGGAGGCCAAATTAACATATATATCATTTTTAATGAAGGCAGAATACACTATCAAGCTCCTTGCTAAATTAAAATCATGACCTGCTAGCCTGATCTCACAATTGGGAGTAAATTTGCTGTGTTAATAGCCTGAAGAAAAATATTTACAAAAAAAGCCTTGGAAATTGATTTTTAACGAGGAATCACTTGAGCACTGAGAATCATTATAGGTCATGGACTACAGGTTTTCATGATTGTAACAATATTACTATGGTCAAAACACAACAAAATAATGGAGGTGTCATATGGTAGGGCAGGTAATCCCAATTTTACAAGCGAAAAGTATATCCATGGCACACAACTGCCAATGCAATTATGATATTCTTACAATAAAATCCAAAAATAGCAGTGGGAAAGTAAAAGTGCATTTACACTACACTATTGTCATGAATGAGTGTTCCTAGGATTGCTAGTTTATCAATAATCGAGCAATATTTAAGGCATCTGTTCACCAACTGATGATAAAAATCCTATTGAGTAAAATTACCATTTGGTTTGTCCAAAACATCATCAATCTCGAAAATGCTTCATGCTGGGTAAACAGGATCTACACTGCCAAGAAAAATAATGGCATAGACTGTCATTATAGATGTTATTAAGATCTACTGCATTACAGATCTTTCAGTGCATCATAAGCATGGTCTGTCTATGTAAAAAATCTTTTAAATGACTACCAATCAGTAAATATCGTCAGTCATTTAATGACTCAAAGCTGTTTAATGTACATCCTAAAGGCACATGAACACTACTTTATTATGGCTTCATATAAAAACATCATAGGAGGCCCTACTGCACCTTATGATCACCATATCCCCCAGTAGTTTATAATTCAGTGGGTGGATGCTCAAAAAGTAGCAGATAATACCAGATAGTTATACCACAAAAAATAGTTAATAAATAACATTTGCCACTTGTCTACTTTACATCAGCATCATTTTTTAAATGAGGTGTGGTGTGGTGAGCACCTTGAACCCACAAATGCTTCACAGAATTTTATAAAATTGAGCCATGAAAATGAAAAAATACAATTTTCCCACAAAAATCTTACTTTGCCCCCAATTTTTCACTTTCACAAGGGTAACAGGAGAAAATGGCTCATGTGTTTCTGTCCCAAAATGTATTGTTCAATTTCTCCTGAGTACACTGATATCCGATATGTGGTGGAAGACTACTGTTTGGGGGCACAGCAGTGCTCAGATTAGAGAGATAATCATTTGACTTTTGGAGCTCAAAATTTGCTGTAATAGATAGCAGATGCAATGTTGTGTTTGCCGAGCCTCTGATGTGTCTAAAAGAGGAACCCCCCACACACACACACGTGACCCCATTTTGGAAAACTACACTCCTCAAGCAATTTATCTTGAGGTTTGGTGAGCATTTTTAAGCCTCAGGCGATTCATAAATTTTTATAACATTGGGTTTTTTCATCTATAACACCGGTCAACGCAGTTTATCTGGCAAAAGGTTTTAAAACATATTTTAAGTCAATTTTGGCTGCTGATTACGAATATGAACTCCGTTTTTAGCTATCACATCAGGATTTTGAGATATTTTCAATTTTTGATAAATTACTCCTAGCTAATGTTTTATGATAAAAACATGATTTTCGGTACTACATTTTGTATATTTTTAATCAAGGAATAACAAAGATTACAAAGTCTATGTACAGCAAATCAAATATACTTACAGAATTAAACTACGATGTGAATACTTTTCTGCCCAATGATGACATAAGTATTCTAGGAGTGATACCTTTATTGGCTAAAGAGAAAATAATTATTTTCTGTCATCATTGGGCAGAAAAGTATTCACATTGATTTTTCTGGCTAACACGATACCACAATACAATTTGTTATTGTACATCAGAATTAAACTACAAAATATAAAAACACATATATATGGCACACAGATGAATGACAAATGGTAGTTATTTCTTTCTTTTCTTGGCTGATCTGGGATGTACAGCTTCTGGGTTGTCTCTCATCAAGCTCCAGCAATAGTCAGCCATCATATGTGAGTCCCACCGGCCTTGATACCGTTCTTCCATTGTTTTAATGTCCTGATGAACACGCTCCCCTTGTTCCTCGCTCACAAATAGTAAATAGTGAATCTTGATACTCATTCTACATCCAAGATTTCGCAGACTCATTAGTAGCTCTTCCACGATCTCTTCATAGTTGTCTGCTTTCTTTTTCCCTAGAATATTCTGCACCACATTGCAAAATGCATTCCAAACTCTTTCTTCTGTCTCATTCATTGGTGTGATAGAATTTGGGTCTTTCATAAGTGTTCTTATTTGAGGTCCATCTAATATTCCAGCCTTTTTCTTATCTTCACTAAGACCAGGAAAAGTTGAACATATATAGTTAAAGCATTCTCCACTGTGATTGAGAGCTTTGACGAACTGCTTCATCAATCCAAGTTTTATGTGTAAGGGAGGAAATACAATGTCCTTCCTATCCACTAGAGGATCATGGATGACATTCTTATCGCCAGATGCCAAACTCTGTCGCTGAAACCATTCAGTTTTCACCCAATGCTCTGCTGTAGCTCTACTGTCCCAGTAGCACAGAAAACAAGGGTGTTATCATAACAAATGGGAATTATGCATGATCAAAGAAAACAAAGATATTCTCACATTTATTGGGAGACTAAATGAAAACTAAATTTACCTTAGTGAACCGTATAAACCGGCACTTTTCATACACTACTTATATTTAGCATGGAATTCATGAAAATGGGCTATAAACCTATAGCGCAAAAACATGATGTGATAGAGAAATTATAAGATCAGATTTGAATTCAGCACCCTCAAATTAGTCTAAAACTGTGCTTAACATCCATGCCCGAATTTTTTTTTTTTGTAGACCAGTGTAATTTTGCTTTGACCCCAAGTTTTTAAATTTTAAAAGGGGTAATAGGAGAAAACAAACACAACAATGTGATTTAAAATAGACTAAGCACACAAAAGCCAAGGTTATTATGATATTTGAAGGTGACATTTACAGCTCTTCAGTATAAAATGCAGTATGAAATGTGTTAAGATGCAATCTCATAATGTACAAGAATTATCCCAGGTGTTAATGAGATGCAGAGGTCAGTAACCTATGGTATGCTGGCAGTTGTAAACCTACAGCTCACAGTCTGACCTGACAGCTACAATACACAGATACATTATTATAATTATTATTATTATTATTATTATTATTATTATTTATCATTATAGCACCATTTATTCCAATTCCAATGTCATTTATTTATTCCAGATGCATAGCAATGTCTTCTAAATAAAAGATAACTACATCATGACCTGATGAGTTCAGAGTCATTACTAGACTTTGAAAAAGTCCTTGATCTGCACTAGTGGTGAGCGAGTGTGCTCGTTACTCGAGCTTTCCGAGCATGCTCGGGTGTTCTCCTAGTATCTTGGCCGTGCTTGTAGATTATGTTTTTGTCTCCACAGCTGCATGATTTGCGGCTGTTAGACAACCTGAACACATGCAGAAATTGCTGGTTTGTTAGGGAATCACCACGTGTATTCAGGCTGTCTAGCAGCTGCAAATCATGTTCGTGTTCGACGAACACCAACGAACCCCATTGAAACCAAATGGCAGGCAAACACAAACACATACAAACACATGGAAAACACATAGAAAACACCTTAAAAGGTGTCCAAAAGCTGACAAACTGCTCAGAAGACACAACAAACAGATGGAAAAGTCACAATTACATATAGTCATGCGAAAAGAAAAGAGGTGGAGGAGTAAAAGAAGGAGGAGACACAGATATAGGCATGTCATGCCCTTTTAAAATCAAGAAAGGCTGGAGTAAAAATCTAAACTCACTCTACAAACACCCAGACGTCTTGACAAAAAAAAGAAATATCTTTAGGTTGAATGGCGGCGGGTCCATTCAGAACACTTTCCGTAGAAGGCGTAGAGGTACCCCCATTGGGAGTTGTGCCAAAAAATGAACCCAATACATTAAGACTAATCCACCATTTGTCATATCCAAGGGGCAGGTCAGTAAATGACAACATCGACGCGGAACCAAGTACAGTACTATGTACTGTACCTCCTTTGATGATGCAATCAGGCGAGTCAAGAAGTTGGTAAGGGGCATCCTAATGGACAAAACAGACATTGAGGGGGTGTTCCGGTTACTACCTGTGCCTCCGAATAGTGTCCTCCCATTGGGCTGCTTCTGTGAAGGAGCATACTACATAGATCGCTGTTTGCCCATGGGGTGCTCCATATCCTGCTCACTATTTGAGGCGATTAGTTGCTTCCTCGAATGTGTCGTCATGGACGTTTGTAAGGCAGCACATATTATCCATTACCTCGACGACTTCTTATGCCTGGGCCCAAAAGATTCGCCACAGTGTGAAAACACGCGGTAGTCCACCTTTGAGAAGGAGAGAGCTGGAGGGAGACTGGACACCCAAGAGCCGAGGGGTTAGATTGAGAAAGAAAGAAGGTGGTGTAGCTTGCTTCATGGGTGGGGTACTCTGCTGAGTAGGAGATATTGCAACTAGGCCCAAAAGGATTTCCTGGGCCAGATGGCATTACAAAATAGTAGTTAGGTAAACAGGCAGTGTAGCTTGCTTCATGGGTGGGGTACGCTGCTGAGTAGCACTAAATTCTACTAGGCCCAAAAGGATTTCCTGGGCTAGATGCCGTTAAAAAATATTACTTAGGTAAACAGGCGGTGTAGCTTGCTTCATGGGTGGGGTATGCTGCTGAGTAGCACCAAATTCTACTAGGCCCAAAAGGATTTCCTGGGCCAGATGCCGTTAAAAATAGTAGTTAGGTAAACAGGCCATGTAGCTTGCTTCATTGGTGAAGTACGCTGCTGAGTAGCACCAAATTCTACTAGGCCCAAAAGGATTTCCTGGGCCAGATGCCATTAAAAAATAGTAGTTAGGTAAGCAGGCGGTGTAGCTTGCTTCATGGGAGGGGTACTGAGCTGAGTAGCACAAAATGCTATTAGGTACAAAACGATTTCCTGGGATAGATGCAGTTAAAAATTAGTAATTAGATCAACAGGGGGTGTAGCTTGCTTCATGGGTGGGGTACGCTGCTGAGTAGCACTAAATTCTACTAGGCCCAAAAGGATTTCCTGGGCTAGATGCCGTTAAAAAATAGTACTTAGGTAAACAGGCAGTGTAGCTTGCTTCATGGGTGGGGTATGCTGCTGAGTAGCACTAAATTCTACTAGGCCCAAAAGGATTTTCTGGGCTAGATGTCGTTACAAAATAGTAGTTAGGTAAACAGGCGGTGTAGCTTGCTTCATGGGTGAAGTACGCTGCTGAGTATCACCAAATTCTACTAAGCCTAAAAGGATTTCCTGGGCTAGATGCCGTTAAAAAATAGTACTTAGGTAAACAGGCAGTGTAGCTTGCTTCATGGGTGGGGTATGCTGCTGAGTAGCACTAAATTCTACTAGGCCCAAAAGGATTTTCCGGGCTGGATGTCGTTACAAAATAGTACTTAGGTAAACAGGCGGTGTAGCTTGCTTCATGGGTTGGGGATGCTGCTCAATAGCACCAAATTCTATTAGGCCCAAAATGATTTCCTGGGCTAGATGCAGTTAAAAATTAATTAGTTGATTAATTAGATCAACAGGTGGTGTAGCTTGCTTCATGGGTGGGGTACGCTGCTGAGTAGCACTAAATTCTACTAGGCCCAAAAGGATTTCCTGGGCTAGATGCCGTTACAAAATAGTAGATAGGTAAACAGGCGGTGTAGCTTGCTTCATGGGTGGGGTATGCTGCTGAGTAGCACTAAATTCTACTAGGCCCAAAAGGATTTCCCGGGCTAGATGCCGTTACAAAATAGTAGTTAGGTAAACAGGCAGTGTAGCTTGTTTCATGGGTGAAGTACACTGCTGAGTAGCACCAAATTCTACTAGGCCAAAAAGGATTACCTGGGCTAGATGCCGTTACAAAATAGTAGTTAGGTAAACAGGCAGTGTAGCTTGCTTCATGGGTGGGGTATGCTGCTGAGTAGCACCAAATTCTACTAGGCCCAAAAGGATTACCTGGGCTAGATGCCGTTACAAAATAGTAGTTAGGTAAACAGGCGGTGTAGCTAGTTTCATCGGTGGGGTACGCTGCTGAGTAGCACCAAATTCTACTAGGACCAAAAGGATTTCCTGGGCTAGATGCCGTTACAAAATAGTACCTAGGTAAACAGGTGGTGTAGGTTGCTTTATGGGTGGGGTATGCTGCTAAGTAACACCAAATTCTACTAGGCCCAAAGAGGATTTCCTGGACTAGATGCCATTACAAAATAGTAGTTAGGTAAACAGGCGGTGTAGCTTGTTTCATCGGTGGGGTACGCTGGTGAGTAGCACCAAATTCTACTAGGACCAAAAGGATTTCCTGGGCTAGATGCCATTACAAAATGGTAGTTAGGTAAACATGCAGTGTAGCTTGCTTCATGGGTGGGGTATGCTGCTGAGTATTTCTACTAGGACCAAAAGGATTTCCTGGGCCAGATGCCGTTAAAAATAGTACTTAGGTAAACAGGCGGTGGGTGGCTGGGCTACTCTGCTGACTAGCAGACACTGAAGCTTTGGAGCAGACCTCTGAATCCCAGGCCATAGTATGAGTAAACAACTCTGCAGACGACCCCACCCACCTGGAATTGACTATAGAAACATCATGTAAAACTCAGCAAGGGGACTAAATAAAAGAGTCTCCATTTTTTCAAAAAATTAGGCCACAGACACCACTTAAGTGGCATCGATTTCGCCAGAGTTTTTAAAAACGGTTGGGGAGGTGATTTTCAAAAATCATCAAGCTTTTAGTCTCCCCAAGATGACACAGGGGTAGAAAAGTCCTTGTGGATCCAGGATTTGTTCATCTTGATGAACGTTAGTCTGTCTACATTGTCACTGGACAGCTGCGTGCGCTTATCTGTCAGCACACCACCAGCAGCACTAAACACACGTTCAGAGAGAACGCTGGCTGCGGGGCACAACAAGATCTTCAAGGTGTGAGTGGCGAGCTCAGGCCATTTTTCAAGATTGGAAGCCCAAAATGAGCAAGGGTCCAGTTCCACAGTCATGGCATCGATGTTAACTTGGAGATACTCTTGTACCATCCTCTCTAGGCGTTGGCTGTGCATCAGACTTCTTGTCTCCTGTGGCCTTGCAAACGATGGTCTAAAAAAATTTTGAAACGATTGGAAAAAAATTGCTGTTACCACCAGATACGATGTTACTGTTACAGTAAGAGTGATTACTCGATAGTCCCACGGTTGTCAAGTTAGAACTCAGAGATTGACTACGTGCACCACTGGTGTTTTGTGGAAAAGCAGATGTTAGATTCTGTAACAGTCTCTGCTGATACTCCTGCATGCGTGAATCACTTTCTATGGCAGGAATTATTTTGCCAAATTTGCTTTTGTACCGGGGATCTAAGAGTGTGGCAACCCAGTAGTCGACAACTTCGGATTCTGACAATCCGATGGTCATGTTGCAGGTAGTGCAGCAAGAAGGCACTCATGTGTCTTGCGCATCCAGGAGGACCAAGTCCTTGTTGTCTTGGTGGTGGCGAGGTGAGAATCATGCTTCCTTCGTCTGCCCTCTCCCCCAAACCTCGCACAACAGAAATTTGATCAAGGTCTCCCTCATCTGATGAGTCTTCCATGCCCAGCGCCAGTTCATCCTCCACTTCTTCCTCGCCTCCTGCACCTTCTTCAACAGTTTGGCTGCTACCATGCGCCCTCGGTAATCCCTCTCCCCCAGCCTCCAATGCCAGCCGCCTTGGTGCTGCCAACCTTCTTGACCTTGGAGATATTATCCCTTCCGCATATGACTCCTCCTGTTCCTCCTCCTCCTCTTGTTCCACCACCTGACTCCGAGCACTGTGTAAGGTGTGCTCCAGCATGTAAATCACCGGAATGGTCATGCTGATAATGGCATCATCAGCACTAAACATCTTCGTTGCTATTTCAAAACTGTGCAGAAGGGTGCATAGGTTCCTGATATGAGACCACTCCTGCAGCGTGATTTGCCCCACCTCTTGAGCTCATTGGCCCAGGCTATACGTCATAACGTATTGCACCAGGGCTCGTCGGACAGTGCAGACACTGCTCCTAGGCCCAAACTATTAACTGGATTAGATGCAGTAAAAATTGAGATACACAGGCGGTATAGTTTGTTTCACAGGCTGGCTACTCTGCTGACGTGCAGACACTGCTCCTGGGCCCTAAACTATTAACTGGATTAGATGCAGTAGAAATAGAGATGCACAGGTGGTATAGTTAGATTCATAGGTGGGCTACTTTGCTGACCTGCAGACACTGCTCCTAGGCCCAAAACTATTAACTGGATTACATGCAGTAAAAATTGAGATACGCAGGTGGTATAGTTAGTTTCACAGGCGGGCTACTCTGCTAACGTACAGACACTGCTCCTAGGCCCAAAACTATTAACTGGATTAGATGCAGTAAAAATTGAGATACACAGGCGGTACAGTTTGTTTCACAGGTGGGCTACTCTGCTGACGTGCAGACACTGCTCCTAGGCCCAAAATTATTAACTGGATTAGATGCAGTAAAAATTTAGATACACAGGCGGTATAGTTAGTTTCACAGGCGGGCTACTCTGCTGACGTGCAGACACTGCTACTAAGCCCAAAACCCCAGAAAGATTTACTGGGTTAGATGCAGTACAAATTGAGATACACAGGCGGTGTAGCTAGCTTCACAGGCGGGCTACTCAGATGACTATCAGACAATGCTACTAGCCCAAAAGGATTAACTGAGCTAGATTACACCAAATGCTGTGACTAACACTTGCACAGCACTGGCTCAGACCTGCCTGGCAAACAGTGCTATGAACTGCTGTAACCTACCCTGAAACGGACTGATATTACAACTAGTCCCGACTCCTCCTGACTCCCTAAACCTATCTCTCTGACAATTCGCTCCAAAAAAACACTCTTAGTCTGTATAGCGCCCACAGCAGCAGCGGTGCCGTCTAACACTAAGCTGCAGCAGTGAGGAAATGGTGGCGACAGGGCAAATGGCTGGTTCTTATAGGGCAAGGACATGTGACATACACAGCCAATGACACATGCCCGTGCTTGTGTGCATCACATGCACATTGCTGTGTGTGTGCACTGCTGATAGGCTGAGTGACTGCACAGCCCCTCTGTAAATGTGGGAAAGAAAAAAAAAAAATGGAGATCGGCGTTATTTCAGCACAGATCTATCCCCCGCCCCCCGCACACTATACACTGAAACAGTCCATTAACAATGATAAACAGTTTTAATGTGCAAATCAAGCTAGGCTTTTGGTGAACGAACAGTTATCGAACAGAAACTCGAACAGCTGAATTTTAAGCAAATTGTTCGGGTTCGTCGAACGACTCGAACACCGCCCAAAACAGCTCGAATTTGAAATTGGCGAACAGTTCGACTCGAACACCGCTCATCTCTACACCTGAGCATGCTCGGAAAACTCGAGTAACAAGCACATTCACTCATCCCTACTCTGCACCCATTTAAGTATTTCCGTGGTTGATGGGCACACATGAATTGGCCAATTTATGCGCTACGAATCTCCAATTTTTTTTAACATCTTGCTGAGGGACAATGCGGTTGTAAGTTATTTCCATTGACACTATGTCTTCGCATTCACAGAGAGCTGCTGTGCTTATATATATATATATATACATCTATATATATAAGAGGCATCGTGATCCCGCCCCACCACATCACCACACATAATCCCGCCCCCACCCCATTACCACACACACTCCCGCCCCCCACCACATCACCACACACAATCTTGCCCCCACATTACCACACACACTCCCGCCCCCCACCACATCACCACACACAATCTTGCCCCCACATTACCACACACACTCCCGCCCCCCACCACATCACCACACACAATCTTGCCCCCACATTACCACACACACTCCCGCCCCCCACCACATCACCACACACAATCTTGCCCCCACATTACCACACACAATCCCGCCCCCCACCACATCACCACACACAATCTTGCCCCCACATTACCACACACACTCCCGCCCCCCACCACATTACCAGACACAATCCCGCCCCCCACATCACCACACACAATCCTGCCCCCACCCCATTACCACACACAATCCGGCCCCTACCACATCACCACGCATAATCCGGCCCCCCACCACATCACCACACACAATCCCGCCCCCCACCACATTAACACACACAATCCCGCCCCCCACATCACCACATACAATCCCGCCCCCAACCACATCACCACACACAATCTCGCCCCCACCACATCACCACACACAATCCCGCCCCCCACCACATAACCACACACAATCCCGCGCCCCCACCACATTGCCACAAACAATCCTGCCCCCCCACCACATTACCACACAGAATCCCGCCCCCACCCCATTATCACACACAATTATCCCCCCCACCAAATTACCACACACAATCCCGCCCCCACCACATCACCACACACAATCCCGCCCCCACATTACCACACACACTCCCGCCCCCCACCACATTACCAGACACAATCCCGCCCCCCACCACATTGCCACACACAATCCTGCCCCCCCACCACATTACCACACAGAATCATCCCCCCCACCACATCGCCACAAACAATCCCGCCCCTACCACAATACAACACATAATCCCGCCCCACCACATCAACACACATAATCCCGCCCACCCCCCACATCACCACACACATTCCCGCCCCCCACCACATTACCACACACAATCCCGCCCCCCCACCACATTACCACACACAATCCCACCCCCCCACAACATCACCACACACAATCCCGCCCCCCACCCCATTATCACACACAATTACGCCCCCCACCACATCACCACACACAATCCCGCCCCCCACCATTTCACCATAAACAATCCTGCCCCCACCACATCACCACACATAATCCCGCCCCACCACATCACCACACATAATCCGGCCCTCCCACCACATCAACACACATAATCCCTCCCCCACCACATTACCACACATAATCCTGCCCCCCACCACATTACCACACATAATCCCACACCCTCACCACATCACCACACATAATCACACCCCCAACACTTCACCACACATCCCGCCCCCCACCACATATCCACACATAATCCCGCCCCCCAACACATCACCACACATAATCTTGCCCCCAACACATCACCACACATAATCCCGCCCCCCAACACATCACCACACATAATCCCGCCCCCCCAACACATCACCACACATAATCACCCCCACCCCATCGCCACACATAATCCTCCCAACACATCACCACACATAATCCCGTCCCCCCACCACCACACATAATCCTGCCTCCACCACATAACCACACATAATCCCGCCCCCCCACCACATCACCACACATAATCCCGCCCCCCCACCACATCACCACACATAATCCCACCCCCCACCACATTACCACACATAATTCCACCCCTCCACCACATTTCTACACATAATCCTGGCCCCAACACATTACCACACATAATCCCGCCCCCACCCGATTACCACACAACCCTGCCTCCCCACCACATCACCACACATAATCCTGCCTTCCCACCACATTACCACACACAATCCCACCCCTCCACAACATTACCACACAAAATCCCGCCCCCCACAACATCACCACACACAATCCCACCCCCACCCAATTATCACACACAATCACGCCCCCCACCACATCACCACATACAATCACGCCCCCCACCACATTACCACACACAATCCCGCCTGTCATGATCTCTGCAGGCAGAGATCATAGCAAGCCTATAGAGGGACAAGCTCTCGGAAGACGGAACTATACTGACCATGAACTAAGCCTGCCGCGCAACTAGAAATAGCCAGGTAGCATTTCCTATTTATTGCTAGATGCCCAGCTCTGGCCTAAGACCTAAATAGCTAGCAGAGGGAAATATAAGACCTGGCTCACCTCTAGAGAAATATTCCAAAGAAGACAGTAGCCCCCCACATATAATGACGGTGAGTTCAGATGAAACAACAAACGCAGCAGGAAAATAGTCTTTAGCAAATTTGAGGTCCGCTTACTAGATAGCAGAAGACAGATAGTATACTTTCATGGTCAGCAGAAAAACACTAACAAAACACCATCCAGAGATTACCTTAAACTCTGGCATTAACTCATAACACCAGAGTAGCAATCCCTGATCAACGAGAGCTTTCCAGACACAGTAACAAAACTTCAGCTGTGACTGGAACAAATAGGCAAAACGAAACATGGACAAAAGTCCAACTTATCTAGTAGTTGTCAGAAGCAGGAACAAGCACTGAGAGGCATCAGATAACATTGTTGACCGGCAAGAAACCACCAGAGAAATGAGCTTAAATAGCGACACCCACTACTGATGGAAACAGGTGAAACAGGAAAGAGGATGACAAGTCCAATTCCACAAGCGGCCACCGGGGGAGCCCAGAATCCAAATTCACAACAGTACCCCCCCCTCAAGGAGGGGGCACCGAACCCTCACCAGATCCACCAGGGCGACCAGGATGAGCCCTATGGAAGGCACGAACAAGATCAGAAGCATGAACATCAGATGCATTGACCCAAGAATTATCCTCCTGGCCGTAACCCTTCCAATTGACCAGATACTGGAGTCTCCGTCTGGAAACACGAGAGTCCAAAATTTTCTCCACAACGTACTCCAACTCACCCTCCACCAACACCGGAGCAGGAGGCTCAACTGAAGGTACAACAGGTACCTCATACCTGCGCAATAACGACCGATGAAAAACGTTATGAATGGAA
Organism: Ranitomeya variabilis; assembly: GCF_051348905.1. Classification (NCBI taxonomy): domain Eukaryota; kingdom Metazoa; phylum Chordata; class Amphibia; order Anura; family Dendrobatidae; genus Ranitomeya; species Ranitomeya variabilis. Next base: position 324,473,811 of record NC_135235.1, on the reverse strand, counting down.
AAGGACGCAGGGAGGTCCAAACGGAAAGAAACAGGATTAAGAATCTCCAATATTCTATAAGGGCCGATGAACCGAGGTTTAAACTTAGGAGAAGAGACCCTCATAGGGACAAAACGAGAAGACAACCACACCAAATCTCCAACACAAAGCCGAGAACCAACACGACGATGACGGTTGGCAAAACGCTGAGTCTTCTCCTGGGACAACTTCAAATTGTCCATAACCTGCCCCCAGATGTGATGCAATCTCTCCACCACCGCATCCACTCCAGGACAATCCGAGGATTCCACCTGACCGGAGGAAAATCGAGGGTGAAACCCCGAATTACAGAAAAACGGGGACACCAAGGTGGAAGAGCTGGCCCGATTATTGAGGGCGAACTCTGCCAATGGCAAAAAAGCAACCCAATCATCCTGGTCAGCAGAGACAAAACACCTCAGATATGTCTCCAGGGTCTGATTAGTCCGCTCGGTCTGGCCATTAGTCTGAGGGTGAAAAGCAGATGAAAAAGACAAATCTATGCCCATCCTAGCACAGAATGCCCGCCAAAATCTAGACACAAATTGGGTACCTCTGTCAGAAACAATATTCTCAGGAATACCGTGCAATCGGACAACATTCTGAAAAAACAGAGGAACCAACTCAGAAGAAGAAGGCAACTTGGGCAGAGGAACCAAATGGACCATTTTAGAGAAACGGTCACAGACCACCCAGATGACAGACATCTTCTGGGAAACAGGCAGATCTGAAATAAAATCCATCGAGATGTGTGTCCAAGGCCTCTTAGGAATAGGCAAGGGCAACAGCAGTCCGCTAGCCCGAGAACTACAAGACTTGGCCCGAGCACAAATGTCACATGACTGCACAAAGACTCGCACATCTCGTGACAGGGAAGGCCACCAGAAGGATCTTGCCACCAAATCCCTGGTACCAAAAATTCCGGGATGACCTGCCAATGCAGAAGAATGTACCTCAGAGATGACTCTACTGGTCCAATCATCCGGAACAAACAGTCTATCAGGCGGACAACGATCCGGTCTATCCGCCTGAAACTCTTGCAAGGACCGCCGCAGATCAGGAGAAACGGCCGACAAAATTACTCCCTCCCTAAGGATACCTGTGGGTTCAGCATTACCAGGAGAGTCCGGGTCAAAACTCCTAGAAAGGGCATCTGCCTTAACATTCTTAGAACCCGGTAGGTATGACACCACAAAATTAAAGCGAGAAAAAAATAAAGACCAGCGCGCCTGTCTAGGATTCAGGCGCCTGGCAGTCTCAAGATAAATCAAATTTTTGTGGTCAGTCAATACCACCACCTGATGCTTAGCCCCCTCTAGCCAATGGCGCCACTCCTCAAACGCCCACTTCATGGCCAAAAGCTCCCTATTCCCAACATCATAATTCCGCTCTGCGGGCGAAAATTTGCGAGAAAAGAAGGCACAAGGCCTAATAACGGAGCAGTCGGAACCTTTCTGCGACAACACTGCCCCAGCTCCGATCTCCGAAGCGTCAACCTCAACCTGAAAAGGCAGATTCACATCAGGCTGACGTAACACAGGGGCAGAGGCAAAACGGTGCTTAAGCTCCTGAAAGGCCTCTACAGCATGAGGGGACCAATTAGCAACATCAGCGCCATGTCTGGTCAAATCAGTCAGTGGTTTAACGACATCCGAAAAACCAGCAATAAATCGGCGGTAAAAGTTGGCAAAGCCCAAAAATCTCTGAAGACCCTTAAGAGAGGAGGGCTGAGTCCAGTCACAAATAGCTTGCACCTTGACGGGATCCATCTCAATGGAAGAGGGAGAAAAAATATACCCCAAAAAGGAAATTTTCTGGACCCCAAAAACGCACTTAGACCCCTTCACACATAAAGAATTAGACCGCAGAACCTGAAAAACTCTCCTGACCTGCTGGACATGAGAGTCCCAGTCATCAGAAAAAATCAGAATATCATCCAGATATATTATCATAAATTTATCCAGAAAATCGCGGAAAATATCATGCATAAAAGACTGGAAAACTGAAGGGGCATTAGAAAGACCAAAAGGCATGACCAAATACTCAAAGTGGCCCTCGGGCGTATTAAATGCGGTCTTCCACTCATCCCCCTGCCTGATCCGCACCAAATTATACGCCCCACGAAGATCAATTTTAGAGAACCACTTAGCACCCTCTATACGAGCAAACAAATCAGTAAGCAATGGCAAAGGGTATTGGTACTTAACAGTGATCTTATTCAGAAGCCGATAATCAATACATGGTCTCAAAGAGCCGTCCTTTTTTGAGACAAAGAAAAACCCAGCTCCCAAGGGAGAAGAAGATGGACGAATATGTCCCTTTTCCAAAGACTCCTTTATATATTCCCGCATAGCAGCATGTTCCGGCACAGACAGATTAAACAAACGACCCTTTGGATATTTGCAACCCGGTATCAAATCTATGGCACAATCGCACTCACGGTGCGGAGGTAACGACCCAAGCTTGGGTTCGTCAAAGACGTCTTGATAATCAGAGAGGAACTCAGGGACTTCAGAGGGAATGGACGACGAAATAGAAACCAAAGGTAAGTCCCCATGAATACCCTTACATCCCCAGCTCAACACAGACATTGCTCTCCAGTCCAAGACTGGATTGTGAGACTGCAACCATGGCAATCCCAGTACCAAATCGTCATGTAAATTATACAGCACCAGGAAACGAATAATCTCCTGGTGATCCGGATTGATACGCATGGTTACTTGTGTCCAGTATTGTGGTTTATTATTAGCCAATGGGGTGGAGTCAATCCCCTTCAGAGGAATAAGAGTCTCCAAAGGCTCTAAATCAAAACCACAACGATTGGCAAAGGACCAATCCATAAGACTCAGAGCGGCGCCAGAGTCAACATAGGCGTCCGTGGCAATGGATGACAAAGAGCAAATCAGGGTTACAGACAAAATAAACTTAGACTGAATGGTGCCAATGGAAACAGACTTATCAAGCTTCTTTGTACGCCTAGAGCATGCTGATATAACATGAGTAGAATCCCCACAATAGAAGCACAATCCATTCTTCCGTCTAAAATTCTGTCGCTCGCTCCTGCACAGAATTCTATCACACTGCATACTTTCTGGCGTCTTTTCCATAGACACCGCCAGATGGTGCACCGGTTTGCGCTCCCGCAGACGCCTATCAATCTGAATAGCCATTGTCATGGACTCATTCAGACCTGCAGGCACAGGGAACCCCACCATAACATCCTTAACGGCATCAGAGAGACCTTCTCTGAAAGTTGCCGCCAAGGCGCACTCATTCCACTGAGTAAGCACAGACCATTTACGGAATTTTTGGCAGTAAACCTCAGCTTCGTCTTGCCCCTGAGATAGTGCCATCAAAGTTTTTTCTGCCTGAAGTTCCAAATGAGGTTCCTCATAAAGCAAGCCCAAGGCCAGAAAAAACGCATCCACATCGCGCAACGCAGGATCCCCTGCTGGCAATGAGAAGGCCCAATCTTGAGGGTCACCCCTGAGCAAGGAAATCACAATCCTAACCTGCTGAGCAGGGTCTCCAGCTGAACGAGACTTCAGGGACAAATAAAGCTTACAATTATTTCGGAAATTCTGGAAGCTAGCTCTATTCCCTGTGAAGAACTCCGGCAAAGGAATTCTCGGCTCAGATACCGGAGCATGTACCACAAAATCTTGTAAACTTTGTACTTTCGTGATGAGATTATTCAAACCCGCAGTTACACTCTGAAGATCCATTATTGTCAGGTGCACACAGAGCCATACAGAGATTAGGAGGAGAGAGAGAAAAAAGACTGCAGCAAGGCAAACTGGAGGAAAAAAAAAAAAAAAAAAAAAAAAAAAAAAATATTCCAGCAGACTTCTTATAACTCTCCTTTCACAACCTGGGTCTTAACACTTTAATGGCCGGTCAAACTGTCATGATCTCTGCAGGCAGAGATCATAGCAAGCCTATAGAGGGACAAGCTCTCGGAAGACGGAACTATACTGACCATGAACTAAGCCTGCCGCGCAACTAGAAATAGCCAGGTAGCATTTCCTATTTATTGCTAGATGCCCAGCTCTGGCCTAAGACCTAAATAGCTAGCAGAGGGAAATATAAGACCTGGCTCACCTCTAGAGAAATATTCCAAAGAAGACAGTAGCCCCCCACATATAATGACGGTGAGTTCAGATGAAACAACAAACGCAGCAGGAAAATAGTCTTTAGCAAATTTGAGGTCCGCTTACTAGATAGCAGAAGACAGATAGTATACTTTCATGGTCAGCAGAAAAACACTAACAAAACACCATCCAGAGATTACCTTAAACTCTGGCATTAACTCATAACACCAGAGTAGCAATCCCTGATCAACGAGAGCTTTCCAGACACAGTAACAAAACTTCAGCTGTGACTGGAACAAATAGGCAAAACGAAACATGGACAAAAGTCCAACTTATCTAGTAGTTGTCAGAAGCAGGAACAAGCACTGAGAGGCATCAGATAACATTGTTGACCGGCAAGAAACCACCAGAGAAATGAGCTTAAATAGCGACACCCACTACTGATGGAAACAGGTGAAACAGGAAAGAGGATGACAAGTCCAATTCCACAAGCGGCCACCGGGGGAGCCCAGAATCCAAATTCACAACACCCGCCCCCACCACATCTCCACACATAATCCCTCACCCAACACATCACCACACATAATCTCACCCCCAACACATCACCACACATAATCCCGCCCCCCCAACACATCACCACACATAATCACCCCCCACCCCATCGCCGCACAATCCCCCCACCACATCGCCACACACAATCCCGTCCCCACATCACCACACATAATCCCCCCAACACATCACCACACATAATCCCGCCCCCCCACCACCACACATAATCCTGCCCCTCACCACCACATACAATCCCACCCCACCACATAACCACACATAATACCACCCCCCCAAATCATCACCACACATAATCCCACCCCCACCACATTACCACACATAATCCCACCCCTCCACCACATTTCTACACATAATCCTGCCCCCAACACATTACCACACATAATCCCGCCCCCACCCAATTACCACACAATTCCGCCTCCCCACCACATCACCACAAATAATCCTGCCCCCCAGCACAATACCACACACAATCCTGCCCCCCCACCACATTGCCACACACAATCCCACCCCCCCACAACATTACCACACAAAATCTTGCCCCTCACAACATCACCACACACAATCCCGCCCCCACCCAATTATCACACACAATCACGCCCCCCCACCACATCACCACACGCAATCACGCCCCCCACCACATTACCACACACAATCCAGCCCCCCACCACATCTCCACACATAATCCCTCCCCCAACACATCACCACACATAATCACCCCCCCCACCCCATCACCACACATAATCCCGCCCCCCCAACACATCACCACACATAATCACCCCCCCACCCCATCGCCACACAATCCCACCCACCACATCGCCACACATAATCCCGTCCCCCATATCACCACACATAATCCCCCCAACACATCACCACACATAATCCCGCCTCCCCACCACATTACAACGCACAATCCCGCCCCCACACCATTACCACACATAATCCCGCCCCCCCACAACATCACCATACACAATCCCGCCTCCCACCCCATTATCACACACAATCACGCCCCCCACCACATCCCCACACACAATCCCGCCCCCCACCACATCACCACAAACAATCCCGCCCCCACCACATCACCACACATAATCCCGCCCCACCACATCACCACACATAATCCCGCCCACTCACCACATAACCACACATAATCCCGCCCCCCACCACATTACCACACATAATGCCGCCCCCCACCACATTACCACACATAATTCCGCCCCCCCACCACATTACTACACATAATCCCGCCCCCCACCACATTACCACAGATAATCCTGCCCCCCCACAACATTAGATAGCAATGAGCATGCCGAGCTGTAGCTGGCTGGAAATAGCTAGTATATATATATATATATATATATATATATATATATATATATATATATATATATAAACACATTTTTTGCCCATGAGACTGTCTTTTTCCACCCATGCTTAAATTTATAGATGTAAAGCAGACCCTTCCCTGATCAAAACCCTAGGCTAGATCAGAACCAAACCAGACTATATAAACACAAAATCAGACCAGAGACCAGAGAGACATACAGGGACTTAACAGGGAATTCTCAATAGATAACATAAGAAAAGATGGCAGGGAGACAAAATGAATTAGGCTATTATTACTATTATATTTTTTGTTTCAACTAAAGAGTAATGTCTCTTCTTTGGCCATAGGCCTTTCAACACTGTGTTTGTGCATGAATCGTTAGTCTTCCCCTAGCTTGTAGCAAATTACTTGCAACCCACATGTCACATAATAGATTTTTATTTTAATTTAAAAGTAATTGAAGCAATGCGATTGCTTACCAATTTTTCTGTTCTACCTTTGAAGTAGAACATGAGAATTGCAGTGGATGTTCTGTTCCAGCAGAATGCTAATGAGGTGGAAAGCTGCATGGCACCTGGCTGTTTCATTGTTGCTTTTTAGTTTTGTCAGCCTAGAGGGATGTCATCCTGAAATCTTTGTCTCCTGTAGTTCTGTTATTATTGTAGTCATAGCGTAGTCTAAAACGGCTGTCAAAAAATCCATACATTATGAACAAAAAATCAACACTAAAAAAGCTGGTTTTAATAATATTCTATAGCTTATGAAAAAACCACATGTTGTGAGTACAATATTTTAATTAGCATTCATTTTATGAAACTAGGACCTGTACGTAACATACAGTTGTGCTCAAAAGTTTCCATACCCCAGCAGAAGCTTTGCTTTCTTTGCCATTTTCCAGAGAATATGAATGATAACACCAAACCTTTTACTCCACTCATGGTTAATGGTTGAGTGAATCCATTTACTGTCAAACTACTGTGTTTTTTTCTTTTTAAATCATAATAGCAACCCAAAACATCCAAATGACCCTGATCAAAAGTTCACATACCCCATGTTGGGGGTCAAGTTCTCACCTCTGCACAGGGGGAATCTCAGTCCATCTCCACTGCGGTCTCCCATTCTTCTCCTGCTGCAGTGGAGGCTGTTTAGCAGAAACATCAGTCTCTATGTCTTGCTTAGTCTGACTCTGTGCAAAGCTTCTCCAGCTTCTGCCATTGTAGCCTGTACTGGGCAGCGGCGAGCAGACGTTTTTGGGACTGTCCTGCTTTTTCCCTTCTGAGCATGCCCAGGGCAAGATCTCTCGTTGGAGATCAAAGGTCACATGCTTAGATACTGCAGAAAATCCCATTTTTCCTCTAGGAAGGTCCTGAAGGTGCTCAACTTCTGTGGCAGCCTCCCATTGGTTCTTCTGGGAAGGTCCTGTACTTGCTGCAGCTATAAAAGGTTTGCATGGCCGCACGGCCATGCGCTAGTGTACATTTGAAAACGTGTGTGTGTTGATGAGTGCAAGTTATTCTTTAAACATCCCCTCCCTTGTGTATGACTGTTCGCAAAAGGTAAATGTATGCTGTCTAGCACCCGGCAGAGCTATCAGCATTAAACATACATTACAGCATCTTTTGCTGTGACCGCCAGTGCGGCGCCGTACATTATTAAAGCGCTTTCCAACCCAAGTCTGGGTGGTTAGTGGCGTCTGCCAGTGCGGCACTGCTCGCTTGTTTATTCTGATACCCAGTAGTGGTGTCGAGCGCAAGTGGTCTAGACGAACCCAATCCCGAGTCTTGGAATTGAGTTCTGTGACTTCTTCCTTGCGCTCTTGGTGTGGTACCACGGCTCTGTGACTTAACAGAGTTCGCTTTCACTGCCATATAGTGCCGCCATTTGCCAGCAGCGGGTTTCCTCCTGCACGGTAGACCCCGGACTGCGAACGCACCAAATATCATCTTATTATTTACTCGGTGCGTCCTACCAGTCCTAACAGAACACTAGTGCCAGGGTCTGGCTAGTAAATGGCGGACGATCAGCGTCTACAGCAGTACATCCAGCAAATGGAGGGTAGGTTGACGGCTATAGAATGCACAACCTAAGCTGTGGATGTTACCGCAGTCGCTGTTCAGGCTGCAAGTGTAGCAGCAACCAGTTTGTCCTCTGCCATCCCTGCTCTGACTTTATCCCGTCTCCCGCTTCCAGACAAGTTTGGTGGTGACAGTAAGCTATGTCGGGGATTCGTGAGTCAGTGCTTCATACACCTAGAGCTTCTGGCTGCACGTTTTCCTATGGAATGGGCGAAAGTGGGATTTATTTTATCCCTTTTGTCGGGCAGGGCGTTGCAGTGGGCAACGCCGCTGTGGGAGCGTGACGATCGTGTGGTGCAGAGTGCTCCTCTCTTCCTGGACTCTCTTAGACAGGTCTTTTTAGGACCTCGTGTCACCCATGATACCGTGCTCCAATTCTTGGCAATAACACAGGGTTCATCCACGGTCAGCAGTTCGCCACCAGGGAGATTCCTGTCACACTGGAGGAGCTCATTACAATATCTACCCGCATTGACCTCCGTTTTAACGAGCGGAGATTAGAGCGGATCCAGTGTAGGCAGAGGTTCCGGCTGGCTCCCACCTTCGCCAGACCTCTAGAATCTTCCGTTCAGGCGTCCGACTCCCATAAGGCCATGGAGGTTTCTCGAGCGGGACCTAAGTCCCGGGCCGCTCGAATACCCCGTGGCTTGTAATATTTGCCAATAGATAGGACATTATGCTAATAAACGTCCACTGCGGTCGGGTAAACGATCGCGTCTAGTAACCATTGGAGGTGGTTCACTAGACACAGCGGCATTTTCCTCCAAGCTGTCCTTTAAAGGGACAATCACGTTAAGCTCATCCACTCTAACAGTCGAGCTTTGTGTGGACTCTGGAGCAGAGGGGAATTTCATGTCCTCTGCGCCATGCAATACCTCTGGTGATGCTCACCAAACCGGTGACTGTTAGAGTAGTGAATGGGTCGACACTTCCTTCACAAATCACACACCAGACTGTCCCTTTCACGTTATCCATGTCCCCTTCCCACCAGGAGAGTATTTCCCTTCTTGTCCTTCCCAAGGGAATGGACGAGATTCTGCTGGGAATACCCTGGCTCCGTTTCCACTCCCCACATATTGAGTGGACCTCTGAAAGGATATTGGGTTAGAGTGAATCTTGTAAGGGCAGATGTGTGAGGGAGTGTGTTCAGGTTTCCACTACCGAAATGTCTTCTCCAAAAAGGCTGCGGAGACCCTTCCGCCTCACCGCCCCTATGACTGTCCTATTGATCTCATGCCTGGAGCAGAACCTCCTCAGGGACGAGTCTATCCCCTCTCTCTCCTGGAAATGGAGGCTATGTCCCAATACATTCAGGAGAATTTGGCAAGAGGGTTCATTAGGAAATCAGTGTCACCTGCAGGGGCGGGGTTCTTCTTCGTGCAGAAGAAGAATGGAGAATTACATCCATGAATAGATTACAGGGGTCTTAACGCCATCACCATTAAGAATAAGTACCCGTAGCCCCTGATTTCTGAGCTCTTTGATAGGCTACGGAGAGCAAGGGTATTTACCAAATTAGATCTGCGGGGTGCCTATAACCTGATTCGCATCCATGAGGGGGACAAGTGGAAGACGGCTTTTAATACCAGGGATGGGCACTATGAGTATCTGGTGATGCCTTTCGGGCTCTGTAATGCCCCAGCCATTTTCCAAGACTTTGTTAACAATATCTTCCGGGATATGCTCTCCACCTCGGTCGTAGTCTGTCTGGATGATATTCTCATCTTCTCTCCAGATATTGACTCCCACCGGAGAGATGTTGGCAGAGTCTTCGACCTCTTACGGGCAAACTCCCTCTATGCAAAGTTGGAGAAGTGTATGTTTGAGCAGGAGTTTTTACCTTTCCTGGGCTATATCATCTCCGCCCAGGGATTGGCTATAGATCCTGCCAAACCACAGGCTGTGATGGACTGGCAAGAACCCCATTCTCTTAAAGTGGTGTAGCGCTTTATGGGGTTCATTAATTACTATCGCCAGTTTATTCCCCACTTCTCAACCTTGGTAGTCCTCACCAAGAAGGGAGCAAATCCCAAATTGTGGTCTTTCCCTTCCAAGTCTTCACGAACCAAAAAAATTTAGTATATTTACAAACAGCCCAGCGGTTAAATTCTTGTCAGGCCAGATAGTCCTTGTTCTTCTCCCAGTTCCACTTCACCCTCCATTATCTCGCTGGGGAGAAGAACATTTGTGCTGATACCCTCTCTCGCTCCATTGTGTCTTCTGAGGAGGAGGCAGGGGAGCCTCGGCTTATTGTCCCTTCTGAGAGCCTGAGAACCGTAGCTCCGGTTTCGCTGGAGTCTGTGCCTCCGGGCAAGACTTTTGTACCTATTAATTTGTGACCAGAGGTTCTCTCTTGGGCTCATTCATCCAGGGTGGGTGGACATTTTGTTACAAAGAGGACATCTGAGCTGCTGGCAAGGACGTACTGGTGGCCGCATATGGTCCGTGACATCGGAGATTATATTCGGGCATGTGTCTCCTGCGCCAAAAATAAGTCTCCTCGACAACAGCCAGCTGGGTTACTCTATCCCTTGCCGGTGGCAGACAGGCCCTGGGAGATGGTCTGGATGGACTTTGTGATGGGCTTGCCCAAGTCTCGTGGCTGTACCATCATTTGGGTTATCACCGACCATTTTTCTAAAATGGTGCACTTGGTGCCGCTTCAACAGCTACCTTCTGCATGGGCCTTGGCATCATTGTTTATAAAACACATCTTCTGGTATGCTGGACAAAATTGTCAGTGACTGGGGTCCCCAGTTTGCATCTCGGTTCTGAAGAGAGCTTTGTCGTCTTCTCAGCATTGAGTTGAATCTCACTTCTGCATATCATCCTGAGACGAATGGGTTGGTAGAGAGGGCCAACCAGACATTGGTCACATATCTGCGACATTTTGTCTCAGCCAGGCAGGATGACTGGGCATCCTTGCTACCGTGGGCGGAGTTTGCGCTGAACAACGCCGTAGCCGACTCCACTAGACAGACCCCTGACTATGGTCAGCATCCGCAGGTACCTGTGCCTATGCCCGTGTCTTCCGCTGACTCCAGGGTGGCAGACTGGGCTGTGGAGGCACGGGACATTTGGGACCGCACTCAAGATGCCATTCGGTCCTCCAAGGAGAGAATGAGGTTCTCCGGCAATGCACATCTGTGCCCTGCTCCAACCTTTGCTCCTGGCGACTTAGTGTGGCTCTCCACCCATAACATCAGGCTGCAAGTTGAGTCCACTAAGTTTGTTCCTCGCTACTTGGGCCCCTTCAAGGTTCTCGAACAGGTTAACCCAGTGGTCTACCGTCTGGCCCTTCCACCATGCCTGGGTATCACCGACACCTTTGATGTGTCCCTCCTGAAGCCCGTATACATGTCCCGGTTTTCCGAGTCATCTGCCGGGGCATTTGGTTCGTCTACGGATGATTACGAGGTGAATGCTATTTTGGGGTGCAAGGTGGTATGTGGCAAAAAGTTTTATCTGGTGGACTGGAAGGGTTATGGTCCTGAGGACAGGTCCTGGGTGCCTGCTGAGTATATTCAGGCTCCGCAGCTCATTGCTGCCTTCGAATGTGGCGAGGTCCAAGGAGGGGGGCCTAGCAGGGGGGTTATGTTAAGGGTCGAGTTCCCACCTCTGCACATGGGGAATCTCGGTCCATCTCCGCTGCGGTCTCCCAATCTCCTCCTGCTGCAGTGGAGGCTGCTCAGCAGAAACGTCGGTCTCTACGTCTTGCTCAGTCTGACTCTGTGCAAAGGGTTATTGCTGCCTCTCCAGCTTCTGCCATTGTAGCCAGTACTGGGCAGCGGCAAGCAGATGTTTTTGGGTCTAAGTCCTGCTTTTTCCCTTCTGAGCATGCCCATGGCAAGATCTCTCGTCAGAGATCAACGGTCACATGCTTAGATATTGCAGCAAATCCCATTGTTCCTCTAGGAAGGTCCTGAAGGTGGTCAACTTCTGTGGCAGCCTCCAATTGGTTCTTCTGGGAAGGTCCTGCACTTGCTGCAGTTATAAAAGGTTCGCATGGCCGCACGGCCATGCGCTAGTGTACATTTGAAAACGTGTGTGTGTTGATGAGTGCAAGTCGCTCTTTAAACATCCCATCCCTTGTGTATGACTGTTCGCAAAAGGTGGATGTATGCTGTCTAGCGCCCAGCTGAGCTATCAGCATTAAACAAACATTACAGCGTCTTTTGCTGTGACCACCAGTGCAGCCACGTGCATTATTAAAGCGCTTTCCAACCCAAGTCTGGGTGGTTAGTGGCGTCCGCTAGTGCGGCACTGCTCGCACTCTTGACTTTAAATAACCTTTTGTTTATTCTGACACCCAGTAGCGGTGTTGAGCGCATGTGGTCTAGACAAACCCTATCCCGAGTCTTGGAATTGAGTTCTGTGACTTCTTGCTTGCGCTCTTGGTGCGGTACCACGGCTCTGTGACTTAACAGAGTTTGCTTTCACTGCCATATAGTGCCGCCATTTGCCAGCAGCGGGTTTCCTCCTGCACGGTGGACCCGGACTGCGAACGCACCAAATATCATCTTAATATTTACTCGGTGCATTCCGCCTGTCCTAACACCCCATTTCTTAATACCGTGTATTTCTCCCTCTAATATCAATGACAGATTGAAGTCTTTTGTGGTAGGTGTGGATGAGGTTCTTTATTTTCTAAGATTGTAAACCTGCCAACTCTTCTTGGCAAAAAGCCTCCAGTTCCTGTAAATTCCTAGGCTGTCTAGCATGAACTGCATGCTGGAAATCTCCTAGAGTGGCTTAATGATATTGAGGTCAGGAGACTGAGATGGCCACTCCAGAACCTTCACTTTGTTCATTACATTACACATATAGACATGCCTGCAGAGTACAGAGAGGATTTTGAGTACACTAACCCCACAAAATGAAATAACAAGTTTCATTCACAAAGCATGTTTCCATATTTATCCTACAAAAGCTGATAACAAATTACACACCCAGACAATGGCCCACAGTACCCAAACATGCAGGGTTGCAGAGTACACACAGCCGTTTAAAGGCACATTTCTCACACAGATATGGGTATAAGAATACACAGTTTGCAAGAAATTAAATATATTTTAATGAAAAAATTGTTCTAAAAGCAAACTGTGTGACAAAATATCTTTGTTGTAAAAAAATCCTTGATTTTAGTAGTCAATTTTCGAAAAGCCAAATTTCAACACCTGTACCAGCCCATTTTTTTTTTAACCAATGAAATTTCACAGCAACCACGGTTTAGAGTATTTTTTACTTTTTTGACCAACCACATTTCTACACCATTACCAGCCCAATTTTTTATTTTTATTTTTTAAAACAACACTATGTCACACCAACCAAATTTTGGAGTATATATAATAGTAGTCCATTTCTGAACAACCAAATTTCTAAACCTTTACCCGGCAAATATTGGTTTTTATTTAAAACAAAAGAAAATTTACACAAACCAAGTTGTAGAGTATATGTGACAATAGTCAGTTCTTAGAAGTAGAAGACAGCAAATAAAGCGCAAATAGAGTCTTAACTGGTTAAAAACATGGGGTGTACTGGGGAGAGGTAAAATCACCTTGTTTTGTTGCAACTAAGCAACATGTAAAAAGCATGGATCAGCTGCTGCAGGATACAGGTCCAAAGACTGAAGATAATGGTGAAGCCGGGTGTATATGCCCAAATCTGTGCTGCTGATAAAGATAGTCAATTTTTGGAAAAAAAAATATTTTTATCGCACCAGGACAAGCAGTTTTTAAAAATGTTAAACTGATTAATTTTACACAAAGCACATAATACTATATGGATGAAAAATTCAATCAGGGAAAAAATGTGTACTTTTTTGGAGTGTTATATATCACCGATATGTATCCAAAAACATATAATACTCTATGGGTGAGTAATGTAACACAGCAACATTTTTAAACTTTTTTTTTAGTGTTATATATCACAAAATTGTACCCAAGAACACATAATAGTGTATAGGTAAGAAATGTAAGCAATCAAGCAACATTTTTAAATACTTTTTTGTAGGGGTGGCATGGTGCCTCTGTGGTTAGTAACTTATGTTATTTGAAAAATATCGGATATCGTTGATACCGATACCCGATACCAATGCAAGTCAATGGGACCAAAATATCAGAATTTAAATAAACCCTTTCTTTCCTTGTAGATTCATTCTACATGAAGGAAAACAACAAATAATAATGTAGGATGTATTGGGGGAGGTGGAGGAGACATTAGAGGCATAGAGGTTTAGCCCAATCAAATGGAATAGCAGGAATTATTATTTTTTTAAAGTTTTTCGGAGTTACAAAGATATTGACTATGTTAAGATTTTTTATATTTTGTCAGATATTGATGTTTCACTTATTCCATGCTCTTCACCTTCTTTTTTACTTCTCTGACACTTTCTTCTTCATCATCCTCAGCATCAGCATCTTTTACATCAACTTCTTCATCAACTTATTCATCTTCTTCTTCATCTTCTACCTATTATTCTTTTTTTGTTCCATTCTTCATATTCTTTTTATTAAACTAGTATTCTTCTTCATATTCTACTTCTTCATCATATTCTTATTTGTGACAGGCATTACTGTAGTTGTTATCTATAAAAGTTTGAAGATTAGACCTTCCGTTCTGCCTGTCCCAAAAGATTTACAGCAGGATTTGTCCGCGTTCAGTTTGGCCTGCAGCAGCAGGTTTTTTCCAGTGGCACCACGAGGAGGAACGGACTCACCCCCATACACTGCTTAGTCTTCTTCTCCTTATGATTTAGATAATATCTTTTGCTCTGATTTTTAGTCTTATGCTTAATTTTGTTCTGCTCTTTGTTCTGCAGCTTCTTGTTCTTCTGCTTCTCGGTCTTTAGGGTTGTCGTCTCCAGGGTCATCGTCGTCTTCGGGGTGGTCTTCAGGGTCGTCGTCTCTGTGGTCATCATCTCTGTGGTCGTCGTCATCTTAGGGGTGGTCTTCAGGGTCATCGTCGTTAGGGTCTTGAACTTGGAAATGTAGCAGAAGGTACAAGAAGGCTGAGGAAATGCCGAGAACCAGCTGACATTACTGGAACCCAGATGGCTACCCGATGGTCCAAGAGCCAATGGAACTACCGAGGACCAGCTGACGGTACTGGAACCCGGTTACAAAGCAGGAGGTACCCATGCCAGAAAGCACTACCAAGGACCACCTGACGTTGGTGGAACTAGGATACCCAGTAGGAGGCAGCTAAGCCAAAGGCTCTGCCCAGAACCAGCTGACGGTACTGGAACCCGGATGGGTAGCAGAAGGTACAAGAGCCAATGGAACTACCGAGGACCAGCTGTCATTACTGGAACCCGGTTACTAAGCAGGAGGTACCCGTGCCAGAAAGCGCTACCAAGGACCACCTGACGTTGGTGGAACTAGGATACCCAGTAGGAGGCAGCTAAGCCAAAGGCTCTGCCTGGAACCAGCTGACGGTACTGGAACCAGGATGGGGAGCAGAAGGTATAAGAGCCAAAGACAGTGCCGAGAACCAGCTGACGGTACTGGAACCCGGATGGGTAGCAGAAGGTACAAGAGCCAATGGAACTACCGAGGACCAGCTGTCATTACTGGAACCCGGTTACTAAGCAGGAGGTACCCGTGCCAGAAAGCGCTACCAAGGACCACCTGACGTGGGGGAACTCGGATTCCCAGAAGGAGGCACCTAAGCCAAAGGCTCTGCCTGGAACCAGCTGACGGTACTGGAACCAGGATGGGGAGCAGAAGGTACAAGAGCCAATGGAACTACCAAGGACCAGCTGATGTTACTGGAACCCGGTAACTAAGCAAGAGGTACCCGTGCCAGAAAGCACTACCAAGGACCACCTGATGTTGGTGGAACTAGGATACCCAGTAGGAGGCAGCTAAGCCAAAGGCTCTGCCCGGAACCAGCTGACGGTACTGGAACCAGGATGGGGAGCAGAAGGTATAAGAGCCAAAGACACTGCCGAGAACCAGCTGACGGTACTGGAACTCGGATGGGTAGCAGAAGGTACAAGAGCCAATGGAACTACCGAGGACCAGCTGTCATTACTGGAACCCGGTTACTAAGCAGGAGGTACCCATGCCAGAAAGCGCTACCAAGGACCACCTGACGTGGGGGAACTCGGATTCCCAGAAAGAGGCACCTAAGCCAAAGGCTCTGCCTGGAACCAGCTGACGGTACTGGAACCAGGATGGGTAGCAGAAGGTACAAGAGCCAATGGAACTACCAAGGACCAGCTGATGTTACTGGAACCCGGTAACTAAGCAAGAGGTACCCGTGCCAGAAAGCACTACCAAGGACCACCTGACGTTGGTGGAACTAGGATACCCAGTAGGAGGCAGCTAAGCCAAAGGCTCTGCCCGGAACCAGCTGACGGTACTGGAACCAGGATGGGGAGCAGAAGGTATAAGAGCCAAAGACACTGCCGAGAACCAGCTGACGGTACTGGAACTCGGATGGGTAGCAGAAGGTACAAGAGCCAATGGAACTACCGAGGACCAGCTGTCATTACTGGAACCCGGTTACTAAGCAGGAGGTACCCGTGCCAGAAAGCGCTAGCAAGGACCACCTGACGTGGGGGAACTCGGATTCCCAGAAAGAGGCACCTAAGCCAAAGGCTCTGCCTGGAACCAGCTCACGGTACTGGAACCAGGATGGGTTGCAGAAGGTACAAGAGCAAAAGACACTGCTGAGAACCAGCTGGCGGTACTGGAACCCGGATGGGTAGCAGAAGGTACAAGAGCAAATGGAACTACCAAGGACCAGCTGACGTTACTGGAACCCGGTAACTAAGCAGGAGGTACCCGTGCCAGAAAGCACTACCAAGGACCACCTGACGTTGGTGGAACTAGGATACCTAGTAGGAGGCAGCTAAGCCAAAGGCTCTGCCCGGAACCAGCTGACGATACTGGAACCAGGATGGGGAGCAGAAGGTATAAGAGCCAAAGACACTGCCGAGAACCAGCTGACGGTACTGGAACCCGGATGGGTAGCATAAGGTACAAGAGCCAATGGAACTACCGAGGACCAGCTGTCATTCGGATACCCAGAAGGAGGCACCTAAGCCAAAGGCTCTGCCCAGAAGCAGCTGATGGTACTGGAACCAGGGGGACCTATTCAAGATTGTCTTCCTAAGAGCCAGCTAATGGTGCTGGAACTCAGATAGGCAGCAGAAGGTCCACAGGAAAAACAAAAGTTGCTAGGCCACGAGCCGGCTGTGGTTACCGAAAATCCACTGTCCTACAGGGGGAGCTTGTCCTATTGGCAGTACGGAACCAGCCTTGATTGCCAGTTCCCGCAGCCCACATAGGAAGCACCTAAACTGCAGGCACCATAGAGTCGGCTAACCCGACCTCAACCCGACAGGACAACGTATTGGAGGCCAAGTGACCTTGACACTACCCGTAAACAGCTGGCGTGCTGTAACCGGGCTGGGCAGGAGGGAGTACCCATGCCAAAGACACTTCTGAGCAGCAACTAGCAGTGTTGGAGCCCAGGGACAGCAGGAGGAGCAGAGTGTAGGCCGAAGCCTGCACTTGAGGCAGTTTAATATCTGTTGTTGTGTCAGCGTGGCGGTCGCAGGACACATTGCCAGATACACAGCTGGGGATCAGCTGATGTTACTGAAACCCAATCACACGGCATCAAGTGTTGACTGTGCAAACAGCACTTCCGGGCAGCAACTGGCGGTGTTGGAGCCCAGGGACAGCAGGAGGAGCAGAGTGTAGGCTGAGGACTATTTGGAGCAAATTGAAAGGGAACCTTTAACCCCCCCAAGGCGTTAGTAACTAGAAGAGCCACCTTGTGCAGCAGTAATGCTGCACAAGGAAAAGGTGGTTATTTTAATTATGTTCCTTGCACACGCGGAACGAAACACTTATAAAATTTTGCCCCTCATACCGTGAAACCATCACGGAGGTGGGACTTTCCTTCTTAATGAGACGCAGCACAGCTGTCATTCATACCCCCTTGGCACCGGGCGCAGCCTCCTGAGCATTGCTTTTTTGTGTACCGGAGTCTGCGTTGTTATGTTATCCCTTGGTCATGTGCAGTTAGCGCTACCCGTCTTCTGACATCATTTGATGTCAGCCTGTGCGGTCATGCTGCCCGAGATCACGCCCCGCATTGTCTTCTGATTTATTCACACTGCGTGGCTGAGATTCATGGCCTTGTGCAGTAAATATCTTCGCCTCTCACTCATGTCCTTACGCCTTCTTCAGACTGTGCGGTGTCAGCTGATCCCTAATCACATGCCACGGCCGTGATGCCGCACAGTCTAAAGAAGGCAGAAGGAGAGGAGTGAGAGGTGAAGATATGCACTGCGCATGCCCATGAATCCCAGCCCCGCAGTGTCTTCTGATTTATTCACACTGCGGGGCTGGGATTCATGGCCTTGCGCAGTATATATCTTCACCTCTCACTCATGCCCTTACGCCTTCTTCAGACTGTGCGGTGTCAGCTGATCCCTAATCACATGCCACGGCCGTGATGCCGCACAGTCTAAAGAAGGCAGAAGGAGATGAGTGAGAGGTGAAGATATGCACTGCGCATGCCCACCCAGCCCCGCAGTGTCTTCTGATTTATTCACACTGCGGGGCTGGGATTCATGGCCTTGCACAGTAAATATCTTCACCTCTCACTCATGCCCTTATGCCTTCTTCACACTGTGTGGAGTCAGCTGATCCCTAATCACATGCCACGGCCGTGACGCCGCACAGTCTGAAGAAGGCGGAAGGAGATGAGTGAGAGGCGAAAATATGCACTGCGCATGCCCATGAATCCCAGCCCCGCAGTGAGAATAAATAAGACACTGCGGGGCGTGATCTCGGGCAGGGCGGCCGCACAGGCACAGCCAGCCTGACAACAAATGATGTCAGAAGATGGGCAGCCCTAACTGCGCATGGCCAAGGGATAACATAACAGAGCAGGCTCTGGGACACATTCAAACAATGTTGAGGAGGTGGCGCCCGGCGCCAAGGGTGTAGGAATGACGTCTGTGCTGCGTGTCATTACGAAGGAAAGTCACACCTCCGGGACAGTTTAACGGTATCAGGGGACACATTTTATAAGTGTTTAGTTCTGCGTGTGCAAGGAGAATAACTAAAAGAGCCACCTTGTGCAAATGCAGCATTAGTGCGGCACAAGGTGGCTCTTCTAGTTATAAACGCCCTGGGGGGACAGGTTCCCTTTCATTTCTGTTATAGTGTCAGCGTGGCGGTTGCAGGACAAATTGCCGGATACACAGCTGGGGATCAGCTGACATTACTGAACCCCAATAACAGAGGAGCAACTGTTGACCATGCAGACAGCACTTCCGAGCAGCAACTGGTGGTGTTGGAGCCCAGTGACAGCAGGAGAAGCAGATTTGAGTTATTGCCACACACACAGCAGGGGAGCAGCTGGTGTTACTGAACCCCAATAACAGAGGAGCAACTGTTGACTGTGCAGACAGCACTTCCGAGCAGCAACTGGTGGTGTTGGAGCCCAGGGAATGCAGGTGAAGCAGAGTGTAGGCTGAGGCCTAATTGAAGCACATTGAAAGAGAACCTTTAACCCCCCCCAGGCGTTAGTAACTGAAAGAGTCACCTTGTGCAGCACTAATGCTGCACAAGGAAAAGGTGGCTCTTTTAGTTATGCTCCTTGGAAACGCTGAACTAAACACCTATAAAATGTGTCCCCTGATACCATGAAACCGTCCCGGAGGTGGGACTTTCTGAAGAAGGCGGAAGGAGATGTGTGAGAGGCGAAGGTATGCACTGCACAAGGCCATGAATCCCAGGCCCGAAGTGTGATTAAATCAGAAGACACTGCGAGGCGGGATCTCTGGCAGCGCAGCCGCACAGGCACAGTCAGCCTGACACCAAAATGATGTCAGAAGACGGGCAGCGCTAACTGTGCATGGCCGAGGTTGAACATAACAGCGCAGGCTGCGGGACAGATTCAAACAATGCTGAGGAGGTATGAGAGAACACATTTTATAAGTGTTAAGTTCAGCGTGTGCAAGGAGCATAACTAAAAGAGCCACCTTTTCCTAATGCTGCACAAGGTGGTTCTTTCAGATACAAACGCCTGGGGGGAGGGGACAGGTTCTCTTTAATATCTGTTGTAGTGTCAGCGTGGCGGTCGCAGGACACATTGCCGGATACACAGCAGGGGAGCAGCTGGTGTTACTGAACCCCACTAACACAGGAGCGAGTGTTTGTTTCTGTGCAGACAGCACTTCCGAGCAGCAACTGGTGGTGCTGGAGCCCAGGGAATGCAGGAGAAGCAGAGTGTAGGCCGAGGCTTGCACTCGAGTCAGTTTAATATCTGTTGTAGTGTAAGCGTGGAGGTAGCAGGCCACTTTGCCAGATACACAGCTGAGGATCAGCTGACGTTACTGAAATTCTATAACACTGGGTCATGTATTGACTGTGCAGACGGCACTTCTGAGCAGCAACTGGTGGTGTTGGAGCCCAGGGATTGCAGTTCACGTGGTAGAAACATGAACACAACAGGAGACCTGGATACTGTTTCAAACAATTATTTCATCTGGAAGAGGAGTGGCAAATTCCTGCGAGATCCAGGCCTTGTTAATTTTCAGAAAAGTAAGCCGGTCAACGTTATCGGAGGATAGTCGCATGCGACGGTCTGTTAGTACACCACCTGCGGCACTAAAGACGTGTTCCGATAATACACTAGCAGCAGGGCAAGCCAGCACCTCCAATGCATACTGGCTAAGCTCTGGCCATGTATCCAGCTTAGAGACCCAAAACTTGAAGTGGGAAGAGCCATCTGGGAGTACACTGAGAGGGCAAGACATGTAGTCTGTCACCATCTGACGGAAACGTTGCCTCCTGCTGAATGGAGCCATCTGTGATGGTGTAGACATTTGTGGCGGGCACACAAAAGTTTGCCACAGTTGGGCCATACTGGTCTTGCCTTGTGCTGAGGCATAGCCTCTGCTCCCTCTTTGTGCAGAGCTTCCTCCACTGTCTCGACGCACAGAGATGCTTTGTAAAGCACTAGCAGCACTGCTCTCGATTGGACTGGAGAAGATGATGGACTGCTCCAGTGTGTCTTGGTACTCCCGCATTTTACGCTCCCGTTTCAACGGTGTAATGAGGCTTTGAAATTTGTCCCGGTAGCGAGGATCTAGGTGGGTGTACACCCGATAATCAGCCGTGTTTAGAATGTGGGCGATGTGGCGGTCGTTTCTCAGGCACTGCAGCATGAAATCAACCATGTGCTGCAGACTGTGAACTGGCCAAGAAAGGCTGTCCCCTGCTTGAGGCGTGATCTCTGCCTGCTCTGCATCACCCCACCCTCGCTCTACACACTGACTACTGGAGAATTGTGTAACTCCCTCCTCTGGACCGATGTTTTCCTCCTCCATTGACTTCTCCTCATCCTACTCACAAAGTGTCCCCTGCCTATGCCTTTTGGGGGAACCACGTTGCGCTGACTGTCCAGAAGCAGATGGAATTGGTGACTCCTCATCCTCCACCTCTTCCACAACATCATCCCTTAGCGCTTGTAGTGTTCTTTCAAGCAGGCAGATAAGGGGGACAGTCATGCTGACTAGTGCATCATCTGCACTCGCCATCCGCGTGGAATCATCGAAGGCACGCAAAACCTGGCAGACGTCCTTCATAGTGGCCCACTCAGTGGTTGTGAAGTCTGAATGGCGTGCAGTGCGACTTCTATGCGCCTGATGCAGCTGGTACTCCATTACTGCTTGCTGCTGCTCACACAGCCGCTCCAACATATGTAACATGGAATTCCACCTGGTGGGTAGGTCACATATGATGTGATGTTCCGGAAGGCGGCATCGGTGCTGCAGAGCTGCAATGCACGATCTTCCCATGCTGTAACGCCGCAAGTGAGCACACTCTAGGCTGACCTTGTGCAGCAGTGCATCAAGATCCGGATAGTTGCTCAAAAAACTCTGCATGACCAAGTTGAGCACATGTGCCAGACATGGGATGTGAGTGAGGTTGCCTAGGGCCAGAGCTGCCACCAGATTTCGGCCATTGTCACACACTACCATGCCTGGCTGGGGATTCGCTGGCACAAACCACACGTCGCTCTCCTGCTTGATGGCTGTTGTGAATTTGGATTCTGGGCTCCCCCGGTGGCCGCTTGTGGAATTGGACTTGTCATCCTCTTTCCTGTTTCACCTGGTTCCATCAGTAGTGGGTGTCGCTATTTAAGCTCATTTCTCTGGTGGTTTCTTGCCGGTCAACAATGTTATCTGATGCCTCTCAGTGCTTGTTCCTGCTTCTGACAACTACTAGATAAGTTGGACTTTTGTCCATGTTTCATTTTGCCTATTTGTTCCAGTTCACAGCTGAAGTTTTGTTACTGTGTCTGGAAAGCTCTCGTTGATCAGGGATTGCTACTCTGGCGTTATGAGTTAATGCCAGAGTTTAAGGTTATCTCTGGATGGTGTTTTGTTAGTGTTTTTCTGCTGACCATGAAAGTATACTATCTGTCTTCTGCTATCTAGTAAGCGGACCTCAAATTTGCTAAGACTATTTTCCTGCTGCGTTTGTTGTTTCATCTGAACTCACCGTCATTATATGTGGGGGGCTACTGTCTTCTTTGGAATATTTCTCTAGAGGTGAGCCAGGTCTTATATTTCCCTCTGCTAGCTATTTAGGTCTTAGGCCAGAGCTGGGCATCTAGCAATAAATAGGAAATGCTACCTGGCTATTTCTAGTTGCGCGGCAGGCTTAGTTCATGGTCAGTATAGTTCCATCTTCCGAGAGCTTGTCCCTCTATAGGCTTGCTATGATCTCTGCCCGCAGAGATCATGACAGTTTGACCGGCCCCTAAAGTGTTAAAGACCCAGGTTGAGAAAGGAGAGTTATTAGAAGTCTGCTGGAATTTTTTTTTTTTTTTTTTTTTCCTCCAGTTTGCCTTGCTGCAGTCTTTTTTCTCTCTCTCCTCCTAATCTCTGTATTGCTCTGTGTGCACCTGACGATAATGGATCTTCAGAGTGTAACTGCGGGTTTGAATAATCTCATCACGAAAGTACAAAATTTACAAGATTTTGTGGTACATGCTCCAGTATCTGAGCCGAGAATTCCTTTGCCGGAGTTCTTCACAGGGAATAGAGCTAGCTTCCAGAATTTCCGAAATAATTGTAAGCTTTATTTGTCCCTGAAGTCTCGTTCAGCTGGAGACCCTGCTCAGCAGGTTAGGATTGTGATTTCCTTGCTCAGGGGTGACCCTCAAGATTGGGCCTTCTCATTGCCAGCAGGGGATCCTGCGTTGCGCGATGTGGATGCGTTTTTTCTGGCCTTGGGCTTGCTTTATGAGGAACCTCATTTGGAACTTCAGGCAGAAAAAACTTTGATGGCACTATCTCAGGGGCAAGACGAAGCTGAGGTTTACTGCCAAAAATTCCGTAAATGGTCTGTGCTTACTCAGTGGAATGAGTGCGCCTTGGCGGCAACTTTCAGAGAAGGTCTCTCTGATGCCGTTAAGGATGTTATGGTGGGGTTCCCTGTGCCTGCAGGTCTGAATGAGTCCATGACAATGGCTATTCAGATTGATAGGCGTCTGCGGGAGCGCAAACCGGTGCACCATCTGGCGGTGTCTATGGAAAAGACGCCAGAAAGTATGCAGTGTGATAGAATTCTGTCCAGGAGCGAGCGACAGAATTTTAGACGGAAGAATGGATTGTGCTTCTATTGTGGGGATTCTACTCATGTTATATCAGCATGCTCTAGGCGTACAAAGAAGCTTGATAAGTCTGTTTCCATTGGCACCATTCAGTCTAAGTTTATTTTGTCTGTAACCCTGATTTGCTCTTTGTCATCCATTGCCACGGACGCCTATGTTGACTCTGGCGCCGCTCTGAGTCTTATGGATTGGTCCTTTGCCAATCGTTGTGGTTTTGATTTAGAGCCTTTGGAGACTCTTATTCCTCTGAAGGGGATTGACTCCACCCCATTGGCTAATAATAAACCACAATACTGGACACAAGTAACCATGCGTATCAATCCGGATCACCAGGAGATTATTCGTTTCCTGGTGCTGTATAATTTACATGACGATTTGGTACTGGGATTGCCATGGTTGCAGTCTCACAATCCAGTCTTGGACTGGAGAGCAATGTCTGTGTTGAGCTGGGGATGTAAGGGTATTCATGGGGACTTACCTTTGGTTTCTATTTCGTCGTCCATTCCCTCTGAAGTCCCTGAGTTCCTCTCTGATTATCAAGACGTCTTTGACGAACCCAAGCTTGGGTCGTTACCTCCGCACCGTGAGTGCGATTGTGCCATAGATTTGATACCGGGTTGCAAATATCCAAAGGGTCGTTTGTTTAATCTGTCTGTGCCGGAACATGCTGCTATGCGGGAATATATAAAGGAGTCTTTGGAAAAGGGACATATTCGTCCATCTTCTTCTCCCTTGGGAGCTGGGTTTTTCTTTGTCTCAAAAAAGGACGGCTCTTTGAGACCATGTATTGATTATCGGCTTCTGAATAAGATCACTGTTAAGTACCAATACCCATTGCCATTGCTTACTGATTTGTTTGCTCGTATAGAGGGTGCTAAGTGGTTCTCCAAAATTGATCTTCGTGGGGCGTATAATTTGGTGCGGATCAGGCAGGGGGATGAGTGGAAGACCGCATTTAATACGCCCGAGGGCCACTTTGAGTATTTGGTCATGCCTTTTGGTCTTTCTAATGCCCCTTCAGTTTTCCAGTCTTTTATGCATGATATTTTCCGCGATTTTCTGGATAAATTTATGATAATATATCTGGATGATATTCTGATTTTTTCTGATGACTGGGACTCTCATGTCCAGCAGGTCAGGAGAGTTTTTCAGGTTCTGCGGTCTAATTCTTTATGTGTGAAGGGGTCTAAGTGCGTTTTTGGGGTCCAGAAAATTTCCTTTTTGGGGTATATTTTTTCTCCCTCTTCCATTGAGATGGATCCCGTCAAGGTGCAAGCTATTTGTGACTGGACTCAGCCCTCCTCTCTTAAGGGTCTTCAGAGATTTTTGGGCTTTGCCAACTTTTACCGCCGATTTATTGCTGGTTTTTCGGATGTCGTTAAACCACTGACTGATTTGACCAGACATGGCGCTGATGTTGCTAATTGGTCCCCTCATGCTGTAGAGGCCTTTCAGGAGCTTAAGCACCGTTTTGCCTCTGCCCCTGTGTTACGTCAGCCTGATGTGAATCTGCCTTTTCAGGTTGAGGTTGACGCTTCGGAGATCGGAGCTGGGGCAGTGTTGTCGCAGAAAGGTTCCGACTGCTCCGTCATTAGGCCTTGTGCTTTCTTTTCTCGCAAATTTTCGCCCGCAGAGCGGAATTATGATGTTGGGAATAGGGAGCTTTTGGCCATGAAGTGGGCGTTTGAGGAGTGGCGCCATTGGCTAGAGGGGGCTAAGCATCAGGTGGTGGTATTGACTGACCACAAAAATTTGATTTATCTTGAGACTGCCAGGCGCCTGAATCCTAGACAGGCGCGCTGGTCTTTATTTTTTTCTCGCTTTAATTTTGTGGTGTCATACCTACCGGGTTCTAAGAATGTTAAGGCAGATGCCCTTTCTAGGAGTTTTGACCCGGACTCTCCTGGTAATGCTGAACCCACAGGTATCCTTAGGGAGGGAGTAATTTTGTCGGCCGTTTCTCCTGATCTGCGGCGGTCCTTGCAAGAGTTTCAGGCGGATAGACCGGATCGTTGTCCGCCTGATAGACTGTTTGTTCCGGATGATTGGACCAGTAGAGTCATCTCTGAGGTACATTCTTCTGCATTGGCAGGTCATCCCGGAATTTTTGGTACCAGGGATTTGGTGGCAAGATCCTTCTGGTGGCCTTCCCTGTCACGAGATGTGCGAGTCTTTGTGCAGTCATGTGACATTTGTGCTCGGGCCAAGTCTTGTAGTTCTCGGGCTAGCGGACTGCTGTTGCCCTTGCCTATTCCTAAGAGGCCTTGGACACACATCTCGATGGATTTTATTTCAGATCTGCCTGTTTCCCAGAAGATGTCTGTCATCTGGGTGGTCTGTGACCGTTTCTCTAAAATGGTCCATTTGGTTCCTCTGCCCAAGTTGCCTTCTTCTTCTGAGTTGGTTCCTCTGTTTTTTCAGAATGTTGTCCGATTGCACGGTATTCCTGAGAATATTGTTTCTGACAGAGGTACCCAATTTGTGTCTAGATTTTGGCGGGCATTCTGTGCTAGG
This sequence comes from Ranitomeya variabilis, assembly GCF_051348905.1. Classification (NCBI taxonomy): domain Eukaryota; kingdom Metazoa; phylum Chordata; class Amphibia; order Anura; family Dendrobatidae; genus Ranitomeya; species Ranitomeya variabilis. Next base: position 324,447,568 of record NC_135235.1, on the reverse strand, counting down.
ATGGGCATAGATTTGTCTTTTTCATCTGCTTTTCACCCTCAGACTAATGGCCAGACCGAGCGGACTAATCAGACCCTGGAGACATATCTGAGGTGTTTTGTCTCTGCTGACCAGGATGATTGGGTTGCTTTTTTGCCATTGGCAGAGTTCGCCCTCAATAATCGGGCCAGCTCTTCCACCTTGGTGTCCCCGTTTTTCTGTAATTCGGGGTTTCACCCTCGATTTTCCTCCGGTCAGGTGGAATCCTCGGATTGTCCTGGAGTGGATGCGGTGGTGGAGAGATTGCATCACATCTGGGGGCAGGTTATGGACAATTTGAAGTTGTCCCAGGAGAAGACTCAGCGTTTTGCCAACCGTCATCGTCGTGTTGGTTCTCGGCTTTGTGTTGGAGATTTGGTGTGGTTGTCTTCTCGTTTTGTCCCTATGAGGGTCTCTTCTCCTAAGTTTAAACCTCGGTTCATCGGCCCTTATAGAATATTGGAGATTCTTAATCCTGTTTCTTTCCGTTTGGACCTCCCTGCGTCCTTTTCCATTCATAACGTTTTTCATCGGTCGTTATTGCGCAGGTATGAGGTACCTGTTGTACCTTCAGTTGAGCCTCCTGCTCCGGTGTTGGTTGAGGGTGAGTTGGAGTACGTTGTGGAGAAAATTTTGGACTCTCGTGTTTCCAGACGGAGACTCCAGTATCTGGTCAACTGGAAGGGTTACGGCCAGGAGGATAATTCTTGGGTCAATGCATCTGATGTTCATGCTTCTGATCTTGTTCGTGCCTTCCATAGGGCTCATCCTGGTCGCCCTGGTGGATCTGGTGAGGGTTCGGTGCCCCCTCCTTGAGGGGGGGGTACTGTTGTGAATTTGGATTCTGGGCTCCCCCGGTGGCCGCTTGTGGAATTGGACTTGTCATCCTCTTTCCTGTTTCACCTGGTTCCATCAGTAGTGGGTGTCGCTATTTAAGCTCATTTCTCTGGTGGTTTCTTGCCGGTCAACAATGTTATCTGATGCCTCTCAGTGCTTGTTCCTGCTTCTGACAACTACTAGATAAGTTGGACTTTTGTCCATGTTTCATTTTGCCTATTTGTTCCAGTTCACAGCTGAAGTTTTGTTACTGTGTCTGGAAAGCTCTCGTTGATCAGGGATTGCTACTCTGGCGTTATGAGTTAATGCCAGAGTTTAAGGTTATCTCTGGATGGTGTTTTGTTAGTGTTTTTCTGCTGACCATGAAAGTATACTATCTGTCTTCTGCTATCTAGTAAGCGGACCTCAAATTTGCTAAGACTATTTTCCTGCTGCGTTTGTTGTTTCATCTGAACTCACCGTCATTATATGTGGGGGGCTACTGTCTTCTTTGGAATATTTCTCTAGAGGTGAGCCAGGTCTTATATTTCCCTCTGCTAGCTATTTAGGTCTTAGGCCAGAGCTGGGCATCTAGCAATAAATAGGAAATGCTACCTGGCTATTTCTAGTTGCGCGGCAGGCTTAGTTCATGGTCAGTATAGTTCCATCTTCCGAGAGCTTGTCCCTCTATAGGCTTGCTATGATCTCTGCCCGCAGAGATCATGACAGATGGCATTCCAGAGCTCCTGCACTGTGTGGCTTCGATTCCCCAAAGAAATTAATTTCAATATGGCCTGTTGACGTTTGGCCATGGCTGTGCTCATATCGGTCGTAACAGGTAGACGTTCACGGGTCCATGTGGAGGTGGACCTGTGACGGCTCCTGCAGTGATGATTCTGAGGAACTTGAGTATGAGGAGGAGTCAATGCGTACAGACTGGATTCCTGAAATCCTTGGAGTTGGCAGAACATGTCTTGCGCCACTCGCATGATCTGTACCCGGCTCAACAACATTAACCCAATGGGCAGTGAGGGAAAGGTATCGCCCCTGTCCATGGTGACTGGTCCACGCATCGGTGGTGAGGTGAACCTTGCTACTGACGGCGTTCAGTAGTGCGTGTTTTACGTGTCCCTCCACATGCTTTTGCAGGGCAGGGACGGCTTGCCGGTGAAATTAAAGCGGCTGGGCACATTGTATTGTGGGACTGCCATGCCATCAAGTTCCGGAAGGTGTCAGTCTCCACCAGCCTGAATGACAGCATTTCAAGGGACAGTAGTTTTGCAATACCAGTATTCAGAGCCTGTGCTCGGGGGTGGTTTGCTGAGAATGGCCACCTTTTCTCCCAAGCCTGTGCTACCGATGGCTGTAGACTGGGCTGGGAGTTTGAGGATGACTGGGAACATGGTGCTGTGGGTGGAATTACACTGGGTCTGTGGACAACAGTGCCAGAGGTTCTTCCATGGTGATCCTGTGGGGAAGCCGAACCAGCTGTGTGTGAGCTGGAGGAAGAGGCTACAACACGAGCTGAAGAGGTGGTAGGTGCTGCTGTAGGTTGGCCTAGGTCTTTAGTATGTTTTTGTAACTCCACAGCGTGCTTGGTCGGCACATGTTTCCACATATTTGTGGTATTGAGGTTGCTGACACTTTTCTCTCTTTTGACTTTCTAATGACACACCTTGCATTTGACAAAGCAAATGTCATCTGCAACTGTGTCAAAAAAGGACCACGCACTGCAAGTCTTGGGAGCACCCGTTTTGGCTTTTGGAAGAGGCATGCTCCTAACGGGTGCCGAAGTGGAGGCTACAGGCACCGCAGTCTTCCCCCTCCCTCTCCCTCTTTGTGCCGTTTGGGGAATCTCTTCCTCAGAGCTGCTCCCACCACCTTTCTTTACCTCACGCCATGATGGGTCCATTACCTCATCATCTACACTACCCTCTTCCACCAACTGCTTCTCCGGGGTAGTCTCGGCAGCACAGCACGCACCTGAAAGTGGCACCTGAGTCTCATCATCAGATGCGTACTGAGGTGTGCTGACCGGAGGCACTGGCCCACCCGTCTCTTCAGAAAGACAAAGCTGTTGGGCATCACTGCATACTGCCTCTTCTTCCATTTCTCCAATGCTGCTTGGCTGGCTCCCTCTTTCCAAGCCAAAAGATTCAGAGAACAGAAGTAGAGATGGCTCCTGTCCTGGGCTCTCTGACTGCCTGGGCAATTTGGCAGGTGGTGAAGAGACAGATGGGTGCTCTTCAGTGCTCTGTGCCTGAGAGGATGTGGCACTAATTGAAATCGATGCGTTAGCTGCCATCCATCTGACAACGGCTTCAATTTTTTCGTCCTGCAGCAGCGGGGTACGGCGAGCTCCAACAAAGCTGTGCATGAAGGACTGTTCGCTGCTGAAACTGGGTGATGATGAGTCACCGGTGCCCGCAGCAGGCACAGAATCCCCACGTCCTCTCCCTGCTCCATGCCCTCGCCCACGTGCCTTACTCCCTGCCTTCTTCATCTTGGTAGACTGATAAAGATAGGCAGAAAAGTATTAAGGGCTTAGTGTGCTTATTCCTGAACAGCTGTTAACAGGTATAAGGAACACTAATTTTATCAAGTGTGGCCTAGACTTTAATATGAGCTAGTGTGGCCTACAGAACTCTAAAGTGGAGTGTTTGGTGAACTTTATAAACTTTTTGTTTTTTCCACAGAACAGACTACAGAGCGAGCTGCACTCACACAGAGACCATGCAGACAGCCGTAAACAGCGCTGCAAGGCCAAAAATAGCTCCTCTATGTAATGTAATCCAATATAGTGTTTTTCCACAATCTAGCAGGATACGGATGGAAAGCCACTAATAGGGTATATATATTTGAAAAAACGTGCAGCAGGCTGCACTAATTGAGAAACGGACAATGGAATGGTATGAGGCTGTGATGCACCCTGAGCTGACTACAAACGGCTGTGGTGGCAGAACAGACTACAGAGCAAGCTGCACTCACACACAGACTGTGCAGACAGCCGTAAACGGCGCTGCAAGGCCAGAAAAAGCTCCTCTATGTAATCCTGGGCAGCACGGTGGCGCAGTGGTTAGCACAGCAGCCTTGCAGCAAACCCCACCAAGGACAACATCTGCAAAGAGTTTGTATGTTCTCTCCGTGTTTGCGTGGGTTTCCTCCGGGCACTCTGGTTTCCTCCCACATCCCAAAGACATACTGATAGGGAATTTAGATTGTGAGCCCCAACGGGGACAGCGATGATAATGTGTGCAACCTGTAAAGCGCTGCGGAATATGTTAGCGCTATATAAAAATAAAGATTATTTAAGATTATTAATCCTATATAGTGTTTTTCCACAATCTAGCAGGATACGGATAAAAAGCCACTAATAGGGTAAATTTGAAAAAATGTGCAGCAGGCTGCACTAATTGCAAAAAAGGACAATGGATTGAACAGTATGAGGCAGTGACGCACCCTGAGCTGACTACAACCGGCTGTGGCTGCGGACAGACTACAGAGTGAGCTGCACTCACACACAGAGAGACCTTGCAGACTGCTGTGAACAGTGCTGCAAGGCAAAAGCAAGGTTCTCACACAGCGGTTGCTAAAATACCCTGGGTAAAGCACAATGAAGCAATTCGCTATCTCTAAACTGGCCCTCAGTCAGAACACAGCGTCCTGTCACTAACTGAATTCATAGCGTGAGCCCAAAATGGTGGCAGCGACTTTTATAGTGCATCATGTCATCATTTCAGCAGCCAATCACAGCCATGCCAGTAGTTACATGCCTACCATGCAAAACAGGATGTGCCCACACTTCTAATCATTCCTCATTGGCTGAATTCTGGCTCTTTGAATTATGGGAACTTCCGATTCCGGTATCCGATATACTGAAAGTATCGGAACTCAGTATCGGAAATCCGATAACGCAAATATCGGCCGATACCCGATACTTGCGGTATCGGAATGCTCAACACTAGTCATGACTCTAATATTAAAAACCCTAATATTTGTCAAGTGAAATGCATGTTAGAGTTAGGACTGTCCCAATTATGGCCACTGTGAAGTGGTGGGATGGCTTTTGCATTTTTTTTATAAAAAAAATGTTAATTAATTACCCTATATTATATTCTTGCACTATTGCTGTTTATTTATTTACTGCAGAGTATTAAATCATTATGTTTCTGTCCAATTAGCGGCGGACACCGCGTTGGATATGGGCAGCTCGCCACCACCCACCACCGATGTCATATGATACCCTTATCTACTATACTAGCGATAATCTCCAACCACCACCGATCCGGACTTCTCATTGATTCATCATTATCTATATGTGGCACAGGGCCACCTATCCGGATGATTCTGTATACCTTCCTTTGCGTATTTTGCTATTTACTGAGCATCCTGTTCTGCCACTATAGGTCAGAGACTGGTCATTTTTTTTACTGACCTGTACTAACACCATTAACCTCAAGCAGGCATTGATACCCACACAGACATAACTGGAGCAGTCAGTATACTGATAAAGATCCACTGATGACAGAAACATTTATTTTGGACTGCATTAGAAGTTTTGCACTGATTTCATGAGTTGAGTGCCAAATTTTATTTAACTACTCTATTGGCTTGGGAACCTATTTGAGCACCAGCACAGCTGTGCCATGATATATTCTTTACTATTCTTCGTTATGTCTCTGGTGAAGATGGTGTTCCACATGAATAGCCAAAGACATGGCCGCTTCTAGGGAAACTGGGGTTTCATACAGGGCAAAGGCATTTACTCTCATAGAAAACCCCTCACAGAACTGGCTAAGTAGCATGAGGTCATTCCACTTAGTATTTATAGCCTGCCTACGGAACTCAAAGCAATACTCCTCAGCCTGCTGGTCTCCCTGAAGAAGATGATGTAGTGTAGATTCGGCCAGAGAGATATGACCATATAAATCGCATAAATGACCCAGAGCCATAAAAATTCCTCAACCATACAAAATGACTGAGAGTCAGACAGGGAGAAAATTCCGAGGCTTAGGGGTCACCCTGGAGGAAAGAAATTCCGATCCCCACCCGTTGCTCTTTGGTACCTGAGGAGTGAGGATGTAATTTAAAATAGAGTTTACAGATATCCCTGAAATCAGTAGACTTATCCCAAACTCCAGAACTCCTATCCAGTAGGGGAATCTTGGGATTCTTAAAGGGTTGTTTGAGAACCACAGTCCCTAACCTGAGAAATTTGGGTGCAGTTGTCCTGCCAGAGCATCCACTGGATCCATAATGGACCATCATTATCATCATCATGTCATGATTGTGTTGGGACTTGGGGCACTTTCCATTTCCCTAAAACTAGGTGCTCCTTGGTCTATCCCTGTCCCTTGGATTACTCATGAAGACATTGGGTTCTCGTGCCTTGCTATGCTCCTATATTTACACTGATCTGTATCCTTCCTCACCCAGGATAGTGGGAAGTGGAAGTGTATATGAACACACTGACCAGACAAACAAGAAAAGACGGACAGTCATAAATGAAAATAACAATCATATAAAATCTTCACACAAAACAAGTGAGACACAGGGGAGTTAAAGGAAGGAGAAACCAAATAAGAGATGTTGAGTATGTGCCCACAGACAAAACTGCAAGCAACAATTTTCTGAACAATCTACAAACACCAACTCCGACCATGAATAGCACTACCAACTAGGCAGTAAGAAATAACACTGGCAATCCCTAAGTGCCAGAAGCGAGCATATATTGCAGAGTAGAATGGGCCAACACTGAACAGCTGACGCAATCCAGATTGGAAAGTTCCAGGAGCTTCAACTGAATAGATTAACCATTGCACGACTTACAAGGAAAAAACCTACACTGAGTAATACAATGGTGAAGTACTTCTAACCAGTACAGGCGTGCCTAAAACCAGAAACCATGGTTGAACATCTATGAGGATTTCTGAAGAGACAATTTGGGCACCAAGTTCTATAAGAAGTCAATCTTGAAGAATGGGAAAAGATGTTTTGGTATATAATATGGATATTCTCTCTCGATTGTTACCATGCCTATCTCTATACTAGCCCTGAACATGAACAGCTTAAACTCACCTAAAAAGCACTCACTTCTTTACGGGCAACTAAAAAAGGCACGTGACGACATTGTTTTTCTGCAAGAGACTCATCTACTGGAGGCTGATAACTATCGTGTAACCTCTCGTTTTTATCCTCAATGTTTTTCTCCAACACTCAGGATAAAAAATCTGGAGTAGCTATTTTCATTGTTGCTAACCTATCATTTGACCTGATTAAAGCTTTCTCTGACCCCGAGGGTAGATATTTGCTTTTGACTTGTCACATAAACGATGTACTGTACTCTCTTTTAGCGATCTACGCCCCCAACTCAAAACAACCTGCATTTCTTAAATCGCTCTTGGATGAACTCACCCCCTCCATGGTGGGACATAAACTGATTGCGGGTGACCTTAATGCTCCCTTAAACAAATCTCTCGACTGTTCGACTCCTTTGTCTGTTAGATCTGACCTCGCCCCTGTAACTTCCTCCTTTCAATTACATGACATTTGGCGGTACCTCCACAGCAATGAATGGGATTACACCTTTTTTTCTCCGAGACATAAATCATTTAGCCATATAGATTATTTTTTAGTTAATGACTCCCTTCTACCCTTATGTATGTCTGCTTCTATTGACTCCATCTCCTGGTCGGACCATGCCCCTATCACTTTAACTCTCTCTGATTCCACTCCCCACTCCCCCTTGACCTCTTGGAAAATGAACGAACACCTCCTGACGTCAACGACTAACCATGACACCCTTACTGCACACTTGAAAGAATTTTTTCACTTTAATTACTTTGATGACATTGCTCCAGATTTGTTATGGTTTGCGCACAAAGCTGTAATGCGAGGTCATTTCCTTAAATTGGCAGCACATACCAAAAAACAGTACAACGAGACTCTGGATTCTCTCCTGACCAGGATTAAAACGCTCAAACGTTCCTGTACGACCTCCCCAGATGCTGTGACCCTCTCTGACCTGCTGAAAACCCGGAACCAACTACGTGCTTTACTTCTCTCCCGAGTTGAGCTTCAGCTGAAAAAAATTTCATACTTATTACAATGATCTCTATAATCTTTCCACTTCCCCCTTTACGCCGCAACCTTCTCCGGATGCTATCTCTGCTTTCCTCTCTAGTGCTAAACTCCCTTCCTTGTCCTCAGACCAATTAGAATATTTAAACAAACCTTTCACCCTTCCTGAAATTCTTGGGGTCATTCGTTCCTCCAAAAAGCGCTCTGCCCCTGGCCCAGACGGATTCCCCTATCAGTACTATTCCTCTTTTGCTCCCCTCCTTGCTCCTCATCTCTTATCTCTTTTTCAGTTCTGGCAACATGAGGGATGTATCAAGTCTGAGGGACTGAGAGCATCTATTTCCACAATTCCGAAACCGGGAAAACCCCCTGCAGACCTGAGCAGCTATCGCCCGATAGCCCTGCTTAATTGTGATCTGAAAATTTACTCTAGGCTGCTGGCGGACCAACTCAAGGTAGTTCTCCCATCCTTGATCGCTTTGGATCAGGTAGGATTCATCCCTGACTGTCAAGCGAGAGATGCTACAAGGAGGGTTATAGATCTCCTGGAGATATTAGAGGGGAGAGGTACCCCCTGGTGTCCTCGTGTCCCTTGATGCGGAAAAAGCTTTTGACCGAGTGCACTGGGGGTATCTAGCAGCTGTTCTGGATAAATTTGCCTTCCGTGGTAATATTAAATCAGCCATTATGGCCCTATACTCCTCCCCTTGCGCCTTTGTTAAAGCAGGTGGTTTCTCCTCCTCCACTTTTCAATAACCAACGGGATGCGACAGGGCAACCCCCTCTCCCCTCTCATCTTTGCCCTTGCTATGGAGCCGCTCGCAGCTGTCATTCGCTCTCATCCTGACATTTCAGGTATCACTGTGGGCCCTGTGGACCATAGGATCAGTCTCTACGCTGATGACGTCCTCCTTACTAGCACGAACCCTTCTATTTCCATTCTAGCTGTCATTTCTGTACTCTGACTTTTCTAATGTATCTTTCTATTAGCTCAACCTCACCAAATCCTCTATTTTCCCAATCAACCTCTCCTCCTCCACTTAACATTTGCTTTCCACACAATTCCCCTTCATTTGGTCCCCAAACGCCTTCCGCTATCTGGGGATCCACATTACCTCTTTTAAAAATATTCTCAGAACTAACTGCGACTCCTTGCTCTCATCTATACGCTCGATCTGTGCAGAATACTCTACACACCAATTATCATGGATCGCTCGGATTCAAACTACCAAAATGATGCTCCTCCCTGAGATCCTATATCTTCTCCGCTGCATACCCCTCCCATTCCCCAAAAAGTATTTAAACCTTTTCCAGTCGGTTCTGGGTCGATTCATTTGGGGCAACAAACCTCATCGTGTCGCCATGTCCACACTGACCCTCCCATATACTGGGGGCGGTTTCGGAGTGCCTGACATCGCGGCTAGTGTTGAGCATTCCGATACCACAAGTATCGGGTATCGGCCGATACTTGCGGGTATCGGAATTCCGATACCGAGATCCGATACTTTTGTGGTATCGGGTATCAGTATCGAAACAACATTAATGTGTAAAATAAAGAATTAAAATCAAAAATATTGCTATACTCACCTCTCCGACGCAGCCTGGACCTCACCGAGGGAACCGGCAGAGGTTCTTTGCTTAAAATGCGCGCGTTTCCTGCCTCTCGTGACGTCACGGCTTGTGATTGGTCGCGTGCCGCCCATGTGGCCGCGACGCAACCAATCACAGCAAGCCGTGACGTAATTTTCAGGTCCTGAATGCCTAATTCTAGGCATTCAGGATTTTAAAATTACGTTCCAGCTTGTGATTGGTCGCGTCGCGGTCACATGGGCGACGCGACCAATCACAAGCCGTGACGTCACGAGAGGCAGGAAACGCGCGCATTTTAAAATTACGTCACGGCTTGTGATTGGTTGCGTGCCGCCCATGTGACTGCGACGCGACCAATCACAGCAAGCCGTGACGTAATTTTCAGGTCCTGAATGCAGAATTAGGCATTCAGGACCTGAAATTACGTCACGGCTTGCTGTGATTGGTCGCGTCGCGGTCACATGGGCGGCACGCAACCAATCACAAGCCGTGACATAATTTTAAAATGCGCGCGTTTCCTGCCTCCCGTGACGTCACGGCTTGTGATTGGTCGCGTCGCCCATGTGACCGTGACGCGACCAATCACAAGCCGGAACGTAATTTTAAAATCCTGAATGCCTAGAATTAGGCATTCAGGACCTGAAAATTACGTCACGGCTTGCTGTGATTGGTCGCGTCGCGGCCACATGGGCGGCACGCGACCAATCACAAGCCGTGACGTCACGGAAGGAAGTAAACGCTCGCATTTTAAGCAAAGGACGCTGCCGGTTCCCTCGGTGAGGTCCAGGCTGCGTCGGAGAGGTGAGTATAGCAATATTTTTTATTTTAATTCTTTCTTTTACACATTAATATGGATCCCAGGGCCTGAAGGAGAGTTTCCTCTCCTTCAGACCCTGGGAACCATCAGGGATACCGTCCGATACTTGAGTCCCATTGACTTGTATTGGTATCGGGTATCGGTATCGGTTTAGATCCGATACTTTGCCGGTATCGGCCGATACTTTCCGATACCGATACTTTCAAGTATCGGACGGTATCGCTCAACACTAATCGCGGCATATTACTCATCAATTGTCTTAGACACAGCGAGGATTTGGTGGGTTGAGTATCCTTCCTCGCTCTGGCTACAAATCGAGTCCTGTTATGCTCCCTGTGGATCGACTAGACTTCTCTTGGAAATAAATCTCCTTCGCTGCTCCTCCCCGCCCAACGCTCTTCGCTCTATGCAGGGACTCCTCTCGATCTGGCATAAATTCAGCAATTCGCACTTCCCTTTCCTTTATAGGTAGATCTCCCTACGGGCTGTAGAAACTCTTATGGGGAGATTTCCCTGGCGGCATGGGGAGACGGAGACGCATCCTTACTCAGTGACCTCTTGGATCAGGGCCAGCTTCTACCCTATAATACCCTAGTAGCCAAACTCTCCCTCCCTCCCTCGTCTTTGTTTTCTTATTTTCGACTCCGACATTTTCTCCACACGGTGGTCATCCCAGAATGCGATCCCACAGAGATCAGTCTCCCATTACAAGCACTTTTTAACCAATTCGGTCACACTTGTCGTGGGGTGTCTATCATATACAAAGCCCTTGTCACCCTGCGATCCACTGTTAAACTCCCATACATGCTCAGATGGGAATCCAGACTTGCCTTTTCTGCTTCTCTAGACCAGTGGCAAACTGCCTCTGGACATGCTGCACATTTTACTCAGTGTATTAACCATCTGGAGCAATCGAAAAAACTCATGTTCAATTGGTATTTGACTCCAGCACGGATTGCTAAGTTTGGCGGTCCGGGTTCCTCCCCCTCCCCTCTCTGCTGGAAGGGATGTCCTGACCTTGGTTCAGAGATACATATGTGGTGGAACTGCCCTGGCGTCAACCGATTTTGGGCTGAGGTGGAATCCCTCCTGTCTTCATTGACAGGCCTGCCCCTGGATCTAACACCCCCTCTAGCTTTGTTAGGCCTGGACTTGGACTCTTTCCCCCTAACTCTGAGACCCATCATAACCAATACTCTCATAGCTGCATGTCAGACAATAGCTGCACACTGGAGGTATCCGGCCCTCCCTACTCTTTCTGAGACTATATCTCGTTTGAACCTACATTGTGCATATGAGATTATGCTTGCGCATGATCTGAAACAAAGAACTACGACCTTGAATTGGTGGGACCCTTGGATCTCCTCTGATTATAACACAGTGGATGTCCTTCCCTGATTCCCTCTGAGAATTTTTCGGTTTCGCACTCCTTGCATCCTTACTGGGAGTCCTAATTGTACACTCTGAGTATTGTTTGTTGACTGTTTGTCTCAGTTATGCTTTGAAAATTCCAATAAAAAACTACTGGTTTTAAAAAAAAAAAAAAGAATGGGAAAAGATTGATGATTCAATAAGTTAGTAACTCATTCTTTCCATGCCTTGATGACCTGCTGCTGTCCTTAAATATCATAGAGGTCATACAAAATGCTATATGTAATTGTTTTTTATGTTTCCTTCCTCAGATGAGGTATTACAACACTTGGAAGAATTTGCATAATAATTTGTTTCCTGCATCTTCTCTTAATACTTATTTTGAACATTTGGGGCTTAAATAAAAAGGACATTTAAATAAATTTGTTTATTTAAATGTCCATGTATCACACCTTGCCTGTGCTCATTACTGTATATAATTGAGTTTCTTCAAATATTTTGTTATACCAGCCTGATGAAGAGACGCAAGCCGTCTCGAAAGCTTGCTTTGTAACATCATTCACTATATTTTGTTAGCCATTAAAAGGTATCACACCCACAAGATTCCTATTTTGTCTCTCAGACTGAGAGCACTCTATATATATTGGTAACCTAAAAACATGCAAGATTTCTGCCTCTCACAGACCTGTAACTTCTTCTTTAAGAGACTACTCTGTCCTCCACTCATTATCTGTTAGATCTTGTTATCAGTATAAAAAACACCTATCCACAACCTCAAACAGTCACACTCCAAACTCCATTATAGTGAGGACCAAAGAGCTGTCGAAGGACACCAGAAACAAAATTGTAGTACTGCACCAGGCTGTGAAGACAGAATTTGCCATAGGCAAACAGCTTGGTGTGATGAAATCAACTGTTGGAGCAATAATAAGAAAATGGAAGACATACAAGATCACTGATAATGTCCCTCGATCTGGGGCTCCACACCCTATCTCATCCCGTTGGGTCAAAATGATCACAAAAATGGTGAGCAAAAATACCAGAACCACACGGGGGACCTAGTGAATGACCTGCATAGAACTGAGACCACCATAATAAAGGCTACCATCAGTAACACACTACGCCACCAGGGACTCAGATCCTGCAGTGCAAGATGTGTACCCCTGCTTAAGCCAGTACATGTCCGGGCCCGTTTGAAGTTTGCTGGAGAACATTTGGATTATCCAGAAGATTATTGGGAGAATGTCATATGGTCTGATGAAACCAAAGTAGAACTATTTGGTAGAAACAAAACTTGTTGTGTTTGGAGGAGACAGAATGCTGAGTGGCATCCAAAGAACACCATACCTACTGGGAAGCATGGGGGTAGCAACATCATGCTTTGGGGCTTTTTCTCTGCAAAGGGACCAGGACATCTGATCTGTGTACATGAAAGAATGAATGAGGCCATCATGAAATTTTGAGTGCAAACCTCCTACCATCAGCAAGAGCAATGAAGATGAAACATGGATCAGTCTTTCAGCATGATAATGATCCCAAGCACATCGCCAGGGCAACAAAGGAATGGCTTCGTAAGAAGCATATGAAGGTCCTGGAGAGGTCTAGACAGTCTTTAGATCTCAACCCCATAGAAAATCTTTGCAGGGAGTTGAAAGTGGCAGGCCCAAAACATCACTGCTCTAAAGGAGATCTGCATGGAGGAATGGGCCAACATGCCACCAACAGTGTGTGCCAACTTTGTGAAGACTTACAGAAAACGTTTGACTTCTGTCATTGCCAACAAAGGATATACAACAAAATATTGAGATGAACTTTTGTTAATGACCAAATAATTATTTTCCACCATAATTTGCTAAATAAATCTTGCCAAATCAGACAAGGTGATTTTCTGGATTTGTTTTCTCATGTTGACTCACATAGTTGTGGTCTACTTATGATGACAATTACAGGCCTCTCTCATTTTTGTAAGTGGGAGAACTTGCACAATTGGTCACCGACTAAAAACATTTTTCCCCACTGAACTCCAAGTGTAATATGACCCCCAATGTACTTCCTGGCTAATTTGCATTTGGCTTCATAGCTAGATTTGTCAGTGTTGTCAAATCATTCTGACAGATTTAAGAAGCAAATTAGTTCAACTTAATAAAAAAGGCCATATTTTACCATCCACATATTGCCTGCTTCATTATTTTGTTATACCGTTATATTATTATTTTTTCGCTTAAACTGTTTTTATTAGGCTTTTCACACATTTTCAGACATACAAAGTATTAGAACAATAAATGAGAGCATCTAACACAGAAAATAGAATCAATATGCGAATTTGGCAATTACAATGACATGAAATTTAACATTGTGACAGTAAAACATAACTATTCATAGTATTAAAATGGCAGCACTGTTATATTTCTTGACACTCACATGAATTTGCTTCATTTTGGTTAGAGACTCATTTTTCACAGAACAAATTCAACATACTAGCTAAACAACTAAAACGCTGAAATTCATACCACAACCAGTCAACATCACTATAATTAATATCACATACAGATCTTGTGATAGAGTACTGCAAGTTTACATGTTTTTTCAAAGCGGGGAATCTTGCACTGCACACCTCAGTAGACATTAAAAGCAGTCTGTCATGTCTCCAAATGCCATTAAACTGCATATATAATACTGAAGGCTTGAAGCATTACAATGCTCCCTGGCGGCCTTAATGAAAGTGTGACTACTGGTAGAAAATTAACTTTATTCCTCCTGGGAGCCGCCGGCTTTCAGTAATTGTGGTATGCCAGGAGCACCTTCAGTCAATGCTCAATGCTCACACTATGATAGAAAGCTCACTCTGCACATATGTCTTGCAGAGTGAGCTGTCAGTCAAAGTGCTGGGGCGTGCTTACGGCTCATTGTGTATTGAGCGATGATTGAAGCCGCTATTGGCACGCCTCTATGACTGAAAGCCGGCGGCTCCTAGGAGAAGTAAATTCAATTTTCTCCTTCCACACTTTTTATGAGGCGACTGAACAGCTTTGTAATGTTATAATTCTTCAAGATAACCCTATATCTGCAGTTTAATTCTGTTTGGGGACATGACAGGGTCCCTTTAAGCCAAGAGCAAAGGAAAGGAAGTCCACATGTGTAATATGAAAATATGTAATATGACTTATAATCCATTCACAGACCATCAATTGACATAGTTTGAATAACGTAATGGAGGAGCCCAGGTTATACTTTTACCCCCTTCACCCCTCAAGCCTGTTTTCATCTTTAAGAGCAGGCCTAATTTTACAGTTCTGATGAGTGTCACTTTACGTGGTAGTAACTCTAGAACGTTTCAACGAATCCCACTGATTCTGTGAAAGTTTTTTGTGACATGTTGTATTTCATGATACTTGTAAAATTTATTCACTATGACTTGCATTTGTTTGTGAAAAAAATGGAAATTTGCCAAAAAATTTGAAATTTTAACAGTTTTAAAACTTTCAATATTATGCCCTTAAATCAGAGAGGTATGTGACACAAAACAGTTAATAAGTAACATTTTCCACATATCTACTTTGCATCAGCACAATTTTTGAAATATATATATTTTTTTGCTAGGAAGTTAGAAGAATTAATCAGCAATTTCCCTTTTCTCCAACAAAATTTACAAAATTATTTTTTAGGAACCACATCAAATTTGAAGTGAATTTGAGGGGTCTATGTGACAGAAAAAGCCCCAAAGTAACACCACCCTAAAAAAGCACCCCTCAATGTGCTCAAAACCATTTTTCAAGAAGCTTATTAACTGCTCAGGTGCTTCACAGGAACTGAAGAAATGTCGAGCAAAAAAATGAACATTTATTCACAAAAATTTTATTTGTTACCCCAATTTTTTTATTTTCACAAGGGTAACAGTAGAAAATGGACAGAAAAATTTGATGTGGGATTTCTTCTGAGCACAAACATACCCTAATTTTGGGAGAAATCTACTGTTTTGAGTGCATGGGAAGGCTCAAATTGGAAGGAGCACCGTTTGACTTTTTTAATGCAAAATTGGCTAGAATCGAGAGTGGACACTATGTCGTGTTTGGAAGGTGATGTGCCTAAACAGTATAAATACCGCCACAAGTGACCCCATTTTGGAAACTAGACCCCTCAAGTCACTTATCTAGATCAGTAGTGAGCACCTTGAATTTGCAGATACGTTACAGAAATTTATAACGTTTAGCAGAGAAAATAAAAAAATTAAATTTTTTCCACAAAAATTTGTTTTAACCCCATTTTTTTTTATTTTCACAGCAGTAACAGGTGAAAATGGATCCCAAGTTTTTTGTGTTAATTTCTTCTGAGTACGCTGATACCCTAAATGTGGGGAAAACTACTGATTGTGTCCACGAAAGGGAAGGTGTGATATTTTGGAATGTAGACTTTGATGGAGTGGTCTGCATCATTTCTCATCTGTAAAGCCCCTGATGTGCCTAAGCATTAACTCCTCCCACAAGTGACTGATAACCCATATATGTGGAAAACTACTGTTTGGGTGCACATCAGGGCTTGGAAGGGAAGAAGTGACCTTTTGAAAAGCAGACTTTCATGGAATGGTCATGTTGCATTTAGAGAGCCCCTGACATGGGTAAAAGTTTAAACCGCCCACAAGTTGTTAGGCATTGGGAGTCTCCTGCTGTGCTGGATGGATTCCAGGCAATGTCTGATGCAGTGGTCTCCATTTCAGGCCTTGGCGCTGCAGTTGCTGCTCAGCGCAGACGTCGGTTCCAGCGTCTTGCTCAGGCTCGTGGTTTACGCTTGGTTACTGCTGGCTCTCCAGCCAAGTCTATGGTAACCAGTGATATGCAGGTGTGGCCTTGTGCTCTGGAGTCTATGTCCAGAGATCACCTTACTGAGCATGTCCGTGATGTGGGGTCTTCTCATTGGGGGTCGGACGTTAGCTGCTCTGATGATGTGGCAGCTTCGGATTGGCCAGCGGGCAATGTCTTGGCCAACTGGGTGTGAGTGTTTAGGGTGAAGTCTAGCGTATAAAAGGCTTTTAGCGGTGCATGTGGGCACGCTAGAGTCATTTATGTGTGCTGTGTGTGGGTGGATACTCTATCACTCTGTCTGCACATTTGTGTGTGCCTGTCTATGCTCAAAGACTTTACACATTAGCAGGCAGGTAGCACACTTATGCAGTTTTGCACCCATGGCTCAATGCTTGAGTCTCTAGTCTACTACATGCTTAGGGTGCCATTCAGGCACAAGTTCAGTAGTGTCAAGACTGGGGTAACTAGCCACTTAGCTTTGCATCTGTTTCGCTCATGTGTGTGGTTAGCACAGTCCAGTTACAGAGCACGCTCAACCCTTATGCTATACTTCTCAGTGAGAGCAACAGGGTATTGTACCTAGCGTCATAAGAGCTCTTTCTCCTGGCTCTGCATCTGCTTCATTCGTGTGTGCCATTAGCACAATTTAGGTGCAAGAGCAAGCTCAATCCACAATCTAACATCCCTGTGGCATTAACAGGGTATAGCACTTAGCATATATAGTGCAGTACCTCTCGGTGAAGTAACTGAGCTTGGCACTCCATGTTCTGATCATTCTGTGTAGCGTTCACACAGTGTGCTAAATCAACGCTCGCTGTTTTGCTCCATCATTGTTCACACTAGCAGCAAGGTTCATCCCTGCACGGTGGACCCCAGGTTGCGATTGCACTTTTATTTTATATTATATTTGGTGCAATCCGCCAACCCTTACACAAGTTACAGTACTTTTTAAAAAAACTGAACCCTCCAATAAATGTATCTAGATGTGTGGTGAGCATTTTTAACCCCCCAAGTGCTTCACAGAAATTTATAACATTGAGCCGTGAAAATAAAAAAATCTATTATTTTCCACAAAAATATTCTTTTAGCCCCAATTGTTTTTATTTTCACAAAAATAACAGAATAAAATGGACCACAAAGCTTGTTGCGCAATTTCTCCTGAGTATGATGATAGCCTACATATAGCAGAAAACTACTGTTTTTGCACATGGCAGGGCTTGGAAGGAAAGGAGTAACAATTTGGAATGCAGACTTTGATGGAATGGTCTGCATGCATCATTTCTGGTTTGGAGAGCCCCTGATGTGCCTAAACAGTAAATGTCCCACAAGTGACCCTATTTTGAAAACTAGACACTGCAAGGAATTTATATAGATTTGTGGTCAGTACCTTGAACCCCCTGGTGCTTCACAGTAATTTATAAAGTTAAGCAGTGAAAATAAAAATAAAAAATTCCACAAAAATATTGTTTTAGCCCCAATTTCTTTTACCTTCCATGGTGTGCATGCGTCAAGTGATATTTGGAGAGCCCCTGATGTGACTTAACAGTGGAAAGACCACCACAAGGCCCAGCACAACAGATCAGCACTATGACCTTTATGCGCACGTCCAAAGCTAAAATGTGAAAGTGTAGGGTGGTTACATCAGGGGCAGATCACATTTGTACACTCTGATTGGTGCAATCGGCATCATCATCCGACTGTATCAATCAGTGCAGCATTGAAGATATATTAAAAATAGATCAACTGACCGAACAATATATATATATAATTTATACTAGTGCATAGCCAAAAAAAGTCAAATACAAAATAGATCAATGGCCGTACTCATCTGTGCTAAAAATAAGGAAATGTGAAATATGTGGAATGTGAATAGCATAATGGCTTATGAACTTTATGAAAAAACACATGAGATTTTTAGCACAAGATTTGGCCAAACATTGTGAGCCCATTCACCAAAACACATAGGTAAGTATTCACATTAGGCAGTCAGCTCAGATACCATAGGTAAGTGTTCACACCAGGCAGTCAGTGTAGTTACCCATTCGATCTGAGATTATAAATTATAAGTATATAAGTATAAATTATATATATATATTGTTCAGTCAGTTGATCTATTTTTACTATATACTATTTTCTGACTTGAACGTCCCGCCCTTCTCCATGCTGTGATTTTAATTACATCTCAACACAGTTGGTTCTGAGCCTCCTATATAAGTAGGCTTTATCATGTTATTAGCCATAGGTAAGTGTTCACATTGGGCAGTCAGCTCAGATACCATAGGTAAGTGTTCACACCAGGCAGTCAGTGTAGTTACCCATTTGATCTGAGATTACCTTGACGTTTTGGTGAATGGGCTCACAATGTTTGGCCAAATCTTGTGCTAAAAATCTCATGTGTTTTTTCATAAAGTTCATAAGCCAGTATGCTATTTCCTATTTCACATATTTCACATTTCCTTATTTTTAGCACAGATGAGTGCGGCCATTGATCTATTTAGCATTGAAGATATGACATATCCATACATCCAAGGTTGGTAAGTACTCGCCAACCTGGAATGTATGGATACATCAAAGATCGTGACGGGGTTAAGTGATACTATAGAAAACTAAAGCAGCAGTGTGCAAGAGGCTTCGCCAGCCTGGCAGTAGAAAATTGGAGAACATGGGTTCGATTGATGAATCTTGATTACTGCTGCACTGTGCATTGTGCAGGCTGTACTTTTAGAATATGGATATAAACCACAAGATAGTGTCTGCTCCTTTAGAAAACAGTAAATGTATTGGCCTGAGGATTTCTGATCAAAGCTTTTCAGCAAAAAAAAAAGAAAATCAATGTAATTGGAGTTGTATTACAGTGCATGCATGATTTGTTTACAGCCAACTGATCTTTGACATACAATATACACACGGGTTCCACACTGTCACAAAGAAAATAAATTACAGTTTATGTTAACTCCCACGCTGACTAGCTATTTCTAATTAATTTACTAATTATCTGTTATAAAGTAGCAGCTCTCCAATTCCAGATTTCACCTGAAGGTTATTCCTTATGTATAATTATTATACCAGTCCAAGATTCAGATGTCTACAAAGAGGCAAAAAGGAACTAAATAACAGTACCTGGAAGAGATGGTAAATAACATTAAAATAGGTTTTCTAGTTTTATAATTACAGCTTATTTCATGTTAAAAGTAGATTTCTGGGACGATAAGGCCTATTTCACATATGTGTTTCGTGGTCTGAGTATAAATCGCAATGAATGGACTTGCAGTGGGTCTACTGTTGTGATTTCGGCAAGCTGTTGAGTTCAGGTCAGGACACCAGAGACCAGGTCAAGTCTGTATTCAGACTGCGAAACACAGATTGGTGAAACCAGCTTAATAGTGATAACTTTTTCTTATGATGGTTAATCAGTATAAAATCACTGGGGATCCAGCTCTCAATATCTCTATCAATTAGCAGATTGATGCACATAGACCAAAGGACACCACAACTTGCAAAGCTCAATAAACTGTTAAGTGGCCATGAATATGACAGAGCTTTGCTAGTTCTAGTGTACCTTTACCCCCTCGATCAGCTACTGGGGTGGGGGATGTAAGACTACTGCTATTTTCATACTAATTACCTAGTCTAAATATAGATATAGATTTTAAAGTCCTGGAAAACCCTCTTAAAGTACAAGTGTTTTCTCATATATTTTGTGTTTAAATTAATCTCTATTTTAACATCTCTTTAATATTATTTTTTACATTAATAGGCCACCAGGGTGCTGGTCACTGCCTGGCAAGGTTCAGACTACGTTCGGGAAGACTTAGGGTATGTGCACACGTTGCGGATTTCTTGCAGAAATTTCCTGAAGAAAACCGGAAATTTTCTGCAAGAAATCCGCATTTTTTTTTTGCGTTTTTTTTCCGTTTTTTTTCGCGTTTTTTTAGCATTCTGCAAGCGTAATTAGCTTGCAGAATGCTAAAGTTTTCCAAGCGATCTGTAGCATCGCTTGGAAAACTGACTGACAGGTTGGTCACACTTGTCATACATAGCGTTTGACAAGTGTGACCAACTTTTTACTATAGATGCAGCTTATGCAGCATCTATAGTAAAAGATAGAATGTTTAAAAATTATTAAAAAAAATAAAAAAATGCTTATACTCACCCAGACATCTCCTCACCGGCGTCCGTTCCTCTTCCTATAGCTGGTCTGTGCGCACAGGACCTTCCGTGACGTCACGGTCACGTGAGCGGTCACATGACTGCTCACGACCAATCACAGGACAGTGACGTCATCGGAAGGTCTTTCACCGCACACCAGCTACAGGAACTGAAGCGGCAGCATGCAGTGGAGGCGGGAAGACATCGAGGGTGAGTATAGGACTATTTTTTATTTTAATTCTTATTTTTTGACCAATTATATGGTGCCCAGTGCGTGGAGGAGAGTCTCCTCTCCTCCACCCTGGGTACCAACCGCACATAATCTGCTTACTTCCCGCATCGTGGGCACAGCCCCGTGCGGGAAGTAAGCAGATCAATGGACCCCTAGGTGTGCGGAATCCCCTGCAATTCCGCATTTTAATGAACATGTTGCTTTTTTTTCCGCGATGCGATTTTTTCGCGGAAAAAAAGGCTACATTTGCACAAAAAATGCGGAATACACTTAAAATAATAGGAGGCATATGTAAGCGTTTTTTTCGCGTTTTTATCACGTTTTTATAGCGAAAAAACGCGAAAAATACTTAACGTGTGCACATGGCCTTAGAGTTTCGGCTGCACTGGTTAAGACCAGGATCTACACTCTATACCAGTCAAGACCCAGTGACCAGACGTCGCCAGTCAAAAGCAGAGCCCCAGTCATTTCCTCTGCATACTCAGGAGAAGTTCGCCAATGATCAAACAGAGAAGATCCAGTAGGAGATGATGACTAGAAAGACACACCTGCGATTGCAGAGGGACAGTATGAGTAAGCAAGGACATCACTTCCAGTTTTAACATATGGTACCGGGGCTGGCTAGGGTCAGGACAAAAGGTTGGGAGGGGGCCGGTTGGTGCATGGGAGGCTAAACGTGCTTAGATTTAGTCAAAAATTTAGGCCTAGTGGTAAAACCCAGTGATCCCCACTAGGGTCACAGTAAAAGAGAGAGCCTACTGGGTAACTCTCATGAATGGGCGTACCACCTACGGTAAAAGGGCATTAGTATTATATAGTGAAGAACTTTTGTTGCTATTTCACTCGTATCGTTATTTGGATTATTGTTGATTTGCTTTGTTATTATCACCAGCTAGTAAATTTCTATTGTATTTAAACAGAATTATACACTCACCGGCCACTTTATTAGGTACACCATGCTAGTAACGGGTTGGACCCCCCTTTTGCCTTCAGAACTGCCTCAATTCTTCGTGGCATAGATTCAACAAGGTGCTGGAAGCATTCCTCAGAGATTTTGGTCCATATTGACATGATGGCATCACACAGTTGCCGCAGATTTGTCGGCTGCACATCCCAAAGATGCTCCATACAAGGCAGGATGGATCCATGCTTTCATGTTGTTTACGCCAAATTCTGACCCTACCATCCGAATGTCGCAGCAGAAATCGAGACTCATCAGACCAAGCAACGTTTTTCCAATCTTCTACTGTCCAATTTCGATGAGCTTGTACAAATTGTAGCCTCAGTTTCCTGTTCTTAGCTGAAAGGAGTGGTACCCGGTGTGGTCTTCTGCTGCTGTAGCCCATCTGCCTCAAAGTTCGACGCACTGTGCGTTCAGAGATGCTCTTAGGCCTACCTTGGTTGTAACAGGTGGCGATTTGAGTCACTGTTGCCTTTCTATCAGCTCGAACCAGTCTGCCCATTCTCCTCTGACCTCTGGCATCAACAAGGCATTTCCGCCCACAGAACTGCCGCTCTCTGGATTTTTTTTCTTTTTCGGACCATTCTCTGTAAACCCTAGAGATGGTTGTG
Organism: Ranitomeya variabilis; assembly: GCF_051348905.1. Taxonomy (NCBI): domain Eukaryota; kingdom Metazoa; phylum Chordata; class Amphibia; order Anura; family Dendrobatidae; genus Ranitomeya; species Ranitomeya variabilis. The sequence goes on along the minus strand of NC_135235.1, from coordinate 324,425,124 downwards.
CGTGAAAATCCCAGTAGATCAGCAGTTTCTGAAATACTCAGACCAGCCCTTCTGGCACCAACAACCATGCCACGTTCAAAGGCACTCAAATCACCTTTCTTCCCCATACTGATGCTCGGTTTGAACTGCAGGAGATTGTCTTGACCATGTCTACATGCCTAAATGCACTGAGTTGCCGCCATGTGATTGGCTGATTAGAAGTTAAGTGTTAACAAGAAGTTGGACAGGTGTACCTAATAAAGTGGCCAGTGAGTGTATAGTTCACTGACTGTTCCTGCCTTGCGATATTTGTGCGTTGTATCCAGTCACCTGTATTACACATTCAGGAACCAATGAGGCACATTCACTATCACAAATATACATTTACATCCAGGTATCTTATAAGTGACATATTTACTGATTGGAGTCATTCTTTTTCTTTTCTTTTTCATCTGGCTAAGAAGCTAAGATGACTTTTCATTTCCACAGCTCATCTCTGCCTTGTTTTATTTTCGCTGATCTTCTGCAGTGCACAATGACGTGGTTAGCAGTGCAATTATAATGTTCCTGAATATATATCTGCCTCTGAATAAATAATAGCACCTTACTGTGCTCACTATACATAATATGCCTCCCACCCTGTACCTCATATGGAACATGGCCTTCACACTGTCCTCTCCATTCCATTTTGGGCTCCCGATTCACCCTATCCTCACATACTGCGTCCCCAATCTCTATACTGTGCCTCATCTAACTTTACTCCTCCTTGGAATACTATCCAATCCTTGCTGTGCCCTCTCACTGACCCTTCATGCTGACCCTTCTCTCCCCTACATTACCTAGTCTCAATACTGTGCTCCTTAATACTTTTCTCCCCCATACTGTCTACTTAAACTATTCCCCTCAATACTGTCAAATCAATCTTTTCTTCCATTATGCATTTTTGTCCTGCATTGTCTCCTCACACATTTCCACCATCCCTCCTCATCCTGTCTCTTTAAACATTTCCCCCACTCCCTATACTGTCTCCTCTCACATTCCCCTTGTGTTGTCTTCTCACATACTACCTCCTGTACAGTCTCTTCAAACGCCTCCCTCTATACTGTCCTCTCAAAATAGATTACATTACAATACATAATTGGTTTCTTCAGTTCCTTAGGAATACTTGCCATGCCAGGAGTCATTGAGTATGCAGAGCAGGAGAGTGATGTGTGCAGCTTGTTGAAATGACCTGGCCATGCTGCTGATTTTGCCCTAACCCAGAAGTGCTGGAGTTCAGGGCTTCAACTGTGCTCACGCCTGAAAGACTATTGAAAGCTGGAAGCCGACATGTTACACCTTCTCTTAGTCAGTAGTCAGCTTGACAGCCAAATTCCACTTCGGGGAATGGCAAAAATACAGCAGGGAAAATAGAAAAAATTGGAGTCTGGCTCAACAGGACTGGATTTTCCTTTTCTTTTTATTTTTCAAAAGAAATTATAGTGCATACAAAAGAAAAATGTACATGGTCGACATGAACCAGTCGAAGCATTTCGACTTCACTAGGCAGTCTTACTACTGTTGAGCCACCCCCCTAGTGTTCGAGTTTGGTTCAGTTCATCGAATTGGGGCGTGTTCGATGAATGTTCATCGAACGTTCAACGAACACCGTCGAACCCCATTGAAACCAATGGCAGGCAAACACAAACACATACAAACACACAGAAAAAAACACATAGAAAACATGTTAAAAGGTGTCCAAAAGCTGACAAACTGCTCAGAAGACACAACAAACACATGGAAAAGTCACAACTACATATAGTCATGTGAAAAGAAAAGAGGTGGAGGAGCAAAAGGAGGAGGAGAAACAGATATAGGCATGTCATGACCTTCTAAAATCAAGGAAGGCTGGAGTAAAAATCTAAAATCACTCTACCAACACCCAGACGTCATGACAAAAAAATTTAAAAAAAGAAATATCTTTAGGTAGAATGGCAGCGGGTCCATTCAGAACACTTTCGTTACAAGACGTAGTGGTATCCCCATTGGGAGTTGTGCCAAAAAAGGAACCCAATACATTCAGACTAATCCACCATTTGTCATATCCAAGGGGCAGGTCAGCAAACGACAACATCGACGCGGAACCAAGTACAGTACTATGTACTGTACCTCCTTTGACGAGGCAATCATGCGGGTCAAGAAGTTGGGAAGGGGCACCCTAATGGCCAAAACAGACATTGAGGGGGCGTTCCAGTTACTACCTGTGCCTCCGAATAGTGTCCTCTGATTGGGCTGCTTCTGTGAAGGAGCATACTACATAGATCGCTGTTTGCCCATCGGGTGCTCCATATCCTGCTCACTATTTGAGGCATTTAGTTGCTTCCTTGAATGGGTCATCATGGACGTTTCTAAGGGGGCACATATTATCCATTACATCAACGACTTCTTAAGCCTGGGCCCAAAAGATTCGCCACAGTGTGAATACACGCGGTAGACCACCTGTGAGAAGGAGAGAGCTGGAGGGAGAGTGGACACCCCAGAGCCGAGGGGTTAGATTGAGAAAGGAAGATGGTGGTGTAGCTTGCTTCATGGGTGGGGTACTCTGCTGAGTAGCAGAAATTGCTACTAGGCACAAAGTATTGCCTGGGCTAGAAGCAGTTAAAAATTAGTAATTAGATAAACAGGTGGTGTAGCTTGCTTCAAGGGTGGGGTACTCTGCTGAGTAGCACAAGATTCTACTAGGCCCAAAAGGATTTCCTGGGCTAGATGCTGTTAACAAATAGTACTTAGATAAACAGGCGGTGTAGCTTGCTTCATGGGTGGTGTACTCTGCTGAGTAGCACAAAATGCTACTAGGCCCAAAAGGATTTCCTGGGCTAGATGCAGTTAAAAATTAGTCATTAGATAAACAGGGGGTGTAGCTTGCCTCATGGGTGGGCTACTCTGCTGACTAGCAGACACTGAAGCTTTGGAGCAGACCTCTGAATCCCAGGCCATAGTATGAGTAAACAACTCTGCAGACGACCCCACCCACCTGGAATTGACGATGGCAACGTCATGTAAAACACAGCAAGGGGATTCAATAAAGAGTTTTCATTTTTTCCAAAAATTCGGCCACAGACACCACTTAAGTGGCATCAATTTCGCCAGAGTTTTTTTAAAACGGTTGGTGAGGTGATTTTTAAAAATCATCATGCTTATAGTCCCCCCAGGATGACACAGGGGTAGAAAAGTCCTTGTGGATCCAGGATTTGTTCATCTTGATGAACGTTAGTCTGTCTACATTGTCACTGGACAGCCGCGTGCGCTTATCTGTCAGCACACCACCCACAGCGCTGAACACACGTTCAGAGAGAACGCTGCCTGCGGGACACGACAAGATCTCCAAGACGTGAGTGGTGAGCTCAGGACATTTTTCAAGATTGGAAGCCCAAAATGAGCAAGGTTCCAGTTCCACAATCATGGCATCGATGTTAACTTGGAGATGCTCCTGTACCATCCTTTCTAGGCGTTGTATGAGTCAGACTTCTTGTCTCCTGTGGCCTTGCAAAGGATGGTCTAAAAAAAATCTTGAAATGACTGGAAAAAATTGCTGTTACCACCAGATACTATGTTACTGTTACATTTTGAGTGATGACTCGATAGTCCCATGGTTGGCAAGTTAGAACACAGAGATTCACTACGTGCACCACTGGTGTTTTGTAAAAAAGCAGATGTAACATTCTGTAACAGTCTCTGCTGTTACTCCTGCATGCGTGAATCCCTTTCTATGGCAGGAATTATTTCGGCAAATTTACTTTTGTACCGGGGATCTAAGAGTGTGGCAACCCAGTAGTCAGCATTACTTCGTATTCTGACAATCCGAGGGTCATGTTGCAGGTAGTGCAGCAAGAAGACACTCATGTGTCTTGCACATCCAGGAGGACCAAGTCCTTGTTTTCTTGGTGGCGGCGAGGTGAGAATCATGCTTCCTTCCTCTGCCCTCTCCCCCCAACCTTGCACAACAGAAATTTGATCAAGGTCTCCTTCATCTGACGAGTCTTCCATGCCCAGCGCCAGTTCATCCTCCACTTCTTCTTCGCCTCCAGCACATTCCTCAACAGTTTGGCTGCTACCATGCGCCCTCAGTAATCCCTCTCCCCCAGCCTCCAATGCCAGCCGCCTTGGTGCTGTCAACTGTCTGGACCTTGGAGATATTATCCCTTCCACATACGACTTCTCCTGTTCCTCCTCCTCCTCCTCATCCTCCTCTTGTTCCACCATCTGACTCTAAATACTGTTTAAAGGTACTGTCACACTAGGCGATATCGCCAGCGATCCGTGACGTTGCAGCGACCTGGATAGCGATATCGCTGTATTTGACACGCAGCAGCGATCTGGATCCCGCTGTGAAATTGCTGATCGCTGCTAGAAGGTCTGCACTATATTTGGTCGCTAGGTCGCCGTGTATCGCCGTGTTTGACAGCAAAAGCAAGGATACCAGCGATATTTTACACTGGTAACCAGGGTAAACATCGGGTTACTAAGCTCAGGGCCGTGCTTAGTAACCCGATGTTTACCCTGGTTACCAGCGTAAAAGTAAAAAAAACAAACAGCACATACTCACCAGCGCGTCCCCCAGCCTCTGCTTCCTGACACTGACTGAGCGCCGGCCCTAAACTGAAAGTGAAAGCACAGCGGTGACGTCACCGCTGTGCTGTTAGGGCCGGAGCTCAGTCAGTGTCAGGAAGCAGAGGCTGGGGGACGCGCTGGTGAGTATGTGCTGTTTGTTTTTTTAACTTTTACGCTGGTAACCAGGGTAAACATCGGGTAACTAAGCGCGGCCCTGCGCTTAGCAACCCGATGCTTACCCTGGTTACCCGGGGACCTCGGCATCGTTAGTCGCTGGAGAGCGGTCTGTGTGACAGCTCTCCAGCGACCAAACAGCGACGCTGCAGCGATCGGCATCGCTGTCGCTATCGCTGCAGCGTCGCTTAGTGTGACGGTACCTTAAGGTGTGCTCCAGCATGTAAATCACCGGATTAGTCATGCTGATAATGGCATCTTCAGCACTAAACATCTTTGTCGCTATTTCAAAACTGTGCAGAAGGGTGCATAGGTCCCTGATCTGAGACAACTCCTGCAGCATGATTTGCCCCACCTCTGGATCTAGTTGGCCCAGGCTATACATCATAACGTATTGCACCAGGGCTCATTGGTGCTGCCACAGTCGCTGCAACATGTGCAGAGTTGAATTCCACCGTGTGGGCACATCGCATTTCAACCAGTGAACTGGCAGGCCCAACGACTTCTGTAGAGATGTAAGTCGTTGAGTGGCGGGATGCAAATGGCGAAAGTGAGCACACAGCGACCGTGCCCTCTGCAGAAACCCATCTAGTCCAGGATAGTGGGATAAAAATTGCTGGACAACCAGGTTCAAAGCGTGAGCCATACAAGGCACGTGTGTGACATTGCCCTGGCGAAGGGCTGCACCCAGGTTTGCAGCACTGTCGAACACGGCCTTCCCTGGCTGCAGGTTCAGTGGAGACAACCATTGATGGAATTTGGTCTCCAGAGCTGACCCCAACTCCTCAGCTGTGTGACTCACCTGATGACGTTGAGCCCTGGTGACAGCATAGTAAGGAGGTGTGCAGGATTCCTTCTGCGCAGTTAGAACACGGATGGCATTACCAGACAGGCTTTGGGTGCAGGTGGAGGACCGAGAGGAGGTAGAGGAGGCAGAAGCAGTGGAGGAACTTCTAGTTACAGAGGATCGACGAGCAACTTGTGGGGACGGCAAGACTTGGACAGCAGCCCCAACGCCTGATGTCACCATAGTTACCCAGTGCCCAGTCACGACATGTAACGCCCCTGTCCATGTCTACTCGTCCAAGTGTCTGTGGAGAAATGCACCCTGTCACACACAGAGTTTCTCAAGGAAGCGGTGATGTTGTGTGCGACATGCTGGTGTAGCGCAGGCACAGCTTTCTTTGAGAAGTAGTGGTGACTGGGCATCTGGTACTGGGGCACTGCGATGGACATAAGGTCTCGAAAATCCTCTCTGTCCACCAGGCGGAAAGGCAGCATTTGTGTAGCCAACAGCTTGCAGATGGTGAAATTCAACCTTTTAGCTTTGTCATGGCTAGGAGGAAATCGTCTTTTACTTGTCCACATCTGAGGGACTGAGGGCTGGCTGCTGTGCTTAGATGGGGTTGAGTAGGGTGTCCCCAGCAAACTGCTGGTCTGTGAGGAAGATGCAGGCAGAGATGTTATGTTGCCTTGATCAAAATGTGGTCTCGATGTCAGAGAGCGCTCAACACCAGCAGGTGTTTACACGTGCAAATGTCCTGATGACCTGCCAATCACACTGTCTGTAGTGGGTAAAGAGGTGGAAGGTCTGCATCCAAAACCATGTGCGACTGCTGTCCCCACAGTCAGAGAGGATGAAGAGGCCGCAGATGTACTTGATGGGGCAGATGGTGGTTGACCCGGCCCACTAGGCCGCATTGTAGCACAGTGAGCTTCCCACTGCAACTTATGCCTCATATCCATGTGATAGTTCATGCATGAAGTACTCAAACCAGTCATTTTTTGGCCTCTACTGAGATTTTGGTGACAAATCTTACAGACACCATGAGTTGTGTCATCCTTTGCGATCTCAAAAACTGCCCAGGCTATGCAAGGCTTAGAGCCCGTGCAACCTGAAGAGCCAACACGACTTCTGCTCAAAGGCACAGTTAGGGTTGAGGATGCAGTTGCTAAAGTGCTTCCAGTACTCCGTCTCTGTCCAGGAAGGCGCAACCTAACCTTGTTGTCAGACTCGTCACTAGCATCCTCCTCCACCTTTTCTGCTTACCTCATGGACTGGTGGACCGTGGGTTGACAATAAGTGGGGTCTCCAACCTCGTCATCATCACCCTGTGTGTTCTCACACCTCTCATCCTCAGAGCCAACCTCTTCCTGCCCTGACCGAAAAGTCAAGTTTTCATTCCAATCAGGTATCTCAGTCTCATCATCATCTTCCTCATTGTCTCCACCAACAGGAGTTACAGTTTGGGAACGAGGGTCTACATTATGCTCAGTACCTTCTTCATCTGGGCCTGGATCTCACAAAGATTCTGGGCATCAGTGCAGATCATTTCCTCATCTGGATTCACAGAAGCTCTGGAGCAGACCTCTGATTCCCAGGCTATAGCATGAGTAAACAGCTCTGCAGACTCAACCATCTGTGTTACCCCATACTCAGACAGGCGGCTGGAGACTTGGGAGCTGTGAGGAAGCAAGTGCGATTGGGGTGACACCTCTGAGGACTGGAGTAGTTGTGATGTTGAAGTTGACATGGAGGAGAGCCCACTTGAACGAGCACTTGATATCCATTCAAGCACCTGCTATTTTTGTACCTCATCTGGAATATTTAGCGATGCTCGTAGCCATGGTCGTAAGAAAGGGATCATATCAGATTGTCCATGCAAAGAATTAGACATCTTACTTTGGCTGGAAGATGGTCTTTCTTCTGCAGATGTTACTGTTGCTTTACCACCTACCCCACGGACACAACCTTTTTTTCCCTTTTCAACATGCCTATTCCCCTTTCCACCAGCAGCAGGCCTTTTGCCACTCATTTTGGTGCTTAACTAATTGGCAACTCTGTATCTGTAGTTGTTGTGTTGGCACAAAAAACGATGGATGAAAACGGAGTAGAACTGAGTGGCCAAACTGTGGTACTAGGCCCAAAAGGATTTACTGGGTTAGATGCAGTAAAAATTTAGATACACAGGCGGTGTAGCTAGCTTCACAGGTGGGCTACTCAGATGGCTACCAGACAATTCTACTAGCCCAAAAGGATTGGCTGAGCTAGATTACACCAAATGCTGTGACTAACACTTGCACAGCACTGGCTCAGACCTGTCTGTCAAAAAGTGCTATGAACTGCTGTAACCTACCCTGAAAAGGGCTGATATTGCAACTAGTCCCAACTCCCGACTTCCTAAACCTATCTCTCAGAAAATTTGCTCGCAAAAAAAGACTCTTTGACTGTATAGCGCCCACAGCAGCAGTGGTGCCGTCTAACACTAAGCTGCAGCAGTGAGGAAATGGTGGTGACAGGAAAAATGGCTGGTACTCATAGGGCAAGGACATGTGACATACACAGTCAACCACACATGCCCTTGCTTGTGTGCATCACATGCACATTGCTGTGTGTGTGTGTATGCACTGCTGATAGGCTGAGAGACCGCACCGCCCCACTGTAACTGCAGGAAAGAAAAAAAAATGGAGATCAGCATTATTTCAGCACAGATCTATCCCCCGCCCACTATACACTGAAACAGTCTATTAACAATGATAAACAATGATAAACAGTTTTAATGTGCAAATCAAGTTAGGCTTTTGGTGAACGAACAGTTATCGAACAGAAACTCGAACAGCCGAATTTTAAGCAAATTGTTTGAGTTCGACGAACGACTCGAACACCGCCCAAAACAGCTCAAATTTGAAATTGGTGAACAGTTCGACTCGAACACCGCTCATCTCTACTTATGACGTAAGTTTTGTGAAAACATATATACACGAATATTTGAGGCCTTGGATCCATTATATGTCCATTTTGCAAGCCATACAGATGCTATATGGATACTTTGATGAGAAAAAATTGCATCCTCGCATTGCACACGGATGACATACGGATCACCGTTCGGGAGCATTTCTGCGAATCTCGGCAGTGAAAAACGGACCTTTTTTATACGTTATGTGTGACGCCGGAATTAGAGTGTTTTCTAGCATTCAATTTAGAGCATTTATTTACAAAAAAAGGCTAGAACAACATATTAATCATGACATCATAATAAACACTGGGTCAATCTCAGAGGGTAGTTTTGCCTTGGACAATAACAATGGGCAAAACCTAGTAAGAGGCTAAAGTAACTGACTACGGTTCCCAATGCAATTAATTAGAGCAAATCCTGTTCAAAGACTGATTCCTAGGAGATGAAAGTATCAGAGAGAAAAGTAGCCAGCAAACTTGATCATAATATTATAAATGAACCAGTCCAGCCACTTTACTGTTAACACACATACATATTATTAGCAAACATACATACTATACATACAGTACGTCTAAACCAAATATATTCAAATAAGACAAAATCATATAACTAACAGTTTATTTAGACATTGGTAATTTTCTTGTATGCAGGAAAAAAAAAAATAATTTTCTAATCAGATTTTGATCAGTATTTGGTAAGTGTGTCACTTTATTACAATCAGAGTTTTCTCAGCATTTAGGAGTCTTTTCGCATGCAAGAAAAATTTCACTCTATTCAAAAGCCGACGAAGCACCTTTTTTTCTGCCCATAGACAACAGTGAATGCGAGTCCTATCCATGAAAACCATGCATGGAACTCATATGGGAGTCATGGACATCTGAATAAGTCCTAATATCAACTAATTAACTGAAATTAAATACATGGTATTTGTTGCCCAAGTGACAAAATATCAATTATATCAAAACAATAGTCAACCAATAATGAGGAAAATAAACAATAAGCATCCAGACAAAGGAAAATGTTTTGTAATAATAAACATAAATATATGCACAAGCCAACATATGTATATATCTATAAATATATATATATATATATATATATATATATATATATATATATATATATATATATATATATTATATATCTCTATATATATAAACTACAAACTCCACAAACAAGCCTAAAATCACCAAGAGATGGTCTTGCGTCTCACACATCAGTCTATATTTAACAAAAACAAGTCTATTTGGCCCTTAAAGACGAAACTTTTTTTCAACAACACATTATGCAGAGATGAGCGAATTTGATCTGGTCCCTGCTTATTCAACAAGCTATAGCACTTTCCGTATAAGGCTGTTTTCACACGTCTGTTTTTTAGAAATCCGTGTCTGTGTGTCCATGTGCGTAATTCTTACAGCACATGTGTGGCAAACGTGTGTCACACCGGTACCACATAGACAGCCGTCAGGGAAGAAGCGCTACTGTAAGTGCTGTTTCCAGCGGCAGGTGCTGAAGACGGCTCTCATCATTCTCCCCTGCTCTGCCTGCTATCCGTGCGAGCAGGGGAGAATGATGAGAGTTATATTAAAGTCAAAATGATGACAGCAGGTGGAGGATTTTGGGAATATTACTAACATCAACTCACACCTGCTGCCACTAAGAACACTGACACCTGCCGCCTTCGCTATAACTAAATAAATTAATGAAAAACCCGGCTTCGGTTCCCCCTTAATTTCTATAACTAGCCTGGCAAAACTCACAGCTGGGGTCTGCAACCCTCAGCAGTCAGCTTCAGCAAGGTTGGTAATCAAGAATGGAAGGGTCCCCATGCTGTTTTTCTAATTATTTAAACAAATAATTTAAGAAAACGGCATGGGGTCTGCCCCATTATTGACAACCAGCCTTGCTAAAACCGACAGCTGAGTGTTATTATTCTCAGGCTGGTAAGGAGCCATTGATATACTGTACATAGGGAATATAAACAACTAGCACACTCCAATAAATTGTGATGCAAAAAAGGGGGTTTGTTTAATGTACATACAGTAGTCACAAACGTTTTGGTCTGCACTGGACCTTCATCAGTGTGCTAAATGTAATGATACACAAGGTAGGACCCCGGTGGTGATTACTTAATTTGCATCCACATAGAGTGAACTTTACTGGGAAATATATGCCAGTATTGGGCAGCAGGTCAGTCCGACTTGCGGGAGGGAGGGGAGCACGGAAGCTACGCGGTATCCACTCTACTCTACATTAGAATGTTCCTCGTGCCATGCTTTAACGATTCTAGCTGTATGAATTGGTACATTATCATCCTGAAAGATGGCGTTCCCCTGCGGGAACAGTGCTTAAACCATTGGATGCACTTGGTCGCCCAAAATGCCTAAATAATCTCGGCTGTTAATTCTTCCATGAAGGGATATCATTGGCCTGGCGGATCTCCACGAAAAAGCACCCCAGATCATCACAGAACCTCTGCCATGTTTTATGGTTGGGAGAAGGCAGTCTGGATGGAATGCTTCTTTGGACTGTCTCCAAACGTACACTCGGCTGGAGGTTGGAAATAGGGTAAACGATGATTCGTCTGAGAATATCACATGTTTCCACTGCTTGAGGGACCAATTCTGGAGGTTTCTACACCACTCTAAATGCTTGGAAACATTTCTCATTGAGGGCAGCGGTTTTCTAATTGCAGCTCTTCCATAGAATCCAGATTTGTGCAGCTCACGACGAACAGTTTTTGTGGAAACTGGGTTCCGTAGGTGTTCATTGAGCTCAGCAGTGATTTTTGGAGCCGTGGTCTTGCGATCCTCTCTCACAATTCGCTTTAGAGTCCGACGGTCTCTCTCAGTCAACTTTGACTTTTGGCCGGACCTGTGCTTTGCTGCGGACGTTTTTCCTTCTCTTTCAAATGCAGTCATTACTTTGTAGACAGTACCTCTTGACACGCCAAGCATTCAGGCACTTTCTGTTAAACTAGCGCCTGCCATACGAGCACCAAATATTTGGCCTCTTTGAAAATCCGAGAAGTGTGCCATTGGTATCAGGTTCTCATCAATGTTCTTACAATTATGCAAAACAAACAGTAAATTTACATACACATCACATAACACAAATAATCAACTACAAAACTACCATATGTCACGGTTTGCATTTTTATAACATGTTCGAAGATTATGATGCCAAAACGTTAGGTGTTTCCATTATTTTGTCCAACCCCTGTGTGTATATATATATATATATATATATATATATATATATATATATATATATATATATATATATATATATTTCAGCGCTAGATAGCAGAAAAGCCGGTAATTCAATTGCAGTACAGTACAGTAAACCATCTCATATCCCTTCTTTTATTACATATTCCTTTTTACTAATGTAAGAAGTGTCTCTGTGTAAAATTTTGGGGCTCTAGCTATTAAATTAAAGGGTTAAATCCTGGGAAAAATTGGCGTGGATGAATGAATGAAATTCAGGGGATGGTCCTGTAGTTACCTCGAGCCGCGGTGATGCACCCCCTGCTGGATGAACTCATATGAACTCGAGCCTGGGAAAATATTCTGAAAAGTTCCCAGGCTCGAGTTCATATGAGGCCGGTTTCACACGTCAGTGATTCCGGTACGTGAGGTGACAGTTTCCTCACGTACCGGAGACACTGACACACGTAGACCCATAAAAATCAATGCATCTGTGCAGATGTCATTGATTTTTTGCGGACCGTGTCTCCGTGTGCCAAACACGGAGACATGTCAGTGTTCGTGGGAGCGCACGTTTTACACGGACCCAATAGAGTCAATGGGTCCGCGTAAAACGCGGACCTCACACGGACATTCTCCGTCTGGGGTCCGTGTGCGTGCAGGAGACAGCGCTACAGTAAGCGCTGTCCCCCCCACATGGTGCTGATGCCGGTATTCATATCTTCCCTGTAGCAGCGTTTGCTATAGAGAAAATATGAAGAATAGTGTTAAAAATAAAGATCCATGTGTCCGCCGCCCCCCCACCCCCTGTGCGCCCCCCCCGCTGGTCAGAAAATACTTACCCGCTCCCTCGCTCCTTCCTGGTCTGGCCGCGCCTCCTACTGTATGCGGTCACGTGGGGCCGATCATTTACAATCATGAATAGTTGGCTCCGCCCCTATGGGAGGTGGAGCCACATATTCATGACTGTAAATGATCGGCCCCACGTGACCGCATGCAGGAGAAGCCGCGGCCAGACCAGGAAGCAGCGAGGGAGCGGGTAAGTATTTTCTGACCAGCGGGGGGGGCGCACAGGGGGTGGGGGGGCGGCGGACACATAGATCTTTATTTTAAACACTATTCTTCATATTTTCTCTACAGCAAACGTTGCTGCAGGGAAGATATGAATCGCAGCTTCAGCACCATGCAGAGTGGGTACCACACGCTCCGTGTGGTACCCACTCGCCATACGGGCGGCACACGTGTGCCGCACGTATGGCCTCCGTGAGTTCCCAGGCACACGGACACGGATAACTCCGGTACCGATTTATTCCGGTACCGGAATTATCTGGACGTGTGGGACAGCCCTGATAGAATAAGGAGACATCAAGGAGCATTTCAAACAATTCATATAAAAAGGTACAAAAGTTTTGTACCTTTTTATATGAATTGTTTGAAACGCTCCTTGTTGTCTCCTTATTCTATTTAGTGCTATTTGGAGCAGGATAGGTAGTTTCCAGGACATGGTTCTTGGATACCTTGCACTATGAGTCTGGGTTTATATATATTGATTCGAGTTCATATGAGTTCATCCAGCAGAGGGCACATCACCGCGACTCGAGGTAACTACAGGACATTCCCCTGCATTCCATTCATTCACCAAGTTTTACAGACAGGAGCACAGCTGCATTAGCAGAGCTCATGGGTGTAAAATTATTTAACCCCTTCAGATGGATTTACAGCGTGGGACAAGACTGAATGACGGAAGGTATGGAATATTGTTGTTTGTTTTTTTAAACTTTGTTTCAGGTGACAAGGGTGGATTAAGAGTATAATAAAATATTAAAACACCATGTGTCTTTATTTTATTAAAATACTTTTTAATAATGTGTGTGTGTTTTATTAACCATTTCGTACTATTGGATTAAAAATGGATAGGTGTCATAACTGACGCCTCTCCATTATTAACCTTGCTTAATGTCACTTTACAATAGCAAGGTGACATTAATCCTTCATTACCCCATATCCCACCGCTACACGGGAGTGGGAAGAGAGAGGCTAAGTGCCAGAATAGGCGCATCTAACAGATGTGCCTTTTCTGGGGTGGCTGGGGGCAGATGTTTTTAGCCAGGGGGGTCCTATAACCATGGTCCCTCTCTAGGCTATTAATATCTGCCCTCAGTCACTGGCTTTCCCACTCTGGCGGAGAAAATTGCACGGGAGCACACGCCAATTTTTTCCGGGATTTAACCCTTTCATTTAATAGTTAGAGCCCTCAAATTTTAAACAGAGACACTTCTTACATTAGTAAAGAGGAATATGTAATAAAAGAAGGGATAAGAGATGGTTTACTGTATGTAAACCATGTCTCATATCCTGTCGGGTTTGTGAAGGAGATAGGAAAAGCCGGCAATTGAATTACTGGCTGTTCTGCTATCTAGCGCTGAATTGAATATAAATATATATATATATGTGTCTCACTGACATATATATATACACTCACTGGCCACTTTATTAGGTACACCTGTCCAACTTCTTGTTAACACTTAATTTCTAATCAGCCAATCACATGGCGGCAACTCAGTGCATTTAGGCATGTAGACATGGTCAAGACAATCTCCTGCAGTTCAAACCGAGCATCAGTATGAGGAAGAAAGGTGATTTGAGTGCCTTTGAACGTGGCATGGTTGTTGGTGCCAGAAGGGCTGGTCTGAGTATTTCAGAAACTGCTGATCTACTGGGATTTTCACGCACAACCATCTCTAGGGTTTACAGAGAATGGTCCGAAAAAGAAAAAAAATCCAGTGAGCGGCAGTTCTGTGGGCGGAAATGCCTTGTTGATGCCAGAGGTCAGAGGAGAATGGGCAGACTGGTTCGAGCTGATAGAAAGGCAACAGTGACTCAAATCGCCACCCGTTACAACCAAGGTAGGCCTAAGAGCATCTCTGAACGCACAGTGCGTCGAACTTTGAGGCAGATGGGCTACAGCAGCAGAAGACCACACCGGGTACCACTCCTTTCAGCTAAGAACAGGAAACTGAGGCTACAATTTGTACAAGCTCATCGAAATTGGACAGTAGAAGATTGGAAAAACGTTGCTTGGTCTGATGAGTCTCGATTTCTGCTGCGACATTCGGATGGTAGGGTCAGAATTTGGCGTAAACAACATGAAAGCATGGATCCATCCTGCCTTGTATGGAGCATCTTTGGGATGTGCAGCTGACAAATCTGCGGCAACTGTGTCATGCCATCATGTCAATATGGACCAAAATCTCTGAGGAATGCTTCCAGCACCTTGTTGAATCTATGCCACGAAGAATTGAGGCAGTTCTGAAGGCAAAAGGGGGTCCAACCCGTTACTAGCATGGTGTACCTAATAAAGTGGCCGGTGAGTGTATATATATATATATATATATATATATATATATATATATATATATATATTTATGTTTTTAAGAATATTTGAGCCGATGGATCCATGATATGTCCATTTTGCAAGCCTGCGAGAAAAAAACGCCATACGGATGCCATACGGATGACACACAGATAAATTTGTGCATAAAAATCGCATCCTCGCATTGAATACGGAACAGTGTTTTGGGACAATTAGTGCGTATTACGGCCGTAAAAAACAGACCGTATTTCCATATGCTGAGTGTGACGCCGGCCTAAGGCTACGTTCACATTAGCGTCTTTGGGCGCAGCGTCGTCGACGCAACCCAAAACGCAAAACACAGCACAGCGTTTTTTGACGCATGCGGTCAGCGCAGAACAACCCAATAAAAATTAAATAAACCACCATAAATTGCAAGAAAAAAAAATGTCACACACATAAAAAAACAAGACAAGCAACAAACATTGCAAAGAATAAATAAAAATGGGCAGAGAAATTATATACTTACATCTCTTGAAGGCAGAGCTGTGTATCGTGTACTCTCTGTTTCCAGACATGCAGGCAAGTGAAATACTATGCAATCACCCTTTTTTTATATCTATGGGGTGGTCTTGTCACTGTCTAGACACTTCATCACTTGTTTTTTACTCAAAAGGCGCATGCGTTGAACAACGCGGGTCAACGCAGGCACCTGTGCCCTATGCGTTGTACATAGACAGTAATGTGTTTTTTGGCGCATTTACGACGCAAGTGCATTGCATGTGTTGTTTACCAGAAATTTGGTGCAGGAAAAATGCAACATGTAGCGTCGGCCGTGCCCTGTCTGGTGCGCCCAAATGACGCATGCGTCGTACAACGCTTGACAACGCATACCGGCGCATGTCCATGCGCCCCCCCATGTTAAAGATATGGGCGCATGACGCATGCGTAGGTATCCGTCGACGACGCTGCGCCCAAAGACGCTAATGTGAACGTAGCCTAACTGTGTTTATTATTTTTAAATAAAAATGGAAAAGTGTGTTCAGTCTTATTTCTAATAAAGTACTTTATTCTGGATGTGTCTTTACTTACCATGTAAATATAGCATTAGTAATGGAGAGGTGTTTTATAGAGGTCTCTCCATTACTAATCCGTGGGCTTGATATCACCTGACAATACAAAAGTGACATCAACCCGACAAATGTGAACCCCACATGCCACCTTTTCTGGGTGGCTGTGGGCTGCTATTTTTAGGCTGGGGAGACCTATATCAATGACCCCTTACCAGCCTGTGAATACCAGCCCCCAGCTGTATTCTTTGAAAAGGCTGTGAATATTACTCCCATCAACTCACACCTAGGGTTGAGCGACTTTCATTTTTTTAAGATCGAGTCGGGTTTTGTGAAACCCGACTTTGTCCAGAGTCGAGTCGAGTGCAGTCGGCCGATTATCGCTAAAAGTCGGGGATCGACCGAAACACGAAACCCAATGCAAGTCAATGGGGAAGCATAGTCGGCAGTGAGTGGAGGCCAGGAAAACACCTACAGTGCCCATTTTAATGCCAAAAACATCCATTCTTGTTTCTGAAGCTTGTCAGTCTTAATTAACTTTATAATAATAGTTGGGCATAAGAAATTGGGGGTCATTTGGTAACAGGACTAAACAGGCGGCATTGCTTTGTTCAGTGGAGTAGCAAACCCAAGAGCAGCAGACACTGTTTCAAGGGCCTAACCACACTAGTAGGCCAAATGCAGTTTAATATCTGATAGTATAGGCCGAAAGCCAGAATGTGGAAGCTCAGCTTTGTTCAGTTGAGGACAACACCAGGGAGGGGCAGACACCGTTAGTAGGCCGGAACAGCCAATTTTTAAAAAAACAGCAGTTAATCAGAGCCAGAAGGTGGAAGCTCAGCTTTATTCAGTTGAGGACAACACCAGGCAGGGGCAGACACCGTTAGTAGGCCGGAACAGCCAATTTTTAAAAAAACAGCAGTTAATCAGAGCCAGAAGGTGGAAGCTCAGCTTTATTCACTTGAGGACAACACCAGGGAGGGGCAGACAACGTTAGTAGGCCCTAAACACCCAATTTCTTTTTTAAAAATCTTAATTTGGAACAGAAGGTTGAAGCACAACTTTATTCAGTGGAGGACAACACCAGGCAGGGGCAGACACCATTAGTAGGCCGGAACAGCCAATTTTTAAAAAAACAGCAGTTAATCAGAGCCAGAAGGTGGAAGCTCAGCTTTATTCAGTTGAGGACAACACCAGGGAGGGGCAGACAATGTTAGTAGGCCCTAAACACCCAATTTCTTTTTTAAAAATCTTAATTTGGAACAGAAGGTTGAAGCACAGCTTTATTCAGTGGAGGACAACACCAGGCAGGGGCAGACACCGTTAGTAGGCCGGAACAGCCAATTTTTTAAAAAACAGCAGTTAATCAGAGCCAGACGGTTGAAGCTCAGCTTTATTCAGTTGAGGACAACACCAGGCAGGGGCAGACACCGTTAGTAGGCCGGAACAGCCAATGTTAAAAAAAACAGCAGTTAATCAGAGCCAGAAGGTGGAAGCTCAGCTTTATTCAGTTGAGGACAACACCAGGCAGGGACAGACACCGTTAGTAGGCCGGAACAGCCAATTTATTTTTTAAAAATCTTAATTTGGAACAGAAGGTTGAAGCACAGCTTTATTCAGTGGAGGACAACACCAGGCAGGGGCAGACACCGTTAGTAGGCCGGAACAGCCAATTTTTAAAAAAACAGCAGTTAATCAGAGCCAGAAGGTGGAAGCTCAGCTTTATTCATTTGAGGACAACACCAGGCAGGGGCAGACACCGTTAGTAGGCCGGAACAGCCAATTTTAAAAAAAACAGCAGTTAATCAGAGCCAGAAGGTGGAAGCTCAGCTTTATTCAGTTGAGGACAACACCAGGGAGGGGCAGACAACGTTAATAGGCCCTAAACACCCAATTTATTTTTTAAAAATCTTAATTTGGAACAGAAGGTTGAAGCACAGCTTTATTCAGTGGAGGACAACACCAGGCAGGGGCAGACACCGTTAGTAGGCCGGAACCAAAGTTGAAGGCCAAATGCAGTTTAATATCTGATACTATAGGCCGAAATCCATAAGGTTGAAGCACAGCTTTATTCAGTTGCAGCTTCTTGGCAATAATATAAAGAAGACGCGACAGGACAACACTCGGTGGATGCCATATCTTTGTTTTCAACTGAAAAAAACCTTTCAGTTAACTACTTGCAGGAGAAAGTTTTTGTAGCTGGTGGCCAATTTTTGTACTGTACCAGTTTTTTGTTGTATGTGTTTTTGTTTTTAATGTTAAAATGTCTGCATTTGATATCTCTCCAGTATTTTCTTTTTTATAAGCAAAATACTTATTTTTATATTTTCTGATGTTTTATACCGGAGTGTTCCTCAGGACACGCTTATAAAGTGTCTTATATATGTGTTTCTAATGAGTCACATTATATATTTTTTGTAATTGTGGCTCTAAGAGATATCAAAGATTTCATGGTTTGGAAATGATTGTTATGCCTTTACTGTTATATATAATAAAAACTGAATGGACACTTGTCAGCTCTTCTCAGGTGAAATGTTATCAAGTTCCGTCTGTTGGGCCATTAATCTAGGTCATACCCCCAGATCTGTGAACTGAGCAGTAAGGAAAATTAGCTGGTCTAAGAAGCATATCCATCTTTCCTACTTAAACACTTTCTTCATTGCTACTTAATGTGTTATATTTTAAAGCCATTGCAAGATTTTATAGAAGGAACTGATTGTAATTATCACCATAGGTATCATCACCTTTAAAGGACAGTGGGCAATCATTCAGCACTTTTTTGTAGGCATACATCCTCTCCCCAGCAACCTGTATGCATTTGACATGACATTATTTGTTCCTTTTATTGCATTACTTTCTTCATTGATTCCTTTTGCATAATTTATATGTAGTTTTAGTGCTGGTTTTGTACTCTGAGCTTGTTGCCCTGTGCACAATATTTTAAGACAGACTTAAATGTCAAGTTTGTTCTGTCAAAAGCAGTAGTGTTTCAAAATAGATAAAAAACAACATAAAGACAACATTCTAGAGCTGCTTTTATACTTATAAAGACAATAAAATGTGATAACAACTATTAGCAGGTCATCTTTAGTATGTAGGTTTGATGAATCGGTGAATGGTTGTATTGTATTGTGTGTGGTATTGTTATTAGTATTGTGAATTTTATTAAAATGTTTGCCTTCTGATTCAGTGTTTACTTTTCTTAATTTCCAAAATGCATGATTTCTTTGAAGGTTGTGTCTTCTGTCTTTACACACTTCTTTCTTAACCCCTTCCCAACATGCGCCATATATGTACAGTGCTGTGGGATCATATGAGCTCACACAAAGCACCGTCACGATCAAATGTGGGTGTCAACTCAATATGAGAGGTGACGCCCTGGTAGCATTGATCGTGGGCGTTTAGCCCCTCTGATGCTGCTGTCAATATGGGGAGAACTACGTCCATGCATAGACTACTGGGGTCTTAACGCCATCACTTAAGAATAAGTATCCTTTGCCCTTGATATCTGAGCTCTTTGATAGACTCTGTAATGCCCCAGCCGTTTTCCAAGACTTTGTGAACGACATCTTCCGGGTGATGCTCACCACCTCGGTCGTAGTCTATCTGGATGATATTCTCATCTACTCTCCAGATATTGACTCCAATCAGAGAGATGTTTGCAAAGTTTTTGACCTCTTACGGGCAAACTGAAGTGTGTGTTTGAGCAGGAGTCTTTGCCTTTCCTTTGCTATATCATCTCTGACCAGGGATTGGCTATGGATCCTGCCAAGCTACAGGTTGTAATGGACTGGCAAAAAACCCATTCTCTTAAAGCAGTGCAGCGCTTTATGGGGTTCATTAATTACTATCGCCAGTTCATCCCACACTTCTCATCTTTGGTAGCTCCCTTGGTTGCCCTCACCAAGAAGGGAGCAAATCCCAAGTTGTGGTCGGAGGAGGTCTCCAAGGCCCTACTCACTATTAAGTCACACTTCGCTAGCGCTCCCATCCTACATCGCCCCGATGTAGATAAGGCATTTATAATAGAGGTGGATGCCTCATCCGTTGGTGCTGGAGCAGTCCTCTTCCAAAAGGATGCTCAAGGTCGGAAGCATCCTTGCTTCTTCTCCAAGACCTTCTCACCAGCGGAGAGGAATTATTCCATCGTGGACAGGGAGTTGCTATCCATGAAGTTGGCTTTCTCAGAGTGGAGACACCTCCTAAAGTTTTTACAGACCAAAAAAATATTGTGTACTAACAGACAGCCCAGCGGCAAAATTCTCGCCAGGCCAGATGGTCCCTGTTCTTCTGCCGGTTCCATTTCACCCTAACTTTTTTCTCCAGGTTGAAGAACATTCATGCCGATGCTCTCTCCCGCTCCGTAGTGTCATCAGAGGAGGAGGAGCCTTGGCTTATTGTCCCTTCTGAGAGCCTGAGAACCGTGGCTCCGGATTCACTAGAGTCTGTTCCCCCGGGCAAGCCTTTTGTACCATCAAATTTGCGACCGGAGTTTCTCTGTTGGGCTCCTTTGTCCAAGGAGGGTACACATTTCGGGATCAAGAGGACATTTGAGCTTCTGGCGAGAACATACTGGTGGCCGCATATGGCTCGTGACATCGGGGATAATATTCGGGCATGTGTCTCCTGCGCCAAGAATCGGTCTACTCGGCAACGGCCTGCTGGGCTACTTTACACCCTGCCAGTGGCAGACAGGCCCTGGGAGATGGTTGGGATGGACTTCGTGGTGGGCTTACTTAAGTGCCGTAGCTGCACCGTTATCTGGGTAGTCACCGATCAAAGTACAGCGGTGTGTTTGCACGGCGGGGGCGCCTCCCACCGGTAGCAACACTTTTGCGTACTATGAGGGGCCCTGTGGCAGTGACGTCGCCAACGAGTATTCCTCCCCCCACCTGATGAAGGAACCTGCACCTTCATCTGCACCTTCCTCTTTGTCCCCGTGTAAGGTGGTATTTTATGCGGGAAGGGGGACCTGACTTTCAGCAGGGTCACAATTTTGCAGTGTAGCGTGCACGGGGAATGTTGCATTATGGGTCAATGTACCAGCAGACTCATCTATCACTGGCTGGGCAATGGGCAGGATGAGGGGGAAACAGATATGGGCCCAAAGAATAAAGTGGGCTAAATGCAGTTCAAAATTGGTAACAGGACTAAACAGGCGGCATTGCTTTGTTCAGTGGAGTAGCAAACCCAGGAGCAGCAGACACTGTTTTAAGGGCCCAACCACACTAGTAGGCCAAATGCAGTTTAATATCTGCTACTATAGGCCAAAAGCCTAAAGACTGAAGCTCAGCTTTATACAGTTGAGGACAACACCACGGAGGGGCAGAAACCGTTAGTAGGCCCTAAACACCATTTTTAAAAAAAAAACCCAGCAGTTAATGAGAGGCAGAAGGTAGAAGCTCAGCTTTATTCATTTGAGGACAACTTGAATTAGGGACTGCAGACAGGCTTCCTAGGCCTAAAATACCTAAAAATAGGCT
This sequence comes from Ranitomeya variabilis, assembly GCF_051348905.1. Classification (NCBI taxonomy): domain Eukaryota; kingdom Metazoa; phylum Chordata; class Amphibia; order Anura; family Dendrobatidae; genus Ranitomeya; species Ranitomeya variabilis. Next base: position 324,403,530 of record NC_135235.1, on the reverse strand, counting down.
TATGGCAGTTTTACATCGGTTACATGGATACACAGGCAGCTTGGTGGTCAGTGGAGGAGTATTTAAAGTAGGGACCACAGACAGGCTATCAAAGGCCTAAAATAACAAAACATAGGCTCAAGGCAGTTTTACGTCGGTTACATGGATACACAGGCAGCATTGTTGTCAATGAAGGAGTATTTAAAGTAGGGACCGCAGACAGGCTATCAAAGGCCTAAAATAGCAAACAATAGGCTCATGGCAGTTTTACGTCGGTTACATGGATACACAGGCAGCATTGTTGTCAATGGAGGAGTATTTAAAGTAGGGACCGCAGACAGGCTATCAAAGGCCTAAAATAGCAAACAATAGGCTCATGGCAGTTTTACATCGGTTACATGGATACACAGGCAGCTTGGTGGTCAGTGGAGGAGTATTTAAAGTAGGGACCGCAGACAGGCTATCAAAGGCCTAAAATAGCAAACAATAGGCTCATGGCAGTTTTACGTCGGTTACATGGATACACAGGCAGCATTGTTGTCAATGGAGGAGTATTTAAAGTAGGGACCGCAGGCAAGCTATCAAAGGCCTAAAATAGCAAACAATAGGCTCATGGCAGTTTTACATCGGTTACATGGATACACAGGCAGCTTGGTGGTCAGTGGAGGAGTATTTAAAGTAGGGACCGCAGACAGGCTATCAAAGGCCTAAAATAACAAAACATAGGCTCAAGGCAGTTTTACGTCGGTTACATGGATACACAGGCAGCATTGTTGTCAATGGAGGAATATTTAAAGTAGGGACCGCAGACAGGCTATCAAAGGCCTAAAATAGCAAACAATAGGCTCATGGCAGTTTTACATCGGTTACATGGATACACAGGCAGCTTGGTGGTCAGTGGAGGAGTATTTAAAGTAGGGACCGCAGACAGGCTATCAAAGGCCTAAAATAGCAAACAATAGGCTCATGGCAGTTTTACGTCGGTTACATGGATACACAGGCAGCATTGTTGTCAATGGAGGAGTATTCAAAGTAGGGACCGCAGACAGGCTATCAAAGGCCTAAAATAGCAAACAATAGGCTCATGGCAGTTTTACATCGGTTACATGGATACACAGGCAGCTTGGTGGTCAGTGGAGGAGTATTTAAAGTAGGGACCGCAGACAGGCTATCAAAGGCCTAAAATAACAAAACATAGGCTCATGGCAGTTTTACGTCGGTTACATGGATACACAGGCAGCATTGTTGTCAATGGAGGAGTATTTAAAGTAGGGACCGCAGACAGGCTATCAAAGGCCTAAAATAGCAAACAATAGGCTCATGGCAGTTTTACATCGGTTACATGGATACACAGGCAGCATTGTTGTCAATGGAGGAGTATTTAAAGTAGGGACCGCAGACAGGCTATCAAAGGCCTAAAATAGCAAACAATAGGCTCATGGCAGTTTTACGTCGGTTACATGGATACACAGGCAGCATTGTTGTCAATGGAGGAGTATTTAAAGTAGGGACCGCAGACAGGCTATCAAAGGCCTAAAATAGCAAACAATAGGCTCATGGCAGTTTTACATCGGTTACATGGATACACAGGCAGCTTGGTGGTCAGTGGAGGAGTATTTAAAGTAGGGACCGCAGACAGGCTATCAAAGGCCTAAAATAGCAAACAATAGGCTCATGGCAGTTTTACGTCGGTTACATGGATACACAGGCAGCATTGTTGTCAATGGAGGAGTATTTAAAGTAGGGACCGCAGGCAGGCTATCAAAGGCCTAAAATAGCAAACAATAGGCTCATGGCAGTTTTACATCAGTTACATGGATACACAGGCAGCTTGGTGGTCAGTGGAGGAGTATTTAAAGTAGGGACCGCAGACAGGCTATCAAAGGCCTAAAATAACAAAACATAGGCTCAAGGCAGTTTTACGTCGGTTACATGGATACACAGGCAGCATTGTTGTCATTGGAGGAGTATTCAAAGTAGGGACCGCAGACAGGCTATCAAAGGCCTAAAATAGCAAACAATAGGCTCATGGCAGTTTTACATCAGTTACATGGATACACAGGCAGCATTGTTGTCAATGGAGGAGTATTTAAAGTAGGGACCGCAGACAGGCTATCAAAGGCCTAAAATAGCAAACAATAGGCTCATGGCAGTTTTACGTCGGTTACATGGATACACAGGCAGCAGTGTTGTCAATGGAGGAGTATTCAAAGTAGGGACCGCAGACAGGCTATCAAAGGCCTAAAATAGCAAACAATAGGCTCATGGCAGTTTTACATCGGTTACATGGATACACAGGCAGCTTGGTGGTCAGTGGAGGAGTATTTAAAGTAGGGACCGCAGACAGGCTATCAAAGGCCTAAAATAACAAAACATAGGCTCATGGCAGTTTTACGTCGGTTACATGGATACACAGGCAGCATTGTTGTCAATGGAGGAGTATTTAAAGTAGGGAGCGCAGACAGGCTATCAAAGGCCTAAAATAGCAAACAATAGGCTCATGGCAGTTTTACATCGGTTACATGGATACACAGGCAGCATTGTTGTCAATGGAGGAGTATTTAAAGTAGGGACCGCAGACAGGCTATCAAAGGCCTAAAATAGCAAACAATAGGCTCATGGCAGTTTTACATCGGTTACATGGATACACAGGCAGCTTGGTGGTCAGTGGAGGAGTATTTAAAGTAGGGACCGCAGACAGGCTATCAAAGGCCTAAAATAACAAAACATAGGCTCAAGGCAGTTTTACATCAGTTACATGGATACACAGGCAGGCAGCATTGTGGTCAGTGGAGGAGTATTGCAAGGAGTGTCTGTCCCAGTACTCCCAAAATATAAATAGATGTTAATGTCTCGCAAAACAACCCAAAAAAAAAAAAAAAAAAAAAAAAGGTGGCATACTTAGGTACAGGGGTGGGCTCATCTGCTGAGTTTCTGACATAGTAATTTGGCAGTAACTATTTAATGGTGCCAATATAGGACACTGACACAGACTACTTTAAGTAGCATCATAGATGTCTACAAATTTGTATTGTCAGTGCCAGACATTGAATGATGTCAGCGAATAGACTAAACATTGGTGGAGCTGTGCGACATAATTTTGCACGTGGTAGAGCACAGTTTGAGCTGGGGGAGGGGGGAACTCTCTTGTGGCCGGCGGGACCGCCCCAGGGCCCCTCATGTTACAACGGTGTGTCTGACGTTGGGTGCGCACCACCACCGCCAGAGACACTACATTGTACTATGAGGGACCCAGTAGCAATGCCGTCAACCAAAAGCGAGCACACCCACCTCTTCAGACAAACAGCAGTCTCACGGGTGCTTGCGCCAAGTCGCGATACCACGGCCCCGTGTGGTGAGTTTGGCCATTTATGGAGGTGTAAACATGTCGTATGCTGTACAATCAGCTGCAGCAAATTAGACATTAGAAAAGTAATTCACAGGCAAGAGCTTTTCATAGGAAAGCTAGGTGTCGGCCGGGCAAGGTGGGGCAAAAGATTTTGAAATCCAGTTGTGGTTCATTTTAACCCCTTAACGACCGCCGATACGCCTTTTAACGGCGGCCGCTAAGGGTACTTAAACCACAGTGCCGTTAATTAACGGCGCTGTGGAAAAAGTGAATAGCGCCCCCCAGAGTCGGATTTTCTCTGGGGTCTCGGTTGCCGAGGGTAGCCGAGACCCCAGAGAACATGATTCGGGGGGTTTTTACCGACCCCCGAGTTGCGATCGCCGTTAATTAACTGTTTACCGGCGGTCGCAACAACAACAAAAAAAACGCGATTTGCCGTTTAATTTCTCTGTCCTCCGATGTGATCGCACATCGGAGGACAGAGAAATGTGGTCCCCGATGGCCCCCAATAGCCCCCAATACTTACCTACCTCCCCCGGTGCTCCTCGTGTCTCCCCATGGGCGCCGCCATCTTTTTTCCGGGAAAAAATGGCGGGCGCACGTGCAGTGCGCCCGGCACCCGGCAGATCTTTGGGGTCTCGGCTGCCGGGGGTAGCCGGGACCCCAAAGAACATGATCAGGGTCTGTTTGCACCGACCCCTGTTTTGCGATCGCCGGTAATTAACAGTTTACCGGCGACCACAAAAAAAAAAAAAAAAACGATCTGTAATTCTCTGTCCTCTGATGTGATCGCACATCAGAGGACAGAGAAATAGGGGGATTCGGGGACCCTAACATACTCACCCGGTGTCCCTGGGTCCTCTTCTGTCTTCTCCTGCCAGCCGGCTTTTTCATCATGGCGGGCGCATGCGCAGTGCGCCCGCCATCTGCTGCCATCTGCCAGCCGGCAGGAGAAGACGAGTTGGGGCTAAAATTAGGTTTAGGGTTAGGGTTAGGGTTAGGGTTAGAGTTAGGGTTAGGGTTAAAGTTAGGGTTAGGGTTAGAGTTAGAGTTAGGGTTAGAGTTAGGGTTAGAGTTAGGGTTAGGGTTAGGGTTAGGGTTAGAGTTAGGGTTAGGGTTAGGGTTAGAGTTAGGGTTAGGGTTAGGGTTGGGGCTAAATTTAGGGTTAGGGCTAGGGTTAGGGTTAGGCTACTTTCACACTAGCGTTTTTTGGCTTCCGTCGCAATGCGTCGTTGGAGAAAAAACGCATCCTGCAAAAGTGCTTGCAGGATGCGTTTTTTCTCCATTGGCTTGCATTAGCGACGCATTGCGACGGATTGCCACGTCGCATCCGTCGTGCGACGGATGCGTCGTGCTTTGGCGGACCGTTGGCACAAAAAAAGCTACATGTAACTTTTTTGTGCGACGTGTCCGCCATTTCCGACCGCGCATGCGTGGCCGGAACTCCGCCCCCGCCTCCCCGCACCTCACAATGGGGCAGCGGATGCGTTGAAAAAACAGCATCCGCTGCACCCGTTGTGCGGCGCTTACAACGCTAGTGTCGGTACGTCGGCCCGACACACTGCGATGGGCTGAGTACGACGCTAGTGTGAAAGTAGCCTTAGGCTTCTTTCACACTTGCGTCGGTACGGGGCGGTCGCAATGCGTCGGCCCGACGTACCGACGCACGTTGTGAAAATTGTGCACAACGTGGGCAGCGGATGCAGTTTTTCAACGCATCTGCTGCCCAGTCTATGTCCTGGGGAGGAGGGGGCAGAGTTACGGCCACGCATGCGCGGAAATGGCGGACGCGACGTACAAAAAAAAGGTTACATTGAACTTTTTTTGTGACGACGGGGGCTAAAGTTATGGTTAGGGTTGGGGCTAAAGTTAGGGTTAGAGTTGGGATTAGGGTTAGGGTTTGGATTAGGGTTGGGATTAGTGTTACGTTTGGGATTAGGGTTGGGATTAGGGTTACGTTTGGGATTAGGATTAGGGTTAGGGTTGGGATTAGGTTTGAGGTTAGGGTTGAGATTAGGGTTAGGGGTGTGTTGGATTTAGGGTTTTGATTAGGGTTATGGTTAGGGTTGAGATTAGGGCTGTTTTGGGGTTAGGGTTGTGATTATCGTTAGGGTTGTGATTAGGATTATGGATCGGGTTGAGATTAGGGTTATGGGTGTGTTGGAGTTAGGGTTGGAGTTATAATTTGGGGGTTTCCACTGTTTAGGTACATCAGGGGGTCTCCAAACACGACAGCCAATTTTGCGCTAAAAAAGTCAAATGGCACTCCCTCCCTTCTGAGCTCTGCCGTGCGCCCAAACAGTGGTTTACCCCCACATATGGGGCATCAGCGTACTCGGGATAAATTGGACAACAACTTTTGGGGTCCAATTTCTCCTGTTACCCTTGTGAAAATAAAAACTTGGGGGCTAAAAATCTTTTTTGTTGGAAAAAAAAATATTTTTTTATTTTCACTACTCTGCATTATAAACTTCTGTGAAGCACTTGAGCTTTCAAAGTTCTCACCACATATCTAGATAAGTTCCTTTGGGGGTCTGTTTTCCAAAATGGGGTCACTTGTTGGGGGTTTCTACTGTTTAGGTACATTAGGGGTCTGCAAATGCAACATAACGCCCGCAGACAATTCTATCAAAGTCTGCATTCCAAAATGGCGCTCCTTCCCTTCCGAGCTCTGCCGTGCGCCCAAACAGTGGTTTACCCCCACATATGGGGTACCAGCATACTCAGGACAAATTGGACAACAATTTTTGGGGTCCAATTTCTCTTGTTACCCTTGTGAAAATAAAAACTTGGGGGCTAAAAAATCTTTATTGTTAAAAAATATATATTTTTTATTTTCATGACTCTGCATTATAAACTTCTGTGATGCACTTGGGCATTCAAAGTTCTCACTACACATCTAGATAAGTTCCTTGGGGGGTCTAGTTTCCAAAATGGGGTCACTTTTGGGGGGTTTCTACTGTTTAGGCACATCAGGGGCTCTCCAAACGCGACATGGCGTCCGATCTCAATTCCAGTCAATTTTGCATTGAAAAGTCAAATGGCGCTCCTTTGCTTCCGAGCTCAGCCATGCGCCCAAACAGTGGTTTACCCCCACATATGGGGTGTCGGCGTACTCAAGACAAATTGTACAACAACTTCTGGGGTCCATTTTCTCCTGTTACCCTTGGTAAAATAAAAATTTGGAGGCAAAAAGATCATTTTTGTAGAAAAAATTCGATTTTTTTATTTTCACGGCTCTACGTTATAAACTTCTGTGAAGCACCTGGGGGTTTAAAGTGCTCACCACACATCTAGATAAGTTCCTTAAGGGGTATAGTTTCCAAAATGGTGTCATATGTGGGGGGTCTCCACTGTTTAGGCACATCAGCGGCTCTCCAAACGTGACATGGCGTCCGATCTCAATTCCAGCCAATTCTACATTGAAAAAGTAAAACGACACTCCTTCTCTTCCAAGCTCTGCGGTGCCCCCAAACAGTGGTTTACCCCCATATATGGGGTGTCGACGTACTCAGGAGAAATTGCACAACAACTTTTGTCGTCTAATTTCTCCTGTTACCCTTGTAAAAATAAAAATTTGGGGGCAAAAAGATCATTTTTGTAGAAAAAATGAGATTTTTTATTTTCACGGCTCTACGTTATAAACTTCTGTGAAGCAATTGGGGGTTCAAAGTGCTCACCACACATCTAGATAAGTTCCTTAAGGGGTCTAGTTTCCAAAATGGTATCACTTGTGGGGGGGGTTCCACTGTTTAGGCACATCAGGGACTCTCCAAACGCGACATGGCATCCGATCTCAATTCCAGCCAATTCTGCATTGAAAAAGTCAAACGGTGCTCCTTCACTTCCAAGCTCTGCGGTGCGCCCAAACAGTGGTTTACCTCCACATATGGGGTATCGGCGTACTCAGGAAAAATTGCACAACAAAATTTGTGGTTAAATTTCTGTTTTTACACTTGTGAAAATAAAAAAAAATGGTTCTGAAGTAAAATGTTTGCAAAAAAAAGTTAAATGTTCATTTTTTTCTTCCACATTGTTTTAGTTCCTGTGAAGTACGTAAAGGGTTAATAAACTTCTTGAATGTGGTTTTGAGCAGCTTGAGGGGTGCAGTTTTTAGAATGGTGTCACACTTGGTTATTTTCTATCATATAGACCCCTCAAAATCACTTCAAAGGTGATGTGGTCCCTAAAAAAAACATGGTGTTGTAAAAATGAGAAATTGCTGGTCAACTTTTAACCCTTATAACTCCCTAACCAAAAAAAAAATTGGTTCCAAAAATGTGCTGATGTAAAGTAGACATGTGAGAAATGTTATTTATTAACTATTTTTTGTGACATATCTCTCTGATTTAAGGGCATAAAAATACAAAGTTTGAAAATTGCAAAATTTTAAAAATTTTCGCCATATTTCCATTTTTTTCATAAATAATCGCAAGTAATATCGAAGAAATGTTACCACTACCTTGAAGTACAACATGTCACGAAAAAACAATCTCAGAATCAGCAGGATCTGATAAAGCGTTCCAGAGTTATAACCTCATAAAGTGACAGTGGTCAGAATTGTAAAAATTGGCTCGGTCATTAGGTACCAAATTGGCTCTGTCACTAAGGGGTTAATGAATGTTAGATCGTCAACATTTTGGGTAGCCAGACGAGTCCTTTTTTCGGTTAATATTGAACCTGCAGCACTTAATACTCTTTCTGATAGGACACTTGCTGCCGGGCAAGCAAGCTCCTGCAATGCATATTCTGCCAATTCTGGCCAGGTGTCTAATTTTGATGCCCAGTAATCAAATGGGAATGACGGTTGAGGGAGAACATCGATAAGGGATGAAAAATAGTTAGTAACCATACTGGACAAATGTTGTCTCCTGTCACTTTCAATTGATGCAGCAGTACCTGTCCTGTCTGCGGTCATAGCAAAATCACTCCACAACCTGGTCAGAAAACCCCTCTGTCCAACGCCACTTCTGATGTGTGCACCCCTAACACTCCTAGTCTGCTGCCCCCTGGAGCTCGTGTGAGAACGATCACGTGCGCTGTGTGCTGGGAATGCCTGAAGCAAAAGGTCAACAAGAGTTGATTGTTTGGTTGCTAATATTAGTTCCAAGTTCTCATGTGGCATTATATTTTGCAATTTGCCTTTTATAGCGTGGATCAAGGAGGCAGGCCAACCAGTAATCGTCATCGTTCATCATTTTCGTAATGCGTGTGTCCCTTTTTAGGATACGTAAGGCATAATCCGCCATGTGGGCCAAAGTTCCAGTTGTCAAATCTCCGGTTGTGATTGGTTGAGGGGCAGTTTCAGGCAAATCTACGTCACTGGTGTCCCTCAAAAAACCAGAACCCGGCATTGCCACGCAACCAATTTCCAGTGCCCCCGGGAAAGCTTCCGCATTAAAAATATACTCATCCCCATCATCCTCCTCGTCCTCCACCTCATCTTCGCCCGCTACCTCATCCTGTACACTGCCCTGACCAGACAATGGCTGACTGTCATCAAGGCTTTCCTCTTCCTCTGGTGCAGACGCCTGATCCTTTATGTGCGTCAAACTTTGCATCAGCAGACGCATTAGGGGGATGCTCATGCTTATTACGGCGTTGTCTGCACTAACCAGCCGTGTGCATTCCTCAAAACACTGAAGGACTTGACACATGTCTTGTATCTTGGACCACTGCACACCTGACAACTCCATGTCTGCCATCCTACTGCCTGCCAGTGTATGTGTATCCTCCCACAAAAACATAACAGCCCGCCTCTGTTGGCACAGTCTCTAAAGCATGTGAAGTGTTGAGTTCCACCTTGTTGCAACGTCTATGATTAGGCGATGCTGGGGAAGGTTCAAAGACCGATGATAGGTCTGCATACGGCTGGAGTGTACAGGCGAACGTCGGATATATGAGCAAACTCCACGCACTTTGAGGAGCAGGTTGGAGAACCCAGGATAAGTTTTCAATAAGCACTGCACCACCAGGTTTAAGGTGTGAGCCAGGCAAGGAATGTGTTTCAGTTGGGAAAGGAAGATGGCAGCCATGAAATTCCTTCCGTTATCACTCACTACCTTGCCTGCCTCAAGATCTACTGTGCCCAGCCACGACTGCGTTTCTTGTTGCAAGAACTCGGACAGAACTTCCACGGTGTGTCTGTTGTCGCCCAAACACTTCATAGCCAATACAGCCTGCTGACGCTTGCCAGTAGCTGGCCCATAATGGGACAACTGGTGTGCAACAGTGTCATCTGCCGATGGAGTGGTTGGCCGACTGCGGTCTGTGGAAGAGCTGTAGCTTCTGCAGGAGGACGAGGAGGAGGAGGAGGAGGGGGTGCGAACGCCTACAGCCAACTGTTTCCTAGACCGTGGGCTAGGCACAACTGTCCCGAAATTGATGTCCCCTGTGGACCCTGCATCCACCACATTCACCCAGTGTGCCGTGATGGACACATAACGTCCCTGGCCATGCCTACTGGTCCATGCATCTGTAGTCAGGTGCACCTTTGTACTCACAGATTGCCTGAGTGCATGGACGATGCGCTGTTTAACATGCTGGTGCAGGGCTGGGATGGCTTTTCTTGAAAAAAAGTGTTGACTGGGTAGCTCGTATCGTGGTTCAGCGTACTCCATCAGGGCTTTGAAAGCTTCGCTTTCAACTAACCGGTAGGGCATCATCTCTAACGAGATTAGTCTAGCTATGTGGGCGTTAAAACCCTGTGTACGCGGATGCGAGGATAAGTACTTCCTTTTCCTAACCAGAGTCTCATGTAGTGTGAGCTGAACTGGAGAGATGGAGAATGTGGAACTTGCGGGTGTGCCGGTGGACATGGCAGACTGAGAGACGGTTGGAGACGGTATTGTTTCCGCCGGTGCCCTAGATGCAATATTTCCTCCTACAAAACTGGTGATTCCCTGACCCTGACTGCTTTTGGCTGGCAAAGAAACCTGCACAGATACTGCCGGTGGTGCTGAAAATGGTGGCCTTACAGTGATGGAAGGGATGTTGCGTTGCTGACTAGCTTCATTGGCCGAGGGTGCTACAACCTTAAGGGACGTTTGGTAGTTAGTCCAGGCTTGAAAATGCATGGTGGTTAAGTGTCTATGCATGCAACTAGTATTGAGACTTTTCAGATTCTGACCTCTGCTTAAGCTAGTTGAACATTTTTGACAGATGACTTTGCGCTGATCAATTGGATGTTGTTTAAAAAAAAGCCAGACTGCACTCTTCCTAGCATCGGATCCCTTTTCAGGGATTGCAGACTGAGCTTTAACAGGATGGCCACGCTGTCCTCCAACAGGTTTTGGCTTTGACACGCGTTTTGGGCCAGATACGGGCCCGGCAGATGGAACCTGTTGCGATGTTGATGCCTGCTGCGGCCCCTCCTCCACCTCCGCTTCTGAACTACTGCCGCCTGCACTCTGTTCCCCCAATGGCTGTCAATCGGGGTCAACAACTGGGTCATCTATTACCTCCTCTTCGAGCTCATGTGCAACTTCGTCTGTGTCACCGTGTCGGTCGGTGGTATAGCGTTCGTGGCGGGGCAACATAGTCTCATCAGAGTCTGATTGCGGATCAGTACCCTGAGAGGGCAATGTTGTGGTCTGAGTCAAAGGAGCAGCATAGTACTCTGGCTGTGGCTGTGCATCAGTGCACTCCATTTCAGAATCTACTTGTAATGGGCATGGCCTGTTAAGTGTTTCACTTTCTAAGCCAGGGACGGTGTTGTGAATTTGCTTTTTGCTCCCTCTAGTGGTTACTAGTTTTTTGACTCTGGTTTTTCTTTCATTCCTTTTATCCGCACCTGGGTCGTTAGTTAGGGGTGTTGCTATATTAGCTCCCTGGACCTTCAGTTCTATGCCTGGCAACGTAGTTATCAGAGCTAGTCTGCTGTGCTCTTGTCTACTGATCCTGGTTCCAGTTATATCAGCTAAGTCTGCCTTTTGCTTTTTGCTATTTGTTTTGGTTTTGTATTTTTGTCCAGCTTGTTCCAAATCTATATCCTGACCTTTGCTGGAAGCTCTAGGGGGCTGGTGTTCTCCCCCCGGACCGTTAGACGGTTCGGGGGTTCTTGAATTTCCAGTGTGGATTTTGATAGGGTTTTTGTTGACCATATAAGTTACCTTTCTTTATTCTGCTATCAGTAAGCGGGCCTCTCTGTGCTAAACCTGGTTCATTTCTGTGTTTGTCATTTCCTCTTACCTCACCGTTATTATTTGTGGGGGGCTTCTATCCAGCTTTGGGGTCCCCTTCTCTGGAGGCAAGAAAGGTCTTTGTTTTCCTCTACTAGGGGTAGCTAGATTCTCCGGCTGGCGCGTGTCATCTAGAATCAACGTAGGAATGATCCCCGGCTACTGCTAGTGTTGGCGTTAGGAGTAGATATATGGTCAACCCAGTTACCACTGCCCTATGAGCTGGATTTTTGTATTCTGCAGACTTCCACGTTCCTCTGAGACCCTCGCCATTGGGGTCATAACAGTTTGCCAGGCCAGTATTAAATGTTTAATGCATTGCAGAAGAGGGATTATAAGAAAGAAGATTCTGGGTTTTTTTTTTTTTTTTTTTTTCTTCTTCCCCTTTACCTCAGAGTGGCTATGCTTGCTGCAGACATGAATGTCCAGACCTTGATTACAAGTGTGGACCAGCTGGCTACTCGTGTGCAGGGCATACAAGACTATGTTATCAGAAATCCTAGGTCAGAACCTAAAATACCGATTCCTGAACTGTTTTCCGGAGACAGGTTTAAGTTTAGGAATTTCATGAATAATTGTAAATTGTTTTTGTCCCTGAGACCCTGTTCATCTGGAGACTCTGCTCAGCAAGTAAAAATTGTTATTTCGTTCTTACGGGGCGACCCTCAGGATTGGGCTTTTTCGCTGGCGCCAGGAGATCCGGCATTGGCTGATATTGATGCGTTTTTTCTGGCGCTCGGTTTACTTTATGAGGAACCCAATCTTGAGATTCAGGCAGAAAAGGCCTTGCTGGCTATGTCTCAGGGGCAGGACGAGGCTGAAGTGTATTGCCAAAAATTTCGGAAATGGTCCGTGCTGACACATTGGAACGAGTGTGCACTGGCCGCTAATTTTAGAAATGGCCTTTCTGAAGCCATTAAGAATGTTATGGTGGGTTTTCCCATTCCCACAGGTCTGAATGATACTATGGCACTGGCTATTCAAATTGACCGGCGGTTGCGGGAACGCAAAACCGCAAATTCCCTCATGGTGTTGTCTGAACAGACACCTGATTTAATGCAATGTGATAGAATCCTGACTAGAAATGAGCGGAAAATTCATAGACGCCGGAATGGCTTGTGCTACTACTGTGGTGATTCTACACATGTTATCTCAGCATGCTCTAAACGTATAGCTAAGGTTGTTAGTCCTGTCACCGTTGGTAATTTGCAACCTAAATTTATTCTGTCTGTAACTTTGATTTGCTCACTGTCGTCTTATCCTGTCATGGCGTTTGTAGATTCAGGTGCTGCCCTGAGTCTTATGGATCTGTCATTTGCTAAGCGCTGTGGTTTTACTCTTGAACCATTAGTAAATCCTATTCCTCTTAGGGGTATTGATGCTACGCCATTGGCAGCAAATAAACCGCAGTATTGGACACAGGTTACCATGTGCATGACTCCTGAACACCGCGAGGTGATACGTTTCCTGGTTTTACATAAAATGCATGATTTGGTTGTTTTAGGGCTGCCATGGTTACAGACCCATAATCCAGTCCTGGACTGGAAGGCTATGTCAGTCTCAAGTTGGGGCTGTCGTGGTATTCATGGGGATTCCCTGCCTGTGTCTATTGCTTCTTCTACGCCTTCGGAAGTTCCTGAGTATTTGTCTGACTATCAGGATGTCTTCAGTGAGTCTGAGTCCAGTGCACTGCCTCCTCATAGGGACTGTGACTGTGCTATAGATTTGATCCCAGGCAGTAAATTTCCTAAGGGAAGACTGTTTAATCTGTCGGTACCTGAACATACCGCTATGCGTTCATATATCAAGGAGTCTCTGGAGAAAGGACATATTCGTCCGTCTTCTTCCCCTCTTGGTGCGGGATTCTTTTTTGTGGCAAAAAAGGACGGATCTTTGAGGCCTTGTATTGATTATCGGCTTTTAAATAAGATCACTGTCAAATTTCAGTATCCTTTACCGCTGTTGTCTGATTTGTTTGCCCGGATTAAAGGTGCCAAGTGGTTCACCAAGATAGACCTTCGTGGTGCGTACAACCTTGTGCGCATTAAGCAAGGTGATGAATGGAAAACCGCATTCAATACGCCCGAAGGTCATTTTGAGTACTTGGTGATGCCTTTTGGGCTCTCCAATGCGCCTTCAGTTTTTCAGTCCTTTATGCATGACATTTTCCGGAAGTATCTGGATAAATTTTTGATTGTTTATCTGGATGATATTTTGGTTTTTTCTGAGAATTGGGATTCGCATGTGGAGCAGGTCAGGTTGGTCTTTAAAATTTTGCGTGAAAATTCGTTATTTGTCAAGGGCTCAAAATGTCTCTTTGGTGTACAGAAGGTTCCCTTTTTGGGGTTCATTTTTTCCCCTTCTGCTGTGGAGATGGACCCAGTCAAGGTCCGAGCTATTCTTGATTGGACTCAGCCCTCGTCAGTTAAGAGTCTTCAGAAGTTCTTGGGTTTCGCTAACTTCTACCGTCGTTTTATCGCTAATTTTTCTAGCATTGTGAAACCTTTGACGGATATGACCAAGAAGGGCTCCGATGTAGCTAACTGGGCTCCTGCTGCCGTGGAGGCTTTCCAGGAGTTGAAACGCCGGTTTACTTCGGCGCCTGTTTTGTGCCAGCCCGATGTCTCACTTCCCTTTCAGGTCGAGGTGGATGCTTCAGAGATTGGAGCAGGGGCCGTTTTGTCGCAGAGAGGCCCTGGTTGCTCTGTTATGAAACCTTGTGCCTTTTTCTCTAGGAAGTTTTCGCCTGCCGAGCGAAATTATGATGTGGGCAATCGGGAGTTGTTGGCCATGAAATGGGCATTTGAGGAGTGGCGTCATTGGCTCGAGGGTGCTAAGCATCGTGTGGTGGTCTTGACTGATCACAAAAATCTGATGTATCTCGAGTCTGCTAAACGCCTTAATCCGAGACAGGCCCGCTGGTCATTGTTTTTCTCCCGCTTTGATTTTGTTGTCTCGTATTTACCAGGTTCAAAGAATGTGAAGGCCGATGCTCTTTCTAGGAGCTTTGTGCCTGATGCTCCTGAAGTCGCTGATCCTGTTGGTATTCTTAAAGATGGAGTTATCTTGTCAGCTATTTCTCCGGATCTGCGACGTGTGTTGCAGAGATTTCAGGCTGATAGGCCTGAGTCTTGTCCACCTGACAGACTGTTTGTCCCGGATAAGTGGACTAGCAGAGTCATTTCCGAGGTTCATTCCTCGGTGTTGGCAGGTCACCCGGGAATTTTTGGCACCAGAGATCTGGTGGCCAGGTCCTTTTGGTGGTCTTCCTTGTCAAGGGATGTGCGGTCATTTGTGCAGTCCTGTGGGACTTGTGCTCGAGCCAAGCCTTGCTGTTCTCGTGCCAGCGGTTTGCTCTTGCCCTTGCCTGTCCCGAAGAGACCTTGGACACATATCTCCATGGATTTCATTTCTGATCTTCCGCTATCTCAGGGCATGTCCGTTATCTGGGTGATATGTGATCGCTTCTCCAAGATGGTCCATTTGGTTCCTTTGCCTAAGCTGCCTTCCTCTTCCGATCTGGTTCCTGTGTTTTTCCAGAACGTGGTTCGTTTGCACGGCATCCCTGAGAATATTGTGTCAGACAGAGGATCCCAGTTCGTTTCCAGGTTCTGGCGATCCTTTTGTAGTAGGATGGGCATTGATTTGTCGTTTTCGTCTGCTTTCCATCCTCAGACTAATGGACAGACGGAGCGAACCAATCAGACTTTGGAGGCTTATTTGAGGTGTTTTGTCTCTGCTGATCAGGACGATTGGGTGACATTCTTGCCGTTGGCTGAGTTTGCCCTTAATAATCGGGCTAGTTCCGCCACCTTGGTTTCGCCTTTTTTCTGCAACTCTGGTTTCCATCCTCGCTTTTCTTCGGGTCATGTGGAGCCTTCTGACTGTCCTGGGGTGGATTCTGTGGTGGATAGGTTGCAGCGGATCTGGAATCATGTGGTGGACAACTTGAAGTTGTCACAGGAGAGGGCTCAGCGCTTTGCCAACCGCCGCCGCGGTGTGGGTCCCCGACTACGCGTTGGGGATTTGGTATGGCTTTCTTCCCGCTTTGTTCCTATGAAGGTCTCCTCTCCCAAATTTAAACCTCGTTTTATTGGGCCTTACAAGATATTGGAAATCCTTAATCCTGTATCTTTTCGTCTGGATCTTCCTGTGTCGTTTGCTATTCACAATGTATTTCATAGGTCCTTGTTGCGGCGGTACATTGTGCCTGTAGTTCCTTCTGCTGAGCCTCCTGCTCCGGTGTTGGTTGAGGGCGAGTTGGAGTACGTGGTGGAGAAGATCTTGGATTCTCGCCTCTCCAGGCGGAGGCTTCAGTACCTGGTCAAGTGGAAGGGCTATGGTCAGGAGGATAATTCCTGGGTGGTCGCCTCTGATGTTCATGCGGCCGATTTAGTTCGTGCCTTTCATGCCGCTCATCCTGATCGCCCTGGTGGTCGTGGTGAGGGTTCAGTGACCCCTCACTAAGGGGGGGGGTACTGTTGTGAATTTGCTTTTTGCTCCCTCTAGTGGTTACTAGTTTTTTGACTCTGGTTTTTCTGTCATTCCTTTTATCCGCACCTGGGTCGTTAGTTAGGGGTGTTGCTATATTAGCTCCCTGGACCTTCAGTTCTATGCCTGGCAACGTAGTTATCAGAGCTAGTCTGCTGTGCTCTTGTCTACTGATCCTGGTTCCAGTTATATCAGCTAAGTCTGCCTTTTGCTTTTTGCTATTTGTTTTGGTTTTGTATTTTTGTCCAGCTTGTTCCAAATCTATATCCTGACCTTTGCTGGAAGCTCTAGGGGGCTGGTGTTCTCCCCCCGGACCGTTAGACGGTTCGGGGGTTCTTGAATTTCCAGTGTGGATTTTGATAGGGTTTTTGTTGACCATATAAGTTACCTTTCTTTATTCTGCTATCAGTAAGCGGGCCTCTCTGTGCTAAACCTGGTTCATTTCTGTGTTTGTCATTTCCTCTTACCTCACCGTTATTATTTGTGGGGGGCTTCTATCCAGCTTTGGGGTCCCCTTCTCTGGAGGCAAGAAAGGTCTTTGTTTTCCTCTACTAGGGGTAGCTAGATTCTCCGGCTGGCGCGTGTCATCTAGAATCAACGTAGGAATGATCCCCGGCTACTGCTAGTGTTGGCGTTAGGAGTAGATATATGGTCAACCCAGTTACCACTGCCCTATGAGCTGGATTTTTGTATTCTGCAGACTTCCACGTTCCTCTGAGACCCTCGCCATTGGGGTCATAACAGGACGGTATGTGTAAAGAGCTCCATGGAGTAACCCGTTGTGTCGCCTGCTGCATCCTTCTCTCTTGTTGTTGTTTTTGCTGAAGAGGACAAGGAAGCGACTTGTCCCTGACCGTGAACATCCACAAGCGACGCGCTGCTTTTACATTTACCAGTTTCAGAAGAGGAGGCAAAAGAGCTAGAGGCTGAGTCTGCAATGTAAGAAAAAACTTGCTGTTGCTGCTCCGGCTTTAAAAGCGGTTTTCCTACTCCCAGAAAAGAGAGCTTTCGAGGCCTTGTGTAGCCAAACGACGAAACTGGCTCCACAGCTCCAGACTTAGGTGGAATATTTTTATCCCCACGCCCACCTGATGCTCCACTACCACTACCATCATTACCAGCTGACAATGAACGCCCCCGGCCACGACCTCTTGCACCAGACTTCCTCATTGTTTTAAAAACGTAACCAAAGTAACTTTATTTGTTGCTGTCAACAAATAATTACACGGTGAGCTATAACTTCAGTATGATTTCAATATCCCTTAACAGGTTGTTGAGACCACAAGGAAAATCAGGCACAATGTTACACACACTGTTTTCTGTGGCACCAAATCACAGAGATGCCACACCCGCAGGACTGTCACTCAAGCACAAATGTCAATATTAATCTCACACCTTTTTTTTTTTTTTCTCAGGGAGACTTTAGAAACCAAATAAGATCAAATGATTTCTTTCAGGGACAATTTAGAAACCACATACTAAAAGAATAAAAAGACTTTCTAGGGCCCACTGAGTGAGAGATGGCACACACAGGAGTCAGGAGTGGCACACAAGCCCTGAGGCCAATATTAATCTCCCACTGATTGATGTGTTTTTTTTTTCTGGTAGATTTTAGAACCCAAATCAAGCAAAAAAATAAATAGGCTTTCTATGGCCCACTGAGTGAGAGATAGCACACACAGGAGTCAGGAGTGGCACACAAGCCCTGAGGCCAATATTAATCTCCCACTGATTGATGTTTTTTTTTTTTTTTCAGGTAGATTTTAGAACCCAAATCAAGCAAAAAAATAAATAGGCTTTCTATGGCCCACTGAGTGAGAGATAGCACACACAGGAGTCAGGAGTGGCACACAAGCCCTGAGGCCAATATTAATCTCCCACTGATTGATGTTTTATTTTTTTTTCTGGTAGATTTTAGAACCCAAATCAAGCAAAAAAATAAATAGGCTTTCTATGGCCCACTGAGTGAGAGATGGCACACACAGGAGTCAGGAGTGGCACACAAGCCCTGACTGAGGCCAATATTTTTCTACCACTGATTGATGTAGTGTTTTTTTTAAGGTAGATTTTAGAACCCAAATCAAGGAAAAAAATAAATAGGCTTTCTATGGCCCACAATTTGAGAGAGAGAGGTGGCACACCCAGGAGTCAAGACTGGCACACAAGCTGAAAGGGCAATATTAATCTCCCACTGTTTTTTTTTTTTGTTTTTTTTTTCAGGGAGACTTTAGAAACCAAATAATAAAAAAATAAATAAATAGGCTTTCTATGGCCCACTGAGTGAGAGATGGCACACACAGGAGTCAGGAGTGGCACACAAGCCCTGACTGAGGCAGATATTTTTCTCCCACTGATTGATGTAGTGATTTTTTTAAAGGTAGATTTTAGAACCCAAATCAAGCAAAAAAAATAAATAGGCTTTCTATGGCCCACTGAGTGAGAGATGGCACACACAGGAGTCAGGAGTGGCACACAAGCCCTGAGGCCAATATTAATCTCCCACTGATTGATGTGTTTTTTTTTTCTGGTAGATTTTAGAACCCAAATCAAGCAAAAAAATAAATAGGCTTTCTATGGCCCACTGAGTGAGAGATAGCACACACAGGAGTCAGGAGTGGCACACAAGCCCTGAGGCCAATATTAAACTCCCACTGATTGATTTTTTTTTTTGTTTTTTTTGGTAGATTTTTGAACCCAAATCAAGCAAAAAAATAAATAGGCTTTCTATGGCCCACTGAGTGAGAGATGGCACACACAGGAGTCAGGAGTGGCACACAAGCCCTGACTGAGGCCAATATTTTTCTACCACTGATTGATGTAGTGTTTTTTTTAAGGTAGATTTTAGAACCCAAATCAAGGAAAAAAATAAATAGGCTTTCTATGGCCCACAATTTGAGAGAGGGAGGTGGCACACCCAGGAGTCAAGACTGGCACACAAGCTGAAAGGGCAATATTAATCTCCCACTGTTTTTTTATTTTATTTTTTTTTTCAGGGAGACTTTAGAAACCAAATAATAATAAAAAAAAAAGGCTTTCTATGGCCCACTGAGTGAGAGATGGCACACACAGGAGTCAGGAGTGGCACACAAGCCCTGACTGAGGCCAATATTTTTCTACCACTGATTGATGTAGTGTTTTTTGTAAGGTAGATTTTAGAACCCAAATCAAGCAAAAAAATAAATAGGCTTTCTATGGCCCACAATTTGAGAGAGAGAGGTGGCACACCCAGGAGTCAAGACTGGCACACAAGCTGAAAGGGCAATATTAATCTCCCACTGTTTTTTAATTTTTTTTTTTTTTCAGGGAGACTTTAGAAACCAAATAATAATAATAAAAAAAAAAAAAAAAAAGGCTTTCTATGGCCCACTGAGTGAGAGATGGCACACACAGGAGTCAGGAGTGGCACACAAGCCCTGACTGAGGCCAATATTTTTCTACCACTGATTGATGTAGTGTTTTTTTTTTCAGGTAGATTTTAGAACCCAAATCATGGAAAAAAATAAATAGGCTTTCTATGGCCCACTCAGTGAGAGATGGCACACACACGGATGGCACTCTAGCAGAAATGCCAATCGTAATCTCCAACAAAAAAAAAAAAAAAAACAGGGACTGTCCTACAATTACTATCTCCCTGCAGTAATCTCAGCCAGGTATGGCAGGCAGCAATAAGGAGTGGACTGATGCACAAATTAAATAAAAAGTGTGGACAAACAAAAAAGATAGCTGTGCAGAAAGGAAGGAACAAGAGGATATGTGCTTTGAAAAAAAGCAGTTGGTTTCCACAGTGGCGTACACACAGCAATACAGCTATCAGGGAGCCTTCTAGGGCAGCCCAATGAGCTACAGCGCTGAGAGAAAAAATAAAAAATGTAGCTTCCACTGTCCCTGCACACCGAAGGTGGTGTTGGACAGTGGAAATCGCTAGAGCACAAGCGGTTTGGTGGTTTATGGACCCTGCCTAACGCTCTCCCTGCTTCTGACGAAGCGGCAGCAACCTCTCCCTAAGCTCATATCAGCAGCAGTGAGATGGCGGTCGGCGGGAATGCCCCTTTATAGCCCCTGTGACGCCGCAGACAGCAAGCCAATCACTGCAATGCCCTTCTCTAAGATGGTGGGGACCAGGCACTATGTCATCACGCTGCCCACACTCTGCGTTCACCTTCATTGGCTGAGAAATGGTGCTTTTCGCGTCATTGAAACGCGACTTTGGCGCGAAAGTCGCGTACCGCATGGCCGATGCAACGCTGGGATCGGCTCGGTTTCATGAGACGTCGACTTTGCCAAAAGTCGGCGACTTTTGAAAATGAACGACCCGTTTCGGTCAACCCTACTCACACCTGCTGCCACTAAGAACAGTGACAGCAGGAGTGAATGATAGGGGTATTCCTCACCTGCCGCCTGCGCTATAACTAAATAAATTAATGAAAAACCCGGTGTCGGTTCCCCCCTGTGGGCTGCTATTTTTAGGCTGGGGGAGACCTATATCAATGACCCATTTGCAGCCTGTGAATACCAGCCCCCAGCTGTATGCCTTAAAAAGGCTGGTTGGATAAAATGAAGGGGGACCCAAGCAGTTTTCTTACATTTATTTATTTAAATAACTAAAAATAAGTCGTGGGGACCCCAATATTGTTGATAAAGCTGACAGCTGTGGGTTGTAGCCCCCCAGCTGTGAGTTTGGCCTGGCTGGTTATTGAAAATACAGGGAGACTCATGCCGGGTTTTTTCATTTATTTATTTATTTATAGTGTAAGAGCCAGCTGATGAATACTCCCATCAGCCGCTTCTGCTGTCACTGTTATTAGCGGCGGCAGGTGTAGGCTGATGGGAGTAAAAATTTAAAAAGCTGACTCCTGATGTCATTGTTCTCACTTGAATACAACTCTCATCATTCTCCCCTGCTCATGCTGATCACCAGCAGAGCAAAGGGAGAATGATGAGAGCCGTCTTCTGCACCCATCGCCGGGGAACAGCACTTATTGTACCGCTGCTTCCCTGGCACCCACCATGTGGTATTGATGCAGCCCACAGGTGGCACAAGGTTGCCACATGTGTGCCGCAAGTATTACACACACGGAAACTGACATCTCTTCTACCATTTTGACATTAGCGCAAGTGCCATTGGAAAGTTTGTAACGGCACTCGTGCTAATATCAGGTAAAGTGAATTCATTGGCTGTGAATTCCCTGGACCTTTCTGACTGCACTGTGAGCGTGAGAACTTTCTCAAGCTCGAGGTGACATCAGACAGGTCCTAAAAATTTATCGCAAGAAACTGGGCAGCGGTAGCAGACACTGCTCATTGTCTCTGCTGGATGACAGGCTGTATGGTCGCATCATGCAACCATGCAGCCTGCCATCTAGATGTAGCAGAGCTAGACCCGTTGAGAGACAAATGGATTATTATCCATTATCGGAAGAAGCGAGCATCGAAACGGCGCACCATCGGGCGGGAGGGTAAGAACCTGGTCCATTAGTAAGAATTTTCTCTGTCTCTATGCACTATGCACTGGCCGGTAACATTTGCCACTTTAGGTAATAACTTTAGATCATAACATATTGATGCATTAGAATATGTGATATACTGCGTGATATTTTGGTATAGATATACAAAACCCTATTGTACATCAATTGCTAAATAGCTTTTTTACTATTAATTTGTTTATTTATGCATTTCAGTATTAAATTCTCTTGCATACTGTCCTTTACAGGGACTATGTACTAAATACTCTTCTGTGGCATTTTGTTGTCTAGACTGTTTAGTAGTAACTTAATTTTCTGTGATGTATTCTTGCCTACAATCTGGATAATAATTAGCAGCAAGGTAGTAGTGTTAAATAAAATTTAACTTTTAATAAATATTTTAAAAAGGACTATAGTCCCAAACAACACCAGGAACATAGACACAAACAAAAACCACACACAATACCACATATAAAGCCAGACGCTCCTGTCTAGCGCTGTAATCCTTATAGCATGGTGTCAGGTTTATCTTTACTACACCATAAATAGCAATACCCTATCACAATGCTACACAATTTGTTAGTGCCCAGCCTACCATATGTGCGCAAAAACCAGCATGTTTATAGCATTCAGGGGTATAAAAAGGAACGGTCTCACCAGGCTCCAGGGACCTTCCTTAACAGCGTCATCCCATGCGTCCGATACATACAGACCGGGGGAGGATCGGTGGTTAGGATGAAATAGGGCCTGTAGGGACAGCCTCCGTGGAGTGGGGGCGCCAATTTCTCGTTTCTAGTAGGGCGCCAACCCCCACAGGATAGGTAGGATCTTCATTTAGGGCTTGTTTAGGGAAAACCTAATTCATATTTTGGCCCATATCCCACTGATCTCTGATGTCACTACCATCATTGTTGCTCCGCATGTCATCAACTGTATGAAGAAGTCGATATCTATGGCCTCAGTTTGTTTTTGGTTTTCCTTTGTTGTTTTTTCTGATTTTTTCCATTTTGTTCCTTTTTTATGGAGGAAGTGTCATCTAAGCATGCTCTGTATGAGCTGAGTATTCACATTTTTGAATGCAAGATGGATTTATAATTAGTGCATATGCACCGCATCATTTATAGCCTATATAGGTATTTTGATGCCCTTGTTGGAAAGCTGCCAATGTCCCATTTTTTCATTTATATCCTCCTTCCATTAATGGAGGTAGTAGGATTTTTTGGTAAATGTCCCCCCCAAAAAAGAGGTTTGAAACATTTCACCATGTTACTCTGGGGGTTTAAGTATTATATTGGTTTTCAGAGCCTGTTTAGGCTCATTATGATATCAGGCATTAATCATTTATGTGTACACGCCTCCGGGGCATAGTCTTTTACCCCGGATACCTCCGATAATATGGCCGTGTGTGTCAGAATGCGTTTCACGCAATCCTTTGGAGGTATGACCAGGATTGGTCATGTGACGCCCTGCATACCCGGAAACCGCGCTTGAAAGCGGAAGAGAAGCATAGGAGGCGTACATCTACAAGACGGCGCCTTATATAAAATGAAGTACCCGCGTGCGGTGAGTCAGGTCCTCCTGTGTGACGTGCTATGACTGGCACACACACATACATTTTTTATACTGGGCATCTCCCCTGATGATAGAGCCCAAGGAAACGCGTCGGGAGATTGAATACCAAGGAGGCTTCCCATAGGGTCCGTTTACTTTGGAGAGAAAAGGGGTAGTAAGTAGGATTTGTGGAAAATCCTCCCCCGGTCTGTATGTATCGGACGCATGGGATGACGCTGTTAAGGAAGGTCCCTGGAGCCTGGTGAGACCGTTCCTTTTTATACCCCTGAATGCTATAAACATGCTGGTTTTTGCGCACATATGGTAGGCTGGGCACTAACAAATTGTGTAGCATTGTGATAGGGTATTGCTATTTATGGTGTAGTAAAGATAAACCTGACACCATGCTATAAGGATTACAGCGCTAGACAGGAACGTCTGGCTTTATATGTGGTATTGTGTGTGGTTTTTGTTTGTGTCTATGTTCCTGGTGTTGTTTGGGACTATAGTCCTTTTTAAAATATTTATTAAAAGTTAAATTTTATTTAACACTACTACCTTGCTGCTAATTAGTAACCATTTGATTGGTAGTCTTTTGAGATATTATTACTACAATCTGGATAAACTAAACCTTTCTGGTGCCTCACCCTCCGCATTTGGAGGTTTTTTAGCTCTGTCTGTTCTACTATAAATTTTAATTATTCATTAATAAATATTGATTTTATTAATTATTAATTTTTGTTGGAATCTCTTCTTGTCTGGGCAATTTTGCCAATTAGGGATTTTTTTGATGTGGTAATTTTGAAGTGTCTAACAGGTTTTCACTTTTTTTGGACTATTAATATTAATATATAAGTGTTAGTGGATTTTAATATTGTATAACAATTGTTCAGAAATGTGAAAGGTTTTGAAACTTAAAACAGCAGATTCATTCCCTCTGAACCTATAAAGAATAGCATTTTTTTTTTATCCAATAATAACACCATACTTGCATGAGTCGGCATTTGCTTCATTTGCATTTATTGAATTAGCCTTGGACATGACTTTAACCTTGTGCAGACATCATACTAGAAGTGATAGTCAATGCCCGCATTGTGCAGTACATGCATATTTACATCTAATCTAATCCAAGGTTGCTCTGCCAAATGAGTATGACTTCTGTGAATATTGAAAAAAATAAATTGCAGAATTTCATGACAACATTTGATAATGTTTAGTTTTACTATCAGGCAAAAAAATTAAATCTATCAGTAACACTTCCCCATACAAACAGAGGTAATGTGGCATAGGGCAGTGTAAAACATTATGAAATATACCTATTCTAGTGCTGTTGCCACAAGATTTATCTTTTAGTGAAATACAAATTAGGTTGGAAAGTGCACTGTTCAGCTTTTTTTGGACTTACAGTCTGTGTCTCTTCCTCGTTGCCTTTGCCCCCATCCACTTTTTAAAATGTCAGAGGAGAGCAGAGATGAAGTAATGCAGCAGAGAATTTAGCTGTCAATCAAGAAGCGTGGCACATGAGAGAGGAATATTTTTTCTCTGTGCTTCACAATGCATAAAATAAAACCTTTATTAATATTAAAAATAAAATGTGACACAAACCACAAACGAAAAAAGAAGAACCACCGTCACCTTTTAAAAATTAGGAACGAGGGGTGTGCCTGATCCTAAGCGATTGCTACACTTTTCCTGCTTTGCCGGGGAGGTTGGTGACCTTATACCTGCGCATTGGCGCCCCAGCTCATCGATGGCTTCCCCTTCTGACCCTAGATTGCCCTATTGGGATCAGAGGGGAAAGGAAAGACTAAATGTGAAAATGGTATAATCTCTGGCCAAAGAATATCTATGATAAAATAAACTTATATGGGTGCAGGCCAATCGTTGCTCTAAAATATAGATAAAGTGCATATGTGTTTAGGGTGTATTGGCAGGAAAAAATGGGAGGGGAAAATTAACCCTAGATGTGCCCTGCCTGTCAGTGGGATTTGGAGCCCTATAAAACTGCACAAAGTGGTGCCCCCGCTCTCGACGGCTGTCCCTTGTGTCCCTATTGATTCTACACCTTATAACAAAATTTGATTATACCAGATGTCAGCAACAAAAAGGGGGAGGGAGAAGGGATAAAGTGCAACCTATACATATATCATAATCATCGGTATTTCATATGGTGATGAATATACCTTAACAGTAGGTCCAAATTGTTATTTTTTCTTTTGTGATTCATGTCACGTTTTATTATTAATATTAACCCCTTAAGCCCGTATGACGTACTATACCGTCGAGGTGGGGTGGGCCTTAATTCCCGGTGACGGGATAGTACGTCATACGCGATCGGCCGCGCTCACGGGGGGAGCGCGGCCGATCGCGGCCGGGTGTCGGCTGCATATTGCAGCTGACATCCGGCACTATGTGCCAGGAGCGGTCACGGACCGCCCCCGGCACATTAACCCCCGACACACCGCGATCAAACATGATCGCGGTGTACCGGCGGTACAGGGAAGCATCGCGGTACAGGGAAGCTTCCCTGAGACGACCGGTACAAGGTGATGTACTCACCTCGTACCGAACGTCTTCTCCCTGCAGGCCCCGGATCCAAAATGGCCGAGGGGCTGTATCCGGGTCCTGCAGGGAGCACTTCCGGGTCGGAGCAGGCTGCAGATGAAAGCTGCAGCCTGCTCCGATGAAAGTATGATCGCGGATCTGATAGAGTGCTGTGCACACTATCAGATCTGCGATCTGTGATGTCCCCCCCTGGGACAAAGTAAAAAAGTAAAAAAAAAAAAATTCCACATGTGTAAAAAAAAATAAAAAAAAATTCCTAAATAAATAATAATAAAAAAAAATAATATTATTCCCATAAATACATTTCTTTATCTAAAAAAAAACAAACAAAAACAATAAAAGTACACATATTTAGTATCGCCGCGTCCGTAACGACCCAACCTATAAAACTGGCCCACTAGTTAACCCCTTCAGTAAACACCGTAAGAAAAAAAATAAAAAAACGAGGCAAAAAACAACGCTTTATTACCATACCGCCGAACAAAAAGTGGAATAACACGCGATCAAAAAGACGGATATAAATAACCATGTTACCGCTGAAAACGTCATCTTGTCCCGCAAAAAACGAGCCACCATACAGCATCATCAGCAAAAAAATAAAAAAGTTATAGTCCTCAGAATAAAGCGATGCCAAAATAATTATTTTTTCTATAAAATAGTTTTTATCGTATAAAAGCATCAAAACATAAAAAAATGATATAAATGAGGTATCGCTGTAATCGTACTGACCCGAAGAATAAAACTGCTTTATCAATTTTACCAAGCGCAGAACGGTATAAACGCCTCTCCCAAAAGAAATTCATGAATAGCTGGTTTTTGGTTATTCTGCCTCACAAAAATCAGAATAAAAAGTGATAAAAAATGGTCACATGTCCGAAAATGTTACCAATAAAAACGTCAACTCGTCCCGCAAAAAACAAGACCTCACATGACTCTGTGGACCAAAATGTGGAAAAATTATAGGTCTCAAAATGTGGAGACGCAAAAACTTTTTTGCTATAAAAAGCGTCTTTTAGTCTGGTTTCACACTTGCGTTTTTATCTGCATGCGTTTTTTAAAAAAACCGCATGTGTGAAAAAATGCATGTAAACGCGGTAAAACGCATGCGTTTTTATAGAAAAACACAAGAAAACAAGAAAAAAACCCTAACCCTACCCCTAACCCTACCCCTAACCTGAAATACGTGGCACTGAAATACGTGGCACTGAAATATACGTTTATATACGTATATACGTATATAAGTGCCACGATATTTCAGTGGCCACGTATATAAGTGCCACGTATTTCAGTGCCACGTATTTACGTGCCACGTATTTACGTGCCACGTATTTATGTGCCACGTATTTTTCAGTGCCTGAAATACGTGGCACTGAAATACGTGGCACTGAAATATCGTGGCACTGAAATATCGTGGCACTGAAATATCGTGGCACTGAAATATCGTGGCACTGAAGTATTTACGTGCCACGTATTTTTCAGTGCCTGAAATACGTGGCACTGAAATACGTGGCACTGAAATATCGTGGCACTGAAATACGTGGCACTTAAATACGTGGCACTTAAATACGTGGCACTTAAATACGTGGCTCTTAAATACGTGGCACTTATATACGTGGCACTTATATACGTGGCACTTATGACTGTCAGAAAATGTTCAGTAAACGGTTAGGGGTGAGGTTAGGGGTAGGGTTTCAGGTAGAATTGGGGAGTTTCCACTGTTCAGGCACATCAGGGGCTCTCCAAACGCGACATGGCGTCCAATCTCAATTCCAGCCAATTCTGCGTTGAAAAAGTAAAACAGTGCTCCTTCCCTTCCGAGCTCTCCCGTGCGTCCAAAAAGGGGTTTACCCCAACATATGGGGTATCAGCGTACTAGGGACAAATTGAACAACAACTTCTGGGGTCCAAGTTCTCTTGTTATCCTTGGGAAAATAAAAATTTGGGGGGCTAAAAATCATTTTTGTGGGAAAAAAAATATGTTTTATTTTCACGGCTCTGCGTTGTAAACTGTAGTGAAACACTTGGGGGTTCAAAGTTCTCACAACACATCTAGATAAGTTCCTTGGGGGGTCTAGTTTCCAATATGGGGTCACTTGTGGGGGGTTTGTACTGTTTGGGTACATCAGGGGCTTTGCAAATGCAACGTGACGCCTGCAGACCAATCCATTTAAGTCTGCATTCCAAATGGCGCTCCTTCCCTTCCGAGCTCTGTCATGCGCCCAAACAGTGGTCCCCCCCACATAGGGGGTATCAGCGTACTCAGGACAAATTGGACAACAACTTTTAGGGTCCAATTTATCCTGATACCCTTGTGAAAATACAAAACTGGGGGCTAAATTTCATTTTTGTGAAAAAAAAAAAATAATTATTTTCACGGCTCTGCGCTATAAACTGTAGTGAAACACTTGGGGGTTCAAAGTTCTCACAACACATCTAGATAAGTTCCTTGGGGGGTCTAGTTTCCAATATGGGGTCACTTGTGGGGGGTTTGTACTGTTTGGGTACATCAGGGGCTCTGCAAATGCAACGTGACGCCTGCAGACCAATCCATTTAAGTCTGCATTCCAAATGGCGCTCCTTCCCTTCCGAGCTCTGTCATGCGCCCAAACAGTGGTCCCCCCCCACAAATGGGGTATCAGCGTACTCCAGACAAATTGGACAACAACTTTTGGGGTCCAATTTATCCTGATACCCTTGTGAAAATACAAAACTGGGGGCTAAAAAATCATTTTTGTGAAAAAAAAAAATAATTTTTATTTTCACAGCTCTGCGTTATAAACTGTAGTGAAACACTTGGGGGTTCAAAGCTCTCAAAACACATCTAGATAAGTTCCTTAGGGGGTCTACTTTCCAAAATGGTGTCACTTGTGGGGGGGTTTAATGTTTAGGCACATCAGGGGCTCTCCAAACGCAACATGGCATCCCATCTTAATTCCAGTCAATTTTGCATTGAAAAGTAAAATAGCGCTTCTTCCCTTCCGAGCTCTGCCCTGCGCCCAAACAATGGTTTACACCCACATATGGGGTATCAGCGTACTCAGGACAAATTGCACAACAATTTTTGGGGTCCAATTTCTTCTCTCACCCTTGGGAAAATAAAAAATTGGGGGTGAAAAGATCATTTTTGTGAAAAAATATGATTTTTTATTTTTACGGCTCTGCATTATAAACTTCTGTAAAGCACTTGTTGGGTCAAAGTGCTCACCACACATCTAGATAAGTTCCTTAGGGGGTCTACTTTCCAAAATGGTGTCACTTGTTAGGGGTTTCAATGTTTAGGCACATCAGGGGCTCTCCAAATGCAACATGGCGTCCCATCTCAATTCCAGTCAATTTTGCATTGAAAAGTCAAATGGCGCTCCTTTGCTTCCAAGCTCTGCCATGCGCCCAAACAGTGGTTTACCCCCACATATGGGGTATCAGCGTACTCAGGACAAATTGTACAACAACTTTTGGGGTCTATTTTCTCCTGTTACCCTTGGTAAAATAAAACAAATTGGAGCTGAAATAAATTTTGTGTGAAAAAAAGTTAAATGTTCATTTTTATTTAAACATTCCAAAAATTCCTGTGAAACACCTGAAGGGTTAATAAACTTCTTGAAAGTGGTTTTGAGTACCTTGAGGGGTGCAGTTTTTAGAATGGTGTCACACTTGGGTATTTTCTATCATATAGACCCCTCAAAATGACTTCAAATGAGATGTGGTCCCTAAAAAAAAATGGTGTTGTAAAAACGAGAAATTGCTGGTCAACTTTTAACCCTTATAACTCCGTCACAAAAAAAAATTTTGGTTCCAAAATTGTGCTGATGTAAAGTAGACATGTGGGAAATGTTACTTATTAAGTATTTTGTGTGACATATGTCTGTGATTTAAGGGCATAAAAATTCAAAGTTGGAAGATTGCGAAATTTTCCAAATTTTCGCCAAATATTCGTTTTTTTCACAAATAAACGCAAGTTATATCGAAGAAATTTTACCACTAACATGAAGTACAATATGTCACGAGAAAACAATGTCAGAATCGCCAAGATCCGTTGAAGCGTTCCAGAGTTATAACCTCATAAAGGGACAGTGGTCAGAATTGTAAAAATTGGCCTGGTCATTAACGTGCAAACCACCCTCGGGGCTTAAGGGGTTAATAAAGGTTATATTTTATGCATTATAAAATACAGAGGACAATATGGTGATTGTTTCTTCTTGAATACTTGTACAGAGATAATCTGTCTAAAACTGTGAAATATTTTGGGGGGCTACACACTTCTTAATGAAGTCCATAAGCAAGAAAAGGTGGCACTCACAGCTCCCTTAAAAAGTTCCTTTTATTGGTTCAACTTTTAAAACATTCCAGTGGGGTACTCGGTACCGGGTCCTTCGGTTCTCAAGGGGGATGTCATGGTGGCTGACCCGGTCCGTGGTCCTCGGGAGGTCCATTGTAAAAGGGAAAGGCCTTTAAAGGGGAAATGTTCGTGACGCCACCTGTGGTATTCGGTCAGGATGACTGACACTGCTTAGGGGTCCGCTGGGGTGATGTTATGGCAGCTAGATGGTATACCTTCCCACAGGTGAAGTATGTCCCCAGGGCTGTAGATGGTGAAGTATGTCCCCAGTGTGTAGATGGTGAATGGTGTAAGGCGTAGTAAAGATTGAGGACACAAGGTTGCAGTCTCTTTACCATTACTGAAGGCTTCAGCATCCACAGTCTGTGAATGGATACCATGTATTGGCATAAGTGGTTTTCCTTTATTGGATGCTGCCCTTCCCTTGGTTGTTCCTTCCTGGTGAAAGACCTAGCTATTCATTGCTTGTGTTGAGAAACACATGATGGTGTCTCCGCGGCTATTCTACATGCATTTGCATATTTCCCATTAGGGATGGGGGCAGTGTTCTGGATCACTGCGTTGAGAAACATGTGATGGTGTCTCCGCGGTGTTGGATGTTTTGATCTCCCCGAGGTCATTCACCCTTATGTTTATAGTCTTTTCACTAGGCACTGCTCCTAATAGCCAGTTTCCTACTCCACACTGATGAGGGGCAAATACCCTGAAACAGCTGTCTGTGGATGGATACCATGTTTTGGCATAGGTGGTTTTCCTTTATTGGATGCTGCCCTTCCCGTGGTTGTTCCTTCCCGGTGAAAGACCTGGCTATTCATTGCTTGCATTGAGAAACACGTGATGGTGTCTCCGTGCCTTTTCTACATGCATTTGCATATTTCCCATCAGGAATGGGGGCAGTGTTCTGGATCACTGCGTTGAGAAACTCGTGATGGTGTCTCCGCGGTGTTGGATGTTTTGATCTCCCCGAGGTCATTCATCCTTATGTTTATAACTTCCTATCCAGACCACCAGTTTTACCTAATTGTGAAGAGTGCCCTAATAAATAGGAGCATAGCTCCCTCTGGTGGTCTGGAGAATGAAATGTGTTGTATGTTGGTGTTACCTGTTAATGAGATCTCCTTTATTGCCTCCAAACGTAACATCACTCCCCCTAGAGGAAAATGATATTACTGCAATGACCAGGACCTTGGGGCGCTGCACACACACTGGACAATGGCCGTTTCGTGGCTTCTGCACTTCACCGGGTCCTATACCAGGGTACAATTGGTATAGGACCCGTTGAAGCGCAGGAGGTGCAAAATGGCTGTCCTCCATTGTGTCAGACATGAGTACCTTACTGCTGGCATGTTTTAAAAGTTGAGCCAATAAAAGGAAGTTTTTAAGGGAACAGTGAGTGCCACCTTTTCTTGATTATAAACACTATTTGAATTGTTTTTTTCTAAGGTGCGGACCCGAGATTCCAGTGGAAAAGTATTAACTGCTTCTGCTTTCAGTTGCAAGCTGGCTATAGGTGCTAGTCACTGATGCTGCACTCGCAGCAGTTCATTCCCCAGTGGTTCTCAGGCTGGACAGTCACATCTTGGCACTGTCCAGGTTGAAAACTGGTTTTCCCCCAGACATGGATTACGGCGTGGGAAAGAATGATGGACAGGTATGGTATATTGTTGTTTTATTATTATTGGTTTATTACAGGCTTGAAGTCACCGGACAATACAAAGGTGACATCAAACCCCCCCCAATTATCACCACTACAGGGCATGTGGGAAGAGCCAGGCAAAGTGTCAGAATTGGCGTATCTAATAGATGTGCCTTTTCTGGGCAGCTGCGGGCTGCCATTTTTAGGCTTGGGGGCAAATATCCATGGCCCATTACCAGCCCCCAGCTGTCTACTTTAGTGAGGTTGGTTGTCAAAAATGGGGTGGAACCCACACCAGTTTTTTTTTTTGTTTAATTATTAATTTAGGAGCTGCAGCAGCAGGTTTCAGATGATGGAAGCAGTTGTCCCATCAGATGATACCAGTGACCGGAGGTAAACTTTATACCTCCAATCACACCTGAGTGCTCGCGCTGTCTTTTGACAGCGTGGGAATCACGGCTCTCTGACCAGCGGGGATGATTTCACCGTCAAACAAAAACAGTTAACACAGATTTCTTGTTGAAGTCCGTGTTGGGTGTCGGTGCTCAAACAGTAGGTGTTTGGTACAGACGCCGAACTTTACTCTTCGGGTTTGCCCATCTCTCCTCCTTATAGTATTGTGGGCAACTCATATAATGCTCCATACAGTATTGCTCATTTCAGCATAATGGGCCCCATGTATTGCTCCATACATTATAATTGCCCAATATTATACTCCATACAGTACAATGGGTCTCATATATTACTTATACAGAATAATGTTTTTTTTCAGTTTTACATATCACTGTAATGTGCCAATAACAGCGTTAAACTGTATGGATGACTTATTGTATCCAGAAATAAAATTGGAATATAAATATTTTCAAAGTTTAGTTTATGTATTTCTACACTCATAAAGGCTTTGCAGAAAGTGCAAACCAGGAAAAAATTATAAAGAGGTTCATCCACAAATCTCTAAAAGGGAACAATTGACAGACGCTTTCAAATATTTTTAAAGTGTAGTTGCCGTACCCCTACACTCTTACAGGTTTTGTACAAAGTGCAAGCCAGTAAAAAATGATAAGCAGGGTAACACAGTAATCCTCTTCAAGTGTTCGCTTTTACTCATCCTTCTTCGGGAGGTTGGGGGACTGCCTTCACCTGCTTCCTGGAGCCCGACAGCCAGGTGCCTGGGAACTTTTTTCCACGCTCCAGGTCATATGACGACATCCACCAGGGGGCACATCACCGCAACTGAAGGTACCTATAGGTCATTGACCTACATTTCCTTCATTCCCCGGGGTTTACAGGCACGAGCACAGCTGCATTATAGCAGAGCTCCTGCCTGTAAAATATTTTAACCCCTTCAGATGGATTTACCTCGTGGGACGTGACAGTTCATCAAAGGGTATGTATATTGTTGGTTTA
The DNA here is from genome assembly GCF_051348905.1 of Ranitomeya variabilis. Classification (NCBI taxonomy): domain Eukaryota; kingdom Metazoa; phylum Chordata; class Amphibia; order Anura; family Dendrobatidae; genus Ranitomeya; species Ranitomeya variabilis. The sequence goes on along the minus strand of NC_135235.1, from coordinate 324,370,574 downwards.
TTATTTTTCCAAGCGAGGGTCTTCAGGTGGATTGAGAGAGCAATAAAATATTAAAACAACCTGTGTGTTTATTTCATTAAAATAGTTTTTAATCGTGTGTGTGTGTTTTTTAACACTTTCATACAATTGGATTAATAATGGATAGGTGTCAGAATTGACGCCTCTCCATTATTAATCTGGCTTAATGTCACCTTACAATAGCAAGGTGGCATTAACCCTTCATTACCCCATATCCCACCGCTACATGGGAGTGGGAAGAGAGTGGCCAAGTGCCAGAATTGGCGCATCTTCCAGATGTGCCTTTTCTGGGGTGGCTGGGGGCAGATGTTTGTAGCCAGGGGGGGGCCAAAAACCATGGACCCTCTCTAGGCTATTAATATCTGCCCTCAGTCACTGGCTTTACCACTCTGGCGGAGAAAATTGCGCGGGAGCCCACGCCAATTTTTTTCCACGATTTAACCCTTAAATTTAATAGCTACAGCGCCGAAATTTTGCACATACACACTACTAACATTAGTAGTGTGGAATATGCAAAAAAAGGGGGATATGACATGGTTTACTGTATGTAAACCATGTCTCATATCATGTCGGGTTTAGGCAGGAGAAATGAAAAGCCGGCAATTGAATTACCGGCTTTTCAACATTATCGCGCTGAAGCAAATATTAATAAATTATGCTTCCCCATTGAATTGCATTGGGTTTCGTGTTTTGGCTGATCCCCGACCCCGACTTTTCAATAAGATCGGCCGATTTCACTCGACCCAACTTTTGAGAAAGTTCTCAAAAAATGAAAAGTCGCTCAACCCTAGTCCTCGCGACTTCCTACAAAAACATCACGTACAACATATTATCTCAAAACTTAAGTCTGAAGTAAAAAATAACACCGATTGGCTTTGGCTAGAACTTCTTGTCAGGCTTAGATCCCCGCCCCCTAAACTTATCTCTAAACTATACACTAACCTTATTCCCCCCGCCACCTACTTCAAACCACTATATCTATCCTCATGGGAAACAGAACTTAACTTATCCCTGTCTTCTCGAGAGACAAGGCAAATTTTGAGTAACTCACATGGTTTTTCAAGATGTGTTCTGTTACAGGAAAATGCCTTTAAAATCTTTTCACGCTGGTATAGAACCCCCGAAAGACTTTACCATCTAGGCCTGTCTGATTAACCCCACTGTTGGAGATGTTTGAAGTCGGTGGGCTCCTTAATCCATATTTTTTGGCTTTGTCCAATAATTTCTAAATACTGGAATGAGATATTTAAGTACCTCCTCCGGTTGGTTATAATTAAAAGAAATTTAGCAACCCAAGAAGTGCTGCTGCAGCTCCCTACAAATTCTTATGAACCTAAGAAGCACGACCTGCTCCATCTATTGGTAGCTGCAGCAAAACACTTGATCTCATTACATTGGAGACAAATGTCTCCCCTTACCTTGAGTGAATGGGTAAACAAAGTTCAAGATATTTATAGGATGGAGGAATTATCTAGCTGGGAATCACGTACACATGAAAAATTTCTAAAAACGTGGCTTCCCTGGCGACGTACTTCATCTACTCCCCCATGACTCTACCAAATGCATTTCTCCCTGCAATCCAACCTTTTACGGCACTTTTCGCTGTTCTAGAGCCGCAGTGTATGGACCCGAACTCTAATTAGTTTTATCATTTCAGTTAATTCTCAATTATATTCTTTACTACTTGCCATGTTTTTGTCTTGACTACTTTTTCTTCAAATGTCCTAATTGTCTCATCACTGCAGACGTTCAGGGGATCTCGCTCCTGATCTCTTGAGCTGCTAATTATAATTCATCCTTGTTATGTTTTATACCTGAAAGTTGTTTTTCTTAAGTTTAACCTGTTACACGGACTTGTATCCGATGTCTTTCCGATCAACGGCATAAGCTGATCCCTATCGAGTGACTTCTTAATGGTCACCAAACGGACTAGTCTAAGACACTTTATTCAAAATGGCTGTTCCATTATTGTGGTGATTTGACGATGTAAGTTCTTTTACGTTATTGTATTTGTTATTCTGAAAAAATCTAAATAAAGAATTAAAAATTAACCTTTTTCCCCTATATTTACTTTTTAATAATAGTTATGTGTTGAAAACTGGGGGCTATTTTGCGGGAGTTGTGAAATGTGTGCTTTTAAAGTTATTACTTTTATGGTAAGTAAATGGTTTTTTTTGCACCTGATTATGTGTACTCCCTTTTATTACATCCCTATGAAGGTCACTGATCACTTTTAGAGCCCTGGAATTGAGAAAATTAGATATTAGAAATCCTCGGCATCTGTAAAACACGAGCCTTGCCGAGGTGGGGCTCGGGCATAGCCTCCACACTGTGGACAAACACAGTAACCGTGTTGGTAAGGGCATGGGTGATGTTCCTGGAAATGTGCTGGTACAAGGCGGGGATATCACACCAGGAGAAATAGTGGCAGCAGGAGACCGAGTACTGAGGGACCAATTGTGTATGCCTGTTGCAGGGCATATTTACTTATTATTTCATATCAACGAAATTTCACACAAACAAGTTCTACAGTATATATGAAAATAGTGAATTTTGAAACAACCAAAGTTCTACACCTGTAGTAAGCCAGTTATCTTTTTATTTCAAACCAAGAAAATTTCACACAAACCAAGTTCTAGAGTATATATGACAATAGTCAATATTTGAATAACCAAATTTCTACACCTGTAGCAGAAAAATTTTGCTTTTTTTATTTTAAACCAATGAAATTTCACACAAAGCAGGTTCTACAGTAAATATAACAATAGTCAATTTTTTGAACCAAAATATTTTCTGAACTGAACCAGGCCAAGTGTTTTTTAAAATGTTTGAAACACTGTAATTTTAATCACGGAAAAAATGCAAATGCTTTTTTTGAGTATTACGCAATATACCACCATAATGTAAAAAGAACTGCATTTCAATATGAATGAATTATTTAATCCATAATACATTTTGGAAGGTTTTTTTTAAGTTTTTTATACCATCATAATGTAACATGAACCGCATTACAGAGTATGAATGAGTCAATGAATCCTTAAAAAGTTTTGGAAGGTTTTTTCCAGTTTCATATACCACCATAATGTAAAAAGAACCGCTTTAAAGTGTATGGATGAATCTTTGAATCCATAACAAATTTTTGAAGGTTTTCTTTATTATATATACCACTGAAATGTAGCAGAAAGCACATAATACTTTATGGATGAGTAATTGAATCCAAACAAATTCTGCTGTGCTTTATTGGAGTGTTATATAACACAGAAATATACCACTAATCCCGTAATACTGAATGAGTGACAATATACACATTTTTTTTCTCCCCACCAAAAAAAAACCTCTGGATATGTGCAGCTGCTATATATTTTGTAACACACTGTGAAGCTCTCCGCCATGCCTAGAGCCTTTATTCTACCACTCTCCCTTCTCCTGCAACTGTCTCTAGGCTAAATTCAGAATGTATCTGATACAAACAGCAAAGAACTTGGTTAGCTCTTAGAAGGACTGTTATCAGAATCAACACCAATATCAATGATAGAAAACTCTGATTCATTCAACTGTGCACATACAGCCCTGGACAAATACTATCTCCCTACAATACGAACTGTCGCTGATATGTGCAATGCTGTCAGTGTGCCGAGCAGGCCAGCGTCTTTTGATGTTAATATGGCCAGCCAATCACAGTAATACCAAGATGGCTATGACAATACAATGACTGGCAGACTATCCCTGCATGCTTATTGGCTGCAACAGAATTAACAGAACAGAAATCATCCCTAAAATGTGAACACGGGCCTAATCACCACATAGTCCTATATGGTTAATCAACAGAACACTCCAAACAAGAGGTGAGAGACTAGAAAACAAGGAGTCACATAGTCTGTATATTAAAAGTCAATGAATATTATTTCATATCACAAATTTTAGAAAAGGTCAATAGAACATACCAAATACCTAAAGACAAAATGATTACAGAGAAAGGACTCAGATAATTAGAATCAGCACAGACAGTATCAGGAAAGGGAGAATACCTCTCCTGGGAGTATTAGTAACAAAATGTCCAGGACTGTGGAAATGTAACTAGCCAACTCCAAGGGTCAAGGCAAAAACAGAAAGAGGCAAGTGAATATCGCTGATAGGCAAAATGATAGTGTACAGCCATCATTTCTGCATAGTGACATAATACATGTTAGTACCACAACCTTATTTCAATGCCAATAAACCCAGGTGGTCATTCTTACCCATGTGCAATAATTATAGGGGATAACTCAGGAGACTCTTTGCGTGGAACAAGACAACTACAGGACACAGTTTTATAAGTGGTAGAGTCTATATTATCACACGGTGATTCAAACAGGTGCAGAGAGAAACTCAAGTTCACAACACTTGGTGCAAATATCAAATGCAGCTCAGCAGTCTAAAGGAAACTTCAGAGGAAAATGCAATCACGCAGAAAGTCTATGAAGCACAATTATTCTTGAGCATACTTAACACGAATAAGTCCTTGCTTAGTCCACAACACAGATAGATATGCTTATAAGGCAGTTCAAATAATATCTTAGCTCAACCAGGGAGGTCTGGGTAATAGTCTCAGGTTCTTGCAGAGCAGAAACAGCTTACATATCCAGCAAATGCAGATGGAAGCAAACACGAGCAGCAGATGAAGGAGGATTACTGGAACTGGTGTATGCAGCAGGAACTCAGAGCAGAGTAGCAGGATAACCCCACAGGTTCACAGGAGCAGGTATATAGCCAGTGAGTTACCAGAGGTCAGGAGCTGGATGCAAGGCAGAATACTCTAGCACAGACTGAAGGCTGGGGTGGAGTTTTATAGCAGGAAGACACAGTGCACATGAGACCAAAGACGACATCTTGGAAAAGGGCAGTAATGCACAAAAAGGTAATAAAAAATGTTCAGAGTCCTGACACCATGTGTATCTCTATGCACTCAAGACTAACAGCCAGGGCTGGTGTTAGGGGCAGGCAGACCAGGCATCTGCCTGGGGCCCCCACTCCTCCAGGGGCCCCCAGCTAGTGGCAAGTCACGCAGCCGCTATGGGGCCCCTGTGAGGCAAGGGGGCCCACCTGGTGCCAGCGCTGACTCCCCCGCCGCATTGAACTATACCGGCATCTGCCGGTACAGTTCAAAGCAATAATGGAGGAGAGATCATCACCTGACGCTCCCTCTCCCATCATTCCCTGCTCTGCCTCTGACACAGGGGGTGCGCGTCATCGTGTACTCACTGTGTGTCAGGCAGTGCAGTGGTAGCCGCCGACACAGGAGCAGGGAGCAGTGTTGTATACTACTGTGTGGGCAGTGCTGTATACTACTGTGGGCAGTTCTGTATATTACTGTGGGCAGTGCTGTATACTACTGTGTGGGCAGTGCTGTATACTACTGTGGGCAGTGCTGTATACTACTGTGTGGGCAGTGCTGTATACTACTGTGGGCAGTGCTGTATAATACTGTGGGCAGTGCTGTATACTACTGTGGGCAGTGCTGTGTACTACTGTGTGGGCTGTGCTATACACTACTGTGTGGGCTATGCTATACACTACTGTGTGGGCTGTGCTATACACTACTGTGGGCTGTGCTGTATACTACTGTGTGGGCTGTGCTGTATACTACTGTGTGGGCTGTGCTGTATACTACTGTATGGGCTGTGCTGTATACTGCTGTGTGGGCAGTGCTGTATACCACTGTGTGGGCAGTGTTGTATACTACTCTGTGGGCTGTGCTGTATACTACTGTGTGGGCAGTGCTGTATACTACTGTGTGGGCAGTGCTATATACTACTCTGTGGTCTGTGCTGTATACTACTGTGTGGGCAGTGCTTTATACTACTCTGTGGGCTGTTCTATATACTACTGTGTGGGCTGTGCTATATACTACTGTGTGGGCTGTTCTATATACTACTATGTGGGCTGTGCTATATACTATGGGAGTATATTATATTCTATGGGGGAGGCTGTGTTATATACTATGTGGCTGTGTTATATATTTGGGGGGTACATTATACATTATATTCTATGGAGGAGGCTGTGTTATATACTATGGGGGCTGCATTATATTCTGTGGGGGGCTTTATTAGATTTTATGAGGGATGATTGCATCATACCCTTTGATGGGGCAACATTATACTCTATGGGGAGGTGGGCTGTATTATATCTTGTTCGGGCTACAGTATATTCTATGTGGGGCTGTATTATATTCATATTCTATGAGGGGTAATTGTATCATACTCTATGAGGGGGCTACATTATACTATATGGGGGGCTGCATTATATTCTATTGGGAGGTTACATTATACACTGGGGGGTTACATTATACTCTGGGGTGGCTGCATTATACTCTGTGGGGTGGCTGCATTATACTCTGTGGGGTAGCTGCATTATACTCTGTGGGGTGGTGGCTGGTTTATACTATATATGGGCTGAATTATACTGTATCGAGGACTATGGGGAATACATTATACTATATGAAGAACTATGGGGTGCATTATACTATGGGAAGTGAATTGTACTACATGGATGACTATGGCGGTGCATTATACTATATGGAGCACTGTGTGGAGTGTATTATGCTATATGCAGGACTGAGGAGTATATTTTAATATATGGAGGACTATGAGGAGTGTATTATACTATATGGAGGACTATGGGAAGTGTATAATACTATATGGAGGACTATGAGGAGTGTATTATACTATATGGAGGACTATGGGGCACATTATATTATATAGAGGACTATGGGGTGTGCATTTTACAATATGGAGGACTGTGGTGCACATTATAATATATGGAGGACTATGGGGTATATTATACTAAACAAGCAAAATGCAGCATATTCATTGGGTGAGTGGATTGTTTATGCCGGAATAAAAATCATTGTTCTCAGCAGCACATCACCGGTGTAAACTGTAGATGTGCTGCTGATAACATGATACTGTATGGTGATCTGTTAGTGATCGTTCTGTCCCCTTCATTCTTTCTCAGATGGTGGAAAGAGGCCGGGAAACAAGCGTCCAACGACTTCAGTATTGTCGATCACACTCGTTTAGCAGCCTGAGATCAGCACATGTAAATACAACCGAAATGCTTCTGCTTGATGTGCAATATGACAGCATTTGGGGCCCCATTTTAAACTTTGCCTAGGGCCCCACTTTGCCTAAAACCGGCCCTGCTAACAGCCCTGACTCGTGCTTCGTGTGGGTTTCCTCAGGGGGCGTGACATGATGTACTGTATGTCTTAAGCTACCTTAAATATTACCCCACTAGTTGTGGTTCGATCGGGCATAAATTACACTGCAAGGGTGCATAGCATGAGCCCAGGAATTTGCATAACTTCCTGGCTGACCATGTGATGCGACGGGTCAGAGCGCCATCCCCCTTGGCAACCATGATCTGCATGCATCACACTTCGGGCGCTATCAGCGATGCATCAGGCTTGTTTACAAGTACTTTTGCATACTTCTGACACTGAGTTTTATGGTGAGGATGCATGAGAGGTTTTCTTCTGATTTCTCTTCCATGACTGCCATATATGTGCAGGTGTCTCTAAAGAGTAAAACAATGTACCACGACTTCAGAATCTGCTAAATCTTTCTGAAGTCCTTTTGCAGTCAAGCGAGGGTTCAGATATCCCTCTCTAGCAATCCTACATACGTATATACAGCTCTGGCAAAAATTAAGATACAACCACATCAAAACCCTGTCATGGGCAGCCCAATCTCCAGACCTGAACCCCATTGAAAACCTCTGGAATGTAATCAAGAGGATGATGGAAAGTCACAAGCCATCAAACAAAGAAGAGCTGCTTACATTTGTGCTCCAGAAACAGTGTGAAAGACTGGTGGAAAGCATGCCAAGATGCATGAAAGCTGTGATTAAAAATCATGGTTATTCCACAAAATCTTGATTTCTGAACTTGTCCTGAGTTAAAACATTAGTATTGCTGTTTCTAAATGATTATGAACTTGTTTTCTTTGCATTATTTGAGGTCTGAAAGCACTTTTTTTTTTTTTTCAATCTTTAACCCCTTCACCCCCAAGGGTGGTTTGCACGTTAATGACCAGGCCAATTTTTACAATTCTGACCACTGTCCCTTTATGAGGCTATAACTCTGGAACGCTTTGACGGATCTTGGCGATTATGACACTGTTTTCTCGTGACATATTGTACTTCATGTTAGTGGTAAAATTTATTCGATATAACTTGCGTTTATTTGTGAAAAAAATGGAAATTTGGCGAAAATTTTGAACATTTTGCAATTTTCCAACTTTGAATTTTTATGCCCTTAAATCACAGACATATGTCACGCAAAATACTTAATAAGTAACATTTCCCACATGTCTACTTTACATCAGTACAATTTTGGAACCAAAATTTTTTTTTGTGACGGAGTTATAAGGGTTAAAAGTTGACCAGCAATTTCTCATTTTTACAACACCATTTTTTTTTAGGGACCACATCTCATTTGAAGTCATTTTGAGGGGTCTATATGATAGAAAATACTCAAGTGTGACACCATTCTAAAAACTGGACCCCTCAAGGTGCTCAAAACCACATTCAAGAAGTTTATTAACCCTTCAGGTGTTTCACAGGAATTTTTGGAATGTTTAAATAAAAATGAACATTTAACTTTTTTTCACACAAAATTTATTTCAGCTCCAATTTGTTTTATTTTACCAAGGGTAACAGGAGAAAATGGACCCCTAAAGTTGTTGTGCAATTTGTCCTGAGTACGCTGATACCCCATATGTGGGTGTAAACCATTGTTTGGGCGCATGGCAGAGCTTGGAAGGGAAGGAGCGCCATTTGACTTTTCAATGCAAAATTGACTGGAATTGAGATGGGACGCCATGTTGCATTTGGAGAGCCCCTGATGTGCCTAAACATTGAAACTCCCTACAAGTGACACCATTTTGGAAAGTAGACCCCCTAAGGAACTTATCTAGATGTGTGGTGAGCACTTTGACCCACCAAGTGCTTCACAGAAGTTTATAATGCAGAGCCGTAAAAATAAAAAATCATATTTTTTCACAAAAATGATGTTTTTGCCCCCAATTTTTTATTTTCCCAAGAGTAAGAGAAGAAATTGGACCCCAAAAAATGTTGTGCAATTTGTCCTGAGTACGATGATACCCCATTTGTGGGTGTAAACCATTGTTTGGGCGCATGGCAGAGCTTGGAAGGGAAGGAGCGCCATTTGACTTTTCAATGCAAAATTGACTGGAATTGAGATGGGACGCCATGTTGCGTTTGGAGAGCCCCTAATGTGCCTAAACATTGAAACTCCCTACAAGTGACACCATTTTGGAAAGTAGACCCCCTAAGGAACTTATCTAGATGTGTTTTGAGAGCTTTGAACCCCCAAGTGTTTCACTACAGATTATAACGCAGAGCCGTGAAAATATTTTTTTTTTTTTCTCAAAAATGATATTTAGCCCCTAGCTTTGTATTTTTACAAGGGTAACAGAATAAATTGGACCCCAAAATTTGTTTTCCAATTTGTCCTGAGTACGCTGATACCCCATATGTGGGGGGGAACCACTGTTTGGGCGCATGACAGAGCTCGGAAGGGAAGGAGCGCCATTTGGAATGCAGACTTAAATGGATTGGTCAGCAGCCGTCACGTTGCATTTGCAGAGCCCCTGATGTACCCAAACAGTACAAACCCCCCACAAGTGACCCCATATTGGAAACTAGACCTCCCAAGGAACTTACCTAGATGTGGTTTGAGAGCTTTGAACCCCCAAGTGTTTCACTAAAGTTTATAGCGCAAAGCCGTGAAAATAATTTTTTTTTTTTTCACAAAAATGATTTTTTAGCCCCCAGTTTTGTATTTTCACAAGGGTAACAGGATAAATTAGACCCCAAAAGTTGTTGTCCAATTTGTCCTGAGTACGCTGATACCCCATATGTGGGGGGGAACCACTGTTTGGGTGCATGACAGAGCTTGGAAGGGAAGGAGCGCAATTTGGAATGCAGCCTTAAATGGATTGGTCTGCAGGCGTCACGTTGCATTTGCAGAGCCCCTGATGTACCCAAACAGTACAAACCCCCCAGAAGTGACCCCATATTGGAAACTAGACCTCCCAAGGAACTTATCTAGATGTGTTGTGAGAACTTTGAACCCCCAAGTGTTTCACTACAGTTTATAACGCAGAGCCGTGAAAATAAAACATCTTTTTTTTCCCACAAAAATGATTTTTAGCCCCCCAAATTTTTATTTTCCTAAGGATAACAAGAGAACTTGGACCCCAGAAGTTGTTGTTCAATTTGTCCCGAGTACGCTGATAACACATATGTTGGGGTAAACCCCTTTTTGGGCGCACGGGAGAGCTCGGAAGGGAAGGAGCACTGTTTTACTTTTTCAACGCAGAATTGGCTGGAATTGAGATTGGACGCCATGTCGCGCTTGGAGAGCCCCTGATGTGCCTGGACAGAGGAAACTCCCCAATTCTACCTGAAACCCTAACCCAAACACACCCCTAACCCTAATCCCAACGGTAACCCTAACCACACCCCTAGCCCTGACACACCCATAATTCTAATCCCAACCCTAATCCAAATGTAAATGTAATCCAAACCCTAACCCTAACTTTAGCCCCAACCCTAACTTTAGCCCCAACCCTAACTTTACCTCCAACCCTAGCCCTAACCCTAACCCTAACCCTACCCCTAACCCTAACCCTAAACGTGACTGAAATACGTGGCACTGAAATACGTGGCACTGAAATACGTGGCACTGAAATACGTGGCACTGAAATACGTGGCACTGAAATACGTGGCACTGAAATACGTGATACGTGGCACTTAAATACGTGGCACTGAAACACGTGGCACTGAAATACGTGATACGTGGCACTGAAATACGTGGCACTGAAATACGTGGCACTGAAATACGTGGCACTGAAATACGTGGCACTGAAATATGTGATACGTGGCACTGAAATACGTGGCACTTAAATACGTGGCACTTAAATACGTGGCATTTAAATACGTGGCACTTAAATACGTGGCACTTAAATACGTGGCACTAAAATATGTGATACGTGGCACTTAAATACGTGGCACTGAAACACGTGGCACTGAAATACGTGATACGTGGCACTGAAATACGTGGCACTGAAATACGTGGCACTGAAATAATTTTTTTCGATAAAAATGCATGCGTTTTTAATGCAAACAAACGCATGTGCTTAAAAACGCAAGAAAATACTGCAGGTTGTATTTCTGAAAATGAACGCATGCAGAAAAAAAACGCATGCGTTTGAAAACGCGACCAAACGCGTACAAAAAAACGCATGCGTTTTCAATGTTAAACATAGGGAAAAAACGCATGCGTTTTTTTGTGCAAAAAACGCTGCAGACAAAAATGCAAGTGTGAAACCAGCGACGCTTTTTATAGCAAAAAAGTTTTTGCGTCTCCACATTTTGAGACCTATAATTTTTCCACATTTTGTCCACAGAGTCATGTGAGGTCTTGTTTTTTGCGGGACGAGTTGACGTTTTTATTGGTAACATTTTCGGACACGTGACCGTTTTTGATCGCTTTTTATTCCGATTTTTGTGAGGCAGAATGACCAAAAACCTGCTATTCATGAATTTCTTTTGGGAGAGGCGTTTATACCATTCCACGTTTGGTAAAATTGATAGAGCAGTTTTATTCTTCGGGTCAGTACGATTACAGCGATATCTCATTTATATCATTTTTTTATGTTTTGGCGCTTTTATACGATAAAAACTATTTTATAGAAAAAATAATTATTTTGGTATCGCTTTATTCTCAGGACTATAACTTTTTTATTTGTTTGCTGATGATGCTGTATGGTGGCTTGTTTTTTGCGGGACAAGATGACGTTTTCAGCGGTACTATGGATATTTATATCAGTCTTTTTGATCGCGTGTTATTCCACTTTTTGTTCGGCGGTATGGTAATAAAGCGTTGTTTTTTGCCTCGTTTTTTTTTTTTTTTCTTACGGTGTTTACTGAAGGGGTTAAATAGTGGGGCAGTTTTATAGGTTGGGTCGTTACGGACGCGGCGATACTAAATATGTGTACTTTTATTGTTTTGTTTTTTTTATTTAGATAAAGAAATGTATTTATGGGAATAATATATATTTTTTATTATTATTTATTTAGGATTTTTTTTTTTTTTTTAACACATGTGGAAATTTTTTTTTTTAACTTTTTTACTTTGTCCCAGGGGGGGACATCACAGATCATTGATCTGGCAGTGTGCACAGCACTCTGCCAGATCGACAATCTGCTGTGCAAGGCTGCAGGCTTACCAGCGCCTGCTCTGAGCAGACACTCGGTAAGCCACCTCCTTCCCTGCAGGACCCGGATGCCGCGGCCATCTTGGATCCGGGACCTGCAGCCAGGAAGGAGGTATGAGACCCTCGCAGCAACGCGATCACATCGCGTTGCTCCGGGGGTCTCAGGGAAGCCCGCAGGGAGCCCCCTCCCTGCGCGATGCTTCCCTATACCGCCGGTACACTGCGATCATGTTTGATCGCGGTGTGCCGGGGGTTAATGTGCCGGGGGCGGTCCATGACCGCTCCTGGCACATAGTGCCGGATGTCAGCTGCGATAGGCAGCTGACACCCGGCCGCGATCGGCCGCGCTCCCCCCGTGAGCGCGGCCGATCGCGTATGACGTACTATCCCGTCGGTGGTCATACGGGCCCACCCCACCTCGACGGGATAGTACGTCTGATGTCAGGAAGGGGTTAACTTGAGGTCTATTAGAGATCATTTCATCATTTTATCTTCACCTTGCTTAATTGTTCACAATAACAGTAATTTTGACCACGGGTGCCCAAACTTTTACGTGCTGCTGTATGTAGCCATAAAAGCACTAATTTATGTTATACACAAGGTAATCAAGTTCATGTGTAAAGGAAACATTGTTATGTAATCCTTGATTTTATATTAAAGAACACAAGAAGATATTTATTATCGTATTTTGATATAATTATAAGTATCCAGGTAAGGAGTGGAAGTGATGCAGGTCTGGCATAGTGCACTCATATATATTCTTTTTTTGTGTCTGTGTATCCATTTTGTCACATAAGTATTGCTTAATGGTGATCAAATAGTTAAAATTGCTGGCAGAGATAAGTGTCACATCCTGTTCATGTCCTAAATTTCTATTGAATGACTTTAGCAATTGAAGTTGGGGGGATCTTCATCGTTTGGTTGGGATTTTTTTTTCTCTGTGACAATATAAAAACCTTTCCTTTGAAACAATAAGGAACTATTCTTTCTACATCATCCTGAAGCTGTGCTGTTTGTTTTTCTGAGCACCTTGTGATTACACCGAACTATTTGATATTTTAATGGCAATAAAAAATGAGTAAATTTCACTTACACATTCTTCAACAATAAAAAGGAGCTACATTCTCTGTTCTTTTAAAGTGATATTCTGCTTATGCTCCTGAAGTAGTTTTTGTTTTGGTGTATCTATTTTGCTTTATGATTATGAAACCATTTTGGAAGCAGGAAATATTCATCTAGTTTGCTTTTATAGTGAGGGTCTAAAAGCATGGCTATTCATGGGAGGGTTGCCACAATTGGTCATCGAAGCCAGGTTCATCATAGTCAGCAATGTTCACTGTTAGCCTCACCCCTTGCTTGTGCTCACTGTCTCCATCCACATCCACCAGCTGCTCCTCTTCCTCCTCCAACTCCTCCACATCTTGCTGCATGTGACATTGCCTCTAAGGGTCCCCAGCAGCCCCAAGGCGGTGATTAACTTGTCTTGTGATTTATCTTTGTGTTCTTTAAAATGTAAACTCAAAGGGAATGACATCAAGCCTTAATTTTCCCACTGACACAATTAGTAGCCTCTTTGATGGGCTTCAGTAGGAAACAAGTGTCCCTCATAAGCTGCCAATAGTGGGTTCGTAACAAAAACTCCATTTTGTTTACTGCATTCCAACATTTTTATACTGCATATAAAGTTACTCAACATATGCAACATTAAATTACATTGCATTGCAAAGTTGCGAATTGGGCAGTGCTTGAGCAGACCATTACATTTTTCCAAAGCACGTAAGGGATGGAGATTTGTCATATAAGAAAGTTTGAAAAGGCCTGATCCTCTCCTGGCTATGGTTGCCACCTTCTTTAAGTGAGTAAATTTCCTTAAAAAAGTACACAAATTAGGCATATGCCACATGTAGATAAAGCATGAGATACTCTACCCCAATGTAGTGCAGTCATTATTTCAGAGGAACTTAGGCTTATACAGCCAATTGCAGCTAATGGCAATCCATCCAGAGTTAGATTTACTGCTTGTTGCCACAGAACAACTAACGTGCTGTTTTACTTTTGCAAGCGGTAACAAATAGCTTGCTAGCGCTTAAGTTTACAAGTACTAAAAGACTGAGTCTGAATATGGATGCAACTTTCTGTGCTGTAGCTGGTAGGCAAGGGGTGATGTCGAGTGATAAGTGCTGCTTGTTGTATGATAGTTTGATGGAAAAGGGGAAGGAATTTTTGGAGTAAATCAAACAGGAGATAATGATGCTGATATTGACCAGATTCAACTTGAGGATTCTGCATGGCTACTAGAAAAATGAGCACGCAGAGAAGGAGTACCATAGCAGCTTGAGCCTTGTCCATATTACTAGTTAATGCACTTTTGTCACATGAGTAGGTGATACCAGTGATACCAGTTCATATGCTGATGGGGAGCTACAGTTCCTGATCTGTTTGAAATGGGAAGTCCATTAATTATTTTACTTCAGGAGAGACTGTACACTGCAAAATATTTGTCAGCCGGCAATGTGAAAATGAATTCCTAGGATGCATAGGACTAGCCCCCACCATGACAATGACCATAGCTTTCAGGTGAGATTACTCCTCCAACATCAACTATGGCACTGCCTGTTTCCACGTTGATCACAGTAGAACTAGATCTGCCCCTTGATTTTTTTTCCAGACAGAAGCTCCCTCTCTGCTGACATCATCTTATCGTCACCCCGACTGATTCACAGGTCTTGTCCACGACATAATCATCGTCATTCCTTTCTTGGCTGACAGTTGTCTCAGTATGGCATGTGTCCTGAGCTCTGTGCCTCACATTCTCACACCAATCTGATTCCCACCTCTAGAATTCCACAATGTCTTTGCTGCAATTGACTGCCAGTGCCCATTCCACTATGGATGACAGAGCTACCAGCATAACCAGGCATTTGTATCATTTCCTCCACCTCTTTGCCCGTACCTTATCAAAGTCCAAACTGTTCATTCCACCCAATACATCAGCTGGAAGAAATGTTTGCTGTGAAATATCTTTCTTGGCACAGAGAGAGCTATAGCATTGGGAACTAAAGGGAAGAAAATAATAAGGATCTAAAGGATTAACTATTAAAGCAGTGTAAGAAATGATGAGCACTTTACAAAACACTTACTCAAACTGATAGTGTCACTGTTAGATGTAATAAAGGAGGACAATTGTGACCGGTGTTTGGTAGCATTACTACTGTCTGGACAACTGTTTCCAGTGGTATTAATGCTGCTTCTGCTTGTGGCTTCCACATTCTTATAGCTAGATGATGTATGTTTTTATTTTTCATTTACTTAATTTAATTTACTTTAATTTACTGTTTTCAAACACAATTTCTTCCTCCCGAAATGGACAAAGCATGTATGTGTGTATGTCAAATGTGACGAGTGTTGCAAAAACAGTAGTTTGTTACACACACTTAGTGACAGACAGTTGCAGTTAAATGTCTTTTCAATGCTCTTTTGTAAATGTTAGCACAATTATTACCATATTTCCAAAAATGATTGAGAAAGTAATGCTAAGTACATGGAACACCCTTTAAAATAAGCTGCAAAAGGCATGTACTGCTTGTATTTCAAGTTAAAATAATATGAGACTTTTCTTGTCAGACAATGAGTTAGAATTTAGTTGCGCAACCTTGTTGGCTTTCTTCTGCATGAAGATTAAAAAACAATGTGTAATTCAAAGGCACCAGTAGCTCCACTATAATCACTGTGGTCAATCACTACAGTGAGCTCTCCAATCTATCTCTCCCTCTCTCTCACACACATACACTTTCTTTCCCTTATAATTGAATATATTTTGTCTTTTTATAGAATCATAGAATGTTAGAGCTGGAACAGACCTCCAGGGTCATCAAGTCCAATGCAATGCAATGCAGGATTCACTAAAACACCTCAGATGTATGTCCAGCCTCTGTTTGAAGACTTCCATTGAAGGGAAATTCATCAACTCTTGTGGCAGCCTTTTCCACTCATTGATCACCCTCACTGTCAAAAAGGTTTTTCTAATTTTTATTTTGCATCTTTTCCCTTTCAGTTTCATTCCATTATTTCTCGTGTTTCCATGTGTAAATGAGACTAATGATGATCCCTCTACACTGTGACAGCTATTAAGTCTCCTCTTAGCCTTCTTTTTTGCAAGCTAAACATTCCCAGATCCTTTAACTGTTCCTCGTAGGACCTACTTTGCAGTTTGCTCATCATTCTGGTAGCTCTTCTCTGAATTTGCTCCAGTTTTTCAATGTTATTTTAAAATGTGGTGCCCAGAGCAGGACACAGTATTCCAGATGAGACCTGACCAAGGAGGAGTAGTGGGGAATAATTACTTCACATGATCTAGACTCTATGCTCCTCTTAATACATCCCAGAGCTGTGTTTGCCTTTTTTGCTGCAGCATCACACTGTTGACTCATGTGCGGCCTGTGTCATATATTCATAGACTACAAGAATCTTCTTCACTACTGCTGTTCATTAAGCACACTGTCTATAGATTTTGTTCACTGTTTTCTGACTTTCTCTGCCTTTCTTTATTGCTAAGCTGTGAGTTGTAATTTTCACCCACTATCCAGATTCCCACCAAAATAGTTGCTGTATCCTTTGCTTCTATGTTTATACAGGTTATGATAGATCTTCCTAATTGGCTATACTTTACGATAGATGCAAGTCATTATGGGTAGGGTTGAGCGAAACGGGTCGTTCATTTTCAAAAGTCGCCGACTTTTGGCTAAGTCGGCGTCTCATGAAACCCGATCCGACCCCTGTGCTTGTCGGCCATGCGGTACGCGACTTTCGCGCCAAAGTCGTGTTTCAATGACGCGAAAAGCGCCATTTCTCAGCCAATGAAGGTGAACGCAGAGTGTGGGCAGCGTGATGACATAGGTCCTGGTCCCCACCATCTTAGAGAAGGGCATTGCAGTGATTGGCTTGCTGTCTGCGGCGTCACAGGGGCTATAAAGGGGCGTTCCCGCCGACCGCCATCTCACTGCTGCTGATCTGAGCTTAGGGAGAGGTTGCTGCCGCTTCGTCACAAGCAGGGAGAGCGTTAGGCAGGGTCCATAAACCACCAAACCGCTTGTGCTGTAGCGATTTCCACTGTCCAACACCACCTTCGGTGTGCAGGGACAGTGGAAGCTAATTTTTTTTTTTTTCTCTCAGCGCTGTAGCTCATTGGGCTGCCCTAGAAGGCTCCGTGATAGCTGTATTGCTGTGTGTACGCCACTGTGGAAACCAACTGCTTTTTTCAAAGCACATATCCTCTTGTTCCTTCCTTTCTGCACAGCTATATTTTTTGTTTGTCCACACTTTTTATTTAATTTGTGCATCAGTCCACTCCTATTGCTGCCTGCCATACCTGGCTGAGATTACTGCAGGGAGATAGTAATTGTAGGACAGTCCCTGTTTTTTTTTTTTTTTTGTGGGAGATTAAGATTGGCATTTCTGCTAGAGTGCCATCCCTGTGTGTGCCATCTCTCACTGAGTGGGCCATAAAAAAGCCTATTTATTTTTTTCCTTGATTTGGGTTCGAAAATCTACCTGAAAAAAAAACACTACATCAATCAGTGGTAGAAAAATATTGGCCTCAGTCAGGGCTTGTGTGCCACTCCTGTGTGTGCCATCTCTCATTCAGTGGGCCATAGAAAGCCTTTTTTTTATTTTATTATTTGGTTTCTAAAGTCTCCCTGAAAAAAAAATAAATAAAAAAAACAGTGGGAGATTAATATTGCCCTTTCAGCTTGTGTGCCAGTCTTGACTCCTGGGTGTGCCACCTCTCTCTCTCAAATTGTGGGCCATAGAATGCCTATTTATTTTTTTCCTTGATTTGGGTTCGAAAATCTACCTTAAAAAAAAACACTCCATCAATCAGTGGGAGAAAAATATTGGCCTCAGTCAGGGCTTGTGTGTCACTCCTGTGTGTGCCATCTCTCACTCAGTGGGCCATAGAAAGCCTATTTATTTTTTTGCTTGATTTGGGTTCTAAAATCTACCTTAAAAAAAACACTACATCAATCAGTGGGAGAAACATATTGGCCTCAGTCAGGGCTTGTGTGCCACTCCTGTGTGTGCCATCTCTCACTCAGTGGGCCATAGAAAGCCTATTTATTTTTTGCTTGATTTGGGTTCTAAAATCTACCTTTAAAAAAATCACTACATCAATCAGTGGTAGAAAAATATTGGCCTCAGTCAGGGCTTGTGTGCCACTCCTGACTCCTGTGTGTGCCATCTCTCACTCAGTGGGCCATAGAAAGCCTTTTTTTTTTATTATTATTTGGTTTCTAAAGTCTCCCTGAAAAAAAATAAAAAAAATAAAATAACAGTGGGAGATTAATATTGCCCTTTCAGCTTGTGTGCCAGTCTTGACTCCTGGGTGTGCCAACTCTCTCTCTCAAATTGTGGGCCATAGAAAGCCTATTTATTTTTTTCCTTGATTTGGGTTCGAAAATCTACCTTAAAAAAAAAAAAACTCCATCAATCAGTGGGAGAAAAATATTGGCCTCAGTCAGGGCTTGTGTGTCACTCCTGTGTGTGCCATCTCTCACTCAGTGGGCCATAGAAAGCCTATTTATTTTTTTCCTTGATTTGGGTTCGAAAATCTACCTTAACAAAAAAACACTACATCAATCAGTGGGAGAAAAATATTGGCCTCAGTCAGGGCTTGTGTGCCACTCCTGTGTGTGCCATCTCTCACTCAGTGGGCCATAGAAAGCCTATTTATTTTTTTCCTTGATTTGGGTTCGAAAATCTACCTTAACAAAAAAACACTACATCAATCAGTGGGAGAAAAATATTGGCCTCAGTCAGGGCTTGTGTGCCACTCCTGTGTGTGCCATCTCTCACTCAGTGGGCCATAGAAAGCCTATTTATTTTTTTCCTTGATTTGGGTTCGAAAATCTACCTGAAAAAAAAAACACTACATCAATCAGTGGTAGAAAAATATTGGCCTCAGTCAGGGCTTGTGTGCCACTCCTGTGTGTGCCATCTCTCATTCAGTGGGCCATAGAAAGCCTTTTTTTTTATTTTATTATTTGGTTTCTAAAGTCTCCCTGAAAAAAATAAAAATAAAAAAAAAACAGTGGGAGATTAATATTGCCCTTTCAGCTTGTGTGCCAGTCTTGACTCCTGGGTGTGCCACCTCTCTCTCTCAAATTGTGGGCCATAGAGAGCCTATTTATTTTTTTCCTTGATTTGGGTTCGAAAATCTACCTTAAAAAAAAAACACTCCATCAATCAGTGGGAGAAAAATTTTGGCCTCAGTCAGGGCTTGTGTGTCACTCCTGTGTGTGCCATCTCTCACTCAGTGGGCCATAGAAAGCCTATTTATTTTTTTCCTTGATTTGGGTTCGAAAATCTACCTTAACAAAAAAACACTACATCAATCAGTGGGAGAAAAATATTGGCCTCAGTCAGGGCTTGTGTGCCACTCCTGTGTGTGCCATCTCTCACTCAGTGGGCCATAGAAAGCCTATTTATTTTTTTCCTTGATTTGGGTTCGAAAATCTACCTTAACAAAAAAACACTACATCAATCAGTGGGAGAAAAATATTGGCCTCAGTCAGGGCTTGTGTGCCACTCCTGTGTGTGCCATCTCTCACTCAGTGGGCCATAGAAAGCCTATTTATTTTTTTCCTTGATTTGGGTTCGAAAACATACCTGAAAAAAAACACTACATCAATCAGTGGTAGAAAAATATTGGCCTCAGTCAGGGCTTGTGTGCCACTCCTGTGTGTGCCATCTCTCACTCAGTGGGCCATAGAAAGCCTATTTATTTTTTGCTTGATTTGGGTTCTAAAATCTACCTTTAAAAAAATCACTACATCAATCAGTGGGAGAAAAATATTGGCCTCAGTCAGGGCTTGTGTGCCACTCCTGACTCCTGTGTGTGCCATCTCTCACTTAGTGGGCCATAGAAAGCCTATTTATTTTTTGCTTGATTTGGGTTCTAAAATCTACCTTTAAAAAAAACACTACATCAATCAGTGGGAGAAAAATATTGGCCTCAGTCAGGGCTTGTGTGCCACTCCTGTGTGTGCCATCTCTCACTCAGTGGGCCATAGAAAGCCTATTTATTTTTTTCCTTGATTTGGGTTCGAAAACATACCTGAAAAAAAACACTACATCAATCAGTGGTAGAAAAATATTGGCCTCAGTCAGGGCTTGTGTGCCACTCCTGTGTGTGCCATCTCTCATTCAGTGGGCCATAGAAAGCCTTTTTTTTTTAATTTTATTATTTGGTTTTTAAAGTCTCCCTGAAAAAAACATTTTATCTTATTTGGTTTCTAAAGTCTCCCTGAGGAAAAAAAAAAAAAATAGGTGGGAGATTAATATTGACATTTGTGCTTGAGTGACAGTCCTGCGTGTGTGTTATCTCTGTGATTTGGTGCCACAGAAAACAGAGTGTGTAACATTGTGCCTGATTTTCCTTGTGGTCTCACCAACCTGTTAAGGGATATTGAAATCATACTGAAGTTATAGCTCAACGTGTAAGTTGTTTGACAGCAACAAATAAAGTTAATTTGGTTAAGTTTTTCAAACAATGAGGAAGTCTGGTGCAAGAGGTCGTGGCCGTGGGCGTTCATTGTCAGCTGGTAATGATGGTAGTGGTAGTGGAGCATCAGGTGGTCGTGGGGATAAAAATATTCCACCTAAGTCTGGAGCTGTGGAGCCAGTTTCGTCATCTGGCTACACAAGGCCTCAAACGCTCTCTTTTCTGGGAGTAGGAAAACCGCTTTTAAAGCCGGAGCAGCAACAGCAAGTTTTGGCTTACATTGCAGACTCAGCCTCTAGCTCTTTTGCCTCCTCTTCTGAAACTGGTAAATGTAAAAGCAGCGCGTCGCTTGTGGATGTTCACGGTCAGGGACAAGTCGCTTCCTTGTCCTCCTCAGCAAAAACAACAACAAGAGAGAAGGATGCAGCAGGCGACACAACGGGTTACTCCATGGAGCTCTTTACACATGCCGTCCCTGGCTTAGAAAGTGAAACACTTAACAGGCCATGCCCATTACAAGTAGATTCTGACATGGAGTGCACTGATGCACAGCCACAGCCAGAGTACTATGCTGCTCCTTTGACTGAGACCACAACATTGCCCTCTCAGGGTACTGATCCGCAATCAGACCCTGATGAGACTATGTTGCCCCGCCACGAACGCTATACCACCGACCGACACAGTGACACAGACGAAGTTGCACACGAGCTCGAAGAGGAGGTAATAGATGACCCAGTTGTTGACCCCGATTGGCAGCCATTGGGGGAACAGGGTGCAGGCGGCAGTAGTTCAGAAGCGAAGGTGGAGGAGGGGCCGCAGCAGGCATCAACATCGCAACAGGTTCCATCTGCCGGGCCCGTATCTGGCCCAAAACGCGTGTCAAAGCCAAAACCTGTTGGAGGACAGCGTGGCCATCCGGCTAAAGCTCAGTCTGCAATCCCTGAAAAGGGATCCGATGCTAGGAAGAGTGCAGTCTGGCATTTTTTTAAACAACATCCAATTGATCAGCGCAAAGTCATCTGTCAAAAATGTTCAACTAGCTTAAGCAGAGGTCAGAATCTGAAAAGTCTCAATACTAGTTGCATGCATAGACACTTAACCACCATGCATTTTCAAGCCTGGACTAACTACCAAACGTCCCTTAAGGTTGTAGCACCCTCGGCCAATGAAGCTAGTCAGCAACGCAACATCCCTTCCGGCACTGTAAGGCCACCATTTTCCGCACCACCGGCAGTATCTGTGCAGGTTTCTTTGACAGCCAAAAGCAGTCAGGGTCAGGGAATCTCC
Organism: Ranitomeya variabilis; assembly: GCF_051348905.1. Lineage (NCBI taxonomy): Eukaryota > Metazoa > Chordata > Amphibia > Anura > Dendrobatidae > Ranitomeya > Ranitomeya variabilis. Next base: position 324,348,488 of record NC_135235.1, on the reverse strand, counting down.
AGTTTTGTAGGAGGAAATATTGCATCTAGGGCACCGGCGGAAACAATACCGTCTCCAACCGTCTCTCAGTCTGCCAGGTCCACCAGCACACCCGCAAGTTCCACGATCTCCATCTCTCCAGTTCAGCTCACACTACATGAGACTCTGGTTAGAAAAAGGAAGTACTTATCCTCGCATCCGCGTACACAGGGTTTTAACGCCCACATAGCTAGACTAATCTCGTTAGAGATGATGCCCTACCGGTTAGTTGAAAGCGAAGCTTTCAAAGCCCTGATGGAGTACGCTGAACCACGATACGAGCTACCCAGTCGACACTTTTTTTCAAGAAAAGCCATCCCAGCCCTGCACCAGCACGTTAAACAGCGCATCGTCCATGCACTCAGGCAATCTGTGAGTACAAAGGTGCACCTGACTACAGATGCATGGACCAGTAGGCATGGCCAGGGACGTTATGTGTCCATCACGGCACACTGGGTGAATGTGGTGGATGCAGGGTCCACAGGGGACATCAATTTCGAGACAGTTGTGCCTAGCCCACGGTCTAGGAAACAGTTGGCTGTAGGCGTTCGCACCCCCTCCTCCTCCTCCTCCTCGTCCTCCTGCAGAAGCTACAGCTCTTCCACAGACCGCAGTCGGCCAACCACTCCATCGGCAGATGACACTGTTGCACACCAGTTGTCCCATTATGGGCCAGCCACTGGCAAGCGTCAGCAGGCTGTATTGGCTATGAAGTGTTTGGGCGACAACAGACACACCGCGGAAGTTCTGTCCGAGTTCTTGCAACAAGAAACGCAGTCGTGGCTGGGCACAGTAGATCTTGAGGCAGGCAAGGTAGTGAGTGATAACGGAAGGAATTTCATGGCTGCCATCTCCCTTTCCCAACTGAAACACATTCCTTGCCTGGCTCACACCTTAAACCTGGTGGTGCAGTGCTCATTGAAAACTTATCCTGGGTTCTCCGACCTGCTCCTCAAAGTGTGTGGACTTTGCTCACATATCCGACGTTCGCCTGTACACGCCAGCCGTATGCAGACCTATCAGCGGTCTTTGAACCTTCCCCAGCATCGCCTAATCATAGACGTTGCAACAAGGTGGAACTCAACACTGCACATGCTTCAGAGACTGTGCCAACAGAGGCGGGCTGTTATGTTTTTGTGGGAGGATACACATACACGGGCAGGCAGTAGGATGGCAGACATGGAGTTGTCAGGTGTGCAGTGGTCCAAGATACAAGACATGTGTCAAGTCCTTCAGTGTTTTGAGGAATGCACATGGCTGGTTAGTGCAGACAACGCCGTAATAAGCATGAGCATCCCCCTAATGCGTCTGCTGATGCAAAGTTTGACGCACATAAAGAAGCAGGCGTCTGCACCAGAGGAAGAGGAAAGCCTTGATGACAGTCAGCCATTGTCTGGTCAGGGCAGTGTACAGGATGAGGTAGCGGGCGAAGAGGAGGTGGAGGACGAGGAGGATGATGGGGATGAGTATATTTTTAATGCGGAAGCTTTCCCGGGGGCACTGGAAATTGGTTGCGTGGCAAGGCCGGGTTCTGGTTTTTTGAGGGACACAAGTGACGTAGATTTGCCTGAAACTGCCCCTCAACCAATCACAACCGGAGATTTGACAACTGGAACTTTGGCCCACATGGCGGATTATGCCTTATGTATCCTAAAAAGGGACACACGCATTACGAAAATGATGAACGATGACGATTACTGGTTGGCCTGCCTCCTTGATCCACGCTATAAAGGCAAATTGCAAAATATTATGCCACATGAGAACTTGGAACTAATATTAGCAACCAAACAATCAACTCTTGTTGACCGTTTGCTTCAGGCATTCCCAGCACACAGCGCACGTGATCGTTCTCACACGAGCTCCAGGGGGCAGCAGACTAGGAGTGTTAGGGGTGCACACATCAGAAGTGGCGTTGGACAGAGGGGTTTTCTGACCAGGTTGTGGAGTGATTTTGCTATGACCGCAGACAGGACAGGTACTGCTGCATCAATTGAAAGTGACAGGAGACAACATTTGTCCAGTATGGTTACTAACTATTTTTCATCCCTTATCGATGTTCTCCCTCAACCGTCATTCCCATTTGATTACTGGGCATCAACATTAGACACCTGGCCAGAATTGGCAGAATATGCATTTCAGGAGCTTGCTTGCCCGGCAGCAAGTGTCCTATCAGAAAGAGTATTCAGTGCTGCAGGTTCAATATTAACCGAAAAAAGGACTCGTCTGGCTACCCAAAATGTTGACGATCTAACATTCATTAAAATGAACCACAACTGGATTTCAAAATCTTTTGCCCCACCTTGCCCGGCCGACACCTAGCTTTCCTATGAAAAGCTCTTGCCTGTGAATTACTTTTCTAATGTCTATTTTGCTGCAGCTGATTGTACAGCATACGACATGTTTACACCTCCCTAAATGGCCAAACTCCCCACACGGGGCCGTGGTATCGCGACTTGGCGCAAGCACCCGTGAGACTGCTGTTTGTCTGAAGAGGTGGGTGTGCTCGCTTTTGGTTGACGGCATTGCTACTGGGTCCCTCATAGTACAATGTAGTGTCTCTGGCGGTGGTGGTGCGCACCCAACGTCAGACACACCGTTGTAACATGAGGGGCCCTGGGGCGGTCCCGCCGGCCTCAAGAGAGTTCCCCCCTCCCCCAGCTCAAACTGTGCTCTACCACGTGCAAAATTATGTCGCACAGCTCCACCAATCTTTAGTCTATTCGCTGACATCATTCAATGTCTGGCACTGACAATACAAATTTGTAGACATCTATGATGCAACTTAAAGTAGTCTGTGTCTGTGTCCTATATTGGCACCATTAAATAGTTACTGCCAAATTACTATGTCAGAAACTCAGCAGATGAGCCCACCCCTGTACCTAAGTATGCCACCTTTTTTTTTTTTTTGGTTGTTTTGCGAGACATTAACATCCATTTATATTTTGGGAGTACTGGGACAGACACTCCTTGCAATACTCCTCCACTGACCACAATGCTGCCTGTGTATCCATGTAACCGATGTAAAACTGCCATGAGCCTATTGTTTGTTATTTTAGGCCTTTGATAGCCTGTCTGCGGTCCCTACTTTAAATACTCCTCCACTGACCACCAAGCTGCCTGTGTATCCATGTAACCGATGTAAAACTGCCATGAGCCTATTGTTTGTTATTTTAGGCCTTTGATAGCCTTTTTGCGATCCCTACTTTAAATACTCCTCCACTGACCACCAAGCTGCCTGCCCGTGTATCCATGTAACCGATGTAAAACTGCCATGAGCCTATTGTTTGTTATTTTAGGCCTTTGATAGCCTGTCTGCGGTCCCTACTTTAAATACTCCTCCACTGACCACCAAGCTGCCCGTGTATCCATGTAACTGATGTAAAACTGCCATGAGCCTATTGTTTGTTATTTTAGGCCTTTGATAGCCTGTCTGCGGTCCCTACTTTAAATACTCCTCCACTGACCACCAAGCTGCCTGCCCGTGTATCCATGTAACCGATGTAAAACTGCCATGAGCCTATTGTTTGTTATTTTAGGCCTTTGATAGCCTGTCTGCGGTCCCTACTTTAAATACTCCTCCACTGACCACCAAGCTGCCTGTGTATCCATGTAACCGATGTAAAACTGCCATGAGCCTATTGTTTGTTATTTTAGGCCTTTGATAGCCTGTCTGCGGTCCCTACTTTAAATACTCCTCCACTGACCACCAAGCTGCCCGTGTATCCATGTAACCAATGTAAAACTGCCATGAGCCTATTGTTTGTTATTTTAGGCCTTTGATAGCCTGTCTGCGGTCCCTACTTTAAATACTCCTCCACTGACCACCAAGCTGCCTGTGTATCCATGTAACCGATGTAAAACTGCCATGAGCCTATTGTTTGTTATTTTAGGCCTTTGATAGCCTGTCTGCGGTCCCTACTTTAAATACTCCTCCACTGACCACCAAGCTGCCTGTGTATCCATGTAACCGATGTAAAACTGCCATGAGCCTATTGTTTGTTATTTTAGGCCTTTGATAGCCTGTCTGCGGTCCCTACTTTAAATACTCCTCCACTGACCACCAAGCTGCCCGTGTATCCATGTAACCGATGTAAAACTGCCATGAGCCTATTGTTTGTTATTTTAGGCCTTTGATAGCCTGTCTGCGGTCCCTACTTTAAATACTCCTCCACTGACCACCAAGCTGCCTGTGTATCCATGTAACCGATGTAAAACTGCCATGAGCCTATTGTTTGTTATTTTAGGCCTTTGATAGCCTGTCTGCGGTCCCTACTTTAAATACTCCTCCACTGACCACCAAGCTGCCTGTGTATCCATGTAACCGATGTAAAACTGCCATGAGCCTATTGTTTGTTATTTTAGGCCTTTGATAGCCTGTCTGCAGTCCCTACTTTAAATACTCCTCCACTGACCACCAAGCTGCCTGTGTATCCATGTAACCGATGTAAAACTGCCATGAGCCTATTGTTTGTTATTTTAGGCCTTTGATAGCCTGTCTGCGGTCCCTACTTTAAATACTCCTCCACTGACCACCAAGCTGCCTGTGTATTCATGTAACCGATGTAAAACTGCCATGAGCCTATTGTTTGTTATTTTAGGCCTTTGATAGCCTGTCTGCGGTCCCTACTTTAAATACTCCTCCACTGACCACCAAGCTGCCTGTGTATCCATGTAACCGATGTAAAACTGCAGTATTTTGCTTATAAAAAAGAAAATGCTGGAGAGATATCAAATGCAGACATTTTAACATTAAAAACAAAAACACATACAACAAAAAAATGGTACAGTACAAAAATTGGCCACCAGCTACAAAAACTTTCTCCTGTAAGTAGTTAACTGAAAGGTTTTTTTCCATTGAAAACACAGATATGGCATCCACCGAGTGTTGTCCTGTCGCGTCTTCTTTATATTATTGCCAAGAAGCTGCAACTGAATAAAGCTGAGCTTCTACCTTCTGCCTCTTATTAACTGCTTTTTTTAAAAAAAATTGGCCACCAGCTACAAAAACTTTCTCCTGCAGGTAGTTAACTGAAAGGTTTTTTTCCATTGAAAACACAGATATGGCATCCACCGAGTGTTGTCCTGTCGCGTCTTCTTTATATTATTGCCAAGAAGCTGCAACTGAATAAAGCTGAGCTTCTACCTTCGGCCTCTTATTAATTGCTTTTTTTAAAAAAAATTGGCCACCAGCTACAAAAACTTTCTCCTGCAAGTAGTTAACTGAAAGGTTTTTTTCCATTGAAAACACAGATATGGCATCCACCGAAGTGTTGTCCTGTCGCGTCTTCTTTATATTATTGCCAAGAAGCTGCAACTGAATAAAGCTGAGCTTCTACCTTCGGCCTCTTATTAACTGCTGTTTTTTTAAAAAATTGGCTGTTCCGGCCTACTAAAGGTGTCTGCCCCTGCCTGGTGTTGTCCTCAACTGAATAAAGCTGAGCTTCTACCTTCTGCCTCTTATTAACTGCTGTTTTTTAAAAAAATTGGCTGTTCCGGCCTACTAAAGGTGTCTGCCCCTGCCTGGTGTTGTCCTCAACTGAATAAAGCTGTGCTTCAACCTTCTGTTCCAAATTACGATTGTTAAAAATGAAATTGGCTGTTCCGGCCTACTAAAGGTGTCTGCCCCTGCCTGGTGTTGTCCTCAACTGAATAAAGCTGAGCTTCTACCTTCTGCCTCTTATTAACTGCTGTTTTTTTAAAAAATTGGCTGTTCCGGCCTACTAAAGGTGTCTGCCCCTGCCTGGTGTTGTCCTCAACTGAATAAAGCTGAGCTTCTACCTTCTGCCTCTTATTAACTGCTGTTTTTTTAAAAAATTGGCTGTTCCGGCCTACTAAAGGTGTCTGCCCCTGCCTGGTGTTGTCCTCAACTGAATAAAGCTGTGCTTCAACCTTCTGTTCCAAATTACGATTGTTAAAAATGAAATTGGCTGATCCGGCCTACTAAAGGTGTCTGCCCCTGCCTGGTGTTGTCCTCAACTGAATAAAGCTGAGCTTCTACCTTCTGCCTCTTATTAACTGCTGTTTTTTAAAAAAATTGGCTGTTCCGGCCTACTAAAGGTGTCTGCCCCTGCCTGGTGTTGTCCTCAACTGAATAAAGCTGTGCTTCAACCTTCTGTTCCAAATTACGATTGTTAAAAATGAAATTGGCTGATCCGGCCTACTAAAGGTGTCTGCCCCTGCCTGGTGTTGTCCTCAACTGAATAAAGCTGAGCTTCTACCTTCTGCCTCTTATTAACTGCTGTTTTTTAAAAAAATTGGCTGTTCCGGCCTACTAAAGGTGTCTGCCCCTGCCTGGTGTTGTCCTCAACTGAATAAAGCTGTGCTTCAACCTTCTGCTCCAAATTACGATTGTTAAAAATGAAATTGGCTGTTCCGGCCTACTAAAGGTGTCTGCCCCTGCCTGGTGTTGTCCTCAACTGAATAAAGCTGTGCTTCAACCTTCTGTTCCAAATTACGATTGTTAAAAATGAAATTGGCTGATCCGGCCTACTAAAGGTGTCTGCCCCTGCCTGGTGTTGTCCTCAACTGAATAAAGCTGAGCTTCTACCTTCTGCCTCTTATTAACTGCTGTTTTTTAAAAAAATTGGCTGTTCCGGCCTACTAAAGGTGTCTGCCCCTGCCTGGTGTTGTCCTCAACTGAATAAAGCTGTGCTTCAACCTTCTGCTCCAAATTACGATTGTTAAAAATGAAATTGGCTGTTCCGGCCTACTAAAGGTGTCTGCCCCTGCCTGGTGTTGTCCTCAACTGAATAAAGCTGTGCTTCAACCTTCTGCTCCAAATTACGATTGTTAAAAATGAAATTGGCTGTTCCGGCCTACTAAAGGTGTCTGCCCCTGCCTGGTGTTGTCCTCAACTGAATAAAGCTGTGCTTCAACCTTCTGTTCCAAATTACGATTGTTAAAAATGAAATTGGCTGTTCCGGCCTACTAAAGGTGTCTGCCCCTGCCTGGTGTTGTCCTCAACTGAATAAAGCTGTGCTTCAACCTTCTGTTCCAAATTACGATTTTTAAAAATGAAATTGGCTGTTCCGGCCTACTAAAGGTGTCTGCCCCTGCCTGGTGTTGTCCTCAACTGAATAAAGCTGAGCTTCTACCTTCTGCCTCTTATTAACTGCTGTTTTTTTTTTAAATTGGCTGTTCCGGCCTACTAAAGGTGTCTGCCCCTGCCTGGTGTTGTCCTCAACTGAATAAAGCTGAGCTTCTACCTTCTGCCTCTTATTAACTGCTGTTTTTTAAAAAATTGGCTGATCCAGCCTACTAAAGGTGTCTGCCCCTGCCTGGTTTTGTCCTCAACTGAATAAAGCTGAGCTTCTACCTTCTGCCTCTTATTAATGCTGTTTTTTTAAAAAATTGGCTGTTCCGGCCTACTAAAGGTCTCTGCCCCTGCCTGGTGTTGTCCTCAACTGAATAAAGCTGTGCTTCAACCTTCTGTTCCAAATTACGATTGTTAAAAATGAAATTGGCTGTTCCGGCCTACTAAAGGTGTCTGCCCCTGCCTGGTGTTGTCCTCAACTGAATAAAGCTGTGCTTCAACCTTCTGTTCCAAATTACGATTTTTAAAAATGAAATTGGCTGTTCCGGCCTACTAAAGGTGTCTGCCCCTGCCTGGTGTTGTCCTCAACTGAATAAAGCTGAGATTCTACCTTCTGCCTCTTATTAACTGCTGTTTTTTTTTTTAAATTGGCTGTTCCAGCCTACTAAAGGTGTCTGCCCCTGCCTGGTGCTGTCCTCAACTGAACAAAGCTGAGCTTTCACATTCTGGCTTTCGGCCTATACTATCAGATATTAAACTGCATTTGGCCTACTAGTGTGGTTAGGCCCTTGAAACAGTGTCTGCTGCTCTTGGGTTTGCTACTCCACTGAACAAAGCAATGCCGCCTGTTTAGTCCTGTTACCAATTTTGAACTGCATTTAGCCTACTTTATTCTTTGGCCCTATATCTGTTTCCTCCTCATCCTGCCCATTGCCCAGCCACTGCTAGATGAGTCTGCTGGTACATTGACCTAGACCACTACATTCCCCTTGTACTCTACACAGCCAGAATCTGACCCTGCTGAAAGTAAGGTTCCCCTTCCCGCATGTTATACCACCTTACACAGGGACAAAGAGGAAGGTGCAGATGAAAGTGCAGGTTCCTTCATCAGGTGGGGGGGGCATACTCGTTGGCGACATCACTGGCACAGGGCCCCTCAGAGTACGCAAAAGTGTCGCTGCTGGTGGGAGGCGCCCCCGCCATGCAAACACACCGCCGTACTTTGAGGGGCCCTGTGCCAGTGCCAATGCGAACGAGTGGGCCCCCCCTGCTTGCTCAGGATCACAGCACTTGCAACGTTGAAATACTTACCTCTCCCTGCAACACCGCCGTGACGTAGTCCGCATTTCCTGGGCCCACGAAAAACTTGAGCCAGCCCTACTCCCCCCACAACTTTTGCCAAATGACCCCCAATTTCCTATGCCCAACTATTATTATAAAGTTAATTAAGATTGACAAGCTTCAGAAACAAGAATGGATGTTTTTGGCATTAAAATGGGCACTGTAGGTGTTTTCCTGGCCTCCACTCACTGCCGACTGTGCTTCCCCATTGACTTGCATTGGGTTTCGCGTTTCGGTCGATCCCCGACTTTTAGCGATAATCGGCCGACTGCACTCGACTCGACTCTGGACAAAGTCGGGTTTCACAAAACCCGACTCGATCTTAAAAAAATGAAAGTCGCTCAACCCTAATTATGGGGAAGCCTTTCCTGCTGCACCCAAATAATGTGCGCTCTGGAATATGCAATCTTCTGTAATGTGTAAAATGATGGTGGCCAATGTTCACGCAAAATAATTTGCAAATTGCTCAGATTCCTAAAAGTTAAACATGAATTCAATTAATGGCAAATTGATTTGCTTATCTAAGTGTAGAAACCCTCACTTATTATCTGTGGAATTCAAAATAAAGGAATGCAATCTTTCCCTCTGGCTTTAGGTAGATAACAGTGGGAGAGAAACAGAGGACAAGGGCAATAGATGTATGCAATACAGTCAATATAACCCATGTGATTCCTTTTATATCTAGTAATAATTGCTGACTCAAATTTACAACGAAAATGCGTAATGTTCTTATTTGGTTAAGTGCTACATTATGGGTCATACATTACATAAAATGCATTATCTATATAATGTCATGAGCTTCTTCCAAGAGATAATAATAAAACTATTTTATTTATTTCAACAGCTCATTTACTAGCAGAGGTGATTATGATTGAGAGAACACATATTCCATAACTCCTAATGAAGGCAAAGGTTATGCTGTAAATACCAATCTAACACACACAGATAAGAAAAGTGGATCATGTTAAGAACAATAATGTTCACATTGCAGAATTATCTCAATTTCTTTCACAATACAATGCCCAGCCACGGCATCATGGCTGCTAGGAGAGCCTCACGATTGTGCCTTAGGAGGGCCTGTTGGAGTCTCTACATGCATTCACTTGGAATTGCACCATTTAACTGGCACTTGTTAGTGATTGAAAGCAGCATTTAAATGGTTAAACAGCAGTGATCAGAGCAAACTCTGGTGTCAGATGTTTTAGGTAAATTTTGGCTGTGTAAAACAGCAGGTATCTACCAGTTATGGTGTGGGCTCAGCCCTTGTTCAATACATGGGACCTAACGTGGTTCATGCTATTATGTTTTATGTTGAAGATGTAATAATATTTATGAGTATGCAAATTAGCTTTTTTACAGCAGAAATGAAAAAATCTTGCAAAAACCACATGGGGGAGATAGTAAGAAACCCCATAAGTCAGTTTCCCTTTGACAAAACTTGGTAAATGCCAAGCCAGAAACACATCTACCTGTATAGACAGTTTTGAGGGTGCTTGATCCCCCACCAATGTAAAGCAGAGCCTGACTGGCTGAATGAGATGCCCATGAGACTATTTAGGGAAAGTATTCTGCAAACAGACCAGCGGGGTATAGGCAATACTCCACAGCAGAAAAAAATGTAAATTAGCTTTCATGCAGAAGGAAAGAATTCTTTGTCTTTTGAAGCACTACCAATAAGACTCCATATCCAGTTGATGTCCTCTTTTATGTAATGAGAACTGGCTATTCACTTTAAACAATATTCAAGGCTTCAACTACCAGTGGTAAGGTACGATTACTGAAATGGGGTTAGGGTTGATTGAAGCAGGAATAGAAAATTTAATGTAGCTATGTTATGTTTCTTACATGGTGTTATATGTTATACATAGTACAATATATGTTAAAAATAGAAGACATAATTGGGTGGTCCCCACTCCTCAGATAACGATTGCAGGTTTAATGAGGCATTGCATGCTGTCCTAATTTTTGAGACATTAATCCTCATCATAGATCTGTGTACTGCTTATATCATTCATCTTCCAGCTACCCATGGTAAGTGGAGGATGGAATTATGAGTCAAAACTGAGGCAGCAGAAAAAAGTTACAGTAGTTGACCACTTAGGCTTTGGACCTTATGCAGCTGAAAACTAATTTACACCATTGTACACAATACACATCTATGGTTTGAGTGCTGAGAAAACAGAAAAATGACAAAGATCACCAGCTCAAACTGTTATGGTGATTGTCTGACCACATTTATCATCAGTCCCATATATCATTAGATGGTTTGTAGCCTGGTCTCATGCATGTGACCTCGTGTTTCCAAGTAGGAGAATACAAACCTAATTGGATGTCAAACTCCTGCTGTGCAATGGATGCTTTTAGTTCTAAACAAAGACCTCGATCAATGTTCAGAGAGGTAAAGTAATATGTTCATCTCAGAGTAAATCCAAACTCTGTTCTGTCTGTTGCTTCTTTGAATTAAGTCCTTTTTAGCAGAGCATTGTCTACAAAACTTATACGGAGACAAACAGAAATTTCAACATGCAGAAAGAACATTTCCATCTTGGTTCTATGACCTCAATTTGTCAAAGCTTTTACACCAGGAAATAAAACGCTTTGATAGATTGAAAGGTATTTGCTCAATGTGTAATTTGCAGCTTTTAGTATTTTCACACAAGTATGAATTATCCCCACCAAATTGGAATTTATTACACCAGAAATGTTACTACTGTCTCTAATTTTTTATTAGTGTTCTGGTAAGGCACAAGCCACTGAGAAGATGCACCAAATTTATTAAATAACTAGCTGAAGAGTCCGGCGTTGCCTGGGCATAGTAAATATCTGTGGTTAGTTATAGCACCTCACTTCTCTTATTTTACCATCACGCCCCTCATTTTCCCCCTCACATCTCTCATTTTCTCCCTTACACCTCTCATTTTCCCCCTCACTCCTCTTATTTTCCCCCTCACTCCTCTCATTCCCCCCTAACACTTGTCATTTCGACCTCACATCTGTCATTTTCCGATCACTCCACTATTTTCCCTCACTCCTCTCATTTTGCACTCACACCTATTCATTTTCACCTCACACCCCTCATTTTCACCTCACACCTCTCATTTTCCCCTCAGTATATACATGATTGTCATCTCCCTTATATATAGTATACAACTGTATGTCATCTCCTGTATAAAGTATATACCTGTATGTCATCTCCCCTGTAAATAGTATGTACCTGCTGTATGTCATCTCCTCTTGTATATTGTATATACCTACAGTATGTGTCATCCCCTCCTGTATATAGTATATACCTGTATGTCATCTCTTCTGTATATACTATATACCTGTATGTCATTTCCTCCTATATATAGTATATACCTGTATGTCATCTCCTGTATATAGTATATACCTGCTGTATGTCATCCCCTCCTCTATATACCTCACCAGAAAAGTGACATTAATATTTTGTAGATCCTCCTTTTGCAAAAATAACAGCCTCTAGTCGCTTCCTGTAGCTTTTAACCCCTTCATGACCCAGCCTATTTTGACCTTAATGACCTGGCCGTTTTTTGAAATTCTGACCAGTGTCCCTTTATGAGGTAATAACTCAGGAACGCTTCAATGGATCCTAGCGGTTCTGAGACAGTTTTTTCGTGACATATTGGGCTTCACGTTAGTGGTAAATTTAGGTCGATAATTTTTGCGTTTATTTGTGAAAAAAATGGAAATTTGGCTAAAATTTTGAAAATTTCGCAATTTTCAAATTTTGAATTTTTATTCTGTTAAATGAGAGAGTTATGTGACACAAAATACTTAATAAATAACATTTCCCACATGTCTACTTTACATCAGCACAATTTTGGAAACAATTTTTTTTTTTTGCTAGGAAGTTATAAGGGTTAAACTTTGACCAGCAATTTCTCATTTTTACAACGAAATTTACAAAACCATTTTTTTAGGGACCACCTCACATTTGAAGTCAGTTTCAGGGGTCTATATGGCTGAAAATACCCAAAAGTGACACCATTCTAAAAACTGCACCCCTCAAGGTGCTCAAAACCACATTCAAGAAGTTTATTAACCCTTCATGTGCTTCACAGCAGCAGAAGCAACATGGAAGGAAAAAATGAACATTTAACTTTTTAGTCACAAAAATGATGTTTTAGCAACAATTTTTTTATTTTCCCAAGGGTAAAAAGAGAAACTGGACCTCAAAAGTTATTGTACAATTTGTCCTGAGTACGCTGATATCCCATATGTGGGGGGGAACCACTGTTTGGGCGCACGACAGGGCTCGGAAGGGAAGGAGCGCCATTTGACTTTTTCAATGAAAAATTGGCTCCAATCTTTAGCGGACACCATGTCGCGTTTGGAGAGCCCCTGTGTGCCTAAACATTGGAGCGCCCCCACAAGTGACCCCATTTTGGAAACTAGACCCCCCAAGGAGCTTACCTAGATGCATAGTGAGCACTTTGAACCCCCAGGTGCTTCACAAATTGATCCTTAAAAAGAAAAAGTACTTTTTTTTCACAAAAAAAATTTTTAGCCTCAATTTTTTCATTTTTACATGGGCAACAGGATAAAATGGATCCTAAAATTTATTGGGCAATTTCTCCTGAGTACACTGATAGTTCACATGTGGGGGTAAACCACTGTTTGGGCACACGGCAGGGCTCGGAAGGGAAGGAGCGCCATTTGACTTTTTGAATGAAAAATTAGCTCCAATCGTTAGCGGACACCATGTCGCGTTTGGAGAGCCCCTGTGTGCCTAAACATTGGAGCTTCCCCACTTGTCACCCCATTTTGGAAACTAGACCTCCCATGGAACTAATATAGATGTGCGGTGACCACTTTAAACCCCCAAGTGCTTCACAGAAGTTTATAACGCAGAGCCGTGAAAATAAAAAATAATTTTTATTTCCTCAAAAATTATTTTTTAGCCCGCAATTTTTTATTTTCACAAAAGTAACAGTAGAAACTGGACCCCAAACGTTGTTGCGCAGTTTGTCCTGACTACACTGATACCCCATATGTGGGGGTAAACAACTGTTTGGGCACACATCGGGGCTCGGAAGGGAAGTAGTGACTTTTGAAATGCAGACTTTGATGTAATGGTCTGCGGGCATCACGTTGCGTTTGCAGAGCCCCTGATGTGCCTAAACTGTAGAAACCCCCCACAAGTGACCCCACTTTGGAAACTAGACCCCGCAAGGAACTTATCTAGATATGTGGTGAGCACTTTGAACCCCCAAGTGCTTCACAGAAGTTTACAACGCAGAGCTGTGAAAATAAAAAATCATTTTTCTTTCCTCAAAAATTATGTTTTAGCAAGCATATTTTAATTTTCACAAGGGTAGGAGGAGAAATTAGACCCCAATAGATGTTGCCCAGCTTGTCCTGAGTATGCTGATACCCCATATGTGGGGGTAAACCACTGTTTGTGCACACGTCGGGGCTCGGAAGGGAAGTAGTGACTTTTGAAATGCAGACTTTGATGTAATGGTCTGCGGGCGTCACGTTGCGTTTGCAGAGCCCCTGATGTGCACGTGACCCCATTTTGGAAACTAGACCCCCCAAGAAACTTATCTAGATATGTGGTGAGCAGTTTTAACTCCCAAGTGTTTCATAGAAGTTTACAACGCAAAGCTGTGAAAATAAAAAATCATTATTCTTTCCTCAAAAATGATGTTTTAGCAAGCAATTTTTTATTTTCACAAGGGTAGCAGGAGAAATTGGACCCCAATAATTGTTGCCCAGTTTGTCCTGAGCATGCTGTTACCCCATATGTGGGGGTAAACCACTATTTTGGGTACACGTCGGTGCTCGGAAGGGAGGGAGCACCATTTGACTTTTTGAATACAAGATTGACTGGAATCAATGGTGGAGCCATGTTGCGTTTGGAGACCCCTGATGTGCCTAAACAGTGGAAACCCCTCAATTCTAACGCCAACACTAACCCCCACACACCCCTAACCCCAACTCTAGCCATAACCCTAATCACAACCCTAACCCTAATCCCAACCCTAAACCAACCCTATCCCCAACACACCCCTGACCCTAACCATAACCCTAACCACAGCCTAATCTTAACCCTATTTCCAACCCTAGCCCTAATTCCAACCCTAACTCTAATTCCAACCCTAACCCTAAGGCTATGTGCCCACGTTGCTAATTCGTGTGAGATTTTTCCCCACCATTTTTGAAAAATCCGCAGGAAAAAGGCACTACGTTTTACCTGCGGATTTACCGCGGATTTCCAGTGTTTTTTGTGCGGATTTCACATGCTGATTCCTATTGAGGAACAGGTGTAAAACGCTGCGGAATCCGCGCAAAGAATTGACATGCTGCAAAAAATACAGCACAACGTTTCTGCACTGTATTTTTCGCACCATGGGCACAGTGGATTTGGTTTGCCATAGGTTTACATGGTACTGTAAACCTGATGGGAAACTGCTACGAATCCGCAGCAGCCAATCCACTGCAGATCCGCAGCCAAATCCGCACTGTGTGCACATAGCCTAATTCTAACCCTAACCCTAGTTCTAGCCCTAACCCTAGCCCTAACCCTAGCCCTAGCCCTAACCCTAGCTCTAACCCTAGCCATAACCCTAACCCTAGCCCTAACCCTAACCTTAGCCCTAACCCTAGCCCTAACCCT
Source organism: Ranitomeya variabilis (assembly GCF_051348905.1). NCBI lineage: Eukaryota > Metazoa > Chordata > Amphibia > Anura > Dendrobatidae > Ranitomeya > Ranitomeya variabilis. The sequence continues at coordinate 324,333,459 of NC_135235.1, read as the reverse complement.
AACCCTAACCCTAGTGTAAAAAAAAAAATAAAATAAAAAATTTCTTTATTTTATTATTGTCCCTACCTATGGGGGTGATAAAGGGGGGGTTTATTTATTATTTTTTTATTTTGATCGCTGTGATAGAACCTATCACAGCGATCAAAATGTGCCGGCAGATTCGGCAGGCGCACTGCGCATGCGCCCGCCATTTTGGAAGATGGCTGCGCCCATGGAGCACACGGACGGACACGGGGAGGGACACCGGAGGTCGGTAAGTATGAGGGGGAAATTGGACAGCGGGGGGAGGGATCGGACTGCGGGGGGAGCGGACAGGAGGACGGAGGGGAGCGGAGGACAGCAATTACAGGACGGAGGACCGTGGGGACAAGATCGGTGGCAGTGGAGGGGGCAGATCGCGATCTCCAGCCATGGCTGATGCTAGTGCAGCATCAGCCATGGCTGGATTGTAATATTTCACCAATTTTCATTGGTGAAATATTACTATCGCTCTGATTGAAAGTGAAAGTGAAACGTCACTTTCAACAGCCAATCAGAGCGATCGTAGCCACGGGGGGGCGAAGCCACCCCCCCTGGGCTCAAGTACCACTCCCCCTGTCCCTGCAGGTCGGGTGAAATTACAGTTAACCCGTTTCACCCGGCCTGCAGGAGCGCGATTCGACCATGACGCATAGGCTGCGTCACAGGTCGGATTGGCACAGGTTTTCATGACGCATACGCTGCGGGAAGGGGTTAATGAGTTCCTGGATCCTGGATGAAGGTATTTTTGACCATTCCTCTTTACAAAACAATTCCAGTTCAGTTAAGTTTGATGGTCGCCGAGCATGGACAGCCCTCTTCAAATGATCCCACAGATGTTTAATGATATTCAGGTCTGGGGACTGGGATGGCCATTCCAGAACAGTGTAATTGTTCCCCTGTATGAATGCCTGAGTAGATTTGGAGCGGTGTTTTGGATAATTGTCTTGCTGAAAGATCCATCCCCTGCGTAACTTCAACTTTGTCACTGATTCATGAACATTATTGTCAAGAATCTGCTGATACTGAGAGGAATCCATGGGTCCCTCAACTTTAACAAGATTCCCGGTGCCGGCATTGGCCACACAGCCCCAAAGCATGATGGAACCTCCACCAAATTTTACTGTGGGTAGCAAGTGTTTTTCTTGGAATGCTGTGTTTTTTTTTGCCACCATGCATAACGCCTTTTTGTATGACCAAACAACTCAATCTTGGTTTCATCACTCCACAGGACCTTCTTCCAAAAAGAAATTGGCTTCTCCAAATGTGCTTTTGCATACCTCAGCCAACTCTGCTTGTGGCGTGCTTGCAGAAATGGCTTCTTTCACATCACTCTCCCATACAGCTTCTCCTTGTGCAAAGTGCGTTTTATAGTTGACCGATGCACAGTGACACCATCTGCAGCAAGTTGATGCTGCAGCTCTCTGGAGGTGGCCTGAGGATTGTCCTTGACTGATCTCACCATTCTTCTCTGCCTTTCTGATGTTTTTCTTGGCCTGCCACTTCTGGCCTTAACAAGAAATGTACCTGTGTTCTTCCATTTCCTTACTATGTTCCTCACAGTGTAATTTGACAGGTTAAATCTCTTAGACAGCTTTTTGTATCCTTCCCCTGAACAACTATGTTGAATAATCTTTGTTTTCTGATCATTTGACAGTTGTTTTGAGGAGCCCATGATGCCACTCTTCAGAGGAGATTCAAACAGGAGAACAACTTGCAAGTGGCCACTTTAAGTAGCTTTTCTCATGATTGCATACACCTAGCTATGAAGTTCAAAGCTCAATGAGGTTACAAAACGGTTGTGAATTAGACTTTTTGGCTCCCTCTTGTGGTTACTAGTGATATGACTCTGGGATTGTCTTTCCTCAGTTTGGCACCCACCTGGGTCGTTAGTCCAGGGGAGTTGCTATATAAGCTTCCTGGATCCTTAGTCCAGTGCCTGGCATCGTTGTAATCAGATCCTTTCTGTTTGCTCCTGTCTGCTGGTCCGGGTTCGTGCAAAATTAACCCCTTAACGACCGCCGATACACCTTTTAACGGCGGCCGCTAAGGGTACTTAATCCACAGCGCCGTTAATTAACGGCGCTGTGGAAAAAGTGAATAGCGCCCCCCAGAGTCGGATTTTCTCTGGGGTCTCGGTTACCGAGGGTAGCCGAGACCCCAGAGAACATGATTCGGGGGGTTTTTACCGACCCCCGAGTTGCGATCGCCGGTAATTAACCGTTTACCGGCGGTCGCAACAAAAAAAAACAACGCGATTTGCCGTTTAATTTCTCTGTCCTCCGATGTGATCGCACATCGGAGGACAGAGAAATGTGGTCCCCGATGGCCCCCAATAGCCCCCCAATACTTACCTACCTCCCCCGGTGCTCCTCGTGTCTCCCCCTGGGCGCCGCCATCTTTTTTCCGGGAAAAAATGGCGGGCGCACGCGCAGTGCGCCCGCTGCCCGGCACCCGGAAGATCTTTGGGGTCTTGGCTGCCGGGGGTAGCCGAGACCCCAAAGAACATGATCGGGGTCGGTTTGCACCGACCCCTGCTTTGCGATCGCCGGTAATTAACAGTTTACCGGCGACCGCAAAAAAAAAAAAAAGTGATCAGTTATTTCTCTGTCCTCTGATGTGATCGCACATCAGAGGACAGAGAAATAGGGGGATTCGGGGACCCTATCATACTCACCCGGGGTCCCTGGGTCCTCTTCTGTCTTCTCCTGCCAGCCGGCTTTTTCATCATGGCGGGCGCATGCGCAGTGCGCCCGCCATCTGCTGCCATCTGCCGGCCGGCAGGAGAAGACAAGTTGGGGCTAAAATTAGGGTTGGGGTTAGGGTTAGGGTTAGAGTTAGGGTTAGGGTTAGGGTTAGAGTTAGGGTTAGGGTTAGGGTTAGGGTTAGAGTTAGGGTTAGGGTTAGGGTTAGGGTTAGAGTTAGGGTTAGAGTTAGGGTTAGAGTTAGGGTTAGGGTTAGGGTTAGGGTTAGAGTTAGGGTTAGGGTTAGAGTTAGGGTTAGAGTTGGGGCTAAATTTAGGGTTAGGGTTAGGGCTAGGGTTAGGGTTAGGCTACTTTCACACTAGCGTTTTTTGGCTTCCGTCGCAATGCGTCGTTGGAGAAAAAACGCATCCTGCAAAAGTGCTTGCAGGATGCGTTTTTTCTCCATTGGCTTGCATTAGCGACGCATTGCGACGGATTGCCACATGTCGCATCCGTCATGCGACGGATGCGTCGTGCTTCGGCGGACCGTCGACACAAAAAAACTACATGTAACTTTTTTGTGCGACGTGTCCGCCATTTCCGACCGCGCATGCGTGGCCGGAACTCCGCCCCCGCCTCCCCGCACCTCACAATGGGGCAGCGGATGCGTTGAAAAAACAGCATCCGCTGCACCCGTTGTGCGGCGCTTACAACTCTAGCGTCGGTACGTCGGCCCGACACACTGCGATGGGCCGAGTACGACGCTAGTGTGAAAGTAGCCTTAGGCTTCTTTCACACTTGCGTCGGTACGGGGCGGTCGCAATGCGTCGGCCCGATGTACCAACGCACGTTGTGAAAATTGTGCACAACGTGGGCAGCGGATGCAGTTTTTCAACGCATCCGCTGCCCAGTCTATGTCCTGGGGAGGAGGGGGCAGAGTTACGGCCACGCATGCGCGGAAATGGCGGACGCGACGTACAAAAAAAAGGTTACATTGAACTTTTTTTGTGACGACGGGGGCTAAAGTTATGGTTAGGGTTGGGGCTAAAGTTAGGGTTGGGGCTAAAGTTAGGGTTAGAGTTGGGATTAGGGTTAGGGTTTGGATTAGGGTTGGGATTAGTGTTACGTTTGGGATTAGGGTTGAGATTAGGGTTAGGGTTGGGATTAGGGTTAGGGGTGTGTTGGATTTAGGGTTTTGATTAGGGTTATGGTTAGGGTTGAGATTAGGGCTGTTTTGGGGTTAGGGTTGTGATTATCGTTAGGGTTGTGATTAGGATTATGGATCGGGTTGAGATTAGGGTTATGGGTGTGTTGGAGTTAGGGTTGGAGTTATAATTTGGGGGTTTCCACTGTTTAGGTACATCAGGGGGTCTCCAAACACGACAGCCAATTTTGCGCTAAAAAAGTCAAATGGTACTCCCTCCCTTCTGAGCTCTGCCGTGCGCCCAAACAGTGGTTTACCCCCACATATGGGGCATCAGCGTACTCGGGATAAATTGGACAACAACTTTTGGGGTCCAATTTCTCCTGTTACCCTTGTGAAAATAAAAACTTGGGGGCTAAAAATCTTTTTTGTTGGAAAAAAATATATTTTTTTATTTTCACTACTATGCATTATAAATTTCTGTGAAGCACTTGAGCTTTCAAAGTTCTCACCACATATCTAGATAAGTTCCTTAGGGGGTCTAGTTTCCAAAATTTGGTCACTTGTGGGGGTTTCTACTGTTTAGGTACATTAGGGGTCTGCAAACGCAACATAACGCCCGCAGACAATTCTATCAAAGTCTGCATTCCAAAATGGTGCTCCTTCCCTTCCGAGCTCTGCCGTGCGCCCAAACAGTGGTTTACCCCCACATATGGGGTACCAGCATACTCAGGACAAATTGGACAACAACTGTTAGGGTCCAATTTCTCTTGTTACCCTTGTGAAAATAAAAATTTTGGGGCTAAAAAAATATTTTTTGTGGGAAAAAAAATATTTTTTATTTTCACTACTCTGCATTATAAACTTCTGTGAAGCACTTGGGCATTCAAAGTTCTCACCACATATCTATATAAGTTCCTTGGGGGGTCTATTTTCCAAAATGGGGTCACTTGTTGGGGGTTTCTACTGTTTAGGTACATTAGGGGTCTGCAAACGCAACATAACGCCCGCAGACAATTCTATCAAAGTCTGCATTCCAAAATGGTGCTCCTTCCCTTCCGAGCTCTGCCGTGCGCCCAAATAGTGGTTTACCCCCACATATGGGGTACCAGCATACTCAGGACAAATTGGACAACAACTTTTGGGGTCCAATTTCTCTTGTTACCCTTGTGAAAATAAAAATTTGGGGGCTAAAAAATCTTTATTGTTAAAAAATATATATTTTTTATTTTCACGACTCTGCATTATAAACTTCTGTGATGCACTTGGGCATTCAAAGTTCTCACTACACATCTAGATAAGTTCCATGGGGGGTCTAGTTTCCAAAATGGGGTCACTTTTGGGGGGTTTCTACTGTTTAGGCACATCAGGGGCTCTCCAAACGCGACATGGCGTCCGATCTCAATTCCAGTCAATTTTGCATTGAAAAGTCAAATGGCGCTCCTTTGCTTCCGAGCTCAGCCATGCGCCCAAACAGTGGTTTACCCCCACATATGGGGTGTCGGCGTACTCAAGACAAATTGTACAACAGCTTCTGGGGTCCATTTTCTCCTGTTACCCTTGTGAAAATAAAAATTTGGAGGCAAAAAGATCATTTTTGTAGAAAAAATGCGACTTTTTTTATTTTCACGGCTCTACGTTATAAACTTCTGTGAAGCACCTGGGGGTTTAAAGTGCTCACCACACATCTAGATAAGTTCCTTAAGGGGTATAGTTTCCAAAATGGTGTCATATGTGGGGGGTCTCCACTGTTTAGGCACATCAGCGGCTCTCCAAACGTGACATGGCGTCCGATCTCAATTCCAGCCAATTCTACATTGAAAAAGTAAAATGACACTCCTCTTCCAAGCTCTGCGGTGCGCCCAAACAGTGGTTTACCCCCATATATGGGGTATCGACGTACTCAGGAGAAATTGCACAACAACTTTTGTGGTCTAATTTCTCCTGTTACCCTTGTGAAAATAAAAATTTGGGGGCAAAAAGATCATTTTTGTAGAAAGAATGAGATTTTTTATTTTCACGGCTCTACGTTATAAACTTCTGTGAAGCACTTGGGGGTTCAAAGTGCTCACCACACATCTAGATAAGTTCCTTAAGGGGTCTAGTTTCCAAAATGGTATCACTTGTGGGGGGTTTCCACTGTTTAGGCACATCAGGGACTCTCCAAACGCGACATGGCATCCGATCTCAATTCCAGCCAATTCTGCATTGAAAAAGTCAAACGGTGCTCCTTCACTTCCAAGCTCTGCGGTGCGCCCAAACAGTGGTTTACCTCCACATATGGGGTATCGACGTACTCAGGAGAAATTGCACAACAACTTTTGTGGTCTAATTTCTCCTGTTACCCTTGTGAAAATAAGAATTTGTGGGCGAAAAAATCATTTTTGTGAAAACAAATGCGATTTTTTATTTTCACGGCTCTACGTTATAAACTTCTGTGAAGCACTTGGGGGTTCAAAGTGCTCACCACACATCTAGATAAGTTCCTTGGGGGGTCTAGTTTCCAAAATGGTGTTAGTTTCCAAAATGGTGTCACTTGTGGGGGGTTTCCACTGTTTAGGCACATTAGGGGCTCTCCAAACGCGACATGGCGTCCGATCTCAATTCCAGCCAATTCTGCATTGAAACAGTCAAACGGTGCTCCTTCACTTCCAAGCTCTGCGGTGCGCCCAAACAGTGGTTTACCTCCACATATGGGGTATCGGCGTACTCAGGAAAAATTGCACAACAAAATTTGTGGTTAAATTTCTGTTTTTACACTTGTGAAAATTAAAAAAAATGGTTCTGAAGTAAAATGTTTGCAATAAAAAGTTAAATGTTCATTTTTTTCTTCCACATTGTTTTAGTTCCTGTGAAGTACGTAAAGGGTTAATAAACTTCTTGAATGTGGTTTTGAGCAGCTTGAGGGGTGCAGTTTTTAAAATGGTGTCACACTTGGTTATTTTCTATCATATAGACCCCTCAAAATCACTTCAAAGGTGATGTGGTCCCTAAAAAAAACATGGTGTTGTAAAAATTAGAAATTGCTGGTCAACTTTTAACCCTTATAACTCCGTAACAAAAAAAAAAATTGTTTCCAAAATTGTGCTGATGTAAAGTAGACATGTGAGAAATGTTATTTATTAACTATTTTTTGTGACATATCTCTCTGATTTAAGGGCATAAAAATACAAAGTTTGAAAATTGCAAAATTTTAAAAATTTTCGCCATATTTCCATTTTTTTCATAAATAATCGCAAGTAATATCGAAGAAATGTTACGACTAACTTGAAGTACAACATGTCATGAAAAAACAATCTCAGAATCAGCGGGATCTGATAAAGCGTTCCAGAGTTATAACCTCATAAAGTGACACTGGTCAGAATTGTAAAAATTGGCTCGGTCATTAAGTACCAAATTGGCTCTGTCACTAAGGGGTTAAGCTAAGTCCTGCTTCTTTGTTTTTTTGGTTATTTGCTTGCTCTCATTTTTGTCCAGCTTGTACTAAATGTGATTCCTGACCTTGCTGGAAGCTCTAGGGGGCTGGTGTTCTCCCCCGGGCCGTTAGACGGTTCGGGGGTTCTTGAATATCCAGCGTGGATATTTTTATAGGGTTTTTGCTGACCATATAAGTCATCTTACTATATTCTGCTATTAGCTAGTGGGCCTCTCTTTGCTAAATACCTAGCTCATTCTTACGTTTGTCTTTTCCTCTTACCTCACCGTTATTATTTGTTGGGGGCTTGTATCCAACTTTTGGGGTCTTTTCTCTGGAGGCAAGAAAGGTCTTTCTTTTCCCTTCTAGGGTTAGTTAGTTCTCCGGCTGGCGCGAGACGTCTAGAACCAACGTAGGCACGTTCCCCGGCTACTGCTATTTGTGGTGCTAGGATTAGATATATGGTCAGCTCAGTTACCACTGCCCTATGAGCTGGTTTTTTGTGTTTGCAGACTTAGTAATTATTTCTGAGACCCTCTGCCATTGGGGTCATAACAGTATGCCAGGCCAACACTGAATGTTTATGCATTGCTGAAGTGGGATTATAAGAAAGGAAATTCTGAGTTTTTTTTTTTTTTTCCTCTCTTCCTCCCCTTTACCTCCGAGTGGCTTGTGCTTGCTGCAGACATGAATGTCCAGACCTTGATTGCAAGTGTAGACCAGCTTGCTGCTCGTGTGCAGGGCATACAAGATTTTGTTACCAGTAGTCCAATGTCTGAACCTAAAATACCTATTCCTGAACTGTTCTCTGGAGATTGATTTAAGTTTAGGAATTTCAGGAATAATTGTAAATTGTTTCTATCTCTGAGACCCCGTTCATCTGGAGATTCTGCTCAGCAAGTTAAAATTGTTATCTCTTTTTTACGGGGCGACCCTCAGGATTGGGCTTTCTCGCTAGCGCCAGGAGATCCGGCATTGGCAAATATTGATGCGTTTTTTCTGGCGCTCGGATTGCTTTACGAGGAACCCAATCTTGAAGTTCAGGCAGAAAAAGCCTTGCTGGCTATTTCTCAGGGCCAGGATGAAGCTGAAGTGTATTGCCAAAAATTTCGGAAATGGTCCGTGCTTACTCAGTGGAATGAGTGTGCTCTGGCCGCAAATTTCAGAAATGGCCTTTCTGAAGCCATTAAGAATGTGATGGTGGGTTTCCCCATTCCTACAAGTCTGAATGATTCCATGGCGCTGGCTATTCAAATTGACCGGCGTTTGCGGGAGCGCAAAACCGCTAATCCTCTGGTGGTGTTGTCTGAACAAACACCTGATTTAATGCAATGTGATAGAATTCAGACTAGAAATGAGCGGAAAAATCATAGACTTCAGAATGGGTTCTGTTTTTACTGTGGTGATTCTACACATGTTATATCAGCATGCTCTAAACGCCTTACAAGGGTTGTTAGTCATGTCGCCATTGGTAATTTGCAACCTAAATTTATTTTGTCTGTGACTTTAATTTGCTCATTGTCTTCTTACCCTGTTATGGCGTTTGTGGATTCAGGTGCTGCCCTGAGTCTTATGGATCTGTCATTTGCCAAGCGCTGTGGTTTTGTTCTTGAACCGTTGGTAAATCCTATTCCTCTTAGAGGTATTGATGCTACGCCATTGGCGGAAAATAAACCGCAGTTTTGGACGCAGGTAACCATGTGCATGACTCCTGAACATCGGGAGGTGATTTGTTTTCTTGTTCTGCATAAAATACATGATTTGGTCGTTTTGGGTCTGCCATGGTTACAGACCCACAATCCAGTCTTGGATTGGAAGGCAATGTCTGTGTCAAGTTGGGGCTGTCAGGGAATTCATGCTGATTCCCCGCCGGTGTCTATTGCTTCCTCTACTCCTTCGGAAGTTCCTGAGTATTTGTCTGATTATCAGGATGTATTCAGCGAGTCCAGGTCCAGTGCTCTGCCTCCTTATAGGGACTGTGACTGCGCCATAAATTTGATTCCAGGTAGTAAATTTCCTAAGGGAAGACTATTTAATCTGTCTGTACCTGAGCATGCCGCAATGCGTTCGTATATCAAGGAGTCTCTGGAGAAGGGGCATATCCATCCATCCTCTTCCCCTCTTGGTGCGGGATTCTTTTTTGTGGCCAAGAAGGATGGATTTTTGAGACCTTGTATTGACTATCGGCTTCTGAATAAAATCACTGTCAAATTTCAGTATCCTTTGCCTCTGTTGTTGGACTTGTTTGCCCGGATTAAAGGTGCCAAGTGGTTCACCAAGATAGATCTTCGTGGTGCGTACAACCTTGTGCGCATTAAGCAAGGAGATGAATGGAAGACAGCATTTAATACGCCCGAAGGTCATTTTGAGTACTTGGTGATGCCTTTTGGGCTCTCTAATGCTCCCTCAGTGTTTCAGTCCTTTATGCATGATATTTTCCGGAAGTATCTGGATAAATTTATGATTGTTTATCTGGATGATATTCTGGTTTTCTCTGAAGATTGGGACTCACATGTGGAGCAGGTCAGGATGGTGTTTCAGGTTTTGCGTGAGAATGCTTTGTTTGTTAAGGGCTCAAAGTGTCTCTTTGGAGTACAGAAGGTTCCCTTTTTGGGGTTTATTTTTTCCCCTTCTGCTGTGGAGATGGACCCAGTCAAGGTCCGAGCTATTCATGATTGGACTCAACCCACGTCAGTTAAGAGTCTTCAGAAGTTCTTGGGTTTTGCTAACTTCTACCGTCGTTTTATCGCTAATTTTTCTTGCATTGTTAAACCTTTGACGGATATGACCAAGAAAGGTTCTGATGTTGCTAACTGGGCTCCTGCAGCCGTGGAGGCGTTCCAAGAGTTGAAGCACCGGTTTACTTCGGCGCCTGTTTTGTGCCAGCCTGATGTCTCACTTCCCTTTCAGGTCGAAGTGGATGCTTCTGAGATTGGGGCAGGGGCCGTTTTGTCGAAGAGAGGCCCTGGTTGCTTGGTAATGAGACCATGTGCTTTCTTCTCTAGGAAGTTTTCGCCTGCTGAGCGGAATTATGATGTTGGCAATCGGGAGTTGCTGGCCATGAAGTGGGCATTTGAGGAGTGGCGTCATTGGCTCGAGGGTGCTAAGCATCGTGTGGTGGTCTTGACTGATCACAAAAATTTGATGTATCTCGAGTCTGCTAAACGCCTGAATCCTAGACAGGCCCGCTGGTCATTCTTTTTCTCCCGTTTTGACTTTGTGGTCTCGTATTTACCAGGTTCAAAGAATGTGAAGGCTGATGCTCTTTCAAGGAGCTTTGTGCCTGACTCTCCTGGAGTCGCAGAACCAGTTGGTATTCTTAAAGAGGGAGTTATCTTGTCGGCGATTTCTCCTGATTTGCGACGTGTGTTGCAGAGATTTCAGGCTGGTAGACCTGACTCTTGTCCACCTGACAGACTGTTTGTTCCTGATAAGTGGACCAGCAGAGTCATTTCCGAGGTTCATTCCTCGGTGTTGGCAGGGCATCTGGGAATTTTTGGCACTAGAGATCTGGTGGCTAGGTCCTTTTGGTGGCCTTCCTTGTCACGGGATGTGCGGTCATTTGTGCAGTCCTGTGGGACTTGTGCTCGAGCTAAGCCTTGCTGTTCTCGTGCCAGCGGGTTGCTCTTGCCCTTGCCTGTCCCGAAGAGGCCTTGGACACACATTTCCATGGATTTCATTTCAGATCTCCCGGTGTCTCAGGGCATGTCAGTCATCTGGGTGGTGTGTGATCACTTTTCTAAAATGGTCCATTTGGTGCCTTTGCCTAAGCTGCCTTCCTCTTCCGATCTGGTTCCTGTGTTCTTTCAGAATGTGGTTAGTTTACATGGCATTCCTGAGAATATTGTGTCTGACAGAGGATCCCAGTTTGTTTCCAGGTTCTGGCGATCCTTTTGTGCTAGGATGGGCATTGATTTGTCGTTTTTGTCTGCCTTTCATCCTCAGACTAATGGACAAACGGAGCGAACTAATCAGACTCTGGAGGCTTATTTGAGGTGTTTTGTTTCGGCAGATCAGGATGATTGGGTGACCTTCTTGCCGTTGGCTGAGTTTGCCCTTAATAATCGGGCTAGTTCCGCTACTTTGGTTTCGCCATTTTTCTGCAACTCTGGTTTCCATCCTCGTTTTTCCTCGGGACATGTGGAGCCTTCTGACTGTCCTGGGGTAGATTCTGTGGTGGATAGGTTGCAGCAGATCTGGAATCATGTGGTGGACAACTTAAAGTTGTCACAGGAGAAGGCTCAGCGTTTTGCCAACCGCCGCCGCGGTGTGGGTCCCCGACTTCGTGTTGGGGATTTGGTATGGCTGTCTTCTCGATTTGTTCCGATGAAGGTCTCCTCTCCTAAATTTAAGCCTCGCTTCATCGGTCCTTACAAGATATTGGAAATCCTTAATCCTGTGTCCTTTCGCTTGGATCTTCCGGTGTCGTTTGCCATTCACAACGTGTTCCATAGGTCTTTGTTGCGGCGGTACGTTGTGCCTGTGGTTCCTTCTGTTGAGCCTCCTGCTCCAGTGTTGGTTGAGGGCGAGTTGGAGTACGTGGTGGAGAAGATCTTGGATTCTCGTCTCTCCAGACGGAGGCTTCAGTATCTGGTCAAGTGGAAGGGCTATGGTCAGGAGGATAATTCCTGGGTGGTTGCCTCTGATGTGCATGCGGCCGATTTAGTTCGTGCCTTTCACGCTGCTCATCCTGATCGCCCTGGTGGTCTTGGTGAGGGTTCGGTGACTCCTCCTTAAGGGGGGGGTACTGTTGTGAATTAGACTTTTTGGCTCCCTCTTGTGGTTACTAGTGATATGACTCTGGGATTGTCTTTCCTCAGTTTGGCACCCACCTGGGTCGTTAGTCCAGGGGAGTTGCTATATAAGCTTCCTGGATCCTTAGTCCAGTGCCTGGCATCGTTGTAATCAGATCCTTTCTGTTTGCTCCTGTCTGCTGGTCCGGGTTCGTGCAAAATTAAGCTAAGTCCTGCTTCTTTGTTTTTTTGGTTATTTGCTTGCTCTCATTTTTGTCCAGCTTGTACTAAATGTGATTCCTGACCTTGCTGGAAGCTCTAGGGGTCTGGTGTTCTCCCCCGGGCCGTTAGACGGTTCGGGGGTTCTTGAATATCCAGCGTGGATATTTTGATAGGGTTTTTGCTGACCATATAAGTCATCTTACTATATTCTGCTATTAGCTAGTGGGCCTCTCTTTGCTAAATACCTAGCTCATTCTTACGTTTGTCTTTTCCTCTTACCTCACCGTTATTATTTGTTGGGGGCTTGTATCCAACTTTTGGGGTCTTTTCTCTGGAGGCAAGAAAGGTCTTTCTTTTCCCTTCTAGGGTTAGTTAGTTCTCCGGCTGGCGCGAGACGTCTAGAACCAACGTAGGCACGTTCCCCGGCTACTGCTATTTGTGGTGCTAGGATTAGATATATGGTCAGCTCAGTTACCACTGCCCTATGAGCTGGTTTTTTGTGTTTGCAGACTTAGTAATTATTTCTGAGACCCTCTGCCATTGGGGTCATAACACAAAACCAAAAAAGTGCTTTAGTAAGTCAGTAAAAAGTAGGTAGGAGTATTTAAAACAAGAAAATGATAAGGGTGCCCATACTTATGCACCTGTCAAATTGTGTTTGAATGCAGATTGCACATTTTCTGTTAGTACAATAAACCTCATTTCAAGGCAGAAACATTACTGTGTCCATCAGTTATTAGATATATGAAACTGAAATAGCTGTGGTAAAAAAACTATTTTTATAAAACATTAAGCTTAAGATTAATAGGGGTGCGCAAACTTTTTCATATAACTGTATGTGTCATCTCCTCTTTTATATAGTATATACCTGTATGTCATCTCCTTCTGTATATAGTATATATGTGTGTCATCTTCTCCTGTATATAGTATATACCTGTGTGTCATCTCCCCTGTATATAGTATATACCTGTGTGTCATCTCCTCCTGTATATAGTATGTACCTGTATGTCATCTCCTCTTTTATATAGTATATACCTGTGTCATCTCCTCCTGTATATAGTATACACCTGTGTGTCATCTTCTCCTGTATATAGTATATATCTGTGTGTCATCTCCTCCTGTATATAGTATATATGTGTGTGTCATCTCCTCCTGTATATAGTATATACCTGTATGTCATCTCCACCTGTATATAGTATATACCTGTGTGTCATCTCCCCTGTATGTAGTATATACCTGTGTGTTATCTCCTCCTGTATATAGTATATATCTGTGTGTCATATCCTCCTGTATTAGACCTCATTCACACGTTATTTGCTCAGTATTTTTACCTCAGTATTTGTAAGCTAAATTGGCAGCCTGATAAATCCCCAGCCAACAGGAAGCCCTCCCCCTGGCAGTATATATTAGCTCAAACATGCACATAATAGACAGGTCATGTGACTGACAGCTGCCGTATTTCCTATATGGTACACATGTTGCTCTTGTAGTTTGTCTGCTTATTAATTAATTTATTTTTGAAGGATAATACCAGATCTGTGTGTGTTTTAGGGCGAGTTTCATGTGTCACGTTGTTTGTGTTGAGTTGCATGTGGCTACATGCATGTAGCAACTTTTGTAAGATGAGTTTTGTGTGGCGACATGCGTGTAGCAACTTTTTGTGTGTCGAGTTGCATGTGACAGGTTAGTGTAGCAAGTAGTGTGCAGCAAGTATTGCGCATGGCGAGTTTTGCGCGTGGCGAATTTTATGTGTGGTGTGTTTTGAGTATGTGCAAGTTTTGTGTGAGGCAACTTTTGCATGTGTTGCAACTTTTGTGCATGTGGCAATTTTTCCTCGTGTGCAAGTTTTGCGTGTGGCAAGTATTCCATGAGATGAGTTTTGCACGTGTGGAGAGTTTTGCGTGAGCCTAGTTTTGCATGTGGCGAGTTTTGCGCGTGGCGAGTTTTGAGCGGCAACTTTTGTGTTTCGACTTTTATGTGGCGAGGTTGGTGTATGTGTGGTGAAATGTGTGCTGAGGGTGATATGTGTTTAAGCACGTGGTAGTGTGTGGCGGATTTTGTGTGTGTGTTCATATCCCCGTGTGTGGTGAGTATCCCATGTCGGGGCCCCACCTTAGCAACTGTACGGTATATACTCTTTGGCACCATCGCTCTCACTCTTTAAGTCCCCCTTGTTCACATCTGGCAGCTGTCAATTTGCCTCCAACACTTTTCCTTTCACTTTTTCCCCATTATGTAGATAGGGGAAAAATTGGTGAATTGGAACGTGCGGGGTTAAAATTTCACCTCACAACATAGCCTATAACGCTCTCAGGGTCCAGACGTGTGACTGGGCAAAATTTTGTAGCTGTAGCTGCGATGGTGCAGATGCGAATCCTGGACATACACACAAACACACATACACACACACATTCAGCTTTATATATTAGATATGTGCCACCTAAAGAAGCACTCCCATCAAAGTTTTTATTGTAGCTACAAAATTAAATTGGTTGAAAAAAAGACCTAGGTTCACCAAGTACCACCTTTTTCACCAATTATACATGTCTTGTCACTAAATTATCTATAACCCACAATGCTATGTGAACTGAGGAAATCATCCAACCATTTTTCAAAATCTATTAGTGTCTACCATTGCTTCCTCTTGTGGTAGAACATTTAACATTCTGACCGATCTGACAGTAAAGAACCCTTTCCTGGTTAGGTGCCGGAATCGCATTTCTTTACCCCTGCAATGAGTGCCCCCTGGTCCTTAGTATGGTATTTGGAAGGAATAAGTCATATGCCAGTGTTTTGTACTGGACACACATATACTTATACATATAAATGAGATCTCGTCTGAGGCGTCTTGTTTCTAAGCTAAACAAGCCCTACTTTTTCAACCACTCAACATATAAGTGTTCTATCCCTTGTAATGATTTACAATAACAAAGTTGTCATATCTCATTGGACATTTATTCACATAGGTGTACACCACCAACAAGACTGTAAACTAAAGGAAAAGGAAAAAGAAGGAAAGCGTGAATAAATAAAATGTAACCTTTCTTTCTAATTGTTATTAATGTTGAGCATTCCGATACCGCAAGTATCGGGTATCGGACGATACTTGCGGGTATCGGAATTCCGATACCGAGATCCGATACTTTTGTGGTATCGGGAATCGGTATTGGGATTAATATCAATGTGTAAAAGAAAGAATTAAAATAAAAAATAGGGATATACTCACCTCTCCGACGCAGCCTGGACTTTACCGCCGTAACGGGAGCCGTTGTACCTAAAAATGCGCGCTTGAAGGGCGCTCTGATTGGTTACAACCAGGGCGCGTCCGAGGGTGAGTATATCCATATTTTTTATTTTTATTCTTTATTTTACACATGAATATGCATTCCGATCCCGATTCCCGATATCTCAAAAATATCGGAACTCGGTATCGGAATTTCAAGCACTTGAAAGACCTTAGGTGACGTCACTGCTTTGTGATTGGTCGCGTAGCGGTCACGCGACCGCTAAAGGACCAATCAGAAGCTGCGGACGTCTTCTAAGGTATTTCAAGCGCTTGAAAGACCTTAGGTGACGTCACGGCTTTGTGATTGGTCACGTAGCTGTCACGCGACTGCTACTGACCAATCAGAGCGCCGTGAAGTCATCTAAGGCCCTTCAAGCGCGCATTCTTAGGTACAACGGCTCCCGGTTACGGCGGTAAAGTCCAGGGCGCGTCAGAGGGTGAGTATATCCCTATTTTTTATTTTAATTCTTTCTTTTACACATTGATATGGATCCCAGGGCCTGAAGGAGAGTTTCCTCTCCTTCAGACCCTGGGAACCATACAGGATACCGTCCGATACTTGGTGTCCCATTGACTTGTATTGGTATCGGTATCGGATTAGATCCGATACTTTGCCGGTATCGGCCGGTATCGGCCGATACTTTCCGATACCGATACTTTCAAGTACCGGACGGTATCGCTCAACACTAATTGTTATACTAAAACATAGAATTCTCATACATCCTTTATGGATGAATATTAGATCACAGCTATAGAGAATGTAATCACAGCTGTGACCCACAAGAACCCGATTATGTACTAAGATATGAAGATTCTACACATTTTACAATACAAATCATAATTGTCCATTATATATTAAATGGCTATCTCACAAAAAAACAACCAAAATTAAAATTTTCATTGAGTTCATGCGAGTTAACAGCATGAAGCCTAAAGATCCACTCATTCTCTTTCTTCAAGAGTATTGTGTCAAGATCACCATTTCTGATTTCTATTGGCAAATTTTCTATCCCTTAAGTTCCTTCTATCGTAGTCCATGTTTGTCCACCCATATGGACTCAATGGAAATGTTAATTTTGGTTGTTTTTTGTGAGATTTCCATTATCTATTGGACAAATACACTGTGTGCAAAATTATTCGGCAAGTTGTATTTTATAGGATTATTTTTATTATTGATCAACAACTATGTTCTCAATCAACCCAGAAGACTCATAAATATTAAAGCTTAATATTTTTGGAAGTTGGAGTGGGTTTTATTTAGATTTGACTATCTTAGGAGGGTATCTGTTTGTGCAGGTAACAATTATTGTACAGAATTATTAGACGACTTAATAAAAACCAAATATATTCCCATCTCACTTGTTTATTTTCACCAGGTAAACCAAAATAACTGCACAAAATTTAGAAATAAACATTTCTGACTTGAAAAACAAAACCCCTGAAAATTAGTGACTAGTGTTGAGCATTCCGATACCGCAAGTATCGGGTATCGGCCGATATTTGCGGTATCAGAATTCCGATACCGAGTTCCGATATTTTTGAGATATCGGGAATCGGGATCGGAATGCATATTCATGTGTAAAATAAAGAATAAAAATAAAAAATATGGATATACTCACCCTCGGACGCGCCCTGGTTGTAACCGCTGCAACCGGCAGCCTCCGTTCCTAAGAATGAGCGCGTGAAGGACCTTCGATGACGTCGCGGCTTGTGATTGGTCGCGTGAGCGGTCACATGAGTGGTCACGCGACCAATCACAAGCCGCGACGTCATCGAAGGTCCTTCATGCGCTCATTCTTAGGATCGGAGGCTGCTGGTTGCAGCGGTTACAACCAGGGCGCTTCCGAGGGTGAGTATATCCCTATTTTTTATTTTTATTCTTTATTTTACACATGAATATGGATCCCAGGGCCTGCAGGAGAGTTTCCTTTCCTTCAGACCCTGGGAACCATCCAGGATCACTTCCGCTATTTGTGTCCCATTGACTTGTATTGGTATCGGGTATCGGTATAGGCAATATCCGATATTTTTCAGATATCGGCCGATACTATCCGATACCGATACTTTCAAATATCGGAAGGTATCGGTCAACACTATTAGTGACCAATAAAGCCACCTTTCTTTATGATGACTCTCAACAGCCTTCCATCCATAGATTCTGTCAGTTGCTTGACCTGTTTACGATCAACATTTCGTGCAGCAGCCACCACAGCCTCCCAGACACTGTTCCGAGAGGTGGACTGTTTTCCCTCCCTGTAGATATCAAATTTTATGAGGGACCACAGGTTCTCTATGGGGTTCAGATCAGGTGAACAAGGGGGCCATGTCATTATTTTTTCTTCTTTGAGACCTTTACTGGCCAGCCACGCTGTGGAGTAGTTGGAGGCATGTGATGGAGCACGGTCCTGCATGAAAATCATGTTTTTCTTGAACAATACCAACTTCTTCTCTACCACTGCTTGAATAAGTTGTCTTCCAGAAACTGGCAGTAGGTGTTAGGAGTTGAGTTCCTGCTGCTGCACAGGGGGAATCTCGAGCCGTGTCTGCTGCGGTCTCCCATTCTGCATCGGCTGCAGTGGAGCCTGCTCAGCGGAGACGTCGGTCCCAGCGTCTCACTGAGTCTGATACTGTGCAAAGGGTTACTGCTGCCTCTCCAGGCTCTGCTATTGTACCCTGCACTGATCTGCGGTGAGCAGGCTTTTCTGGCACTAAGTCCTGCTTTGCACACACTGAGCATGCCCAGGGTAAGATCTCTCAGTGGAGATCAAGGGTCACATGCTCAGGTACTGCAGCAACTTCCATTGGTCCTCCAGGAAGGTCCTGTACCTGATCAAGTTCTGTGGCAGCCTTCCATTGGTCCTTATTGAAAGGTCCTGTAGGTGCTGCAGCTATATAAGGTTCTCATGACCGCACGGCCATGCGCTAGTGTCAAATATGTATGAGCTCAGCGCCAGTGTGGTCATGTGAGTGGTCAGGAACCCGGCTGAAATAAGCCCCTAGAATGCTGGCACCTCCGGCGAGGAGTTTTGTGTATGCAGTCAGGAACCCGGCTGAAATAAGCCCCTAGAATGCTGGCACCTCCGGCGAGGAGTTTATGTGTGAATTCAGGGCTGGCTAATAGCCGATAGAATTCTGGCTCCACCGGAGAGGAGCTGCGAGTTGGTTGGACTACATGACCACTGTCGGCTCTACACAGTAGCTGTGTCCCCTGTGAGCTAAACAGGGCACAGCATTCTCTTTACTACGGGCTCTGTGAAGTAACAGAGTTCATTTATTCTAATTTGCTTCGCCACCTTACTTAGCAGCAGGTTCTTTCCTGCACGGTGGATCCCGGGTTGCGAATGCACCTATCCCATCTAATAAATATATTCGGTGCGTTCCGCCAACCCTAACAGTAGGTCTGGGAGTTGAGCTTCACTCCATCTTCAACTGAAAAAGGTCCCAACATCTTTGATGATACCAGCCCATACCGTTACCCCACCTCCACCTTGCTGGCATCTGAGTCAGAGTGGAGCTCTCTGCCCTTTACTGATCCAGCCTCTGGCCCATCCATCTGGCCCATCAAGAGTCACTCTCATTTCATCAGTTCATAAAACCTTTGAAAAGTCAGTCTTAAGATATTTCTTGGCCCAGTCTTGACGTTTTATCTTATGTTTCTTGTTCAAAGGTGGTCATTTTTCAGCCTTCCTTACCATGGCCATGTCCCTGAGTATCGCACACCTTGTGCTTTTTGTTACTCCAGTAACGTTGCAGCTCTGAAATATGGCAAAACTGGTGGTAAATGGCATCTTGGCAGCTTCACGCTTGATTTTCCTAAATTCATGGGCAGTTATTTTGCGCCTTTTTTGCCCAACACGCTTCTTGCTACCCTGTTGGCTATTTGCCATGAAATGCTTGATTGTTTGGTGATCACGCTTCAAAAGTTTGGCAATTTCAAGACTGCTGCATCCCTCTGCAAGACATCTCACAATTTTGGACTTTTCAGAGCCCGTTAAATCTCTCTTCTGACCCATTTTGCCAAAGGAAAGGAAGTTGCATAATAATTAAGCACACCTTATATAGGGTTTTGATGTCATTAGAAAACACCCCTCCTCATTACAGAGATGCACATCACCTGATTTACTTTATAGGTAGTTGGCTCTCAAGCCTGAACAGCTTGAAGTAGGACAACTTGTATAAAAAGTATCATGTGATCAAAATACAACTTGCCTAATAATTCTGCACACAGTGTATTAGTTTATTTTAAAATATGTATATCTTCCTATTGATATCTATCTAAATATTTCCAATTTACCATCAATATTGGATGCCCAACATTTTGGTAAGATATGGAGGTATAATACGTAATCCTTGTAACTGTGAATGGGACCTTTATAATTCAATGTAATCGATTAGAATAGATCTGGGTAATTATGAGGGAGGCGTCAACATAATCCCCTTAGATATCACTCGACAACATTAGTTATGTTGAGTCAAATCGAGAGATATATTAAGTTATGGGTCCTAATAAGTAATTTAGCAGGATGAATGCATTGTGAATGATGGGTGATACTGTGAGTACACAGTCTGTGTAATATTATGTAAAATCCGTCTAACATGGATAATATATCAGTAATATTCTCTGATCTTGTAAATTTTTTTATATAATTCTACTCTTTATATATACTTTGTATAATAACTATATATTTGCTTTTACCAACCTATTACGCATAGAACTTCTGGCACATTTATATTTATTCTGCCAATCTTGATATGCAGGGTCTCTTTGTCACTTCCCTGTGTATATTTTTTAGGAATTTTAAATTTTGTATACATTCAATAAAGATATAAACATATACTTCCATTTTTCTTGTTTTTTTCTGTGTCATCATAGAACAGAAAAAAAAGATGAATTAGTTAAGTAGAAGGGCAAAATGAGCAATTGTAAGTGGACAGTGCTATAGAATATGATGACTGCAATTTAATAAGAGAATAAAAACTTTGATGGGCGTGCTTTTTTAATGAATTTGCTGCATTGTAGTCTAGAAAGTCCACAACTTTAGTCATAATGATGGCCCCTATATATTTTTTATTATGTAAACTATGGTTAAATACAATGACTTCAGCATCAGAGTCAGCACACTGGCACTAACAAACGTCATACATCACAAACTTGTCTCTAAATATCATATCCCCTGCAGACTGTGACCCCTCGTGGGCAGGGTCCTCCCTCCTTCTGTACCTGTTAGTGCCTTGTTTTTTGCTCATATTTATTGTATTTGTCTATATTTGAGCCCTTATCACATGTAAAGCGCCATGGAATATATGGCGCTATAAAAAATGTATAATAATAATAAATGTATAATAATATCTTGTGATGTGTGGTGTAAGATGTTAGGGAAAAAAAGATGTGTCCACCCTTAGCTTTTTATAAATGTCACAACATAATAGGAATACCCTTGAGAAGCTAAAACTCAAATCAAAACTACTTAGTATCCACACAGAGATACATATAGCATAGGCATACTATGACAGAGTATCATAAAATTGTACTATTTTTAGAGCCTGGTAATCTCTAGAGTTGAGCGAATATGTTCGGAACTGATCATCGAATCTGAATTTGCCATATTTGTGCCATATTGGTACCCTGTTCGTGCCAAATTAATGTTTGACGATCGGTTCCGAACACATTCGGTCATTTCTACTTCAATTGATTACAATGACGTTCAGCAAATATTGCAAATACAATATTCGCCGCCGATCGTAATCCGAACAGAATTTTGAAAACTTTCCTCAACTCTAGTAATCTTGTATCTAACATCTGGGGAAATTTCAAGTTCAAAGTGCATGTTCTTTTCCACGATGGCTGTGACAAATGCCTATGATGAACACCATCACTAATTTTCACCCATAGGCTCCTATTTAAAAAAAAGTAGGTTTAACATAGTATATATGTTATTTTCTGGATGGCTCAAAACTGTTTTTATTTGCTAACAAGGCAAACTGTTTAACTTATAAGGTTTATCCAGAGAAAATAAGGTTTCATCTCTCTAAATAATAGGTAATAATTAGTTATGAGTGAGTGTGCTCGTTACTCGAGTTGTCCGAGCATGCTCGGGTGTTCTCTGAGTATTTTGGGCGTGCTCATAGATTATGTTTTTGTCTCTGCAGCTGCATGATTTGCTGCAAATAATGCAGCTGCGGAGACAAAAACACAGTCTACAAGCACACCCAAAATTCCTCAGAGAACGCCCAAGCATGCTCAGAAAACTTGAGTAATGAGCACACTCGCTCATCACTAGTGATAGCATGCTGATGGGGGTGTAAAATTACATTTTACCCATATCGATAACCAGAACAGGAAACTTTTATCTCAGCTACAAAATGTAGGGCAGCTCTAACACCCAACCTCTGCTCCATTTATTCTCTATGGCACTGCTAAAAAAAATAACTGAATGCATCACTCAGCAACAACATAGAAAATGAATAGAATGGCGGTTGAGCTTGTGCACTGCCACTAAATACTATTAGAAATACATGTTCCACATTCTGTCAATCAGGGCTAATCCCAGCAATTGGACTCCTACCGATCAATAAGTTGTCACTAGGGTTGAGCGACTTTCATTTTTTTAAGATCGAGTCGGGTTTTGTGAAACCCGACTTAGTCCAGAGTCGAGTCGAGTGCAGTCGGCCGATTATCGCTAAAAGTCGGGGATCGACCGAAACACGAAACCCAATGCAAGTCAATGGGGAAGCATAGTCGGCAGTGAGTGGAGGCCAGGAAAACACCTACAGTGCCCATTTTAATGCCAAAAACATCCATTCTTGTTTTCTGAAGCTTGTCAATCTTAATTAACTTTATAATAATAGTTGGGCACTGGAAATTGGGGGTCATTTGGCAAACGTTGTGGGGGGTAGGGCTGGTTCAAGGTTTTAGTGGGCCCAGGAAACGTGGACTACGTCACGGCGGTGGAGCAGGGAGAGGTAAGTATTTCAACGTTGCAAGTGCTGTGATCCTGAGCAAGCAGGGGGGGGCCACTCGTTCGCATTGGCACTGGCACAGGGCCCCTCAAAGTACAGCGATGTGTGTTTGCATGGCAGGGGTGCCTCCCACCAGCAGCGACACTTTTGCGTACTCTGAGGGGCCCTGTGCCAGTGACGTCGCCAACGAGTATGCCCCCCCACCTGATGAAGGAACCTGCACTTTCATCTGCACCTTCCTCTTTGTCCCTGTGTAAGGTGGTATAACATGCGGGAAGGGGAACCTGACTTTCAGCAGGGTCAGATTCTGGCTGTGTAGAGTGCAAGGGGAATGTAGTGGTCTAGGTCAATGTACCAGCAGACTCATGTAGCAGTGGCTGGGCAGTGGGCAGGATGAGGAGGAAACAGATATAGGGCCAAAGAATAAAGTAGGCTAAATGCAGTTCAAAATTGGTAACAGGACTAAACAGGCGGCATTGCTTTGTTGAGTGGAGTAGCAAACCCAGGAGCAGCAGACACTGTTTTAAGGGCCCAAACACACTAATAGGCCAAATGCAGTTTAATATCTGCTACTGTAGGCCAAAAGCCAGAAGGTTGAAGCTCAGCTTTATTCAGTTGAGGACAACACCAGGGAGGGGCAGACACCGTTAGTAGGCCCTAAACACCCAATTTCTTTTTTAAAAATCTTAATTTGGAACAGAAGGTTGAAGCACAGCTTTACTCAGTTGAGGACAACACCAGGGAGGGGCAGACACCGTTAGTAGGCCGGAACCACCAATCTTTTAAAAAACAGCAGTTAATAAGAGCCAGAAGGTTGAAGCACAGCTTTATTCAGTTGAGGACAACACCAGGGAGGGGCAGACACCGTTAGTAGGCCCTAAACACCCAATTTCTTTTTTAAAAATCTTAATTTGGAACAGAAGGTTGAAGCACAGCTTTATTCAGTTGAGGACAACACCAGGGAGGGGCAGACACCGTTAGTAGGCCCTAAACACCCAATTTATTTTTTAAAAATCTTAATTTGGAACAGAAGGTTGAAGCACAGCTTTATTCAGTTGAGAACAACACCAGGGAGGGGCAGACACCGTTAGTAGGCCGGAACCACCATTCTTTTAAAAAACAGCAGTTAATAAGAGCCAGAAGGTTGAAGCACAGCTTTATTCAGTTGAGGACAACACCAGGGAGGGACAGACACCGTTAGTAGGCCGGAACCACCAATCTTTTAAAAAACAGCAGTTAATAAGAGCCAGAAGGTTGAAGCACAGCTTTATTCAGTTGAGGACAACACCAGGGAGGGGCAGACACCGTTAGTAGGCCCTAAACACCCAATTTCTTTTTAAAAAATCTTAATTTGGAACAGAAGGTTGAAGCACAGCTTTATTCAGTTGAGGACAACACCAGGGAGGGGCAGACACCGTTAGTAGGCCCTAAACACCCAATTTCTTTTTTACAAATCTTAATTTGGAACAGAAGGTTGAAGCACAGCTTTATTCAGTTGAGGACAACACCAGGGAGGGGCAGACACCGTTAGTAGGCTCTAAACATTATTTTTTTTTTTTAAATCTTAATCAGGAACAGAAGGTTGAAGCACAGCTTTATTCAGTTGAGGACAACACCAGGGAGGGGCAGACACCGTTAGTAGGCCCTAAACACCCAATTTCTTTTTTAAAAATCTTAATTTGGAACAGAAGGTTGAAGCACAGCTTTATTCAGTTGAGGACAACACCAGGGAGGGGCAGACACCGTTAGTAGGCCCTAAACACCCAATTTATTTTTTAAAAATCTTAATTTGGAACAGAAGGTTGAAGCACAGCTTTATTCAGTTGAGGACAACACCAGGGAGGGGCAGACACCGTTAGTAGGCCCTAAACACCCAATTTCTTTTTTAAAAATCTTAATTTGGAACAGAAGGTTGAAGCACAGCTTTATTCAGTTGAGGACAACACCAGGGAGAGGCAGACACCGTTAGTAGGCCCTAAACACCCAATTTATTTTTTAAAAATCTTAATTTGGAACAGAAGGTTGAAGCACAGCTTTATTCAGTTGAGGACAACACCAGGGAGGGGCAGACACCGTTAGTAGGCCGGAACCACCATTCTTTTAAAAAACAGCAGTTAATAAGAGCCAGAAGGTTGAAGCACAGCTTTATTCAGTTGAGGACAACACCAGGGAGGGGCAGACACCGTTAGTAGGCCGGAACCACCAATCTTTTAAAAAACAGCAGTTAATAAAAGCCAGAAGGTTGAAGCACAGCTTTATTCAGTTGAGGACAACACCAGGGAGGGGCAGACACCGTTAGTAGGCCCTAAACACCCAATTTATTTTTTAAAAATCTTAATTTGGAACAGAAGGTTGAAGCACAGCTTTATTCAGTTGAGGACAACACCAGGGAGGGGCAGACACCGTTAGTAGGCCCTAAACACCCAATTTCTTTTTTACAAATCTTAATTTGGAACAGAAGGTTGAAGCACAGCTTTATTCAGTTGAGGACAACACCAGGGAGGGGCAGACACCGTTAGTAGGCTCTAAACATTATTTTTTTTTTTAAATCTTAATCAGGAACAGAAGGTTGAAGCACAGCTTTATTCAGTTGAGGACAACACCAGGGAGGGGCAGACACTGTTAGTAGGCCCTAAACACCCAATTTCTTTTTTAAAAATCTTAATTTGGAACAGAAGGTTGAAGCACAGCTTTATTCAGTTGAGGACAACACCAGGGAGGGGCAGACACCGTTAGTAGGCCGGAACCACCAATCTTTTAAAAAACAGCAGTTAATAAGAGCCAGAAGGTTGAAGCACAGCTTTATTCAGTTGAGGACAACACCAGGGAGGGGCAGACACCGTTAGTAGGCCCTAAACACCCAATTTCTTTTTTAAAAATCTTAATTTGGAACAGAAGGTTGAAGCACAGCTTTATTCAGTTGAGGACAACACCAGCGAGGGGCAGACACCGTTAGTAGGCCCTAAACACCCAATTTCTTTTTTAAAAATCTTAATTTGGAACAGAAGGTTGAAGCACAGCTTTATTCAGTTGAGGACAATACCAGGGAGGGGCAGACACCGTTAGTAGGCCCTAAACACCCAATTTCTTTTTTAAAAATCTTAATTTGGAACAGAAGGTTGAAGCACAGCTTTATTCAGTTGAGGACAACACCAGGGAGGGGCAGACACCGTTAGTAGGCCGGAACCACCATTCTTTTAAAAAACAGCAGTTAATAAGAGCCAGAAGGTTGAAGCACAGCTTTATTCAGTTGAGGACAACACCAGGGAGGGGCAGACACCGTTAGTAGGCCCTAAACACCCAATTTCTTTTTTAAAAATCTTAATTTGGAACAGAAGGTTGAAGCACAGCTTTATTCAGTTGAGGACAACACCAGGGAGGGGCAGACACCGTTAGTAGGCCCTAAACACCCAATTTCTTTTTTAAAAATCTTAATTTGGAACAGAAGGTTGAAGCACAGCTTTATTCAGTTGAGGACAACACCAGGGAAGGGCAGACACCGTTAGTAGGCCGGAACCACCAATCTT
Organism: Ranitomeya variabilis; assembly: GCF_051348905.1. Classification (NCBI taxonomy): domain Eukaryota; kingdom Metazoa; phylum Chordata; class Amphibia; order Anura; family Dendrobatidae; genus Ranitomeya; species Ranitomeya variabilis. The sequence goes on along the minus strand of NC_135235.1, from coordinate 324,307,470 downwards.
TTAAAAAACAGCAGTTAATAAGAGCCAGAAGGTTGAAGCACAGCTTTATTCAGTTGAGGACAACACCAGGGAGGGGCAGACACCGTTAGTAGGCCCTAAACACCCAATTTCTTTTTTAAAAATCTTAATTTGGAACAGAAGGTTGAAGCACAGCTTTATTCAGTTGAGGACAACACCAGGGAGGGGCAGACACCGTTAGTAGGCCCTAAACACCCAATTTCTTTTTTAAAAATCTTAATTTGGAACAGAAGGTTGAAGCACAGCTTTATTCAGTTGAGGACAACACCAGGGAGGGGCAGACACCGTTAGTAGGCCGGAACCACCAATCTTTTAAAAAACAGCAGTTAATAAGAGCCAGAAGGTTGAAGCACAGCTTTATTCAGTTGAGGACAACACCAGGGAGGGGCAGACACCGTTAGTAGGCCCTCAACACCCAATTTCTTTTTTAAAAATCTTAATTTGGAACAGAAGGTTGAAGCACAGCTTTATTCAGTTGAGGACAACACCAGGGAGGGGCAGACACTGTTAGTAGGCCCTAAACACCCAATTTCTTTTTTAAAAATCTTAATTTGGAACAGAAGGTTGAAGCACAGCTTTATTCAGTTGAGGACAACACCAGGGAGGGGCAGACACCGTTAGTAGGCCCTAAACACCCAATTTCTTTTTTAAAAATCTTAATTTGGAACAGAAGGTTGAAGCACAGCTTTATTCAGTTGAGGACAACACCAGGGAGGGGCAGACACCGTTAGTAGGCCGGAACCACCAATCTTTTAAAAAACAGCAGTTAATAAGAGCCAGAAGGTTGAAGCACAGCTTTATTCAGTTGAGGACAACACCAGGGAGGGGCAGACACCGTTAGTAGGCCCTAAACACCCAATTTCTTTTTTAAAAATCTTAATTTGGAACAGAAGGTTGAAGCACAGCTTTATTCAGTTGAGGACAACACCAGGGAGGGGCAGACACCGTTAGTAGGCCCTAAACACCCAATTTCTTTTTTAAAAATCTTAATTTGGAACAGAAGGTTGAAGCACGGCTTTATTCAGTTGAGGACAACACCAGGGAGGGGCAGACACCGTTAGTAGGCCGGAACCACCAATCTTTTAAAAAACAGCAGTTAATAAGAGCCAGAAGGTTGAAGCACAGCTTTATTCAGTTGAGGACAACACCAGGGAGGGGCAGACACCGTTAGTAGGCCCTAAACACCCAATTTCTTTTTTAAAAATCTTAATTTGGAACAGAAGGTTGAAGCACAGCTTTATTCAGTTGAGGACAACACCAGGGAGGGGCAGACACCGTTAGTAGGCCCTAAACACCCAATTTCTTTTTTAAAAATCTTAATTTGGAACAGAAGGTTGAAGCACAGCTTTATTCAGTTGAGGACAACACCAGGGAGGGGCAGACACCGTTAGTAGGCCGGAACCACCAATCTTTTAAAAAACAGCAGTTAATAAGAGCCAGAAGGTTGAAGCACAGCTTTATTCAGTTGAGGACAACACCAGGGAGGGGCAGACACCGTTAGTAGGCCCTAAACACCCAATTTCTTTTTTACAAATCTTAATTTGGAACAGAAGGTTGAAGCACAGCTTTATTCAGTTGAGGACAACACCAGGGAGGGGCAGACACCGTTAGTAGGCCCTAAACACCCAATTTCTTTTTTAAAAATCTTAATTTGGAACAGAAGGTTGAAGCACAGCTTTATTCAGTTGAGGACAACACCAGGGAGGGGCAGACACCGTTAGTAGGCCCTAAACACCCAATTTATTTTTTAAAAATCTTAATTTGGAACAGAAGGTTGAAGCACAGCTTTATTCAGTTGAGGACAACACCAGGGAGGGGCAGACACCGTTAGTAGGCCAGAACCACCAATCTTTAAAAAAAAACAGCAGTTAATAAGAGCCAGAAGGTTGAAGCACAGCTTTATTCAGTTGAGGACAACACCAGGGAGGGGCAGACACCGTTAGTAGGCCCTAAACACCCAATTTCTTTTTTAAAAATCTTAATTTGGAACAGAAGGTTGAAGCACAGCTTTATTCAGTTGAGGACAACACCAGGGAGGGGCAGACACCGTTAGTAGGCCGGAACCAAAGTTGAAGGCCAAATGCAGTTTAATATCTGATACTATAGGCCGAAAGCCATAAGGTTGAAGCACAGCTTTATTCAGTTGCAGCTTCTTGGCAATAATATAAAGAAGACACGACAGGACAACACTCGGTGGATGCCATATCTGTGTTTTCAACTGAAAAAAACCTTTCAGTTAACTACTTGCAGGAGAAAGTTTTTGTAGCTGGTGGCCAATTTTTGTACTGTACCAGTTTTTTGTTGTATGTGTTTTTGTTTTTAATGTTAAAATGTCTGCATTTGATATCTCTCCAGTATTTTCTTTTTTATAAGCAAAATACTTATTTTTATATTTTCTGATGTTTTATACCGGAGTGTTCCTCGGGACACGCTTATAAAGTGTCTTATATATGTGTTTCTAATGAGTCACATTATATATTTTTTGTAATTGTGGCTCTAAGAGATCTCAAAGATTTCATGGTTTGGAAATGATTGCTATGCCTTTACTGTTATATATAATAAAAACTGAATGGACACTTGTCAGCTCTTCTCAGGTGAAATGTTATCAAGTTCCGTCTGTTGGGCCATTATTCTAGGTCATACCCCCAGATCTGTGAACTGAGCAGTAAGGAAAATTAGCTGGTCTAAGAAGAATATCCATCTTTCCTACTTAAACACTTTCTTCATTGCTACTTAATGTGTTATATTTTAAAGCCATTGCAAGATTTTATAGAAGGAACTGATTGTAATTATCACCATAGGTATCATCACCTTTTAAGGACAGTGGGCAATCATTCAGCACTTTTTTGTAGGCATACATCCTCTCCCCAGCAACCTGTATGCATTTGACATGACATTATTTGTTCCTTTTATTGCATTACTTTCTTCATTGATTCCTTTTGCATAATTTATATGTAGTTTTAGTGCTGGTTTTGTACTCTGAGCTTGTTGCCCTGTGCACAATATTTTAAGACAGACTGAAATGTCAAGTTTGTTCTGTCAAAAGCAGTAGTGTTTCAAAATAGATAAAAAACAAAATAAAGACAACATTCTAGAGCTGCTGTTATACTTATAAAGACAGTAAAATGTGATAACAACTATTAGCAGGTCATCTTTAGTATGTAGGTTTGATGAATCGGTGAGTGGTTGTATTGTATTGTGTGTGGTATTGTTATTAGTATTGTGAATTTTATTAAAATGTTTGCCTTCTGATTCAGTGTTTACTTTTCTTAATTTCCAAAATGCATGATTTCTTTGAAGGTTGTGTCTTCTGTCTTTACACACTTCTTTCTTAACCCCTTCCCAACATGCGCCATATATGTACAGTGCTGTGGGATCATATGAGCTCACACAAAGCACCGTCACGATCAAATGTGGGTGTCAACTCAATATGAGAGGTGACGCCCTGCTAGCATTGATCGTGGGCGTTTAGCCCCTCTGATGCTGCTGTCAATATGGGGAGAACTATGTCCATGCATAGACTACTGGGGTCTTAACGCCATCACTTAAGAATAAGTATCCTTTGCCCTTGATATCTGAGCTCTTTGATAGACTCTGTAATGCCCCAGCCGTTTTCCAAGACTTTGTGAACGACATCTTCCGGGTGATGCTCACCACCTCGGTCGTAGTCTATCTGGATGATATTCTCATCTACTCTCCAGATATTGACTCCAATCAGAGAGATGTTTGCAAAGTTTTTGACCTCTTACGGGCAAACTGAAGTGTGTGTTTGAGCAGGAGTCTTTGCCTTTCCTTGGCTATATCATCTCTGACCAGGGACTGGCTATGGATCCTGCCAAGCTACAGGCTGTAATTGACTGGCAAGAACCCCATTCTCTTAAAGCAGTGCAGCGCTTTATGGGGTTAATTAATTACTATCGCCAGTTCATCCCACACTTCTCATCTTTGGTAGCTCCCTTGGTTGCCCTCACCAAGAAGGGAGCAAATCCCAAGTTGTGGTCGGAGGAGGTCTCCAAGGCCCTACTCACTATTAAGTCACACTTCGCTAGCGCTCCCATCCTACATCGCCCCGATGTAGATAAGCCATTTATAATAGAGGTGGATGCCTCATCCATTGGTGCTGGAGCAGTCCTCTTCCAAAAGGATGCTCAAGGTCAGAAGCATCCTTGCTTCTTCTCCAAGACCTTCTCACCAGCGGAGCGGAATTATTCCATCGTGGACAGGGAGTTGCTAGCCATGAAGTTGGCTTTCTCAGAGTGGAGACACCTCCTAAAGTTTTTACAGACCAAAAAAAATTTGTGTACTAACAGACAGCCCAGCGGCAAAATTCTCGCCAGGCCAGATGGTCCCTGTTCTTCTCCCGTTTCCATTTCACCCTAACTTTTTTCTCCAGGTTGAAGAACATTCGTGCCGACGCTCTCTCCCGCTCCGTAGTGTCATCAGAGGAGGAGCCTTGGCTTATTGTCCCTTCTGAGAGCCTGAGAACCGTGGCTCCGGATTCACTAGAGTCTGTTCCCCCGGGCAAGACTTTTGTACCATCAAATTTGCGACCGGAGTTTCTCTGTTGGGCTCCTTTGTCCAAGGAGGGTACACATTTCGGGATCAAGAGGATATTTGAGCTTCTGGCGAGAACATACTGGTGGCCGCATATGGCTCGTGACGTCGGGGATAATATTCGGGCATGTGTCTCCTGCGCCAAGAATCGGTCTACTCGGCAACGGCCTGCTGGGCTACTTTACCCCCTGCCAGTGGCAGACAGGCCCTGGGAGATGGTCGGGATGGACTTCGTGGTGGGCTTACTTAAGTGTAGTAGCTGCACCGCTATCTGGGTAGTCACCGATCAAAGTACAGCGGTGTGTTTGCACGGCGGGGGCGCCTCCCACCGGTAGCAACACTTTTGCGTACTATGAGGGGCCCTGTGGCAGTGACGTCGCCAACGAGTATTCCTCCCCCCACCTGATGAAGGAACCTGCACCTTCATCTGCACCTTCCTCTTTGTCCCCGTGTAAGGTGGTATTTTTTGCGGGAAGGGGTACCTGACTTTCAGCAGGGTCACAATCTTGCAGTGTAGCGTGCACGGGGAATGTTGCATTATGGGTCAATGTACCAGCAGACTCATCTATCACTGGCTGGGCAATGGGCAGGATGAGGGGGAAACAGATATGGGCCCAAAGAATAAAGTGGGCTAAATGCAGTTCAAAATTGGTAACAGGACTAAACAGGCGGCATTGCTTTGTTCAGTGGAGTAGCAAACCCAGGAGCAGCAGACTGTTTTAAGGGCCCAACCACACTAGTAGGCCAAATGCAGTTTAATATCTGCTACTATAGGCCAAAAGCCTAAAGACTGAAGCTCAGCTTTATACAGTTGAGGATAACACCAGGGAGCGGCAGAAACCGTTAGTAGGCCCTAACCACCATTTAGTTTTTTAAAAAACACTTAATGAGAGCCAGAAGGTTGAAGCTCAGCTGTATTCAGTTGAGGACAACACCAGGCAGGGGCAGACACCGTTAGTAGGCCGGAACAGCCAATTTTTTAAAAAACAGCAGTTAATCAGAGCCAGAAGGTGGAAGCTCAGCTTTATTCAGTTGAGGACAACACCAGGCAGGGGCAGACACCGTTAGTAGGCCGGAACAGCCAATTTTTAAAAAAACAGCAGTTAATCAGAGCCAGAAGGTGGAAGCTCAGCTTTATTCAGTTGAGGACAACACCAGGCAGGGGCAGACACCGTTAGTAGGCCGGAACAGCCAATTTTTTAAAAAACAGCAGTTAATAAGAGCCAGAAGGTAGAAGCGCAGCTTTATTCAGTTGAGGACAACTTGAAATAGGGACTGCAGACAGACTTACCAGGCTGTCCCCTGTGTGGACCATGCATCCAATACATTAACCCATTGCGCCACAAAGGACACGTAACCTTCCGTGGCCATGCCTACCACTCCATGTGTCTGTTCTGTTGTCAGGTGTACCTTTGGACTCACAGATTGACAGAATGAAAGGACAATGTGGTCTTTAACATGCTGGTGGAGGCGTGGGATGGCTTTTCTCGCAAAAGAATTGTCAACTGGGTAGCTCATAGTGTGGTACAGCGTAGTCCATCATGGCTTTATTAATATTAAATAAAATTTAAAAAATAGGCTCTATGCACTGTAAAATAGGTTCCAGGGGTACACGGGCAGCAGTGGTCAGGTCAGTGGAGGCCTAGTGGAAGGAGGGACCGCAGACAGGCTTCGAAGGCCTAACACAATAAAATGGGCTGGCTGTAGGCACTGTAAAATAGGTTCCAGGGGTACACGGGCAGCAGTGGTCAGGTCAGTGGAGGCCTAGTGGAAGGAGGGACCGCAGACAGGCTTCGAAGGCCTAACACAATAAAATGGGCTGGCTGTAGGCACTGTAAAATAGGTTCCAGGGGTACACGGGCAGCAGTGGTCAGGTCAGTGGAGGCCTAGTGGAAGGAGGGACCGCAGACAGGCTTCAAAGGCCTAACACAATAAAATGGGCTGGCTGTAGGCACTGTAAAATAGGTTCCAGGGGTACACGGGCAGCAGTGGTCAGGTCAGTGGAGGCCTAGTGGAAGGAGGGACCGCAGACAGGCTTCGAAGGCCTAACACACTAAAATGGGCTGGCTGTAGGCACTTTATAATTGGTTCCAGGGGTACACGGGCAGCAGTGGTCAGGTCAGTGGAGGCCTAGTGGAAGGAGGGACCGCACACAGGCTTCGAAGGCCTAACACACTAAAATGGGCTGGCTGTAGGCACTTTATAATTGGTTCCAGGGGTACACGGGCAGCAGTGGTCAGGTCAGTGGAGGCCTAATGGAAGGAGGGACCGCAGACAGGCTTCCAAGGCCTAACACACTAAAATGGGCTGGCTGTAGGCACTTTATAATTGGTTCCAGGGGTACACGGGCAGCAGTGGTCAGGTCAGTGGAGGCCGATTGTAATGAGTTACAGTTACTTAGTTGCCAGTTAGTAGTCCAAAACAACAAATAAATGTGAATGTCTCGCATTAAAACAAAACAAAAACACTAAAGGGTGCAATCATTAGGTTCAGGGGTGGGATCCTCTGCGTTGTTTCAGACCTACTAATTTAGCGCAAAGTATTTACTGTGGTAAATAGAGGACACTGCCCCTGACTATGTTAAGTACCATCATACATGTCAACACAATGGTATTGTCAGTGGCAGGTATGGAAGGATGTCAGCGCATAGACTAAACATTGGTGGAAGTGTGAGAGATAACTGTGGAAGTGGTAGAGCAATGTTTGACCTGGGGGTGGGTGAACTCTCTTGTGGCCGGCGGTACAGGCCCAGGGCCCCTCATGTTACAACAGTGTGTCTGACGTTGGGTGCGCACCACCACCGCCAGAGACACTTTATTGTACTATGAGGGACCCAGTAGCAATGCCGTCAACCAAAAGCGAGCACACCCACCTCTTCAGACAAACAGCAGTCTCATGGGTGCTTGCGCCAAGTCGCGATACCACGGCCCCGTGTGGTGAGTTTGGCCATTTAGGGAGGTGTAAACATGTCGTATGCTGGACAATCAGCTGCAGCAAATTAGACATTAGAAAAGTAATTCACAGGCAAGAGCTTTTCATAGGAAAGCTAGGTGTTGGCCGGGCAAGGTGGGGCAAAAGATTTTGAAATCCAGTTGTGGTTCATTTTAATGAATGTTAGATCGTCAACATTTTGGGTAGCCAGACGAGTCCTTTTTTCGGTTAATATTGAACCTGCAGCACTGAATACTCTTTCTGATAGGACACTTGCTGCCGGGCAAGCAAGCTCCTGCAATGCATATTCTGCCAATTCTGGCCAGGTGTCTAATTTTGATGCCCAGTAATCAAATGGGAATGACGGTTGAGGGAGAACATCGATAAAGGATGAAAAATAGTTAGTAACCATACTGGACAAATGTTGTCTCCTGTCACTTTCAATTGATGCAGCAGTACCTGTCCTGTCTGCGGTCATAGCAAAATCACTCCACAACCTGGTCAGAAAACCCCTCTGTCCAACGCCACTTCTGATGTGAGCACCCCTAACACTCCTAGTCTGCTGCCCCCTGGAGCTCGTGTGAGAACGATCACGTGCGCTGTGTGCTGGGAATGCCTGAAGCAAACGGTCAACAAGAGTTGATTGTTTGGTTGCTAATATTAGTTCCAAGTTCTCATGTGGCATAATATTTTGCAATTTGCCTTTATAGCGTGGATCAAGGAGGCAGGCCAACCAGTAATCGTCATCGTTCATCATTTTCGTAAAGCGTGTGTCCCTTTTTAGGATACGTAAGGCATAATCCGCCATGTGGGCCAAAGTTCCAGTTGTCAAATCTCCGGTTGTGATTGGTTGAGGGGCAGTTTCAGGCAAATCTACGTCACTTGTGTCCCTCAAAAAGCCAGAACCCGGCCTTGCCACGCAACCAATTTCCAGTGCCCCCGGGAAAGCTTCCGCATTAAAAATATACTCATCCCCATCATCCTCCTCGTCCTCCACCTCCTCTTCGCCCGCTACCTCGTCCTGTACACTGCCCTGACCAGACAATGGCTGACTGTCATCAAGGCTTTCCTCTTCCTCTGGTGCAGACGCCTGATCCTTTATGTGCGTCAAACTTTGCATCAGCAGACGCATTAGGGGGATGCTCATGCTTATTATGGCGTTGTCTGCACTAACCAGCCATGTGCATTCCTCAAAACACTGAAGGACTTGACACATGTCTTGTATCTTCGACCACTGCACACCTGACAACTCCATGTCTGCCATCCTACTGCCTGCCCGTGTATGTGTATCCTCCCACAAAAACATAACAGCCCGCCTCTGTTGGCACAGTCTCTGAAGCATGTGCAGTGTTGAGTTCAACCTTGTTGCAACATCTATGATTAGGCGATGCTGGGGAAGGTTAAAAGACCGCTGATAGGTCTGCATATGGCTGGAGTGTACAGGCGAACGTCGGATATGTGAGCAAAGTCCACGCACTTTGAGGAGCAGGTCGGAGGACCCAGGATAAGTTTTCAATAAGCACTGCACCACCAGGTTTAAGGTGTGAGCCAGGCAAGGAATGTGTTTCAGTTGGGAAAGGGAGATGGCAGCCATGAAATTCCTTCCGTTATCACTCACTACCTTGCCTGCCTCAAGATCTACTGTGCCCAGCCACAACTGCGTTTCTTGTTGCAAGAACTCGGACAGAACTTCCGCGGTGTGTCTGTTGTCGCCCAAACACTTCATAGCCAATACAGCCTGCTGACGCTTGCCAGTAGCTGGCCCATAATGGGACAACTGGTGTGCAACAGTGTCATCTGCCGATGGAGTGGTTGGAGGTTGGCCGACTGCGGTCTGTGGAAGAGCTGTAGCTTCTGCAGGAGGATGAGGAGGAGGAGGAGGGGGTGCGAACGCCTACAGCCAACTGTTTCCTAGACCGTGGGCTAGGCACAACTGTCCCGAAATTTATGTCCCCTGTGGACCCTGCATCCACCACATTCACCCAGTGTGCAGTGATGGACACATAACGTCCTGTTGTGAATTTGGATTCTGGGCTCCCCCGGTGGCTACTGGTGGAATTGAACTGGTGTCTTCATCTTCTCTGTTCACCTGTTCCCATCAAGATGTGGGAGTCGCTATATAACCTTGCTGCTCTGTTAGTTGCTTGCCGGTCAACAATGTTATCAGAAGCCTCTCTGTGCTTGTTCCTGCTCCTAGACAACTACTAGATAAGTTGGACTCTTGTCCATGTTTGTTTTTGCATTTTTGTTCCAGTTCACAGCTGTAGTTTCGTTACTGTGTCTGGAAAGCTCTTGTGAACAGGAATTGCCACTCTGGTGTTATGAGTTAATGCCAGAGTTTTAAAGTAATTTCTGGATGGTGTTTTTGATAGGGTTTTCAGCTGACCATGAAAGTGTCCTTTCTGTCTTCTGCTATGTAGTAAGTGGACCTCAAATTTGCTAAACCTATTTTCATACTACGTTTGTTATTTCATCTCAACTCACCGCCAATACATGTGGGGGGCCTCTGTCTCCTTTCGGGGTATTTCTCTAGAGGTGAGCTAGGACTAATATTTTCCTCTGCTAGTTTTATTTAGTCCTCCGGCTGGTGCTGGGCATCTAGAATCAACGTAGGCATGCTACCCGGCCACTGCTAGTTGTGCGTTAGGTTTAGTTCATGGTCAGCTCAGTTCCCATCTTCCAAGAGCTAGTTCCTAAATATGCTTATGCTATGTTCTCTTGCCATTGAGATCATGACAGTTTGACCGGCCCTCAAAGTGTTAATTGTTTGGGCTGAAGCAGGAGAAAAAGAAGTGTTGAAGGGAATTTTTTTTTTTTTTTTCCCCTCAGAGTTTTGCTGCCTAGCCCTTAATTGCTGTCTAGCTGCTTCTTACCTCCTCTTAACCCTTGAATGGCTCTGTGTCCACCTGTTTGTAATGGATCTTCAGAGTGTAACTGCAGGTTTGAATAATCTCGCCACGAAGGTACAAAATTTGCAAGATTTTGTTTGTCATGCACCTGTATCTGAGCCGAGAATTCCTTTGCCGGAATTTTTCTCGGGGAATAGATCCGGGTTTCAGAATTTTCGAAATAATTGCAAATTATTTTTGTCCCTGAAATCTCGCTCTGCCGGAGACCCTGCACAGCAGGTCAGGATTGTGATTTCCTTGCTCCGGGGCGACCCTCAAGACTGGGCTTTTTCATTGACACCAGGGGATCCTGCGTTGCTCAATGTGGATGCGTTTTTTCTGGCCTTGGGGTTGCTTTATGACGAACCTCATTTGGAGCTTCAGGCAGAAAAAACTTTGATGTCCCTATCTCAGGGGCAAGATGAAGCGGAAATTTACTGCCAAAGATTCCGTAAATGGTCTGTGCTTACTCAGTGGAATGAGTGCGCCCTGGCGGCGACTTTCAGAGAGGGTCTCTCTGATGCCATTAAGGATGTTATGGTGGGGTTCCCTGTGCCTGCGGGTCTGAATGAGTCCATGACAATGGCTATTCAGATCGATAGGCATTTGCGGGAGCGCAAACCAGTGCACCATCTGGCGGTGTCCACTGAGAAGTCGCCAGAGAATATGCAGTGTGATAGAATTCTGTCCCGAAGCGAGCGGCAGAATTTTAGACGGAAAAATGGGTTGTGTTTCTATTGTGGTGATTCTACTCATGTTATATCAGCATGCTCTAAGCGCACTAAAAAGCTTGGTAAATCTGTTTCCATTTGCACCTTACCGTCTAAATTTATTCTATCTGTGACCCTGATTTGCTCTTTGTCATCTATTACCACGGACGCCTATGTCGACTCTGGCGCCGCTTTGAGTCTTATGGATTGGTCCTTTGCCAAACGCTGTGGGTATGATTTAGAGCCTTTGGAGACTCCTATTCCTCTGAAGGGGATTGACTCCACCCCATTGGCTAATAATAAACCACAATACTGGACACAAGTAACTATGCGTATTAATCCGGATCACCAGGAGATTATTCGCTTTCTGGTGCTGTATAATCTACATGATGATTTGGTGCTAGGATTGCCTTGGCTGCAATCTCACAACCCAGTCCTCGACTGGAGAGCTATGTCTGTGTTGAGCTGGGGATGTAAGGGGGCTCATGGGGATGTACCTGTGGTTTCCATTTCATCATCCATTCCCTCTGAAATTCCTGAGTTCCTGTCTGACTATCGTGACGTCTTTGAAGAATCCAAGCTTGGTTCGTTACCTCCGCACCGAGAGTGCGATTGTGCCATAGATTTAATCCCGGGTAGTAAATACCCAAAGGGTCGTTTATTTAATCTGTCTGTGCCTGAACATGCTGCTATGCGAGAATATATAAAGGAGTCCTTGGAAAAGGGACATATTCGTCCATCGTCATCTCCCTTAGGAGCCGGTTTTTTCTTTGTGTCAAAAAAAGACGGCTCTTTGAGACCATGTATTGATTATCGGCTTTTGAATAAAATCACTGTTAAATATCAATACCCATTGCCGTTGCTGACTGATTTGTTTGCTCGCATAAAGGGGGCCAAGTGGTTCTCTAAGATTGACCTTCGTGGGGCGTATAATTTGGTGCGAATCAGGCAGGGGGATGAGTGGAAAACCGCATTTAATACGCCCGAGGGCCACTTTGAGTATTTAGTGATGCCTTTTGGTCTTTCTAATGCTCCGTCAGTTTTCCAGTCCTTTATGCATGATATTTTTCGCGATTATTTGGATAAATTTATGATTGTGTATCTGGATGATATTCTGATTTTTTCGGATGACTGGGACTCTCATGTCCAGCAAGTCAGGAGGGTTTTTCAGGTTTTGCGGTCTAATTCTTTGTGTGTGAAGGGTTCTAAGTGTGTTTTTGGGGTACAGAGGATTTCCTTTTTGGGATATATTTTTTCCCCCTCTTCCATTGAAATGGATCCTGTCAAGGTTCAAGCTATTTGTGATTGGACGCAGCCCTCTTCTCTTAAGAGTCTTCAGAAATTTTTGGGCTTTGCTAACTTTTATCGTCGATTTATTGCTGGTTTTTCGGATATTGCTAAACCATTGACCGATTTGACTAAGAAGGGTGCTGATGTTGCTGATTGGTCCCCTGATGCTGTGGAGGCCTTTCGGGAGCTTAAGCGCCGTTTTTCCTCTGCCCCTGTGTTGCGTCAGCCTGATGTTGCTCTACCTTTTCAGGTTGAGGTCGACGCTTCTGAGATCGGAGCTGGGGCAGTGTTGTCGCAGAAAAGTTCTGACTGCTCCGTGATGAGGCCTTGTGCCTTCTTTTCCCGTAAATTTTCGCCCGCTGAGCGGAATTATGATGTTGGGAATCGGGAGCTTTTGGCCATGAAGTGGGCTTTTGAGGAGTGGCGCCATTGGCTTGAGGGGGCCAGACATCAGGTGGTGGTATTGACTGACCACAAAAATTTGATTTATCTTGAGACCGCCAGGCGCCTGAATCCTAGACAGGCGCGCTGGTCATTATTTTTCTCTCGGTTTAATTTTGTGGTGTCATACCTACCGGGTTCTAAGAATGTTAAGGCGGATGCCCTTTCTAGGAGTTTTGAGCCTGACTCGCCTGGTAACTCTGAGCCCACAGGTATCCTTAAGGATGGAGTGGTATTGTCAGCCGTTTCTCCAGACCTGCGGCGGGCCTTGCAGGAGTTTCAGGCGGATAGACCTGATCGTTGCCCACCTGATAAACTGTTTGTTCCTGATGATTGGACCAGTAGAGTTATCTCTGAGGTTCATTCTTCTGCGTTGGCAGGTCATCCTGGCATTTTTGGTACCAGGGATTTGGTGGCAAGGTCCTTCTGGTGGCCTTCCCTGTCACGAGATGTGCGAGGCTTTGTGCAGTCTTGTGACGTTTGTGCTCGGGCCAAGCCTTGTTGTTCTCGGGCTAGTGGATTATTGTTGCCCTTGCCTATTCCTAAGAGGCCTTGGACGCACATCTCGATGGATTTTATTTCAGATCTGCCTGTTTCTCAGAAGATGTCTGTCATCTGGGTGGTGTGTGACCGTTTTTCTAAGATGGTCCATTTGGTTCCTCTGCCCAAGTTACCTTCTTCTTCCGAGTTGGTTCCTCTGTTTTTTCAAAATGTTGTTCGTTTGCATGGTATTCCTGAGAATATCGTTTCTGACAGAGGGACCCAATTCGTGTCTAGATTTTGGCGGGCATTCTGTGCTAGGATGGGCATAGATTTATCTTTTTCGTCCGCTTTCCATCCTCAGACGAATGGCCAGACCGAGCGGATTAATCAGACCCTGGAGACATATCTGAGGTGTTTTGTGTCTGCTGACCAGGATGATTGGGTTGCTTTTTTGCCATTGGCGGAGTTCGCTCTCAATAATCGGGCCAGCTCTGCCACTTTGGTGTCCCCGTTTTTCTTTAATTCGGGGTTTCATCCTCGATTTTCCTCTGGTCAGGTGGAATCTTCGGATTGTCCTGGAGTGGATGCTGTGGTGGAGAGATTGCATCAGATCTGGGGGCAGGTGGTGGACAATTTGAGGTTGTCCCAGGAGAAGACTCAGCTTTTTGCCAAACGCCACCGTCGTGTTGGTCCTCGGCTTTCTGTTGGGGATTTGGTGTGGTTGTCTTCTCGTTTTGTCCCTATGAGGGTCTCTTCTCCTAAGTTTAAGCCTCGGTTTATCGGCCCGTATAAGATATTGGAGATTCTTAACCCTGTTTCCTTCCGTTTGGACCTCCCTGCATCCTTTTCTATTCATAACGTTTTTCATCGGTCATTATTGCGCAGGTATGAGGTACCGGTTGTGCCTTCCGTTGAGCCTCCTGCTCCGGTGTTGGTTGAGGGTGAGTTGGAGTACGTTGTGGAGAAAATCTTAGACTCTCGTGTTTCCAGACGGAGACTCCAGTATCTGGTCAAGTGGAAGGGATACGGCCAGGAGGATAATTCTTGGGTGAATGCATCTGATGTTCATGCCTCCGATCTGGTTCGTGCCTTTCATAGGGCCCATCCTGATCGCCCTGGTGGTTCTGGTGAGGGTTCGGTGCCCCCTCCTTGAGGGGGGGGTACTGTTGTGAATTTGGATTCTGGGCTCCCCCGGTGGCTACTGGTGGAATTGAACTGGTGTCTTCATCTTCTCTGTTCACCTGTTCCCATCAAGATGTGGGAGTCGCTATATAACCTTGCTGCTCTGTTAGTTGCTTGCCGGTCAACAATGTTATCAGAAGCCTCTCTGTGCTTGTTCCTGCTCCTAGACAACTACTAGATAAGTTGGACTCTTGTCCATGTTTGTTTTTGCATTTTTGTTCCAGTTCACAGCTGTAGTTTCGTTACTGTGTCTGGAAAGCTCTTGTGAACAGGAATTGCCACTCTGGTGTTATGAGTTAATGCCAGAGTTTTAAAGTAATTTCTGGATGGTGTTTTTGATAGGGTTTTCAGCTGACCATGAAAGTGTCCTTTCTGTCTTCTGCTATGTAGTAAGTGGACCTCAAATTTGCTAAACCTATTTTCATACTACGTTTGTTATTTCATCTCAACTCACCGCCAATACATGTGGGGGGCCTCTGTCTCCTTTCGGGGTATTTCTCTAGAGGTGAGCTAGGACTAATATTTTCCTCTGCTAGTTTTATTTAGTCCTCCGGCTGGTGCTGGGCATCTAGAATCAACGTAGGCATGCTACCCGGCCACTGCTAGTTGTGCGTTAGGTTTAGTTCATGGTCAGCTCAGTTCCCATCTTCCAAGAGCTAGTTCCTAAATATGCTTATGCTATGTTCTCTTGCCATTGAGATCATGACAACGTCCCTGGCCATGCCTACTGGTCCATGCATCTGTAGTCTAGCTATGTGGGTGTTAAAACCCTGTGTGTTGTGAATTAGACTTTTTGGCTCCCTCTTGTGGTTACTAGTGATATGACTCTGGGATTGTCTTTCCTCAGTTTGGCACCCACCTGGGTCGTTAGTCCAGGGGTGTTGCTATATAAACTTCCTGGATCCTTAGTCAAGTGCCTGGCATCGTTGTAATCAGATCCTTTCTGTTTGCTCCTGTCTGCTGGTCCTGGTTCGTGCAAAATTAAGCTAAGTCTTGCTTCTTTGTTTTTTGGTTATTTGCTTGCTCTTATTTTTGTACAGCTTGTACTGAATGTGATTCCTGACTTTGCTGGAAGCTCTAGGGGGCTGGTGTTCTCCCCCCGGGCCGTTAGACGGTTCGGGGGTTCTTGAATATCCAGCGTGGATATTTTGATAGGATTTTTGCTGACCATATAAGTCATCTTACTATATTCTGCTATTAGCTAGTGGGCCTCTCTTTGCTAAATACCTAGCTCATTCTTACATTTATCTTTTCCTCTTACCTCACCGTTATTATTTGTTGGGGGCTTGTATCCAACTTTTGGGGTCTTTTCTCTGGAGGCAAGAAAGGTCTTTCTTTTCCTTCTAGGGTTAGTTAGTTCTCCGGCTGGCGCGAGACGTCTAGAACCAACATAGGCACGTTCCCCGGCTGCTGCTATTTGTGGTGCTAGGATTAGATATATGGTCAATTTAATGCATTGCAGAAGTGGGATAATAAGAAAGGAAATTCTGAGTTATTTTTTTTTTCCTCTCTTCCTCCCCTTTACCTCTGAGTGGCTTGTGCTTGCTGCAGACATGAATGTCCAGACCTTGATTACAAGTGTAGACCAGCTTGCTGCTCGTGTGCAGGGCATACAAGATTTTGTTACCAGTAGTCCAATGTCTGAACCTAAAATACCTATTCCTGAACTGTTTTCTGGAGACCGATTTAAGTTTAGGAATTTCAGGAATAATTGTAAATTGTTTCTATCTCTGAGACCCCGTTCATCTGGAGATTCAGCTCAGCAAGTTAAAATTGTTATCTCTTTTTTACGGGGCGACCCTCAGGATTGGGCTTTCTCGCTAGCGCCAGGAGATCCGGCATTGGCAAATATTGATGCGTTTTTTCTGGCGCTCGGATTGCTTTACGAGGAACCCAATCTTGAAGTTCAGGCAGAAAAAGCCTTGCTGGCTATTTCTCAGGGCCAGGATGAAGCTGAAGTGTATTGCCAAAAATTTCGGAAATGGTCCGTGCTTACTCAGTGGAATGAGTGTGCTCTGGCCGCAAATTTCAGAAATGGCCTTTCTGAAGCCATTAAGAATGTGATGGTGGGTTTCCCCATTCCTACAAGTCTGAATGATTCCATGGCGCTGGCTATTCAAATTGACCGGCGTTTGCCATGGTTACAGACCCACAATCCAGTCTTGGATTGGAAGGCAATGTCTGTGTCAAGTTGGGGCTGTCAGGGAATTCATGCTGATTCCCCGCCGGTGTCTATTGCTTCCTCTACTCCTTCGGAAGTTCCTGAGTATTTGTCTGATTATCAGGATGTATTCAGCGAGTCCAGGTCCAGTGCTCTGCCTCCTCATAGGGACTGTGACTGCGCCATAGATTTGATTCCAGGTAGTAAATTTCCTAAGGGAAGACTATTTAATCTGTCTGTACCTGAGCATGCCGCAATGCGTTCGTATATCAAGGAGTCTCTGGAGAAGGGGCATATCTGTCCATCCTCTTCGCCTCTTGGTGCGGGATTCTTTTTTGTGGCCAAGAAGGACGGATCTTTGAGACCTTGTATTGACTATCGGCTTCTGAATAAAATCACTGTTAAATTTCAGTATCCTTTGCCTCTGTTGTCGGACTTGTTTGCCCGGATTAAAGGTGCCAAGTGGTTCACCAAGATAGATCTTCGTGGTGCGTACAACCTTGTGCGCATTAAGCAAGGAGATGAATGGAAGACAGCATTTAATACGCCCGAAGGTCATTTTGAGTACTTGGTGATGCCTTTTGGGCTCTCTAATGCTCCCTCAGTGTTTCAGTTCTTTATGCATGATATTTTCCGGAAGTATCTGGATAAATTTATGATTGTTTATCTGGATGATATTCTGGTTTTCTCTGAAGATTGGGACTCACATGTGGAGCAGGTCAGGATGGTGTTTCAGGTTTTGCGTGAGAATGCTTTGTTTGTTAAGGGCTCAAAGTGTCTCTTTGGAGTACAGAAGGTTCCCTTTTTGGGGTTTATTTTTTCCCCTTCTGCTGTGGAGATGGACCCAGTCAAGGTCCGAGCTATTCATGATTGGACTCAACCCACGTCAGTTAAGAGTCTTCAGAAGTTCTTGGGTTTTGCTAACTTCTACCGTCGTTTTATCGCTAATTTTTCTAGCGTTGTTAAACCTTTGACGGATATGACCAAGAAAGGTTCTGATGTTGCTAACTGGGCTCCTGCAGCCGTGGAGGCGTTCCAAGAGTTGAAGCGCCGGTTTACTTCGGCGCCTGTTTTGTGCCAGCCTGATGTCTCACTTCCCTTTCAGGTCGAAGTGGATGCTTCTGAGATTGGGGCAGGGGCCGTTTTGTCGCAGAGAGGCCCTGGTTGCTCGGTAATGAGACCATGTGCTTTCTTCTCTAGGAAGTTTTTGCCTGCTGAGCGGAATTATGATGTTGGCAATCGGGAGTTGCTGGCCATGAAGTGGGCATTTGAGGAGTGGCGTCATTGGCTCGAGGGTGCTAAGCATCGTGTGGTGGTCTTGACTGATCACAAAAATTTGATGTATCTCGAGTCTGCTAAACGCCTGAATCCTAGACAGGCCCGCTGGTCATTGTTTTTCTCCCGTTTTGACTTTGTGGTCTCGTATTTACCAGGTTCAAAGAATGTGAAGGCTGATGCTCTTTCAAGGAGCTTTGTGCCTGACTCTCCTGGAGTCACAGAACCAGTTGGTATTCTTAAAGAGGGAGTTATCTTGTCGGCCATTTCTCCTGATTTGCGATGTGTGTTGCAGAGATTTCAGGCTGGTAGACCTGACTCTTGTCCACCTGACAGACTGTTTGTTCCTGATAAGTGGACCAGCAGAGTCATTTCCGAGGTTCATTCCTCGGTGTTGGCAGGGCATCCGGGAATTTTTGGCACCAGAGATCTGGTGGCTAGGTCCTTTTGGTGGCCTTCCTTGTCACGGGATGTGCGGTCATTTGTGCAGTCCTGTGGGACTTGTGCTCGAGCTAAGCCTTGCTGTTCTCGTGCCAGCGGGTTGCTCTTGCCCTTGCCTGTCCCGAAGAGGCCTTGGACACACATTTCCATGGATTTCATTTCAGATCTCCCGGTGTCTCAGGGCATGTCTGTCATCTGGGTGGTATGTGATCGCTTTTCTAAAATGGTCCATTTGGTGCCTTTGCCTAAGCTGCCTTCCTCTTCCGATCTGGTTCCTGTGTTCTTTCAGAATGTGGTTCGTTTACACGGCATTCCTGAGAATATTGTGTCTGACAGAGGATCCCAGTTTGTTTCCAGGTTCTGGCGATCCTTTTGTGCTAGGATGGGCATTGATTTGTCATTTTCGTCTGCCTTTCATCCTCAGACTAATGGACAAACGGAGCGAACTAAGCAGACTCTGGAGGCGTATTTGAGGTGTTTTGTTTCGGCAGATCAGGATGATTGGGTGACCTTCTTGCCGTTGGCTGAGTTTGCCCTTAATAATCGGGCTAGTTCCGCTACTTTGGTTTCGCCATTTTTCTGCAACTCTGGTTTCCATCCTCGTTTTTCCTCGGGACATGTGGAGCCTTCTGACTGTCCTGGGGTAGATTCTGTGGTGGATAGGTTGCAGCAGATCTGGAATCATGTGGTGGACAACTTAAAGTTGTCACAGGAGAAGGCTCAGCGTTTTGCCAACCGCCGCCGCGGTGTGGGTCCCCGACTTCGTGTTGGGGATTTGGTATGGCTGTCTTCTCGATTTGTTCCTATGAAGGTCTCCTCTCCTAAATTTAAGCCTCGCTTCATCGGTCCTTACAAGATATTGGAAATCCTTAATCCTGTGTCCTTTCGCTTGGATCTTCCGGTGTCGTTTGCCATTCACAACGTGTTCCATAGGTCTTTGTTGCGGCGGTACGTTGTACCTGTGGTTCCTTCTGTTGAGCCTCCTGCTCCGGTGTTGGTTGAGGGCGAGTTGGAGTACGTGGTGGAGAAGATCTTGGATTCTCGTCTCTCCAGACGGAGGCTTCAGTATCTGGTCAAGTGGAAGGGCTATGGTCAGGAGGATAATTCCTGGGTGGTTGCTTCTGATGTGCATGCGGCCGATTTAGTTTGTGCCTTTCACGCTGCTCATCCTGATCGCCCTGGTGGTCTTGGTGAGGGTTCGGTGACCCCTCCTTAAGGGGGGGGTACTGTTGTGAATTAGACTTTTTGGCTCCCTCTTGTGGTTACTAGTGATATGACTCTGGGATTGTCTTTCCTCAGTTTGGCACCCACCTGGGTCGTTAGTCCAGGGGTGTTGCTATATAAACTTCCTGGATCCTTAGTCCAGTGCCTGGCATCGTTGTAATCAGATCCTTTCTGTTTGCTCCTGTCTGCTGGTCCTGGTTCGTGCAAAATTAAGCTAAGTCTTGCTTCTTTGTTTTTTGGTTATTTGCTTGCTCTTATTTTTGTCCAGCTTGTACTGAATGTGATTCCTGACTTTGCTGGAAGCTCTAGGGGGCTGGTGGTCTCCCCCCGGGCCATTAGACGGTTCGGGGGTTCTTGAATATCCAGCGTGGATATTTTGATAGGGTTTTTGCTGACCATATAAGTCATCTTACTATATTCTGCTATTAGTCAGTGGGCCTCTCTTTGCTAAATACCTAGCTCATTCTTACGTTTGTCTTTTCCTCTTACCTTACCGTTATTATTTGTTGGGGGCTTGTATCCAACTTTTGGGGTCTTTTCTCTGGAGGCAAGAAAGGTCTTTCTTTTCCCTTCTAGGGTTAGTTAGTTCTCCGGCTGGCGCGAGACGTCTAGAACCAACGTAGGCACGTTCCCCGGCTGCTGCTATTTGTGGTGCTAGGATTAGATATATGGTCAGCTCAGTTACCACTGCCCTATGAGCTGGTTTTTTGTGTTTGCAGACTTAGTAATTGTTTCTGAGACCCTCTGCCATTGGGGTCATAACACCTGTGTACGCGGATGCGAGGATAAGTACTTCCTTTTTCTAACCAGAGTCTCATGTAGGGTGAGCTGGACTGGAGAGCTGGAGATCAAGGAACTTTCGGGTGTGCCGGTGTACATGGCAGACTGAGAGACGGTTGGAGACGGTATTGTTTCCGCCGGTGACCTAGATGCAATATTTCCTCCTACAAAACTGGTGATTCCCTGACCCTGACTGCTTTTGGCTGGCAAAGAAACCTGCACAGATACTGCCGGTGGTGCGGGAAATGGTGGCCTTACAGTGACGGAAGGGATGTTGCGTTGCTGACTAGCTTCATTGGCCGAGGGTGCTACAACCTTAAGGGACGTTTGGTAGTTAGTCCAGGCTTGAAAATGCATGGTGGTTAAGTGTCTATGCATGCAACTAGTATTGAGACTTTTCAGATTCTGACCTCTGCTTAAGCTAGTTGAACATTTTTGACAGATGACTTTGCGCTGATCAATTGGATGTTGTTTAAAAAAATGCCAGACTGCACTCTTCCTAGCATCGGATCCCTTTTCAGGGATTGCAGACTGAGCTTTAACCGGATGGCCACGCTGTCCTCCAACAGGTTTTGGCTTTGACACGCGTTTTGGGCCAGATACGGGCCCGGCAGATGGAACCTGTTGCGATGTTGATGCCTGCTGCGGCCCCTCCTCCACCTCCTCTTCTGAACTACTGCCGCCTGCACCCTGTTCCCCCAATGGCTGCCAATCGGGGTCAACAACTGGGTCATCTATTACCTCCTCTTCGAGCTCGTGTGCAACTTCGTCTGTGTCACTGTGTCGGTCGGTGGTATAGCGTTCGTGGCGGGGCAACATAGTCTCATCAGGGTCTGATTGTGGATCAGTACCCTGAGAGGGCAATGTGGTGGTCTGAGTCAAAGGAGCAGCATAGTACTCTGGCTGTGGCTGTGCATCATTGCACTCCATGTCAGAATCTACTTGTAATGGGCATGGCCTGTTAAGTGTTTCACTTTCTAAGCCAGGGACGGTATGTGTAAAGAGCTCCATGGAGTAACCCGTTGTGTCGCCTGCTGCATCCTTCTCTCCTGTTGTAGTTTTTGCTGAAGAGGACAAGGAAGCGACTTGTCCCTGACCGTGAACATCCACAAGCGACGCGCTGCTTTTACATTTACCAGTTTCAGAAGAGGAGGCAAAAGAGCTAGAGGCTGAGTCTGCAATGTAAGCCAAAACTTGCTGTTGCTGCTCCGCCTTTAAAAGCGGTTTTCCTACTCCCAGAAAAGAGAGCGTTCGAGGCCTTGTGTAGCCAGACGACGAAACTGGCTCCACAGCTCCAGACTTAGGTGGAATATTTTTATCCCCACGACCACCTGATGCTCCACTACCACTACCATCATTACCAGCTGACAATGAACGCCCACGGCCACGACGACCTCTTGCACCAGACTTCCTCATTGTTTTACAAACTTAACCAAAGTAACTTTATTTGTTGCTGTCAAACAACTTACACGGTGAGCTATAACTTCAGTATGATTTCAATATCCCTTAACAGGTTGGTGAGACCACAAGGAAAATCAGGCACAATGTTACACACTCTGTTTTCTGTGGCACCAAATCACAGAGATGCCACACACGCAGGACTGTCACTCAAGCACAAATGTCAATATTAATCTCCCACTGTTTTTTTTTTTTTTCTTTTTCAGGGAGACTTTAGAAACCAAATAATAAAAATAAATAGGCTTTCTATGGCCCACTGAGTGAGATACGGCACACACAGGAGTCAGGAGTGGCACACAAGCAGAAAGGGCAATATTAATCTCCCACCGTTTTAATTTTTTTTTTTTTTTCAGGGAGACTTTAGAAACCAAATAATAAAAATAAATAGGCTTTCTATGGCCCACTGAGTGAGAGACGGCACACACAGGAGTCAGGAGTGGCACACAAGCCCTGAGGCCAATATTTTTCTCCCACTGATTGATATAGTGATTTTTTGTCAGGTAGATTTTAGAACCCAAATCAAGCAAAAAAATAAATAGGCTTTCTATGGCCCACTGAGTGAGAGATGGCACACACAGGAGTCAGGAGTGGCACACAAGCCCTGAGGCCAATATTTTTCTCCCACTGATTGATGTAGTGATTTTTTGTCAGGTAGATTTTAGAACCCAAATCAAGCAAAAAAATAAATAGGCTTTCTATTGCCCACTGAGTGAGAGACGGCACACACAGGAGTCAGGAGTGGCACACAAGCCCTGAGGCCAATATTTTTCTCCCACTGATTGATGTAGTGATTTTTTGTCAGGTAGATTTTAGAACCCAAATCAAGCAAAAAAATAAATAGGCTTTCTATGGCCCACTGAGTGAGAGACGGCACACACAGGAGTCAGGAGTGGCACACAAGCCCTGAGGCCAATATTTTTCTCGCACTGATTGATGTAGTGATTTTTTGTCAGGTAGATTTTAGAACCCAAATCAAGCAAAAAAATAAATAGGCTTTCTATGGCCCACTGAGTGAGAGATGGCACACACAGGAGTCAGGAGTGGCACACAAGCAGAAAGGGCAATATTAATCTCCCACTGTTTGAATTTTTTTTTTTTTTCAGGGAGACTTTAGAAACCAAATAATAAAAATAAATAGGCTTTCTATGGCCCACTGAGTGAGAGATGGCACACACAGGAGTCAGGAGTGGCACACAAGCCCTGAGGCCAATATTTTTCTCCCACTGATTGATGTAGTGATTTTTTGTCAGGTAGATTTTAGAACCCAAATCAAGCAAAAAAATAAATAGGCTTTCTATGGCCCACTGAGTGAGAGACGGCACACACAGGAGTCAGGAGTGGCACACAAGCAGAAAGGGCAATATTAATCTCCCACTGTTTGAATTTATTTTTTTTTCAGGGAGACTTTAGAAACCAAATAATAAAAATAAATAGGCTTTCTATGGCCCACTGAGTGAGAGACAGCACACACAGGAGTCAGGAGTGGCACACAAGCCCTGAGGCCAATATTTTTCTCCCACTGATTGATGTAGTGATTTTTTGTCAGGTAGATTTTAGAACCCAAATCAAGCAAAAAAATAAATAGGCTTTCTATGGCCCACTGAGTGAGAGATGGCACACACAGGAGTCAGGAGTGGCACACAAGCAGAAAGGGCAATATTAATCTCCCACTGTTTGAATTTTTTTTTTTTCAGGGAGACTTTAGAAAACAAATAATAAAAATAAATAGGCTTTCTATGGCCCACTGAGTGAGAGATGGCACACACAGGAGTCAGGAGTGGCACACAAGCCCTGAGGCCAATATTTTTCTCCCACTGATTGATGTAGTGATTTTTTGTCAGGTAGATTTTAGAACCCAAATCAAGCAAAAAAATAAATAGGCTTTCTATGGCTCACAGAGTGAGAGATGGCACACACAAGGATGGCACTCTAGCAGAAATGCCAATCTTAATCTCCCACAAAAAAATAAAAAAAAAACAGGGACTGTCCTACAATTACTATCTCCCTGCAGTAATCTCAGCCAGGTATGGCAGGCAGCAATAAGGAGTGGACTGATGCACAAATTAAATAAAAAGTGTGGACAAACAAAAAAGATAGCTGTGCAGAAAGGAAGGAACAAGAGGATTTGTGCTTTGAAAAAAGCAGTTGGTTTGCACAGCGTCGTACACACACAGGCACAGCAACGCAGCTATCAGGGTCAGGGAGCCTTCTAGGGCAGCCCAATGAGCGACAGCGCTGAGGAAAAAAAATTTAGCTTCCACTGTCCCTGCAAACAAAAGGTGGTGTTGAACAGTGGAAATCGCTACAGCACAAGCGGTTTGCAGCTTTATGTACCCTGCCTATCACTGTCCCTGCTTCTGAAGAAGCGGCAGCAACCTCTCCCTACGCTCAGATCAGCAGCAGTAAGATGGCGGTCGGCGGGAACGCCCCTTTATAGCCCCTGTGACGCCGCAGAAAGCAAGCCAATCACTGCAATGCCCTTCTCTAAGATGGTGGGGACTGAGATCTATGTCATCACGCTGCCCACACTCTGCGTTCACCTTCATTGGCTGAGAAATGGCGCTTTTCGCGTCATTGAAACGCGACTTTGGCGCGAAAGTCGCATACCGCATGGCCGATGCAACGCTGGGATCGGCTCGGTTTCATGAGACGCCGACTTTGCCAAAAGTCGGCGACTTTTGAAAATGAACGACCCGTTTCGCTCAACCCTAGTTGTCACCTCTCTTGTGGAAAATCTCTTTAAAACAACTCAAGAAAAGATATTTGTGAACAAGTTATTTTAATTTTGTTTCTCAGAACTATCTTCAAAGGAGAATGTCAACGATCTCCACTAGAGATGAGTGGATCAATCCGCAGTGGATCGAGTTAGGATCTAATTTCCTGAAATTTGAACACTGAGATTTGATTTGCGATTAAAAAAAATTTCATTGCCAGGCACCATTTCCTAGATGGCTGAAGCATCAGAGAGAGGGCTAATGTCTGTTTGTGTGGCCACATGAGATTCCCCATAATGCCCTGAAGCTATAACATTTTACAGATTATCATATCTTGTACAGTGGTGCTCAGTATCTGGACCAACATAGATCAGCAGTTCCTAGTGGAGCACAGTACAGAAGAGTGGTTTTCCATCTACAGAGTCACGGGGTAAGGCCACATTCAAATATTCTGAATTTGGTCAGTATTTTACATCAGTATTTGTAAGTAAAAATCAGCAGTGGAACAATCAGAGGAAAAATACAAGCAAAACAAGTCACCGTGTCTGTATTTTTCATCCCCTCCATGATATGGCTAATAAATATTGAGGTAAAAAAGCTCAACAAATACTGAATTTGTGAACATAGCCTAATTCTCTCTCTTTTTCCTGCAGTGTGTAATTTCTTTAGGGGTAGCATCATCATCTATCTTTCTCCTGTAAGGTGTAATCTCTTAGGCTGCTGTCACACTAGCAGTATTTGGTCAGTATTTTACATCAGTATGTGTAAGCCAAAACCAGGAGTGGAACAATTAGAGGAAAAGTATAATAGAAACGTATGCACCACTTCTGCATTTATCTCCCACTCCTGGTTTTGTCTTACAAGTACTGATGTAAAATACTGACCAAATACTGCTAGTGTGACTGCAGCCTTATGGTCAGCGACGTCCTTTCTCTCTTTAGCAGTGTTTTAGCTCTTATGATCAGCGGAGTTCCACTCTTTTCCTCTCCTATACAGTTAAAGCACTTATGACCAGTGAGGTTCTCTCTCTCTCTCCTTTCCATATGTGTTTTTTTTCTAAGCATTTACAAGCTTTCTAGTATTGAGATTTGGGCAAGATTATTTGCCGCAAATCAAATTTTTGAGAGAAAATTCAGCAAAGTTACTGATATTGAGTTTCCAAAAACTCTCTAATCTCCATTTTTAATTAAGTTTGCATAGAGTTGTTTTTACTATATGAACATTTTTCCATTTTTGTAGAAAATAAATTAAAACCATAGTAAATGCTTTAAGACCAATCAGCACAGAAACTCCAGCTGTCCTCTTGGTGCATGTTGAGAAGTGGCCAGCATAAGACCACTTTGGCCAAGTGCCCACATACCATGTTTACTGGCATCACAGTGCTAAGCAAAGATGTCTCCAACTGTGGCACATGACTGCTGATGCCACTCACTGGCTGCAGTAGTCACGTGGTGTCAGGTTATAGTCAAATACCAGGAGGGTCTGTGTTTTTTTATATATATACTGCTCAAAAAAATTATTATTATTTATTTATATAGCACGATTGATTCCATGGTGCTGTACAATCTAACAATTAAAGACTGATACAGAGGGGCGAGGACCCTGCCCTTGTGGGCTTACATTCTACAGGAATAAAAGGAACACTGAAATCCCACATCCTAGATGTCACTGAATGAAATATTCTAGTTGTAAATCTTTATTCATTACATAGTGGAATATGTTCAGAACAATAAAACCTAAAATTATCAACGTAAATCACAACTAATATCCCACGGAGGTCTGGAGTTGGAATGATGCTCAAAATCAAGGTGGAAAATGAAGTTACAGGCTGATCCAACTTTAGTGGAAGTGCCTCAAGACAAAGAAATGATACTCAGTAGTGTGTGTGGCCTCCATGTGCCTGTATGACCTCCCTACAATACCTAGACATGCTCCTGATGAGGCGGCGGATAGTCTCCTGAGGGATCTCCTCCCAGACCTGGATTAAGCATCCACCAACTCCTGGGCAGTCTGTAGTGCAGCGTGACTTTGGTGGATGGTGCGAGACATGATGTTGCAGATGTGTTCAGTAGGATTCAGGTCTGGGGAATGGGTGGGCCATTCCACAGCTTCAATGCCTTCATCTTGCAGGAACTGCTGACACACTCCAGCCACATAAGGTCTGGCATTGTCCTGCATTGGGAGAAACCCAGGGCCAACCGCACCAGTATATGGTCTCACGA
The DNA here is from genome assembly GCF_051348905.1 of Ranitomeya variabilis. Taxonomy (NCBI): domain Eukaryota; kingdom Metazoa; phylum Chordata; class Amphibia; order Anura; family Dendrobatidae; genus Ranitomeya; species Ranitomeya variabilis. The sequence goes on along the minus strand of NC_135235.1, from coordinate 324,280,698 downwards.
AGGGTCTGCGGATCTCATCTCGGTACCTAATGGCAGTCAGGCTACCTCTGGCGAGCACATGGAGGGCTGTGCGGCCCTCCAAAGAAATGCCTCCCCATACCATTACTGACCCACTGTCAAACCGGTCATGCTGAATGATGTTGCAGGCAGCAGATCGCTCTCCACAGTGTCTCCAGACTTTGTCACGTCTGTCACATATGCTCAGTGTGAACCTGCCTTCATCTGTGAAGAGCACAGGGTGCCATTGACGAATTTGCCAATCCTGGTGTTCTGTGGCAAATGTCAAGCATCCTCCACGGTGTTGGGCTGTGAGTACAACCCGCATCTGTGGACGTCAGGCACTCAGACCATCTTCATGGTGTCTGCTTCCAACCGTTTGTGCAGACACATGCACATTTGTAGCTTGCTGGAGGTCATTTTACAGTTCTCTGGCAGTGCTCCTCCTGTTCCTCCTTGCACCTCTTTGTTGCCCTCCTACAGCCCCCTCCACGTCTCCTGGTGTACTGGCCTGTCTGCTGTTAGCGCCTCCAGTCTCTGAACACTATGCTGACAGACACAGGAAAACTTCTTGCCACAGTTCGCATTGAAGTGCCATCCTGGATGAGCTGCACTACCTGAGCCACTTGTGTGGGTTGTAGAGTCCGTCTCATGCTACCACGAGTGTGAAAGCACAACCAACATTCAAAAGTGACCAAAACATCAGCCAGAAAGCATTGGTACTGAGATGTGGTCTGTGGTTCCCACCTGCAGAACCACTCCTTTATTGAGTGTGTATTGATAATTGCTAATAATTTCCATCTGTTGTCTATTCCATTTGCACAACAGCATGTGAAACTGATTGTCAAACAGTGTTGCTTCCTAAGTGGACAGTTTGATTTCACAGAAGTTTGATTCACTTGGAGTTATATTGTGTTGTTTAAGTGTTCCCTTTATTTTTTTGAGCAGTGCATATTTAAAAAAAATTGAAAAATCATGACAAATAACATGGACCATTGATTTTATTGTATAAAATGATTATTAGAAGCTCATAAGCATTGAGAAATTGAAGAACATAACACATACTTTAAAATACTGTAATCAACTAAAATATATTGTGGAGGATTTATCCATCTAAATTTACCATATTATGGGACAGTTGATGGATAAAGTAACCTGTCTTTCATGGCTTGTATCATATTTATTATCCATTTTAGACACTTTCTGCTTCTTGCTTGACAAATGTGCGTGGCTTCCATGACATCAAGTGTGAACTGGCTCAAAGAGCAAGTGACCTAATGTGCTATACCATCCACCAAAAATGCTCCAAAATTGTAACACATATTTCTGATACAAAATAAGCCAAGTAATAGATTGCATAAACCTAAAAGTCTGACAGATTTATCAAACTGCATGACTTTGATAAATTTGCACTGTCTATGTTTGCACTGTATATGAATGATACCACGTCCCTGGGTGCTGCGTCAGCTGATCGCAGCGTCGGGGCACATGTGGGCTGGCGGCGGATAGTACCATGGTAACAACCAATGGTCACGTGCGTCGCCCCACACTTGCTCCCATCATTCATTGGGTGCTCTCTTCTTTTTGTACTTCCCCTCTTCTGGATGACGCCACCCCCTGACGAAGGCTGACGCCAAAATGCGCGTCCGGGTCGGGCGCATCCAGGAGACGGTCTTTACACCATCCACAGGTAATTGTGCATGTGGCTCTAACCTTGTTATAATATATTAACAGCAAGCACTGTAGGCACTTTATTCTCAGAGCATTCATTAGCGGTTGCTACTATTTTAACCCCTTAACGACCGCCGATACGCCTTTTAACGGCGGCCGCTAAGGGTACTTAAACCACAGCGCCGTTAATTAACGGCGCTGTGGAAAAAGTGAATAGCGCCCCCCAGAGTCGGATTTTCTCTGGGGTCTCGGTTGCCGAGGGTAGCCGAGACCCCAGAGAACATGATTCGGGGGTTTTTTACCGACCCCCGAGTTGCGATCGCCGGTAATTAACCGTTTACCGGCGGTCGCAACAAAAAAAAAAAACACGATGTGCCGTTTAATTTCTCTGTCTTCCGATGTGATCGCACATCGGAGGACAGAGAAATAGGGTCCCCGATGGCCCCCAATAGCCCCCCGATACTTACCTACCTCCCCCGGTGCTCCTCGTGGGTCCCCATGGGCGCCGCCATCTTGTTTCCGGGAAAAAATGGCGGGCGCACGCGCAGTACGCCCGCCGCCCGGCACCCGGCAGATCTTTGGGGTCTCGGCTGCCGGGGGTAGCCGAGACCCCAAAGAACATGATCGGGGTCGGTTTGCACCGGCCCCTGTTTTGCGATCGCCGGTAATTAACAGTTTACCGGCGACCGCAAAAAAAAAAAAAAAAAAGCGATCTGTATTTCTCTGTCCTCTGATGTGATCACACATCAGAGGACAGAGAAATAGGGGGATTCGGGGACCCTAACATACTCACCCGGGGTCCCTGGGTCCTCTTCTGTCTTCTCCTGCCAGCCGGCTTTTTCCTTATGGCGGGGGCATGCGCAGTGCGCCCGCCATCTGCTGCCATCTGCTGGCCGGCAGGAGAAGACGAGTTGGGGCTAAAATTAGGGTTGGGGTTAGAGTTAGGGTTAGGGTTAGAGTTAGGGTTAGGGTTAGGGTTAGAGTTAGGGTTAGGGTTAGGGTTAGAGTTAGGGTTAGGGCTAGAGTTAGGGTTAGGGTTAGGGTTAGGGTTAGAGTTAGGGTTAGGGCTAGAGTTAGGGTTAGGGTTAGAGTTAGGGTTAGGGTTAGGGTTAGGGCTAGAGTTAGGGTTAGGGTTAGGGTTAGGGCTAGAGTTAGGGTTAGGGCTAGGGTTAGGGTTGGGGCTAAATTTAGGGTTAGGGTTAGGGCTAGGGTTAGGGTTAGGCTACTTTCACACTAGCGTTTTTTGGCTTCCGTCGCAATGCGTCGGAGAAAAAACGCATCCTGCAAAAGTGCTTGCAGGATGCGTTTTTTCTCCATTGGCTTGCATTAGCGACGCATTGCGACGGATTGCCACATGTCGCATCCGTCGTGCGACGGATGCGTCGTGCTTTGGCGGACCGTCGGCACAAAAAAAGCTACATGTAACTTTTTTGTGCGACGTGTCCGCCATTTCCGACCGCGCATGCGCGGCCGGAACTCCGCCCCCGCCTCCCCTCACAATGGGGCAGCGGATGCGTTGAAAAAACAGCATCCGCTGCACCCGTTGTGCGGCGCTTACAACGCTAGCGTCGGTACGTCGGCCCAGCACACTGCAATGGGCCGAGTACGATGCTAGTGTGAAAGTAGCCTTAGGCTTCTATCACACTTGCGTCGGTACGGGGCGGTCGCAATGCGTCGGCCCGACGTACCGACGCACGTTGTGAAAATTGTGCACAACGCGCGCAGCGGATGCAGTTTTTCAACGCATCCGCTGCCCAGTCTATGTCCTGGGGAGGAGGGGGCAGAGTTACGGCCACGCATGCGCGGAAATGGCGGACGCGACGTACAAAAAAAAGGTTACATTGAACTTTTTTTGTGACGACGGGGCTAAAGTTATGGTTAGGGTTGGGGCTAAAGTTAGGGTTAGGGTTGGGGCTAAAGTTAGGGTTAGAGTTGGGATTAGGGTTTGGATTAGGGTTGGGATTAGGGTTACGTTTGGGATTAGGGTTAGGGGTGTGTTGGATTTAGGGTTTTGATTAGGGTTATGGTTAGGGTTGAGATTAGGGCTGTTTTGGGGTTAGGGTTGTGATTATCGTTAGGGTTGTGATTAGGATTATGGATCGGGTTAAGATTAGGGTTAGGGGTGTGTTGGAGTTAGGGTTGGAGTTATAATTTGGGGGTTTCCACTGTTTAGGTACATCAGGGGGGTCTCCAAACACGACAGCCAATTTTGCGCTAAAAAAGTCAAATGGTGCTCCCTCCCTTCTGAGCTCTGCCGTGCGCCCAAACAGTGGTTTACCCCCACATATGGGGCATCAGCGTACTCGGGATAAATTGGACAACAACTTTTGGGGTCCAATTTCTCCTGTTACCCTTGTGAAAATAAAAACTTGGGGGCTAAAAATCTTTTTTGTTGGAAAAAAAAATATTTTTTTATTTTCACTACTCTGCATTATAAACTTCTGTGAAGCACTTGAGCTTTCAAAGTTCTCACCACATATCTAGATAAGTTCCTTTGGGGGTCTGTTTTCCAAAATGGGGTCACTTGTTGGGGGTTTCTACTGTTTAGGTACATCAGGGGCTCTGCAAACGCAACATAACACCCACAGACAATTCTATCAAAGTCTGCATTCCAAAATGGCGCTCCTTCCCTTCCGAGCTCTGCCGTGCGCCCAAGCAGTGGTTTACCCCCACATATGGGGTACCAGCATACTCAGGACAAATTGGACAACAACTTTTGGGGTCCAATTTCTCTTGTTACCCTTGTGAAAATAAAAATTTGGGGGCTAAAAAAATCTTTTTTGTGGGAAAAAAAAATATTTTTTATTTTCACTACTATGCATTATAAACTTCTGTGAAGCACTTGGGCATTCAAAGTTCTCACCACATATTTAGATAAGTTCCTTAGGGGGCCTAGTTTCCAAAATTTGGTCACTTGTGGGGGGTTTCTACTGTTTAGGTACATCAGGGGCTCTGCAAACGCAACATAACACCCACAGACAATTCTATCAAAGTCTGCATTCCAAAATGGCGCTCCTTCCCTTCCGAGCTCTGCCGTGCGCCCAAGCAGTGGTTTACCCCCACATATGGGGTACCAGCATACTCAGGACAAATTGGACAACAACTTTTGGGGTCCAATTTCTCTTGTTACCCTTGTGAAAATAAAAATTTGGGGGCTAAAAAAATCTTTTTTGTGGGAAAAAAAAATATTTTTTATTTTCACTACTATGCATTATAAACTTCTGTGAAGCACTTGGGCATTCAAAGTTCTCACCACATATCTAGATAAGTTCCTTGGGGGGTCTATTTTCCAAAATGGGGTCACTTGTTGGGAGTTTCTACTGTTTAGGTACATTAGGGGTCTGCAAACGCAACATAACGCCCGCAGACAATTCTATCAAAGTCTGCATTCCAAAATGGCGCTCCTTCCCTTCCGAGCTCTGCCGTGCGCCCAAGCAGTGGTTTACCCCCACATATGGGGTACCAGCATACTCAGGACAAATTGGACAACAACTTTTTGGGTCCAATTTCTCTTGTTACCCTTGTAAAAATAAAAACTTGGGGGCTAAATATCTTTATTGTTAAAAAAAATATATTTTTTATTTTCACGACTCTGCATTATAAACTTCTGTGATGCACTTGGGCATTCAAAGTTCTCACTACATATCTAGATAAGTTCCATGGGGGGTCTAGTTTCCAAAATGGGGTCACTTTTGGGGGGTTTCTACTGTTTAGGCACATCAGGGGCTCTCCAAACGCGACATGGCGTCCGATCTCAATTCCAGTCAATTTTGCATTGAAAAGTCAAATGGCGCTCCTTTGCTTCCGAGCTCAGCCATGCACCCAAACAGTGGTTTACCCCCACATACGGGGTGTCGGCGTACTCAAGACAAATTGTACAACAACTTCTGGTGTCCATTTTCTCCTGTTACCCTTGGTAAAATAAAAATTTGGAGGCAAAAAGATCATTTTTGTAGAAAAAATGCGATTTTTTTATTTTCACGGCTCTACGTTATAAACTTCTGTGAAGCACCTGGGGGTTTAAAGTGCTCACCACACATCTAGATAAGTTCCTTAAGGGGTCTAGTTTCCAAAATGGTGTCATTTGTGGGGGGTCTCCACTGTTTAGGCACATCAGCGGCTCTCCAAACGTGACATGGCGTCCGATCTCAATTCCAGCCAATTCTACATTGAAAAAGTAAAACGACACTCCTTCTCTTCCAAGCTCTGCGGTGCGCCCAAACAGTGGTTTACCCCCACATATGGGGTATTGACGTACTCAGGAGAAATTGCACAACAACTTTTGTGGTCTAATTTCTCCTGTTACCCTTGTGAAAATAAAAATTTGGGGGCAAAAAGATCATTTTTGTAGAAAAAATGCGATTTTTTATTTTCACGGCTTTACGTTATAAACTTCTGTGAAGCACTTGGGGGTTCAAAGTGCTCACCGAATATCTAGATAAGTTCCTTAAGGGGTCTAGTTTCCAAAATGGTATCACTTGTGGGGGGTTTCCACTGTTTAGGCACATCAGGGGCTCTCCAAACGCGACATGGCATCCGATCTCAATTCCAGCCAATTCTGCATTGAAAAAGTCAAACGGTGCTCCTTCACTTCCAAGCTCTGCGGTGCGCCCAAACAGTGGTTTACCCCCACATATGGGGTATTGACGTACTCAGGAGAAATTGCACAACAACTTTTGTGGTCTAATTTCTCCTGTTACCCTTGTGAAAATAAGAATTTGTGGGCGAAAAAATCATTTTTATGAAAACAAATGCGATTTTTTATTTTCACGGCTCTACGTTATAAACTTCTGTGAAGCACTTGGGGGTTCAAAGTGCTCACCACATATCTAGATAAGTTCCTTAAGGGGTCTAGTTTCCAAAATGGTATCACTTGTGGGGGGTTTCCACTGTTTAGGCACATTAGGGGCTCCCGAAACGCGACATGGCGTCCGATCTCAATTCCAGCCAATTCTGCATTGAAACAGTCAAACAGCGCTCCTTCACTTCCAAGCTCTGCGGTGCGCCCAAACAGTGGTTTACCTCCACATATGGGGTATCGGCGTACTCAGGAGAAATTGTACAACAAAATTTGTGGTTAAATTTCTGTTTTTACACTTGTGAAAATTAAAAAAAATGGTTCTGAAGTAAAATGTTTGCAAAAAAAAGTTAAATGTTCATTTTTTTCTTCCACATTGTTTCAGTTCCTGTGAAGTACATAAAGGGTTAATAAACTTCTTGAATGTGGTTTTGAGCAGCTTGAGGGGTGCAGTTTTTAGAATGGTGTCACACTTGGTTATTTTCTATCATATAGACCCCTCAAAATGACTTCAAATGAGATGTGGTCCCTAAAAAAAAAATGGTGTTGTAAAAATGAGAAATTGTTGGTCAACTTTTAACCCTTATAACTCCCTAACAAAAAAAAAAATTGTTTCCAAAATTGTGCTAATGTAAAGTAGACATGTGGGAAATGTTATTTATTAACTATTTTTTGTGACATATCTCTCTGATTTAAGGGCATAAAAATACAAAGTTTGAAAATTGCAAAATTTTAAAAATTTTCGCCATATTTCCATTTTTTTCATAAATAATCGCAAGTAATATTGAAGAAATGTTACCACTAACTTGAAGTACAATATGTCACGAAAAAACAATCTCAGAATCAGTGGGATCCGATAAAGCGTTCCAGAGTTATAACCTCTTAAAGTGACAGTGGTCAGAATTGTAAAAATTGGCTCGGTCATTAAGTACCAAATTGGCTCTGTCACTAAGGGGTTAAGTAACCTTGCACTTGCACCTTGTTATGTTTACAGTGTACCTCCACATACACACTTGCCGCACTTTTTCCTGTGGCTATTTATTTATTATTTATTTTCTCTACTATTGGTGTCATGTACTTATTTATTTATGTATTTATTTATTTGATTCAGTATCATGAGTCACCGAAGTATTTTGTTGTTATATGTTTCCATCTCCTGGCACAGTGCCCCTCTTTTTGGTATCTTTCTTCCCCTCTCCCACCAGTTAGTGTATCCCCATTTCAATAAACATACTATTATTCTTTTGGGCATGTATTCGGTCTTTTTTGTTCTCTTCCTTTGTTTACGTTTTTCCGAGATGTCCTTTACTTAGTCCATATTGGTACATGCAGCAATTATTATCTAGCAACTTTGTTTCTTATACATTTCAATTATTCATTCTGTGTGTTAACCTCGCCTTGAGATTTATGTTACCTCTCAAGGTGCTCAAAATCACATTAAAGAAGTTTATTAACCCTTCACAAGTATTAAAACAATGTGGAAGGAAAAAATTGAACATTTTACTTTTTCCCATAAAAATGTTGCTCTAACCCCATATTTTTCATTTTTACTAGGGTAACAGGAGAAAATGGACAATGCAATTTGTTGTCCAATTCCCCCATAGTATTTTGATACTCCATATGTGGCAGTGCTCAGAAGGGAAGGAGCACTTTTTTACTTTTGTAGCGCAAAATTGTCTGGAATAGATGCCTTGTCGCATTGCAAGAGTCCCTAATTTGCCTACACAGTGAAAACCCTCCACAATTGAACCGATTTTGGATACTACACCCCTCAAAGAATTTATATAGGTGTAGTGAGTACTTTTAACCCCCAGGTGCCTTACAGAATTTTATAACGCCGAGCCATGAAAATGGAAAAATGCATTTTTCCCCATAAAAATATTGCTTTAGCTGCACATTTTTCATTTTTGCAAGGAGAAAATAGACCATTCAATTTGCTGTGCAATTTCTCCTAAGTACACAAATACATTGTATGTAGTGGAAAACTCTAGTATGAGCGCACGGCAGGGCTTGGAAAGGAATGAGCAACATTTACAGGGATGATCGACATAGTACAGGGATATCCCATATGCACTCAGAAACACTTGTTTGGGCACGTGGCAGGGTTTGGAAGGGAAGGAGCACTATTTGATTTTTGGAGTGCAAAATTGTCTGTAATTAATTGCATTGCATGTAGAGAGCAGCCAAGGTTCCAGAAGAGCAGAAAACCAACTAGTGACTCTATTATGGAAAGTACATCTCTCGAAGAATTCCTCTAGGGGTGTGTTAGGAGTTGAGTTCCCAATGCTGCACAGGGGGAATCTTGAACCTTGTCTGCTGCGGTCTCTCATTCTGTATCAGCCGCAGTGAAGCCTGCTCAGCAGAGACGTCGGTCCTAGTGTTTAGCTCAGTCTGGTTCTGTGCAAAGGGTTACTGCTGCCTTTCCAGGCTCTGCCATTGTAGCCTGTACTGATCAGCGGCGAGCAGACGTCTCTGGGACTAAGTCCTGCTTTTCCCATTCTGAGCATGATCAAAGGAAGACCTCTCAGTGGAGGTCTGGGGTCACATGCTCAGGTACTGCAGAAGCTCCTATTGGTCCTCCAGGAAGGTCCTGAAGTTGCTCAGTTACTGTAGCAGTTCTCATTGGTCCTCTAGGAAGGTCCTGAAGTTGCTGCAGCTATAAAAGGTTCGCATGGCCGCACGGCCATGCGCTAGTATACACTTGTTTATGTGTGTGCCTTGTGAGTGAAAGTCACTCTTTAATCATCCCCTCCCTTGTGTTTGAAAGCTCACGTAAGGAGGATGATTGTAATCTAGCGCCCGACTTTACCAACATTAGTACACAAACAGCATCTATTGCTGTGACCGCCAGTGCGGCACCATGCGCTATCACCGCGCTTTCCAAACCCAAGTCTGGGTGGTTAGTGGCGTCCATCAGTTCGGCACTGCATGCACTCTCATGCTACTTTATTATTATTTCCGTTACGTGCGGTACTGCAGCCCTGTGACGCAACAGGGTTCGCTTCTTTCACACAGGGTGAAGCTAACCCGTGTGTGTATTCTAATTGTACCACCATGTAGTTCGTCATTGCTTAGCAGCAGGTTCCATCTCTGCACGGTGGACCCTGGGCTGCGAACGCACCTTATTCCTTTTCTCTAATTATTTGGTGCATTCCGCTAGCCCTAACAGGGTGTTGTGAGCATTTTAAAATCACATTTATGTGGCACCCCTGAGGGTCCAGTCACTACAGAGGTATTGCACCTCAGCCAGAGGTGTGGTTCCCACTCTTAAGTAAGCAGGGTGCACTACCCAGGACTCTAATACCAGCATCCAACACCTCACCACTCCTATCAGGGCACCTGGGCGTACCCTATGGGAGAATGGCCTCATCCCAGTCTGGAGAGGGCAACTAGGTAGAGGGTGTGGGTGGAGCCAGTAGTTAGGGGAGGAGCTAATTAGGAGGGAAAGTAAAGGAGATGCTGAGAGGAGCTGGATGGAGTAAGATGTGAAAAAAGGAGCTACCTGTCAGAGGGAGCTAGAGAAAGAAGAGTGGGAAGCTCCAGGAAAAAGAAGGGGTCCTAGGGGCATGGGTAGTGAGCAATCCATCCATGGGGCCCGCATCCACGCTGACCATCACCAGGTGGAGGGACCCCGGTCGCATTGGGGAATCGGCCCCTAAGACTAGTGGAGAACTACAAGGCTCAGCTAGCCATCTGGAGGCTGTGGTATCTGTACGTGCCACAGCAACATCCACTCATATTCGCTGAAAAGGCAGCCACATAGGACCCAGGGGACTAGAGAGATGTCACCCGACAAGATCTGGGGCTGCTGGCTTGGGACACTATGTGTGAAGGTACAGGGCAAAAGAGGTGGAAGCCAGAGCAGTGAGACAGCCAGGAAAGGAACATAAGAGAGGAGTCCTGGAAAAATGTACCCCAAATCATCTCAGGGTTGGCTGAGCCACAGACCCAGAAGACACAGCACACGGCTGGAGACAGTATCCTCAGAACTGTGATTAAAGCTATGGAAACTGCACCCAGCTGTGTCCTCTGAATTATTTGCTACACCACCTGCCCTGTATTACAACATCCACATCACAATTACATGATACCTACCCTGGGGCCTAGCTCTACCTGTGGAGAGCTGTACCAAATTTGCTGCATCACCATCTGCCCCAGAGGACCATCTCATTGCCGAACACCATGGGTGGCATCATGAACAATTCCCCTATAAACTTTATTTCCCCTTTCAATTCATTGATTCTTTTATTGGGCGCCCAGGGCCATGGACTGGGTCACTGCTGCTGTCACTACATCCCTTTACGATTCGGCTCGGTACCGAGTATCCCCACGGCCCTGGCGGGCGCTCCAGGTTTTTCACAGAATTGTACAAAATTGGCTTTGAAAATTAAGTTACATTTTGTCCATTAAAATGTTGTTTAAGCCCCAAGTTTTTAATTTTCAAATGGGAATATTGGAGAAAATGGACCACAAAACTTGTTTCACAATGTATTCTAAGTATGTCAATGCCCCATATGTGGTCAAAAACTACTTTTAGGCACAGTGCAAAGTTCAGAAGGTAAGGAATTGCATATATGATTGCACATTTGCCTAGAATGGTTTGATGGTGCCACTTCTCTTTGGCAGAGTCTCTGAGGTTTTCGGACATCAGTACCCCCATAAATAACCCCCATTTTACAAACTACATCTTTCAATGAAATCGTCTAGTGGTGCAGTGAGCATATTGACAGCACATGTGTGTCACATTTTAACCACTATAATGTTGTTTTGGCCCTAGATTTTAAAATTTTCACAAATATGGACAAATATGTAAAAATGACAACAAAATTTGTTACACAATTTCTTGAAAATGTGGCAATATTCTATATGTGGCTGTACATTACTGTTTGGCCACACAGCGAGACTGAGGAGGGAAGGAGCGCTATTTGAGTCTTGAAGAACAAATTTTTGTAGAATAGTATGCAGACTCCATATACAGAACCTCTAAGTGCCAGAAGAGCAGAATCTTCTCAACTTACCCCAATTTGGAAATCACACCCCTCCCCTCAAGGAATTCATTTGCAGGTGTAGGGATAATTTTGCTACAAATGGATGTTGCTAAGTGAAAATGCAAATATGCCATTGAAGAGCCCAGTCCATACTAATGCCCAGTACATTGTATTGCCAGTACATTGCTGTTTCCAATACGGCAAAAGTGATTAGATGACTTTATTCTTCGGGTCTGATACCAAATATATTTCTCCTTTTTTTATTTTTAGCTCCCATAAGGCATTTTCGATACAGAGTATTTCTGCCGAGTCCAAAATTCTGCATTCTAATTGCTACACTTGCTTTTCAGTACATTTAGATTCACCTCATGTAATGACATTCAATTGGTCAAAATCCACAGCAGAGACAAACGTCTCTACTACAGAAATGGACATTATGCGGCTCATAAACCCGCACTGCACGTGGGTTTAAGTAACGGTAAATAGCAGCACAGTAGGCATGTGATGTCTATAAATCCCTTCCACTGTGCATCTAATGTAGAATGCAACATTTTGGACACAACACAAAGGCTGTTGTTCCCAATAATGGGCATGGAGCTTTACGCACTAAAACCCCCTTATTTTCAACATTTCAGCACTTCCCGGTGATCACATGCTGTAATCAGTCAGCCAGATTGACTGACCAATTGCAGCAATCAGAGAGCGGGGACCTCTGAAATGGGTCCCTGCATCTCTGGCCGTGCCCCTCAACTGTCAGTGATTGCTGCCAGCACATAGCTGTCACTGTCCATTTTCACACCGTGACCGTTTTAATCCATGAGGGGCATAGCACGTAATCATGCGGAAACTGACACCTGCTTATGAAATGCTATGTCTGTCATTCGTCGATAAGGAGTTAACATGATTTATCAGTGTCACGCCATCTGTCTTAATTAGCAGAATAAATGATTTATTTTGGTTTCCCTTTTTAATCTTGTCTGATAATCTTCTGCTAACATTTTTAAATATGCTAAAAGCTTACAATAGTGTATGAGTTGGAGTTTTCTGAGTTAATGTATTTATTAAAATACCTCTTTATTTCTCTCTGCAAGAATATATTCTGTTTGTTGAGATATTTTCTAATTCTGTTTCAAAACCATAACCCATGGAGGCCCCCTCCATGTTATTTCTGCCAATAATGGTCTCTTCAGTAACTAATTGTTCCCGTAGTCATCCCTCAATATTCATCTATCAAAGGAATCTGCCTTCCTTGCTGATTTTTTGCTAATTATCTAAGTTTATGGAATAGCTAATTAATATTGTCATCTACTTCTGAAACCTGGAAACTTGAAATAGTTTTCTATTTTCAAACCCTAGTTCTCCCTAGTCTATTCAATATTGTGGTTTGTACTCTGCTTTTGGTATAGACAATTTTCTATTTCATATCTTGCATTTATTTTTCTTATTATACAAAATTTTGGATATTAAACTCTGCTTAACATAGTATTTTTAAGGCAAATTAATTTAGAATTTTAGCACATTTAGCTTAGTATATCTGCCAAATGGTTTAGTCAGAAAAATATTCGATATAACAACTAATTAATTAATTTAAATAAGTGATTGCCAGCCTTCATTCAGAATGCGAGAGTAAAATTACTAATTTTCTATCATATCCTACCTGGATCTACGTCTCAGTCTATTCAGCAGAGTGGAAATTGTCCACAGATATCCTCTCAACTTTATGTTAAATGGTCACTTGCTGCAGCATATACTATGCCTTAACGATGGATACATCAGGTTAGTATAATCTGATAGAAACTACAATGTGTGTATTGGATAAGACCCTATTTGCGCTAATTTCTCCTACAGCCTCATTGAGAATAGATTACAGACATGTGGATTCGACTTCCGGAGGCAATTGGTCACCCAGGATGTTATTTAAGTGAATCACACTACATGTGGCCAGATACACACGCACGTCACAATTTTAAGAGTTATATTTTTTTAAATATTTAGAAAATCATGTACTTTGTTTTGGTATGTCACATAAAATCTAAATAAAATATTATCATCATTTGTTATTATAGCGCCATTTATTCCATGGCACTTTACATGTCAAAAGTGGTATACATAGCAAAAAAACAAGTAAAATGATCTTGAACAAAATGATTCACCGACTGGTACAAGAGGAGAGAGGATCCTGCCCATGAGGGCGCGCAATCTACCAATACATTCAAGTTTGTGGGTGCACCGTGAAAAAGTATGGTAAAGTTCACGGGAAATGAATATTATGACAAGGTCCTGTACCTTCCTCAAAATTGAAATTGCAGTACTAAGAAGGAAAAGTTATATGGTTATGGATATCACTGGATCTATCAACATGACAATGATATGATGATATGCAAATAAAAAAAATAGAAGGAACATTTTCAAAACATCTTTATTTAACCCGTCCATGTAAATATATATATATATATATATATATATATATATATATATATATATATATATATATATATATATTTATTTATTTTTATTTTTTTTTGAGAAGCAACAGTAAGTTTCACTGTAAGTAATAAAAGAAAAAAATTGTTTAAGTTTCATTTGGTAAGAAAAAAGGACAAAGAAGTCAGGGCTTAAAATTATTTTTGGCAGCAGTTTTGTACAAAGACCGTAAATGCGCATCCTGGCTTCCATGCAAATTGGTCTGAAATAGGACTTCAATGTATGGATTGATCGAGGGTCTCTTGACCTGAGCATGGCAGCCTCAAGGAAATATATGAAACTGGCACACTCCGGTTGGAAGAGCCATGGCCTATCCATGATTCAACAGTCCATGCTCAAACCTGTTTCCATGGATGTCTTAATTATTCCTTGGGCTCATGAAAAAGCAATGGCTTTTAAGAAACTGCCCCAAAAATGTTATGTTTTGGGGAAAAGCAAGTTTGATGTTTGGAAAGTGAAGAAGCAATTGATCTTTAGCAAGCTCTTTTAAAATTATTATTTTTTTGGATTGGCAACAGAGTTGTTATTTGGAAAGGAAAGAAGCAATGGCTTTTTAAATTGCTGTCCAAAAATTACTCTTTGTTGGGAACAGTTTTAGATTTCTTATATTAACTTTGTGCAGGGTTGAGTTACCTGGACAAGTACAGCATAGGTATATAACTCAGCATAGGTATATAACTCAATCGATAGGCAGTAGAAATGTCTATCTATTGGCAGCAGCAATAGCAAAGACAGCAACACCATGATGTGCAGACAGGAGATGTCCATTTGTGTAGGCCCAGCACTGGCAGCTCCAGCATCAAAAGCAGCACACTACGTTTGGAACATGATTAATAGGCAGAACATGTCCAGCTCTGTAGGAGCATCACCCACCATTGGCAGCTGCATTCATCTAATCATTAGTATCAACTATAGATGAATGAAAATACTAACTGATTTATGCCTGATTCATTCTTAAAAATATGTGATTTTCCACACTTGTGAAGGACAATTCAGTCCATTGGGGCTGCAAAAGGCATTCTTCTAAGCTGAATACTCACTTTGGCAGTTCAAAGGAGGCTAGACAAGACAATATCCTTATGTCAAACTGGGCCAGTTCTTGCCATTGGTCCAATGATCCAGAAGTCCTTGGGATTGGGATTTGGGGTATATGTCAGGAAATGGACGCAGTGAAGATATTACTGAACCTCGCTGTTCAGTCTGTGGACTTCTGTTTACTGATGCGTGTCAGATTGGCACAAAGGCTGATAGAATATCTGGTCCATCAGGTCATGCATAATGTATTTGCTGCTGCTTATTCAGGTACTCATTTTAGCAGTAGCGATCATACAGACAGGTGAGCACTGACTCTCTTGGGAGTGGAGTTGAATCTGAAGTCAGATATTCAGGTGTCTACATGGTAAAAGCTTTGCCAGGCAGGAAACTCAGCTTATCTTGGTGATATGCAACTTCTGAATGTTAAGGTACCTTCACACGAAACGACGCTGCAGCGATAGCGACAACGATGCCGATCGCTGCAGCGTCGCTGTTTGATCGCTGGAGAGCTGTCACACAGACAGCTCTCCAGCGACCAACTATGCCGAGGTCCCTGGGTAACCAGGGTAAACATCGGGTTGCTAAGCGCAGGGCCATGCTTAGTAACCCGATGTTTACCCTGGTTACCAGCGTAAAATGTAAAAAAAACAAACAGTACATACTTACATACGCGTCCCCCGGCGTCCGCTTCCTGCACTGACTGACTGAGCGCCGGCAGTAGCAGGGCACAGCGGTGGCGTCACCGCTGTGCTTTCACTTTCATTTTGCGGCGCTCAGTCAGTGTGGGAAGCAGACGGCGGGGGATGCGAATGTAAGTATGTACTGTTTGTTTTTTTTACATTTTACACTGGTAACCAGGGTAAACATCGGGTTACTAAGCGCGACCCTGCGCTTAGTAACTCGATGTTTACCCTGGTTACCAGTGTAAAATATCGCTGGTATCGTTGCTTTTGCTGTCAAACACAACGATACATGGCGATCGGATGACCAAATAAAGTTCTGAACTTTATTTAGCGACCAGCGACATCACAGCAGGATCCTGATCGCTGCTGCGTGTCAAACTAAACGATATCGCTATCCAGGACGCTGCAACGTCACGGATCGCTAGCGATATCGTTACAAAGTCGTTTCGTGTGAAGGTACCTTAAAGAAATATGCAAATAGTCTATTAAAAGTGGAAGAGGACCAGAACTCTAGTGCCACCTATTGGAAATAGCAATTTTACAAGTCAATGACGACCCTTTAACCCCTTACTGACCTCGGACGGGATAGTTCGTCCGAGGTCAGCTCCCCTGCTTTGATGCAGGGCTCCGCGGTGAGCCCGCATCAAAGCCGGGACATGTCAGCTGTTTTGAACAGCTGACATGTGCCCGCAATAGCAGCGGGTGAAATCGCGATTCACCCTCCGCTATTAACTAGTTAAATGCCGCTGTCAAACGCAGACAGCGGCATTTAATTACTGCATCCGGCCGGGCGGCCGGATATGAGCGCATCGCCGACCCCCGTCACATGATCGGAGGTCGGCGATGCTTCAGAAAAGTAACCATAGAGGTCCTTGAGACCTCTATGGTTACTGATCGCCGGTAGCTGTGAGCGCCACCCTGTGGTCGGCGCTCACAGCACACCTGCAATTCTGCAGCATAGCAGCGAACATGAGATCGCTGCTATGTAGCAGAGGTAATTGTGCTGTGCCTGCTTCTAGCCTCCTATGGAGGCTATAGAAGCATGGCAAAAGTTAAAAAAAAAGTTAAAAAAAATGTGAAAAAAATAAAAAAAATATAAAAGTTTAAATCACCCCCCTTTCGCCCCATTCAAAATAAATCAATAAAAAAAATCAAATCTACACATATTTGGTATCGCCGTGTTCAGAATCGTCCGATCTATCAATAAAAAAAAGCATTAACCTGATCGCTAAACGGCGTAGCGGGAAACAAATTAGAAACGCCAGAATTACGTTTTTTTGATCGCTGTGACATTGCATTAAAATGCAATAACGGGCGATCAAAAGAACGTATCTGCACCAACATGGGATCATTAAAAACGCCAGCTCGGCACGCAAAAAATAAGCCCTCAACCGACCCCAGATCATGAAAAAAGGAGACGCTACGAGTATCGGAAAATGTCGCATTTTTTTTTTAGCAATGTTTGGAATTTTTTTTCACCACTTACGTAAAAAATAACCTAGTCATGTTAGGTGTGTATGAACTCGTAGTGACCTGGAGAATCATAATGGCAGGTCAGTTTTAGCATTTAGTGAACCTAGCAAAAAAACCAAGCAAAAAACAAGTGTGGGATTGCACTTTTTTTGCAATTTCACCGCACTTGGAATTTTTTTCCCGTTTTCTAGTACACGACATGGTAAAACCAATGATGTCGTTCAAAAGAACAACTCGTCCCGCAAAAAATAAGCCCTCACATGGCCAAATTGACAGAAAAGTAAAAAAGTTATGGCTCTGGGAAGGAGGGGAGTGAAAAACGAACATGGAAAAACGAAAAATCCCAAGGTCATGAAGGGGTTAAAGAGCCTTGTCACATGACTTAGGATAAAAGCCAAACCAGAATCTCAATTTGCAGACACTGCAACTTGCAATAGGTTGCACTTGAGTTCTAGTCCTCTTTCTTTCTGAAGAGACAGTTTGCACATATAATTTCCCAGAGTAGCATTGCAAAGATTAAAAGTCTCATCGCCCTGGCATGCCAGGCTTGACATGTCACGCTCTGCATCGACACATCGGGTCCTGATCAGACACCTCTCACACAGCCAAACCAGATCTCACACTTTGCACTAATGAGGGGCAGCACCCTGAAACACAGTGTCTGCAAATTGAGTGTCTTGCTTGGCTTTCATCCTAAGTCATATGGCAAGGCTTGTTAAAAGGTCAACGTTCATTTTTAGTTCAAATAGGTGGCACTAGAGTTCTAGTCCTCTTCCTTTCTGAAGAGACAATTTGCATATTTAATTTCCTATAGGAACATTGTAAAGCTTTAAAGTCTCCTCACCTTGGCAAGCCAGGCTTGACATGTCACTGTGAACAAGGAGAAACATTACCCCTTGGATCCCAACTGTAAAAAAACAAACCCCACCCACCAGTAATGCCCGAATCCAGTCCTTCCCAGAGCACGGATAGTGTTACTGCCAAAACACTCAAAACTGGAAGCAAAGAAGATAGATTCAGCTCCACTGACATAAAAAATCTTCTTTATTGGTACATGTTAAAATTCCAAATAACATCCAGATTGGCTATAAATAAAAAAACATGCGTTTCTGGAGAGTCAAGCACCTTTAGTCATGCTTCCAAACCCTAATGGTGTGTATTGTATGCACCACCAGGATTCAGCTGAATAGCAACTGAAACTCCTCTCGGCACGTGGCTTCAACTATTCAAATCTCATACTCAGTCTCATGACAGCTCTGAGGCTATGTGCACACGTAGGGAGAGTCCTCTGCAGGTTCTTCCGCAGCGGATTTGATAAATCTGCAGGGCAAAACCGCTGCGGTTATCCCTGCAGATTTATCGCGGTTTGACTTGTGGTTTCCGCTGCGGGTTTACTCCTACTATTGATGCTGCATATGCAGCAATATGCAGCATCAATAGTAATGTTAAAAATAATAAAAAATTGGTTATATAGTCACCCTCTGACGTCCCAATCTCCTCGGCGCTGCAAGAGGTGGTCCGGTTCCAAAGATGCTGTGCGAGAAGGTCCTTCGTGACGTCACGGTCATGTGACCGCAACGTCATCGCAGGTCCTGCTCGCACAGCAACCCTGTGACCGGACGGCCGCGTGCAGCGCTGAGAGGTGAGAATATCATTATTTTTTATTTTAATTCTTTTTTTTACACAAATATGGTTCCTAGGGCCTGGAGGAGAGTCTCCTCTCCTCCACCCCGGGTACCATCTGCACATGATCCGCTTACTTCCCGCATTGTGGGCATAGCCCCTTGCAGGAAGTAAGCGGATCAATGCTTTCCTATGTGTGCAGAATTGCTGCGATTCTGCACAAAAGAAGTGACATGCTGCGGAATGTAAACCGCTGCATTTCTGCGCGTTTTTTCCCGCAGCATGTGCACAGCGGATTGCGGTTTCCATAGGTTTACATGTAACTGTAAACGCAATGGAAACTGCTGCGGACCCGCAGCATCAAAATCGCTGCGGTTCCGCGGCAAAATCTGCAACGTGTGCACATAGCCTTAGAAAGGTTTTTTTTTGTAATATTGTCTTTCTATAACTATATGTCAAAACTAAACATTTTTCTATAAAAAGAATACTATTGAAATAATTAGATTGAATAAAAACTTTCAATGAAAACTACACTGGATGGATGTGATTATTGAGAAAGTCATGCATTCTAGTCATGCAGAGTTCATATATTCAATATATAGATTGACTTCAGTCCTCAAAAATTGATTTCTGTAAAAGGAGACATATTTTGTCAGAAATATTCATTATTAAATGCTAACAAAAATAGCAAATAATTCACTGAAAAAGAGTAACATAAATCTATTAAAAACATACCTACACTTTTTACTGGAATACTACTAAAGTGGCACAGTTCTTCATTATTTGTACAAGAACCAATGATTAAGGTTTATATTTGCTGACACTAAATGTCTGCCTGAATTTGATGTTACCAGAACAAGTGGTAAATGTTAAAAAGTAACCGTCGGTTTAATTTTTATTTCATAAATCCATAGTGCACATGAAAATAAGAAACTTTACAATATATCTCATCAGTGAAATCTGCTGCTTTCTCCACCAGGAATGATCATTAGTTTTCAATATTCTAATTTCATGAGTAAAATCTGTATTCCGTGAAGACTGACTTGTTTATATTACTGAGATTGCTATATTTACTGCAGCGAGAGGGGAAAGAAGGCTGGCTGGAAACTCACTAAGGACTATATTTTCAGCTGTCAGAAAGTAAAGGACACTGACTCAGGAATTTACTAAAGATGATTTTTATAGCTATTAAAAGGGAAAGGAGAATTATCAAGGCACAGCTTTTAATATTATTATTATGTAATGGCCTTCAGCTTAGGAAGATCGATCTTGTGCAAGCCTAGATAGGTCCACCAGGGTTTTTTTGTGCAGTTATCTTGATGGTATCAAGTCATCGGTTTGCTGGTCTTTCTGTTTGCCTTATTCCTTCTATTCTGACTGTGATGTCCTTCTTTAGTAATTGATCTCTTCATATGATGTGACCAAAGTAGGCAAGTCGTAGCTTGGTGATCCTTGGTTTGAGTGACATGTCTGGATTGATTTGTACTAAAATTGATTTGTCTGCTTTTCTTTTCATCCATGGTACTGATAACATCCTTCTCTAACACCACATTTCAAAGGCATTGATTCTTCTTCTGTCTTGCTTTTTTTATCTTCCAGGTTTTGCATCTGTATGTTACTACAGCAAAGATGAGACTATGTGCGAGCCGTGTCTTCATTGCCGGTAAAGGTTTCTTGATTTGAAGACCTTGTCCAGTGACTTCATAGTTGATTTGACCATAGCTATTCTCCTACTGACTTCTTGTGTCATCACTACATCTTGAGTGATCATTGATATGAGTAGGTTGAAGTCTTTTACAATTTCAAGTTTGTCGCCATCCATCTCAAGTGTGTCCCAGTCATACCAGGCAGTCGTCAATATATTTGTCTTATTTGTAGTGAGTAGGAGTAATATGCTCAAGCTTTTTGATACTCTGTAATAAGGAATTCATTCCATCCACGTTTGTTGCTATCAATGTTTTATCATCTGCATACTTAAGATATTTAAGATCATTTTTCTTTTTTGACAAGATCAGCTTTCCTGAAAATAGTGTCTACATATAAATTGAAGAGAAATGGTGACAGGATGCAGCTTTGTCTAACGCCTCGCTTTACATTGTACCATGCCGTGTCAATGTTGTCTATTCGTAGAATTGCTTCTTGGACAATGTAAAGCTTCCTCAAGAGACTGATAAGAAGATTTGGCACACCCATATCCTTCATGATATTCCAAAGTTTTTGGTGATCAACACAGTGGAAGGCTTTGCTGTAGTCAATGAAGCAAAAATGCATCTCCTTTTTGTATTATTTGGCCTTTTCCATTATCCATTTAATGTTTGCAATTACATCTCTTGTTCCTCTGCCTTTTCTGAATCCTGCTTACTGTTTTGGCAGTTATTTGTCAAGGAAAGGTGGTATACGTCTTTGTAGGATCTTCAAAAGTATTTTTCTGGCATGAGGTATGATTGCACTGGTCAGATAGTTTCTACAGTTGGTAGCCTCTCCCTTCTTCGGAATAGGAATAAACAACAATCTTGTTTATTTGCCAGTTTTCCATATCTGTTGATACAGGCATGTGATGACATCAACTGCTACTTGAGAAAGCTTTATTCGCTCTATTGAAATATTGCCATATCCAGGTGCTTTTTTGTTTGACAGAAGCTGAAAAGATGGAAACAACCTGTTGCTCAGGCCAGTTGTGCAACTTGACTCAAATCTTTGCTGTCAAAAGTTCATAATCAGTTCCACAGTCAGCTCCTGGCATTGTTTTCATGGTAATGATCGACAATCTCCATGTTTGGCCAACA
This sequence comes from Ranitomeya variabilis, assembly GCF_051348905.1. Lineage (NCBI taxonomy): Eukaryota > Metazoa > Chordata > Amphibia > Anura > Dendrobatidae > Ranitomeya > Ranitomeya variabilis. The sequence goes on along the minus strand of NC_135235.1, from coordinate 324,259,160 downwards.
CATATATAGTGAGTCTGATTCTTACAGGTCCTATTCGGAGATATCCATGTGTAGAGTCTCCGTTTGTGATTATGGAAGATGTTCATGATAGATAGTTGATTTGTGATAAAAAAAAAGTCAATTAATTTTCCTCCAGCCTGGCATCATTCACCAAGTCCAAATTTTCCAACCCCGATTCTATGTTTGTCATGGCTCAGCTTGGTATTCAAGAGTCCCATGATACTGAGTAAGTCTTGTTTTGATATCTTGTCAATTTCTTCTTGAATTTGATCTTGTAATAGTTAAACGTCCTCCTCTGCATCTGTTGTTGGAGAGTTGTCTGTTATAACTGTGACATTAATTGGCTCTCCTTGTAATTGTATGAAGATTACTTATTCACTTACTGCATTGTATTTCAGGATGGTGATGAACAATCTTCAGCTGAGAATAAAAGTGACACAGTTTCTTCTATGGTTATCATTGCCAGAATAGTAGATGCCATGTTTGTTTGACTGGAAGAGTCCTGATTGAGTCCATCTCAGTTTGCTAATAGCGAGTAAGTCTAGTCCTATACTGTCTATTTCGGCTTTCATAATGTCAAACTTGCCTTGATTAATGATTGAGCATTCCATGTTCTAAAATTTATATCGCTGTGGCTTTTACTCCTCCACCTTGGCCAAGTGATATAAGCACCAAGACGCCTTTGCGGCTTTGATACTGGTCAATTATGAGCATTGGTCAGACTCGGGTTGACCATCATCTCTTCCCAGCTTCTTGAGTGCCTTCCGACCTAGGAATGCATCTTCCAGCACTGTATCAAATTGCTTTATTTGTACTCTCCATCAAGTTTTCTCGGCATAATACGGAAGTAGATTGCCAGTTTTTTCTTCTGCACATAAATATGTCTCCTTTGAAGGAACCATGCTGAATCACTGTTTTATGTTGTTAATACGAATTGCCTCATTCAATGTACTGCTGCCAATGCTGGCAGTGGAAATTATGCTTATGTTGATACCTCAGTTGAAGCCTGTCCACCTAGGGTGTCCCTGATAGTAAAATACATTGCCGACAGCATAGCTTTCAACATCACTGATCCACAGAAATACACATAACAAAAACACAATTCATACATCACATACACAATGCAACGAACAAATACACAATACCAACATCAAATACACTGCTCAAAAAATAAATTGATAACTAAAACCCCACATACTAGATATCACTGAATGAAATGCTCCAGTTGTAAATTTTTATTCATTGCATAGTGGAATGTGTTGAGAACAATAAAACGTAAAAATGATCACAACTTATACCCACGGAGATCTAGAGTTGGAATGATTCTCAAAATCAAAGTGGAAAATGAAGTTACAGGCTGATCCCACTTCAGTGGAAATGCCTCAAGACAAGGAAATGATGTTCAGTAGTGTGTGTGTCCTCCACGTGCCTGTATGACCTCCCTACAAAGCCTGGGCATGCTCATGATTAGGCGGTGGATGGTCTCCCAAGGGATTTCCTCCCAGACCTGGACTAAAGCATCTGCCAACTCCTGGACAGTCTGTGGTGCAATGTGACGTTGATGGATGGTGCAAGACATGATGTCCCAGATGTGTTCAATCGGATTCAGGTCTGGGGAATGGGCGGGCCAGTCCATAGCTTCAATGCCTTCATCTTGAAGGAACTGCTGACACAATCCAACCACATGAGGTCTGGCATTGTCCAGTATTAGGAGGAACTCAAGGCCAACCTTTGAGGGGTTTGAGAATCTCATCTTGGTACCTAAAGGCAGTCAGGCTACCTCTGGCGAACACATGGAGGGCTGTGCGGCCCTCCAAAGAAATGCCAACCCACACCATTACTGACCCGCTGCCAATCCAGTCATGCTGAAGGATGTTGGCAAACAAAATCTTTAGGACAGTATTAATATGAATACAGGTAGCCTCAGGCCTAAATAACCCAGCCACCACATGCACTAGCCATGGAACCACTCCCAGCAATATTTTAAACAAGAAAGAAATGGAGTAAATGTCCACCAAAGAGTAAAACCAAAATAGTTGTTTTAAATGCTGAAGGATGTTGCTGGCAGCAGATCACTCTCCATGGCGTCTCCAGACTCAGTCACATCTGTCACATGTGCTCAGTGTGAACCGGCTTTCATCTGTGAAGAGCACAGGGTGCCAGTGGCGAATTTGCCAATCCTGGTGTTCTGTGGCTAATACCAAGCGTCCTGCAAGGTGTTGGGCTGTAAGCACAACCCCCATCTGTGAACGTCAGGCACTCAGACCATCCTCATGGAGTCGGTTTCTAATTGTTTGTGCAGATGCATGCACATTTGTGCCCCGCTCGAGGTCATTTTGCAGGGCTCTGGCAGTGCTCCTCCTGTTCCTCCTTGCACAAAGGCTGAGGTAGCAGTCCTGCTGCTGGGTTGCTGCCCTCCTACGGCCCCTCCATGCCTCCTGGTGTACTGGCCTGTCTCCTGGTAGCACCTCCAGCCTCTGGACACTACGCTGACAGACACAGCAAACCTTCTTGCCACAGCTCGCATTGATGTCCCATCCTGGATGAGCTGCACTACCTGAGCCACTTGTGTGGGTTGCAGAGTCCGTCTCATGCTACCCCGAGTGTGAAAGCACAACCAACATTTAAAAGTGACCAAAACATCAGCCAGAAAGTATTGGTACTGAGATGCGGTCTGTGGTCCCCACCTGCAGAACCACTTCTTTATTGAGTGTGTCTTGATAATTGTCAATACTTTCCATCTGTTGTCTATTCTATTTGCACAACAGCATGTGAAATTGATTGTCAAACAGTGCTGCTTCCTAAGTGGACAGCTGATTTCACAGAAGCTTGATTTACTTGGAGTTAAATTCTGTTGTTTAAGTGTTTATTTTTTTTAGCAGTGTACACTTGTAGATTGTGAGCCTTTGCGGGCAGGGTCCTCTCTCCTACTGTACCAGTTATGACTTGTATTGTTCAAGATTATTGTACTTGTTTTTATTATGTATACCCCTCCTCACTTGTAAAGCGCCATGGAATAAATGGCGCTATAACAATAAATAAATAATAATAATAATAATAATAATATAGACAATAAAATCAAAATGCAGAAATCAAATTCCCAATAATACATCAAATGCACTTATCAAATACACACAGCAAATAAACAATACAGACAACAAATACACAGTATATACGTCAGATTCACAATACAGACATTAAACATACAATACAGACAACAATACTGAATACACATGTAAGAGGAAGTGATAGTACTTCAGAAGAGCCCCTGTGATGTGACATTAGTGAGGAAAAACTGTCATCTACTGGCTGGATGAAATCAAGTGGAACCAATTAGCACCAGAAGAATTTCACGGGGAGTCAGTTCTTGTGCGGGATGTGGTTAGGTGCCTTGCATGACAGAGGTTCGGGATATAACAGCCCTGCACTAAACAACAGGGGGATTTGTGCATGTGTCTGCAAAAAGGGTCAGAAACCAACTCCATGGGAATAGTCTGAGTGACTGACGTCCACAGATGGGGGTTATGCTCACAGCTCAACATCGTGCAGGATGCTTGGCATTTGCCACAGAACACCAGGATTGGCAAATTCGCCACTGGCGCCCTATGCTCTTCACAGATGAAAGTAGGTTCACACTGAGCACATGTGACAATGCCAAGAGTGTGCAAAGCAGTCATCAAAGCAAAAGGTGGCTACTTTGAAGAACCTAGAATATAATACATCATTTCAGTTGTTTCACACTTTTTTGTTAAGTATATAATTCCACATGTGTTAATTCATAGTTTTGATGCCTTCGGTGTGAATTTACAATTTCCATAGTCATGAAAATACAGAAAAATCTTTAAATGAGAAGGTGTGTCCAAACTTTTGGTCTGTATTGTATATACACACACATACGCGGTTCAAAAATATAAAGGGAACACCATGTAACTCCAGGTGAATCACACTTCTGTGGAATCAACCTGTCCAGTTACGAAGCAACACTGATTGTGAATCATTTTCTTCTGCTATTATGCAAAAGGAGCAGACAACAGGTAGAATAATAGGCAATTAGCAAGACAACCCCTATATAGGAGTAGTTCTGCAGGGGGTGACCAGAGTCCATTTCTCAGTTCTCATCCTGTTTGGCTATTGTTTTGGTTACTTTATCATTTTGTCATTGCTCTCACCACTAGTGGTACACTACAGTTGCATTAGGCAGTATCAACAACCCACAGACGTTGCTTGGGTAGTACAACTCATCCAGGGTGGCACATCAATGCAGGCTGTGACAAGAAGGGTAGCTGTGTCTGACTACACAGTGTCCAAAGAATGTAGCAGATACCAGGAGACAGGCCAGTACACCAGGAGATGTGGAGGGTGCCTTAGGAGGCTACACCCTAGCAGCAGGGCCACTAACTTCTTCTTTGAGCAAGGAGGAACAGGAAGAGCAGTGCTAGAGCCCTACAAAATGACTTCCAGCAGGCCACTAACATCCATGTATCTGCTCAATCTGGCAGAAGAAGACTCCAGGAGGGTAGAATGAGGACTCGACGTCTAAAAGTGATAAAGTCACTGGTGAAGTTCTGGACGGGAAATATGTTTCACTTAATGGCATCAGTGATGTGAATCCCAGAGATTTTCCTCCAGCACATTAAGTGCTGCCAGGGGATAACAGCTAATTTACATAATGGACTAGTTTATTGTTGGCTATCATAGAGTGTTGGAGGTTGTCCACCTTATGTTCAACCCAGGGAGTGGTCTGCGGCTTAAATAGCTGGACTCCAGAGGCAGTTTTGTTCAGTAGGGCTGGAGAGAGGATCTTCAGAGGTTTGTGTCCTGAGGAGGAATGACTGAACCTGTGTTGCTCCAGAGCGTGCAGCTTACTGCAAATGTATGGACTGTGTTACAGCATTTCTGTATTTTTGGCTTTCCCGTATTGCCAAAAGGGCAGTGCTTACTAGATAGAGATGAGCGGTGTTCGAGTCGAACTGTTCGCCAATTTCAAATTCGAGCTGTTTTGGGCGGTGTTCGAGTCGTTCGACGAACCCGAACAATTTGCTTAAAATTTGGCTGTTCGAGTTTCTGTTCAATAACTGTTCGTTCACCAAAAGCCTAGCTTGATTTGCACATTAAACCTGTTTATCATTGTTAATGGACTGTTTCAGTGTATAGTGGGTGGGGGGGCGGGGGATAGATCTATGCTGAAATAACGCCGATCTCCATTTTTTTTTCTTTCCCGCATTTACAGAGGGGCGGTGCAGCCTCTCAGCCTATCAGCAGTGCACACACACACCAATGTGCATGTGATGCACACAAGCAAGGGCATGTGTCATTGGCTTTGTATGTCACATGTCCTTGCCCTATAAGAACCAGCCATTTGCCCTGTCGCCACCATTTCCTCACTGCTGCAGCTTAGTGTTAGACGGCACCGCTGCTGCTGTGGGTGCTATACAGACTAAGAGTGTTTTTTTGGAATTAATTTTCAGACAGGTTTAGGGAGTCAGGAGGAGTTGGGACTACTTGTAATATCAGCCCTTTTCAGGGTAGGTTACAGTAGTTCATAGCAGGGTTTGCCAGGCAGGTCTGAGCCAGTGCTGTGCAAGTGTTAGTCACAGCATTTGGTGTAATCTAGCTCAGCCAATCCTTTTGGGCTAGTAGCATTGTCTGATAGTCATCTGAGTAGCCTGCCTGTGAAGCTAGCTACACTGCCTGCGTATCTCAATTTTTACTGCATCCAACCCAGTAAATCATTTTGGGTTTTGGGCTTAGTAGCAGTGTCTGCACGTCAGCAGTGTAGCCCGCCTGTGAAACTAGCTACACCGCCTGTGTATCTCAATTTTTACTGCATCTAACCCAGTAAATCGTTTTGGGGTTTGGGGCTTAGTAGCAGTGTCTGCACGTCAGCAGAGTAGCCCGCCTGTGAAACTAACTACACCACCTGTGTATCTCTATTTTCACTGCATCTAATCCAGTTAATAGTTTAGGGCCTAGGTGCAGTGTCTGCACGTCAGCAGAGTAGCCCGCCTGTGAAACAAACTATACCGCCTGTGTATCTCAATTTTTACTGCATCTAATCCAGTTACCGTATATACTCGAGTATAAGCCGAGATTTTCAGAGCAAATTTTTGGGCTGAAAGTCCCCCTCTCGGCTTATACTCGAGTCACGGTCGGCGGTGGGGTCGGCGGGTGAGGGGGAGAGAGGTCTGAGGCATACTTACCTGCTTCCAGCACTCCTGGCACTGTCCCTGCAGTCCCACGGTCTTCGGGTGCCACAGCTCTTCCCCTGTTCAGCGGTCACGTGGGACCGCTCATTAAAGTCATGAATATGGACTCCATTCCCATAGGGGTGGAGCCGCATATTCATTCCTCTAATGAGCGGTGGCAGTGACCGCTGACAGAGGAAGAGGCTGCAGCACCAGAAGACCAGCTGTCCGGGAGAAGGAGCCAGGGACGCCGGGAGCAGGTAAGTATTACATATTCACCTGTCCGCGTTCCACACGTCGGGCGCCACTCCGTCTTCCCGTCCTCTGGCTCTGACTGTTCAGGTCAGAGGGCGCGATGACGTACTAATCTGCGTGCCGCCCTCTGCCTGAACAGTCAGTGCGGAGAGACGCCGAGACGGGACGCTGAGGCGCTGCGGGCAGCAAGAGAGGTGAGTATGTCATTTTTTTTTATTGCAGTAGCAGCATTATAGATGGGGCACAGCTTTCTATGGCACATCTATGGGGCAATAATGAATGGTGCAGAGCATTGTATATGGGGCACAGCTTTCTATGGCACATCTATGGGGCCATACTGAATGGTGCAGAGCATTATATATGGCACAGCTTTATAAGGAGCATCTATGGGGCAATAATGAATGGTGCAGAGCATTCTATATGGCACAGCTATATATGGATCATCTATGGGGCCATAATGAACGGTGCAGAGCATTATATATGCCACAGCTTTATATGGAGCATCTTATGGGGCACTAATGAACAGTATTGAGCATTATATGTGGCACAGTTTTATGTGGAGCATCTATGGGGCAATAATGAAATGTATGGAGCATTATATATGGCACAGTTTTATATGGAGCATCTATGGGGCAATAATGAAATGTATGGAGCATTATATGTGGCACAGTTTTATGTGGAGCATCTATGGGGCAATAATGAAATGTAAGGAGCATTATATGTGGCACAGTTTTATGTGAAGCATCTATGGGGCAATAATGAAATGTATGGAGCATTCTATATGGCACAGTTTTATAAGGAGCATCTATGAGGCAATAATGAACGGTGCAGACCATTCTATATGGCACAGTTTTGTATGGAGCATCTATGGGGCCATAATTAATGATGCAGAGCATTCTATATGGCACAGCTTTATATGGAGCATCTATGGGGCCATAATGAACGGTGCAGAGCATTCTATATGGCACAGCTTTATATGGAGCATCTATGGGGCCATAAGTAATGGTGCAGAGCATTATATATGGCACAGCTTTATATGGAGCATCTTATGGGGCAATAATGAACAGTATGGAGCATTATATGTGGCACAGTTTTATGTGGAGCATCTATGGGGCAATAATGAAATGTATGGAGCATTATATATCGCACAGTTTTATATGGAGCATCTATGGGGCCATAATGAAATGTATGGAGCATTCTATATGGCACAGTTTTATATGGAGCATCTATGGGGCCATAATGAAATGTATGGAGCATTATATGTGGCACAGCTTTATATGGAGCATCTTATGGGGCAATAATGAACGGTATGGAGCATCTATTTTTATTTTTGAAATTCACCGGTAGCTGCTGCATTTCCTACCCTAGGCTTATACTCGAGTCAATAAGTTTTCCCATTTTTTTGTGGCAAAATTAAGGGGGTTGGCTTATACTGGGGTTGGCTTATACTCGAGTATATACGGTAATAGTTTTGGGCCTAGGAGCAGTGTCTGCACGTCAGCAGAGTAGCCTGCCTGTGAAACTAACTACATCGCCTGTGTATCTCTATTTTCACTGCATCTAATCCAGTTAATAGTTTAGGGCCTAGGAGCAGTGTCTGCACGTCAACAGAGTAGCCCGCCTGTGAAACTAACTATACTGCCTGTGTATCTCAATTTTTACTGCATCTAATCCAGTTAATAGTTTTGGGCCTAGGAGCAGTGTCTGCACGTCAGCAGAGTAGCCCGCCTGTGAAACAAACTATACTGCCTGTGTATCTCAATTTTTACTGCATCTAATCCAGTTAATAGTTTTGGGCCTAGGAGCAGTATCTGCACTGTCCGACGAGCCCTGATGCAATACGTTATGACATATAGCCTGGGCCAACGAGCTCAAGAGGTGGGACAAATCACGCTGCAGGAGCGGTCTCAGATCAGGGACCTATGCACCCTTCTGCACAGTTTTGAAATAGCAACGAAGATGTTTAGTGCTGACGATGCCATTATAAGCATGACCATTCCGGTGATTTACATGCTGGGTCACACCTTAGGCTACGTTCACATTTGCGTTGTGCGCCGCAGCGTCGGCGCCGCAGCGCACAACGCAAACAAAAACGCAGCAAAACGCATGCACAACGCTGCGTTTTGCGCCGCATGCGTCGTTTTTTTCATTGAATTTGGACGCAGCAAAAATGCAACTTGCTGCGTCCTCTGCGCCCCGACGCGGGCGCCGCAGCGACGCATGCGGCGCAAAACGCAAGTGCGCCGCATGTCCATGCGCCCCCATGTTAAATATAGGGGCGCATGACGCATGCGGCGCCGCTGCGGCGCCCGACGCTGCGGCGCTGGCCGCAAATGTGAACGTAGCCTTACACAGTGTCCTTAGTCAGGTGGTGGAACAAAAGGAGGAGGAGGAACAGGAGGAGTCGTATGCGGAAGGGATCATATCTCCAAGGTCATGAAGGTTGGCAGCACCAAGGTGGCTGGCATTGGAGGCTGGGGGAAAGGGATTACCGAGGGCGCATGGTAGCAGCCAAACTGTTGAGGTAGGTGCAGGAGGCGAGGAAGAAGTGGAGGACTAACTGGCGCTGGGCATGGCAGACTCATCAGATGAGGGAGACCTTGATCAAATTTCTGTTGTGCGAGGTTGGGGGAGAGAGCAGACGAAGGAAGCATGATTCTCACCTCGCCACCACCAAGACAACAAGGACTTGGTCCTCCTGGATGCGCAAGACACATGAGTGCCTTCTTGCTGCACTACCTGCAACATGACCCTCAGATTGTCAGAATCCGAAGTAATGCTGACTACTGGGTTGCCACACTCTTAGATCCCCGGTACAAAAGCAAATTTGGCAAAATAATTCCTGCCATAGAACGGTATTCACGCATGCAGGATTATCAGCAGAGACTGTTACAGAATCTAACATCTGCTTTTCCACAAAACACCAGTGGTGCACGTAGTCAATCTCTGAGTTCTAACTTGCCAACTGTGGGACTATCGAGTCATCACTTTAACCATAACAGTAATATCGTATCTGGTGGTAACAGCAATTTTTTCCAATCGTTTCAAATTTTTTTTAGACCATCCTTTGCAAGGCCACAGGAGACAAGAAGTCTGATGCACAGCCAATGCCTAGAGAGTATGGTACAAGAGTATCTTCAAGTTAACATCGATGCCATGACTGTGGAACTGGACCCTTGCTCATTTTGGACTTCCAATATTGAAAAATGGCCTGAGCTCGCCACTTACACTTTGGAAATCTTGTCGTGCCCCACAGCCAGTGTTCTCTCTGAACGTGTGTTCAGCGCTGCTGGTGGTGTGCTGACAGATAAGCGCATGCGGCTGTCCAGTGACAATGTAGACAGACTAACATTCATCAAGATGAACAAATCCTTGATCCGCAAGGACTTTTCTACCCCTCTGTTATCTTGGGGAGACTAAAAGCTTGATGATTTTTGAAAATCACCTCACCAACCGTCTTAAAAAACTCTGGCGAAATTGATGCCACTTAAGTGGTGTCTGTGGCCAATTTTTTTGAAAAAATTGAGACTTTCTTATTTAGTCCCCTTGCTGAGTTTTACATGACGTTGCCATCGTCAATTCCAGGTGGATGGGGTCGTCTGTAGAGTTGTTTACTCATACTATGGCCTGGGATTCAGAGGTCTGCTCCAAAGCTTCAGTGTCTGCTAGTTAGCAGAGTAACCCCGCCACCCACCACCTGTTTACCTAAGTACTATTTTTAACGCATCTGGCCCAGGAAATCCTTTTGGGCATAGTAGAATTTAGTGCTACTCAGCAGCGTAACCCACCCAAAAAGCAAGCTACACCACCTGTTTACCTAAGTACTATTTTTAAAGACATCTGGACCAGGAAATCCTTAAGGGCCTAGTAGAATTTAGTGCTACTCAGCAGCGTACCCCACCCATGAAGCAAGCTACACCGCCTGTTTACTTAAGTACTATTTTTAACAGCATCTGGCCCAGGAAATCCTTTTGGGCCTAGTAGAATTTGGTGCTACTCAGCAGCGTACCCCACCCATGAAGCAAGCTACACCGCCTGTTTACCTAAGTACTATTTTTGAATGGCATCTAGCCCAGGAAATCTTTTTGGGCCTAGTAGAATTTAGGGCTACTCCGCAGCGTACCCAACCCATGAAGCAAGCTACACCGCCTTTTTACCTAACTACTATTTTGTAACGACATCTAGCCAGGGATATCTTTTTGGGCCTAGTAGAATTTAGTGCTACTCAGCAGCGTACCCCACTCATGAAGCAAGCTACACCGCCTATTGATCTAATTACTAATTTTTAACTGCATCTAGCCCAGGAAATCGTTTTGTACCTAATAGCATTTTGTGCTACTCAGCACAGTACCTCACCCATTAAGCAAGCTATACCGCCTGTTTACCTAAGTACTATTTTTAATGGCATCTGGCCCAGGAAATCCTTTTGGGCCTAGTAGAATTTGGTGCTACTCAGCAGTGTACCCCATCCATGAAGCAAGCTACACCGCCTGTTTACCTAAGTACTATTTTTAACGGCTTCTGGCCCAGGAAATCCTTTTGGGCCTAGTAGAATTTGGTGCTACTCAGCAGCGTGCCCCACCCATGAAGCAAGCTACACCGCCTGTTTACCTAAGTACTATTTTTAACGGCATCTGGCCCAGGAAATCCTTTTGGGCCTAGTAGAATTTAGTGCTATTCAGCAGCGTACCCCACCCATGGAGCAAGCTACACCGCCTGTTTACCTAAGTACTATTTTTAACGGCATCTGGCCCAGGAAATCCTTTTGGGCCTAGTAGAATTTGGTGCTACTCAGCAGCGTGCCCCACCCATGAAGCAAGCTACACCGCCTGTTTACCTAACTACTATTTTGTAATGGCATCTAGCCCAAGAAATCCTTTAGGGCCTAGTAGAATTTAGTGCTACTCAGCAGCGTACCCCACCCATGAAGCAAGCTACACTGCCTGTTTACCTAAGTAATATTTTTTAGTGGCATCTAGCCCAGGAAATCCTTTTGTACCAAGTAGAATTTAGTGCTGCTCAGCAGCGTACCCCACCCATGAAGAAAGCTACACTGCCTGTTTACCTAACTACTATTTTGTAACGGCATCTAGCCCAGGAAATCCTTTTGGGCCTAGTAGAATTTAGTGCTACTCAGCAGCGTACCCCACCCATGAAGCACGCCACACTGCCTGTTTACCTAAATACTATTTTTTAACGGCATCTAGCCCAGGAAATCCTTTTGGGCCTAGTAGAATTTAGTGCTACTCAGCAGCGTACCCCACCCATGAAGCAAGCTACACCGCCTGTTTACCTAATTACTAATTTTTAACTGCATCTAGCCCAGGAAATCGTTTTGAACCTAATAGCATTTTGTGCTACTCAGCACAGTACCTCACCCATGAAGCAAGCCACACCGCCTGTTTACCTAAGTACTATTTTTAACGGCATCTGGCCCAGGAAATCCTTTTTGGCCTAGTAGAATTTAGTGCTACTCAGCAGCGTACCCCACCCATGAAGCAAGCTAGACCGCCTTTTTACCTAACTACTATTTTGTAACAGCATCTATCCCGGGAAATCCTTTTGGGCCTAGTTGAATTTAGTGCTACTCAGCATCGTACCCCACCCATGAAGCAAGCTACACTGCCTGTTTACCTAACTACTATTTTGTAACGGCATTTAGCCCAGAAAATCCTTTTGGGCCTAGTAGAATTTAGTGCTACTCAGCAGTGTACCCCACCCATAAAGCAAGCTACACCGCCTGTTTACCTACGTACTATTTTTTAACAGCATCTAGCCCAGGAAATCCTTTTGGGCCTAGTAGAATTTAGTGCTACTCAGCAGCATACCCCACCCATGAAGAAAGCTACACTGCCTGTTTACCTAAGTAATATTTTTTAATAGCATCTAGCCCAGGAAATCCTTTTGGGCTTAGTAGAATTTAGTGCTACTCTGCAGCGTACCCCAGCCATGAAGCAAGCTACACCACCTGTTTACCTAACTACTATTTTGTAACAGCATCTAGCCCGGGAAATCCTTTTGGGCCTAGTAGAATTTAGTGCTACTCAGCAGCGTGCCCCACCCATGAAGCAAGCTACACCGCCTGTTTACCTAACTACTATTTTGTAACGGCATCTAGCCCAGGAAATCCTTTTGGGCCTAGTAGAATTTAGTGCAACTCAGCAGCGTACTCCACCCATGAAGCACGCTACACTGCCTGTTTACCTAAATACTATTTTTTAACGGCATCTAGCCCAGGAAATCCTTTTGGGCCTAGAAGAATTTAGTGCTACTCAGCAGCGTACCCCACCCATGAAGCACGCTACACTGCCTGTTTACCTAAGCACTATTTTGTAACGGCATCTGGCCCAGGAAATCCTTTTGGGCCTAGTAGCAATTTCTGCTACTCAGCAGATTACCCCACCCATGAAGCAAGCTACACCTCCTTCTTTCTTTCTCAATCTAACCTCTTGGCTCTGGGGTGTCCACTCTCCCTCCAGCTCTCTCCTTCTCACAGGTGGACTAACGCGTGTTTTCAAACTTTGGCGAATCTTTTGGGCCCAAGCATAAGAAGTCGTCAAGATAATGGATAATATGTGCTGCCTTACAAACGTCCATGATGACACATTCGAGGAAGCAACTAAACGCCTCAAATAGTGAGCAGGATATGGAGCACCCCATGGGCAAACAGCAATCTATGTAGAATGCTCCTTCACAGAAGCAGCCCAATGGGAGGACACTATTCGAAGGCACAGGTAGTAACCGGAACGCCCCCTCAATGTCTGTTTTGGCCATTAGGGTGCCCCTGGCCCTTACCAACTTCTTGACCCGCCTGATTGCCTCGTCAAAGAAGGTACAGTACATAGTACTGTACTTGGTTCCGTGTCGATGTTGTCGTTTACTGACCTGCCCCTTGGATATGACAAATGGTGGATTAGTCTTAATGTATTGGGTTCATTTTTTGTCACAACTCCCAATGGGGGTACCACTACGTCTTCTAAGGAAAGTGTTCTGAATGGACCCGCCGCCATTCTACCTAAAGATATTTCTTTTTTTTCTTTTTTTTTGTCAAGACGTCTGGGTGTTGGTAGAGTGAGTTTAGATTTTTACTCCAGCCTTTCTTGATTTTAGAGGGGCATGACATGCCTATATCTGTGTCTCCTCCTCCTTTTACTCCTCCACCTCTTTTCTTTTCACATGACTATATGTAGTTGTGACTTTTCCATGTGTTTGTTGTGTCTTCTGAGCAGTTTGTCAGCTTTTGGACACCTTTTAAGGTGTTTTCTATGTGTTTTCCATGTGTTTTGAACAGTTCGTCGAACACGTCCCTGTTCGACGAACCGAACTAAACCCGAACACTAGGGAGGTGGCTCATCTCTAGTACTTACTTTTCTCTTAATGTTGCTTTTTTGCCGTCTATATCATAAACCAACAGAAGATTTAAAGAAACAGTGTTCCTGTTTTCTTCCTCCGTGTACCGCTGAGTGAGTTGAAATGCCACTATATATATATATATATATATATATATATATATATATATATATATATACTAGATGGCAGCCCGATTCTAAAGAATCGGGAGTCTAGAATCCATATATACTTTATTTATTCAAATGTAAGAATAATACAATTAATAAATAATAGTAAGAAAGAACAAAAAATGGCTGCACTCACCAGCTCTTGACAATTCTTGACAGTACGGCACATTTCTGATTGGTCGCTCGCGGCAGGCGGCAACCAATCAGAAAAGTGCCGCGCACCACGAAGGCATATATCTTTGTCCACCCTGAGCGGGTGTAGGAAGCTGGTGACGTCACTTGTCTCCGGACATTATCTCCGGACAAAGCCACGGAAGTTGGCACAAATTGCCGGAAGTAGTATTCTAGGCAATTATATATTAGATTTTAATGTTATCAGTGTTTACCTTTGAACGTTTATATTGTATTGACCTGTCACCAGCCATGTGTACGATTCGGCCGAAAGCCTCTCTGGAACCAATAATCACCCCATGTAAAGGTATCTTTATAAGTTAAAGATTCAGAATACTATGACTTTTATCATATCCTGAACAGTCAAGTTTTTTATGAACCGTTAAGGTTTTCTGGTTGAAGTAAAAAAAACTCTGAGTGTTTACAGTTTGAAACCATAAAATGTTGAAAAATTATGTCATTCTTGAGTATATCACTCAATGGTGCTCATAAACGTGTCAAATTTGATCTATAATATACTTTAATATACGTTACTTTAATCTTTAATATACTTAAGAACAGGGCCCCAGACATCACACAGGGGGTCTGAAACACCGCACAGTGGTCCAAAATATCGCTGTGCTCTGCCTGGGGCCCCATATGCTGCCTGGGGCCCCTGTGCTCTGCCTGGGGCCCCATATGCTGCCTGGGGCCCCTGTGCTCTGCCTGGGGCCCCATGTTCTGCCTGGGGCCCCTGTGCTCTGCCTGGGGCCACTGTGCTCTGCCTGGGGCCCCATATGCTGCCTGGGGCCCCTGTGCTCTGCCTGGGGCCCCATATGCTGCCTGGGGCCCCTGTGCTCTGCCTGGGGCCCCATAGGCTGCCTGGGGCCCCTGTGCTCTACCTGGGACCACTGTGCTCTGCCTGGGGCCCCATATGCTGCCTGGGGCCCCTGTGCTCTGCCTGGGGCCCCTGTGCTCTGCCTGGGGCCCCATGTTCTGCCTGGGGCCACTGTGCTCTGCCTGGGGCCCCATAGGCTGCCTGGGGCCACTGTGCTCTGCCTGGGACCACTGTGCTCTGCCTGGGGCCCCATATGCTGCCTGGGGCCCCTGTGCTCTGCCTGGGGCCACTGTGCTCTGCCTGGGGCCCCATATGCTGCCTGGGGCCCCTGTGCTCTGCCTGGGGCCCCATATGCTGCCTGGGGCCCCTGTGCTCTGCCTGGGGCCCCTGTGCTCTGCCTGGGGCCCCATGTTCTGCCTGGGGCCCCTGTGCTCTGCCTGGGGCCACTGTGCTCTGCCTGGGGCCACATGTTCTGCCTGGGGCCACTGTGCTCTGCCTGGGGCCCATAAGCTGCCTGGGGCCCTTGTGCTCTGCCTGGGACCACTGTGCTCTGCCTGGGGCCCCATATGCTGCCTGGGGCCCCTGTGCTCGGCCTGGAACCACTGTGCTCTGCCTGGGGCCCCATATGCTGCCTGGGGCCACTGTGCTCTGCCTGGGGCCCCATATGCTGCCTGGGGCCCCTGTGCTCTGCCTGGGGCCCCATATGCTGCCTGGGGCCCCTGTGCTCTGCCTGGGGCCCCTGTGCTCTGCCTGGGGCCCCATGTTCTGCCTGGGGCCCCTGTGCTCTGCCTGGGGCCACTGTGCTCTGCCTGGGGCCCCATATGCTGCCTGGGGCCCCTGTGCTCTGCCTGGGGCCCCATATGCTGCCTGGGGCCCCTGTGCTCTGCCTGGGGCCCCTGTGCTCTGCCTGGGGCCCCATATGCTGCCTGGGGCCCCTGTGCTCTGCCTGGGGCCCCTGTGCTCTGCCTTGGGCCCCATGTTCTGCCTGGGGCCCCTGTGCTCTGCCTGGGGCCACTGTGCTCTGCCTGGGGCCCCATATGCTGCCTGGGGCCCCTGTGCTCTGCCTGGGGCCCCATATGCTGCCTGGGGCCCCTGTGCTCTGCCTGGGGCCACTGTGCTCTGCCTGGGGCCCCATAGGCTGCCTGGGGCCCCTGTGCTCTGCCTGGGACCACTGTGCTCTGCCTGGGGCCCCATATGCTGCCTGGGGCCCCTGTGCTCTGCCTGGGTGTAGGACACTGGTGACGTCACTTATCTCCGGACATTAGCTCCGGACATTATCTCCGGACATTAGCTCCAGACAAAGCCACGGAAGTTGGCACAAATTGCAGGAAGTAGTATTCTAGGCAATTATATATTAGATGGGCATTTCCTGAAGGAAATACATGGTGCTTGAACAGCGCTACCAGCTTTACAGCAGCACTTTTCACACACGAGACTGGGGGGCGCGCTTACTTTTGCACCTGGGGGCGCGCTTACTTTTGGACCCGGGGGCGCACTTACTTTTGCACCCGGAGGCGCACTTACTTTTGCACCCGGGGGCGCACTTACTTTTGCACCCGGGGGCGCACTTACTTTTGCACCCGGGGGCGCACTTACTTTTGCACCCGGGGGCGCACTTACTTTTGCAACCGGGGGCGCACTTACTTTTGCACCCGGGGGCGCACTTACTTTTGCACCCGGGGGCGCACTTACTTTTGGGGACGCACTTACTTTTGGTGGGCGGGGCTCCTCGGCCTCCGATTTGGTTGGTGGGGCCCCTCGTCCTCCGATTTGGTGGGTGGGGACCCTCGGCCTCCGATTTGGTGGGTGGGGACCGGCCTCCGATTTGGTGGGCGGGGACCCTCGGCCTCCGATTTGGTGGGCGGGGACCCTCGACCTCCGATTTGGTGGGCGGGGACCCTCGGCCTCCGTTTTGGTGGGCGGGGCCCCTCGGCCTCCGATTTGGTGGGCGGGGTCCCTCTGCCTCCGATTTGGTGGGCGGGGACCCTCGGCCTCCGCTTTGGTTGGCGGGGCCCCTCGGCCTCCGCTTTGGTGGGTGGGGCCGCACGGCCTTCGATTTGGTGGGCGGGGCTCCTCGGCCTCCAATTTGGTTGGCGGGGCCCCTCGGCCTCCGATTTGGTGGGCGGGGACTCTCGGCCTCCGATTTGGTGGGCGGGTACCCTCGGCCTCCGATTTGGTGGGCGGGGACCCTCGGCCTCCGATTTGGTGGGCGGGGACCCTCGGCCTCCGATTTGGTTGGCGGGGACCCTCGGCCTCCGCTTTGGTGGGCGGGGCCCCTCGGCCTCCGATTTGGTGGGCGGGGTCCCTCTGCCTCCGATTTGGTGTTCGGGGACCCTCGGCCTCCGATTTGGAGGGCGGGGACCCTTGGCCTCCGATTTGGTGGGCGGGAACCCTCGGCCTCCGATTTGGTGGGCGGGGACCCTCGGCCTCCGATTTGGTGGGCGGGGACCATCGGCCTCCGATGTGGTGGGCGGGGCCCCTCGGCCTACGATTTGGTGGGCGGGGACCCCTGGCCTCCGATTTGGTGGGCGGGGACCCTCGGCCTCCGATTTGGTGGGTGGGGACCCTCGGCCTCCGATTTGGTGGGCAGGGACCCTCGGTCTCCGATTTGGTGGGCGGGGACCCTCGGCCTCCGATTTTGTGGGCGGGGACCCTCGGCCTCCGATTTGGTGGGCGGGGACCCTCGGCCTCCGAATTGGTGGGCAGGGCCCCTTGGCCTCCGATGTGGTGGTCGGGGCCCCTCGGCCTCCGCTTTGGTGGGCGGGGCCGGGCCCCTCGGCCTCCGATTTGGTGGGCAGGGCCCCTCGGCCTCCGATTTGGTGGGCGGGGACCCCTGGCCTCCGATTTGGTGGGCGGGGCCCCTCGGCCTCCGATTTGGTGGGCGGCGCCCCTCGGCCTCCGATTTGGTGGGCGGGGCCCCTCGGCCTCCGATTTGGTTGGCGGGGCCCCTCGGCCTCCGATTTGGTGGGCAGGGACCCTCGGCCTCCGATTTGGTGGGCGGGGCCCCTCGGCCTCCGATTTGGTTGGTGGGGCCCCTCGGCCTCCGATTTGGTGGGCGGGGACCCTCAGCCTCCAATTTGGTGGGCGGGGACACTCGGCCTCCAATTTGGTGGGCGGGGACCCTCGGCCTCTGATTTGGTGGGCGGGGACCCTCGGCCTCCGATTTTGGTGGGCGGGGACCCTCGGCCTACGATTTGGTGGGCGAGGCCCCTCGGCCTCCGCTTTGGTGGGCGGGGCCGGGCCCCTCAGCCTCCGCTTTGGTGGGCGGGGCCGCTCGGCCTTCGATTTGGTGGGCGGGGCTCCTCGGCCTCCGATTTGGTTGGCGGGGCCCCTCGGCCTCCGATTTGGTTGGCGGGGCCCCTCGGCCTCCGATTTGGTGGGCGGGGACTCTCGGCCTCCGATTTGGTGGGCGGGGACCCTCGGCCTCCGATTTGGTGGGTGGGGACCCTCGGCCTCCGATTTGGTGGGCGGGGCCCTCGGCCTCCGCTTTGGTGGGCGGGGCCCCTCGGCCTTCGATTTGGTGGCCGGGGCCCCTCGGCCTCCGATTTGGTTGGCGTGGACCCTCGGCCTCCGATTTGGTGGGCGGGGACCCTCGGCCTCAGATTTGGTGGGCGGGGACCCTCGGCCTCCGATTTGGTGGGCGGGGCCCCTCGGCCTCCGATTTGGTGGGCGGGGCCCCTCGGCCTACGATTTGGTGGGCAGGGCCCCTCGGCCTACGATTTGGTTGGTGGGGCCCCTCGGCCTCCGATTTGGTGGGCGGGGACCCTCGGCCTCCGATTTGGTGGGCGGGGACCCTCGGCCTCCGATTTGGTGGGCGGGGACCCTCGGCCTCTGATTTTGGTGGGTGGGGCCCCTCGGCCTCCGATTTGGTGGGTGGGGCCCCTCGGCCTCCGATGTGGTGGGCGGGGCCCCTCGGCCTCCGCTTTGGTGGGCGGGGCCGGGCCCCTCGGCCTCCGCTTTGGTGGGCGGGGCCGCGCGGCCTTCGATTTGGTGGGCGGGGCTCCTCGGCCTCCGATTTGGTTGGCGGGGCCCCTCGGCCTCCGATTTGGTTGGCGGGGCCCCTCGGCCTCCGATTTGGTGGGCGGGGACTCTCGGCCTCCGATTTGGTGGGCGGGGACCCTCTGCCTCAGATTTGGTGGGCGGGGACCCTCGGCCTCCGATTTTGGTGGGTGGGGACCCTCGGCCTCCGATTTGGTGGGCGGGGCCCCTCGGCCTCTGATGTGGTGGGCGGGGCCCCTCGGCCTCCGCTTTGGTGGGCGGGGCCGGGCCCCTCGGCCTCCGCTTTGGTGGTCGGGGCCGCTCGGCCTTCGATTTGGTGGGCGGGGCTCCTCGGCCTCCGATTTGGTTGGAGGGGCCCCTCGGCCTCCGATTTGGTTGGCGGGGCCCCTTATCCTCCGATTTGGTGGGCGGGGACTCTCGGCCTCTGATTTGGTGGGCGGGGACCCTCGGCCTCCGATTTGGTGGGCGGGGCCCCTCGGCCTCCGATTTGGTGGGCGGGGACCCTCGGCCTCCGATTTGGTGGGCGGGGCCCCTCGGCCCCCGATTTGGTGGGTGGGGCCCCTCGGCCTCCGATTTGGTTGGTGGGGCCCCTCGGCCTCCGATTTGGTGGGCGGGGCCCCTCGGCCTCCGATTTGGTTGGTGGGGCCCCTCGGCCTCCGATTTGGTGGGCGGGCACCCTCGGCCTCCGATTTGGTGGGCGGGGCCCCTCGGCCTCCGATTTGGTGGGCGGGGACCCTTGGCCTCCGATTTGGTGGGCGGGGACCCTCGGCCTCCGATTTGGTGGGTGTGGACCCTCGGCCTCCGATTTGGTGGGCGGGGACCCTCGGCCTCCGATTTGGTGGGCGGGGACCCTCGGCCTCCGATTTGGTGGGGGGGCCGGGCCCCTCGGCCTCCGCTTTGGTGTTCTGGGACCCTCGGCCTCCGATTTGGTGGTCGCGGACCCTCGGCCTCCGCTTTGGTGGGCGAGGCCCCTCGGCCTCCGCTTTGGTGGGCGGGGCCCATCGGCCTTCGATTTGGTGGGCGGGGCCCCTCGGCCTCCGATTTGGTTGGCGTGGACCCTCGGCCTCCGATTTGTTGGGCGGGGACCCTCGGCCTCCGATTTGGTGGGCGGGGACCCTCGGCCTCCGATTTGGTGGGCGGGGACCCTCGGCCTCCGATTTGGTGGGCGGGGACCCTCGGCCTACGATTTGGTGGGCGGGGCCCCTCGGCCTCCGATGTGGTGGGCGGGGCCCCTCGGCCTCCGCTTTGGTGGGCGGGGCCGGGCCCCTCGGCCTCCGCTTTGGTGGGCGGGGCCGCTCGGCCTTCGATTTGGTGGGCGGGGCTCCTCGGCCTCCGATTTGGTTGGCGGGGCCCCTCGGCCTCCGATTTGGTTGGCGGGGCCCCTCGGCCTCCGATTTGGTGGGCGGGGACTCTCGGCCTCCGATTTGGTGGGCGGGGACCCTCGGCCTCCGATTTGGTGGGCGGGGACCCTTGGCCTCCGATTTTGGTGGGTGGGGACCCTCGGCCTCCGATTTGGTGGGCGGGGCCCCTCGGCCTCCGATGTGGTGGGCGGGGCCCCTCGGCCTCCGCTTTGGTGGGCGGGGCCGGGCCCCTCGGCCTCCGCTTTGGTGGGCGGGGCCGCTCGGCCTTCGATTTGGTGGGCGGGGCTCCTCGGCCTCCGATTTGGTTGGCGGGGCCCCTCGGCCTCTTATTTGGTTTGCGGGGCCCCTTATCCTCCGATTTGGTGGGCGGGGACTCTCGGCCTCCGATTTGGTGGGCGGGGACCCTCGGCCTCCGATTTGGTGGGTGGGGCCCCTCGGCCTCCGATTTGGTTGGCGGGGCCCCTCGGCCTCCGATTTGGTGGGCGGGGACCCTCGGCCTCCGATTTGGTTGGCGGGGCCCCTCGGCCTCCGATTTTGTGGGTGGGGCCCCTCGGCCTCCGATTTGGTTGGCGGGGCCCCTCGGCCTCCGATTTGGTGGGCGGGGACCCTCGGCCTCCGATTTGGTGGGCGGGGCCCCTCGGCCTCCGATTTGGTTGGTGGGGCCCCTCGGCCTCCGATTTGGTGGGCGGGGACCCTCGGCCTCCGATTTGGTGGGCGGGGACCCTCGGCCTCCGATTTGGTGGGCGGGGACCCTCGGCCTCCGATTTGGTGGGCGGGGACCCTCGGCCTCCGATTTGGTGGGCGGGGCCCCTCGGCCTCCGATTTGGTGGGTGTGGACCCTCGGCCTCCGATTTGGTGGGCGGGGACCCTCGGCCTCTGATTTGGTGGGCGGGGACCCTCGGCCTCCGATTTGGTGGGCGGGGCCGGGCCCCTCGGCCTCCGCTTTGGTGTTCTGGGACCCTCGGCCTCCGATTTGGTGGTCGGGGACCCTCGGCCTCCGCTTTGGTGGGCGGGGCCCCTCGGCCTCCGCTTTGGTGAGCGGGGCCCTCGGCCTCCGCTTTGGTGGGCGGGGCCCATCGGCCTTCGATTTGGTGGGCGGGGCCCCTCGGTCTCCGATTTGGTTGGTGTGGACCCTCGGCCTCCGATTTGGTGGGCGGGGACCCTCGGCCTCCGATTTGGTGGGCGGGGACCCTCGGCCTCCGATTTGGTGGGCGGGGACCCTTGGCCTCCGATTTGGTGGGCGGGGACCCTCGGCCTCCGATTTGGTGGGTGTGGACCCTCGGCCTCCGATTTGGTGGGCGGGGACCCTCGGCCTCCGATTTGGTGGGCGGGGACCCTCGGCCTCCGATTTGGTGGGGGGGCCGGGCCCCTCGGCCTCCGCTTTGGTGTTCTGGGACCCTCGGCCTCCGATTTGGTGGTCGCGGACCCTCGGCCTCCGCTTTGGTGGGCGAGGCCCCTCGGCCTCCGCTTTGGTGGGCGGGGCCCATCGGCCTTCGATTTGGTGGGCGGGGCCCCTCGGCCTCCGATTTGGTTGGCGTGGACCCTCGGCCTCCGATTTGTTGGGCGGGGACCCTCGGCCTCCGATTTGGTGGGCGGGGACCCTCGGCCTCCGATTTGGTGGGCGGGGACCCTCGGCCTCCGATTTGGTGGGCGGGGACCCTCGGCCTACGATTTGGTGGGCGGGGCCCCTCGGCCTCCGATGTGGTGGGCGGGGCCCCTCGGCCTCCGCTTTGGTGGGCGGGGCCGGGCCCCTCGGCCTCCGCTTTGGTGGGCGGGGCCGCTCGGCCTTCGATTTGGTGGGCGGGGCTCCTCGGCCTCCGATTTGGTTGGCGGGGCCCCTCGGCCTCCGATTTGGTTGGCGGGGCCCCTCGGCCTCCGATTTGGTGGGCGGGGACTCTCGGCCTCCGATTTGGTGGGCGGGGACCCTCGGCCTCCGATTTGGTGGGCGGGGACCCTTGGCCTCCGATTTTGGTGGGTGGGGACCCTCGGCCTCCGATTTGGTGGGCGGGGCCCCTCGGCCTCCGATGTGGTGGGCGGGGCCCCTCGGCCTCCGCTTTGGTGGGCGGGGCCGGGCCCCTCGGCCTCCGCTTTGGTGGGCGGGGCCGCTCGGCCTTCGATTTGGTGGGCGGGGCTCCTCGGCCTCCGATTTGGTTGGCGGGGCCCCTCGGCCTCTTATTTGGTTTGCGGGGCCCCTTATCCTCCGATTTGGTGGGCGGGGACTCTCGGCCTCCGATTTGGTGGGCGGGGACCCTCGGCCTCCGATTTGGTGGGTGGGGCCCCTCGGCCTCCGATTTGGTTGGCGGGGCCCCTCGGCCTCCGATTTGGTGGGCGGGGACCCTCGGCCTCCGATTTGGTTGGCGGGGCCCCTCGGCCTCCGATTTTGTGGGTGGGGCCCCTCGGCCTCCGATTTGGTTGGCGGGGCCCCTCGGCCTCCGATTTGGTGGGCGGGGACCCTCGGCCTCCGATTTGGTGGGCGGGGCCCCTCGGCCTCCGATTTGGTTGGTGGGGCCCCTCGGCCTCCGATTTGGTGGGCGGGGACCCTCGGCCTCCGATTTGGTGGGCGGGGACTCTCGGCCTCCGATTTGGTGGGCGGGGACCCTCGGCCTCCGATTTGGTGGGCGGGGACCCTCGGCCTCCGATTTGGTGGGCGGGGCCCCTCGGCCTCCGATTTGGTGGGTGTGGACCCTCGGCCTCCGATTTGGTGGGCGGGGACCCTCGGCCTCTGATTTGGTGGGCGGGGACCCTCGGCCTCCGATTTGGTGGGCGGGGCCGGGCCCCTCGGCCTCCGCTTTGGTGTTCTGGGACCCTCGGCCTCCGATTTGGTGGTCGGGGACCCTCGGCCTCCGCTTTGGTGGGCGGGGCCCCTCGGCCTCCGCTTTGGTGAGCGGGGCCCTCGGCCTCCGCTTTGGTGGGCGGGGCCCATCGGCCTTCGATTTGGTGGGCGGGGCCCCTCGGTCTCCGATTTGGTTGGTGTGGACCCTCGGCCTCCGATTTGGTGGGCGGGGACCCTCGGCCTCCGATTTGGTGGGCGGGGACCCTCGGCCTCCGATTTGGTGGGCGGGGACCCTCGGCCTCCGATTTGGTGGGCGGGGCCCCTCGGCCTACGATTTGGTGGGCGGGGCCCCTCGGCCTACGATTTGGTTGGTGGGGCCCCTCGGCCTCCGATTTGGTGGGCGGGGACCCTCGGCCTCCGGTTTGGTGGGCGGGGCCCCTCGGCCTACGATTTGGTGGGCGGGGACCCTCGGCCTCCGGTTTGGTGGGCGGGGACCCTCGGCCTCCGATTTGGTGGGCGGGGACCCTCGGCCTCCGATTTTGGTGGGCGGGGCCCCTCGGCCTCCGATGTGGTGGGCGGGGCCCCTCGGCCTCCGATGTGGTGGGCGGGGCCCCTCGGCCTCCGCTTTGGTGGGCGGGGCCGGGCCCCTCGGCCTCCGCTTTGGTGGGCGGGGCCGCTCGGCCTTCGATTTGGTGGGCGGGGTTCCTCGGCCTCCGATTTGGTTGGCGGGGCCCCTCGGCCTCCGATTTGGTTGGCGGGGCCCCTCGGCCTCCGATTTGGTGGGCAGGGACTCTCGGCCTCCGATTTGGTGGGCGGGGACCCTCGGCCTCCGATTTGGTTTGCGGGGACCCTCAGCCTCCGATTTTGGTGGGTGGGGCCCCTCGGCCTCCGATTTGGTGGGCGGGGCCCCTCGGCCTCCGATTTGGTTGGTGGGGCCCCTCGGCCTCCGATTTGGTGGGCGGGGACCCTCGGCCTCCGATTTGGTGGGCGGGGACCCTCGGCCTCCGATTTTGTGGGCGGGGACCCTCGGCCTCCGATTTGGTGGGCGGGGACCCTCGGCCTCCGATTTGGTGGGCGGGGACCCTCGGCCTCCGATTTGGTGGGCGGGGACCCTCGGCCTCCGATGTGGTGGGCGGGGCCCCTCGGCCTCCGCTTTGGTGGGCGGGGCCAGGCCCCTCGGCCTCCGCTTTGGTGGGCGGGGTCGCTCGGCCTTCGATTTGGTGGGCAGGGCTCCTCGGCCTCCGATTTGGTTGGCGAAGCCCCTTTGCCTCCGATTTGGTTGGCGGGGCCCCTCGGCCTGCGATTTGGTGTGCGGGGACCCTCGGCCTCCGATTTGGTGGGCGGGGCCCCTCGGCCTCCAATTTGGTGGGCGGGGCCCCTCGGCCTCCAATTTGGTGGGCGGGGACCCTCGGCCTCCGATTTGGTGGGCGGGGACCCTCGGCCTCCGATTTGGTGGGCAGGGCCCCTCGGCCTCCGATGTGGTGGTCGGGGCCCCTCGGCCTCCGCTTTGGTGGGCGGGGCCGGGCCCCTCGGCCTCCGCTTTGGTGGGCGGGGTCGCTCGGCCTTCGATTTGGTGGGCGGGGCTCCTCGGCCTCCGATGTGGTGGTCGGGGCCCCTCGGCCTCCGCTTTGGTGGGCGGGGCCGGGCCCCTCGGCCTCCGCTTTGGTGGGCGGGGCCGCTCGGCCTTCGATTTGGTGGGCGGGGCTCCTCGGCCTCCGATTTGGTTGGCGGGGCCCCTCGGCCTCCGATTTGGTGTGTGCTCTGCCTGGGGCCACTGTGCTCTGCCTGGGGCCCCATATGCTGCCTGGGGCCCCTGCGCTCTGCCTGGGGCCCCATATGCTGCCTGGGGCCCCTGTGCTCTGCCTGGGGCCCCTGTGCTCTGCCTGGGGCCACTGTGCTCTGCCTGGGTGTAGGACACTGGTGACGTCACTTATCTCCGGACATTAGCTCCGGACAATAGCTCCGGACAATAGCTCCGGACAATAGCTCCGGACAAAGCCACGGAAGTTGGCACAAATTGCAGGAAGTAGTATTCTAGGCAATTATATATTAGATATATGTGTATATATATATATATATATATATATATATATATATATATATATATATATATATATATGGTGGCATTTCAACCATATTATATATATATATATATATATATATATATATATATATATATATATATATATATATATACACTCACCGGCCACTTTATTAGGTACACCTGTCCAACTTCTTGTTAACACTTAATTTCTAATCAGCCAATCACATGGCGGCAACTCAGTGCATTTAGGCATGTAGACATGGTCAAGACAATCTCCTGCAGTTCAAACCGAGCATCAGTATGGGGAAGAAAGGTGATTTGAGTGCCTTTGAACGTGGCATGGTTGTTGGTGCCAGAAGGGCTGGTCTGAGTATTTCAGAAACTGCTGATCTACTGGGATTTTCACGCACAACCATCTCTAGGGTTTACAGAGAATGGTCCGAAAAAGAAAAAAAATCCAGTGAGCGGCAGTTCTGTGGGCGGAAATGCCTTGTTGATGCCAGAGGTCAGAGGAGAATGGGCAGACTGGTTCGAGCTGATAGAAAGGCAACAGTGACTCAAATCGCCACCCGTTACAACCAAGGTAGGCCTAAGAGCATCTCTGAACGCACAGTGCGTCAAACTTTGAGGCAGATGGGCTACAGCAGCAGAAGACCACACCGGGTACCACTCCTTTCAGCTAAGAACAGGAAACTGAGGCTACAATTTGTACAAGCTCATCGAAATTGGACAGTAGAAGATTGGAAAAACGTTGCTTGGTCTGATGAGTCTCGATTTCTGCTGCGACATTCGGATGGTAGGGTCAGAATTTGGCGTAAACAACATGAAAGCATGGATCCATCCTGCCTTGTATGGAGCATCTTTGGGATGTGCAGACGACAAATCTGCGGCAACTGTGTGATGCCATCATGTCAATATGGACCAAAATCTCTGAGGAATGCTTCCAGCACCTTGTTGAATCTATGCCACGAAGAATTGAGGCAGTTCTGAAGGCAAAAGGGGGTCCAACCCGTTACTAGCATGGTGTACCTAATAAAGTGGCCGGTGAGTGTATATATATATATATATATATATATATATATATATATATATATATACATATATATATATACAGTGCCTTGCGAAAGTATTTGGCCCCTTGAACTTTTCAACCTTTTCCCACATATCATGCTTCAAACATAAAGATACCAAACGTACATTTTTGGCGAGGAATCAACAACAAGTGGAATACAATTGTGAAATTGAACGCAATGTATTGGTTATTTTAAACTTTTGTGGAAATTCAAAAACTGAAAAGTGGCGCGTGCAATATAATTCGGCCTCTTTAACTTAATACTTTGTTGCGCTACCTTTTGCTGCAATTACAGCTACAAGTCGCTTGGGGTATGTCTCTATCAGTTTTGTACTTTGAGAGACTGAAATTCTTGCCCATTCTTCCTTGGCTAACAGCTCGAGCTCAGTGAGGTTTGATGGAGATCGTTTGTGAACAGCAGTTTTCAGCTCTTTCCACAGATTCTCAATTGGATTGAGGTCTGGACTTTGACTTGGTCATTCTAACACCTGGATACGTTTATTTGTGAACCATTCCATTGTAGATTTTGCTTTATGTTTGTGATCATTGTCTTGTTGGAAGACAAATGTCCGTCCCAGTCTCAGGTCTTTTGCAGATTCCAACAGGTTTTCTTCAAGAATGGTCCTGTATTTGGCTCCATTCATCTTCACATCTATTTTAACCATCTTCCCTGTCCCTGCTGAAGAAAAACAGGTTCAAACCATGATGCTGCCACCACTAGGGTTGAGCGAAACGGGTCGGCCATTTTCAGAAGTCGACGACTTTTGGCAAAGTCGGGTTTCATGAAACCCGACCCCTGTGTGGGGTCGGCCATGAGGTCGGCGATCTTCTGAATCTGGTATCGGAATCCCGATACCGAGTTCCGATATGTTTGCGATATCGGGAATCGGTATTGGAATCCATATTTAAGTGTTAAATAAAGAATAAAAATAAAAAATATTGATATACTCACCCTCGGACGAGCCCTGGTACTAACCGGCAGGCTTCCTTCCTAAGAATGAGCGCGTGAATGACCTGCGGTGACGTCGCGGCTTGTGATTGGTCGCGAGCGGTCACATGGACAAGCCGCGACGTCATCTAAGGTCCTTCACGCGCTCATTCTTAGGAAGGAAGGCTGCCGGAAAGAAGCAGGGCGCGTCCGAGGGTGAGTATATACCTAATAGGAATATACTCACTCACTTTCAGATGAAAGTTTAGAGGGACGGCCGGGTTTTGGTAGATTTGCAGTGGTATGATACTCCTTCCATTTCAATATATATGTGTGTATATATACATATATATATGTGTATCCTTCTATATTATTTAAAAACACTCCTTTTCAGTGATCACTTTTTATCCCCATTCATACTGCATCCACACACACAAATGATACACCATTTGAAGGGTAAACTTGCCCCCTTCAACAAGAAAATAGCCAAACAAACCACACATCCATGATGTGATCACAAAATACACCTTAAACATTAATTTTCATAAATCTACAGTAAGGAAATATGACCTGCAGGTGGCACTACACTACCCCAAAGCATACTGCCACAAAGCTGAAACAATTCCTGCCATTTGCCTTGAGGGCTTTCCAGCTTGCCGAACTCGTTGCCCAGCCGATTTCAGGCAGGTACATATAAAATATTTGCTACATATATGGAAGTAGACTAAAAGTAAAACTTTACCTGTTTAAGACTTCAGCTTTAAAACTGAAGATATAAATGAATGCAGCCTAAAAGGGACCTGACAGGTTCTGACCCATCAGATTTTCCGTATTGAAAAGTCTATCTTCCTTCTAAGGTTGCAGCTTATTGGTGACCTGGAGTCACCTCTGGTTCCAGGTAAAAAACTGCAGCATTGACATAACTCAGACTGTACATTGTTTCCCGATGGTAGAGATTGGTGGAAACAACCTTGCAAAAATTGAAAAATAAAAATCCAACCGTGGGAAAAAAAAGGTAAAATAATCTGCAGATATTATTTTTTTTTAAGGAGTATCCCCAATTATTATACAATGGTGTAAATACGCTCAGTTATGGTGCCTATTCTTCTTCATCATTTTTACTGTCAAAGTGGCACTGCTATACAGGAAGTTGCTCCTTTCACATACATAGGACTGTGTTTCACTTCCTTACACTGTAGATAGATGGCAGTGCTGCTGTGGAGGGGAAAAATGCTGCTGCCCCAGTTCTTTTGCAAAGTCCTGACAATCAGATACCTTCTGATCAGTAAGTAAAATACCATTATGTTTAATGTTGGAGGATCTCCTTTAGGCTGGAGTCACACACAACATATAAAAAAATCGGTCCATCTTACACGGATGAGAATTGCAGAAATGGTCTCTGAACAGTGATCCGTATGTCATCCGTGTGCAATGTGAAGATGCAATTTTCTCGCATGTAAGCATCCAATGTGACATCCATATGATATCCGTATGGCGAGATTTTCTCGCCGGCTTGCTAAATGGACATATAATGGATCCATGGGCTCAAACATTCGTGAAAACATATATATATATATGTTACAGTGACACCATCTGCAGCAAGTTGATGCTGCAGCTCTCTGGAGGTGGTCTGAGGATTGTCCTTGACTGATCTCACCATTCTTCTTCTCTGCCTTTCTGATGTTTTTCTTGGCCTGCCACTTCTGGCCTTAACAAGAACTGTACCTGTGTTCTTCCATTTCCTTACTATGTTCCTCACAGTGGAAATTGACAGGTTAAATCTCTGAGACAGCTTTTTGTATCCTTTCCCTGAACAGCTATGTTGAATAATCTCTGTTTTCAGATCATTTGACAGTTGTTTTGAGGAGCCCATGATGCCACTCTTCAGAGGAGATTCAAAGAGGGAAACAACTTGCAAGTGGCCACTTTAAGTAGCTTTTCTCATGATTGCATACACCTAGCTATGAAGTTCAAAACTCAATGAGGTTACAAAACCAAAAAAAGTGCTTTAGTAAGTCAGTAAAAAGTAAGTAGGAGTATTTAAAACAAGAAAATGATAAGGGTGCCCATACTTATGCACCTGTCAAATTTTGTTTGAATGCAGATTGCACATTTTCTGTTAGTACAATAAACCTCATTTCAAGGCAGAAACATTACTGTGTCCAACAGTTATTAGATATATGAAACTGAAATAGCTTTTGCAAAATAAACCATTTTTATAAAACATTAAGCTTAAGATTAATAGGGGTGCCCAAACTTTTTCATATGACTGTATATATATATATATATATATATATATATATATATATATATATATATATATGTCAGTGACACACATACCTCTCTGTGTTCATCATCTCATTAAATACATTTACATTTGACCAGCTTAATTTTCCTGAAATTGCCTGCTCCCCCGACAACCAATGTGCGAAAATTTTGCACGGGCCAACTAGTATATACAGTTAAGTCCATATATATTTGGACAGAGACAACATTTTTCTAATTTTGCCTGCAGACATTACCATAATGAATTTTTAACAAAACAATTCAGATGCAGTTGAAGTTCAGACTTTCAGCTTTCATTTGAGGGTATCCACATTAAAATTGGATGAAGGGTTTAGGAGTTTCAACTCCTTAATAGTGTTGAGCATTCCGATACCGCAAGTATCGGGTATCGGCCGATATTTGCGGTATCGGAATTCCGATACCAAGATCCGATACTTTTGTGATATCGGGAATCAGTATCGGGATCGATATGAATGTGTAAAATAAAGAATAAAAATAAAAAATATTGATATACTCACCTCTCCGACGCAGCTTGGACCTTACCGATGTAACCGGCAGCTTCTGTTCCTAAGAATGAGCGCTTGAAAGACCTTAGATGACGTTGCGGCTTGTGATTGGTCGCGTGAGCGGTCACGTGACCGCCACACGACCAATCACAAGCCGCGACTTTATCTCAGGTCTTTCAAGCGCTTGAAAGACCTTAGATGACGTCGCGGCTTGTGATTGGTCACGTGGCGGTCACGTGACCGCTCACGCGACCAATCACAAGCCGCGACGTCATCTAAGGTCTTTCAAGCGCTCATTCTTAGGAACGGAAGCTGCCTGTTACATCGGTAAGGTCCAGGCTGCGTCGGAGAGGTGAGTATATCAATATTTTTTATTTTTATTCTTTATTTTACACATTAATATGGATCCCAGGGCCTGAAGGAGAGTTTCCTCTCCTTCAGACCCTGGGAACCATACAGGATACCTTCCGATACTTGGTGTCCCATTGGCTTGTATTGGTATTGGGTATCGGTATCGGCGATATCCGATACTTTTCGGGTATCGGCCGATACTATCCGATACCGATACTTTCAAGTATCGGACGGTATCGCTCAACACTACTCCTTAACATGTGCCACCCTGTTTTTAAAGGGGCCAAAAGTAATTTGACAATTGACTCCAAGGCTATTTCATGGACAGGTGTGGGCAATCCCTTTGTTATGTCATTCTCAATTAAGCAGATAAAAGGCCTGGAGTTGATTTGAGGTGTGGTGTTTGTATTTGGAAGGTTTTGCTGTGAAATAAACATGCGGTCAAGGGAGCACTCCATGCAAGTGAAACATGAAACAAACCATCCTTAAGCTGCAAAAACAGAAAAAACCCATCCAAGAAATTGCTACAATATTAGGAGTGACAAAATCTACAGTTTGGTACATCCTGAGAAAGAAAGAAAGCACTGGTGAACTCATCAAGGCAAAAAGACCTGGGCACCCACGGAAGACAACAGTGGTGGATGATCGCAGAATAATCTACATTGTGAAGAGAAACCCCTTCACAACAGCCAGCCAAGTGAACAACACTCTCCAGGAGGTAGGCGTATCAATATCCAAATCTACCATAAAGAGAAGACTGCATGAAAGTAAATACAGAGTGTTCACTGCACGGTGCAAGCCACTCATAAGCATCAAGAATAAAAAGGCTAGACTAAACTTTGCTAAAAAACATCTAAAAAAGCCAGCACAGTTCTGGAAGAACATTCTTTGGACAGATGAAACCAAGATCAACCTCTACCAGAATGATGGAAAGAGAAAAGTATGGCAAAGGCGTGGTACAGCTCATGATCCAAAGCATACCACATCACCTGTAAAACACGGCGGAGGCAGTGTGATGGCTTGGGCATGCTTGGCTGCCATTGGCAGTGGGTCACTAGTATTTATTGATGATGTGACACAGGACAGAAGCAGCCGAATGAATTCTGAGGGATTCAGAGCCATACTGTGTGCTCAGATCCAGCCAAATGCAGCCAAACTGATTGGTCATCGTTTCATACTACAAATGGACAATGACCGAAATCATAAAACCAAAGCAACCCAGGAGTTTATTAAAGCAAAGAAGTGGAATATTCTTGAATGGCCAAGTCAGTCACCTGATCTCAACCCATTTGAGCATGCATTTCACTTGTTAAAGACTAAACTTCAGACAGAAAGACCCACAAACAAACAGCAACTGAAAACCACCGCAGTGAAGGCCTGGCAGAGCATCAAAAAGGAGGAAACACAGCATCTGGTGATGTCCATGAGTTCAAGACTTCAGGCAGGCATTGCCAACAAAGGGTTTTCAACCAAGTACTAGAAATGAACAATTTATTTAAAATTATTTAATCTGTCCAATTACTTTTGATCCCTTTAAAAACAGGGTGGAACATGTTAAGGAGCTGAAACTCCTAAACCCTTCATCCAATTTTATTGTGGATACGCTCAAATGAAAGCTGAAAATCTGAACTTCAACTGCATCTAAATTGTTTTGCTAAAAATTCATTGTGGTAATGTCTGTAACCAAAATTAGAAAAAGGTTGTCTCTGTCCAAATACATATGGACTTAGCTGTATATATATATATATATATATATATATATATATATATATATATATATATATATATATATATATATGTATATATATATATATATATATATATATATATATATATATATATACATGTATATACATATATACAGTTGTGCTACAAAATGTACATACCACAGCAATTTTTTTTGTTTTCTTGGCCTTTTTTCAGAGAAAATGAATGATAACACCAAAGCTTTTTCTCCACTCATAGCTAGTGGTTGGGTGAAGCCATTTGTCAAACTACTGTGTTTTCTCTTTTTTGAACCATAATGACAACCCAAAACATCCAAATGATCCTGATCCTGATCAAAGGTTCAAATACCCTGGTGATTTTGGGCTTGATAACATGCACAGAAGTTGACACAAATGGGTTTGAATAGCTACTAAAAGTAACATCCTCACCTGTGACCTGTTTGCTTGTAATCAGTGTCTGCATAAAAGCTGAAAGAGTTTCTGGTATCCAGACAGACTCTTGCATCTTTCATCCAGCCACTGAGGTTTCTGGATTGTGAGTCATGGAGAAAGCAAAATAATTGTCAGCTGATCTATGGGAAAAGATAGTTGAACTGTTTAAAACAGGAAAAGGATATAAAAAGATATCCAAGGGATTGATAATGCCTATCAGCAGCGTTCAAACTGTGATTAACAAATGGAAAATTATGGGCTCTGTAAAAAGAAAGCCATGGTCAGGTAGACCACCAAAAATGTCATCCACAACTACCAGGAAAATTGTTCGGGATGCAAGGAAAAACCCACAAAAAACCAGCTGAAATACTGGACTCTCTGAAAACTAGCGATGTGGCTGTTTCAAAATGAACAATAAGGAGGCACTTGAAGAGAAATGGGCTGCAAGGTCGAGTCACCAGAAAGCCATTACTGGGTAAATGCCACAAAGTATCTCACCTACAATACGCAAAATAGCAGAGAGACAAGACTCAAAACTTCTGGAACAAGGTAATTTGGAGTGATGAGGCCAAAATTAAACTTTCTGGCCACAACTATAAACGTTAAATTTGAGGAGAGGTCAACAAGGCCTATGATGAAAGGAACACCGTTGCTAACTGTAAAGCACGGGGGTGGAGCGCTGATGTTTTGGGAATGTGTGAGCTACAAAGACACAGGAAACTTGGTCAAAGTTGAAGGAAAGATGAATGCACCACGTTATCAGCAAATACTGGAGGCAAATTTGCACTCATCAGCCCGGAAGCTGCGCATGGGACGAACGTGGACGTTCCAACATAGCAATCCAAACACATGTCCAAGTCGACCTGTCATTTGCTACAACAGAATAAAGTGAAGGATTTCGAGTGGCTATCTCAGTCTTCTGACCTCAATATCATTGAGCCACTCTGGAAAGATCTCAAGTGCGCTGTTCATGCTAAACAGCCCATGAATTTATAGAAACTGGAAGCTTTTTGCCAAGAGAAGTGGGCAGCTTTACGACCTGAGGAAATAAAGAACCTCATCCACAACTACCACAAAAGAAATCAAGCTGTCATTGATGTTAGAGGGGCAATACAAGGTATTAAGAAGTGGGGTATGTGAACTTTTGATCAGAGTCAGTTGGATGTTTTGGGTTGTCATTATGATTTTAAAAAATAAAACACAGTAGTTTGACAATACATGGCTTCACCCAATCACTAACCATGAGTGGAGAAAAAGTTTTGGTGTTATCATTCATATTCTCTGAAAAAAGGCCAAGAAAACAGAAAGGTCAAAATCACTGCCACCATGAACAGCCATGCAATTCAAAGATGAAACGATCTCCAAAAATTCCCAAATCCACAGCCGACACACCTCCCCCACATTTTAGGCATAGGTAAAGAAAATTATTGTCATCTTTTGCATTTCAAAAATCCCAAAAAGGAAAGCGTTTAATAATAATTAAGAATAATTCTTTTTTCTTTCTATTATGTTAACATATTCCACAGCACTTTACATTATAGAGTGGACTTATACAAACATGATAAGAAATTACCGAGTAACACATAGTTCAACACATACCAAGAGTAGTGAGAGTCCTACTCGCAAGCTTACAATTTATAAGGAAATAGGGGTAACGCAAAGATAAAAATAAAGTGCTTGTGACATAAGGTCAATTTATCAGCATGATAAATAGGAGTTTTCAAATAGCTTTGTCTGAACCAGTCACCAGCCAGTATAAAGTATTTACAAGCACAGATTTAAAGTGCTACTGAGCGCGTGAAAGAGAACAGTTAATTAAATATGATCCTGACTGCATCATTCAAGTTAGATTGAAGAGAGGAGAGTTTATAAGAGGGAGATAAATTAGTTGAAAAATTGCAGTAGTCCAGGTGAGAAAACAGTAATATTTTTTGCCTAGTCAAAAGTAATGAAAGGGAAAATTCTGGAGATACTTTTGAGATGCATGAGATGCGTTCGCGATTACCCGCTTCCTGTCAGGCGCAGTTGGGTCAGGAGGTGTATCTGCAGTCCAGCTGATACGCATGCCAACCGTACTTCCAGCTCAATAGCGTGTTTAGGTATGTCTTACCAATGAGAGACTATTAATTTCTAAAGGCGCAAATGCAAGAGCATGAGGGGGCTTAAAATGGACTGAGCGTATCTAATACTATTTGACCGTTCTGGCCCCATTTTAATGGCTATTACAATTTACCTCTACCATTTGAAGGAAGTACCTCCCACGGGGCTCAGGGGTAAACTATATATTTAGGGACACATGGGTGGTTCCATGCAGCATCCACATGTCTGTGCCTCCTGATGATCCGAATAGGTGAAACACGTTGAGGTGTGTCTGGACATCATACATGATGAGTATCTTTCCTCACTTACTGGTGTCATTATGACACAATATGCAATACCAATCTTTTAATCATTGCTGTGTGTTACTTGTTTTCAAAATCTGCTTTTCTTGCACAAATATGGCCACCCGCTTGGAGCTTATCATATGACATGTTTTCAATGATATTAGCCAATTTGTAGGGTTTCCAAGGGTGAGCTGCCGTGGAATGGGGGCACCATATCCGCTGAAAAGAAGGGTGCCAACTCCCACAGCTAGGCAGGTAATCTGTATTAGTAGGGAACAGTATAGTGAGGCACTATATGTTTACAAGCACCATTGCACTTTGTTTTTGTGTTTTTCACTCTGTCACATCTATCTAACATTGCCATCTGCCATTCAACATCCTTTATTGGCAATCCATATTTTTCTCCATTTTTTCCTGTGGTGTGTAAATGGTGATCTACGTGAGACACCAGTCTACGGTGCACCCAGGAGATTTAGGGGCAACCACCGAGGAGTCTCGTATTGTGTGTTAGGGTGCCAACCTCCGCTGACAGGCAGTGTGTATGAGGCTATAGGGGTAGGGTTATTTAGTCAGCACAATTGTGTGTTTTTGTTGATTGTGGCTGTTTCATGGTTTTAAAGTAACTAATAAAAGGATCATTTTATCTGCAATATCATTAGGACACAAGGTTATTTTTGCTGGTTTTCTTGATTGTTATACCTTATTTGAAACAATTTTCTTTAGTTTTTAGATACTTTTGAGATTACATGAGTGAATAATCGGATGTAGAGGGTGAAGGAAAGTTCTGACTAAAATATAACAGATAGATTAAGGTTTAGATAGAGGGAAGACATGATGCTAGAGACAGACAATTATTGGTATACTGCAGTATTGTGGAGGTGAGAAGTGTATAACTGGGTATCATCAGCATAGTTAACAGAAAAATTATGATTGAAGGATGTTTTATTTTAGTTAGGGGTGTAAAATGGCGTGTGCGAAGGAGGAGGGAAAGGAGCCAGATTAAATATTTTAGTTAGGTGAGTGGTGACAGCTGGGGGGAGGGACTGAAAGAGATGTGAGGAAATAAGGTCATTGTTGAAAAGTAGCAGGGTGAGAACATGCAAGAAGCCTGGTGACCTCTCTGTGACCAGTTAAAAGACGGAAAATAAACTCGGTGAATTGTTGGAGGGCAGAAGATGCATGATATTGGGGGATTAGAAGATGATATCCTGTTGGATATGATCATTTATTTCTTTAAAACAATTGATAAGATCAGCAGCACTGTTAGTGATAGGTAGGGTTGAGCGAAACGGGTCGATCATTTTCAAAAGTCGCCGACTTTTGGCTAAGTCGGCGTCTCATGAAACCCGATCCGACCCCTGTGCTTGTCGGCCATGCGGTACGCGACTTTCGCGCCAAAGTCGCGTTTCAATGACGCGAAAAGCGCCATTTCTCAGCCAATGAAGGTGAACGCAGAGTGTGGGCAGCGTGATGACATAGATCCTGGTCCCCACCATCTTAGAGAAGGGCATTGCAGTGATTGGCTTGCTGTCTGCGGCGTCACAGGGGCTATAAAGGGGCGTTCCCGCCGACCGCCATCTTACTGCTGCTGATCTGAGCTTAGGGAGAGGTTGCTGCCGCTTCGTCAGAAGCAGGGAGAGCGTTAGGCAGGGTCCACTAACCACCAAACCGCTTGTGCTGTAGCGATTTCCACTGTCCAACACCACCTTCGGTGTGCAGGAACAGTGGAAGCTATTTTTTTTTTTTTTCCTCAGCGCTGTAGCTCATTGGGCTGCCCTAGAAGGCTCCGTGATAGCTGTATTGCTGTGTGTACGCCACTGTGGAAACCAACTGCTTTTTTCAAAGCACATATCCTCTTGTTCCTTCCTTTCTGCACAGCTATCTTTTTTGTTTGTCCACACTTTTTATTTAATTTGTGCATCAGTCCACTCGTATTGCTGCCTGCCATACCTGGCTTAGATTACTGCAGGGAGATAGTAATTGTAGGACAGTCCCTGTTTTTTTTTTTTTTGTTTTTTTTTTGTGGGAGATTAAGATTGGCATTTCTGCTACAGTGCCATCCCTGTGTGTGCCATCTCTCACTGAGTGGGCCATAGAAAGCCTATTTATTTTTTCCGTGATTTGTGTTCTAAATTCTACCTCAACACAAAAACACTACATCAATCAGTGGTAGAAAAATATTGGCCTCAGTCAGGGCTTGTGTGCCACTGCTGTGTGTGCTATCTCTTATTCAGTGGGCTATAGAAAGCCTATTTATTTATTTTTTTTTTTCTTATTATTTGGTTTCTAAAGTCTCCCTGAAAAAAAAAATAAATAAATAAAAAAACAGTGGGAGAGTAATATTGCCCTTTCAGCTTGTGTGCCAGTCTTGACTCCTGGGTGTGCCACCTCTCTCTCTAATTGTGGGCCATAGAAAGCCTTTTTTTTTTTTTTTTTAAATATTATTGGGTTTCTAAAGTCTCCCTTAAAAAACAAAAAATACATAAAAAAACAGTGGGAGAGTAATATTGCCCTTTCAGCTTGTGTGCCAGTCTTGACTCCTGGGTGTGCCACCTCTCTCTCTCATTCAGTGGGCCATAGAAAGCCTTTTTTTTTTTTTTTTTAATATTATTGGGTTTCTAAAGTCTCCCTTAAAAAACAAAAAATACATAAAAAAACAGTGGGAGAGTAATATTGCCCTTTCAGCTTGTGTGCCAGTCTTGACTCCTGGGTGTGCCACCTCTCTCTCTCATTCAGTGGGCCATAGAAAGGCTATTTATTTTTTTGTTTTTTTTAATATTATTTGGTTTCTAAAGTCTCCCTGAAAATAAAAAAAAAAAAACTTAAAAAAACAGTGGGAGAGTAATATTGCCCTTTCAGCTTGTGCGCCAGTCTTGACTCCTGGGTGTGCCACCTCTCTCTCTCATTCAGTGGGCCATAGAAAGCCTTTTTTTTTTTTTTAAATATTATTGGGTTTCTAAAGTCTCCCTTAAAAAACAAAAAATACATAAAAAAACAGTGGGAGAGTAATATTGCCCTTTCAGCTTGTGTGCCAGTCTTGACTCCTGGGTGTGCCACCTCTCTCTCTCATTCAGTGGGCCATAGAAAGGCTATTTATTTTTTTGGTTTTTTTAATATTATTTGGTTTCTAAAGTCTCCCTGAAAATAATAAAAAAAAAACTTAAAAAAACAGTGGGAGAGTAATATTGCCCTTTCAGCTTGTGCGCCAGTCTTGACTCCTGGGTGTGCCACCTCTCTCTCTCATTCAGTGGGCCATAGAAAGCCTTTTTTTTTTTTTTTCTTTTTTAAATATTATTGGGTTTCTAAAGTCTCCCTTAAAAAACAAAAAATACATAAAAAAACAGTGGGAGAGTAATATTGCCCTTTCAGCTTGTGTGCCAGTCTTGACTCCTGGGTGTGCCACCTCTCTCTCTCATTCAGTGGGCCATAGAAAGCCTTTTTTTTTTTTTTTTTTTTTTAATATTATTGGGTTTCTAAAGTCTCCCTGAAAATAATAAAAAAAAAACTTAAAAAAACAGTGGGAGAGTAATATTGCCCTTTCAGCTTGTGCGCCAGTCTTGACTCCTGGGTGTGCCACCTCTCTCTCTCTAATTGTGGGCCATAGAAAGCCTTTTTTTTGTTGTTTTTTTTTTTGGTTTTTTTTTAATATTATTTGGTTTCTAAAGTCTCCCTGAGAAAAAAAAATAAATAAATTAGGTGGGAGATTAATATTGACATTAGTGCTTGAGTGACAGTCCTGCGTGTGTGTCATCTCTGTGATTTTGTGCCACAGAAAACAGAGTGTGTAACATTGTGCCTGATTTTCCTTGTGGTCTCACCAACCTGTTAAGGGATATTGAAATCATACTGAAGTTATAGCTCACCGTGTAAGTTGTTTGACAGCAACAAATAAAGTTACTTTGGTTAAGATTTTAAAACAATGAGGAAGTCTGGTGCAAGAGGTCGTCGTGGGCGTTCATTGTCAGCTGGTAATGATGGTAGTGGTAGTTGAGCATCAGGTGGTCGTGGGGATAAAAATATTCCACCTAAGTCTGGAGCTGTGGAGCCAGTTTCGTCGTCAGGCTACACAAGGCCTCGAACGCTCTCTTTTCTGGGAGTAGGAAAACCGCTTTTAAAGGCGGAGCAGCAACAGCAAGTTTTGGCTTACATTGCAGACTCAGCCTCTAGCTCTTTTGCCTCCTCTTCCGAAACTGGTAAATGTAAAAGCAGCGCGTCGCTTGTGGATGTTCACGGTCAGGGACAAGTCGCTTCCTTGTCCTCCTCAGCAAAAACTACAACAAGAGAGAAGGATGCAGCAGGCGACACAACGGGTCACTCCATGGAGCTCTTTACACATACCGTCCCTGGCTTAGAAAGTGAAACATTTAACAGGCCATGCCCATTACAAGTATATTCTGACATGGAGTGCACTGATGCACAGCCACAGCCAGAGTACTATGCTGCTCCTTTTACTCAGACCACCACATTGCCCTCTCAGGGTACAGATCCACAATCAGACCCTGATGAGACTATGTTGCCCCGCCACGAACGCTATACCACCGACCGACACAGTGACACAGACGAAGTTGCACACGAGCTCGAAGAGGAGGTAATAGATGACCCAGTTATTGACCCCGATTGGCAGCCATTGGGGGAACAGGGTGCAGGCGGCAGTAGTTCAGAAGCGGAGGTGGAGGAGGGGCCGCAGCAGGCATCAACATCGCAACAGGTTCCATCTGCCGGGCCCGTATCTGGCCCAAAACGCGTGTCAAAGCCAAAACCTGTTGGAGGACAGCGTGGCCATCCGGTTAAAGCTCAGTCTGCAATCCCTGAAAAGGGATCCGAGTCTAGGAAGAGTGCAGTCTGGCATTTTTTTAAACAACATCCAACTGATCAGCGCAAAGTCATCTGTCAAAAATGTTCAACTAGCTTAAGCAGAGGTCAGAATCTGAAAAGTCTAAATACTAGTTGCATGCATAGACACTTAACCACCATGCATTTTCAAGCCTGGACTAACTACCAAACGTCCCTTAAGGTTGTAGCACCCTCGGCCAATGAAGCTAGTCAGCAACGCAACATCCCTTCCGTCACTGTAAGGCCACCATTTTCCGCACCACCGGCAGTATCTGTGCAGGTTTCTTTGCCAGCCAAAAGCAGTCAGGGTCAGGGAACCACCAGTTTTGTAGGAGGAAATATTGCATCTAGGGCACCGGCGGAAACAATACCGTCTCCAACCGTCTCTCAGTCTGCCATGTACACCGGCACACCCGAAAGTTCCACGATCTCCAGCTCTCCAGTCCAGCTCACCCTACATGAGACTCTGGTTAGAAAAAGGAAGTACTTATCCTCGCATCCGCGTACACAGGGTTTTAATGCCCACATAGCTAGACTAATCTCGTTAGAGATGATGCCCTACCGGTTAGTTGAAAGCGAAGCTTTCAAAGCCCTGATGGAGTACGCTGAACCACGATACGAGCTACCCAGTCGACACTTTTTTTCCAGAAAAGCCATCTCAGCCCTGCACCAGCATGTTAAACAGCGCATCGTCCATGCACTCAGGCAATCTGTGAGTACAAAGGTGCACCTGACTACAGATGCATGGACCAGTAGGCATGGCCAGGGACGTTATGTGTCCATCACGGCACACTGGGTGAATGTGGTGGATGCAGGGTCCACAGGCGACATCAATTTAGGGACAGTTGTGCCTAGCCCACGGTCTAGGAAACAGTTGGCTGTAGGCGTTCGCACCCCCTCCTCCTCCTCCTCCTCGTCCTCCTGCAGAAGCTACAGCTCTTCCACAGAACGCAGTCTGCCAACCACTCCATCGGCAGATGACACTGTTGCACACCAGTTGTCCCATTATGGGCCAGCTACTGCCAAGCGTCAGCAGGCTGTATTGGCTATGAAGTGTTTGGGTGACAACAGACACACCGCGGAAGTTCTGTCCGAGTTCTTGCAACAAGAAACGCAGTCGTGGCTGGGCACAGTAGATCTTGAGGCAGGCAAGGTAGTGAGTGATAACGGAAGGAATTTCATGGCTGCCATCTCCCTTTCCCAACTGAAACACATTCCTTGCCTGGCTCACACCTTAAACCTGGTGGTGCAGTGCTTATTGAAAACTTATCCTGGGTTCTCCGACCTGCTCCTCAAAGTGCGTGCACTTTGCTCACATATCCGACGTTCGCCTGTACACGCCAGCCGTATGCAGACCTATCAGCGGTCTTTGAACCTTCCCCAGCATCGCCTCATCATAGACGTTGCAACAAGGTGGAACTCAACACTGCACATGCTTCAGAGACTGTGCGAACAGAGGCGTGCTGTTATTTATTTGTGGGAGGATACACGGGCAGGCAGTAGGATGGCAGACATGGAGTTGTCAGGTGTGCAGTGGTCTAAGATACAAGACATGTGTCAAGTCCTTCAGTGTTTTGAGGAATGCACACGGCTGGTTAGTGCAGACAACGCCGTAATAAGCATGAGCATCCCCCTAATGCGTCTGCTGATGCAAAGTTTGACGCACATAAAGGAGCAGGCGTCTGCACCAGAGGAAGAGGAAAGCCTTGATGACAGTCAGCCATTGTCTGGTCAGGGCAGTGTACAGGAAGAGGTAGCGGGCGAAGAGGAGGTGGAGGACGAGGAGGATGATGGGGATGAGTATATTTTTAATGCCGAACCTTTCCCGGGGGCACAGGAAATTGGTTGCGTGTCACGGCCGGGTTCTGGTTTTTTGAGGGACACAAGTGACGTAGATTTGCCTGCAACTGCCCCTCAACCAATCACAACCGGAGATTTGACAACTGGAACTTTGGCCCACATGGCGGATTATGCCTTACGTATCCTAAAAAGGGACACACGCATTACGAAAATGATGAACGATGACGATTACTGGTTGGCCTGCCTCCTTGATCCACGCTATAAAGGCAAATTGCAAAATATTATGCCACATGAGAACTTGGAACTAATATTAGCAACCAAACAATCAACTCTTGTTGACCGTTTGCTTCAGGCATTCCCAGCACACAGCGCACGTGATCGTTCTCACACGAGCTCCAGGGGGCAGCAGACTAGGAGTGTTAGGGGTGCACACATCAGAAGTGGCGTTGGACAGAGGGGTTTTCTGACCAGGTTGTGGAGTGATTTTGCTATGACCGCAGACAGGACAGGTACTGCTGCATCAATTGAAAGTGACAGGAGACAACATTTGTCCAGTATGGTTACTAACTATTTTTCATCCCTTATCGATGTTCTCCCTCAACCGTCATTCCCATTTGATTACTGGGCCTCCAAATTAGACACCTGGCCAGAATTGGCAGAATATGCATTGCAGGAGCTTGCTTGCCCGGCAGCAAGTGTCCTATCAGAAAGAGTATTCAGTGCTGCAGGTTCAATATTAACCGAAAAAAGGACTCGTCTGGCTACCCAAAATGTTGACGATCTAACATTCATTAAAATGAACCACAACTGGATTTCGAAATCTTTTGCCCCACCTTGCCCGGCCGACACCTAGCTTTCCTATGAAAAGCTCTTGCCTGTGAATTACTTTTCTAATGTCTAATTTGCTGCAGCTGATTGTACAGCATACGACATGTTTACACCTCCCTAAATGGCAAAACTCCCCACACGGGGCCGTGGTATCGCGACTTGGCGCAAGCACCCGTGAGACTGCTGTTTGTCTGAAGAGGTGGGTGTGCTCGCTTTTGGTTGACGGCATTGCTACTGGGTCCCTCATAGTACAATGTAGTGTCTCTGGCGGTGGCGGTGCGCACCCAACGTCAGACACACCATTGTAACATGAGGGGCCCTGGGGCGGTCCCGCCGGCCTCAAGAGAGTTCCCCCCTACCCCAGCTCAAAATGTGCTCTACCACGTGCAAAATTATGTCGCACAGCTCCACCAATCTTTAGTCTATTCGCTGACATCATTCAATGTCTGGCACTGACAATACAAATTTGTAGACATCTATGATGCAACTTAAAGTAGTCTGTGTCTGTGTCCTATATTGGCACCATTAAATAGTTACTGCCAAATTACTATGTCAGAAACTCAGTAGATGAGCCCACCCCTGTACCTAAGTATGCCACCTTTTTTTTTGTTTTGGTTGTTTTGCGAGACATTAACATCTATTTATATTTTGGGAGTACTGGGACAGACACTCCTTGCACTACTCCTCCACTCACCACCAAGCTGCCTGTGTATCCATGTAACCGCTGTAAAGCTGCCATGAGCCTATTGTTTGTTATTTTAGGCCTTTGATAGCCTGTCTGCGGTCCCTACTTTAAATACTCCTCCACTCATCACCAGCTGCCTGTGTATCCATGTAACCGCTGTAAAACTGCCATGAGCCTATTGTTTGTTATTTTAGGCCTTTGATAGCCTGTCTGCGGTCCCTACTTTAAATACTCCTCCACTCATCACCAGCTGCCTGTGTATCCATGTAACCGCTGTAAAACTGCCATGAGCCTATTGTTTGTTATTTTAGGCCTTTGATAGCCTGTCTGCGGTCCCTACTTTAAATACTCCTCCACTCATCACCAGCTGCCTGCCCGTGTATCCATGTAACCGCTGTAAAACTGCCATGAGCCTATTGTTTGTTATTTTAGGCCTTTGATAGCCTGTCTGCGGTCCCTACTTTAAATACTCCTCCACTCACCACCAAGCTGCCTGTGTATCCATGTAACCGCTGTAAAACTGCCATGAACCTATTGTTTGTTATTTTAGGCCTTTGATAGCCTGTCTGCGGTCCCTACTTTAAATACTCCTCCACTCATCACCAGCTGCCTGCCCGTGTATCCATGTAACCGCTGTAAAACTGCCATGAGCCTATTGTTTGTTATTTTAGGCCTTTGATAGCCTGTCTGCGGTCCCTACTTTAAATACTCCTCCACTCACCACCAAGCTGCCTGTGTATCCATGTAACCGCTGTAAAACTGCCATGAGCCTATTGTTTGTTATTTTAGGCCTTTGATAGCCTGTCTGCGGTCCCTACTTTAAATACTCCTCCACTCATCACCAGCTGCCTGCCCGTGTATCCATGTAACCGCTGTAAAACTGCCATGAGCCTATTGTTTGTTATTTTAGGCCTTTGATAGCCTGTCTGCGGTCCCTACTTTAAATACTCCTCCACTCATCACCAGCTGCCTGTGTATCCATGTAACCGCTGTAAAACTGCCATGAGCCTATTGTTTGTTATTTTAGGCCTTTGATAGCCTGTCTGCGGTCCCTACTTTAAATACTCCTCCACTCATCACCAGCTGCCTGCCCGTGTATCCATGTAACCGCTGTAAAACTGCCATGAGCCTATTGTTTGTTATTTTAGGCCTTTGATAGCCTGTCTGCGGTCCCTACTTTAAATACTCCTCCACTCACCACCAAGCTGCCTGTGTATCCATGTAACCGCTGTAAAACTGCCATGAGCCTATTGTTTGTTATTTTAGGCCTTTGATAGCCTGTCTGCGGTCCCTACTTTAAATACTCCTCCACTCATCACCAGCTGCCTGCCCGTGTATCCATATAACCGCTGTAAAACTGCCATGAGCCTATTGTTTGTTATTTTAGGCCTTTGATAGCCTGTCTGCGGTCCCTACTTTAAATACTCCTCCACTCACCACCAAGCTGCCTGTGTATCCATGTAACCGCTGTAAAACTGCCATGAGCCTATTGTTTGTTATTTTAGGCCTTTGATAGCCTGTCTGCGGTCCCTACTTTAAATACTCCTCCACTCATCACCAGCTGCCTGCCCGTGTATCCATGTAACCGCTGTAAAACTGCCATGAGCCTATTGTTTGTTATTTTAGGCCTTTGATAGCCTGTCTGCGGTCCCTACTTTAAATACTCCTCCACTCACCACCAAGCTGCCTGTGTATCCATGTAACCGCTGTAAAACTGCCATGAGCCTATTGTTTGTTATTTTAGGCCTTTGATAGCCTGTCTGCGGTCCCTACTTTAAATACTCCTCCACTCATCACCAGCTGCCTGCCCGTGTATCCATGTAACCGCTGTAAAACTGCCATGAGCCTATTGTTTGTTATTTTAGGCCTTTGATAGCCTGTCTGCGGTCCCTCCTTCCACTAGGCCTCCACTGACCAGACCACTGCTGCCCGTGTACCCCTGGAACCAATTTTAAAGTGCCTACAGCCAGCCCATTTTATTGTGTTAGGCCTTCGAAGCCTGTCTGCGGTCCCTCCTTCCACTAGGCCT
The DNA here is from genome assembly GCF_051348905.1 of Ranitomeya variabilis. Classification (NCBI taxonomy): domain Eukaryota; kingdom Metazoa; phylum Chordata; class Amphibia; order Anura; family Dendrobatidae; genus Ranitomeya; species Ranitomeya variabilis. Next base: position 324,214,177 of record NC_135235.1, on the reverse strand, counting down.
CCACTGACCAGACCACTGCTGCCCGTGTACCCCTGGAACCAATTTTAAAGTGCCTACAGACAGCCCATTTTATTGTGTTAGGCCTTTGAAGCCTGTCTGCGGTCCCTCCTTCCAATAGGCCTACACTGACAAAGGTACACCTGACAACAGACACATGGACCTGTAGGCATGGCCACGGAAGGTTACGTGTCCTTTGTGGCTCAATGGGTTAATGTATTGGATGCATGGTCCACACAGGGGACAGCCTGCTAAGTCTGTATGCAGTCCCTAATTCAAGTTGTCCTCAACTGAATAAAGCTGAGCTTCTACCTTCTGGCTCTCATTAAGTGTTTTTTAAAAAACAAAATGGTGGTTCCGGCCTACTAACGGTGTCTGCCCCTGCCTGGTGTTGCCCTCAACTGAATAAAGCTGAGCTTCAACCTTCTGGCTCTCATTAAGTGTTTTTTAAAAAACAAAATGGTGGTTAGGGCCTACTAACGGCTTCTGCCCCTCCCTGGTGTTGCCCTCAACTGAATAAAGCTGAGCTTCTACCTTCCGGCTCTGATTAACTGCTGTTTTTAAACAAAATGGTGGTTCCGGCCTACTAACGGTGTCTGCCCCTGCCTGGTGTTGCCCTCAACTGAATAAAGCTGAGCTTCAACCTTCTGGCTCTCATTAAGTGTTTTTTAAAAAACAAAATGGTGGTTAGGGCCTACTAACGGCTTCTGCCCCTCCCTGGTGTTGCCCTCAACTGAATAAAGCTGAGCTTCTACCTTCCGGCTCTGATTAACTGCTGTTTTTAAACACATTGCTGGTTCCGGCCTACTAACGGTGTCTGCCCCTGCCTGGTGTTGCCCTCAACTGAATAAAGCTGAGCTTCAACCTTCTGGCTCTCATTAAGTGTTTTTTAAAAAACAAAATGGTGGTTAGGGCCTACTAACGGCTTCTGCCCCTCCCTGGTGTTGCCCTCAACTGAATAAAGCTGAGCTTCTACCTTCCGGCTCTGATTAACTGCTGTTTTTAAACACATTGCTGGTTCCGGCCTACTAACGGTGTCTGCCCCTGCCTGGTGTTGCCCTCAACTGAATAAAGCTGAGCTTCAACCTTCTGGCTCTCATTAAGTGTTTTTTAAAAAACAAAATGGTGGTTAGGGCCTACTAACGGCTTCTGCCCCTCCCTGGTGTTGCCCTCAACTGAATAAAGCTGAGCTTCTACCTTCCGGCTCTGATTAACTGCTGTTTTTAAACACATTGCTGGTTCCGGCCTACTAACGGTGTCTGCCCCTGCCTGGTGTTGCCCTCAACAGAATAAAGCTGAGCTTCAACCTTCTGGCTCTCATTAAGTGTTTTTTAAAAAACAAAATGGTGGTTAGGGCCTACTAACGGCTTCTGCCCCTCCCTGGTGTTGCCCTCAACTGAATAAAGCTGAGCTTCTACCTTCCGGCTCTGATTAACTGCTGTTTTTAAACACATTGCTGGTTCCGGCCTACTAACGGTGTCTGCCCCTGCCTGGTGTTGCCCTCAACTGAATAAAGCTGAGCTTCAACCTTCTGGCTCTCATTAAGTGTTTTTTAAAAAACAAAATGGTGGTTAGGGCCTACTAACGGCTTCTGCCCCTCCCTGGTGTTGCCCTCAACTGAATAAAGCTGAGCTTCTACCTTCCGGCTCTGATTAACTGCTGTTTTTAAACACATTGCTGGTTCCGGCCTACTAACGGTGTCTGCCCCTGCCTGGTGTTGCCCTCAACTGAATAAAGCTGAGCTTCAACCTTCTGGCTCTCATTAAGTGTTTTTTAAAAAACAAAATGGTGGTTAGGGCCTACTAACGGCTTCTGCCCCTCCCTGGTGTTGCCCTCAACTGAATAAAGCTGAGCTTCTACCTTCCGGCTCTGATTAACTGCTGTTTTTAAACACATTGCTGGTTCCGGCCTACTAACGGTGTCTGCCCCTGCCTGGTGTTGCCCTCAACTGAATAAAGCTGAGCTTCAACCTTCTGGCTCTCATTAAGTGTTTTTTAAAAAACAAAATGGTGGTTCCGGCCTACTAACGGTGTCTGCCCCTGCCTGGTGTTGCCCTCAACTGAACAAAGCTGAGCTTCCACATTCTGGCTTTCGGCCTATACTATCAGATATTAAACTGCATTTGGCCTACTAGTGTGGTTAGGCCCTTGAAACAGTGTCTGCTGCTCTTGGGTTTGCTACTCCACTGAACAAAGCAATGCCGCCTGTTTAGTCCTGTTACCAATTTTGATCTGCATTTAGCCTACTTTATTCTTTGGCCCTATATCTGTTTCCTCATCATCCTGCCCATTGCCCAGCCACTGCTAGATGAGTCTGCTGGTACATTGACCTAGACCACTACATTCCCCTTGTACTCTACACAGCCAGAATCTGACCCTGCTGAAAGTAAGGTTCCCCTTCCCGCATATTATACCACCTTACACAGGGACAAAGAGGAAGGTGCAGATGAAAGTGCAGGTTCCTTCATCAGGTGGGGGGGCATACTCGTTGGCGACGTCACTGGCACAGGGCCACTCAGAGTACGCAAAAGTGTCGCTGCTGGTGGGAGGCGCCCCCGCCATGCAAACACACCGCCGTACTTTGAGGGGCCCTGTGCCAGTGCCAATGCGAACGAGTGGGCCCCCCCTGCTTGCTCAGGATCACAGCACTTGCAACGTTGAAATACTTACCTCTCCCTGCTCCACCGCCATGACGTAGTCCATGTTTCCTGGGCCCACTAAAACCTTGAACCAGCCCTACCCCCACAACTTTTGCCAAATGACCCCCAATTTCCAGTGCCCAACTATTATTATAAAGTTAATTAAGATTGACAAGCTTCAGAAAACAAGAATGGATGTTTTTGGCAGTAAAATGTGCACTGTAGGTGTTTTCCTGGCCTCCACTCACTGCCGGCTATGCTTCCCCATTGACTTGCATTGGGTTTCGTGTTTCGGTCGATCCCCGACTTTTAGCGATAATCGGCCGACTTCACTCGACTCGACTCTGGACTAAATCGGGTTTCACAAAACCAGACTCGATCTTAAAAAAATGAAAGTCGCTCAACCCTAGTGATAGGGTCCAGCACTTTAGGATTGAGGAGGGAGTGAAAGGTGTCAAATATTCATTAAGGATTGTTAGATAATGAGGTGATAAGGATATTATAGTAGGTGTGTTTAGAAAGATGAAGGGTGGAGTTATATATTTTAGGCATAAACTTATAATGAATGAAATCTTTGTCCAAAATGGATTTTCTCTGCAGACATTCAGTGCTCCTTGAGCACCACTAGTGAAAATGTGCTTCCTGCGTGCTATCGGCATTACTGTGCTGGGTGTAAGGGGGCATCTTCATCAAGGACACAAAAATAGTGATTAATAGCCTTTTGGATTTATTTATATGTATTTAAATCATAGGATAAGAGTTTACATAAATTAGGAAGATCATCAATATCTATATTATTTATTCTCAATCTCACTGCTATACTAATGTCGCTCTCCTGCCACCAGTATTTGTTGACAGGCTGCATCAGTGACATCATGACTTATGACTGCAGCACACATAACCAAAGAAGACAATCACTGGGCTCAACAGTCATGTTGATTAGACAGCAGGAGACCATTAAGCACCCTGATTGGCTGCTGTAAATACATGCAGTGCAGTCCTGATGTCACTTCTGCAGTCTGTCAACAAAGACCAGTGTCAGCAGCAGAAAAGTATCACTGGAACAGCAATGGAAGAGTAATAAAATGTTGTTATTTTGTATCTCCAGAAGCCCATAAAATAATAAATAACAGAAAGTTTGCATATGAAGTTGGCAAATAAATAACGGATTTGATATTTAATTTGAATTAATGCTTGCTAAGAGTTTGGACTTATTTACTGATTTTAATGTAGATCTGAATACACAGAATTGTTACAGAAGAATTGATTAATTTTAATTTGCAAAATGCTTTCCTTCTAGTGTTATGTTTTGCAAAATGTTGGCATTTCTAAATAAAAAGATAAAAATAAAAATTATATTATTGCAGCAAATGTAAAAAAACAATAAAAATCATCATATTAAGATGCCTTTCAAGACAGTACGGCAGACTAGTGTTAAAATTAATGGTAAAAGCAGAGAGAAAAAAAGCAATTCTGAGTAGATATCTGACAGATTAGTATCTGAGGGATGCTGATAACATGACCTGGTTTCCTTGTGTTGAAAATAATATTCATGCACAAAATAAAACTGTAAAACTATTTTTTACTTCACAAGCTTTTAGAAAGAAGTTTAATCTCTACAGTAGGTGTGGATCATGCTGTTGGTGTGATATTTTTCAACGCTGTAAAAGCATTTCCAACTGTTGCTCATAATAGTACTGTGGGAGAAATTTTCCAATCTATTGGTTAATGAAAGAACATAAATGGCTAAGAGACCGAAACCGTGGTATATTATGCTGACCACTTGCGCTCATCCATTCCCTAACCTAAACCCTCCTCTTCCCAACCTTCACCCTGCTACCCATCATCAACCTTCCACTCCAAAGCAACATTGACAGCAGTAGACATACTGGGTGCAAGAACACTCCTCTGTATTGAAGTACATACATTTTCAGTCAAACGGCACATTGTCCAACTGGATACGTTTCAAATAATTTTTCCTGGAGATCGTATTTTGCAAAACTGGTAAATCTCCTATATATTGATGAAACTCTAAAACATTGCATTTTGATGCAGCAAAAAAAATTAACTCATTGTCGGCACACAACCAAATTGTTTTGATTCATTCAACAGAAAACGGTCATACAGCTTTTGCAGGTATTGCAACATTTTTGGACAACACATATTTAGTATAGAATTGACACCTTCTGCCATTTTTGTAGCCATAACCGACTCCACCTACTTTTGCAGTGGCGGAGTGTAGTGGGACTGTCATGGTCTAGCACAGCCGCTTGGTTAATTCACTATAACTTTGGCCACTAACATTTTCAGAAAAGTATTACGGTCCATGAGCACAAAAAATCATGACACATAGTATAAAAAAGTCTTTAAAAAGGCATAGAAATGTAGTCACCTTTTCATTTTGGGATAAACTCCAGTCCTGAAGTAAATTTATGTCTCTGGCATACAAATGTGAAAGATTCATCAAACTCATTAAGGCCTCTTTCACATATCAGTGTGTCCCATATGCGTGGTGACAGTTTTCACATGTGCCGGAGACACTTACACATGTAGACCCATTCAAGTGAATGGATCTTTGCACATGTTATGTTTCCACGGCCTGTGTGTCCATGGACAAAATATGCTGACATGTCCATTTTTTAACAGCAGCCGCAAAACATCCCGCACATATGCACATTGATGCCACACAAATGACATCTGTGTGTCTTCACTGTGTTACATACACCAGCTACAGGGAAGCAGCAATAAAGTTAATGCTATTCCCATGGTGCTGGGTGCTGAAGAGAGCTCTCATCAATCTGCCCTGGTCTGCCAGCAATCAGCTCAAGCAGGGGAGAATGTTGAGACTTATAATCAACTTATAACAGTGAGAGCAGGCAGTGGATGATGGGAGTATTCATCACCCACCACCAGCGCTATAAATAAATAAATACCGTACATTTAAAAAAATGGTGTGGCTTCCCCTGTATTTTTGATAACCAGCCAGGCAAAACTGACAGCTGTGGGCTGCAACCCTCAGCTGTCAGTATTTCCAAGGGTAGTTACTAAGAATAAAGGGGTCCCAATGCAGTTTTTAAATTATTCAAATAAATAACGGTGATGGCTGTGCTGCATCTGATTAGGAGGGAAAGACCCTCCCCTTGGACCATTTCACGGTATGAGGGGGCACATTTTATAAGCGTTTATTTCAGCATGTGCAGGGAGCATAACTAAGAGCCACCTTGTCAGAATGCAGCATTAGTGCTCTACAAGGTGGCTCTTTTAGTTACAAACGCCTGAGGGGGTGACAGGTTCCCTTTAAAAGTGCAGAAATCATGCAGAGAATCTGCAACATCAAAAACTAATTATGGGAACGTGGCCTCAGAGGTGCACACCCGGCACATTCTACGTCAGCAGATTTTGCATCAAGGCTGGTGTACAAAACCTCAGTCTTGATATATCGGCCCTTTAGTGTTTGTGAAAGGTCTGGTATAACATGTCAATATCGGAGATTTAAGATACAAAATGTCTCCTGCTTTGCACTTTCCAGATATTGAAAAGCCATTAGCTGTATATCATGCTGTGTAAATCCTTTGATTTCTTAAGCAGTATATAGGTTTTACATTTATATCATGGACGGCTCCATCCACCTATTCCTGGAGTGTCATCCACAGTCAATATTTATTGCAGTGGGGAGGATCGCCAAGACACGTATGGTTAAATAAGAAGAGGCAGAAGTAATCCAGCTGCTTCACCCACAAGGCTAAATGTCTGAACTTGATGGATTCTGCTTACGAAATGAACACTTATTGTATTTCTCTGCTTGCAGAATTGATCAGCATGCTTGTAGCAACCCCAGATGTGGATTATAGAGGGCATGGAGGCAGAAGTATCCTGCAATTATCAACCGCTATTAGCCGCTGTTATTAAAAAGCAGAAATGAGAAAGAAGTCATTTGTGGGAAGCGGATGGTTAAATCACATAACAGCATTTTTGTCCCTGCCTGCTTATTTTCCTGCTATCTATTTGTCAACCTCCCCTTCTCTCATTCCCTTCTTCCAGGCGGAGGTGCCCTCGTGTCTTCTCTGCACGAAGGGCACCACTGACTGATGTGCACACCAGTCTATGAATCAAGTCCCCTACCTTTTTCCATTTACTCCAGTGAGCAGCAATGCTGAGAAGATTAATGTTTCCAGATACACCTGCTCCCTTGAATAATTTGCCCCTTTAAAGAGGCCACTTACCAACAATTCATTATAAGGAACTGTTATCACAAGCAAGGCTTTGTGCACATAACACGCAAACTAGTGAAATGACCGGCATGCTCCGTCCGCCCTTGTCTATTCTCCACCTTTTTTCCTTCATTCTCCAGCTGAAGCTGCTTTTATTCCCTCTCTCTTTATCTGAAGGCTGACACTCTTGTTTTTCGCTACTACGGAGAGAAGAAAAATTGAACGTTTAGCAGGGGGTATGTCTAGCACAATTTCTCATCTCCATTATGTAATCATGGACGAAGGTGGGAATGGAGCAAGTGGAAAAATTGTTATGTTGAAAGACAGTGTGAAATTTATTGAATTCATGCTCTGCTTTATTCATTTAACACTTAACTTGGTTCCTTAATCTGGAAGAAAATCAAAAAGTAAAATTTGTTGTACAGGCATATAGTTTGCTATGGGGTGAATTCTTACTTGTGGCTGCGTTGCCATTATTCACTTTAAATGTATCAACATGTCCTGTGATATTTGATGAATTTGTCTCATCTTAAGATATTGCACTTCTGTCTAGAAATGTTACTCCACTTTAAATATTAACGCTCTACTGGAATGAGATTCTATATCTTTCTTCTGTGATTTAAAGAAAAAAATTACAGTTTGTAAATATGCCATAAATATAGCAAGACTCTAATGAGGAGCCTCCTACAAAAAAGAAATTGGATCCAGGAGCAAAATACATTGTAAAGGCGCACACATTTTCTAAATATGTCTAATAAGTCAATAAGTCACATTAAGTCATTTTAGCTCACATGATTGCCCTTATGCACGCTGCTCTTACATAGACACGCTGCATTCATTATCTTAGATAGTCGATTCTCGGCCCCAGTTTTTGTTTACACCTTTCTCCATTTATAATAATGTTTTTGTTTCTTTTTTTAATTCTCCTTCTCCTTTAACACACCTATTTTATGACCTTAAAATCCTAATATCCTTTTACAACCATTTGCTTTTTCTTAATTATATGACAATGCTTTCCTGTCTATTTTTTCCTCCTTGTTTATTGAATATAAGCAATGAAGAATAAAATCTACCTGTACACACCTCCAAAGGTATCTTTATATATTTAGCTTCAGTTTTTGGATTATTTAAACCGCAGTATCTTTCTCTGTGCCCTCATTGTGTTTTTTCAAGGTGAAGTAGCTTTTGTATTCTAAATAGCATAGATTAATTAAACTGCTCTTTGATGAACACCATGATTACCTTTGGATATTGTCTTGACCAAGAGCGCAGCAGATGAATCCATATATCCCTTTCTACTGTTCTAATAAGTCAAAGTGACACAAAGTGCAACAAAAAGTGCATGTAGCTGTCAGCGTACGTCACACACTTTTATATTTTTTTGGGGGGTTGTGTTAAAATATCATACAATTTAAACTATTTTCACAAGCGTTCTTCTAGGAAGCACTAAGTAGGCCTCAGGACTTTATGATGTCTTCCACTGCCCCACAGCATCATGACCTTCTGAGGACTAGTTAGTGCCGTAGACACCAAAATTAAAAAAAAGCCTGATGATCAACAAAAGCCTGAAGATCAACAAAAGCCTGAAGGTGTTGCACATTGGGGCAGGTGAAGGCCAGGGGAAAAAATTCAGAGCCTAAATAGTTTTTTTGTGATATAACTTGCTCGAATCCAGAAAACTGACAAAACCCTTACGAACTTTACAATTAATCCAGCTTAAAGACAGCTGTCCAGATGTCAATTTTCTGCATTCGAGCAAATGATATCCCAAAAATCTAGGCTCTGAATTTTTTGGGATGTTAAAGCAAATTTGATGAATTCATTCTTCTCTAATGATAGAGGTGGAAAGATACTCTCGGAGGTGGTCTGTGACTGTCTTCAAAAGGGTTCATGAAGGCTGGACCATGCAGCTGAGGAGAGTTGTGTGAGAGCAAGTCAAGTGGCACCATCAGAGGAAAGGTGTGAATGCTGTCTACTTAATTGGGAGTAGCAGCTAGCAGCATGAGAAGATAGATGCGTGAGAGCATGTATGATAGTAACTAGTGGAAAAGCACAATATATGAGAAGTGTGTAATAGCAGAATACTTAGTGATAGGAGCATTAAAAGTACATGTGTGTGACAGCAGGAAAGCCAGAGATACTGTGTTTCCCAGAAAATAAAATCAATCCTGAAAATATGCCCTAGCATAATTTTACAGGATTTTTCGAGTATATTGAAATATTATCCCTACTCTAAAGATAAGCCCTTTAGACGTACATTCATCTTGTGAGATTCAAATGCTGTATCTATGTAAACAGTATGAAGTGTGACTGTATACGTATAGCATCTCCTGAAGAAATCCTAGCGACTTCGAAACGGGTTGAGTAAAATAAACCATCATCTATATTTCAAAATTGTATGACCGAGTTTTTAACAGCAGCGCAGATATCATCCACAAATTTTCTCCAGTTCAACAAAGATAAGCCCTAGTTACAGTCAGGGCTGGCATTATGGGGGTGAAAGCTATATGAATTTCCCATTGTCTCTACTCTCTTATGGGCCCAAAGCCTGTATAGTTAATACTACTTATGGACCTTTGGTGACATCATGGTCACGTAATCAAGATGTCACCTAATGGTCCTTTAACTGTGGACATCTAGAGGAATTGAAGAGGAAACAAGCTGATATGCAGGGCATGTGTTAAGGGGAAGCGAGAAAACTGGGCAATTTCTCAGGGCCCCCACTCTCTTAGGGGCCTCAAGCATTTCTATTCCAAGGTTAAGAAAGCTTAACCCCTTCATGACCGTGGGATTTTTCGTTTTTCCATTTTCGTTTTTCACTCCCCTCCTTCCCAGAGCCATAACTTTTTTATTTTTCCGTCAATTTGGCCATGTGAGGGCTTATTTTTTGCGGGACGAGTTGTACTTTTCAATAACACCATTGGTTTTACCATGGCATGTACTAGAAAACGGGAAAAAAATTCCAAGTGCGGTGAAATTGCAAAAAAAGTGCAATCCCACACTTGTTTTTTGTTTGTTTTTTTTGTTAGGTTCACTAAATGATAAAACTGCCATTATGATTCTCCAGGTCAGTATGAGTTCATAGACACCTCACATGTCTAGGTTATGTTTTACCTAAGTGGTGAAAAAAAATTCCAAACTTTGCAAAAAAAAAAATAAATAAAATTGCGCCATTTTCCGATACCCGTAGCGTCTCCATTTTTCGTGATCTGGGGTCGGGTGAGGGCTTATTTTTTGCGGGCCAATCTGGCGTTTTTAATAATAGCATTTCGGTGCAGATATGTTCTTTTGATCGCCCGTTATTGCATTTTAATGCAATGTCGCGGCGACCAAAAAAACGTAATTCTGGCGTTTCGATTTTTTTTCTCGTTACGCCGTTTTGCGATCAGGTTAATGCTTTTTTTTATTGATAGATCGGGCGATTCTGAACGCGGTGATACCAAATATGTGTAGATTTGATATTTTTTTTATTGATTTATTTTGATTGGGGCGAAAGGGGGGTGATTTAAACTTTTATAATTTTTTTATTTTTTTCACTTTTTTTTTACTTTTTTTTTTAACTTTTGCCATGCTTCTATAGCCTCCATGGGAGGCTAGAAGCAGGCACAGCCAGATCGGCTCTGCTACATAACAGCGATCATCAGATCGCTGTTATGTAGCTAAAATGCAGGTGTGCTGTGAGCGCCGACCACAGGGGGGCGCTCACAGCCACCGGCGATCAGTAACCATAGAGGTCTCAAGGACCTCTATGGTTACCTTCCTGACTCATCGCCGACCCCCGATCATGTGACGGGGGTCGGCGATGCGCTTATTTCCGGCCGCCTGGCCGGATGCGGTAGTTAAATGCCGCTGTCTGCGTTTGACAGTGGCATTTAACTAGTTAATAGCGGCGGGTGATCGCGATTTCACCCGCCGCTATTGCGCGCACATGTCAGCTGTAAAAAACAGCTGACATGTTGCGACTTTGATGTGCGCTCACCGCCGGAGCGCACATCAAAGCAGGGGACCCGACATCGGACGGTATAGTACGTCCGATGTCGGGAAGGGGTTAAAGACCTTTAGTGGCATCACAATCATGTGACCATGATGCCACAAAAGGTCTTTTAACTGCAGGAGTCTAGAGGAATTGAATTGTGCTGTGTGTATGTGTGTGAGTGTGTATATGTGTGTCTGTATGATGACATAATTATATTTGAATACATGTTCATTTATTTTTGTTTAAGAATAAATGTGGATTGTTCTTCATAGAATATAAAAAAAGACATTCCTTGAAAATAATCCCTAACCCATCTTTCAGAGAAAAAAATAATATAAAACTTTGTCTAGTTTTTGTGAAAGCACAGTAGTAGGAACAACATAAGAAGAAATGAGTGAAACAGCAAGAAGGCTACAGAATAGACAAAAGAAGTTCTGAGTGATAGCAGTAAGGCTACTGGTGGGAGGAGAAGTATTAGAAGAGCTGGTTTGGACTGGCCAACAGGAGAACAGGAGAATCCTCCGGTGGGCCCCTGTGCAAGAGTGGTCCACCCTCCTCTTATATGAGCAGTACTTGGCCCAATATACTTGAATCACTATGTACAGACAAATGCAGCATCTTATTCATTTACCAATCTATCCAGTTTATTGTTATAGAAATTTGTGATTGAGGATAATGTCACATTTGCATGTAGCTGAAAAGTAGGGCCCTAGAGTTGGTTATTGGTGGGCCCTTGACACCCCAGTCCGACACTGAATAAGAAAGATGTGTGTGACAGCAGGAAAGCAAGTGACAGGAAGAGCAGCAGAAGAAGAGCTGTTTGAAACCATGAGGGCTACTAATAAGAGGAAGAGCAAAAGGAGAGAGACGTGTGACAACAGAAAAGACAGAGACAAAAGGAGCAATATAAGAAAATCTGTGTGACAAAAAGAAGACTATTGACAAGAGGAACAGCATAAGAAGATTTGTGTTACAACAGTAAGGCTAGTGACAGGAGGCTAGTGACAGGAGGAGACACACATGTTGTGTGTGACAGGAGGAGGTAAGCTTTTAAGGTTTGGTTTGGCTATTTTCGCCGTACTTCCCGATGTTCGCTGAGCATAACTGAATTCCATTGTACTCAATGTTAGGCAAAACCAAACGCATAGACAACACATTCAGGAGGGCCTAATAGCTGGCAAAACAGCTCAAATTAGGGGCAGACCTCAGGAAAAGTGGCATCAGTTGACCCATCTATTGAGCTATGAATAAAAAAATGTTTATTTTAAATTACATGGATTCACCTGTCTTTTTGATAACCAGTCAGGCAAAACTAACAGCTGCAGGCTGCAACCCTCAGTTGTCATCATTAGCAAGGTTGGTTACCAAGAATAGAGATATTGCCACTCTGTTTTTTTAATTATTTAAATAAATAATTTTAAAAAATGGTGTGGTGTCCCCCCCGGTACCCCCCCATTTTTGACAACTAGTCAAGCTAAAGCTGACAACTGGACACTTGTATTCTCAGGCTGGTAAAGGGCAATGGATATTGGCCCCCCAAGCCTAAAAACAGCACCCCGCAGCAGCCAGGAAGTGGTGCATTTATTAGATGCAACAATTCTGGTGCTTTGCCTGGCTCTTCCCACTTGCCCTGTGGCTTTAGCAAGTGGGTTTCACATTTGTGGGGTTCATTTCATCTTTGTATTGTCCGGTGACATTAAGCTCAAAGGTTAGTAATTGAGAGGCGTCTATAAGACACTTATTCATTACTAACCCCATAGTGATATTGTATAGGGTGTCCCATTTATATGGATACACCTAAATAAAATGGCAGTGGTTGATGATATGAACTTCCTGTTTGTAGCACATTAGTGTATGGGAGGGGAAAAACTTTTCAAGATGGGTGGTGACCATGGTGAAGTTGGCCATTTTGGATCCAACTTTATTTTTTTCAATGGGAAGAGGGTCATGGTGACAAATCAAACTTATTGAGAATTTCACAAGAAAAACAATGGTGTGCTTGGTTTTAACATAACTTTATTCTTTCATGAGTTATTTACAAGTTTATGACCTCTTATAAAATGTGTTCAAAGTGCTGGCCATTGTGTTGGATTGTCAATGGAACCCTCTTCTCCCACTCTTGACACACTGATAGCAACACCGCAGAAGAAATGCTAGCACAGGCTTCCAGTGTCCATTGTTTCAGATGCTGCACATCTCGTATCTTCACAGCATAGACAATTGCCTTCAGATGACCCCAAAGATAAAAGTCTAAGGGGGTCAGATCAGGAGACCTTGGTGGCCATTCAACTGGCCCACGATGACAAATCCACTTTCCAGGAAACTGTTCATATAGGAATGCTTGCACTTGACACCGAAGATGGTGCACCACCTCATTAGTCCCCTCTCTTGTTAGATATAAAATGACTGCTGATGGAGCAGCCGGTGACCAGACGACTAGTCCATCAGCTCCTCTTTTAGAAAAAATGCTTTCCCAGACTCCATTAGATGTCATTGTGTTATACAGCTAACAAGACAGGACGGTATGTAATAAAAAATAGGGCTCTATAAAATCCAACATGTAAGGGACGGTGCTGTATATAACAAGAGATGGCACTGTATAATAAGGGATGGCAATATACATAATAAAGAGACTATGTAATATATACATGTACGTGTGGATATATATATATATATATATATATATATATATATATATATATATATATATATAGCTTTGGAGGGGGGCCCAGACACATTTCCTCCACAGGGGCCCCAAGCTGCCTGTGTCCGCCCCTGCTGATGAGAGTAGTAGTCTCTCATCAGTCGATGCGTGTTTCCTGAGGTACACTTTTTACAGTGTGTCACAGTCACAGCTGTGGGGTCATGCTGACATCTGACGAATGGTAATGATCTTACCGACAGTAATGTTACCCCGATTAGAGCCACTGTGTGCACAAATCCTTAGTGGACAGTCGATCATTTACTAAACTTTAACCAAGGGGGAGAACAGCCGCACTCAATGAAACTTGTAGAATTGCAACAAGAGGGTGGTGACAGGGCACCCAAACTTCACACAATCTGTGGAGGAGCTCCAGAGGGGACCTCTGTTTTCTTTCTACTTGGACCAATTTATGTTTGATTCCCCACACTCTTAAGTGAGGTTTGACAAAGACCCGGACAGGGTCGAAACGTTACCTTGTTTTCACATATTTGTTTTCCTGTGGTGATCATTACCTGTACATGTAATAAACACAAACTATTTGTTGCAATTCTACAAGTTTCGTTGAGTGCAGCTGTTCTCCCCCTTTGTTATGGTTACTGGACTCAGTCCATGTTCAGCCTGCAACTATATTAGAGCAGAATGCGCATCATTTCTTCTCTAGCATTTATCAAACTTAGGCCGAATTTTGCCAATTTTAAGGAAAATTATTAGGAATCCGAACACTAATCTGAATGTGTAATTTTCGTTCTGACTTTCAGTTTCGTGAATATCTTCTGAACTGGTTAGCAAATCTCTACTAATGACAGGAAGAAGAGAAAAAATACGATATTATGTGACTGCAGCAGAACTGTCATCTCACTTTGAGTTTCTTCAAGCAATTCATTTTTTTAGGGTCCATTTAGCATTGAGGCTCATCTGGTCTGTGACCTCTGTAAGAGACCATTTGTGGCTAGATTTGCTTTGTGGTCCCAAAGCACACAGTTTTGATATCCCTAAGTGTGTGCCATCTGGGAGTTTGCTGCTTACCCCTATTCAGGCCACAAGTGGTTTAATGGTATGGGAACCTTATAAATATGTGGTAAATCAGTGAGACCAGAATCTGTTGTAAAAAGAAAATTAGCATCTTACTGGAATTCCTTAAACAGAACTATAACAAATGATTCAAGCACAATACTTCTGATAATGGGGATGTCCAGTTATTTTCCCATTTTGGAAAGAGGTAACTTCATTGTTGACCTCTCTTGTGCATGTTCCCGTCCCTTTAAATCCATTAGTGTGTTTATTTGGGGTACTAGAAGAAGAGCTGTGGGGACACCATACTCAAATCCTGTTGAGAGAGACACTTTTCTTGGCAAAGAAACTTATAGCCTTACGCTGGATGGGCAATACCCATCTATCTCTCAGGGCCTGGATTCAGCTGGTAAATTCAATCATACCATACGAACGAACCTTATACCAGAATAGGGGCTGTTTAGAAAAATGTAATAAAATTTGGGATATATAGCACTCGTCGTACCTTACTATATCCTTACGTAGCTTATGGCCTAGCTCCAATATGATAGAGCTCACCACAAAATATGCATTGTTCAAGCTGTACTTTAATATTACTTTATTAATGTGATGGGGATTGTTTTGGCAGTAAAATAGTTTTAGGGATTTAAGTACTTTAGACATACTGTAATACTTTGAGTTTATATGAACCAGTCTATGCTTTGAGATTTACATCAATGAAAACTCATTACATTCTTTTACTGCACTCTTATGATTATTACGATGAGTGTATTTGTGCAGACTTGGATATATGTACACCATGTATGTCTATTTGTTCTTTTTTTGTTATTGTTGTTGCTTAATAAACTAATTTTAAAAAAACAATACTTCTGACACATTTTTTCTGTGGGACACAGAAGCTCTCATCTTATATGTAACTTACACGGCATTTCTAGGTAAAGGCTGGTATTATACAAGGGTGTCAGAGTACTTCACAAGCTTACTAGCTCTGTTCTTACTTTCTTTGTTCTCCACACATGTCTATTCGTGGTCTGAATAGGAATCCTCTAAACCTGCAGGTCTGGATAACAAGGTGCTTTTCCATAGCTCATTCCTTCTACACTGTGTTCCAAATTATTATGCAAATTGGATTTAAGTGTCATAAATATTTAATTGTTTTGTTTTTCAAATAAACTCGTGGATGGTATTGTGTCTCAGGGCTCAATGGATCACTGAAATCAATCTTAAACACATGTGATAATTGGTTTTCCAGGTGATTCTATTTAAAGGAAAACTACTTAAAAATGATGTTCCACATTATTAAGCAGGTCACAGTTTTCAAGTAACATGGGAAAGAAAAAGGATCTCTCTGCTGCTGAAAAGCATCAAATAGTGCAATGCCTTGGTGAAGGGATGAAAACATTAGAAATTTTCCAAAAACATAAGCGTGATCATCGTACTGTTAAGAGATTTGTGGCTGTATCTGAGCACAAATGTGTTTGTGCTGATAAAGGCATAATGAGGAAGATTTCTGCCAGGCAAGTTCATCGGATTAAGAGATCAGATGCTAAAAAGCCATTACAAAGCAGCAAACAGATATTTGAAGCTGCTGGTGCCTCTGGAGTCCCTCGAACCTCAAGGTGTAGGCTCCTTCAAAGGCTTGCTGTGGTGCATAAACCTACTATTCGGCCACCCTTAAACAGTGTTCACAAGCAGAAATGGTTGTATTGGGCCCACACATACATGAAGACTAATTTCCAAACTGTCTTGTTTACTGATAAGTGTTGAGCAACCCTGGATGGTCCAGATGGATGGAGTAGTGGATGGTTGGTGGATGGCCACCATGTCCCAACAAGGCTGCAACGTCAGCAAGGAGGTGGAGGAGTCATGTTTTGGGCCAGAATCATGGGAAACAGCTGGTAAGGCCCTTTAAGGTTCCTGAAGGTGTGAAAATGACCTCTGCAAAGTATATAGAGTTTCTGACTGCCAACTTTCTTCTATGGTCTAAAAAGCAGAAACGTGCCTTCAGGAGCAAAATCATCTTCATGCTGACAATGCCCCATCTCATGCTGCAAAGAATACCTCTGAGTCATTGGCTGTTATGGGCATAAAAGGAGATAAACTCATGGTGTGGCCACCATCTTCCCCTGCCCTCAACCCTATAGAGAACCTTTAGAGGATCATCAAGCAAAAGATCTATGAGGGTGGGAGGCAGTTCACATCAAAACAGCAGCTCTGGGAGGCTATTCCAACTTCATGCAAAGAAATACAAACAGAAACTCTCCAAAAACTCACAAGTTCAATGGATGCAAGAATTGTGAAGGTGATATCATAGAAGGGTCCTATGTTAACATGTAACTTGGCCTGTTAGGAGGTTTTGGAGTTAAATAGCTTTTTTGTTCAGTGAATGTGACCTCCTAATGCTGCAAATTCCACAAATGAGCATTTTCAGTTCTTTAAAACATATCAAATGTTTAGAAATTCTACTGTGCATAATAATTTGGAACAGTGCATTGTGAGGTTTTATTCATTTTGGAGATTATACTGTTATCTTTGGGAGGTTTCTTCAATAAAATTCGATGTATAATCTAACGGGTGATGACTTTTATTAGACTGACTGTCATTTGCACCGACCATTTAGGAAAATCTGATAAAAATGTAATTTGCATAATAATTTGGAACATAGTGTATGTGACCAGGTGAATTTTGCCTCTTTCAGCTCTATTTTGCTACTGATGTACTGACTGCCAATGGAAAGATGCCTTCTTATTGCTTTTCTTCAATCTCTGCACTCCGGCCATACAAGAAATCTCTGCTCTAGAACTTGCTCTTCTTAGTTTTTTTGTCGCTGAACACACTTCCCACTTGCGGCCTGTAATCTAGACAACAGAATTTAACACTTTTTCCTCAATAGTTCCTCTCCATCTCCCAAACAAATAGGACTAGCTTCTTGATCCCACTTAACCCCTCTCAACCTGGGCTGACTCTATACAGTTAAGGCTACGTTTACACTTGCATCGTTGGGCGCAGCGTCATCGACGCATACCGACGCATGTGTCATGCGCCCCTATCTTTAACATGGGGGGCGCATGGACATGCGCTGGTATGCGTTGTACTGCGTTTTACGACGCATGCGTCATATAGACGCACAAGACAGGGCGCAGGGGATGCTATTTGTAGCGTTTTCCCTGCGCCAAAAGTCCCGATCTGTAGGATCTTATGACAAGGCATGCGTTGCAAAACGTAGCATTGTGTACATGCGTTGTTGGTTGCGTCGCGTCACCAACGCTGCGCCCAACAATGCAAATGTGAACGTAGCCTGTCCCTGTCACCTGTAATTAACCAAGCAACTGAAGCCACATGAGAATAAATCACATAAAAACAACATGTCAATTCAATAATACATGAGAAATCTTCATAGAGGGTGTATCGACAACTTCCACACCTTTACAACTGCGATCCCCAAATGGGTTACATATCTGTACTTTTCACAAGTAGCTCCACCTAGAACTACCCCAATATTGTGCAGCCCCCCTCCGTTATATAAGTCTCAATCTTTAAAAAGACCATTTCTATTTTTGTTATGAGCTTTTGCTGAAATGCCACCTCTTTTATGGGTCTTAGACTCCATATGGCCAAATATTCACAACAAAAATAACACACAAGGGAAATTCCTGTGAGTTTCCAAAATCCTATTAGTGTAGTCTTGTTGGGGCTGTACTATGTTCTGTGCTGTGTGTATAAACCTCTATATTATCTGAAAATTCAGCAGTCAGATCCTACACACCGATTTGACAGTAAAACCTGACCATTTCACGTCAGCATTTTTCTCATACAATGAAAAATGGTCCGTGTTTTTTAGTGTGCTGGACACATTTTTGGTTCATGTGTCAGTTTTTGCAATGCAATTTATAAAATTCCTATGATAAACTTTCCTTTATTATGCAGCGAAGTTTCTGTACAAAATTTATTAATGCAGGAATACACAGTATCACACAGGACACCCACTTTGGTCAGGTTATGTCACTGTCCCTTTTCCCAGATTCTCCACAACATGCAGTCAATTAGTGTCAATTATAAGGACATATTAAATGCGGACACAATATCCTTGGTGTAAACATATGTTAACAACATACAATTTTACATCCACTTCTAATGATACAACTTTCCAATTAAAACAGTACAGCAACTGGAATACTGTGTTTGTGGTGTATCCGAGTACAAGTCCGGTCAGCAAATTACACTATGTTTGGATTTTAAAAACAGTCATTCATGGAGAATTGTCTGACGAAGCAGGTACAATTAAAAGAAACATCTCAGCAGTTTCGGTACATTGTGTCAATTAGATTAAAAACGCGTCGGTCTGCCCTAACCTCTGTGATATGTCAATCACAATTTTGTAATCACTGCAGCAAAAGTGAATTTTTGTACCTACCTTTTCATTTCTGAAACATTCCTATTTTCCTTATTTTGTATTTGGCTCAACCTGTACCAGGGCGGCTCCGTGCGAGGACCCCATTCCCACTTCTTTCCTGGTTAAAGATGTCATGGGCACATACCTGAAGTATGCTGGGTTACATCCCATTTAAAAGCATAGGAAATGTAAATGGTTAACATGTGGTGTGGAGGTAGAGCCCATGGCCTCAATTTGTCCGCCAGGGAAGCCTGCTGGAATCTCCTGTTAAACATTTGCGTGATACATGATCTTATTAAGAAACATGAGCCTATTGTGCATTATTAATGTTACATTTCATTATAGCTTGTCTTATTAGCATATAATGTATTGTTTGGTCTTTGAAGCTAATATTGTTTGCTGCAAATTTAAGTATTTCTCTATTTAATTGTTAATTGTGGGTAGTCGATATCTAAAATTAGTCACATATTCAAACAATCAATGTGTGTACATTACTTGCCTATGACTCAGACGTCTTTATTTTTACCAGAGAATGTGTTGCTTTTTATCTTGTTTTGCTTTAACTTGATGTTTTTATTTAGAAACAATAAAAGAATTCTCTCCAAATACTATAAATTATAAAAATGCTGTAGCTAAATACATAAAAAAAAATCTAATTTTATTATTTCAGTCAGCTGTAACTACTCTGGGGTTCTTGACAGGGGCTTCTGTCCATCGATATTGCTGTGTAGATGGATGACCCATGGCAACAGCAGTGTGGAGCTGAGTTTATCACTACACTCTTATTCCATGTGTAATTTATCTACAGAGCTGCATCCATTTACAGCAGCTCCTGCTTTACCCCACATCGTGCTCGTGCTCCCTAGTTTACCTAGAGACACATTCAGCCAAGTGTCAGACATCTTTCCCTAGTGCTGAGCCTGCCCTGCTTTCTTTTCTAAGCAATAGTGATAAGTGAGTGTGCTTGTTACCCAAGATTTCCGAGCATGCTCAGATGTTCTCCGAGTATCTTGGGTGTGCTTGTATATTATGTTTGTGTCCCCAGCTGAATGATTTGCAGCAGCTAGACAGCCTGAATAACAAAGGGGCATTCCCTGCATGTATTCAGGTTGTCTAAGAGCCACAAATCATGCAGCTGCAAGGACACAAACATAATATTCGAGCATGCCCAAGATACTTGGAGAACACCCGAGAATGCTCGGAGAACTCGAGTAACGAGCACACTCGCTCATCGCTACTAAGCAATAAAATCTTGCAATAACTTGAGTGAGATTCCACTGGTTGGAAGTTAGAGCATGCTAAATGCTGGGGACAGACAGTGCTGCCAGAGAACCAGAGCAGCTGGGTTTGTAGTTGATGAATAGGTGGAGATGAACTGCCAGGGACTTTACAGCGATGTAGAATTGTAGTCCTAATGATGACTCATGCAGGGAAAAGAGACTTCTTATTTCTCCAAGGAGCTTAAAACGATGTAGCCATTCTGTTTATTTTATCACATATTGTCGTAGATCTAATGGAAAAGAAAATAATAGCTGGGTAGAAAGGCAAAATGAGCAATTGTAAGTACACAGTGCTATATAATATGATGATTGCAATATATTAAGAGGCTAAAAACTTTGATGGGAGGAGAGCTTCTTTACTTCTAGTGCAGTCATTGCTGAACCATTTAATGGATTCTACTGCCTTTTCAGATTCCCAAATACAGTATTCTTTTGCTAAAAAGAGTGCATATTCAGCGTTCTCACTTGCAGGAGAATAGGGGTCAGTCCCTGGATTCGCTATTGAGCTTTATAGTGTGCTGCACTGTTACTATGTGGAACATCAATTATGGACACAGAAAATACATGTCTTTTACTGCATCAATATTTGAAGCAGCAGGAATACACCACAGAAACCAGGATAGATGGTGAAGCCTCCACAGTTGTGTGCAAGGTGTGGGTCCAACATAAAGCAATGCTACACTTCCTACACTTTCTTTACATCCCGTTAAATAGATATAACCATACCCCGTTAATATGGAGGAGCACTGTATCTGCTCCTCACAAATTTTGTTCTTGAAAGCTTAAAGGAGTTATCTCGGATTTTTGTTCTTTTTCTTCTTTGAATCTCAGAACTTACTGACAGGTAGTTACTTAATATCTGCTGATTCCGCTTTCCAATGTTCTCTTCCATCTCAGAGTGAGCAAAGTAGTGTAGAACCCTTGTAAGCACTGCCAAGCTGTTTTACAGCTCATGAGCGTGAGTGACAAAAGTCATGAAGCAGAGAAGATGTTCCTCTGCAAAATGTCACTCAGAGTTACGTCAACCACAAATGTGTACTGTAGTGAGTGACAATGCCCAAACCTTGTGTTCGGGGAAAATTACACATGCCCCTGCATGATGCACATCCTTATTTTGATTGTGCACCTGTAACAAAAAAAATCATACCCACTTGAGAAAAGTGGTGCCCCACTGCCCACAGCCATTAGAGTGTCGACGTATTTCAACCATTCTTTCATAGCAAAGTATGGTCTCCAGGATTTGCAAAAATAGAATGAATTGCCTTAGCACTACTTTATAAGTGACATTTCAACAGGATGGAATTAATCACTGAATATGATGGAGGATCTATTTAAGCAGTGTTAAAAGCTCACTGATTCTATCATACTGCAGGAAATCTGGATTATTATGGGTTATTTTGAAGTCGTTTATTGTCAACTGATGAGGGACGTGTCACCTACTGAAGCCCTTCAAAAGAGGCTTCTAAAGTTGTCAGTAGGGACAAATGTGGCATCAATAATGTCTACCCTCTCATATTTATACTGAAAAAAAACATACCAAATGAAGCAACAAGGGATGTAGGAACAACAGCAACTGTGCTGGCTGCTGGAGACCCTCAAGGACAATGTAACATGCAGCAAGATTTGGGCAAGGGGATTATGAAGTAGCAGCAGATGAATGTATAGGGAGAATTTGATTATAGTCATAGGTAAGGGATAAGACTGGGGATGAGTATTGGATAGCCCATGCTTTAAACCCATTGGCATTAAAGCACAATGAATGCATTTTTTCCAGCTTCTGAAGGCAAGTCAAAATTGACACATTACCAGGATAAGCTGCATTTAAAGGGGTTTTCCCCACAAACAAAAGTTCATTTTAATAAATTATTCTTGGAATAATAATAACTTCCACAATTGAATGTGCTTAAGTCTGCCGTCACACTAGCAGTATTTGGTCAGCATTTTACATCAGTATTTGTAAGCCAAAACCAGGAGTGGGTGATAAATGCAGAAGTGGTGCATATGTTTCTATTATACTTTTCCTCTAATTGTTCCACTCCTGGTTTTGGCTTACAAATACTGATGTAAAATACTGACCAAATACTGCTAGTGTGACAGCAGCCTAAATAAAATGTTCCTGTGCTGAGATAATCTTATAAATGTGTCCCTGCTGTGTACTGGATGTGTCTGACCATGCAGGAACATGGTCTGATCATATCACAACTTCTGGACAGAATCTGGATATACTCTTGACAAGAATCTATTTCTTAGTCTAGTCATGCAACAATTTTCCTCAAACGGAGGAATTGACTATAAGGGAGGGAAGTTTTTGTGTGTGAAGGTTGTTCGCTGTTAAAATGGAGGAGTGTACTTATGGAGGTAGGTTTTCTATGTGCCTCAGTTAATAGATTACCATTATGTGCTAAGTAGTGTTGTTGAGCATTCCGATACTGCAAATATCGGGTATCGCCGATATTCGCTGTATGGGAATTCCGATACCGAGTTCCGATATTTTTGCGATATCGGATATCGGAATCGGAAGTTCCCATAGTGCAATAATGCACTATAATGGAGTGTGGGCAGTGTGTGGGCAGAGACTGCATGTCTCTTTGCGGGCGGGGTCTGTGCGGGACCATGGGGGGGTGTGCGGCGTGCCTGGGCTCTGTGTGGGCTGCCTTGGCTTTGTGCGGAGCTCTGTGCGGCGTGCCGGGGCTCTGTGCGGGCTGCCGGGGCTCTGTGCAGGCTGCCAGGGCTCTGTGCGGGGCTCTGTGCGGCATGTCGGGGCTCTGTGCGGGCTGCCGTGGCTCTGTGCGGCATGCCGGGGCTCTGTGTGGGCTGCCAGGGCTCTGTGCTGGGCTCTGTGTGGCATGCTGGGGCTCTGTGCGGGCTGCCATGGCTCTGTGCGGTGTGCCGGGCTCTGTGCGGGCTGCCGGGGCTCTGTGCGGCGTGCCGGGGCTCTGTGAGGGCTGCCGAGGCTCTGTGCAGGGCTCTGTACGGCGTGCCGGGGCTCTGTGCGGGCTGCCGGGGCTCTGTGCATGTGTGCAGGCATCGTCCGATGGGACTACAAGTCCCATTGGACGATGCATGCTACAGTGACAGTGATTGACACATTAGCCAATGATGGGACAGTATTAGTCCCATCATCCGGCTAATGTGTTGAATGTAAAAAAAAAATACTACATACATGCTACATACATACTACAGACATGCTACAAACATACTACATACATGCTACATACATACTACATACATACTTTATACATACTACATGCTACATACTGTACATGCTACATACATACTATATGCTACATACATACTACATACATACTACATGCTACATACATACTACATAATACTACATACTACGCACATACTAAATACATACATGCCACATACATGCTACATACATGCAACATACTACATACATACTACATGCTACATACATGCTACATACATGCTACATACATGCTACATATATACACATTACATACATACATACAACATACATACTACATACATACATACTACATACATACATACATAGTACATACATACTACATACATACAACACACATACTACATACATACATACATACATACATACAACATACATACTACATACATACATACATACTACATACATACTACATACAATACATTCATACATTACATACAATACATACATATAGACATACAGTACATTAAACATAGATTTCATACTCACCATTACTTGTCACTTTGTTCCCCGAAGCCAGTGTCATCTGTAAAAAAGATTAAAATAACAAACAACTAATATACTCCCTGTCCGCAGAAATCCATGAGTGTCCCACGAGATCTCTCGTGGAGAACGGCAGCATCAGCTGATGCGACCGCTCTCTAGGGGCTTCAGGAACACAATGACGGGAGGAAAGTATCCTTCCGCACTGTATTCCTCTGCCACTGTAAAAAAAATAGTCCCTAGTCTCACTTTATGCCATAGCTGTGTGAGAAATTTTCCCACGCAGCAATTGACATAAAGTAAGACTCAGAGGTTACTATAGTTCAGTGATGAACTGCAGGAGCCATTGTCTCCTGTCAGTGTGTCACTGAGGGTCCTACAGAGCAGTGACATCACCCGATGTCACTGTTCAATAGGGGAGTTCTTCCTGGGACACTCGGTATTAATTGGACTACGGCGAACAGGTAGTATACGGTTCATTATTTTACTTTTTTTGCAGGCGCTGAAGTATGGTAAGTATGGTGAAATGAAGAATATTAAAATACTTTTTTCCTAATGTGTGTGTTTTATTAACCCTCTACTAGTATTGGATTAATAATGGATAGGCTACTTATTGACGCCTCTCCATTATTAACCCGGCTTAATGTCACCTTACGATAGCAAGGTGACATTAACACCTTATTACCCCATATCCCACCGCTACACGGGAGTGGGAAGAGAGCGGCTAAGTGCCAGAATTGGCGCATCTTACTGATGCGCCATTTCCGGGTGGCTGCGGACTGGTATTTGTAGCCGGGGAGGGCCAATATCCATGGCCCCTCTCTAGGCTATGAATATCAGTCCACAGCTGTCTGTCTGGTTATAAAATATAGGGGACCCCACGTCATTTTTTTGGGGGGTCCCCCTATATTAATAGCAAGTAAAGGCTACGCAGACAGCTGCGGGCTGATATTCATAGCCCAGGCTACAAATATTGGCCCCCGGCTGTCAGCTTTCCCCCTCTGGCGCAGAAAATTGCGTGGGAGCCCACACCATTTTTTTTTATTTCAATGCTCTTTAAGGCCTCTTTCATACTTGTGTCGGTACGGGTCCGTCGCTATGTGTCGGGCCGACGTACCGACACACGTTGTGAAATTTGTGCACGACGTGGGCAGCGGATGCAGTTTTTCAACGCATCCGCTGCACATTCCGAAGTCTGGGGAGGAGGGGGTGGAGTTTCCTCCGTGCATGCATGGTAGAAAATGGCGGACGCGACGGACAAAAAAAGTTCACTTGAATGTTTTTTCGTGCTGACAGTCCACCAAAACACGACGAACGGACGCGATGTGTGGCCATCCGTCTTGATCCGTCACTAGTACAAGTCTATGGGTAAAAAAATGCATCCTGAGAGCACTTTTGCAGGATCCGCTTTTTTCCGCCAGATCCGTTTTTTTCTCATAGAGTTGTATTAGTGCCGGATTGCACCTGATGTCCACACGTTTCATCCGTTTTTTGCAGGATCCGTCAAAAAAGCTGTATCCGCCGGACGGAAAAAACATACGAAAAAACACCTCAGCGATGGATCCGGCAAAAAACGTATGATACTGAGATGTGAAATAATGTATCCGGCCTCTGAATCCGTTTTTTCATGCATGTTTCTATTCAAATCATGCACATTTTCCGTTTATTTATTTATTTCCAAAAACTGCATCAAAACCACTCAAAAACCACACCAAAAAATGCATCAAAACTGCACCAAACTGCACCAAAACTGCACCAAAAACAGCATCAAAAACCGCATCAAAAACAGTATCAAAAACTGCATCAAAACCTGCATAAAAAACTGCATCAAAAACCGCATCAAAAGCTGCATCAAAAGCCGCAGCAAAAACTGCACCAAAAACAGCATCAAAAACCGCTCCAAAACCTGCATCAAAAACTGCATAAAAAACTGCACCAAAAACGCATCTAAACGGCACAAAGAAAAAACTGCACCAAAAACTGCATCAAAACCTGCATCAAATACTGGTGCTGTTTTTGATGCAGGTTTTGGTGCAGTTTTTGGTGCATTTTTTGTGCAGATTTTGGTGCAGGTTTTTGGTACGTTTTTTGATGCAGTTTTTGGTGCAGATTTTGATGCAGTTTTTTGTGCCGTTTTTTGCGCAGTTTTGATGCAGTTTTTGGTGTAGTTATGATGCAGTTTTTGATGCAGTTTTTGGTGCGGTTTTTGCGCGGTTTTGATGCAGTTTTTGGAAATAAATAAATAAATGGAAAATGTGCATGATTTGAATGGAAACATGCATGAAAAAACAGATTCGGAGGCTGGATTCATCATTTCACATCTCAGTTTCATATGTTTTTTGCCGGATCTGTCACTGTGCGTTTTTTCACCGGAAAGAAAAACCGTTCCTCTGTATGTGTTTTCCGTCTGGCGGAAACAGCTTTTTTGACGGATCCTGCAAAAAACGGATGAAACGTGTGGCCATCAGGCGCAATCTGGCGCTAATACAACTCTATGAGAAAAAAACGGATCCGGCGGAAAAAAAACTGATCCTGCAAATGTGCTCGCAGGATGCTTTTTTTTACCCATAGACTTGTAATAGTGACGGATGGCCACACTTCGCGTCCGTCGTGCAACAGATCCGTCTTGTTTTGGTGGACCGTCGGCACTTGTAGTCCCATCGGACAATGCCTGCACACATGCACAGAGCCCCGGCATGCCGCATAGAGCCCCGGCAGCCTGCACAGAGCCCCGGCATGCCGCACAGAGCCTTGGCAGCCCTCACAGAGCCCCAACAGGCCGCACAGAGCCCCAGTAGCCCGCACAGAGCCCCGCACAGAGCCCCGGCAGCCCGCACAGAGCCCCGAGACGCCCATACAGATCCCCGGCAGGCACGCACACCAGACAGTGTCCGCCCACGCACCGCCCACACTCTTCCCCCTTCCGGAAAAGGATGTAGAAGAACAGAAAGGGCTTATTTACATTCCAATATTTGTGTCCCATTGACTTGCATTGGTATTGGGTATCGGTATCGGCGATATCCGATATTTTTTGGATATCGGCTGATCCAATCCGATACCAATACTTCTGGATATCGGACAGTATCGCTCAACACTAGTGCTAAGGTTTTGTACATTAAAAAATGTACTTCTGATCCCCCAAAAATCAATGTAAATTACATATTCATGTCATTGATTGTATTTAGATATTGTAAAAAATTCTGAAAAACCTTTTAGCTTCCTGCCCACAACTCAAAAATGTCATCCACATAGCGAGCAAAAGTGTTTTATGAATTTCAGGAAAGGGATCCTAGGAGAAAGCAAGTATTTTCCTCAAAGACAGACAGAAATAATATAGCTAGGACATATGCAACAATTGGACCCATTGCTGTTCCCATGCACTGTACATACCATTTATCAAGAAATTTGAATGCATTGTATGAAATTGATGAAGTCCTGTTTTTTATGTGACAGAGGATATCCTACACCGCCTCTATGCTGAGGCAGTGCAAAATTCTACTATACCGACTCTCCACACCCCTGATGCTAGAGGGAAACCCTCTTGCCATTGAAATTCCTGTATCACCCTTAGAAACTCGCCCATATCCTTATTATAAGAGGGAACGTCTTGAAGGAAGGGTCACAAGAGCCAGTCTATGTATTTGGATAATGACTCTGCTAAAGATCCCAGTCCTGAGATTAATTGGTTATCGTTGGGAGCAGTCACAGATTAATGGACTTTTGGTATACAGTACCAGTGGGGTTTAGGAGGAAACTCTTAGAACAATCTTGTGTCTCTTTAACAGGACATAATTCTCAAACTTACATGTTTTCTCAAAAGAAATTTTCTAGTGAGATCTGATTACAAAAGGGGAGCTTTCTTATAGTTGCCTCCTAGCCTCTTGTATGTAACATTCTCTAGACATGAGGACTAGGGTTGAGCGACTTTTATTTTTTAAAGATCGAGTCGGGTTTTGTGAAACCTGACTTTGTCCAGAGTCGAGTCGAGTGCAGTCGGCCGATTATTGCTAAAAGTCGGCGATCGACCGAAACACGAAACCCAATGCAAGTCAATGGGGAAGCATAGTCGGCAGTGAGTGGAGGCCAGGAAAACACCTACAGTGCCCATTTTAATGCCAAAAACATCCATTCTTGTTTCTGAAGCTTGTCAATCTTAATTAACTTTATAATAATAGTTGTTCAATGGAACTTGGGGGTCATTTGGCAAATTTGTGGGGGGTAGGGCTGGTTCAAGGTTTTAGTGGGCCCAGGAATCGTGGACTACGTCA
This sequence comes from Ranitomeya variabilis, assembly GCF_051348905.1. Taxonomy (NCBI): domain Eukaryota; kingdom Metazoa; phylum Chordata; class Amphibia; order Anura; family Dendrobatidae; genus Ranitomeya; species Ranitomeya variabilis. The sequence goes on along the minus strand of NC_135235.1, from coordinate 324,186,002 downwards.
CGGCGGTGGAGCAGGGAGAGGAAAGTATTTCAACGTTGCAAGTGCTGTGATCCTGAGCAAGCAGGGGGGCACACTTGTTCGCATTGGCACTGGCACAGGGCCCCTCAAAGTACAGCGGTGTGTTTGCACGGCGGGGGCGCCTCCCACCAGCAGCGACACTTTTGCGTACTCTGAGGGGCCCTGTGCCAGTGACGTCGCCAACGAGTATGCCCCCCCAACTGATGAAGGAACCTGCACTTTCATCTGCACCTTCCTCTTTGTCCCTGTGTAAGGTGGTATAACATGCGGGAAGGGGAACCTTACTTTCAGCAGGGTCAGATTCTGGCTGTGTAGAGTGCAAGGGGAATGTAGTGGTCTAGGTCAATGTACCAGCAGACTCATCTAGCAGTGGCTGGGCAATGGGCAGGATGAGGAGGAAACAGATATAGGGCCAAAGAATAAAGTAGGCTAAATGCAGTTCAAAATTGGTAACAGGACTAAACAGGCGGCATTGCTTTGTTCAGTGGCGTAGCAAACCCAGGAGCGGCAGACACTGTTTTAAGGGCCCAAACACACTAATAGGCCAAATGCAGTTTAATATCTGATACTTTAGGCCAAAAGCCTAAAGACTGAAGCTCAGCTTTATACAGTGGAGGACAACACCAGGGAGGGGCAGACACCGTTAGTAGGCCCTAACCACCAAGGTTTTAAAAAACAGCACTTAATGAGAGCCAGAAGGTTGAAGCTCAGCTTTATTCAGTTGAGAACAAACACCAGGGAGGGGAAGACACCATTAGTAGACCGTAACCAAAGTTAAAGGCCAAATGCAGTTTAATATCTGATACTATAGGCCGAAAGCCAGAAGGTTGAAGCTCAGCTTTATTCAGTTGAGGGCAAACACCAGGGAGGGGCAGACACCGTTAGTAGGCTGCAACCACCAAGTTTTTTAAAAAACAGCACTTAATGAGAGCCAGAAGGTTGAAGCTCAGCTTTATACAGTGGAGGTCAACACCAGGGAGGGGCAGACACCGTTAGTAGGCCGTAACCAAAGTTAAAGGCTAAATGCAGTTTAATATCTGATACTATAGGCCGAAAGCCAGAAGGTTGAAGCTCAGCTTTATTCAGTTGAGGGCAAACACCAGGGAGGGGCAGACACCGTTAGTAGGCTGTAACCACCAAGTTTTTTAAAAAACAGCACTTAATGAGAGCCAGAATGTTGAAGCTCAGCTTTATACAGTGGAGGTCAACACCAGGGAGGGGCAGACACCGTTAGTAGGCTGTAACCACCAAGTTTTTTAAAAAACAGCACTTAATGAGAGCCAGAAGGTTGAAGCTCAGCTTTATTCAGTTGAGGACAAACACCAGGGAGGGGCAGACACCGTTAGTAGGCTGTAACCACCAAGTTTTTTAAAAAACAGCACTTAATGAGAGCCAGAAGGTTGAAGCTCAGCTTTATACAGTGGAGGTCAACACCAGGGGGTGGCAGACACCGTTAGTAGGCCGTAACCAAAGTTGAAGGCTAAATGCAGTTTAATATCTGATACTATAGGCCGAAAGCCAGAAGGTTGAAGCTCAGCTTTATTCAGTTGAGGGCAAACACCAGGGAGGGGCAGACACCGTTAGTAGGCTGTAACCACCAAGTTTTTTAAAAAACAGCACTTAATGAGAGCCAGAAGGTTGAAGCTCAGCTTTATTCAGTTGAGGACAAACACCAGGGAGGGGCAGACACCGTTAGTAGGCTGTAACCACCAATGTCATGATTCCCAATGGCAGGGAAATAGTCAAAAACAGGACTAGCTCTAGGAAGATGGAATCTAAGCTGACCGCGATGCTAAACCTAACGCACAACTAACAATAGCCGGGGAACATACCTACGTTTTATCCCTAGATGTCTCGCACCAGCCGGAGATCTAGCTACCCCTAATAGAGGAAAACACAGACCTGGCTTGCCTCCAGGGAAACCCCAAAGTGATAGCAGCCCCAACATATAATGACGGTTAGTTGAGAGGAAAGCACGTACGTAGTATGAATACAGGTTCAGCAAAGAGAGGCCCACTAACTAGATAGCAGAAAATACAAAAGAGGACTTCGCGGTCAACTCAAAACCCTGCAAAATACCATCCTGAAATTACTTTTACTTCGATATCAACTCATGATACCGGAGTGGTCATTTCAGTTCACTAGAGCTTCCAGCAGCAAGGTTCATATAGATGCACGCCGGACAAAAACATACAAAAATACAAATGATCCAACTTAGCTGAATTAGCAGACTTGGAGCAGGTAGCAAGCACAGAGGAACTCTGGTAACATTGATAGCCGGCACTAGAATGACTGAAAAGCTAGACTATATAGGAAACTCCCATTTCCTGATGGGAACAGGTGAACTGGAAATAAGGGACAGAAGTCAGCCAGTACCACCAGTAGCCACCAGAGGGAGCCCACAAACAGAATTCACAACAGTACCCCCCCCTTGAGGAGGGGGCACCGAACCCTCATGAGAACCACCAGGGCGATCTGGATGAGCCCTATGAAAGGCGCGAACCAAATCAGAGGCATGAACATCAGAGGCAGTCACCCAAGAATTATCTTCCTGAACGTATCCCTTCCATTTAACCAAATATTGAAGTCGCCGTCTGGAAACGCGAGAGTCCAAAATCTTCTCCAGAACATACTCCAATTCCCCCTCCACGAGCACAGGAGCAGGAGGCTCAACAGAAGGAACAACCGGTACTTTGTACCTCCGCAACAACGACCGATGGAAGACATTATGAATAGTGAAAGAAGCTGGTAGGTCCAAACGAAAAGATACAGGATTAAGAATCTCCAAAATCTTATAAGGACCTATAAACCGAGGTTTAAACTTAGGAGAAGAGACCTTCATAGGGACGAAGCGAGAAGATAACCACACCAAGTCCCCAACACGAAGACGATGACCCAAACGATGACGACGATGATTAGCAAACTGCTGAGTCTTCTCCTGAGACAACTTCAAATTGTCCACCACATGACTCCAAATCCGATGCAATCTATCCACCATAGTGTCCACTCCAGGACAATCCGAAGATTCCACCTGGCCAGATGAAAAACGAGGGTGAAACCCTGAATTGCAAAAGAACGGAGAAACCAGAGTGGCAGAACTGGCCCGATTATTAAGGGCAAACTCTGCCAATGGCAAAAAGGCGACCCAATCATCCTGATCAGCAGACACAAAACACCTCAAATAAGTCTCAGAGGTCTGATTAGTTCGCTCCGTCTGGCCATTCGTCTGAGGATGGAATGCAGACGAAAAAGACAAATCAATGCCCATCCTGGCACAGAACGCCCACCAGAATCTAGACACAAATTGGGATCCCCTATCGGAAACAATGTTTTCCGGGATACCATGTAGACGGACCACATTCTGAAAAAATAAAGGAACCAACTCCGATGAAGACGGCAACTTGGGCAAGGGTACCAAATGAACCATCTTAGAAAAACGGTCACACACCACCCAAATGACGGACATTTTCTGAGAAACCGGAAGATCCGAAATAAAGTCCATAGAGATGTGCGTCCAAGGCCTCTTCGGAATAGGCAAAGACAGCAACAATCCACTGGCCCGAGAACAGCAAGGCTTGGCCCGAGCACAAACATCACAAGACTGCACAAAAGTACGCACATCCCGAGACAGGGAAGGCCACCAGAAGGACCTGGCCACCAAATCCCTGGTACCAAAGATTCCAGGGTGACCTGCCAACGCAGAAGAATGCACCTCCGAAATGACTCGACTGGTCCACTCATCTGGAACAAACAGTCTCCCAGGCGGACAACAGTCAGGCCTATCCACCTGAAACTCCTGCAAAGCACGTCGCAAGTCTGGAGAGACAGCAGACAATATTACTCCATCCTTAAGGATCCCCGTAGGCTCAGAATAACCAGGAGAGTCAGGCTCAAAACTCCTAGAAAGGGCATCTGCCTTCACATTCTTTGAACCTGGCAGATACGAGACCACAAAATTAAACCGAGAGAAAAACAACGACCAGCGCGCTTGTCTAGAATTCAGACGCCTGGCAGACTCAAGGTAAACCAGATTCTTGTGGTCAGTCAAGACCACCACCTGATGTCTGGCACCCTCAAGCCAATGACGCCACTCCTCAAATGCCCACTTCATGGCCAAGAGCTCCCGATTACCAACATCATAATTTCGCTTGGCGGGCGAAAATTTTCGAGAGAAGAACGCACATGGTCTCATCACTGAGCAATCGGAACTTCTCTGCGACAAAACCGCCCCAGCTCCAATCTCGGAAGCATCAACCTCGACCTGAAAAGGGAGTGAAGTATCAGGCTGGCGCAACACAGGGGCAGAAGAAAAGCGGCGCTTAAGCTCCCGAAAGGCCTCCACAGCCGCAGAGGACCAATTGGCAACATCAGCACCCTTCTTAGTCAAATCAGTCAGAGGCTTAACAACACTAGAAAAACCAGGTATGAATCGACGATATAAATTAGCAAAGCCCAAGAATTTCTGAAGACTCTTCAGAGAAGTAGGCTGCGTCCAATCACAAATAGCCCGAACCTTGACAGGATCCATCTCAATAGAAGAAGGGGAAAAAATATACCCCAAAAAAGAGATCTTCTGAACCCCAAAAATACACTTTGAACCCTTTACAAACAAAGAATTGGCCCGTAAAACCTGAAAAACCTTCCTAACTTGTTGAACATGCGACTCCCAGTCATCCGAAAAAATCAAAATATCATCCAAATACACAATCATAAATTTATCCAGATATTCACGGAAAATATTGTGCATAAAGGACTGAAAAACTGAAGGGGCATTAGAAAGACCAAAAGGCATTACCAAATACTCAAAATGGCCCTCGGGCGTATTAAATGCAGTTTTCCACTCATCTCCCTGTTTAATTCGCACCAAATTATACGCACCCCGAAGATCAATCTTAGAGAACCACCTTGCCCCCTTAATACGGGCAAACAAATCAGTCAACAGTGGCAAAGGATACTGGTATTTAACTGTGATCTTATTCAACAGCCGATAATCAATACAAGGCCTCAGGGAGCCATCCTTTTTACCCACGAAAAAAACCCCTGCTCCTAAAGGGGATGAGGAAGGACGAATATGTCCCTTTTCCAAGGACTCTTTAATATACTCTCGCATAGCAGCATGTTCCGGCACTGACAGATTGAACAAGCGACCTTTAGGAAATTTGCTGCCAGGAATCAAATCTATAGCACAATCGCAATCCCTGTGAGGAGGAAGAGAACTAATTTTAGGCTCCTCAAAAACATCACAGTAGTCAGACAAAAATGCCGGAACCTCAGAGGGAGTAGATGAAGCAATGGAAACCAAAGGTACCTCCCCATGAGCCCCCTGACATCCCCAGCTTACCACAGACACTGTTTTCCAGTCAAGGACTGGGTTATGAGTTTGTAACCATGGCAATCCAAGCACTAAGACATCATGCAAGTTATACAACACTAGGAAGCGAATCACCTCCCGATGGTCAGGAGTCATACACATAGTCACTTGTGTCCAGTATTGTGGTTTATTCCTAGCCAGTGGTGTAGAGTCGATACCCTTTAAAGGAATAGGGACTTCCAAAGGTTCTAGACTAAACCCACAGCGCCTGGCAAAGGACCAAGCCATAAGACTCAGGGAGGCGCCTGAATCCACATAGGCATCCACGGTAATAGAAGATAATGAACAAATCAAAGTCACAGACAAAGTAAACTTAGACTGCAAAGTGCCAATTGCAAAAGATTTATCAACCTTTTTTGTGCGTTTAGAGCATGCTGATATAACATGAGCAGAATCGCCACAATAGAAGCACAACCCATTTTTACGCCTGTAATTCTGCTGTTCACTTCTGGACAGAATTCTATCACATTGCATATTCTCCGGAGCCCACTCAGAGGACACCGCCAAATGGTGCACAGGTTTGCGCTCCCGCAAACGCCAGTCAATCTGAATAGCCATTGTCATGGACTCATTCAGACCTGTGGGCGTAGGAAACCCCACCATGACATCCTTAACGGCGTCCGAGAGACCCTCTCTGAAATTCGCCGCCAGGGCGCACTCATTCCACTGAGTAAGCACAGACCATTTTCGAAATTTTTGACAATATATTTCAGCTTCATCATGCCCCTGAGAGAGGGCAATCAAGGCTTTCTCTGCCTGAATCTCCAAATTACGTTCCTCATAGAGCAACCCCAGCGCCAGAAAAAACGCATCAACACTGAGCAGCGCAGGATCCCCTGGCGCCAATGCAAATGCCCAATTCTGGGGGTCACCCCGCAACAAGGAAATAACAATCTTAACCTGCTGAGCAGGGTTTCCAGCGGAGTGAGGTCTTAGAGACAGATACAATTTACAATTGTACTTGAAATTCAAAAAACGAGATCTATCTCCAGAAAGAAACTCTGGCATAGGAATCTTAGGTTCAGGCATAGAAGCATGTATGACAAAGTCTTGTATATTTTGCACCTTAGAAGCAAGATTATCCAGATATGAAGCTAAACTCTGGATATCCATCTTTCAACAGCTGAGACCTGAGCCATTCAGGGATTAAGAGGAGAAAAAAGCAGCGGGCTGCAATAATGGCTAGACAGAACTTCAGAACACACACAAAAAAAAAAAAAAAAGGGTCAGGAAACTTCTTTTCTCTCTTTCTTCAGCCAATATATTCGGGCCGGCTATACTGTCATGATTCCCAATGGCAGGGAAATAGTCAAAAACAGGACTAGCTCTAGGAAGATGGAATCTAAGCTGACCGCGATGCTAAACCTAACGCACAACTAACAATAGCCGGGGAACATACCTACGTTTTATCCCTAGATGTCTCGCACCAGCCGGAGATCTAGCTACCCCTAATAGAGGAAAACACAGACCTGGCTGGCCTCCAGGGAAACCCCAAAGTGATAGCAGCCCCCAACATATAATGACGGTTAGTTGAGAGGAAAGCACGTACGTAGTATGAATACAGGTTCAGCAAAGAGAGGCCCACTAACTAGATAGCAGAAAATACAAAAGAGGACTTCGCGGTCAACTCAAAACCCTGCAAAATACCATCCTGAAATTACTTTTACTCCGATATCAACTCATGATACCGGAGTGGTCATTTCAGTTCACTAGAGCTTCCAGCAGCAAGGTTCATATAGATGCACGCTGGACAAAAACATACAAAAATACAAATGATCCAACTTAGCTGAATTAGCAGACTTGGAGCAGGTAGCAAGCACAGAGGAACTCTGGTAACATTGATAGCCGGCACTAGAATGACTGAAAAGCCAGACTATATAGGAAACTCCCATTTCCTGATGGGAACAGGTGAACTGGAAATAAGGGACAGAAGTCAGCCAGTACCACCAGTAGCCACCAGAGGGAGCCCACAAACAGAATTGACAACACACCAAGTCTTTTAAAAAACAGCACTTAATGAGAGCCAGAATGTTGAAGCTCAGCTTTATACAGTGGAGGTCAACACCAGGGAGGGGCAGACACCGTTAGTAGGCCCTAACCACCAAGTTTTTAAAAAACAGCACTTAATGAGAGCCAGAAGGTTGAAGCTCAGCTTTATACAGTGGAGGTCAACACCAGGGAGGGGCAGACACCGTTAGTAGGCCGTAACCAAAGTTGAAGGCCAAATGCAGTTTAATTTCTGATACTATAGGCCGAAAGCCAGAAGGTTGAAGCTCCGATTTAGACAGTGGAGGACAATTTGAATTAGGGACTGCAGACAGACTTAGTAGGCTGTCCCCTGTGGACCATGCATCCACCACATTAACCCATTGGGCCGTAATGGACACGTAATCTTCCGTGGCCATGCCTACAGGTCCATGCATCTGTTGTCAGGTGCACCTTTGTACTCACAGATTGCCAGAGTGCATGGACAATGCGGTCTTTTACATGCTGGTGGAGGGTTGGGATGGCTTTTCTCGCAAAATAAGTGTCGACTGGTTAGCTTGTAGCGTGGTACAGCGTAGTCCATCATGGCCTTATTAATAGTAAATAAAATATATAACTAGGCTCTATGAACTTTTAAATAGGTTCCAGGGGTACACGGGCAGCATTGGTGTGGTCAGTGGAGGAGTATTGCAAGAAGGGACCGCAGACAGGCTATCAAAGGCCTAAAATAACAAACAATAGGCTCATAGCAGTTTTAAATCGGTTACATGGATACACAGGCAGCTTTGTGGTCAGCGGAGGAGGAGTATTGCAAGAAGGGACGGCAGACAGGCTAACGAAGGCCTAAAATAACAAACAATAGGCTCATGGCAGTTTTAAATTGGTTACATGGATACACAGGCAGGCACTCCAGGCAGCATTGTGGTCAGTGGAGGAGTATTGCAAGTAGGGACCACAGACAGGCTATCAAAGGCCTAAAATAACAAACAATAGGCTCATGGCAGTTTTAAATCGGTTACATGGATACACAGGCAGCTTTGTGGTCAGCGGAGGAGGAGTATTGCAAGAAGGGACCGCAGACAGGCTAACGAAGGCCTAAAATAACAAAAATTGGCTCATGGCAGTTTTAAATCGGTTACATGGATACACAGGCAGGCACTCCAGGCAGCATTGTGGTCAGTGGAGGAGTATTGCAAGTAGGGACCGCAGACAGGCTAACAAAGGCCTAAAATAACAAACAATAGGCTCATGGCAGTTTTAAATCGGTTACATGGATACACAGGCAGGCACTCCAGGCAGCATTGTGGTCAGTGGAGGAGTATTGCAAGTAGGGACCGCAGACAGGCTATCAAAGGCCTAAAATAACAAACAATAGGCTCATGGCAGTTTTAAATCGGTTACATAGATACACAGGCAGCTTTGTGGTCAGCGGAGGAGGAGTATTGCAAGAAGGGACCGCAGACAGGCTAACGAAGGCCTAATATAACAAACAATAGGCTCATGGCAGTTTTAAATCGGTTACATGGATACACAGGCAGGCACTCCAGGAAGCATTGTGGTCAGTGGAGGAGTATTGCAAGTAGGGACCGCAGACAGGCTATCAAAGGCCTAAAATAACAAACACTAGGCTCATGGCAGTTTTAAATCGGTTACATGGATACACAGGCAGCTTTGTGGTCAGCGGAGGAGGAGTATTGCAAGAAGGGACCGCAGACAGGCTAACGAAGGCCTAAAATAACAAACAATAGGCTCATGGCAGTTTTAAATCGGTTACATGGATACACAGGCAGCATTGTGGTCAGTGGAGGAGTATTGCAAGGAGTGTCTGACACAGTTAGTACTCCCAAAAAATAAATAGATGTTAGTGTCTCGCAAAACAACAATAAATTAAAAAAGGGTGGCATGCTTAGGTACAGGGGTGGGATCATCTGCAGAGTTTATGACAAAGTAATTTGGCAGTAAATTACTATTTACTGGTGTCAATATAGGACACTGACCCAGACTACTTTAACTAGCATCATCGATGTCAACAAATTGGTATTGTTTGTCAGGGCCAGGCATTGAATGATGTCAGCGCATAGACTAAACATTGGTGGAGCTGTGCGAGATAATTTTGATCGTGGTAGAGCACAGTTTGAGCTGGGGGGGGGGAACTCTCTTGTGGCCGGCGGTACCGCCCCAGGGCCCCTCATGTTACAACGGTGTGTCTGACGTTGGGTGCGCACCACCACCACCAGAGACGCTACATTGTACTATGAGGGACCCAGTGGCAGTGCCGTCGACCAAAAGCGGGCACACCCACCTCTTCAGACAAACAGCACTGTAACGGGTGCTTGCACCAAGTGGCGAGACCACGGCCCCGTGGGGGGAGTTTTCCCATTGGGGGAGGTGCAAACATGTCGTATGCTGGACAAACAGCTGCTGCAAATTAAGAGATTGGAACACTCAGTAAGACCAGTCCACAAGCAAGCAATTTTTATAGGAAAGCTAGGTGTCAGCCGGGAAAGGTGGGGCAAAATAATTTGAAATCCAGGAGTGGTTCATTTTAATGAAGGTGAGATCATCCACATTTTGGGTAGCCAGACGAGTCCTTTTTTCGGTTAATATTGAACCAGCAGCACTGAATACTCTTTCTGATAGCACACTAGCTGCTGGGAAAGCAAGCTCCTGCAATGCATATTCTGCCAATTCAGGCCAGGTGTCTAATTTGGATGCCCAGTAATCAAATGGGAATGACGGTTGAGGGAGAACATTGATAAGGGATGAAAAATAGTTAGTAACCATACTGGACAAATGTTGTCTCCTGTCACTTTGAATAGATGCTGCAGTACCTGTCCTGTCTGCGGTCATTGCGAAATCATTCCACAACCTGGTCAGAAAACCCCTCTGTCCAACGCCACTTCTGATCTGTGCACCTCTAACACCTCTGCCATGTAGCCCCCTGCAGCTTGTGTGAGAACCATCACCGGCGCTGTGTGCTGGGAATGCCTGAATCAAACGGTCTACAAGAGTAGCTTGTTTGGTTGCTAATATTTGTTCGAGGTTCTCATGTGGCATAATATTTTGCAATTTGCCTTTATAGCGAGGGTCAAGGATGCAGGCCAACCAGTAATCATCATCGCTCGTCATTTTTATAATGCGTGTGTCCCTTTTGAGGATACGTAAGGCATAATCCGCCATGTGGGCCAAAGTTCCAGTTGTCAAATCTGCGGTTGTGCTGGTTGGAGGGGCAGTTACAGGCAAATCTACGTCACTTGTCTCCCTTAAAAAAACAGAACCCGGCCTTGCAATGCTACTAATTTCTGTTGGCCCAGGAGAAGCTTCCTCATTCAAAAAGTACTCATCCCCATCATCCTCCTCGTCCTCCTCCTCCTCTTCGCCCGCTACCGCGTCCTCTACACGGCCCTGACCAGACAATGGCTGACTGTCATCAAGGCTTTCTTCTTCCTCGGCTGCAGACGCCTGCTCCTTTATGTGCGTCAAACTTTGCATCAGCAGACGCATTAGGGGGATGCTCATGCTTATTATGGCGTTGTCTGCACTAACCAGCCGTGTGCATTCCTCAAAACACTGAAGGACTTGACACAGGTCTTGTAGCTTCGACCACTGCACACCTGACAACTCCATGTCTGCCATCCAACTGCCTGCCCGTGTATGTGTATCCTCCCACAAAAACATAACAGCACGCCTCTGTTCGCACAGTCTCTGAAGCATGTGCAGTGTGGAGTTCCACCTTGTTGCAACGTCGATGATTAGGCGATGCTGGGGAAGGTTCAAAGACCGCTGATAGTTCTGCATACGGCTGGAGTGTACGGGCGAACGGCGGATATGCGAGCAAAGTCTGCGCACTTTGAGGAGCAGGTCGGGTAACCCCGGGTAACTTTTCAGGAAGCACTGCACCACCAGGTTTAAGGTGTGAGCCAGGCAAGGAATGTGTTTCAGTTGGGAAAGGGCTATGGCAGCCATGAAATTCCTTCCGTTATCACTCACTACCTTGCCTGCCTCAAGATGTACAGTGCCCAGCCATGACTGAGTTTCATTCTGCAAGAACTCGGACAGAACTTCCGCGGTGTGTCTGTTGTCGCCCAAACACTTCATTCCCAATACAGCCTGCTGACGCTTGCCACTAGCTGTCCCATAATGGCACACCTGGTGTGCAACAGTGGCAGCTGCGGATGGAGTGGATGTGCGACTGCGGTGTGTGGACGAGCTCTCGCTTCTGCATGAGGAGGAGGAAGAGGAGGAGGGGGGGCGAACGCCTACAGCCAACTCTTTCCTTGACCGTGGGCTAGGCAGAACTGTCCCAATATTGCTGTCCCCTGTGGACCCTGCATCCACCACATTCACCCAGTGTGCCGTGATGGACACGTAACGTCCCTGGCCATGCCTACTGGTCCATGCATCTGTTGTCAGGTGCACCTTTGTAGTCACAGACTGCCTGAGTGCATGGACGATGCGGTCTTTAACCCTCTGTCACATACAACTGATCTGACAGGCGCTTCTCTTTTACTTTCATTTCTCCTTCCTCACCAGATTGTGAGGAAAGCCCCTCCCTCCAGGTAGTCTCCTGTCTCTTGAAGGTCTGTGAAACCTGATATCACAGTTGGATTTCAGAGCTTCAGGGGAGAGGATATAGCTGCACAGATCTCTCAGGCTCATTGTATGTGAATACGTCACATTCAGTAAGGTTGTTATTTTATGTTTTTATTCATCACAATAGTTTATTTAGCTTGTTTTATGAATGTATAGCACAAAATGTGAGGATATTTCATAGAAATAAGGGAGATTTTATAAAAGAAGGTGTGCTGCTCAGGCATATACAGTAGTTCCCTAACATATTCCTTCTCTTGCTTCAGATTATCTGCTGAAATGGAGAGGAAAATGTACAATTTATCCAAACAACTTGATGTTGAGGAAGTAACAAACATGCTGTTAGATGATAGAGACCTCACACTGAATGAGGATTTAGGAGAGGAAAGTGAGATTGATTCTCATGATGAGGTGGAAGAATGTGTCCTGGATTCTGAAACAGAGCAAGATGGTGACAGTGGTGAGGATGAAGAAGTTGGATCATATTATATTGGAAAAGATAAAAATACTAAATGGAACAAGAAGCCATTCCAGAAAAAACGCAGGGAACCTTTAAACATTATTACTCACCTTCCTGCAGTAATAGGAACTGCACGTAATGCAAAAACTGCAGTTGAATGCTGGAACAGTATATTTACAGATGACATTCTGGACTCTATTGTCACATATACCAACCAATATATAGACATTATAAAGGACAAGTACATCTGCAACAGAACCATCAAGCCCACAGATGAAATAGAACTGCGTGCTTTTTTTGGATTACTGTACCTTGCAGGAGCTTATAGGGCAAATAGACAAAGTTTGGAGGAACTTTGGGGTAAAGATGGGGATGGAGTTGAAAAATTTAGCCTTGTTATGTCCATAAACAGATTCAAGATTCTAATTCGTTGCCTTCGGTTTGACGACAGAACTACCCGAACCGAACGCAAAACACATGACCGACTTGCTCCAATCAGGGGCTGACTGGCCCAGGTGGCAAAGAGGCAAATGCCCCCCGGGCCGCTCCCCCAGCAGCTGTTCAGGGCCAGCTGCCTGGTGGTGGCTACAGCCACACAGCAAATTGTGCGCAGCCATGTCTGCTGTACTGTGACGTGGCTGGCAGCAGACACAGCCGCATCACAGTTAGCGCACACGTCTGCGCTGGGGCCAGGAGCTATGCTTGGCTGTCACCTTGATGGCTGCGCAGCTACTGCTCCCTTCATGTTCTCTATACTTCCAGGTTAGGTGTTGGGAATGCACGATGGCGTCCTCACGCACACGCCGACATGACCCAGATGCTAGAAGCAGAGAGGCACTGCAGGGGAGCGACTGGTGAGGTAAGTATGAAGAACTTTTTTGTTTTCTTTATAAAATAAATTTAATGGTGGGTAACTGCAAGTTATGAAGTGGGGGGTGTAAGGAGGCTGCACATTATGGAATTTGGGGGTTAAAGGAGACTGCACATGATGGAGTGAGGGGGAAAGTGGGGCTGCACATGATGAAGGTTGAGTGGGGCTGCACATGATAGTTTAGTGGATAAAGGAGACTGCACATGATGAAGTGATACACTCGGGGATACACCCCCGAGTACTGCAGGAACTAAGTACAGTCATTGATAGACCATTATTTTTAATCTTTAAAGAGTCCATAATAACAGGGTCTGTACCACAGGACTGGCGTATAGCAAATGTGGTGCCAATATTCAAAAAAGGGGCAAAAACTGAACTCGGTAATTATAGGCCAGTAAGCTTAACCTCTACTGTGGGTAAAATCCTGGAGGGCATTCTAAGGGATACTATACTGGAGTATCTGAAGAGGAATAACCTTATGACCCAGTATCAGCACGGGTTTACTAGGGACCGTTCATGTCAGACTAATTTGATCAGCTTCTATGAAGAGGTAAGTTCCGGACTGGACCAAGGGAACCCAGTGGACGTAGTGTATATGGACTTTTCCAAAGCTTTTGATACACTGCCACACAAAAGGTTGTTACATAAAATGAGAGTAATGGGGATAGGGGAAAATATGTGTAAGTGGGTTGAGAGCTGGCTCAGGGATAGGAAACAAAGGGTGGTTATTAATGGAGCACAATCGGACTGGGTTGCGGTTAGCAGTGGGGTACCACAGGGGTCAGTATTGGGCCCTCTTCTTTTTAACATATTTATTAATGACCTTGTAGGGGGCATTCAGAGTAGAATTTCAATATTTGCAGATGACACTAAACTCTGCAGGGTAATCAATACAGGGGAGGACAATTTTATATTACAGGCTGATTTATGTAAACTAGAAGCTTGGGCTGATAAATGGCAAATGAGCTTTAATGGGGATAAATGTAAGGTCATGCACTTGGGTAGAAGTAATAAGATGTATAACTATGTGCTTAATTCTAAAACTCTGGGCAAAACCGTCAATGAAAAAGACCTGGGTATATGGGTGGATGACAAACTCTTATTCAGTGGCCAGAGTCAGGCAGCTGCTACAAAGGCAAATAAAATAATGGGATGTATTAAAAGAGGCATAGATGTTCATGAGGAGAACATAATTTTACCTCTATACAAGTCACTAGTGCGACCACACTTAGAATACTGTGCACAGTTCTGGTCTCCGGTGTATAAGAAAGACATAGCTGAACTAGAGCGGGTGCAGAGAAGAGCGACCAAGGTTATTAGAGGACTGGGGGGTCTGCAATACCAAGATAGGTTATTACACTTGGGGCTATTTAGTTTGGAAAAACGAAGACTAAGGGGTGATCTTATTTTAATGTATAAATATATGAGGGGACAGTACAAAGACCTTTCTGATGATCTTTTTAATCATAGACCTGAGACAGGGACAAGGGGGCATCCTCTACGTCTGGAGGAAAGAAGGTTTAAGCATAATAACAGACGCGGATTCTTTACTGTAAGAGCAGTGAGACTATGGAACTCTCTGCCGTATGATGTTGTAATGAGTGATTCATTAATTAAATTTAAGAGGGGACTGGATACCTTTCTGGAAAAGTATAATGTTACAGGGTATATACACTAGATTCCTTGATAAGGCGTTGATCCAGGGAACTAGTCTGATTGCCGTATGTGGAGTCGGGAAGGAATTTTTTTCCCCATGGTGGAGTTACTCTTTGCCACATGGGTTTTTTTTGCCTTCCTCTGGATCAACATGTTAGGGCATGTTAGGTTAGGCTATGGGTTGAACTAGATGGACTTACAGTCTTCCTTCAACCTTAATAACTATGTAACTATGTAACTAAGTGGGGAGAGTGGGGCTGTACATGATGGAATGGGGCAGCACATGATGATGTGGGGGTAAGGGGGATTGCGCATGATGAAGGGGGAGTGGGGCTGCACATGAAGTGGGGGGTAAGGGGGACTACACATGATGAAGTGGGGGGTAAGGGGGACTGCACATGATGAATTGGGGGTTAAAGGGGACTGTACATGATGAAGTGGGGGTAAGGTGATCTGCACATGAAGTGGGGGGTAATGGGGACTGCACATGATAAAGTGGAGTGTAAGATGGACTGCACATGAAGTGGGGGTAAGGGTGACTGCACATGATGAAGTGGGGGGTAAGGGGACTGCACATGATGAAGTGGGGGGGTAAGGGGACTGCACATGATGAAGTGGGAGAAGGGGACTGCAGGACTGCACATGATGAAGTGTGTCTGATGTGGGACTGCTCATCATGAAATGGAAGGGGGATAGGGGGCTGCAAATGATGAAGGGGCACTGCAGATGAAGTGAGGGGGTGATAAGGGACTGCAATGAATGAAGTAAGGGGACTTCAAATTAAAGTGTGGGACTGCAAAATGATAAATTCAGTGTGAGGTACAGGGGACAGCAATTTAATTGAAGGTGGGGGTGGGGAGAGCAAATGATCAATTGAAGAGGGGGTGGGGAGAGCAAATGATGATCTAGGGGAAGAACAAATAATGAATTTTAAGGGTGGGGGAGTAAATGATGTATTGAATGTGGGGTAGAGCAGTTGATAATGAATAGAGGGTGAGAGAGAAAGACATGACAATGAATTTGGGCGAGAGGGGCATGTAACTATAATGAATAGGGGTTAGGGTTAGAGTGGTAGGTACATAGTGGGGGGCGTTGAGGATGAAGTGACTGGTAATGAATTGGGGGAAAGAGTACAGGTGCTAATTAATTTATATATTAAATGGGGAAAGTGGCTATTTATAGTTAGTGGGTGCACAGTGGTGGATTATAATTTATATTTGGAATGGTCGGTTAATAATAATAATTATGATAATTTTATTTCTATAGTGCCAACACTTTACATTTTAGAGGGGACTTGTACAGACAATGGACATTAAGCATAACAATAAACACATAGATCAACAGATACCAAAAGGAATGAGGGCCCTGCTCCCAAGCTTACAATCTATGAGGTTGCATAATAACCAATTATATATTGTTTGTGGGTGCACCTCTGTATTCAGATGTCTAGTGTACACCATGTTCCAAATTATTATGCAAATTGGATTTAAGTGTCATAAAGATTTAATTGTTTTGTTTTTCAAATAAACTCGTGGATGGTATTGTGTCTCAGGGCTCAATGGATCACTGAAATCAATCTTAAACACATGTGATCATTAGCTTTCCAGGTGATTCTAATTAAAGAAAAACTACTTAAAAATGATGTTCCACATTATAAAGGAGACTGTTGTGAATTTGCTTTTTGCTCCCTCTAGTGGTTACTAGTTTTTTGACTCTGGTTTTTCTGTCATTCCTTTTATCCGCACCTGGGTCGTTAGTTAGGGGTGTTGCTATATAAGCTCCCTGGACCTTCAGTTCTATGCCTGGCAACGTAGTTATCAGAGCTAGTCTGCTGTGCTCTTGTCTACTGATCCTGGTTCCAGTTATATCAGCTAAGTCTGCCTTTTGCTTTTTGCTATTTGTTTTGGTTTTGTATTTTTGTCCAGCTTGTTCCAAATCTATATCCTGACCTTTGCTGGAAGCTCTAGGGGGCCTGGTGTTCTCCCCCCGGACCGTTAGACGGTTCGGGGGTTCTTGAATTTCCAGTGTGGATTTTGATAGGGTTTTTGTTGACCATATAAGTTACCTTTCTTTATTCTGCTATCAGTAAGCGGGCCTCTCTGTGCTAAACCTGGTTCATTTCTGTGTTTGTCATTTCCTCTTACCTAACCGTCATTATTTGTGGGGGGCTTCTATCCAGCTTCGGGGTCCCCTTCTCTGGAGGCAAGAAAGGTCTTTGTTTTCCTCTACTAGGGGTAGCTAGATTCTCCGGCTGGCGCGTGTCATCTAGAATCAACGTAGGAATGATCCCCGGCTACTTCTAGTGTTGGTGTTAGGAGTAGATATATGGTCAACCCAGTTACCACTGCCCTATGAGCTGGATTTTTGTACTCTGCAGACTTCCACGTTCCTCTGAGACCCTCGCCATTGGGGTCATAACAGTTTGCCAGGCCTTGATTAAATGTTTAATGCATTGCAGAAGAGGGATTATAAGAAAGAAGATTCTGAGTTTTTTTTTTTTTTTTCTTTTTTTCTTCTTCCCCTTTACCTCAGAGTGGCTATGCTTGCTGCAGACATGAATGTCCAGACCTTGATTACAAGTGTGGACCAGCTGGCTACTCGTGTGCAGGGCATACAAGACTATGTTATCAGAAATCCTAGGTCAGAACCTAAAATACCGATTCCTGAACTGTTTTCCGGAGACAGGTTTAAGTTTAGGAATTTCGTGAATAATTGTAAATTGTTTTTGTCCCTGAGACCCTGTTCATCTGGAGATTCTGCTCAGCAAGTAAAAATTGTTATTTCGTTCTTACGGGGCGACCCTCAGGATTGGGCTTTTTCGCTGGCGCCAGGAGATCCGGCATTGGCTGATCTTGATGCGTTTTTTCTGGCGCTCGGTTTACTTTATGAGGAACCCAATCTTGAGATTCAGGCAGAAAAGGCCTTGCTGGCTATGTCTCAGGGGCAGGACGAGGCTGAAGTGTATTGCCAAAAATTCCGGAAATGGTCCGTGCTGACACATTGGAACGAGTGTGCACTGGCCGCTAATTTTAGAAATGGCCTTTCTGAAGCCATTAAGAATGTTATGGTGGGTTTTCCCATTCCCACAGGTCTGAATGATACTATGGCACTGGCTATTCAAATTGACCGGCGGTTGCGGGAGCGCAAAACCGCAAATTCCCTCATGGTGTTGTCTGAACAGACACCTAATTCGGTGCAATGTGATAGAAAAACCGCAAATTCCCTCATGGTGTTGTCTGAACAGACACCTGATTTAATGCAATGTGATAGAATCCTGACTAGAAATGAGCGGAAAATTCATAGACGCCGGAATGGCTTGTGCTACTACTGTGGTGATTCTACACATGTTATCTCAGCATGCTCTAAACGTATAGCTAAGGTTGTTAGTCCTGTCACTGTTGGTAATTTGCAACCTAAATTTATTCTGTCTGTAACTTTGATTTGCTCACTGTCATCTTATCCTGTCATGGCGTTTGTAGATTCAGGTGCTGCCCTGAGTCTCATGGATCTCTCATTTGCTAAGCGCTGTGGTTTTACTCTTGAACCATTAGAAAATCCTATTCCTCTTAGGGGTATTGATGCTACACCATTGGCAGCAAATAAACCGCAGTATTGGACACAGGTTACCATGTGCATGACTCCTGAACACCGCGAGGTGATACGTTTCCTGGTTTTACATAAAATGCATGATTTGGTTGTTTTAGGGCTGCCATGGTTACAGACCCATAATCCAGTCCTGGACTGGAAGGCTATGTCAGTCTCAAGTTGGGGCTGTCGTGGTATTCATGGGGATTCCCTGCCTGTGTCTATTGCTTCTTCTACGCCTTCGGAAGTTCCGGAGTATTTGTCTGATTATCAGGATGTCTTCAGTGAGTCTGAGTCCAGTGCACTGCCTCCTCATAGGGACTGTGACTGTGCTATAGATTTGATCCCAGGCAGTAAATTTCCTAAGGGAAGACTGTTTAATCTGTCGGTACCTGAACATACCGCTATGCGTTCATATATCAAGGAGTCTCTGGAGAAAGGACATATTCGTCCGTCTTCTTCCCCTCTTGGTGCGGGATTCTTTTTTGTGGCAAAAAAGGACGGATCTTTGAGACCTTGTATTGATTATCGGCTTTTAAATAAGATCACTGTCAAATTTCAGTATCCTTTACCGCTGTTGTCTGACTTGTTTGCCCAGATTAAGGGTGCCAAGTGGTTCACCAAGATAGACCTTCGTGGTGCGTACAACCTTGTGCGCATTAAGCAAGGTGATGAATGGAAAACCGCATTCAATACGCCCGAAGGTCATTTTGAGTACTTGGTGATGCCTTTTGGGCTCTCCAATGCGCCTTCAGTTTTTCAGTCCTTTATGCATGACATTTTCCGGAAGTATCTGGATAAATTTTTGATTGTTTATCTGGATGATATTTTGGTTTTTTCTGATAATTGGGATTCGCATGTGGAGCAGGTCAGGTTGGTCTTTAAAATTTTGCGTGAAAATTCTTTGTTTGTCAAGGGCTCAAAGTGTCTCTTTGGTGTACAGAAGGTTCCCTTTTTGGGGTTCATTTTTTCCCCTTCTGCTGTGGAGATGGACCCAGTCAAGGTCCGAGCTATTCTTGAGTGGACTCAGCCCTCGTCAGTTAAGAGTCTTCAGAAGTTCTTGGGCTTCGCTAACTTCTACCGTCGTTTTATCGCTAATTTTTCTAGCATTGTGAAACCTTTGACGGATATGACCAAGAAGGGCTCCGATGTAGCTAACTGGGCTCCTGCTGCCGTGGAGGCTTTCCAGGAGCTGAAACGCCGGTTTACTTCGGCGCCTGTTTTGTGCCAGCCTGACGTCTCACTTCCCTTTCAGGTTGAGGTGGATGCTTCGGAGATTGGGGCAGGGGCCGTTTTGTCGCAGAGAGGCCCTGGTTGCTCTGTTATGAAACCTTGTGCCTTTTTCTCTAGGAAGTTTTCGCCTGCCGAGCGAAATTATGATGTGGGCAATCGGGAGTTGTTGGCCATGAAATGGGCATTTGAGGAGTGGCGTCATTGGCTCGAGGGTGCTAAGCATCGTGTGGTGGTCTTGACTGATCACAAAAATCTGATGTATCTCGAGTCTGCTAAACGCCTTAATCCGAGACAGGCCCGCTGGTCATTGTTTTTCTCCCGCTTTGATTTTGTTGTCTCGTATTTACCAGGTTCAAAGAATGTGAAGGCCGATGCTCTTTCTAGGAGCTTTGTGCCTGATGCTCCTGGAGTCGCTGATCCTGTTGGTATTCTTAAAGATGGAGTTATCTTGTCAGCTATTTCTCCGGATCTGCGACGTGTGTTGCAGAGATTTCAGGCTGATAGGCCTGAGTCTTGTCCACCTGACAGACTGTTTGTCCCGGATAAGTGGACCAGCAGAGTCATTTCCGAGGTTCATTCCTCGGTGTTGGCAGGTCACCCGGGAATTTTTGGCACCAGAGATCTGGTGGCCAGGTCCTTTTGGTGGCCTTCCTTGTCAAGGGATGTGCGGTCATTTGTGCAGTCCTGTGGGACTTGTGCTCGAGCTAAGCCTTGCTGTTCTCGTGCCAGCGGTTTGCTCTTGCCCTTGCCTGTCCCGAAGAGACCTTGGACACATATCTCCATGGATTTCATTTCTGATCTTCCGCTATCTCAGGGCATGTCCGTTATCTGGGTGATATGTGATCGCTTCTCCAAGATGGTCCATTTGGTTCCTTTGCCTAAGCTGCCTTCCTCTTCCGATCTGGTTCCTGTGTTTTTCCAGAACGTGGTTCGTTTGCACGGCATCCCTGAGAATATTGTGTCAGACAGAGGATCCCAGTTCGTTTCCAGGTTCTGGCGATCCTTTTGTAGTAGGATGGGCATTGATTTGTCGTTTTCGTCTGCTTTCCATCCTCAGACTAATGGACAGACGGAGCGAACCAATCAGACTTTGGAGGCTTATTTGAGGTGTTTTGTCTCTGCTGATCAGGACGATTGGGTGACATTCTTGCCGTTGGCTGAGTTTGCCCTTAATAATCGGGCTAGTTCCGCCACCTTGGTTTCGCCTTTTTTCTGCAACTCTGGTTTCCATCCTCGCTTTTCTTCGGGTCATGTGGAGCCTTCTGACTGTCCTGGGGTGGATTCTGTGGTGGATAGGTTGCAGCAGATCTGGAATCATGTGGTGGACAACTTGAAGTTGTCACAGGAGAAGGCTCAGCGCTTTGCCAACCGCCGCCGCGGTGTGGGTCCCCGACTACGCGTTGGGGATTTGGTATGGCTTTCTTCCCGCTTTGTTCCTATGAAGGTCTCCTCTCCCAAATTTAAACCTCGTTTTATTGGGCCTTACAAGATATTGGAAATCCTTAATCCTGTATCTTTTCGTCTGGATCTTCCTGTGTCGTTTGCTATTCACAATGTATTTCATAGGTCCTTGTTGCGGCGGTACATTGTGCCTGTAGTTCCTTCTGCTGAGCCTCCTGCTCCGGTGTTGGTTGAGGGCAAGTTGGAGTACGTGGTGGAGAAGATCTTGGATTCTCGCCTCTCCAGGCGGAGGCTTCAGTACCTGGTCAAGTGGAAGGGCTATGGTCAGGAGGATAATTCCTGGGTGGTCGCCTCTGATGTTCATGCGGCCGATTTAGTTCGTGCCTTTCATGCCGCTCATCCTGATCGCCCTGGTGGTCGTGGTGAGGGTTCGGTGACCCCTCACTAAGGGGGGGGTACTGTTGTGAATTTGCTTTTTGCTCCCTCTAGTGGTTACTAGTTTTTTGACTCTGGTTTTTCTGTCATTCCTTTTATCCGCACCTGGGTCGTTAGTTAGGGGTGTTGCTATATAAGCTCCCTGGACCTTCAGTTCTATGCCTGGCAACGTAGTTATCAGAGCTAGTCTGCTGTGCTCTTGTCTACTGATCCTGGTTCCAGTTATATCAGCTAAGTCTGCCTTTTGCTTTTTGCTATTTGTTTTGGTTTTGTATTTTTGTCCAGCTTGTTCCAAATCTATATCCTGACCTTTGCTGGAAGCTCTAGGGGGCCTGGTGTTCTCCCCCCGGACCGTTAGACGGTTCGGGGGTTCTTGAATTTCCAGTGTGGATTTTGATAGGGTTTTTGTTGACCATATAAGTTACCTTTCTTTATTCTGCTATCAGTAAGCGGGCCTCTCTGTGCTAAACCTGGTTCATTTCTGTGTTTGTCATTTCCTCTTACCTAACCGTCATTATTTGTGGGGGGCTTCTATCCAGCTTTGGGGTCCCCTTCTCTGGAGGCAAGAAAGGTCTTTGTTTTCCTCTACTAGGGGTAGCTAGATTCTCCGGCTGGCGCGTGTCATCTAGAATCAACGTAGGAATGATCCCCGGCTACTTCTAGTGTTGGTGTTAGGAGTAGATATATGGTCAACCCAGTTACCACTGCCCTATGAGCTGGATTTTTGTACTCTGCAGACTTCCACGTTCCTCTGAGACCCTCGCCATTGGGGTCATAACAGGAGACCACAGGTTTCAAGCAATATGGGAAATAAAAAGGGTCTCTCTGCTGCTGAAAAGCATTAAATAGTGCAATGCCTTGGTCAAAGTATGAAAACATTAGATATTTCACGAAAACTTAAGAGTGATCATCATACTGTGAAGAGATTTGTGACTGAAACAGAGCACAGACAGAGTTCATGCAGATAAAGACATAATGAGGAAGGTTTTCTGCCAGACAAATTCATTGGATAAAGAGAGCAGCTGCCAAAATACCATTACAAAGCAGCAAACAGTTATTTGAAGCTGCTGGTGCCTCTGGAGTCCCTCAAACCTCAAGGTGTAGGATCCTGCAAAGGCTTGCTGTGTTCATAAACCTACTATTCGGCCACCCCTAAACAGTGTTCACAAGCAGAAACGGTTGCAGTGGACCCAGACACACATGAAGACTGATTTCCAAACAGTCTTGTTTACTGATGAGTGTCGAGCAACCCTGGGTGGTCTAGATGGATGGAGTAGTGGATGGTTGGTGGATGGCCACCATGTCACCACCGTGTTGCTTGGGACAATGGACGAGTATACAAATGTTAATGAAGTGGTTGGTAGAGTGACTGACTACATTAACTTCTGCACTGATATGTTGGTGCCAGCTAAAAAGATTAGGTGTTTTGCAAATAACAAGCCATGGATAACAAAGGAATTGAAGCATTTGCTCAACAGGAAAAAAAAGGCATTTAAATTAGGTGACAAAGCGGAAATTAAAATGATACAGCATGAATTGAAGCATAAAATAAAGGAGGCCCAGGAAGCCTTCAGAATTAAACTTGAAAAGAAACTGTCCCACAATAATACCAGGGAGGTTTGGTCAGGAATGAAATTACTGACTGGGCTTAAGGTGAGGTCTGAACACGATGGAGGAAAACTGGACAAGGCTAATGAGATGAACGAGTATTTCAATAGGTTTAGCAGTACATGTGTACTGCCAACTGATAGTGGATGGGAATTGGGTGCAAATTCTGCAACATCGATATTGGAGGACGAGCAGACTAATTTTAGAGTATCCGAAAATGATGTGAGGAGGCAGTTTAAGTCACTTAACATTGGTAAAGCAGCAGGACCAGATGGACTCAGCTCACGTGTCCTTAAAGTTTGTGCAGACCAGCTGTGTACTGTCTTTACACTCCTATTTAATGGAAGTCTACAAACACAGAGGGTACCTGTGTTATGGAAAACTTCTTGTCTGGTGCCGGTACCCAAGACTTCTTCTTCTGCAACCCTAAATGACTATCGTCCTGTAGCCTTAACATCTCACGCTATGAAGGCCTTGGAAAGATTAGTGCTTGCTCACTTAAGAGCAAGGGTCAATGCTTTTATAGATCCCCTTCAGTTTGCTTACCGACATAGATTGGGGGTGGACGATGCTATTCTTTCCCTGTTACATAGTGTACATTCATTTCTGGAGACTGACGGAACCATGGTGCGAGCGATGTTCTTCGATTTCTGGAGTGCATTTAACTCCCTGCAGCCACTTATACTACACAAAAAGATGTCTGATATGAAGGTTGAGGAGGGGATGAGAAATTGGATAACTGACTACCTATCAGATCGGCCACAGTTTGTACAGATGGGAGCAGTTGTGTCAAGCAGATTATTGAGCAGTGTAGGTGCCCCCCAGGGAACGGTGCTTGCGCCCTTTCTTTTCACACTGTATACTTCAGACTTTCACTATAAATCTGATCTTTGCCACCTTCAAAAATTTTTGGATGACTCCGTGGTTGTGGGATGTATTAGGGGAGATCGAGGGGATGAGGAATACAAAAGGGTGGTGTCGAATATCGTGGATTGGTGCAATGGTAACTATCTACAACTAAATGTTAAGAAAACTAAGGAGTTGGTGGCCAACTATAGCAGGATAAAGATGGAATGCTTATCGATCACTATTGCTGGTCAGGAGGTAGAGCAGGTGGAGAGTTACAAATATTTGGGGTCCATTTGGATAGCAAACTGGACTGGAGATGCCACTCAGAGTTTGTCTACAAGAAGGGGATGAGCAGATTGTATTTCCTAAGGAAACTGAGGTCTTTTAATGTGTGCAGCAAAATGTTAGAAATGTTCTACCAGTCTGTAGTGGCAAGTGCCATCTTTTTTGCAATCATATGCTGAGGTAGTAGTGTGCGGGCCTCTGCTGCTAATAAGCTAAATAAGATTATCAAGAAGGCAAGTTCTGCTGTGGGCTGCAATCTGGACTCTTTTGAGGAGGTAGTGGAGAGAAGAACTCTGAAAACGTGTATGGCAATTATGAACAGTAATGCACATCCATTATATGAGCTATTCATGGGACAGAAGAGCACCTTCAGTAACCGGCTAATACTTCTGAGGTGTAAGAAGGAAAAATATAGGAAATCGTTTGTGCCAACTGCTATGGGAATGTACAACAATAACATTAGGGTTAAATCATCAAGGTGAATGTCTACTTTATTTCTCTACATTTCAGTTCACTCATTGTGTATGTCCTATTCTAATGTATAATGTATAATGTTCTTCTGTCAACTCCACTGTCATGTCAATTAAGTAATTCATTTATGATTTTTATGATTTAAGTTGTGCTGCTGTGATACCATAATTTCCCACGGGATCAATAAAGTGTATCGTATCGTATCGTATGTCCCAACAAGGCTGCAACGTCAGCAAGGAGATGGAGGAGTAATGTTTTGGGCTGGAGTCATGGGTAAACAGCTGGAAGGGCACTTTAAGGTACCTGAAGGTGTGAAAATTACCTCTGCAAAGTATATAGAATTTCTGACTGACCACTTTCTTCCATAGTATAAAAAGCAGAAACATGCCTTCAGGAGCAAAATCATCTTCATGCATGACAATGCCCCATCTCATGCTGCAAAGAATACCTCTGAGTCATTGGCTGCTATGGGCATGAAAGGAGACAAACTCATGGTGTGGCCACCATCTTCCCCTGAGCTCAACCCTATAGAGAACCTTTGGAGTATCATCAAGCAAAAGATCTATGAGGGTGGGAGGCAGTTCACATCAAAACAGCAGCTCTGGGAGGCAAAGAAATACAAGCAGAAACTCTCCAAATACTCACAAGTTCAATGGAGGCGAGAATTGTGAAGGTGATAACAAAGAAGGGGTCCTATGTTAACATGTAACTTGGCCTGTTAGGATGTTTTGGAGTTAAATATCTTTTTTGTTCAGTGAATGTGACCTAATGCTGCAAATTCCACAAATGAGCATTTTCAGTTCTTTAAAACAGATCAAATGTTTAGAAATTCTACTGTGCCTAATAATTTGGAACAGTGCATTTTGATTTTTTATTCATTTTGGAGATTATACTGTTATCATTGGGAGGTTTCTCTAATAAAATTCAATGTATAATCTAACGGGTGATGACTTTTATTAGACTGACTGTCATTTGCACCGACCATTTAGGAAAATCCGAGAAAAATATAATTTGCATATTAATTTGGAACATGGTGTAGAAGAAAGGGAAAAAGTGGGGAATGTGGTCTGGAAGCCGTGCTCTAGGTAACTGTGTTATTTTATGCAGAGACAAGTCCTGGCTGGAAGAAGTGATGGCAGTCTGTGCTGGATGAAAATGAAAAGCAAAGATGAAGGACTTCAGCTAGAGACATCACTAGTGAGTCAGTGTATTACCTGTACACTGACACTATACACTGTATACTATATACAAAGCTCCTGTGTATAATGTCACTGGCAGTGGTGATCACTGTATTACCTGTACACTGACACCTTATACAGATCTCCTGTGTATAATGTCACCAGTGATCACTGTAGTATCTTTACACTGACCGTAAATACAGAGTTCCTGTATACAATGGCACTTAGTGTTGTGCTTTTTTAAAATTAATGATCAGTATTGTAGTATACTAGTAGTAAAAGTTGTACACTCCCTGACAGAAGTAATGTCACTTATCCATGTTATGTAAATAAA
This sequence comes from Ranitomeya variabilis, assembly GCF_051348905.1. Taxonomy (NCBI): domain Eukaryota; kingdom Metazoa; phylum Chordata; class Amphibia; order Anura; family Dendrobatidae; genus Ranitomeya; species Ranitomeya variabilis. The sequence continues at coordinate 324,159,671 of NC_135235.1, read as the reverse complement.
AGCTTATTACCTGATGTTAAATTCATCCATTGGTTGTATAAATTATTCTTTTGAAAGCTGAAACCTTGCAAAATGTGGTTTCGGTTAAGAAAATAAATTGACATCAATGCAGAAATATTGATCAGTTAATGGACACAGAATGGTCAGATTTTAGCAAGACAAAAGTTTTGTCGCCTGGTCATATAATGCACCCAATCCTAGTTTACATCCTCACCTGTGCTCAGTAAATGATCGGTTATTTAGTGTGTGTGTATAAAAAGAAACCCAGCACCCCAGACCTACACTTGAACTGAGCACTTGACAACATGCCAAAAATCCACCCTGCGACCAAAGCCTGGATTATCAAGAGGCTGAAGACCAGATCCACTGCAGAGGTGGCGGGCACCTTTAATGTGTCTCAGCGTCAAGTACAAAGAATTAAAAAAAAGATTTGAAGAGACTGGAGATGTGTTTGACTAGCCCAGGTCCGGCAGACCCCACAAGACAACTGCTCAGGATGAATGTTTCTTGGTTAGAAAATCCAAAGCAAACCCCTCTTCCACAGCAGCAGAGCTCCAACAGGTCTGGCCACCTCAAGTCCCTGTGTCAACTAGTAAAAGTTAAATTCACCGCACGTGACACGCTGATCGTTAGCAAGGCGCGAGAGCGCCGCTTGTCATAACAGACACTGCAGGTCCACACTACTGGACAGGATCTTCCATAGGCGGACATTTAGATTACAATAGAGCTTATATTGCACCGCTGGGACTTTCCGCCTTCTCTGTATATCACTATCTTAGCTGGAACAAGCGATTACGTGACAAAGGCTCTGGTTGAGCCGAAACGTTGTATATAAAAAATCACAGATGCTGTAATATTCTGTTACGCTCCCAGTTTATGTATAATAAATTTATACCAGACTTTGCATAAGAAACCTAGAGAGAGTGCAGTGAATTTAACTTTTACTGTTATTCTGGGCCATTGGTCCGTTACACCAGCACCTCGCCATATTAAGGCTGAGTGCACACCTAAACCTTTACCTGTGTCAACTAGAACAGTTTGTAGGATTCTGTCTCAAAATGGCCTCCATGGTCGAATCAGTGCCCAGAAGCCAGCACTAAACAAAAGGCAAATAAAAAACCGTGTGGCATTTGCAAACTCCCACAGCCTGCTAAATAGATGGACACTGGAAAAGTGGCAGAAGATGGATTTCTCTTCAGTAGAATTACACCACAGCTGCCACAAACACTGCAGGAGACTTACTGGAGCCAGTATGGATCCAAAATACACCCGGAAGACAGTTAAATTTGGTGGTTGAAAGATCATAGTCTGGGGTTACATTCAGTATGGGGGTGTGCGAAACATTTGCAAGGTGGAAGTCAATATCAATAGCCTAAAATATCAAGAAGTATTAGCTACCTCTTATATTCCAAATCATAAAAGAGGTCAAATTCTGCAGCAGGATGGTGCTCCATCTCATACATCCATCTCTACAACAAAGTTCCTCCAGGCAAAAAAGATCAAGGTGCTCAAGGACTGGCCAGCCCAGTCACCAGACATGAACATCATTGAGCATGTTTGGGGAAGGATGAAAGAGGAAGCTTGGAAGACAAAACCAAAGAATCTAGATGAGCACCACAACTTCATTCACCAATGTTATGCAACATATATTTGTATTTTAAGTTAATTATTTGTCTGTGGGCAACAACAATTTTGTCTTGCCAAAACCTGACCATTCTGTGTCCATTAACTGATCAATATTTCTGCTTTGATAACAATTTATTTTCTTAACCTAAATCACATTTTGGAGGGTTTCAGCTTTCAAAAAAATAACTTATATAACCAATGGATGAATTTAACATCAGGTTATAAGCTTTTATTTACATAACATGGATAAGCGACATAACTTCTGTCAGGGAGTGTATGGTGGCATCATTGGTCTTTGTATAGAATGTAGTTTCATGTAGAGGTAATGGTGATATTATAATATTATGTATTCTCTGTGTAGTGGTGATAGTACTAGGCTCTGTGTAGCTGTTTTGTTGTGTGTATGTTTGTAAGTAAGCTCCGTTATGGCACCATATGTAAGCAGTAAGCTTGGTTCTGGTACTCTATCAATGTAGTAATCTAGATTATGGTACTGTATGTATGTCATAATCTCAGTTCTGCTCCAGTTTCTATGTAGCAGACTTGGTTCCATGTAGTAGACTTATTAAGCTCGGTTCTGCTCCCTTATCTCTGTAGTAAGCTCAGTTCTGCTCCCATATCTCTGCAGTAAGCTCGGTTCTGCTCCCATATCTCTGTAGTAAGCTCGGTTCTGCTCCCTTATCTCTCTAGTAAGCTCGGTTCTGCTCCCTTATCTCTGTAGTATGCTAGGTTCTGCTCCCATATCTCTGTAGTAAGTTTGGTTCTGCTCCCATATCTCTGTAGTAAGGACGATTCTGTTCCCATATCTCTGCAATAAGCTCGGTTCTGCTCCCATTTCTCTGCACTAAGCTCGGTTCTGCTCCCATATCTCAGTAGTAAGCTTGGTTCTGCTCCCATATCTTTGCAGTAAGCTCGGTTATGCGTCCATATCTCTGTAGTAAGCTCGGTTCTGTTCCCATATCTCTGTAGTAAGCTTGTTTCTGCTTCCTTATCTCTGTAGTAAGCTTGTTTCTGCTCCCATATCTCTGTAGTAAGCCCCGTTCTGCTCCAATATCTCTGCAGTAAGCTTGGTTCTGCTCCCATATCCTTGCTGTTAGCTCGGTTCTGCTGCCATATCTCTGTAGTAAGCTCGGTTCTGCTCCCATATCTTTGCAGTAAGCTCGGTTCGGCTCCCATATCTCTGAATCTAGTAAGTTCGGTTCTGCTCCCATATCTCTATAATAAGCTCTGTTCTGCTCCCATATCTCTGTAGTAAGCTCGGTTCTGCTCACATATCTCTGTAGTAAGCTCCGTTCTGTTCCCATATCTCTGGAGTAAGCTCGATTCTGCTCCCATATCTATGCAGCAAGCTCCGTTCAGTTCCCATATCTGTGTACCAGCCTGTTTTTAAAGCCTGTTATCTCTGCTACTTTAATGCAGTGGCCAGATATAAGCAGGGAAAAGGAGGGCCACCGCAACTCGAGGGCCACTGCCTTGTAATTGCCCCCCAGGCTGAAAATTGCCAGCCAGCCCCTTGCTCCAATTCATGATATATTTCAAAGACTTGTTGTAAACTGTAAACAAAGTTATTACCCTGGAGAGAATCTCACTATTGACGAAATGCTCCCTGGTTTTCGTGGTAGATGTGCCTTTCGTCAATATATTCCATCAAAGCCAAACAAATATGGAATAAAAATTTATGCCCTTGTTGATGCCAGTAAGACCTACACTTACAACCTGGAAGTTTATGCAGGAAAACAACCAGAAGGTCCTTACTGTGTGAGCAACAAACCCATTGATGTTGTAAAAAGACTGGCTGAACCCTTATTTGGATCGGGTCGCAATATTACAGCTGACAATTGGTTTACAAGTTGTGATCTGATTGATTATCTGAAAATTCAGAAGCTGTCATATGTGGGAACTGTAAGAAAAAACAAAAGGGAATTGCCGCCACAGTTTGTAAGTGTGAAAGAGAGACAACAGTACAGCAGTATGTTTGCATTCCATAATGGAAAGGCTTTAGTTTCCTATGTACCACATGCCAAAAAAATCGTACTTCTTCTATCAACACTTCATGATGATGCTGCCATCGATCCTGGGACTGGGGCAGAAAAAAAACCGGAGATAATTACATTTTACAATGCCACCAAAGGGGGTGTGGATACAGCAGATCAGATGTGCTCCACTTTCAACGTCAGCAGAAACATCAAACGCTGGCCAATGGTCATATTTTTTGCTATGTTGAATTTGGGTGGTATAAATTCACAAGTGATTTATCTTGAAAACAAGCTTGAACCACTCCGTAGACGATTGTATCTGAAAAAATTGGCCCATGAACTAGTACTTGGAGAGCTACGCAGGAGAAGCGTGAAAACAATCGGTATCCCCTCTCGCCTTCAAGTTCAGCTCAAAAGGTTCCGCCCAGAAGATGATGGTGAAAAGTCACCATCTGCACCACCTCACAAAAGAAGGAGATGCAGCACCTGCCAAACGGAAAGCGGAACCAGAAGGCTTTCAAATTATGAATGTCTCAAATGTCATAAAGCAATTTGCCTGACACATGCAAAAATGGTGTGTAATTCTTGCTATTTGCTCTGCAAGTGTGACTTTTCTGGGGAAACCTCAGCATCTACTTCTGATTGAATATGTTTTTAATAGTACTTACGGTACCTTAAAATTAAGTTTGTGTTCAAAAATTTTCTTTGTACATTTTTTTGAGAGAGTCGAACTGGGGACTATTTGGCGGGAGTTTTGAAAAGTTTGTATTTCATAGTTATTAGTTTTATGTTAAGTAAATGTTTTTTTTTGCAACTGATTATGTGTAGTCTCTTTTATTACATCCCTATGAAGGTCACTGATCACTTTTAGAGCACTGAAATTGCAAACATTAGATATTATAGGTATTTTTCCAGCAGGCGCCTGACAGGCACATTGTATGTGAACTCGTTAGTCCGAATATTGTATGTGACGGAGGGTTAACATGCTGTTGGAGGGCTGGGATGGCTTTTCTAGAAAAGAAGTGCCGACTGGGTAGCTCGTAGCGTGGTACAGCGTAGTCCATCAGCGCTTTGAAAGCTTCGCTTTCAACTAACCAGTAGGGCATCATCTCTAATGAGATTAGTCTAGCAATGTGGGCGTTCCAACCCTGTGTACGTGGATGCAAGGATGAGTACTTCCTTTTCCTAACAAGAGTCTCATGTAGGGTGAGCTGGACTGGAGAGCTGGAGATCGTGGAACTAGCGGTGGTGCCGGTGGACATGGGTGACTGAGAGAGGGTTGGAGATGGTATTCTTGCCGGTGCCCTACATGCGGTGTTTCCTTCTGCAAACCTGGTGATTCCCTGACTGCTTTGGCCTGGCGACGAAAGCTGTACAGATACTGCAGGTGGTGCGGGAAATGGTGGGTTGACAGTGAGGGAAGGGATGTAGCGTTGCTGACTAGCTTCATTGGCCGAAGGTGCTGCAACCATTAGGGACGTTTGGTAGTTAGTCCAGGCTTGCAAATGCATGGTGGATAAGTGTCTATGCATGCAACTTGTATTTAGACTTTTAAGATTCTGACCTCTGCTTAAGGTAGTTGAACATTTTTGACAGATGACTTTGCGCTGATCATTTGGATGTTGTTTAAAAACATGCCAGACTGCACTCTTTCTACTATCGGATACCTTTTCAGGCATTGCAGACTGAGCTTCTTTAACCGGATGGCCACGCTGTCCTCCAACTGCTTTTGGTTTTGCCACGCGTTTTTTGCCAGATACGGGCCCGGCAGATGGAACCTGTTGTGATGTTGATGCCTGCTGCGGCTCCTCCTCCTCCGCTTCAGAACTACTGCCGCCTGCACCCTGTTCCCCCAATGGCTGCCAATCGGGGTCAACAACTGGGTCATCTATGACCTCCTCTTCTATGTCGTGTGCAACTTCGTGTGTGTCACCGTGTAAGCCGGTGGTATTGCGTTCGTGACGGGGCACCATAGTCTCCGCTGGGTTTGATTCTGCCTCAGTACACTGCGAGGGCAATGTTCTGGTCTGAGTCAAAGGAACAGCATAGTAATCTGGCTGTGGCTGTGCATCTGTGCACTCCATGTCCGATTCAACTTCGAATGGGCATGGCCTGTTAACTGTTTCACTGTCTAACCCAGGAACGGTATGTGTAAAGAGCTCCATGGAGTAACCTGTTCTGTCGACTGACGCATCCTTCACTGTTGTTCTGGGTGAAGGACACAAGGAAGCGACTTGTTCCTGACCGGGAGCATCCACTGACGATGCACTGCTCTGACATTTGGCACTTTCCGAGGAGGAGGCGAAAGAGCTTGAGGCAGAGTCAGCAATGAAAGCCAATACTTGTTCCTCCTGCTCCGGCTTCAAAAGTGGTTTTCCTACTCCCAGAAAAGAGAGCGTTCGAGGCCTTGTGTAGCCAGACAACGAACCTGGCTCAACAACTCGAGACTTAGGTGCTGTACTGCTTTTACCATGACCACCTGATGCTCCATCACCACTACCATCATTACCAGCTGACAATGACCGCCCACGGCCACGACCTCTTCCACTAGACTTCCTCATTGTTTGCAAAACGTAACCAAAGTAACGCTATTTGTTACAGTAAAACAACTTATAAGGTGAACTCAAACTTCTGTAGGATTTATATATACCTTTATAGGTGCCTGACACTGAAAGGAAAATCAGGCCCAATGTTACACACTAGGTTTTCTGTGCCCCAATAATTTGAGACAGATGGCACACACAGGACCAGCACTCAAGCAGAAATGCCAATCTTAATCTCCCACTCTTATTTTTGTACCCAAAAATAAAAAAATGTATTACACAGTGGTTTTCGGTGGCACACAATGAGAGACAGATGCCACACACAGCAATGGCACGGAGGCAGACTTGGCAATATTTATCTCCCACTAATTTTTGTTTTTGAAAAGGGAGAATGTACCCCCCCCAAAAAAAAATGGCCAAGTATTACACAGTGGTTTTCGGTGGCACACAATGAGAGACAGATGCCACACACAGGACTGGCACAGAGGCAGACTTGGCAATATTTATCTCCCACTAATTTTTTTTTTGAAAAGGGAGAATGTACCCCACCCAAAAAAAATGGCCAAGTATTACACAGTGGTTTTCGGTGCCACACAATGAGAGACAGATGCCACCCACAGCAATGGCACGGAGGCAGACTTGGCAATATTTATCTCCCACTAATTTTTTTTTTTTTGAAAAGGGAGAATGTACCCCCCAAAAAAAAAATGGCCAAGTATTACACAGTGGTTTTCGGTGCCACACAATGAGAGACAGATGCCACACACAGCAATGGCACGGAGGCAGACTTGCCAATATTTATCTCCCTGCAGTTATCTCAGAAAAGTATGGCAAGCAGCTATAAAAAGGACGGCTGCACACAAAAGTGTGGACAAACAAACAAGATAGCTGTGCAGAAAGGAAGGGAAAACAGGATTTGTGCTTTGAAAAAAGCAGTTGGTTTGCACAGCGGCGTACACACAGGCATAGCAACGCAGCTATCAGGGTCAGGGAGCCTTCTAGTGCAGTCCAATGAGCTACAGCGCTGAGGAAAAATAAATGTAGCTTCCACTGTCACTGCAAACAAAAGGTGGTGTTGGACAGTGGAAGTCGCTACAGCACAAGCGGTTTGTAGCTTTATGTACCCTGCCTATCACTATCCCTGCTTCTGAAGAAGCGGCAGCAACCTCTCCCTACGCTCAGATCAGCAGCAGTAAGATGGCAGTCGGCGGGAACGCCCCTTTATAGCCCCTGTGACGCCGCAGAAAGCAAGCCAATCACTGCAATGCCCTTCTCTAAGATGGTGGGGACTGAGATCTATGTCATCACGCTGTCCACACTCTGCGTCCACCTTCATTGGCTGAGAAATGGCGCTTTTAGCATCATTGAAACGCGACTTTGGCGCGAAAGTCACGTACCGCATGGCAGACCCCACACAGGGATCGGCTCGGTTTCATGAGACGCCGACTTTGCCAAAAGTCGGCGACTTATGAAAATGAACGATCCGTTTCGCTCAACCCTAATGAGGACTATATTCCTCTCATTGTCTGCCTCAGGTCTCACTATGTCTTTCCAGTTCTTTAACTTTTTTAATGAATCAGATTCCCTTTTATTTAGAATTTGGGCATCTCCAGGTAGATTACTAAATCAAGAAATAAGGCAATGGTATTATCTGAAGTTATAGGTGGCAAATAAGCAGAAGAGACTGCAATTCTGCAATTGACTGACTGGTTGATTCATCCACCCTGAAACCCAAAGGACCCATTGTACAGGGAAGTTCCCCAATAAGAGGACCAGAATTTATCTCTGTAGATGAAGAAAAATATTTAAATAAATGAATTTCACCGCATGGAAAATAGCTATCTTAAGGTCTACTATATCAAATATTTCTGGCATGCAAAAATTCAGTCCTTTTGATAACAATTATAACATATCAAAGTCCAGAATATGATTCGTAAAGTTAATTACATTTAGAATTTGGGCAGTTGCTTCAGTCACTTCCTCCAGGACACCCTTGTGTCCTTTTATGACTTCGGGGCTTCCCCCCTACCTCCTCTCTTGCCAGGTATCCTAAGGGATAGCATCTTGTGGGGAGTTAGTTGATGAATACACCTGAAAAGTATTAACTGGTGCTAAGTCCTCTGAGGCACTAGAGTCTGTATAGGTGGTCCAGTAATCCCAACGCGGTTTTCTGTTTTTCCGAAATCTCTGTGGTTTAAATCTTTATGAGTTTTGTATAGACTTACTCCAATTAAAAATTTGTCCAGAATCAAAGTCATGTTTATCTCTTACAAATTTATCCTTTTCCATTGCTTTATTTCTGCCTGTAAATGGATCAGTTTTTTGTCCAGTTTTTTTAGGAGGGTTTCCAATTGGTGTTCAGTGAACAGCAATTGCAATTCTATATTGGCTTTTTCCAGTTCATTATTAACCGAAGAGTATTCCTTTTCATTTTGTTTTAGAATTAATGGAAGTAAGCTATTTGAACACTGCAATCGAATGTCTTCCCATTGTTTTACAAAATATTTATCCTCCTGGAAGTGGGAGATTTCTATGTAAACACGTAATTTGTGTGGAACTGTGTCACAATCAATGTAGGATTTCAAGGATTTAACTGACCAAAAAGGCAGATCTCTTTTTCAAGTTAGGTGTTTTAAACTCTAGGGTCTTCGTGCTTAACAACTGAATGTCATCTTTAGTGTTACAGTCTGTAAAAAGCGAGCCCGTATTTTTTCTCCTTGCTTGTATTCCATTATGTAAAACAAGCTGCTTGGCTTCTTTTACAATATCTATATCCATGGCTCGGTCTGCTTGCATGTGCTTGGTTATAGGCAAAGTCAATAAAGTGCAAACAGTAGAAAAAAGCATGCAAGGCTGACATCATACCTTCACTTGAGCCAGAGAGAAATTGGATGCAGCCGGTCGACTTTCACTTCAAGGATAACAGGTGCAAACAGTTGAGACTAGCAACTCTTTCAGCAATGTAAGTATAGTAATGGGGGGTAGCACTCTGTGTCCAGTAAAAATCTTCTTTTTTAACTAATTAAAAGAACATGGATGCTGGGGAAAGTGGGATTATCATCAGCAACTAAACACCTCACTGTCTATGGACTTTGCACACAGAGAGCCTGGTGTGGACTGGGGCAGCCTTCTCAGCTCTGTTTAATTCTAAATCTACAAGCCTGATTGTATCAGACCCGCTACACCAAGTAAACTAAGTGATACATCATTGGATTCAGCTTCTCTTTGCCTACATTACACTAAACTTAAAAGTAACCAAAACCTGCTGAAAGATACCCTTTAAGATTTTATTATATCCTGCACAGAGTCAAAACACTTGTGCTAGATGTAACAAAGTAGCATAAAAACTTGCCCCAAATTAGTTTCCTCTGTGTTTCACAGTGGGTATAATGTTTCTTTTCTTTGCACGCTTAATTTTTGCAACTGTAAACATAGAGTTGATGTGACTTGCCAAAAAGCTCCAGATTTGTGTCATCTGTCCAAAGGATATTCTCTCAGAAGCTCTGCAGCTTGTCAATGTGATGCTGAGTTACATCTGATGGACAAGCCATGAGTTAGAGAAATCAAGTAGTCTAATTTCATAAGTCAGTAGGGTACGTCATAAGCAGAGGGGAAAGACAAAGGCATAGTCAGGTCACGGTCCAGGGTTAAAATTACAAGAACGTAGCGGATCATGACAAATGGGATAGGCAAACGGATGGATAAAGGTAAATCTAATGTCAGACACAAAAGATCAGAATCTGTGAACTCAGAGCACAGAGCAAACACATACCACTTGAGCTAAGCTACAACTGTCAATTTTCTAATCATTGCCAGCCAGATAAAAATCCAGGGAATCACCCAGGATGAGTGACACCTGCAGGAAATCCCACAGACCCAGTTAGATTGGACAGATGAGCTGTCATTCACAATACTGACAGCTCAGTAGGCCCCAGCTTCAGATTTAAGAAAAACAGATGGAAAGTTCTCCTTTGCAGATCAACAGCTAATTCTGAGTAGAGGTAAATGGCTTTTACTCACCTGGATCGGCTGTGCAGCAAAATACATAACCCTGACAATTGCAAATCAATCCTCCACAGCTGTAGCTATGCCCTCTGAACCTCAATGAGAGATCCAGGAGGATAGTTTTACGTTTACTGCTTGCCAAAAATTAACAGCATCTTCTGCATACATCAGACATGTATAAACTCACTCTGGCATTGCAGGCTTCTGCCTACTCAAAGAGATCATTTTTGGACTACCATGTTTTTCGGCATATAAGACGACTTTTTAACCCCTGAAAATCTTCTCAAAAATTGGGGGTTGTCTTATACGCCGGCTGTCGTCTTATACGGAGTGTGCTGAGCTCTGCAGTCGCCGCATATGGTGCGGGGAGTGGTCCCGATGACAACGTGCCTATCCTATTACCTCCTTCTTTCATCCATCTGGCCCCTCCTTCTCTGAATCTCAAGTCTCCAGAGGATGGAAATGAAGCCGCTCCTTTTCTTTCACCCATCTGGCCCTCCTTTCTCTGCCTTTCAAATCTCACAGGGATGAAAGTGAAGGGGTGCAGGCGCGCTTGCCCTGCTACACTTCCATCCTCATGAGATTTGAGAGGCAGAGTTGGTTGAAAGAGAAGGAGTGGCTTCATTCCATCCCTGCAAGATTTTACATCATCTTGATGTGTGAACTGGCAAAGTAATCTGGGGCCAGAAAGTTGCTTTGGAAGTTTTATTTACGGAGTTTTCTAGTAATGGATTGGAAAGACGAAGGATGAAAGTGGAATCACTATTATTATATTCACTATTATTATTCATGTATTTAATATTTTGTTAACACAGGTGTCAAATGTATTTATTATGTATATTTTTGTCACTTTATTATACATGTATTATATAATGGAGATACACTTATATTTTGAGGTATAATTATGGAATAATTATATATGTCAGTGTATGTAGTATATTAATCACATTCACACTGTTACTATTCACCTTATTTATATATTGATATCTAGATATCCTTCTATTTCTACTAATATGGTTGTGCTTTCATTGCGGTATACTTGAACGAGTCCTGTTGTGCGCATGTCTCCTGCTGCACTGATGGCTCTTGTGGATGACATTTTGCGTTTCAGTGACATCACACCGACGGTCGCTTTGACACGCAGTGTTACTCCGCCCTGCCGGAAGTGATGCAAGTTCCGGCATGCAGTTCGGGGGACATGCGCCGTTGATACAGGTACCCGGCGCGAAAGGGTATTTAAACATTGGCCCACACACATTTCAACACCGCACCTTGAAAAAGAGCAGCAAAACACGCGTCGGGACACAGGTCCGGCTCTGTTATATATGATGGGTAAGCACATCTAAGTTTTTACAGTATCTGCATTATGAGTCTGCTACTGAGCAGAAAACATGGATCTGATTAACTAGATTTACTGTGTGGCACACTTTGAATGCTTCCCATGTTAATATAAGCACTAGGCACTTTATTGTTTTGTGATATTTATGCTGGGATACCCGTGGCCGATTTGTATCTGATCCTCTACATTTACATGTGTTTTATATTTGCATTTATTTTGATGTGTTACTATTAGTGTTGAGCGATACCTTCCGATACTTGAAAGTATCGGTATCGGATTGTATCGGCCGATATCCGAAAAATATCGGATATCGCCGATACCGATACCCGATACCAATACAAGTCAATGGGACACAAGTATCGGAAGGTATCCTGGATGGTTCCCAGGGTCTGAAGGAGAGGAAACTCTCCTTCAGGCCCTGGGATCCATATTCATGTGTAAAATAAAGAATAAAAATAAAAAATATGGATATACTCACCCTCTGACGCGCCCTGGTTGTAACCGCTGCAACCGGCAGCCTCCGTTCCTAAGAATGAGCGAGTGAAGAACCTTCGATGACGTCGCGGCTTGTGATTGGTCGCGTGAGCGGTCACATGAGCGGTCACGCGACCAATCACAAGCCGCGACGTCATTGAAGGTCCTTGACTCCCTGCATTCTTAGGAACGGAGGCAGACGCTTGGACCGGTGAGAGCCGGGGCCGCCGGAGGGGTGAGTATATCCATATTTTTTATTTTTATTCTTTATTTTTTACATGAATATGGATCCCAGGGCCTGAAGGAGAGTCTCCTCTCCTCCAGACCCTGGGAACCATACACTGGGAACTTCCGATTCTGATTTCCGATATCACAAAAATATCGGAACTCGGTATCGGAATTCTGATACCGCAAATATCGGCCAATACCCGATACTTGCGGTATCGGAATGCTCAACAACAGTTACTATATGATTGTTCAATAAAATTTGCATATTTTTTATATTTTTGGACATAGTACTCCTTTTTTCTCTGAGTATTAAGATTTTACAGGTGTAGAAATGCAGGCCAGATGGGTGAAAGAAGGAGCGGCTTCATTTCTATCTTCCGGAGATGATAAGATAAGATGACCCCTGACTTTTACGGTGAGTATATCCCAAACTCTATATTTTAAATGGAAAAGTTGGGGGTCATCTTATATGCCCAGCCATCTTATACGCTGGAAAATACAGTATTTTTTAATTTGAAAAGTCTATCAGTGCATTGTGTTATTAAACAACCTGTTGTTTTTCTACAGCCATTGTATGGTAGCAGTTGGACAGGTCATGGGTGGGAGGTATGCGTTCCCGAGATGTCAGTGTTGGAGGACCCAGAGATGAAGTTTTCCACACACATAGTGCTGAGAGGTGTTTTTATGGGCCTGGATTATGGGTCCAGGTTTTGCAAGCAGCTGAAACAGTTGGTGGGATCGACTGCTCACTTACCTCCAGTCCTGGTCTTGGATTGTCTGATTTAAGGCAGCTGGTGCTGTCTCACTATAGCTGTGTATGTACAAGGTGAGGAGGCCTTGTATGTGCTGCTGTGCTGCTGGACAAAAACACTCGCATTTAAACATGTGAGCCCGTGGTTTACATGGATTGGTTATTTTCTATTTTTTTTCTGCTATACCTTTTTGTACCTGGCAGAGGCTGCTTTATTTTGTTAAACCTGATGGCTATGAAATTTTAATAATCTGCCTATTTGATCTGAATCCTGTGTGTGAATCAGCGCAAAACGCAAAGCCAATCCCTCACATCATGTATAGTGTATTGACATTACTAGAGCAGTAGTTGCTTAAAATATTTCCGGACCGCTCATAGACCATAAATATGTCATGTCAGATGCTGTTCACACTAGGGCATCCGACAGACAGTGGTAATTCCTCATTTGTCCACTATATGCTCAGTGGCGCCGGCTAGATTGATCCAGATTGTCCGGGGTTAATCTGGCTGTTACTCGGGTTGGAGGCTTAGTCACGCCCATTGCCTTTAAATAGTTTTGCTGGGCTTTGGGCGTCGCTGATTATAGCTTGTGTCTTGTGCCTGGTGATATCGGTCTGGAGTGGTGGTCTAGGAGAGGAAATATCATATCTGGTGGTGTATTACCTTTCGTTATGTTTCTCCTTCTTATATTTGTATTGTTTTGCCCTGTGCACATTATAGTGGTGTCCTGTGTGTCTGCGGTGTGGTGTGTTTTTTTAGTTTTCCCTGTCTGTGCATTCTGTAGGGGTTGGTGAGAGGTCTTATCACTGGGTGGCGGGTGGAGGTTTCAGCTTAGTACTGAAACAGGACTCAGGGTCAGGCATGGCAGCCCAGACATGCACACCTTCAGTGTAAACTCTGGGAGAGGGACAGACAGGGTTTCCCTAGTTTGAGGGATATTGCAGGGGCCCGGGTAATCAGCTGTAGTCTACCCAGTACCCCTGTGACATTATAATCGGCCATATTTTTTGTATTCCATGGATCCCATGACTTCCATAACCCGCCAGATGGAGGCACTGTCCCTGCAGGTCACAGAGCTGAAGGGGGCAGTTCAGCAACAGGGTCTAGTAGTATCTAATGTGCAAGCTGAATCTGCAGGCAGAGTTGCTGAGCCAAAGTTTCCGTTACCTGAAAGGTTTGCTGGGGAACGCAGTAAATTTGTTACTTTTCGTGAATCTTGTAAACTATATTTTCGTATGCCCCCGATCTCCTCAGGTAATAAGGCTCAGCCTGTGGGCCTGGTGTTGTCATTACTGAACGGGGATCCTCAAGAATGGGCGTTTTCTTTACCATCTGATTCTGCTGCACATAACTCAGTGGAGAGTTTTTTTTTCTGCTCTTGGACTCATTTATGAGGATCCTGACAGAATGGGCCTAGCAGAATCTAAAATTCGCGCTATCCGCCAGGGGGAGCGTATGGCGGAGGATTACTGTTCTGAATTTCACCGCTGGGCGGTAGATACACAGCTGCGGAGTCAGTTTGTTCATGGGGTTTCAGGAAGGGTTAAAAAAGCCCTTCTGATGTACGAGACTCTTGCTTCTCTAGAATCCGCTATGAGTCTTGTCATCCGCATTGATCGGCGTCTGCGTCAGGGAGTGCAAGAGACGCCACCTATGGGAGAGAGCGTAGGTACACGTGAGGTTGCTGCAGGTGAGCCCACGGAGCCTATACAAACCGCAGGGTATCACATGTGAAGCATGGTGCCCCTTTGCTCAGGAAGCAGAGAGCCTGTTTTTGCTGTGGTAAAACTGGTCATTATGTTAATACTTGTCCTCTGCTATCTAAGAAAAGCGCAACGGTGGAAAAACTACTAAGCTCAGAGGGTGTGGAGGAGGCCAATCTGAACTTATGCATATCCTCCATTGTGGTTTCTCAATGCATGCTCCCTGCCAAAGTTATGGTCGCTGGCAGAGACCTGCCACTCACTGTGTTTGTGGATAGTGGTTCGGCCACCAATCTTACTGATGAGGAATTTGCACGCACAGCCGGTTTCAGGATCGAAAAACTGCCTCATCCTATCCGGGTGGTCAACATCAATGCCGCTCCTCTCCCACAGGGGGAGATTACGGAGTTTGTGGCTGAGGTTAAACTCCACATTGAGGTTCTACATTCGGAGCAAGTTACATGTAGGGTGCTCTGTCATGGTTCTCAATGGCAAGAGAACGTAATAAAGCATACAAAAGGACTAGCTCTCGGAAGATGGGAACTCGAGCTGACCATGAGCTAAACCTACCGCACAACTAACAGTGGCCGGGTAGCGTGCCTACGTTTTATCCCTAGACGCCCAGCGCCAGCCGGAGAACTGACTGACCCTAGCAGAGGAAAATACAGACCTGTCTTACCTCTAGAGAAATTTTCCCCAAAAGGCAGACAGTAGCCCCCACATATATTGGCGGTGATTTTAGAGGAAATTGACATACGAAGTATGAAGATAGGTTTAGCAAATTGAGGTCCGCTTACTAGATAGTAGGAAGACAGAAAAGGGAACTTCACGGTCAGCTGAAAACCCTTTCAAAATACCATCCTGAAATTACTTTAAGACTCTAATATCAACTCATGACACCAGAGTGGCAATTTCAGCTCACAAGAGCTTCCAGCCTCAGAAATATACAATCACAGAAAACTGGAACAAAAATGCAAAACAAACTTAGGACAACAAGTCCAACTTAGCTGATAGTTGTCTAGGAGCAGGAACATGCAACAGAAAGGCTTCTGGTAACATTGTTGGCCGGCATAGAAATGACTGAGGAGCAAGGCTAAGTAGAAAACTCCCACATCCAGATGGAAAACAGGTGAACAGAGGAGATGAAGCACACAAGTGCAGTACCACCAGAAACCACCGGGGGAGCCCAGAAACCAAATTCACAACAGTACCCCCCCCTCAAGGAGGGGGCACCGAACCCTCACCAGAACCACCAGGGCGATCAGGATGAGCCCTATGAAAGGCACGGACCAAATCGTAGGCATGAACATCAGAGGCTGTCACCCAAGAGTTATCCTCCTGACCGTAGCCCTTCCACTTGACCAGATACTGAAGTCTCCGTCTGGAAACACGGGAGTCCAAGATCTTCTTGACAACGTACTCCAACTCACCCTCAACCAACACCGGAGCAGGAGGCTCAACGGAAGGCACAACCGGTACCTCATACCTGCGCAACAACGACCGATGGAAGACATTATGAATAGAAAAAGATGCAGGGAGGTCCAAACGAAAGGACACAGGGTTAAGAATCTCCAATATCTTGTACGGGCCGATGAACCGAGGCTTAAACTTAGGAGAAGAAACCTTCATAGGGACAAAACGAGAAGATAACCACACCAAGTCCCCAACACAAAGACGAGGACCAACACGATGACGGCGGTTGGCAAAATGCTGAGTCTTCTCCTGGGACAACTTCAAATTGTCCACCACATGCCCCCAAATCTGATGCAACCTCTCCACCACAGCATCCACTCCAGGACAATCCGAAGACTCCACCTGACTGGAAGAGAAACGAGGATGAAACCCCGAATTACAGAAGAAAGGAGAAACCAAGGTGGCAGAACTAGCCCGATTATTGAGGGCAAACTCCGCCAAGGGCAAAAAGGCAACCCAATCATCCTGATCCGCAGACACAAAACACCTCAAATAAGTCTCCAAGGTCTGATTAGTTCGCTCGGTCTGGCCATTAGTCTGAGGATGGAAAGCAGACGAAAAAGACAAATCAATGCCCATCCTAGCACAGAACGCTCGCCAAAATCTAGACACGAATTGGGTTCCCCTGTCAGAAACGATATTCTCCGGAATACCATGCAAGCGCACCACATTTTGAAAAAACAGAGGAACCAGCTCGGATGAGGAAGGCAATTTGGGCAAGGGAACCAAATGGACCATCTTAGAGAAACGGTCACACACCACCCAGATGACAGACATCTTCTGAGAAACAGGGAGATCAGAAATAAAATCCATGGAGATGTGAGTCCAAGGCCTCTTCGGAATAGGCAAGGATAACAACAATCCACTAGCCCGAGAACAACAAGGCTTGGCCCGAGCACAAACATCACAAGACTGCACAAAACCTCGCACATCTCGCGACAGGGAAGGCCACCAGAAGGACATAGCCACCAAATCCCTGGTACCAAAGATTCCAGGATGACCTGCTAACGCAGAAGAATGGACCTCCGAGATGACTCTACTGGTCCAATCATCAGGAACAAACATTCTACCAGGCAGGCAACGATCAGGTCTATTCGCCTGAAACTCCTGCAAGACCCGTCGCAAGTCTGGGGAAACAGCAGATAATATCACTCCATCCTTAAGGATACCTGTAGGTTCAGAATTACCAGGGGAATCAGGCTCAAAACTCCTAGAAAGGGCATCCGCCTTCACATTTTTAGAACCTGGTAGGTAAGAAACCACAAAATTAAACCGAGAGAAAAATAACGACCAGCGCGCCTGTCTAGGATTCAGGCGCCTGGCAGACTCAAGATAAATCAAATTCTTGTGGTCGGTCAATACCACCACCTGATGTCTAGCCCCCTCAAGCCAATGACGCCACTCCTCAAAAGCCCACTTCATAGCCAAGAGCTCCCGATTACCAATATCATAATTTCGCTCAGCGGGCGAAAACTTACGAGAAAAGAATGCACAAGGTCTCATCACGGAGCAGTCGGAAATTTTCTGCGACAAAACCGCCCCAGCTCCGATTTCTGAAGCGTCAACCTCAACCTGAAAAGGAAGAGTAACATCAGGCTGACGCAATACAGGGGCGGAAGAAAAGCGGCGCTTAAGCTCCCGAAAGGCCTCCACAGCAGCAGGGGACCAATCAGCAACATCAGCACCCTTCTTAGTCAAATCAGTCAACGGTTTAGCAACATCAGAAAAACCAGTTATAAATCGACGATAAAAATTAGCAAAGCCCAAAAACTTCTGAAGGCTCTTAAGAGAAGAGGGTTGCGTCCAATCACAAATAGCCTGAACCTTGACAGGGTCCATCTCAATGGAAGAGGGGGAAAAAATGTACCCCAAAAACGAAATCTTTTGAACCCCAAAAACACACTTAGAACCCTTTACACACAAGGAATTAGAGCGCAAAACCTGAAAAACCCTCCTGACCTGTTGGACATGAGAGTCCCAGTCATTCGAAAAAATCAAAATATCATCAAGATACACAATCAAAAATGTATCCAAATAATCACGGAAAATGTCATGCATAAAGGACTGAAAGACCGAAGGGGCATTTGAAAGACCAAAAGGCATTACTAAATACTCAAAATGGCCCTCAGGCGTATTAAATGCGGTTTTCCACTCATCCCCCTGCTTAATTCGCACCAAATTATACGCCCCACGAAGATCAATCTTAGAGAACCACTTGGCCCCCTTTATTCGAGCAAACAAATCAGTAAGCAGTGGCAAAGGATACTGATATTTAACCGTGATTTTATTCAAAAGCCGATAATCAATACACGGCCTCAAAGAGCCATCTTTTTTAGATACAAAGAAAAAATCGGCTCCTAAGGGAGATGACGAAGGACGAATATGTCCCTTTTCCAAGGACTCCTTAATATATTCCCGCATAGCAGCATGTTCAGGCACAGATAGATTAAATAAACGACCCTTTGGAAACTTACTGCCCGGAATCAGATCTATAGTACAATCGCAATCTCTGTGCGGAGGTAGTGAACCAAGTTTAGGCTCCTCAAAAACGTCACGATAATCAGATAAAAATTCCGGAATCTCAGAGGGAATAGATGACGAAATGGCAACCAAAGGTACGTCCCCATGAGTCCCCTGACATCCCCAGCTTAACACAGACATTGCTTTCCAGTCGAGGACTGGGTTATGAGATTGCAGCCATGGCAATCCAAGCACCAACACATCATGTAGATTATACAACACAAGGAAGCGAATAATCTCCTGGTGATCCGGATTAATACGCATAGTTACTTGTGTCCAGTATTGTGGTTTGTTACTAGCCAATGGCGTAGAGTCAATACCCTTCAGAGGTATAGGAACTTCCAGAGGCTCTAAATCAAACCCACAGCGTTTGGCAAAGGACCAATCCATAAGACTCAAAGCGGCGCCAGAGTCGACATAGGCGTCCGCGGTAATAGACGATAAAGAGCAAATCAGGGTCACAGATAGAATAAACTTAGACTGTAAAGTGCCAATTGAAACAGACTTATCAACCTTCTTAGTACATTTAGAGCATGCTGATATAACATGAGTTGAATCACCACAATAGAAGCATAACCCATTTTTTCGCCTAAAATTCTGTCGTTCGCTTCTGGACAGAATTCTATCACATTGCATAATCTCTGGCGTCTTCTCAGTAGACACCGCCAAATGGTGCACAGGTTTGCGCTCCCGCAAACGCCGATCAATCTGAATAGCCATTGTCATGGACTCATTCAGACCTGTAGGCACAGGGAACCCCACCATAACATCTTTAATGGCATCAGAGAGACCCTCTCTGAATTTCGCCGCCAGGGCGCACTCATTCCACTGAGTAAGCACAGACCACTTACGAAATTTTTGGCAGTATATTTCAGCCTCATCTTGCCCTTGAGACAGGGCCATTAAGGCTTTTTCAGCCTGAATTTCTAAATGAGGTTCCTCATAAAGCAACCCCAAAGCCAGGAAAAACGCATCCACATTGAGCAACGCAGGATCCCCTGGTGCCAAAGCAAATGCCCAATCCTGAGGGTCGCCCCAGAGCAAGGAAATTACAATCCTGACCTGCTGTGCAGGATCTCCAGCGGAGCGAGATCTCAGAGACAAAAATAATTTACAATTATGTTTGAAATTCTGGAAGCGAGATCTATCCCCAGAGAAAAATTCAGGTAAAGGAATTCTAGGTTCAGATGTAGGAGCATGAATAACGAAATCCTGTAAGCTTTGAACCTTCATAGCGAGATTATTCAAACCTGTAGCTAAACTCTGAGGATCCATATTAATCAGGTGAAATCAGAACCATTCAAGGATTAGAAGGAGAGAGAGACGAAGGCTGCAGTAAGCAGAGATGCTAGTGAATCAACTAATGAGCAAACTCAGGGAAAAAAAAAAAAAATCTCTGCAGACTTCTTTTCTCTCCTTTCTTCTGCCAATTATTTTAACCCTAGGCTGGCCAAACTGTCATGGTTCTCAATGGCAAGAGAACGTAATAAAGCATACAAAAGGACTAGCTCTCGGAAGATGGGAACTCGAGCTGACCATGAGCTAAACCTACCGCACAACTAACAGTGGCCGGGTAGCGTGCCTACGTTTTATCCCTAGACGCCCAGCGCCAGCCGGAGAACTGACTGACCCTAGCAGAGGAAAATACAGACCTGTCTTACCTCTAGAGAAATTTTCCCCAAAAGGCAGACAGTAGCCCCCACATATATTGGCGGTGATTTTAGAGGAAATTGACATACGAAGTATGAAGATAGGTTTAGCAAATTGAGGTCCGCTTACTAGATAGTAGGAAGACAGAAAAGGGAACTTCACGGTCAGCTGAAAACCCTTTCAAAATACCATCCTGAAATTACTTTAAGACTCTAATATCAACTCATGACACCAGAGTGGCAATTTCAGCTCACAAGAGCTTCCAGCCTCAGAAATATACAATCACAGAGAACTGGAACAAAAATGCAAAACAAACTTAGGACAACAAGTCCAACTTAGCTGATAGTTGTCTAGGAGCAGGAACATGCAACAGAAAGGCTTCTGGTAACATTGTTGGCCGGCATAGAAATGACTGAGGAGCAAGGCTAAATAGAAAACTCCCACATCCAGATGGAAAACAGGTGAACAGAGGAGATGAAGCACACAAGTGCAGTACCACCAGAAACCACCGGGGGAGCCCAGAAACCAAATTCACAACAGTGCTCAGTAATCTGCCTGCACAAATGGTTCTGGGTTTTCCATGGTTGGCTATGCACAACCCGGTGATTGACTGGAAAACCCAGGACATCGTCCAGAGCAGATTCTGCCAGGAGAATTGCCTGGCCACATGTGTGTCCGCTGTGACTCCTAGTATTCCTGAGTCTCTGCTGGATTTCACAGATGTGTTTTCTGAGAAGGGTTGTTCAGAATTGCCACCACATCGTCCCTATGACTGCACTATTAGGTTAAAAGCAGGGGCGAAATTGCAGAAAGCTAGGATGTTTAACATCTCTGGTCCTGAGAGGCAAGCCTTAAAAGACTACATCGCTGAGAGTCTGAGCAAAGGGCACATCAGGCCTTCGTCCTCACCTGTGGCAGCAGGGTTCTTCTTTGTTAAGAAGAAATATGGCAGTTTACGCCCGTGTCTGGATTTCAGGGAGTTAAACCAGATTACGGTTCGTGACCCATACCCAATTCCGCTGATACCCGATCTGTTCAATCAGGTGGCTGGTGCCTAGGTGGTTCTCTAAGCTTGACCTCAGGGGGGCGTACAACCTCATAAGAGTCCGTCAAGGGGATGAGTGGAAAACAGCTTTTAATACTCCTGAGGGTCATTTTGAAAATCTGGTGATGCGATTTGGTTTGATAAACGTGCCTGCTGTATTTCAACATTTCATAAACGATGTGTTCTCTCATGTCCTGGGAAAATTCGTTATTGTGTACCTTGATGACATTCTCATCTATTCATGCGACCGTGATACTCATTTAGAGCATGTTAGGCACATGTTACAGCTACTCAGAGAGAATAAGCTCTATGCTAAATTGGAGAAATGTGTATTTTCAGTTCAGGAGTTGCCTTTCTTGAGTTATATTGTGTCCGCTTCTGGGTTTAAAATGGACGCCGCTAAGGTGCAAGCGGTGCTGCGTTGGGAACGGCCTGATAACCTAAAAGCGCTCCAGCAGTTCCTTGCGTTTTCTAACTACTATAGAAAGTTTATCAAAAACTTTTCTACCATTGCTAAACCGCTCACTAACATGACAAAAAAAGGTACCGATTTCTCCGCCTGGTCTGAGCCTGCTGTGCGCGCATTCGAGTTTCTGACGAACAGTTTTGCTTCAGCTCCCATTCTGGTGCAACCAGATGTATCGAAACCATTTACCATGGAAGTCGATGCATCTGAGGTTGGAGTGGGGGCGGTGCTGTCTCAAGGCTCATCCTTGAGCGAGTTGCGTCCATGCGCCTATTTCTCCAAGAAACTGTTGCCCGCCGAACGTAACTACGATATCGGCAACAGGGAGTTGTTGGCTATCAAGCTGGCTTTTGAGGAATGGCGACACTTTTTGGAGGGGTCGGTTCACGAGGTTACTGTTATTACCGACCATAAGAATTTGCTTTATTTGGAGTCAGCCAAGAGTCTGTCCCCCAGGCAGGCTCGCTGGGCATTGTTTTTCACGCGGTTCAACTTTTTTGTTACTTACCGACCTGGGTCTAAGAACACTAAGGCAGATGCTTTGTCCAGGTGTTTTCCAGGAGGGGAACCTCGGGAAGAACCGGTACCCATCCTCCAAAAAGGTGTAGTGGTCTCGGCTCTCATGACAGAGGTTGAGGCTGAGATTGCCGAGGCTCAGGAGGAAGTACCACCGGAACTTCCCATTAACAAATCATTTGTACCGCTCCATCTTCGCCTAAAGATATTGGCAGAGCATCATGATGCTGTCCTGGCTGGTCACTCAAGGGTTAGGGGTACTTTGGAGTTGGTGTCGCATCGATTTTAGTGGCCCAAAATCCGACAGGATGTGGTCTCATACGTGTCAGCATGCACCACGTGCACTAGGGCTAAGATGCCCCGCTCCCATCCTGCTGGCACATTACTTCCTCTCGAGGTACCCAGTAGGCCATGGACGGAGATCTCCATGGATTTTATCACGGACTTGCCCTCCTCAGCTGGGAACACGGTCATCTTGGTGATTGTTGATCGGTTCTCAAAAATGTTGCACTTTGTGTCTTTGCCTTCATTGCCTAACGCTAAGACTCTGGCTCAGGTATTTGTGCAGGAGGTGGTCAGACTTCATGTTGTCCCGTCTGACATCGTGTCTGATAGGGGTACTCAGTTTGTGGCAAAATTTTGGAAAGCATTTTGCTCACGGCTGGGGATCAAGTTGTCGCATTCTTCAGCATTTCATCCTCAATCAAATGGTCAGACCGAGCGTATGAACCAAAATTTGGATCAGTACTTACGCTGTTTTGTTTCTGACAACCAGGAGGAGTGGTCGACGTTCCTTCCTTTGGCTGAGTTTGCCATAAATAATCACCGCCAGGAATCTTCTGGGGAGTCTCCATTCTTTTGTGTTTATGGGCACCATCCTCAATTTTGTACTTTGAGTCAGGGGTGTTCTTCCGGCGTCCCGGAGGAGGACCTGTTAGGTGCACAACTGTCTTCCATCTGGAGGAAAGTGAAACAGCGCCTGTTGAGTGTGGGTGCAAGGTACAAACGTTTGGCTGACAGTAGACGTGTGCCAGGTCCGGACCTGAGTGTGGGTGACTGGGTGTGGTTGTCCACAAAAAACATAAGATTCAAAATACCATCCCTAAAATTGGGTCCTAGGTTTATTCGTCCATTTAGGGTTGCCGCCATCATTAACCCGGTTGCCTACCGATTGGAGCTCCCTGCGGTATATAACATTCACAACATGTTCCACAGATCGTTATTAAAAAAGGTGGTGGGTTCTGTGGACGTGGCGCCGATGCCTCCTCCAGTCTTGGTGGATGGCAGTTTAGAGTTTGAAGTCTCCAAGGTGGTTGACTCGAGTGGTGCGCCGCACGTTACAGTACCTGGTACACTGGCGTGGTTATAGGCCGAAGGAGAGGTCTTCGGTACCAGCCTCGGATATACATGCGGACCGGCTGGTCAGTATGTTTCACCGCCGCCATCTGGACAAGCCGGGTCCTATAAGTCGTGAGGGCCCTGGGGTCCCTCGTAGAAGGCGGGGTACTGTCATGTCGGATGCTGTTCACACTAGGGCGTCCGACAGACAGCGGTAATTCCTCATTCGTCCACTATATGCTCAGTAGCACCGGCTAGATTGATCCAGATTGTCCGGGTTTAATCTGGCTGGTACTCGGGTTGGAGGCTTAGTCACGCCCATTGCCTTTAAATAGTTTTGCTGGGCTTTGGGCATCACCGATTATAGCTTGTGTCTTGTGCCTGATGATCTCGGTCTGAAGTGGTGGTCTAGGAGAGGAAATATCGTATCTGGTGGTGTATTATCCTTCGTTATATTTCTCCTTCCTATATTTGTATTGTTTTGCCCTGTGCACATTATAGTGTTTTCCTGTGTGTCTGCGGCGTGGTGCGTTTTTTAGTTTTCCCTGTCTGGCGGCCCAGACATGCACACCTTCAGTGTAAACTCTGGGAGAGGGACAGACAGGGTTTCCCTAGTTTGAGGGATATTGCAGGGGCCCGGGTAATCAGCTGTAGACTACCCAGTACCCCATGACAAAATATCCAGGTTGTCCAAGTTCTACGCTGTTAGACAGCTCTATATTCTAAAACATCACTGCATAGTAGAGCAGCTGTAAAACATCAGGCTGTAGGAGTGAGGAGAGAGCTGTCAGGTACTGCCTGACTCCCTATAGAGAAGGCAAAGACTGTTAACTGAACAAAAGCTGTGTATACAGACTAGGAAGTTCTGACAAAGTTTCCTCCTCTGGACCTAGTTGATAATGTGATTGCTGGATATATAGAAGAAGCATGAGATGTTGGGTAACTGGGAGTAATATACAAGCAGCAGTTACAAGCTAAATCAATGAAAAAAATTTTTAATTCTTGAAATGCACAGGTTTTATATGACTACTTAGGGGCCACAATGTGTAGAGTAAATGAAAAGTAAATAAATAAAAAGCACATAAACATAAATGAGAATAAGCTGAAGACAGTAAATATTGCTGCTACTGGACCCATCCCATAAAAAGCGTGTAGGCTGATTATTCAAATTTTAATTGGTCCACTTAGGGATTTTTGAGAATCTTGTTTCCAAATTTTTTCCTTTGTATTCCTGTTTCAATATAGAGGTAGATAAGGTGAAGAAGCAAAAACAGTCAGGAACTGTAAGGATGGAAATAATTTTTAAAACCCAATTAAAGTTTTTTACTTTATAATTTTTGCAGGTATTGTAAAACATTAACTATCATAAATTTGTGCCCATGGATTACATATTTTATTGTTTGTCATGACATAATACATAAAAAGACAATTATTATCCCATAAAAATCTATCAACATCATATTATAAAGAAATTTATATCATAACTCACTTCATCACTGATTTACGGAAGATCAAATTCCGGGTAGAAAAGGAAAATCTAAAAATCAGGAATGTGATGTACACCTACATACTTCTTTATATAATCCTAGAGGGAATGCATCATTAGTAGATATGGCTCCATCTAAAATATAATGATAATTACTGTGATATAAGCTGTTAGGAACATAATTACCCCAGGGAAGAATCGAGCTTTGCAGAATCCAAAGCAAGGAAATGATGTTACATTTGAGATCTTTAAAGTACAATATTGTAACTATTTTATACACCCAATTAGAGCAGCTTTATTTTTTGCCTCTATAGTGTCATGTTGGCCTTTGTCATATAATTTTCCTTTTCATTTACACCATAGGCTTTCTTTATATAAAACTAGGAAACAGAGCTTTACTTACCCATCATTGTTCCAGTGCCGTCTATCTGAAATGTAACTCTATTTTTACTGACAGTCTGCAGTGGTGATGTCATAACTACAGTCAATCACTGGATTCGGCAAACTAGTCAGTACAAAACTGCCAAGCCCAATTATTGGCTATAGCCGTTATGTGTGACCCACTCTTCAACCTGCCAGCAAAAAACAAAAATAGCATAGGAAATCCGATGTTTGGTCTTTGTTGGCAGTTTAGTTAATAAAGCTTGCTTTATTTCTATATCTTGGAAAACACCTCTGAAAAATAGTGTAGATGGCCTTGTGTATGTAGGACAAGGAGTACAGCAACAAACTGCAGACATGCAGTGTTCTGTCCAATTCTAAAGAAGGACAGTATGGTTCATATTTTCCATTAAAGGCTTAACTGTTATTAGTGTTTTGGTTTTGCTGTGTTATAGCACCACCCAGTGGTGGTTAAATTTATTACCTGTGTTTTTCAGTAATAATCAGAGTGTTGCATTCTGGGTTGCACCAAGGCATCATGGGATAGGGAAATTCCCCATTTTCTCTCTGTGTATTTTCCTGGACACTCGTGTTAATCTGCTGTGTTGGAACTACCTCACTTACTTGCCACCCTGGTTACGTTTATCCGGTAAGATCATTATCCCTGTTCTTGCAAAGTAGTGTTGTACAGAGTGTGATTACTGTATAGCAACTAGTACCTGGGAAATCTATTATCTGTGAGTTACTGTATGTAGTTACATGTAGAAGTTGCATCATCCTGTATGCTTTCCCTGCTAGTTATAAGTATCAGTTGTGCTGTTATTTGCCCAATACTTACCCAAATCATTTGTATTCTTATAGTTTTACCGCGCTCATGTTTACCAAACAAGTTAGACTACAGAGAACAGTCTGCTTATTTGGGAGACAGAAGTGGTTTATGCCATATGTCGGTTCACACACCGTATCAACGTGTATGAAGACAGAATAGTAAAACGGAGGCTAAATACCAGCGGAGGCCAGTAAAACGGAAGCTAGACGCCTGCGGTGACAGTAAAAAGAGGCTAGACGCCAGCGATAGCAAATACCACCTACGCAGCCGCTTGTGCCACACTGCACTGCCTGCAGATACCACAGCGGCCGCCATACATTCACAAGTACCGAGAGTGCAGCCCACCAAGCACGACACATCTCAGTCCACACTGAAGTCATTCCTACCCACTCCGAGACGTCCTACAGTCTGCAAACAGACACGAAATGTCTGCAAGTCGAGCATCTTCACTCAGGACGAGGTCCCAAACAAGCCGCTCTAGCAAGTCTTCCTCGAAAAGGTCTGTCACCCTCGCCCGTGCAGAAGCTGAGGCGGCGAAAGTAAGATCCTCCTTTGCTGCACAAGAGTTGCAGTTAAAGTTAAGACAAGCCGACCAAGAAACAGAAAGCGCTCGCCTGCAAGCAGAAAGAGCCCGCCTGCAGGCATATAGAGAAGCAGAAAGAGCCCGCCAAGAAGCAAAAAGAGCCCGCCTGCAAGCAGAACAAGAAGCAGAAAGAGCCCGCCTGCAAGAGACCTTAGAAAGGCTTTCCGCTGAAAAAGAAGCAGCAGCCGCAATAGCCAAAGCTGAGTTCTTAGAAGTTGTGGAGTTTCCTGAATCCGAGCGAGACAGCGACGTACGTGGACCAGACCTTGATTGACAGGACCCAGCCCAACGCGTCTCAGAATATGTCCACCAACATCCTAAAATCGACGATAACTCTGATCTGTTACACCAACCAGCCTATACAGATTACCAGAGATCCTTCCTCCAAACACCATACTGGAAGCAGGAAGGTATACTGCGAAACGACATCGACCACCACTACCGTCTTACAGAACAGAAGGTACGGCCTCCTCCCAGACTGACAGGGACACCCTTCGCTTTGGAACGGTTTTATACAGACTTTCGTAAGGCAGAAGCTCCTACCAGGTATGAGGACGCACCACACACACCGCATGACAACAGCACACCAGCTCATGTTGGTACTGACTCAGCCACTATGAACTTTGCAAAGTTCTTTAACCGCCGGGAGCTGGTGACCAAGGGACTTGTAAAGTTCACTGATAGAGCTGAAAGCTACAGAGCATGGCGAGCCTCCTTCCAGAACACCATCAGAGACATCTTTCCAGTAGTGAAGAGTTAGATCTACTGGTTAAGTGGCTTGGGAGCGAGTCAGCTGAACACGCCAAAAGAATCAGGAACATTAACATAAAGTACCCACACACAGGACTTCGCATGGTGTGGGAGAGACTCGAAGAATGTTATGGGTCAATAGAAGCTATAGAAAATGCTTTGTATAAAAGAATTGATGATTTCCCCAAGATAGCAAATAAGGGTTATCAAAAGCTCAGGGAACTGAGCGACTTGTTAATGGAGGTACATGCTGCTCAGGCAGAAGGTGACCTACCAGGGTTGGCATTCCTGGACACTGCCAGAGGTGTCAACCCGATTGTCCAAAAGCTCCCTTACAACTTACAAGAAAAGTGGGTCAGTCACGAGTCCCGTTACAAACAGGCTCATAAGGTACCATTTTCTCCTTTCAGGGTGTTTGTAGACTTTGTTGCTCAGCAAGCTAAAGATAGAAATGACCCCAGTTTCGATTTCACTATGTCATGTACCACTGCCTCCGGTGTAAAACCCAGTAAAACACCAGTGGCAGTCCACAAAACTGTTACCTCTACAGGTTTTCCTTACAGGGCAAGTAAGTCCTCTCCAGAAGAGGACAACCCCCAAGATCTCAGCAAACACTGCCCCTTACACAAGAAACCTCATCCTCTACTAAAATGTAGAGCCTTCAGGGAGAAGTCTCTAGAAGACCGTAAGAGTTTCCTAAAGGAAAACAAGATATGCTTCAGATGCTGCGCGACAACCTCACACTTCGCCAAGAACTGTGAAACCAGTGTGAAATGCACAGAATGTAGTAGTGTGGAGCACAACACGGCCTTACACCCTGGACCACCCTCAGGGGTATCGTCGCGAGTAGAAGAGTCTGCCGAAAACAGATGGACACTGACATGGACACCCCAGTGAAAAAATGCACACGGCACTCAAGGTTCTTGTATGGTGCTCAAGTCGGGTATCCAGCCCCTCAATCTAATACTCAAAAAATACTTGGCACTCAGAAGAATATGTTGCAAGTTGATTATTCCATTTATTTGTGCATCCAGTTAGAAAATTTAAACGTTTTCGGTCCATACATCAGACCTTCATCAGAAATTAAACTGAAATACAGGTAGATAATACAACAAATGAATATCCATATACAGACAATCACAAAATACAAATACATGGTGCACAACATGGAGGACCATAAATATATAAAGATACGTTTCCAGACCAAATCCATTACGTGACAGACCGAGTGCATGCAACCGTGGCGGCTGGAGAATTTCCGGGTTGGTGGTCCGTGAGTTGTGAGTGCTTCCAATTAACAAGAGCTAGATAAGAGGAGGTAAAAGGCTGTGCAGCTGAATGTGCTGATAAGGAAAGAACAACATGGCACATAAATGGAAGGTTATGCTGTAATAATGGTAAGTTCTGTCATAGGACCATAATTAAGGTAGAGGTCCATATTGGCCCCAAAGGATACTACGAGAGGGATTAGTCCGGGTGCTTGCAAGGAGTGCTGTGCTCTATAACAGACTAGTGTCAGCCTACAAAGCAATAGTGACAACATATGACAATTAATACAGAAACTGGTATCCAGGCTGTCCGGAGCACTAATAATTATGTGAATACTATGCGTGACCCGTTTACCCCAAATACATAGCTGGTAGTCTAGGCACATTCGGCGAAAGGTAAGAATAACCTAGAAAATGAAAAAATGAACAAAAGAAAAAGAGGAAGGAAGAATACTTAAATAAAAAGACGGGAGATGACGAGGCCGTATGTGGATTTTTTTGGAGCCAAGCGGCATCCCTAATGGTGATGAATGAATAGATGCTAAGCGGTGTGTTAATGTGAACCGGTGTAAGGAGGTACTGAGAGCACTAATGGAATAACATTACCTGGACAACAATAAAAGGAAGGATATATCAAAGCCCATACAGGCCAGAGCTGGGTGACCCGGGATAAAGGCCGAAAGGCTGGTAGTCTAAGAGACATGAGGAAAATTCTATGAAATGACCCCATTATAAATCCCCCAATGTTGTGTGGGTAATGATAGAGGATAGTTACCAGGATGCCGCACTATGCCTGAGGAGATGATGCTGGATAAAGGCGCCGATCTGCCACTGTGGGTAGCGCTGGAGGGAGGTACAAAGGGAAATTATCCTAAATTGTATGTAAGGGCATCCGCAGAAGGAAGCGTTTGCCTTAAGTGGGTCAGAAGTTACCTTGCAGCGCCGGCTGTGTGGCGTGTATCCAGGAGATCCCGGGGACCGCTGTGTAATGGCGGTACTTCCGGGTTTAAGAGCCCTGTGTGTTCGGGTCATGTGACCCGCCGCGTCATGTGATCGCGGTGTCTGACTGCGCAAGCGCGCATCTAAAGCTGAGGGAACGGCAGCGGTGACTGCAGTGGACAATGGATATGTTAGACCGCGCATGCGTTAGGGGTGGGGGTGTAGGATGTAGTTGCCATGGTGATGTATGCCGTTCAGGAAGGGGCCGAGGTAACGAGCAAAGTAAATCTGAGAAACAGCATAAATGAATGAATGCGAGATCAGGGGTAAAAGCAGGACAGGATAGAGATGCCGATAAGGTGCCAGCTAACTATGGGTGCTTGTATACTCTACCATATATGGTGCCATATGTGACCGCTGGTGCCACGTGTGTGCCGTAAAATTAACGATTCTAGAAAGAAGGAAGAGACATAATAAAATTAGACAAGTAGATAAAATAACAATATACATGTATTGCCATAATCAGGAATTATATGCATATAAGCAATTACAGGAATGCTGCTGTTTCTAACTCCCTGTTAAGTCCCTTGGGCTCTAGGGTCTGCAAGGTAAAGATCCAGAATGCTTCCCTTCTTTTGAGTGTTTTTACGCGATTCTGACCTCTTCTCTGGGGATCTATCTGCTCTAGAACCTGAAACCGGAGTTGGGAAATATTATGATTTTTCTCATTAAAATGGTAGGGGAGTGGTAGATGCGTTTTTTTACACCGGATGGTAGATTTATGTTGGGACACTCTATCCCGGATGGCTTGCGTGGTTTCTCCCACATATGCCAGGCCACAAGGGCATTTGATGACATAAATGACATATGTGGATTCGCAGGTGTAGAAGCCTTTGATGGGTAGGGCTTTACCCGTTTGAGGATGGAAAACTGAGGGGCCCTTTTGGACATTGCTACACTGTAGACAGTTGAGGCATGGGAAGGTACCCTTTCTTTGTGTTTGGAGGAACGTTTGTCTGGCCACGGTTGTCTCTGGACCTATGTCGGCTTTGACCAATCTGTCTTTTAGATTCTTAGCGCGTCTGAAGCATGAAAGGAATGGAGATTTGAACTCAGGAATGAGTGGATAACTTTTTGACAAAATGTTCCAATGTCTCCTAATGGTGGATTGTATCAAGCCTGAAAATGGGTGGAAGGTCGTGACAAACGGAATTCTTTTGGTGTCCAGATTGGGCCTCCTCTGTGATATGTTTGATCTGGCCTGGGAGAGTACCCCCTGTGGATAGCCTCTATTTGAGAATTTCTGCTCCATCTCTTTTAATCTAGCCTCCTTTAGACTATCATTGGAGACAATCCGTTCCACCCTTTGGAATTGGGACTTGGGGATGGATTTTTTTGTTGAGGGAGGGTGACAGCTACTAAAATGAAGTAGGCCGTTTCGGTCCGTGGGTTTGGTGTATAAATCAATGGCAAGAGAACCATCCCTCTCCTTGTAAACCAAAGTATCCAGGAAACTGATGCGCTTGGTATCATGTTGTATGGTGAATTTTAGTTCTGGCCATATGTTGTTTATATGGTTGTCGAATGCCACCAGTGATTCCATTGGACCCTCCCATATACAGAAAATGTCATCAATGTATCTCCGCCAGATTTTGCAGTGATTGATGAACAAAGGGTGAGGGAATACGAAATCTGTTTCGAAGGCTGCCATGTAGGCTACTGCAAAAGGAGGCGCAACGTTAGAGCCCATGGCTGTACCCTGTTGTTGAACATAAAAGGAGTCCTGGAACATAAAATAATTCTCCTTTAGGACAAGTTCTAAAAGGTCAGCGCAAAAGTGACGTATTTTAATGTCCACTCCGGCTTCACTTAGAAGCCTGTCTGTGGCCTGTAGTCCCTTCTCATGGGTTATGGACGTATATAAACTATTTACGTCCCAGGTGATCAAAAGACAAGTTTGAGATAAAGGGCCCATGGATTTGATTATATTAATGAAGTCATTGGTATCTAGTAGGAAGGACTGTGTAGTCTTAATCAAAGGTGTGAGAATTTTCTCTAACACGATGGCCAGTGGTGACAGGACTGAATCTGTTAGGGACACAATGGGTCGACCTGGTGGTTTAGTCAATCTCTTGTGTATTTTAGGTAATATATAGAAAATGGGGGTGATGGGATCCGTTTTAGTAAGAAAATCCCTCATTTTACTATCGATTATGCCCGCTTGAAGATGGACCTCCAGTACCTGTTTGATTTTCGTTTCTATAAGGTTAAGAGGATTGTACGAAATCTTTTTATAAACCGCCTGATCACTGAGCTGTCTCAATACTTCCTCCAGATAATCCGATTTGTCCATGATCACGGTAGCCCCACCTTTATCCGCTGGTTTCAACATGAGGGATTTGTCAGATGCTAACAATTCAATAGAAAGTTTCTCAGACCGTGTCAAATTAGACTGAAAATGGAATTTCCCCTGTTCCACTTCTCGATAGAACCGATGGATATCTCTTTCGACCAGGGAAACAAATGTTTCCACCGGAGGACTGTTCCTTGGAGGCATATACGAACTGGGCAAACGTAATCCCAGTTCTTGAAGTGCAAGTAGGGAGGAGTGGTCCCGACGTAAGGGTTCTGGTACCGGTGGTCGTTCGGAGAAATGGACTCGTAATCTGATGTTCCGATAAAACCTCTGTAGGTCCATACTCAATTCAAAAGGGTTAAACTTGTACATAGGGCAAAACGACAGGCCCTTTTGGAGTAAGGAGAGTTGGTGTGTGTCCAAGCTCCTAGAAGAGATGTTGATCACCAATGGTAAGTCCTTACCTGTGACCTGGTTGTCATTTGGTTTTTGGAGTCCCCGGCGGCATTGGCCCCCCCGCCTCGTTTTCCTTTTGCCCGGCTCCGACCGTTCCCTAAAAAAGAGTGAGATGTAGAGGAATATGATGTGCCAGACCGGCTGTCGGTGGAGCCTGAGGAACTTTGGGAGCTGCGTCGTCGGGTGAATTGGCGAGTGCCACGCCATTGGTAGACACGATTCTGGAGATAATCCTCCGTATCCCTTAAAAATTTTGACCTCTTCTTCTTCTCCAATTCCACCCTGTGTGTACGTAATACCTCTTGGTTCTTCATTTTGAGCTCCAGGAACTCCTCCTGGGGCATGGTACTGGTTAACTGACTCTCGATGGCCGCTACTTGGGACTTGACCGATTCCAGGTTCTTCTGCAGATAAGATAATGTCAATGTCATTAGATCTGCGGAGCATTTGTTCAGTATATGCTCAAACTTCGTGCAATAATCCTTGTCGTCCCTGAAGAAGGTTGGCTGTAAAGAAACCCTCAGACCCCTCGGGATTCGTTGGACCCGAAGGTATTCCGCCAAGGTTATAATATGTAATTCCAGATTAATGGCTCTTCT
Source organism: Ranitomeya variabilis (assembly GCF_051348905.1). Lineage (NCBI taxonomy): Eukaryota > Metazoa > Chordata > Amphibia > Anura > Dendrobatidae > Ranitomeya > Ranitomeya variabilis. The sequence goes on along the minus strand of NC_135235.1, from coordinate 324,126,371 downwards.
GGACTCACGTTCCAGATCCCGGTTTTTAATCTCCTGGGTAGGAGTCTGCAGAAAGTCGCTCGGTGCGGTAACTTTAGCAAGAATCTCCGCCGTTTCTGCTGCGTTGAATGAAAAAGTCTCGCTGGACATTATCCAGGGTGCACGTGTAAGGATATTGTAGACAATGAAAAAATGCACACGGCACTCAAGGTTCTTGTATGGTGCTCAAGTCGGGTATCCAGCCCCTCAATCTAATACTCAAAAAATACTTGGCACTCAGAAGAATATGTTGCAAGTTGATTATTCCATTTATTTGTGCATCCAGTTAGAAAATTTAAACGTTTTCGGTCCATACATCAGACCTTCATCAGAAATTAAACTGAAATACAGGTAGATAATACAACAAATGAATATCCATATACAGACAATCACAAAATACAAATACATGGTGCACAACATGGAGGACCATAAATATATAAAGATACGTTTCCAGACCAAATCCATTACGTGACAGACCGAGTGCATGCAACCGTGGCGGCTGGAGAATTTCCGGGTGCCGCTTGGCTCCAAAAAAAATCCACATACGGCCTCGTCATCTCCCGTCTTTTTATTTAAGTATTCTTCCTTCCTCTTTTTCTTTTGTTCATTTTTTCATTTTCTAGGTTATTCTTACCTTTCGCCGAATGTGCCTAGACTACCAGCTATGTATTTGGGGTAAACGGGTCACGCATAGTATTCACATAATTATTAGTGCTCCGGACAGCCTGGATACCAGTTTCTGTATTAATTGTCATATGTTGTCACTATTGCTTTGTAGGCTGACACTAGTCTGTTATAGAGCACAGCACTCCTTGCAAGCACCCGGACTAATCCCTCTCGTAGTATCCTTTGGGGCCAATATGGACCTCTACCTTAATTATGGTCCTATGACAGAACTTACCATTATTACAGCATAACCTTCCATTTATGTGCCATGTTGTTCTTTCCTTATCAGCACATTCAGCTGCACAGCCTTTTACCTCCTCTTATCTAGCTCTTGTTAATTGGAAGCACTCACAACTCACGGACCACCAACCCGGAAATTCTCCAGCCGCCACGGTTGCATGCACTCGGTCTGTCACGTAATGGATTTGGTCTGGAAACGTATCTTTATATATTTATGGTCCTCCATGTTGTGCACCATGTATTTGTATTTTGTGATTGTCTGTATATGGATATTCATTTGTTGTATTATCTACCTGTATTTCAGTTTAATTTCTGATGAAGGTCTGATGTATGGACCGAAAACGTTTAAATTTTCTAACTGGATGCACAAATAAATGGAATAATCAACTTGCAACATATTCTTCTGAGTGCCAAGTATTTTTTGAGTATTAGATTGAGGGGCTGGATACCCGACTTGAGCACCATACAAGAACCTTGAGTGCCGTGTGCATTTTTTCATTGTCTACAATATCCTTACACGTGCACCCTGGATAATGTCCAGCGAGACTTTTTCATTCAACGCAGCAGAAACGGCGGAGATTCTTGCTAAAGTTACCGCACCGAGCGACTTTCTGCAGACTCCTACCCAGGAGATTAAAAACCGGGATCTGGAACGTGAGTCCAGAAGAGCCATTAATCTGGAATTACATATTATAACCTTGGCGGAATACCTTCGGGTCCAACGAATCCCGAGGGGTCTGAGGGTTTCTTTACAGCCAACCTTCTTCAGGGACGACAAGGATTATTGCACGAAGTTTGAGCATATACTGAACAAATGCTCCGCAGATCTAATGACATTGACATTATCTTATCTGCAGAAGAACCTGGAATCGGTCAAGTCCCAAGTAGCGGCCATCGAGAGTCAGTTAACCAGTACCATGCCCCAGGAGGAGTTCCTGGAGCTCAAAATGAAGAACCAAGAGGTATTACGTACACACAGGGTGGAATTGGAGAAGAAGAAGAGGTCAAAATTTTTAAGGGATACGGAGGATTATCTCCAGAATCGTGTCTACCAATGGCGTGGCACTCGCCAATTCACCCGACGACGCAGCTCCCAAAGTTCCTCAGGCTCCACCGACAGCCGGTCTGGCACATCATATTCCTCTACATCTCACTCTTTTTTAGGGAACGGTCGGAGCCGGGCAAAAGGAAAACGAGGCGGGGGGGCCAATGCCGCCGGGGACTCCAAAAACCAAATGACAACCAGGTCACAGGTAAGGACTTACCATTGGTGATCAACATCTCTTCTAGGAGCTTGGACACACACCAACTCTCCTTACTCCAAAAGGGCCTGTCGTTTTGCCCTATGTACAAGTTTAACCCTTTTGAATTGAGTATGGACCTACAGAGGTTTTATCGGAACATCAGATTACGAGTCCATTTCTCCGAACGACCACCGGTACCAGAACCCTTACGTCGGGACCACTCCTCCCTACTTGCACTTCAAGAACTGGGATTACGTTTGCCCAGTTCGTATATGCCTCCAAGGAACAGTCCTCCGGTGGAAACATTTGTTTCCCTGGTCGAAAGAGATATCCATCGGTTCTATCGAGAAGTGGAACAGGGGAAATTCCATTTTCAGTCTAATTTGACACGGTCTGAGAAACTTTCTATTGAATTGTTAGCATCTGACAAATCCCTCATGTTGAAACCAGCGGATAAAGGTGGGGCTACCGTGATCATGGACAAATCGGATTATCTGGAGGAAGTATTGAGACAGCTCAGTGATCAGGCGGTTTATAAAAAGATTTTGTACAATCCTCTTAACCTTATAGAAACGAAAATCAAACAGGTACTGGAGGTCCATCTTCAAGCGGGCATAATCGATAGTAAAATGAGGGATTTTCTTACTAAAACGGATCCCATCACCCCCATTTTCTATATATTACCTAAAATACACAAGAGATTGACTAAACCACCAGGTCGACCCATTGTGTCCCTAACAGATTCAGTCCTGTCACCACTGGCCATCGTGTTAGAGAAAATTCTCACACCTTTGATTAAGACTACACAGTCCTTCCTACTAGATACCAATGACTTCATTAATATAATCAAATCCATGGGCCCTTTATCTCAAACTTGTCTTTTGATCACCTGGGACGTAAATAGTTTATATACGTCCATAACCCATGAGAAGGGACTACAGGCCACAGACAGGCTTCTAAGTGAAGCCGGAGTGGACATTAAAATACGTCACTTTTGCGCTGACCTTTTAGAACTTGTCCTAAAGGAGAATTATTTTATGTTCCAGGACTCCTTTTATGTTCAACAACAGGGTACAGCCATGGGCTCTAACGTTGCGCCTCCTTTTGCAGTAGCCTACATGGCAGCCTTCGAAACAGATTTCGTATTCCCTCACCCTTTGTTCATCAATCACTGCAAAATCTGGCGGAGATACATTGATGACATTTTCTGTATATGGGAGGGTCCAATGGAATCACTGGTGGCATTCGACAACCATATAAACAACATATGGCCAGAACTAAAATTCACCATACAACATGATACCAAGCGCATCAGTTTCCTGGATACTTTGGTTTACAAGGAGAGGGATGGTTCTCTTGCCATTGATTTATACACCAAACCCACGGACCGAAACGGCCTACTTCATTTTAGTAGCTGTCACCCTCCCTCAACAAAAAAATCCATCCCCAAGTCCCAATTCCAAAGGGTGGAACGGATTGTCTCCAATGATAGTCTAAAGGAGGCTAGATTAAAAGAGATGGAGCAGAAATTCTCAAATAGAGGCTATCCACAGGGGGTACTCTCCCAGGCCAGATCAAACATATCACAGAGGAGGCCCAATCTGGACACCAAAAGAATTCCGTTTGTCACGACCTTCCACCCATTTTCAGGCTTGATACAATCCACCATTAGGAGACATTGGAACATTTTGTCAAAAAGTTATCCACTCATTCCTGAGTTCAAATCTCCATTCCTTTCATGCTTCAGACGCGCTAAGAATCTAAAAGACAGATTGGTCAAAGCCGACATAGGTCCAGAGACAACCGTGGCCAGACAAACGTTCCTCCAAACACAAAGAAAGGGTACCTTCCCATGCCTCAACTGTCTACAGTGTAGCAATGTCCAAAAGGGCCCCTCAGTTTTCCATCCTCAAACGGGTAAAGCCCTACCCATCAAAGGCTTCTACACCTGCGAATCCACATATGTCATTTATGTCATCAAATGCCCTTGTGGCCTGGCATATGTGGGAGAAACCACGCAAGCCATCCGGGATAGAGTGTCCCAACATAAATCTACCATCCGGTGTAAAAAAACGCATCTACCACTCCCCTACCATTTTAATGAGAAAAATCATAATATTTCCCAACTCCGGTTTCAGGTTCTAGAGCAGATAGATCCCCAGAGAAGAGGTCAGAATCGCGTAAAAACACTCAAAAGAAGGGAAGCATTCTGGATCTTTACCTTGCAGACCCTAGAGCCCAAGGGACTTAACAGGGAGTTAGAAACAGCAGCATTCCTGTAATTGCTTATATGCATATAATTCCTGATTATGGCAATACATGTATATTGTTATTTTATCTACTTGTCTAATTTTATTATGTCTCTTCCTTCTTTCTAGAATCGTTAATTTTACGGCACACACGTGGCACCAGCGGTCACATATGGCACCATATATGGTAGAGTATACAAGCACCCATAGTTAGCTGGCACCTTATCGGCATCTCTATCCTGTCCTGCTTTTACCCCTGATCTCGCATTCATTCATTTATGCTGTTTCTCAGATTTACTTTGCTCGTTACCTCGGCCCCTTCCTGAACGGCATACATCACCATGGCAACTACATCCTACACCCCCACCCCTAACGCATGCGCGGTCTAACATATCCATTGTCCACTGCAGTCACCGCTGCCGTTCCCTCAGCTTTAGATGCGCGCTTGCGCAGTCAGACACCGCGATCACATGACGCGGCGGGTCACATGACCCGAACACACAGGGCTCTTAAACCCGGAAGTACCGCCATTACACAGCGGTCCCCGGGATCTCCTGGATACACGCCACACAGCCGGCGCTGCAAGGTAACTTCTGACCCACTTAAGGCAAACGCTTCCTTCTGCGGATGCCCTTACATACAATTTAGGATAATTTCCCTTTGTACCTCCCTCCAGCGCTACCCACAGTGGCAGATCGGCGCCTTTATCCAGCATCACCTCCTCAGGCATAGTGCGGCATCCTGGTAACTATCCTCTATCATTACCCACACAACATTGGGGGATTTATAATGGGGTCATTTCATAGAATTTTCCTCATGTCTCTTAGACTACCAGCCTTTCGGCCTTTATCCCGGGTCACCCAGCTCTGGCCTGTATGGGCTTTGATATATCCTTCCTTTTATTGTTGTCCAGGTAATGTTATTCCATTAGTGCTCTCAGTACCTCCTTACACCGGTTCACATTAACACACCGCTTAGCATCTATTCATTCATCACCATTAGGGATGCCGCTTGGCTCCAAAAAAATCCACATACGGCCTCGTCATCTCCCGTCTTTTTATTTAAGTATTCTTCCTTCCTCTTTTTCTTTTGTTCATTTTTTCATTTTCTAGGTTATTCTTACCTTTCGCCGAATGTGCCTAGACTACCAGCTATGTATTTGGGGTAAACGGGTCACGCATAGTATTCACATAATTATTAGTGCTCCGGACAGCCTGGATACCAGTTTCTGTATTAATTGTCATATGTTGTCACTATTGCTTTGTAGGCTGACACTAGTCTGTTATAGAGCACAGCACTCCTTGCAAGCACCCGGACTAATCCCTCTCGTAGTATCCTTTGGGGCCAATATGGACCTCTACCTTAATTATGGTCCTATGACAGAACTTACCATTATTACAGCATAACCTTCCATTTATGTGCCATGTTGTTCTTTCCTTATCAGCACATTCAGCTGCACAGCCTTTTACCTCCTCTTATCTAGCTCTTGTTAATTGGAAGCACTCACAACTCACGGACCACCAACCCGGAAATTCTCCAGCCGCCACGGTTGCATGCACTCGGTCTGTCACGTAATGGATTTGGTCTGGAAACGTATCTTTATATATTTATGGTCCTCCATGTTGTGCACCATGTATTTGTATTTTGTGATTGTCTGTATATGGATATTCATTTGTTGTATTATCTACCTGTATTTCAGTTTAATTTCTGATGAAGGTCTGATGTATGGACCGAAAACGTTTAAATTTTCTAACTGGATGCACAAATAAATGGAATAATCAACTTGCAACATATTCTTCTGAGTGCCAAGTATTTTTTGAGTAATGGACACCCCAGTGGTCACGTCTCAGTGTACAGAGATCTACAAGGAACTCGTAGCAGGAAGATCCTGCTCGAAGATCTGTCTTGTCAGAGTATTCCCAGCGAGCCAATAAGGCAATCAAGGTATATGCAATCTTGGACGATCAGAGCAACAGGTCTCTAGCTAAGTCCTTTCTCTTTGACACCTTCAACATTGCTGGTCCCGGCTCTCCGTACTCCTTGAAGACATGTGCAGGTACTGTCGAGACGGCAGGGAGAAAAGCGACCGGATTCAAAGTAGAGTCTATGGACGGTCAAACCTGCTTATCCTTGCCATCAATACTGGAGTGCAACCAAATTCCCGACAACAGGTCGGAGATACCTACACCAGAGGTAGCAGCTCTTCATACCCACTTGAAATGTATAGCTCACCTGATAACGGAGCTTGACCAAGGAGCTCCTATCGTCTTACTCCTCGGAAGAGACATACTACGGGTCCACAAGGCTAGAGGACAGATCAACGGCCCACAAAATGCCCCATATGCTCAGAGACTTGACCTAGGATGGGTCATTGTGGGAGACGTCTGTTTGGGTGGAGCACTGTCATGAATCCCCAATGGCTAGGGATAGCACAGGATGAGCAAAGTATAATAAATATCGGACGAGCTCTAGGGTGATGGAACCTGGGCTGACCGCTGCCCTACGCCTGACAAACGCAACTAGAGATAGCCAGGGAGCGTGCCTACGTTGGTTCTAGACACCACGCACCAGCCTAAGAGCTAACTAGTACTGCAGAGAAAACAAAGACCTCACTTGCCTCCAGAGGAATTAACCCCAAAGATATAGTTGCCCCCAACATGTATTGACGGTGAAATGAGAGGAAGGCACACACATAGAGATGATGTATATAGCTTTAGCAAATAGAGGCCCGCTGAAAACTAGAAAGCAGAATGACACAAAAGGGGACTGAGCGGTCAGCAAAAAACCCTAATCAAAAAAACCATCCTGAGATTACAAGAACCCATGTGCCAACTCATGGCACATGGGGAGAACCTCAGTCCACTAGAGCAACCAGCTAACAAAGAGACATTCTAAGCAAGCTGGACAAAAAACCAAACAACTGAAAATCAGCACTTAGCTTATCCTGAAAGATCTGGGAGCAGGTAGGCAGGAACCAAACAGAGCACATCTGAACACATTGATAGCCGGCAAGGGAAATGACAGAGAGGCCAGGTAAAATAGGAAACACCCAGCCTCTGATGGACAGATGGAAACCAAAGGCCGCAACCCACCAAAGTCACCCAGTACCAGCAGTAACCACCAGAGGGAGCCCGCAAACAGAATCCACAACAGTACCCCCCCCTTGAGGAGGGGTCACCGAACCCTCACGAGAACCCCCAGGGCGATCAGGGTGAGCTCTATGGAAGGCGCGGACCAAATCAGTCGCATGAACATCGGAGGCGACCACCCAGGAATTGTCCTCCTGACCATAACCCTTCCACTTAACCAAATACTGGAGTTTGCGTCTGGAAACATGAGAATCCAAGATCTTTTCAACAACATACTCCAATTCTCCCTCCACCAGCACCGGAGCAGGAGGCTCGACCGAAGGAACAACAGGCACCTCATACCTCCGCAACAACGACCGATGGAACACATTATGAATAGTGAACGATGCTGGGAGATCCAAACGGAAAGATACAGGGTTAAGAATCTCCGAGATCCTATAAGGACCGATGAACCGAGGCTTGAACTTAGGAGAAGAGACCTTCATAGGGACAAAACGAGAAGACAACCACACCAAGTCCCCAACAAGAAGTCGGGGACCCACGCGGCGACGGCGATTAGCAAACTGCTGAGTCTTCTCCTGAGATAACTTCAAATTGTCCACCACCTGATTCCAAATGTGATGTAGCCTGTCCACCACCACGTCCACTCCAGGACAATCCGAAGACTCCACCTGACCAGAGGAAAAACGAGGATGAATCCCCGAATTACAAAAAAAAGGAGAGACCAACGTGGCCGAACTAGCCCGATTATTAAGAGCAAATTCGGCCAGTGGCAAAAAAGCAACCCAGTCATCCTGATCAGCAGAAACAAAACACCTCAAATAAGTTTCCAAGGTCTGATTAGTTCGCTCCGTCTGGCCATTCGTCTGAGGATGGAATGCAGACGAGAAAGACAAATCAATGCCCATCTTGGCACAAAACGTCCGCCAAAATCTAGACACAAACTGGGATCCCCTGTCAGAAACGATATTCTCCGGAATCCCATGCAAACGAACCACGTTCTGAAAAAACAAAGGAACCAACTCAGAGGAGGAGGGCAACTTAGGCAAGGGCACCAAATGAACCATCTTAGAAAAGCGGTCACACACAACCCAGATAACGGACATTTTCTGTGAAACCGGGAGATCAGAAATAAAATCCATGGAAATGTGCGTCCACGGCCTCTTCGGGATGGGCAAGGATAACAACAACCCACTAGCCCGTGAACAGCAAGGCTTAGCTCGAGCACACACTTCACAAGACTGCACAAAGGTACGCACATCCCTAGACAAGGAAGGCCACCAAAAAGACCTGGCCACCAAGTCTCTTGTACCAAATATTCCAGGATGACCAGCCAACACAGAAGAATGGACCTCGGAGATGACTCTACTGGTCCAATCATCCGGAACAAACAGTCTTTCTGGTGGACATCGATCCGGTTTATCCACCTGAAACTCCTGCAATGCGCGTCGCAAGTCTGGGGATACGGCGGACAATATTACCCCATCCCTAAGGATACCAGCAGGCCCAGTGTCTCCAGGGGAGTCAGGCACAAAACTCCTGGAAAGAGCATCTGCCTTCACATTCTTTGAACCTGGCAGGTATGAAACCACGAAATTGAAACGAGAAAAAAAATAACGACCAACGAGCCTGTCTAGGATTCAAACGCCTGGCAGACTCAAGGTAAGTGAGATTCTTGTGATCAGTCAAGACCACCACGCGATGTTTAGCACCCTCAAGCCAATGACGCCACTCCTCAAATGCCCACTTCATGGCCAAAAGCTCCCGATTACCCACATCATAATTGCGCTCGGCGGGCAGGAATTTTCTAGAGAAGAAAGCACATGGCTTCATCACCGAGCCATTAGAACTTCTCTGTGACAAAACCGCCCCGCTCCAATCTCGGAAGCATCAACCTCCACCTGGAAAGGAAGTGAAACATCTGGTTGACACAACACAGGAGCAGAAGAAAACCGGCGCTTAAGTTCCCAAAAGGCCTCCACAGCCGCAGGAGACCAATCAGCAACATCAGCACCCTTTTTAGTCAAATCAGTCAAAGGTTTAACAATACTGGAAAAATTAGCAATGAACCGACGATAAAAATTAGCAAACCCCAAGAACTTCTGAAGGCTCTTAACAGATGTAGGTTGTGTCCAGTCACAAATAGCCTGAACCTTAACGGGATCCATCTCAATAGTAGAAGGAGAAAAAATGTACCCCAAAAAAGAAATCTTCTGGACTCCGAAGAGACACTTTGAGCCCTTCACAAACAGAGAATTGGCCCGCAAAACTTGAAACACCTTCCTGACCTGTAGAACATGAGACTCCCAGTCATCAGAAAACACCAAAATATCATCCAAATACACAATCATAAACTTATCCAGATATTCACGGAAAATATTGTGCATAAAGGACTGAAAGACTGACGGAGCATTGGAGAGTCCAAAAGGCATTACCAAATACTCAAAATGGCCCTCAGGCGTATTAAATGCGGTTTTCCACTCATCACCCTGTTTTATCCGCACCAGATTATACGCACCACGAAGATCTATTTTAGTGAACCACCTAGCCCCCTTAATGCGAGCAAACAAATCAGTAAGTAATGGCAATGGATACTGGTATTTGACTGTAATCTTATTCAGAAGGCGATAATCTATACAAGGCCTCAGGGAACCATCTTTTTTTGCCACGAAAAAAAAACCTGCTCCCAGAGGGGACGAAGATGGACGAATATGTCCCTTTTCCAAGGACTCCTTAATATAATTCCGCATAGCAGTATGCTCTGGCAGTGACAGATTAAATAAATGACCCTTAGGGAACTTACTGCCAGGAATCAATTCTATAGCACAGTCACACTCTCTATGGGGAGGGAGCGAATTGAGCTTAGGCTCCTCAAAAACATCCCTATAATCCGACAAAAACGCAGGGATCTCCGAAGGAGTAGATGAAGCTATAGAAATCGGAGGTGCATCATCATGAACCCCGTGACATCCCCAGCTTAGCACAGACATTGTTTTCCAGTCCAGGACAGGATTATGAGTTTGTAACCATGGCAGACCAAGCACTAGTACATCATGTAAATTATACAGTACAAGGAAGCGAATCACCTCCTGATGAACGGGAGTCATGCGCATGGTCACTTGTGTCCAATACTGCGGTTTATTCATAGCCAATGGTGTAGAATCAATTCCTTTCAGAGGAATAGGAACTTCCAGAGGCTCTAGACTAAAACCGCAGCGTTTAGCAAATGACCAATCCATAAGACTCAGGGCAGCGCCTGAATCCACATAGGCATCGACGGAAATGGAAGACAGTGAAAAAATCAGAGTCACAGACAAAATGAACTTAGACTGCAGAGTATCAATGGCAAAAGAATTATCAACCCTTTTTGTGCGTTTAGAGCATGCTGATATAACATGAGCTGAATCACCACAATAAAAACACAAACCATTTTTCCGCCTATAATTTTGCCGTTCACTTCTGGACTGAATTCTATCACATTGCATAGTCTCAGGTGCCTGTTCAGAAGACACCGCCAACTGGTGCACGGGTTTGCGCTCCCGTAAACGCCGATCAATCTGAATGGCCATAGCCATAGACTCATTCAGACCTGTAGGCGCAGGGAACCCCACCATAATATCCTTAATGGCCTCAGAAAGACCATTTCTGAAGTTTGCAGCCAGGGCGCACTCATTCCACTGAGTAAGCACCGACCATTTCCGAAATTTCTGACAATATATTTCCGCTTCATCATGCCCCTGAGAGAGGGCTAATAAAGCCTTTTCAGCCCGAATCTCTAGGTTAGGTTCCTCATAGAGCAATCCCAATGCCAGAAAAAACGCATCCACACTGAGCAATGCAGGATCCCCTGGTGCCAATGCAAATGCCCAATTCTGAGGGTCGCCCCGTAGGAACGATATAACAATCTTGACCTGTTGAGCAGGGTCTCCAGAGGAGCGAGATTTCAAAGAGAGAAACAATTTACAATTGTTCCTGAAATTCAGGAAGGTAGATCTATCTCCAGAAAAAAACTCTGGAATAGGAATTCTAGGTTCAGACATGGGAGTGTGAACAACGAAATCCTGTATGTTTTGAACCTTTGCCGCGAGATTACTCAGGCTGGAAGCCAAACTCTGGACATCCATGATACACAGCTAAGATCAGAGCCATTCAAGGGTTAAGAGGAGGTAAGAAGCAGCTAGACAGCAATTAAGGGCTAGGCAGCAAAACTCTGAAGGAAAAAAAAAAATAAAAATTTCCTTGAACACTTCTTTTTCTCCTGCTTCAGCCCAAACAATTAACACTTTGTGGGCCGGCTATTCTGTCATGAATCCCCAATGGCTAGGGATAGCACAGGATTAGCAAAGTATAATAAATATCGGACGAGCTCTAGGGTGATGGAACCTGGGCTGACCGCTGCCCTACGCCTGACAAACGCAACTAGAGATAGCCAGGGAGCGTGCCTACGTTGGTTCTAGACGCCACGCACCAGCCTAAGAGCTAACTAGTACTGCAGAGAAAACAAAGACCTCACTTGCCTCCAGAGGAATTAACCCCAAAGATATAGTTGCCCCCCACATGTATTGACGGTGAAATGAGAGGAAGGCACACACATAGAGATGATGTATATAGCTTTAGCAAATAGAGGCCCGCTGAAAACTAGAAAGCAGAATGACACAAAAGGGGACTGAGCGGTCAGCAAAAAACCCTAATCAAAAAAACCATCCTGAGATTACAAGAACCCATGTGCCAACTCATGGCACATGGGGAGAACCTCAGTCCACTAGAGCAACCAGCTAACAAAGAGACATTCTAAGCAAGCTGGACAAAAAACCAAACAACTGAAAATCAGCACTTAGCTTATCCTGAAAGATCTGGGAGCAGGTAGGCAGGAACCAAACAGAGCACATCTGAACACATTGATAGCCGGCAAGGGAAATGACAGAGAGGCCAGGTAAAATAGGAAACACCCAGCCTCTGATGGACAGATGGAAACCAAAGGCCGCAACCCACCAAAGTCACCCAGTACCAGCAGTAACCACCAGAGGGAGCCCGCAAACAGAATCCACAACAGAGCACACAGGCCGACATCAGTCAACAGCATGCTCACCAATACCCTCTAGAATGGACATCTGTCTCTATTCCAGCCATGTGAGAGAAGTTTCCTGATTAAAGAATTGCCACACCACACCCCTCCACCTTGTCCGTTAACTGATCCTTCCTGTGAAGACCATGCATGCGACGGTGAGCAAGATCATATAGGGTGCAGTTTTCCACAGGACAAGAGAAGATAACCGGGTAGCAATGTCCATAGAGGACAGACTGTTCTTGGACATTATGGAGTGAGAGATAGTAAGAGATGAATCAAAGAGTTGGGTCGCACCTTTACCATTCAAACCACAGAGGCAACGCTTACCCAACAACAGAGAACTTGTATACAGTCGATTTGTCTCCCTTACACGCAAACTGCAGAAGGCACCAGAAACAAGAGAACACTTCTTTACCTTCATGGAGAGAATTTTCCAGAGTGGCCACGCGGAAATTGCACCTGTACTTCAAGATTCTGAGGAATGTTGGTACTTACCAATTTTCGGCGTGTATCATCCGAAGAAACCAGGTCAGATAAGAGTGGTATTTGACTCAAGTGCCAGATACGAAGGTGTTTCTTTAAACGACGTCTTCCTGTCTTGTCCAGACCTCAACAACAGACTTCTGGGAGTACTTCTTCATTTCCGCAAAGATGCAGTAGCATTTATGGCCGACATACAACAGATGTTTCACTGCTTCCTTGTTAAAGAAGAACACAGAAACTACTTGAGGTTCTTCTGGTACCGCGATAATGACCCCTACAAGGACATTGTGGAATATCGTATGAAGGTACACATCTTCGGGAACAGCCTTTCCCCTGCTGTCGCTATCTATGGCCTTAGACATCCAGCCAGAGAGGGTGAAGCAAACTATGGATCGGATGAAAGTTCTTTTGTGGAAAAGGATTTCTACGTAGATGACTGCCTGAAATCCACACCCACAGATGAGTCGGCAGTCAGTCTCCTGAAAAGGGCACAAGAAATGCTCGCTTCATCCAATTTGAGGTTACACAAAATTGCTTCCAACAGCCAAAAACTAATGGCAGCCTTTCCCTCTCAAGATTACTCTACCGATTTAAAAGACTTGGATTTAAGCACGGATTCCCTTCCTATGCAGCGAAGCCTGGGTTTACTCTGGGATTTGAAAAATAATGCATTCACCTTCCAGATCAGCGAGGAAGAGAAACCCTTCACGCGTAGAGGCATCCTGTCCGTTGTAAACAGCTTGTACGATCCTCTGGGATTTGTAACCCTTGTAACTATCCAAGGTAAAATGATATTGAGAGACTTCACCCAAGAGACGTCCGATTGGGATGATCCGCTTCCCAGCGAAAAAAGAGATTTGTGGGTAAGATGGAAGAACTCTTTAGAAGCCCTGTCAAGTCTCTATGTGGCACGACCATATGCTTCTGTGCCATCAACAGAAATCAAGATGCAAAGGCTTTGTATCTTCTGCGATGCCTCAACCAAGGCAATTGCAGCAGTGGCGTATTTGAAAACTACTGACATCAACGAACAGCGCCACGTAAGGCTTGTTATGAGCTGGACAAAACTGTCCCCACTCCGTGGACACACAGTACCCAGACTGGAACTCTCTGCAGCTGTGCTAGCAGTAGAGTTAGCTGAGCTTATATCGACAGAAATGGACCTGGAAATCAAAGAAGTCGAGTTCTACACTGACAGCAAGGTAGTGTTAGGGTACATTTGCAATGAGACTCGTCGCTTCTATGTCAGCAATCGGGTGCTAAGGATCAGGAGATCCACTGAACCTAAACAGTGGCACTATGTGTCCACAAACCACAATCCTGCGGACCACACAACCAGATCCATTGAAGCAAGACACCTTAAGGACACAACCTGGTTTACTGGCCCTACATTCTTATACCATTCGACGCCATACATGGTCGAGTCAAACATCTTTGAACTGGTAGATCCAGAGGCAGATGAGAAATCTGCCCTCAGGTATCCGTTCTACGTATGGTGACTAAAGACAATCACCTCAAATCCCACCGTTTCAACAGGTTCTCAACTTGGAACTCGCTTGTTCATTCCCTCGTTTGTTTAATTCATGTGGCTCGATCCTACAAGTCAACGTCACCCGCCATCCAGAAACCTTGCAAAGGTTGGCACCACTGCAAGCTTGCCTTTACCGTTCCAAACATGGAAAATGCCAAGAACATTATAATTCGTACCATACAACGTGAATGTTACGCCAAAGAATTAGATAACCTCAATAAAGGCCAACCTGTTTCTAGAGACAGTGTTTTGAAGAAGCTTGATCCAATCATCGATCAAGATGGGCTGTTAAGAATTGGAGGTCGTCTTCAAGAAGCTGAAGTGGAATTTGGGGAGAAACACTCTGTAATAATTCCCAGACATCATCATGTCACGACCCTGCTTGTGCAACACCACCACGTTTTGGTGAAACATCAGGGCCGACTGTTTACCGAAGGAAATCTATGAACTGCTGGACTATGGATAGTCGGAGCAAAGCGATGCGTGAGTAAACTCATTTACAATTGCGTGATTTGTCGCAAACTCCATGGCGGGACTCAAAAGCTGAAGATGGCCTATCTCCCACCAGACAGACTTAGTACAGAACCTCCCTTTACCAACGTCGGACTGGACGTATTCGGGCCATGGTCTGTGGTTGCATGGAACACTAGAAGAGTCCAGGCAAACGCCAAACGCTGGGCGGTTATGTTCACCTGTATGTCCATCAGAGCAGTCCACATCCAAGTAATTGAGTCCATGGACACTTCAGGGTTTATAAATGCACTCCAACGTTTCATCGCCATCAGAGGCCCCGTGAAGCACATACGCTCCGATAGAGGTACCAACTTTGTAGGAGCAGTGAAAGAACTTCAAATTCCTTCCAACCTAGACACCACCAGTGTGTAAAGATACTTGAGTGAGCAGGGATGTACCTGGACTTTCAATCTTCCACACTCTTCTCACATGGGAGGTGCTTGGGAGAGGATGATAGGAATGACATGCAGAATCCTTGACTCCATTTTCTTGCAAACAGATAGCGCATGACTCACACATGAAAGTTTGACCACATTCCTGGCAGAAGTTTTGGCCATCATTAATGCTAGACCATTGACTTCACTTTCTAGTGACTCTGAGGATCCTACCATTCTCACTCCTGCCATGTTGCTTACTCAGAAAGCCAGCGTCCTCAGCGCTCCACCTGGAGATTTCAGCAACAAAGACTTCTATAGACGACAATGGAGACAAGTCCAAAGTCTCTCCAATACCTTCTGGGACAGATGAAGGAAGCAGTACCTCTCCACTTTACAACCAAGGTAGAAGTGGCAGACCGACAAACCAAACATCAAAGCCGGTGATCTCGTTCTCATGAAAGACAGCCAGTCTCACCGTAATGAGTGGCCAATAGGCCTCATCACTAAAGTATTCCCAAGCAAAGATGGGAAGGTCCGTAAGGTTGAGGTCAAAGTAGGCAAGTCCGGGGAGAGTAAACTATTCCTCAGACCAGTTGCGGAACTTGTCCTACTGTTCTCACCAAAAGAGCCTCTAGGTGGCATTGGTTGATGCCAAGCGGGGAGTGTTCTGTCCAATTCTAAAGAAGGACAGTATGGTTCATATTTTCCATTAAAAGGTTAAATACTATTAGTGTTTTGGTTTTGCTGTGTTATAGCACCACCCAGTGGTGGTTAAATTAATTACCTGTGTTTTTCAGTAATAATCAGAGTGTTGCATTCTGGGTTGCACCAAGGCATCATGGGATAGGGAAATTCCCCATTTTCTCTCTGTATATTTTCCTGGACAATCATGTTAATCTGCTGTGTTGGAATTACCTCACTTACTTGCCACCCTGGTTAAGTTTATCCGGTAAGATCATTATCCCTGTTCTTGCAATTTAGTGTTGTACAGAGAACAGTCTGCTTATTTGGGAGACAGAAGTGGTTTATGCCGTATGTCGGATCACACGCCGTATCAACGTGTATGAAGACAGAACATGCAGATTAGATAATATAACATGAATATTTACTAATCAGTTTATAAAACAATGGAAAGGATGGATTGTAAATGGTGTTTAAGCAACAAATACAATGACAGCAGTTACTCTCAATAACACCGAATAAGTGTATATGCAGGTACACTTAACCAGAATTAACAGTGATATGCAAGGAAATATACTTTAGTAATAGCATTCTTGGTGCAATTTTCAAAACACACTTTTATTAAGCTATTTATATATGCGCATATACTGTATATTCGTATGTAAGATGATATCGGTATGTCCTGAAACTGATGTAGAGGGGTCCTTGCTGCTGAGTCCCAAATAATCAAAAATGCCACCTTGAAGCTCTAAGGGGATGCCAATCTCTCCCATGCAGGGCTTCCAAAAGTCCTTAGAGATAGAAATGCCGTTTTGAAGCTCTTAGGGAATTCCAATTTCTCCAATGCAGGACTTCTTTAAGTCCTTAGAAATCAGGCCTCACGTGGCCTAGTCAAACATTCTGTGTACTTGATTGTTCTGCAAGTCGAACAATTCATTGTAGAGTCACCAACAACAGATCCAGAGCCTCACCACCCTATCCATACTTTCTCCAAGGAACTGTAGTTTCACTTCCACCCAGACTCTCCTTCCACTCCTCCCAACTGTCAAACCCCCCCTCTCAAACTCCGGCCTCATGCCATGCCCTCTACTGGTCAGATCATATATTACATCACAAATCTCCAACAATACACCAAACTGTAATAACCCTTACAGTGGTCAGCACTCGAACCTTGAAACACGGATAATGGATTTAGACTACTTTTAGTTATTGTAGAATACAATATATGCTGTTTAATGCTAAATATCTGCACAGCTGGCTTTATGTGAAATGAATGTGATAAATAAACTAAATGTATATACAGTATCGCTCATGTCTTGAAACAATGGAAACCAAGTTTTTCTACTTTCCAAGACAGTTACAAATTTTTAGTAAAATGTAAAGTAATATAGAAAATACTGACAAACAAAGAATACAACAAAATCTAATTCTATTAATATAAAGGTGACCACTTTGTGTACGTTTTGGAGAGAAGCAAGTATTGGCATTACTGCCTTCTTTTAATAGAGTGGAACATTGGACAGAGAATGCAATATGCTTTCAAATTAAGTGTATTGATCCAACTTTTATCACACAGTGTTGATCTATCACAGCCTTAAAAAAAGAGTTATTTGACCAAATCCCAAAGCCGAAAAAGTGATAAACAGCAAAATACAAAAAAAATATTTCTCAAAATATATCACTATTTTGAAGACCTAAAATGTATAGACCTTGTATATAACCATATAGATAGCGGGGTAAGGCATTTAAAAAGACAGTAGCTCCAGTTTAACTGTATTGGTTTAAATCCTTATTTTAGCATTATTGCGATATGACGAAAGCTCATATTGTATTTTCTGTTTCTCAAAAGTTCAGTGACCTCCAGGTCTTATTCAGAAGAAGCAATTTGTGATATTTCCTTTCATACATATTACTGTTTTCTTAACAAAATTTGTATGACTATGAATGAGTTTCTTTGATATATTTTTGCTATTTTACGCTGCATTCCTAGATTCGCTTTCTCATCCATGCACTATCCATTTTTAACATGGACAGCAAATGAGCCATAGTTTAATTGAACCATTCACATATTGTTTTTTTTAATGAATATTTGTGACCATTTTGGCAATTTCACGTTTTTTTCCATCCATTTTCAAACCATTTTTGGAAAAAAAGTTTAGTTTATCTACTCAAGTTTTAAAAGTTGCAGAGAAAAAAATGGATGCAAAACAAATAGGTTATGGGAAAAAAATGTTTGCGATATATGTAAAGTCAGAAAAAGATGAATAAATACAGACTGATAGTCCCAAGCGTTTTGTGTGTTTCTTCAGCAAAATCATATTTTCTTTAATGTAACTAAGTTGCACTACCAGACACAACTCATTAACAGGTAAGAAACTATTCCTGGAACACAGCAAGCATTGTGGTTTGTCCTGATGAAGGGGTAAAATCACCTCGAAACACATTGACAAATAAAACCTCATCCATACCACATATGGTCTCCTATTGTATATTGGATTTTTGGCAGCGCGGTTTTACATCCACTTTTATCTCCAAGTTTTCTGACTATCTGATTTTATGGATCTACAGCAGCTGTCTCTACTTATGAGCTTAGACCCGGCTCACATTTGCGCTCGGGGGCTTTGCGGAGGGCTGCGCACGTCCTTCGTTAAGCCACATCTACTTCCACATACTTCTGCATGCGTTTTGATGCGCTCACCGACCGTACGGGAATGAAACTAGTTGCATTCCTGTGTGGATGGCGGGCTCGTCAAAACAACGCATCAGCATACATCCGCATACATCCGCATGTCCTGCATACCCAATGTTAAAGATAGGTAAGCAGGACGCATGCAGAAGTATGCGGAAGTAGGTGGGGCTTAACAAAGGACGTACGCAGCCCTCTGTAAATTCCCTGAACGCAAATGTGAATTTAGCCTTAGAAGGAGGTTGTGACTTTCACAACCCCCAGGAGAGAAAATCCCATTTTACTCTTTCCTTTGTAATCCAGATAAGACCATATTGCACTTATTGTCATTCCAATTTTTATCTACACACATCATCCTGAAAGATAGCAGACATGTTTTTTTCTATTACTAACAACCCCTTAATGTATACTAAAGACATTAGGACTAGTGATGAGTAAGCATGCTCGCCACTACTTGGTATTCACCTCAGTATTATGGTACTCGGTGTACTCGGCGAGCACTAAGCATTTCCAGGATTATTCGGCGGGAACTCGGGTCTCCGTCTTTAAATTTTGGTGCTTTTTAGACCACAATGAACATGCAGGGATTGTCTGCCATGCACTGTAATACCGCAGCCATGTTTGTTGTGGTATTACAGTGATGGGCTGGCCGCACAGCATCATCAGGTCTATAAAAGACTTGGCGCAGCCCTGCTCACTGCATTCAGCTCCAGACTCAGCTAGTGTAGGGAGAGCTGCTGCTGAGATAGGGTCAGATTCATTCTTTTATTTGTTAGTGTGGGTCTACTAGTGCTCAATCCATAAATCCTGATAAACCAACAGTCTTTTTTAGGGCTAATTCAGGGGTATATAGATTGCAGTGCTAGGTAGGCAGGGGAGTCTATGTGCACATATCCATATCAATGCAAGGCATGCAGGCACTGTATGTGAGTATATAGATTTCAGTGCATACATCAAAAGGCTCCATTACTGTCTGCTGCTGCGTATTTTATATATACGTAGCTGCAGGTATCTGTGGCTATTTTTTTTTTTGCACCTTATACCTGCTAATTCTTTTACAAAACAATCCATAGCGCCCTTTTTTCTACATTTATTTGCTTGGTCACACTGCAGAATACAGCCAGGTAATTTCAATACAAGAGCGTGAAAATCTAACAATTTAAAATGTTTTTTTTTGTCCCATGCATCAGATGTGAGTGCGCAGAAAATTCTCGGGTTTTCTTTTGTACTATAGTATTTTTTGGAGAGTCTTACAACATTTTTGGACACCATTTTCCTGACCAAAAAATCTTTAGCTGGCTAAAAAATTTAGTTACAGTTCTTGTATTTATCACTGTGATTTGTATGCCACACACATCGCATATAACCGTGCTAAATATTTTAGAATTTTAGTGCTTCAATTTTTTTTTGTGTCAAAGCCTACTTATTGACAAAATTTTGGTGGGCCCAAAAAAATCAAGGTCACATTTTGATCACTCTGTTATCTCCATCAGACGACTGGTTTATCTGTGGTCTCCAAATGCTTGCTTTTCAGGTATACATTCCTCTTTTTTATCTGTCTGCTAACCTTGGTCTATACAGTATTTTGTGGTTAAAAAAAGTTGAAAAACTACATCAATCAGGGTTGCCCCCACAGTCTACAGCTCCTGCACCTCCTCCTCCTTCTCTTCAGCCTCCATCTCTGAAATGAGCACATCAGTCAGTAGCTGGAAGCATTGCAGCACTGCCTCAGCCAAGCAGCAATTGGCTGTACTGAAGCTAATCTGCTTAGGTGACGAAGATTTCTGGCTGACACGGCTGAACCTACAGCCAGGCATGGTCATGTGTGACAATGGTCAGAACCTGGTGACGGCTCTGAGGCAAAGTGAGCTCACACACGTACATTGCCTGGCCCATATGCTTAACCACGTCGTTCAACATTTTCTCAAAAGCTACCCGGAGCTGCCGAATCTTCTAGTGAAAGTACACCGCCTGTCTGCCCATTTTAGAAAGTCAGCCACAGCTTCAGCCACCATTGCCATGCTTCAGCAGCGTTTGCAGCTTCCAGCTCAAACATTAGTGTATAATGTCCCCACGCGTTGGAACTCTACACTGCATATGTTGGAAAGGATTTGTGGGCAGAAGAGGGCAGTTGTTGACTACCAGCATCAACAAGGCCATTGTTATTCAGTTCAGACTCCACACTTAAGACCTCAGGAGCGGACATGGATGTGAGACATATGTAACATCCTCCAAAACTTTGATGACTGCACCAAGATGGTGAGCGGCGATGACGCCATAATTAGCATCACCATCTTGCTTCTCTGCATTCTGAAAACCTCTTTTCTCACAATTAAAGAGGATGCATTGCAGGCAGAGCACGAGGACATGGAGCATGGAACCATACAGGGTGATTACACACAGCCCAGTCTGATGTTGTCCCAACATGTATTGGTAGGCAATGAGGAAGAGGAGAAGGAGGAAGAACAGGAGCTAATTTCTTGCACTACAGACGGTACTACAAGCGCAGCTGTCATACCATCTGTTCAGGGTGGATGGCCTGAGGACAGGTAGGAGGAGGTGGATGAGGATGAGGAGGACAGCATGGTCAGTCATCCTGTTGGTGAGGACACGGAAGACTTGCCTGTTAGCAGTCTGGCATGCATGGCTGACTTTAAGTTGCGCTGTGTTTCCCATGACCCTCACATAATTACAATTTTTGGTGACACTCATTACTGGTTGTTGACACTTCGAGACCCACGCTACAAGGAGAACTTTCAATCTCTTCTTCCAGAGGCAGACAGGTGCAATAAAATGGTGCAGTACCAGAGGGCCCTTGTAGCGGAATTACTAAAAAAATTCCCATCTGAAAACGCTGGAACCAAGGAGTACAGGCGAGAGAGACAGAAGTACAATCCAGCACAGGCACGGGAACAATGGCAAAGTTCTTGGACAGTTTTCTCATACCCTCCCATCACATCAGCACAGAGGCAAGGGGTGTTGTCACAAGAAGTGCAATGTTTGGGAAGATGCTGAAGGAGTACTTTGCTGATCGTACAAATGTCCTTCGTGATTCATCTGTGACTTTTAATTATTGGGTACCCAAGCTGGACACGTGGCATGAACTGGCTCTCTACACCTTGGAGGTCCTGGCCTGCCCTGCTGCTAGCATTCTGTCATAGCGGGTTTTTAGTGCCGCTGGTGGAATTATAACTAATAAGCGCATCCACCTGTCAAAACTGAAAATGCTGACAAGCTGACTCTTATAAAAATGAACAAGGGCTGGATTGGGCCAGTCCTCTGTACACCACTGGATGAAAACAGCAAAACATAACCTCAAACACATTGTCTTTTTTGGGAAGGTGAACTCTCATGCACCTCTTCACAACCACACATGGGTATATGCTTCTTGAATTTGTCTGTTTGGTGTTATCTTCCTTCTTATCCTCATCCTCATCATCCACAACCACTATAACACCAGGGTGAACGCATTCCGTGATGCAGAAGTCACTCAATTTTTGTGCAAGGGTGTTTTTATGATGCCCGTTATTAATTTGAAACAAAAAAATGTTTTACTCCCACATGGGGAAATGTTTGTCAGCCCATACACTTAATGTATGGGCATTCAAAATGTAGGAGACCCACTCCTTTAAATTGGGAATAGAGACATATAAGGACATCCTCCACGTCTCTTCAGTCATCACAACTAGAACACGAGGGTGAAGGTATTCCGTGATGCAACAGTCACTCTGTTTTTGGGCAAGGGTGTTGTTATGATGCTTGTAAATACTTACCAAAAATAAAAATGTACCCCCCAGAGGGAAATGTTTGTCAGCCCATGCACTTAGTATTTGGGCATTACAAGTCAAGGAGACCAGCTCCTTTAAATTGGGCCTATTTTTTAATGAGGTCTTCCTCCATGTCTCATCATTCACCGCCACTAGATCACGAAGGTTAATGTGTTCCGTGCTGCTACAGCCAATCTATTTTTTGGCAAGGGTGTCTATGATCTCCATAAAAATTTGTAAAAAATGTACCCCCCCATAGGGAAATGTTTGTCAGCCCATGCACTTAGTGTATGGGCATTACGAGTCTAGGAGACCCGCTCCTGTAAATTGGGCCTAATTTTTAATGAGGCCCTCCTCCACGTTTCATCATCCACCGCCACTAGATCACAAGGGTTAACGTGTTCCGTTCTGCTACAGCCAGTCTATTTTTGGCAAGGTATCTATGATTCCCATAAAAAATGTAAAAATGTACCCCCCATGGGGAAATGTTTGTCAGCCCATACATTAAGTGTATGGGCATTACAAGTCTGGGACACCAGCTCCTTTGTAATGTGGCAGCTTTTTTATGCGACCCTCCTTCATATTTCTTCCAAAGGGGATTGGGGTGCATGCAAATTTGGGTCAAGGCGGCCCTTGCATTCAATGCATAAGGAAACAGTATGGCAGGATCAACCGAAGAATGTGAAGTGGGTTTTCCAGTGGCCATCCAGTACCTTGGTTAAAAGGCTTCTCGGGGTTCATATGACTTGGTACCAGGACAGGCCTTGCAGTTAATGCATAAGAAAACAGTATGGGAGTACAAAATGAATAATGTGAAGTGGGTTTTCCTGAGGCCATCCAGAACCTGGGTTCAAAGACTTATTGGGGTGCCTATGACTTGGTAGCAGGGCAGGCCTTGCATTCAATGCAACATTTTTTCAACAAGCCCTCCTGTACCTCTCGTGAAAGGGGTATTCGGGTGCATCGTAATTGATGGCCGCCCAGCCACTCACTGCATAGGCAATAACAGCATAGTTAGCATAATGCATAAGAGCATAATGATGCCCCTCTAATAATAGGCTTTGTGACTTTAAGAGTCCCTCCTTCATAAATAAAACAAGATGGGTCTGCTTACATGTCACACACCACATGGCCAGCTAGGGTTGTTAACGGTTACAATGACATTTGAATGCATTTGTATTGGTTGAAAGCAATGTTAAAGTTGAAAAACGCATAAAAAACGCTGCGTGTGAACATATCCCAAGTGGTGGAGGAACATTTTGGTCTGAGGATAATTATTTTGCCTTATATACAAGTCATTAGCCAGGAAAGGATGTGCCTTAACATATTTCCCTGCAAAATCCATTTTGGTTTCATTTTTGTATGTTTTTTGGTGCACCTGTAAAAATGGCGTGAAACTCTGACAACATTGCTTACAGCTGTGACCTAGGAGTCAGGAATAGGGTTGAGCGAAACGGATCGGTCATTTTCAAAAGTTGCCGACTTTTGGCAAAGTCGGGTTTCATGAAACCCGATCCGATCCCAGCGTGGGATCGGCCATGCGGTACACGATCTTCGCGCCATTTCTCAGCCAATGAAGGTGCACGCAGAGTGTGGGCAGCGTGATGACATAGGCCCTGGTCCCCACCATCTTAGAGAAGGGCATGGCAGTGATTGGCTTGCTTTCTGCGGCGTCACAGGGGCTATAATAGGGCGTTCCCGCCGACCGCCATCTTACTGCTGCTGATCTGAGCATAGGGAGAGGATGCTGCCGCTTCGTCAGAAGCAGGGATAGCTTTAGGCAGGGTAAATTGACCCCAAAACCACTTGTGCTGTAGCGATTTCCACTGTAAAACACCACCTTTTCTTTGTAGGGACAGTGGAGGCTAGATTTCTCTTCATCAGCTCTGTAGGTTATAAGGCTCCCTGATAGCTGCATTGCTGTGTGTACGCCGCTGTGCAAATCAACTGCTTTTTTCAAAGCACAAATCCTGTTGCTCCTTCCTTTCTGCACAGCTATCTTGTTTGTTTGTCCACCCTTTTGACTTTTGTGTGCAGCAGTCCTTTTTATTGCTGCCTGCCACACTTTTCTGAGATTACTGTAGGGAGATAGTAATTGTAGTACAGTCCCTTTTTTTTCTTTTTTTTTGGTATATCTGTTCAAGCCACTTTCTGACACAGAAAATATACTTTAATAAAGTGGCCCAGATTTATTCACTAGTCTCCCTGAAAAAAAAAAAAAGGGGCAGATTAAAATTGGCAAATCTGCATTAGTGCCAGTCCTGTGTGTGGCATCTGTCTTTCTTTTTCTGCCACAGAAAACCTACTGTATAACAGTGTGCCTGATTTCTTCCTAATTCTCCCATAAAAAAAAACAAGTGGGAGATTAAGATTGGCAAATCTGCATTAGTGCCAGTTCTGTGTGTGGCATCTGTCTTTGTTTTTCTGCCACAGAAAACCTACTGTATAACAGTGAGCCTGATTTTTTCCTTATTCTCCCCTAAAAAAAAAAAAAATTGGGAGATTAAGATTGGCAAATCTGCATTAGTGCCAGTCCTGTGTGTGGCATCTGTCTTTCTTTTTCTGCCACAGAAAACCTACTGTATAACAGTGTGCCTGATTTTTTCCTTATTCTCCCCTAAAAAAAAAAAAATTGGGAGATTAAGATTGGCAAATCTGCATTAGTGCCAGTCCTGTGTGTGGCATCTGTCTTTCTTTTTCTGCCACAGAAAACCTACTGTATAACTGTGGGCCTGAATTTTTCCTCATTCTCCCATAAAAAAAAACAAGTGGGAGATTAAGATTGGCAAATCTGCATTACTGCCATTCCTGTGTGTGGCATCTGTCTTTGTTTTTCTGCCACAGAAAACCTACTGTATAACAGTGTGCCTGATTTTTTCCTCATTCTCCCATAAAAAAAATAAAAATTGGGAGATTAAGATTGGCAAATCTGCACTAGTGCCAGTCCTGTGTGTGGCATCTGTCTTTGTTGTTCTGCCACAGAAAACCTGCTGTATAACAGTGTGCCTGATTTTTTACTCATTCTCCCATAAAAAAAAAATTGGGAGATTAAGATTGGCAAATCTGTATTAGTGCCAGTCCTGTGTGTGGCATCTGTCTTTGTTTTTCTGCCACAGAAAACCTACTGTATAACTGTGGGCCTGAATTTTTCCTCATTCTCCCATAAAAAAAAAACAAGTGGGAGATTAAGATTGGCAAATCTGCATTAGTGCCAGTCCTGTGTATGGCATCTGTCTTTGTTTTTCTGCCACAGAAAACGTACTGTATAACTGTGGGCCTCATTTTTTTCCTCATTCTCCCATAAAAAAAAAACAAGTGGGAGATTAAGATTGGCAAATCTGCATTAGTGCCAGTCCTGTGTGTGGCATCTGTCTTTGTTTTTCTGCCACAGAAAACCTACTGTATAACAGTGTGCCTGATTTTTTCCTCATTCTCCCATAAAAAAAAAAAAATTGGGAGATTAAGATTGGCAAATCTGCATTAGTGCCAGTCCTGTGTGTGGCATCTGTCTTTCTTTTTCTGCCACAGAAAACCTACTGTATAACAGTTTGCCTGATTTTTTCCTCATTCTCCCATAAAAAAAATTAAAAATTGGGAGTTTAAGATTGGCAAATCTGCATTAGTGCCAGTCCTGTGTGTGGCATCTGTCTTTGTTTTTCTGCCACAGAAAACCTACTGTATAACTGTGGGCCTGATTTTTTCCTCATTCTCCCATAAAAAAAAACAAGTGGGAGATTAAGATTGGCAAATCGGCATTAGTGCCAGTCCTGTGTGTGGCATCTGTCTTTCTTTTTTTGCCACAGAAAACCTACTGTATAACTGTGTGCCTGATTTTTTCCTCATTCTCCCGTAAAAAAAAAAAAAATCGGGAGATTAAGATTGGCAAATCTGCATTAGTGCCAGTCCTGTGTGTGGCATATGTCTTTGTTTTTCTGCCACAGAAAACCTACTGTATAACATTGGCCCTGATTTTTCACTGCATTCTGCCACACATAAAAAATGGACATTTACATTCACAACAAGTTCACGTGTTATGACCCCAATGGCAGAAGGTCTCAGGAATAAATACCAAGTCTGCAAACACAAAAAAACAGCTCATAGGGCAGTGTGTTGTGAATTTGGATTCTGGGCTCCCCCGGTGGCTACTGGTGGAATTGAACTGGTGTCTTCATCTTCTTTGTTCACCTGTTCCCATCAAGATGTGGGAGTCGCTATATAACCTTGCTGCTCTGTTAGTTTCTTGCCGGTCAACAATGTTATCAGAAGCCTCTCTGTGCTTGTTCCTGCTCCTAGACAACTACTAGATAAGTTGGACTCTTGTCCATGTTTGTTTTTGCATTTTTGTTCCAGTTCACAGCTGTAGTTTCGTTACTGTGTCTGGAAAGCTCTTGTGAACAGGAATTGCCACTCTGGTGTTATGAGTTAATGCCAGAGTTTTAAAGTAATTTCTGGATGGTGTTTTGATTAGGGTTTTTAGCTGACCATGAAAGTGTCCTTTCTGTCTTCTGCTATGTAGTAAGTGGACCTCAAATTTGCTAAACCTATTTTCATACTACGTTTGTTGTTTCATCTTAATTCACCGCCAATACATGTGGGGGGCCTCTGTCTCCTTTTGGGGTATTTCTCTAGAGGTGAGCTAGGACTAATATTTTCCTCTGCTAGCATTATTTAGTCCTCCGGCTGGTGCTGGGCATCTAGAATCAACGTAGGCATGCTACCCGGCCACTGCTAGTTGTGTGTTAGGTTTAGTTCATGGTCAGCTCAGTTCCCATCTTCCAAGAGCTAGTTCCTATATATGCTTATGCTATGATCTCTTGCCATTGAGATCATGACAGTTTGACCGGCCCACTAAAGGGTTAAAATCCTTGGCTGAGAAAGGAGAGAAATAAGTAGTCTGCTGAAATTTTTTTTTTTTTTTTTTTCTCCCCTTTGAATGGCTCTGTGTCCACCTGTTTGTAATGGATCTTCAGAGGGTAACTGCAGGTTTGAATAATCTCGCCACGAAGGTACAAAATTTGCAAGATTTTGTTTGTCATGCACCTGTATCTGAGCCGAGAATTCCTTTGCCGGAATTTTTCTCGGGGAATAGATCTGGGTTTCAGAATTTTCGAAATAATTGCAAATTATTTTTGTCCCTGAAATCTCGCTCTGCCGGAGACCCTGCACAGCAGGTCAGGATTGTGATTTCCTTGCTCCGGGGCGACCCTCAAGACTGGGCTTTTTCATTGACACCAGGGGATCCTGCGTTGCTCAATGTGGATGCGTTTTTTCTGGCCTTGGGGTTGCTTTATGACGAACCTCATTTGGAGCTTCAGGCAGAAAAAACTTTGATGTCCCTATCTCAGGGGCAAGATGAAGCGGAAATCTACTGCCAAAGATTCCGTAAATGGTCTGTGCTTACTCAGTGGAATGAGTGCGCCCTGGCGGCGACTTTCAGAGAGGGTCTCTCTGATGCCATTAAGGATGTTATGGTGGGGTTCCCTGTGCCTGCGGGTCTGAATGAGTCCATGACAATGGCTATTCAGATCGATAGGCGTTTGCGGGAGCGCAAACCAGTGCACCATCTGGCGGTGTCCACTGAGAAATCGCCAGAGAGTATGCAGTGTGATAGAATTCTGTCCCGAAGCGAGCGGCAGAATTTTAGACGGAAAAATGGGTTGTGTTTCTATTGTGGTGATTCTACTCATGTTATATCAGCATGCTCTAAGCGCACTAAAAAACTTGGTAAATCTGTTTCCATTTGCACCTTACCGTCTAAGTTTATTCTATCTGTGACCCTGATTTGCTCTTTGTCATCTATTACCACGGACGCCTATGTCGACTCTGGCGCCGCTTTGAGTCTTATGGATTGGTCCTTTGCCAAACGCTGTGGGTATGATTTAGAGCCTTTGGAGACTCCTATTCCTCTGAAGGGGATTGACTCCACCCCATTGGCTAATAATAAACCACAATACTGGACACAAGTAACTATGCGTATTAATCCGGGTCACCAGGAGATTATTCGCTTTCTGGTGCTGTATAATCTACATGATGATTTGGTGCTAGGATTGCCTTGGCTGCAATCTCACAACCCAGTCCTCGACTGGAGAGCTATGTCTGTGTTGAGCTGGGGATGTAAGGGGGCTCATGGGGATGTACCTGTGGTTTCCATTTCATCATCTATTCCCTCTGAAATTCCTGAGTTCCTGTCTGACTATCGTGACGTCTTTGAAGAATCCAAGCTTGGTTCGTTACCTCCGCACCGAGAGTGCGATTGTGCCATAGATTTAATCCCGGGTAGTAAATACCCAAAGGGTCGTTTATTTAATCTGTCTGTGCCTGAACATGCTGCTATGCGTGAATATATAAAGGAGTCCTTGGAAAAGGGACATATTCATCCATCGTCATCTCCCTTAGGAGCCGGTTTTTTCTTTGTGTCAAAAAAAGACGGCTCTTTGAGACCATGTATTGATTATCGGCTTTTGAATAAAATCACTGTTAAATATCAATACCCATTGCCGTTGCTGACTGATTTGTTTGCTCGTATAAAGGGGGCCAAGTGGTTCTCTAAGATTGACCTTCGTGGGGCGTATAATTTGGTGCGAATCAGGCAGGGGGATGAGTGGAAAACCGCATTTAATACGCCCGAGGGCCACTTTGAGTATTTAGTGATGCCTTTTGGTCTTTCTAATGCTCCGTCAGTTTTCCAGTCCTTTATGCATGATATTTTTCGCGATTATTTGGATAAATTTATGATTGTGTATCTGGATGATATTCTGATTTTTTCGGATGACTGGGACTCTCATGTCCAGCAAGTCAGGAGGGTTTTTCAGGTTTTGCGGTCTAATTCTTTGTGTGTGAAGGGTTCTAAGTGTGTTTTTGGGGTACAGAGGATTTCCTTTTTGGGATATATTTTTTCCCCCTCTTCCATTGAAATGGATCCTGTCAAGGTTCAAGCTATTTGTGATTGGACGCAGCCCTCTTCTCTTAAGAGTCTTCAGAAATTTTTGGGCTTTGCTAACTTTTATCGTCGATTTATTGCTGGTTTTTCGGATATTGCTAAGCCATTGACCGATTTGACTAAGAAGGGTGCTGATGTTGCTGATTGGTCCCCTGATGCTGTGGAGGCCTTTCGGGAGCTTAAGCGCCGTTTTTCCTCTGCCCCTGTGTTGCGTCAGCCTGATGTTGCTCTACCTTTTCAGGTTGAGGTCGACGCTTCTGAGATCGGAGCTGGGGCAGTGTTGTCGCAGAAAAGTTCTGACTGCTCCGTGATGAGGCCTTGTGCCTTCTTTTCCCGTAAATTTTCGCCCGCTGAGCGGAATTATGATGTTGGGAATCGGGAGCTTTTGGCCATGAAGTGGGCTTTTGAGGAGTGGCGCCATTGGCTTGAGGGGGCCAGACATCAGGTGGTGGTATTGACTGACCACAAAAATTTGATTTATCTTGAGACCGCCAGGCGCCTGAATCCTAGACAGGCGCGCTGGTCATTATTTTTCTCTCGGTTTAATTTTGTGGTGTCATACCTACCGGGTTCTAAGAATGTTAAGGCGGATGCCCTTTCTAGGAGTTTTGAGCCTGACTCACCTGGTAACTCTGAGCCCACAGGTATCCTTAAGGATGGAGTGGTATTGTCAGCCGTTTCTCCAGACCTGCGGCGGGCCTTGCAGGAGTTTCAGGCGGATAGACCTGATCGTTGCCCACCTGATAAACTGTTTGTTCCTGATGATTGGACCAGTAGAGTCATCTCTGAGGTTCATTCTTCTGCGTTGGCAGGTCATCCTGGCATTTTTGGTACCAGGGATTTGGTGGCAAGGTCCTTCTGGTGGCCTTCCCTGTCACGAGATGTGCGAGGCTTTGTGCAGTCTTGTGACGTTTGTGCTCGGGCCAAGCCTTGTTGTTCTCGGGCTAGTGGATTGTTGTTGCCCTTGCCTATTCCTAAGAGGCCTTGGACGCACATCTCGATGGATTTTATTTCAGATCTGCCTGTTTCTCAGAAGATGTCTGTCATCTGGGTGGTGTGTGACCGTTTCTCTAAGATGGTCCATTTGGTTCCTCTGCCCAAGTTGCCTTCTTCTTCCGAGTTGGTTCCTCTGTTTTTTCAAAATGTTGTTCGTTTGCATGGTATTCCTGAGAATATCGTTTCTGACAGAGGGACCCAATTCGTGTCTAGATTTTGGCGGGCATTCTGTGCTAGGATGGGCATAGATTTATCTTTTTCGTCCGCTTTCCATCCTCAGACGAATGGCCAGACCGAGCGGATTAATCAGACCCTGGAGACATATCTGAGGTGTTTTGTGTCTGCTGACCAGGATGATTGGGTTGCTTTTTTGCCATTGGCGGAGTTCGCTCTCAATAATCGGGCCAGCTCTGCCACTTTGGTGTCCCCGTTTTTCTGTAATTCGGGGTTTCATCCTCGATTTTCCTCTGGTCAGGTGGAATCTTCGGATTGTCCTGGAGTGGATGCTGTGGTGGAGAGATTGCATCAGATCTGGGGGCAGGTGGTGGACAATTTGAGGTTGTCCCAGGAGAAGACTCAGCTTTTTGCCAACCGCCACCGTCGTGTTGGTCCTCGGCTTTGTGTTGGGGATTTGGTGTGGTTGTCTTCTCGTTTTGTCCCTATGAGGGTCTCTTCTCCTAAGTTTAAGCCTCGGTTCATTGGCCCGTATAAGATATTGGAGATTCTTAACCCTGTTTCCTTCCGTTTGGACCTCCCTGCATCCTTTTCTATTCATAACGTTTTTCATCGGTCATTATTGCGCAGGTATGAGGTACCGGTTGTGCCTTCCGTTGAGCCTCCTGCTCCGGTGTTGGTTGAGGGTGAGTTGGAGTACGTTGTGGAGAAAATCTTAGACTCTCGTGTTTCCAGACGGAGACTCCAGTATCTGGTCAAGTGGAAGGGATACGGCCAGGAGGATAATTCTTGGGTGAATGCATCTGATGTTCATGCCTCTGATCTGGTTCGTGCCTTTCATAGGGCCCATCCTGATCGCCCTGGTGGTTCTGGTGAGGGTTCGGTGCCCCCTCCTTGAGGGGGGGGTACTGTTGTGAATTTGGATTCTGGGCTCCCCCGGTGGCTACTGGTGGAATTGAACTGGTGTCTTCATCTTCTTTGTTCACCTGTTCCCATCAAGATGTGGGAGTCGCTATATAACCTTGCTGCTCTGTTAGTTTCTTGCCGGTCAACAATGTTATCAGAAGCCTCTCTGTGCTTGTTCCTGCTCCTAGACAACTACTAGATAAGTTGGACTCTTGTCCATGTTTGTTTTTGCATTTTTGTTCCAGTTCACAGCTGTAGTTTCGTTACTGTGTCTGGAAAGCTCTTGTGAACAGGAATTGCCACTCTGGTGTTATGAGTTAATGCCAGAGTTTTAAAGTAATTTCTGGATGGTGTTTTGATTAGGGTTTTTAGCTGACCATGAAAGTGTCCTTTCTGTCTTCTGCTATGTAGTAAGTGGACCTCAAATTTGCTAAACCTATTTTCATACTACGTTTGTTGTTTCATCTTAATTCACCGCCAATACATGTGGGGGGCCTCTGTCTCCTTTTGGGGTATTTCTCTAGAGGTGAGCTAGGACTAATATTTTCCTCTGCTAGCATTATTTAGTCCTCCGGCTGGTGCTGGGCATCTAGAATCAACGTAGGCATGCTACCCGGCCACTGCTAGTTGTGTGTTAGGTTTAGTTCATGGTCAGCTCAGTTCCCATCTTCCAAGAGCTAGTTCCTATATATGCTTATGCTATGATCTCTTGCCATTGAGATCATGACAGCAGTGGTAACTGGGCTGACCATATATCTAATCCTAGCACCACAAATAGAAGTAGCCGGGGAACGTGCCTACGTTGGTTCTAGACATCTAGCGCCAGCCGGAGAACTAACTAACCCTAGAAGGGAAAAGAAAGACATTTCTTGCCTCCAGAGAAAAGACCCCAAAAGTTGGATACAAGCCCCCAACAAATAATAACGGTGAGGTAAGAGGAAAAGTCAAACATAAGAATGAGCTAGGTATTTAGCAAAGAGAGGCCCACTAGCTAATAGCAGAATATAGTAAGATGACTTATATGGTCAGCAAAAACCCTATTAAAATATCCACGCTGGATATTCAAGAACCCCCGAACCGTCTAACGGCCCGGGGGGAGAACACCAGCCCCCTAGAGCTTCCAGCAAGGTCAGAAATCACATTTAGTACAAGCTGGACAAAAATAGTAGCAAAGCAAGTAACTCAAAAAACAAAGAAGCAAGACTTAGCTTAATTTTGCAAGAGCCAGGACCAGCAGACAGGAGCAACAGAAGGATCTGATTACAACGATGCCAGGCACTGGACTAAGGATCCAGGAAGTTAATATAGCGACACCCCTGGACTAACGACCCAGGTGAGTGCCAAACAGAAAAAAGACAATCCCAGAGTCATACCACTAGTGACCACAAGAGGGAGCCAAAAAGTCTAATTCACAACAGTACCCCCCCTTAAGGAGGGATCACCGAACCCTCACCAAGACCACCAGGGCGATCAGGATGAGCAGCGTGAAAGGCACGAACTAAATCGGCCGCATGCACATCAGAGGCAACCACCCAGGAATTATCCTCCTGACCATAGCCCTTCCACTTGACCAGATACTGAAGCCTCCGCCTGGAGAGATGAGAATCCAAGATCTTCTCCACCACGTACTCCAACTCGCCCTCAACCAACACCGGGGCAGGAGGCTCAACAGAAGGAACCACAGGTACAACGTACCGCTGCAACAAAGACCTATGGAACACGTTGTGAATGGCAAACGACACAGGAAGATCCAAGCGAAAGGACACAGGATTAAGGATTTCCAATATCTTGTAAGGACCGATGAAGCGAGGCTTAAATTTAGGAGAGGAGACCTTCATAGGAACAAATCGAGAAGACAGCCATACCAAATCCCCAACACGAAGTCGGGGACCCACACCGTGGCGGCGGTTGGCAAAACGCTGAGCCTTCTCTTGTGACAACTTTAAGTTGTCCACCACATGATTCCAGATCTGCTGCAACCTATCCATCACAGAATCTACCCCAGGACAGTCAGAAGGCTCCACATGTCCCGAGGAAAAACGAGGATGGAAACCAGAGTTGCAGAAAAATGGCGAAACCAATGTAG
This sequence comes from Ranitomeya variabilis, assembly GCF_051348905.1. Classification (NCBI taxonomy): domain Eukaryota; kingdom Metazoa; phylum Chordata; class Amphibia; order Anura; family Dendrobatidae; genus Ranitomeya; species Ranitomeya variabilis. The sequence goes on along the minus strand of NC_135235.1, from coordinate 324,092,657 downwards.
CGGAACTAGCCCGATTATTAAGGGCAAACTCAGCCAACGGCAAGAAGGTCACCCAATCATCCTGATCCGCAAAAACAAAACACCTCAAATAAGCCTCCAGAGTCTGATTAGTTCGCTCCGTTTGTCCATTAGTCTGAGGATGAAAGGCAGATGAAAACGACAACTCAATGCCCATCCTAGCACAAAAGGATCACCAGAACCTGGAAACAAACTGGGATCCTCTGTCAGACACAATATTCTCAGGAATGCCGTGTAAACGAACCACATTCTGAAAGAACACAGGAACCAGATCGGAAGAGGAAGGCAGCTTAGGCAAAGGTACCAAATGGACCATCTTAGAAAAGCGATCACATACCACCCAGATGACAGACATGCCCTGAGACACCGGGAGATCTGAAATGAAATCCATGGAAATGTGTGTCCAAGGCCTCTTCGGGACAGGCAAGGGCAAGAGCAACCCGCTGGCACGCGAGCAGCAAGGCTTAGCTCGAGCACAAGTCCCACAGGACTGCACAAACGACCGCACATCCCGTGACAAGGAAGGCCACCAAAAGGACCTAGCCACCAGATCTCTGGTGCCAAAAATTCCCGGATGCCCTGCCAACAACTCCCGATTGCCAACATCATAATTCCGCTCAGCAGGCGAAAACTTCCTCGAGAAAAAGGCACAAGGTCTCATCACAGAGCAACCAGGGCCTCTCTGCGACAAAACGGCACCTGCCCCAATCTCAGAAGCATCCACTTCAACCTGAAAGGGAAGTGAGACATCAGGCTGGCACAAAACAGGCGCCGAAGTAAACCGGCGCTTCAACTCCTGGAAAGCCTCTACGGCTGCAGGAGCCCAGTTAGCAACATCAGAACCTTTCTTGGTCATATCCGTCAAAGGTTTAGCAATGCTAGAAAAATTAGCAATAAAACGACGGTAGAAGTTAGCAAAACCCAAGAACTTCTGAAGACTCTTAACTGACGTGGGTTGAGTCCAATCATGAATAGCACGGACCTTAACTGGGTCCATCTCCACCGCAGAAGGGGAAAAAATAAACCCCAAAAAGGGAACCTTCTGTACTCCAAAGAGACACTTTGAGCCCTTAACAAATAAAGCATTCTCACGCAAAACCTGAAACACCATCCTGACCTGCTCTACATGCGAGTCCCAGTCATCAGAAAAAAACAGAATATCATCCAGATAAACGATCATAAATTTATCCAGATACTTCCGGAAAATATCATGCATAAAGGACTGAAACACTGAAGGAGCATTAGAGAGCCCAAAAGGCATCACCAAGTACTCAAAATGACCTTCGGGCGTATTAAACGCGGTTTTCCATTCATCTCCTCGCTTAATGCGCACAAGGTTGTACGCACCACGAAGATCTATCTTGGTGAACCACTTGGCACCATTAATTCGGGCAAACAAGTCTGACAACAGAGGCAAAGGATACTGAAATTTAACAGTGATTTTATTCAAAAGCCGATAGTCAATACAAGGTCTCAAAGATCCGTCCTTCTTGGCCACAAAAAAGAATCCCGCACCAAGAGGGGAAGAGGAAGGACGGATATGCCCCTTCTCCAGAGATTCCTTGATATACGAACGCATTGCGGTATGCTCAGGTACAGACAGATTAAATAGTCTTCCCTTAGGAAATTTGCTACCTGGAATCAAATCTATGGCACAGTCACAGTCCCTATGAGGAGGCAGAACACTGGACCTGGACTCGCTGAACACATCCTGATAATCAGACAAATACTCAGGAACTTCCGAAGGAGTAGAGGAAGCAATAGACACAGGCGGGGAATCACCATGAATACCCTGACAGCCCCAACTTGACACAGACATTGCCTTCCAATCCAAGACTGGATTATGAGTCTGTAACCATGGCAAACCCAAAACGACCAAATCATGCATTTTATGCAGAACAAGAAAACGAATCACCTCCCGATGTTCAGGAGTTATGCACATGGTTACCTGTGTCCAAAACTGCGGTTTATTTTCCGCCAATGGCGTAGCATCAATACCCCTCAGAGGGATAGGATTAACCAATGGCTCAAGAACAAAACCACAGCGCTTGGCAAACGACAGATCCATAAGACTCAGGGCAGCACCTGAATCCACAAACGCCATAACAGGGTAGGAGGACAATGAGCAAATTAAAGTCACAGACAAAATAAATTTAGGTTGCAAATTACCAATGGCGACAGGACTAACAACCCTAGTTAGGCGTTTAGAGCATGCTGATATAACATGTGTAGAATCACCACAGTAAAAACACAACCCATTCTGACGTCTATGATTTTTCCGCTCATTTCTGGTCTGAATTCTATCACATTGCATCAAATCAGGTGTTTGTTTAGACAACACCACCAGAGGATTAGCGGATTTGCGCTCCCGCAAACGCCGGTCAATTTGAATAGCCAGCGCCATGGAATCATTCAGACTTGTAGGAATGGAGAAACCCACCATCACATTCTTAATGGCTTCAGAAAGGCCATTTCTGAAGTTTGCGGCCAGAGCACACTCATTCCACTGAGTAAGCACGGACCATTTCCGAAATTTTTGGCAATACACTTCAGCTTCATCCTGGCCCTGAGAAATAGCCAGCAAGGCTTTTTTCTGCCTGAACCTCAAGATTGGGTTCCTCGTAAAGCAATCCGAGCGCCAGAAAAAACGCATCAATATTTGCCAATGCCGGATCTCCTGGCGCTAGCGAGAAAACCCAATCCTGAGGGTCGCCCCGTAAAAATGAGATAACAATTTTAACTTGCTGAACTGAGTCTCCAGATGAACAGGGTCTCAGAGATAGAAACAATTTACAATTATCCCTGAAATTCCTAAACTTAAATCGGTCTCCAGAAAACAGTTCAGGAATAGGTATTTTAGGTTCAGACATAGGACTACTGGTAACAAAATCTTGTATGCTTTGCACACGAGCAGCAAGCTGGTCCACACTTGTAATCAAGGTCTGGACATTCATGTCTGCAGCAAGCTCAAGCCACTCAGAGGTAAAGGGGAGGAAGAGAGGAAAAAAAAAAAAAATCAGAATTTCCTTTCTTATATCCCACTTCTGCATTGCATGAAACATTCAATGTTGGCCTGGCATACTGTTATGACCCCAATGGCAGAAGGTCTCAGGAATAAATACCAAGTCTGCAAACACAAAAAAACAGCTCATAGGGCAGTGGTAACTGGGCTGACCATATATCTAATCCTAGCACCACAAATAGAAGTAGCCGGGGAACGTGCCTACGTTGGTTCTAGACATCTAGCGCCAGCCGGAGAACTAACTAACCCTAGAAGGGAAAAGAAAGACATTTCTTGCCTCCAGAGAAAAGACCCCAAAAGTTGGATACAAGCCCCCAACAAATAATAACGGTGAGGTAAGAGGAAAAGTCAAACATAAGAATGAGCTAGGTATTTAGCAAAGAGAGGCCCACTAGCTAATAGCAGAATATAGTAAGATGACTTATATGGTCAGCAAAAACCCTATTAAAATATCCACGCTGGATATTCAAGAACCCCCGAACCGTCTAACGGCCCGGGGGGAGAACACCAGCCCCCTAGAGCTTCCAGCAAGGTCAGAAATCACATTTAGTACAAGCTGGACAAAAATAGTAGCAAAGCAAGTAACTCAAAAAACAAAGAAGCAAGACTTAGCTTAATTTTGCAAGAGCCAGGACCAGCAGACAGGAGCAACAGAAGGATCTGATTACAACGATGCCAGGCACTGGACTAAGGATCCAGGAAGTTAATATAGCGACACCCCTGGACTAACGACCCAGGTGAGTGCCAAACAGAAAAAAGACAATCCCAGAGTTATACCACTAGTGACCACAAGAGGGAGCCAAAAAGTCTAATTCACAACATTCACGTACACCTTCTACCTGGTTTTACAGGACCACCTAACGGTCGTTAGTTAGGTTTCATTTTTTAAATAATGAGGAAGTCTGGTGGAACAGGTCGTGGCCGTGGGCGTTCATTGCCAGCTGGTAATGATGGTAGTGGTGGTGGTCGTGGAGCATCAGGTGGTCGTGGGAAAAGCAATATAGCCCCTAAGTCTCGAGTTGTTGAGCCTGCGTCATCGTCAGGCTCCACAAGGCCTCGAAGGCTCCCATTTCTGGGAGTAGGAAAACCGCTTTTGAAGCCGGAGCAGCAGGAACAAGTATTGGCTTTCATTGCTGACTCTGCCTCTAGCTCTTTCGCCTCCTCCTCGGAAAGTGCCAAATGTCAGAGCAGTGCTTCACCAGTGGATGCTCCCGGTCAGGAACAAGTCGCTTCCTTGTGTCCTTCACCAAGAACAACAGTGAAGGATGCGTCAGGCGACACAACTGGTTACTCCATGGAGCTCTTTACACATACCGTGCCTGGGTTAGAAAGGGAAATTGTTAACAGGCCATGCCCATTACAAGATGAATCGGACATGGAGTGCACAGATGCACAGCCACAGCCAGATTATTATGCTGTTCCTTTGACTCACATCAGAACATTGCCCTCGCAGTGTACTGATCCAGAATCTGACCACGATGAGACTATGGAGCCCCGTCACGAACGCTATAGCACCGGCTTACACGGTGACCCAGAGGAAGGTGCACAAAACATAGAAGAGGAGGTCATAGATGACCCAGTTGTTGACCCCGATTGGCAGCCATTGGGGGAACAGGGTGCAGGCGGCATTAGCTCTGAAGCGGAGGAGGAGGAGGAGCCGCAGCAGGCATTTTACATCGCAACAGGTTCCATCTGGCAGGCCCGTATCTGGCCAAAAACGTGTGGCAAAACCAAAACCAGTTGTAGGACAGTGTGGCCATCAGGTTAAAGTAGCTCAGTGTGCAATGCCTGAAAAGGTATCCGATAGGAAGAGTGCAGTCTGGAATTTTTTTAACCAAGATCCCAATGATCATCGCAAAGTCATCTGTAAGAAATGCTCAAGGACCTTCAGCAGAGGTCAGAATGTTAAAAATTTGCATACAAGTTGCATGCATAGACATTTAACCACCATGCACTTGCAAGCCTGGACAAACTACCAAACGTCCATTAACGTTGTAGCACCCTCTCTCAATGAAGCTAGTCAGCAACACGACATCCCTTCCCTCACTGTAAGCCCACCGTTTACCACACCACCTACAGGTAATGTGGGGGTTTCGTCGCAAGGCCATAGCAGTCAGGGAATCACCAGGTTCGTGGTCGGAAAAACTATATGTAGGGCACCATCAAGAATACCATCACCAAACCTCTCTGTCACCCATGTCCACCGGCACCCCCGCTAGTTCCACTGTATGCAGCTCTCCAGTCCAGCTCACCCTACATGAAACTCTCGTTAGGAAAAGGAAGTACCCATCCTCGCATCCGCGTACACAGGGTTTGAAAGCCCACATTGCTAGACTAATCTCATTAGAGATGATGACCTACCAGTTAGTTGAAACCGAAGCTTTCAAAGCCCTGATGGACTACGCTGTACCACGCTACGAGCTACCCAGTCAACACTTCTTTTCGAGAAAAGCCATCCCAGCCCTCCACCAGCATGTAAAAGACCGCATTGTCCATGCGCACAGGCAATCTGTGAGTAGAAAGGTGCACCTGACAACAGATGCATGGACCAGTAGGCATGGCCAGGGGCGTTACGTCTCCATCACGGCACACTGGGTTAATGTGGTGGATGCAGGGTCCACAGGGAACAGTAATATTGGGACAGTTCTGCCTAGCCCACGGTGTAGGAAACAGTTGGCTGTAGGCGTTCATCCCCCCTCCTCCTCCTCGTCCTCCAGCAGAAGCGAGAGCTCGTCCACAGACCGCAGTCACACGACCACTCCATTCGCAGCTGCCACTGTTGCACACGAGGTGTCCAATTATGGAAGAGCTTGTGGCAAGCGTCAGCAGGCTGTATTGGCAATGAAGTGTTTGGGCGACAACAGACACACCACGGAAGTTCTGTCCGAGTTCTTGCAGCAAGAAACTCAGTCATGGCTGGGCACTGTACATCTTGAGGCAGGCAAGGTAGTGAGTGACAACGGAAGGAATTTTATGGCTGCCATAGCCCTTTCACAACTGAAACACATTCCTTGCCTGGCTCACACCTTAAACCTGGTGGTGCAGTGCTTCCTGAAAAGTTATCTGGGGTTACCCGACCTGCTGCTGAAAGTGCGCAGACTTTGCTCTCACATCCGCCGTTCGCCCATACACTCCATCCGTATGCAGAACCATCAGCGGTCTTTGAACCTTCCCCAGCATTGCCTAATCATCGACGTTGCAACAAGTTGGAACTCCACACTGCACATGCTTCATAGACTGTGCGAACAGAGGCGTGCTGTTATGTATTTGTGGGAGGATACACATACACGGGCAGGCAGTTGGATGGCAGACATGGAGTTGTCAGCTGTGCAGTGGTCGAAGCTCCAAGACCTGTGTCATGTCCTTCAGTGTTTTGAGGAATGCACATGGCTGGTTAGTGCAGACAACGCCGTAATAAGCATGAGCATCCCCCTAATGCGTCTGCTGATGCAAAGTTTGACGCACATAAAGGAGCAGGCGTCTGCAGCCGAGGACGAGGGAAGCCTTGATGACAGTCAGCCATTGTCTGCTCAGGGAAGTGTACAGGACGAGGTGGCGGGCGAAGAGGAGGAGGACGAGAAGGATGATGGGGATGAGTATATTTTGGATGAGGAAGCTTCTCAGGGGGCAATAGAAAGTGCTGGCGGTGCAAGGCTGGGTTCAGGGATTTTGAGGGAGACAAGTGACATTGATTTGCCCGAAAGTGCTCCTCAACCCAGCATATGCACTGACTTGACAAATGGAACATTGGCCCACATGGTGGATTATGCCTTGCGTATCCTCAAAAGGGACCCACGCATTATAAAAATGATTACTAGTGTTGAGCGATACCGTCCGATACTTGAAAGTATCGGTATCGGAAAGTATCGGCCGATACCGGCAAAGTATCGGATCCAATCCGATACCGATACCCGATACCAATACAAGTCAATGGGACTCAAGTATCGGACGGTATTGCTGATGGTTCCCAGGGTCTGAAGGAGAGGAAACTCTCCTTCAGGCCCTGGGAACCATATTAATGTGTAAAAGAAAGAATTAAAATAAAAAATATTGCTATACTCACCTCTCCGAGGGAACCGGCAGCGTTGTTTGCTTAAAATTCGCGCTTTTCTTTCCTTACGTGAAGTCCCGGCTTTGTGATTGGTTGCGTCGCAGTCACATGGGCGACGCAACCAATCACAGCAAGCCATGACGTAATTTCAGGTCCTTAAGGATTTTAAAATTACGTCCCGGCTTTGTGATTGGTTGCGTCGCAGTCACATGGGCGACGCAACCAATCACAGCAAGCCGTGACGTAATTTCAGGCCCTTAAGGATTTTAAAATTACGTCCCGGCTTTGTGATTGGTTGCGTCGCAGTCACAAGGGCGACGCAACCAATCACAAGCCGTGACGTCACGGGAGGCTGGACACGCGCGCATTTTAAAATGCGCGCTTGTCCAGCCTCCCGTGACGTCCCGGCTTGTGATTGGTTGCGTCGCGGTCAACCAATCACAAGCCGGGAGGCTGGACACGCGCGCATTTTAAAATGCGCGCTTGTCCAGCCTCCCGTGACGTCCCGGCTTGTGATTGGTTGCGTCGCGGTCAACCAATCACAAGCCGGGAGGCTGGACACGCGCGCATTTTAAAATTAGACACCTGGCCTGAATTGGCCGAATATGCATTGCAGGAGCTTGCTTGTGTAGCGCCCCCACACCCGCAGGGCCGAGGGGTACCCGGTACCGGGCCTACGAGTCTCTGCTCCGGGGTTGTCACGGCGGCTAGGCCCCGGTCCGTGACCCTGCCGTGGGGCGCACAGTAAATAATAGATGTGGATGTTGGTGGTGCAGTTGTGGGGTGCAGGTCGCGGTAAATAACGAGGACACCAGGTTGCAGTCTCTTTACCTCTTTACTGGAGATCTCTGAGTCCTCAGTCCAGAATATGGTTCACCAGGCTGCGCAAGTCCGGCCGGTCCAATGGCACCTTCAGAGTTCACTTCACAAGTGGAAATCGGTGCCTTCCTTCTTAGCGCTATGTGTTGTAGTCCTTCCCTGCTATGCTTACGGAAAGTACCCCACAACCGTTGTGTCTGTTTCTTAAGTTCCCTCACAACTCGATTAAATGATGTTCTTCTAATCTTCCGTCCCTTCCTGATGTTACAGTTAGAACGGCACCCGTTTGTCGGATAGGCCTGGAGTTCTTCCGGGACCCTAGAGACGCCCCTCTCCCGCAATTGCCTCCCAAGACTTCATAGGTGATATGTGTTAGACAGCCCGCCTTAAACTGACTGTCCTGCCGCTGTTTAGAGTATTGCTTGAAGCTGGTTATTGTAATACTCCCTCGGCGTTCCGGCCACCGGTAGTGCGCCTCAGTAGGATGTTGCTCCGGTCTTACAGCACGACCCCTACTGGTATTCTCCTATTGCTTGATCTCGTTTCTCACTCAGCACAATTTATCTCGCTTCTAGTCCTTTCTTGGGTCCCGCCGCTTCCCGGAGCTGGCGCGGACCCGTTACGTTCTTTTCAATGCCAAGCCTCTGTCAGGATCCCACCCCTGACAGAGACCCTACTGTCTCTTCCTCCACATCACCCTCTGCCACTAGGTGTTGCTTCGTCCAATCCAGTCAGCTTTCTGATCTAACTTCCTGCCTGACCCCCAGTTTACCCACTATGGTGGGGAGTGGCCTAATGAATAGCACCCTTAGCTCCCCCCGGAGGCCCGGCTGTGAAATGTATTGGTGTCTGTGATACCTGATCAGATGAACTCCTTCAGTGCCATCGGACGCACCGTAGCTCCCCATAGTGGCGGAGCCACAGTACTGCAACGACCAGGACTCTGGGGCGCTGCACTTGCCCAGCAGCTAGTGTGCTATCAGAAAGAGTATTCAGTGCTGCTGGTTCTATACTGACCAAAAAAAGGACTCGTCTGGCTACCCAAAATGTTGATGATCTAACCTTCATTAAAATGAACCACTCATGGATTTCTAATTATTTTGCCCCACCTTTCCCGGCTGACACCTAGCTTTCCTGTAAAAAGGTCCTGCTTTGGGACTGGTATTACTGACTGTTTCAATCTCTTAATTTGCTGCTGCTGTTTGTCCAGCATACGACATGTTTACACCTCCCTAAATAGCCTAAACCCCCCACGGGGCCGTGGTCTCGCCACTTCACGCAAGCACCCGTCAGAGTGCCGTTTGTCTGAAGAGGTGGGTGTGCCCACTTTTGGTCGACGGCACTGGCACTGGGTCCCTCATAGTACAATGAAGTGTCTCTGGCGGTGGTGGCGCGCACCCAACATCAGACACACTGTTGTAACATGAGGGGCCCTGGGCTTGTACCGCCGTCCAGGAGAGAGTTTCCCCCACCCAGGTCAAACTGTGCTCTACCACTTGCAAAATTATATCTCGATGCTCCACCACTGTTTAGTCTATGTGCTGAAATCCTTCAATGGCTGGCACAGACAATAACAATTTGTTGACATGTATGATGCTAGTTAAAATAGTCAGGGGCCCTGTCCTACATTTACACCAGTAAATACTTTGCGCCAAATTACAATGTCAGAAAGTCAGCATAGGAGCACACCCCTGTACCTAAGTAAGCCACCCTTTTTTTTTTTTTGGGGGGGGTTGTTTTTTTTGGGAGACATTAACATCTATTTTGTTTTTGGGAGTACTTAGTGTGTCAGACACTCCTTCCAATTGTCCTCCGCTGACCACACCAATGCTGCCTGTGTACCCCTGCCACCTAAAGGAAGCTGCATAGAGCCTATTTTATTATTTTAGGCCTAGGAAGTCTGTCTGCGGTCCCTCCTTCCAATTGTCCTCCGCTGACCACACCAATGCTGCCTGAGTACCCCTGCCACCTAATGGAAGCTGCATAGAGCCTATTTTATTATTTTAGGCCTAGGAAGTCTGTCTGCGGTCCCTCCTTCCAATTGTCCTCCACTGACCACACCAATGCTGCCTGTGTACCCCTGCCACCTAATGGAAGCTGCATAGAGCCTATTTTATTATTTTAGGCCTAGGAAGTCTGTCTGCGGTCCCTCCTTCAAATTGTCCTCCACTAACCACACCAATGCTGCCTGAGTACCCCTGCCACCTAATGGAAGCTGCATAGAGCCTATTTTATTATTTTAGGCCTAGGAAGTCTTTCTGCGGTCCCTCCTTCCAATTGTCCTCCGCTGACCACACCAATGCTGCCTGAGTACCCCTGCCACCTAATGGAAGCTGCATAGAGCCTATTTTATTATTTTAGGCCTAGGAAGTCTGTCTGCGGTCCCTCCTTCCAATTGTCCTCCACTGACCACACCAATGCTGCCTGTGTACCCCTGTAACTAATTTAAAAATGCATAGAGCCAACTTTTTTAGTTAACACATACTACCTTTGTCTGTCTGCGGCGCCACTCAATCACGCTGTCCTCCACTGAAAAAGCTGAACATCAACCTTCAGGCTCTCATTAAGTAGTTGTTTATATAAGACAGCAGTTGCCCTACTACTTTAGTTGGGGCCTAGTAACGGTGTCTGCCGCTCCTTGGTGTTCTCCTCCAGGTTTCCTTGTCTTAGCTTCAACCTTCAGGCTCTCATTAAGTATTTTTTAATGTCACACTGCAGTTGCCCTACTACTTTGGTTGGGGCCTAGTAATGGTGTCTGCCGCTCCTTGGTGTTCTCCTCCAGGTTTCCTTGTCTGAGCTTCAACCTTCAGGCTCTCATTAAGTATTTTTTCATGTCACACTGCTATTGCCCTACTACTTTGGTTGGGGCCTAGTAACGGTGTCTGCCGCTCCTTGGTGTTCTCCTCCTCCTTGGTGTTCTCCTCCAGGTTTCCTTGTCTGAGCTTCAAGCTTCAGGCTCTCATTAAGTATTTTTTCATGTCACATTGCAGTTGCCCTACTACTTTGGTTGGGGCCTAGTAACGGTGTCTGCCGCTCCTTGGTGTTCTCCTCCTCCTTGGTGTTCTCTTCCAGGTTTCCTTGTCTGAGCTTCAACCTTCAGGCTCTCATTAAGTATTTTTTAATGTCACACTGCAGTTGCCCTACTACTTTGGTTGGGGCCTAGTAACGGTGTCTGCCGCTCCTTGGTGTTCTCCTCCAGGTTTCCTTGTCTGAGCTTCAACCTTCAGGCTCTCATTAAGTATTTTTTAATGTCACACTGCAGTTGCCCTACTACTGTGGTTGGGGCCTAGTAACGGTGTCTGCCGCTCCTTGGTGTTCTCCTCCTCCTTGGCGTTCTCCTCCAGGTTTCTTTGTCTGAGCTTCAACCTTCAGGCTCTCATTGAGTATTTTTTAATGTCACACTGCAGTTGCCCTACTACTTTGGTTGGGGCCTAGTAACGGTGTCTGCTGCTCCTTGGTGTTCTCCTCCTCCTTGGTGTTCTCCTCCAGGGTTCCTTGTCTGAGCTTCAACCTTCAGGCTCTCATTAAGTATTTTTTAATGTCACACTGCAGTTGCCCTACTACTTTGGTTGGGGCCTAGTAACGGTGTCTGCCGCTCCTTGGTGTTCCCCTCCTCCTTGGTGTTCTCCTCCAGGTTTCCTTGTCTGAGCTTCAACCTTCAGGCTCTCATTGAGTATTTTTTAATGTCACACTGCAGTTGCCCTACTACTTTGGTTGGGGCCTAGTAACGGTGTCTGCCGCTCCTTGGTGTTCTCCTCCTCCTTGGTGTTCTCCTCCAGGTTTCCTTGTCTGAAATTCAACCTTAAGGCTCTCATTAAGTATTTTTTAATGTCACACTGCAGTTGCCCTACTACTTTGGTTGGGGCCTAGTAACGGTGTCTGCCGCTCCTTGGTGTTCTCCTCCACTGAACAAAGCAGTGCCGCCTGTTTACTCCTGTTACCAATTTTGAACTTCATTTGGCCCACTTTATTACTTGGGCCTACTAACTGTGTCAGCCTCTCATTACAGTTGTCCTCCACTGAACAAAGCAATGCCACTTGGTTAGTCCTGTTACCAATTTTGAACTGCATTTAGCCTACTTTATTATTTGGCCCTATATCTGTGTTTCCTCCTCATCCTGCCCATTGCCCAGCCACTGCTAGATGAGTCTGCTGGTACATTGACCCAGACCACTACATTCCCCTTGCACTCTACACAGCCAGAATCTGACCCTGCTGAAAGTAAGGTTCCCCTTCCCGCATGCTATACCACCTTACACAGGGACAAAGAGGAAGGTGCAGATGAAAGTGCAGGTTCCTTCATCAGGTGGGGGGGCATAATCGTTGGCGACATCACTGGCACAGGGCCCTTCAGAGTACGCAAAAGTGTCGCTGCCGGTGGGAGGCGCCCCCGCCGTGCAAACACACCGCTGTACTTTGAGGGGCCCTGTGCCAGTGCCAATGCCAACTAGTGGGCCCCCCCTGCTTGCTCAGGATCACAGCACTTGCAACCTTGACATACTTACCTCTCACTGCTCCACCGCCGTGACATAGTCCACGTTTCCTGGGCCCACTAAAAACTTGAACCAGCCCTACCCCCCACAACTTTAGCCAAATGACCCCCAATTTCCCATGCCTATCTATTATTATAAAGTATATTAAGATTGACAAGCTTCAGTAACAAGAATGGATGTTTTTGCCATTAAAATGGGCACTGTAGGTGTTTTCCTGGCCTCCACTCACTGCCGACTATGCTTCCCCATTGACTTGCATTGGGTTTCATGTTTCGGTTGATCCCCGACTTTTTGCGATAATCGGCCGATTTCACTCGACTTGACTTTTGACAAAGTCGGGTTTCACAAAACCCGACTCGACCCCAAAAAAGGAAAAGTCGTTCAACCCTAGTCAGGAATGCTTCCAGGGTCATTTGCCATGATGTTCCCTGTGTCATTTGAGCAGTGTTACCATCATTTTCAGATGTTTTTATACCTTAAAAGGACCCCTGGGGGATCACGGTAAAAATACTCGGGTTTCCCATTGATTTACATTGTGCTCTGTGCTTGGGTCGAGTACCTTAGTATTCCAATGTGCTAGACCCAAGCAACGAGCACCCGAGCATTTTAGTTCTCGTTAGTGTTGAGCATTCCGATACCGCAAGTATCGGGTATCGGCCGATACTTAGCGGTATCGGAATTCCGATACCGAGATCCGATACTTTTGTTGTATCGGGAATCGGTATCGGGATCGATATAATGTGTAAAATAAAGAATTAAAATAAAAAATATTGCAGTACTCACCTCTCCGACGCAGCCTACACCTTACCGAGGAAACCGGCAGCCTTGTTTGCTTAAAATGCGCGCGTTTACTGCCTTCCGTGACGTCATGGCTTCTGATTGGTCGCGTGCCGCCCATGTGACCGCGACGCGACCAATCACAACAAGCCGTGACGTAATTTTCAGGTCCTGAATGCCTAATTCTAGGCATTCAGGACATGAAAATTACGTCACGGCTTGTGATTGGTCGCGTGCCGCCCATGTGACCGCGACGCGACCAATCACAAGCCGTGGCGTAATTTTCAGGTCCTGAATGCCTAATTCTAGGCATTCAGGACCTGAAAATTACGTCACGGCTTGTTGTGATTGGTCGCGTCGCGGTCACATGGGCGGCACGCGACCGATCAGAAGCCGTGACGTCACGGAAGGCAGTAAACGCGCGCATTTTAAGCAAACAAGGCTGCCGGTTTCCTCGGTAAGGTGCAGGCTGCGTTGGAGAGGTGAGTATAGCAATATTTTTTTATTTTAATTCTTTATTTTACACATTAATATGGATCCCAGGGCCTGAAGGAGAGTTTCCTCTCCTTCAGACCCTGGGAACCATCAGGGATACTGTCCGATACTTGAGTCCCATTGACTTGTATTGGTATCGGGTATCGGATTAGATCCGATACTTTGCCGGTATCGGCCGATACTTTCCGATACCGATACTTTCAAGTATCGGACGGTATCGCTCAACACTAGTTCTCGTCCATCACTAATTAGGACACTTGTATTGGATGAGTGACTTTTAAATAACTGGTAAAAAGTAATACTAACTATCACACACATGTACAACACATAAGTAGAGATAAACTGAGTTTTGAAATTCAAATTTTACAGCAAATAATGTACATTTGCCAGAATCTCAGCACTATAAAGCTTATAAGGGAGATTAAACTCTAAGGCTGGAGTCACACTAGCGAGTTTTATGGACGTAAGAGCACAGAAAATACGTCCGTAAAACTCGCCAAACAAACGGCACAATTATTCTCAATGGGTCTGGTCCTATCAGCCGTATTCAGTTTCAGGTTCAGTATTATACGGCTTTCTACGGTTGTAGTAAATCGCAGCATGCTGCGTTTGTCAGCGTATTGCGCAAATAATACGCCAATGAAAGTCTATGGTGGCGAGAAAAATACGGATTACACACGGACCAGCAGTGTGACTTGCGAGAAATACGCAGCGGTGTTAGTGACAAGCCGGTAATTCAATTGCCGGCTTTTCATTTCTCCTTCCCCAACCCGACAGGATATGAGACATGGTTTACATACAGTAAACCATCTCATATCCCCTTTTTTTTGCATATTCCACACTACTAATGTTAGTAGTGTGTATGTGCAAAATTTGGGCGCTGTAGCTGCTAAAATAAAGGGTTAAATGGCGGAAAAAATTGGCATGGGCTCCCGCGCAATTTTCTCCGCCAGAGTGGTAAAGCCAGTGACTGAGGGCAGATATTAATAGCCAGGAGAGGGTCCATGGTTATTGGCCCCCCGTGGCTAAACACATCTGCCCCCAGCCACCCCAGAAAAGGCACATCTGGAAGATGCGCCTATTCTGGCACTTGGCCACTCTCTTCCCACTCCCGTGTAGCGGTGGGATATGGGGTAATGAAGGGTTAATGCCACCTTGCTATTGTAAGGTGACATTAAGCCAGATTAATAATGGAGAGGCGTCAATTATGTCACCTATCCATTATTAATCCAATTGTCTGAAAGGGTTAAAAAAAACACACACACGTTATTAAAAAGTATTTTAATGAAATAAACAAACAGGTTGCTTTAGTATTTTATTGCTCTCTCAATCCATCCGGAACACCCTCGCTTGGCAAAATAATAAACCAACAATATACATACCTTCGGATGAACTGTCAGGTCCCACGAAGTAAATCCATCTGAAGGGGTTAAATCATTTTACAGCCAGGAGCTGTGCTAAAGCACTCGCTCGTGGTTGTAAAAACCCCGGGTGCTGAAAGGAAATCAGGGTGATCTGTACTTACATTGAGTTGTGGTGAGGCGCCCTCTGGTGGATGTTCTCATGAACTGCAGCCTTGGAAAAGTTCCCACGCTCGAGTTCATATCAGTTCATCCAGCAGAGGGCGCCTCACCGCAAATCAAGGTATCTACAGGTCACCCTGATTTCCTTTCAGCACCCGGGGTTTTTACAACCACGAGCTAGCGCAGCTCCTGGCTGTAAAATTATTTAACCCCTTCAGATGGATTTGAGTTGTGCAGCTAGGATCTTTCTAATCAATAGAGGGACCAGATAGGTAACCCTGTATTGGGTCTTCCCTTTTTTTTATACCTGTGAGTGACTGTGTGTTACGTTCATAGCAATATATAGCCAGCATGGAAATGCAGAGTAGGATGAACATATAAAATGCAACCCAGAATGTGATAGGTCAGACTGAACCAGGAAAATGATAAACACCTGGAAAAGAGCAAGCCAAGGAGGAGGAACAAAGCCAATTTGAACCATCAGCATTTGGACAGGGAAGAAAAAGCAATAGTTAAGCAAACAGGGAACCTCATCTTGCTCATCTATCTGGCCACCTCTGCTGCTCACTCTTCTGTGTATGGCCCTCAGCATCTATTTTTACAGCCACCAGGCAATAAGACACCATGTGTTTTTATGCTAGCCAGGTACTTCTGGTGGCTGTAGAGGTGAGCAGTTAGTAAAATTATTATTTTTTTCTTTTTTGCCAGCCTTTACTTTTAACCGTTTTGTTAAATTCACACTTAGCAAATTAGTAAAAATCTGTAATCTGGAGACTATGGATATATGTAACATTCAAGTAGAATTCATTTCCTCTTGATTAGATTTTGCTTATCTCTACTTATAAAAATAAAACTACTCTTTACAGTATTTGAAAAAGTATTTCCTTCACCTCATTTGGATATTTTTTCTTTACCCTATTTTTGATAAATAGCCTCTTTACCACCTTTGACGTACATGTGCGTCAAAGGCAGTGTCCCTGCCCTTTGAAGTGGGCTGGCACTCCTTGCCCAAATCTTTCTCCCACTTGATGGCTGTGTCACAAATCCCACCCATTAGCACATCTGTCACGTGATTGTGGGGCGCCAATGGATTGTCATCACATCCGGGGGTCTGGAGAAGACTGCCGTGCCTGTTTTTTCAGAATAAAACTAGTAGGAAAAAACAGCACAATAGGGTTTCATCCAAGGGAGATGTGGGTGTTTAATTAAGGATATACTAATCTTATATAGTTGTATCTAATCAACATTGAAATCGCTTATACATCTAGCTGCTGCAGGTCCAATGGGTCATCAGACCGGAAAAACACAAATAAAGAGGATTTGTGGATAATCTGCGCTGTTGGTATTCCATATAATAAACCCAAATCCAGACAGAAAGTACATGTGGTATTCTTTATGTCATCAAGCATTTTGAAGTACTACAGGCTTTTCATCAGGACAAGAAAAGTAAAGCTCACACCACAATGCAGTTACATTTATAGCAATAAAAGTCCAAATATTGGAGACAAATGGACACATTATGGACACCTGATGTGTCAAAGTTCATCAAAGTTCATTAGGGAATAAAGCAAAAAAAGGAAAAAGGACTTTTTACTGGTCGGTAGTGCAGACTTAATAATATACAATCTATTAAAGTCTAAATTATATTTTAATTTGTATTTATTTCTAATCTTACCAAATTCAGAGAGCAACATTAAAATTATGTTAACAAGAAGAATTCATAGCCTCCTGTGAAAAAACTAACAAAACAAAACTGTTTTTAATCCCTTTCCGATGTTGGTCCTAATATTATGCCCACATCGGACTCCCCCTGTTTGATGCAGGCTCCAGCGCTGAACCTGCACCTTTTTGGCACATGTCAGCTGATCTATACAGCTGACCTGTGCCCGCAACAGCAGTGGGTGGAATCGCTGCTAACTAGTTAAATGTCGCTGTCAATTTCTAAATGACTGGAAGCGTGTCATTTATCCCACCCATCGCTGACCCTGTCACATGATCTCGGGTCACCAATGAGTCAGCATGACAACAGAGGTCTTCAGCAGACCTCTATTGTTGTCATAGCCAGATTGTTATGAGCGCCTCCTGGTGGTCAAAACGCAAAATTATGTTTTTTTGGATGCCGCAACATTGCATTAAGATGTAATCACGGGCGAACAAAAGATCGCATATGCACCAAAATAATATCATTAAAAAATGCAAGCTCAGCATGCAAAAAATAAGCCGTCATCCAACCTGAGATCACAAAAAATGCAGATGCTACGGGTATCAGAAAATGGTGCAATTTTTTTTAACAAACTTAGGTAAAAAAGAACTTAGAGATGTTTGGTGTCTATGAACTTATATTGACCTGGAGAATCAAAATAGCAGGTCAGTTTTAGCATTTAGTGAACGTGGTAAAAAAATAAAATAAATAAAAAATAAAACAATGTGGAATTGCACTTTTTTTGCAATTTTACCACACTTGGAATTTTTTCCAGCACATGAAATGTTAAAACCAATGGTGTTGTTCAGAAGTACAACTTCAACAAAAAAACAAGCCCTCACATGGCCATATCGACAGAAAAAAAAAAAAGTTATGGCTCTGGGAAGTAGGGGAGCAAAAAACAAAAGCGCTAAAACTGAAATACCTCTTGTCATTAATGGGTTAATTTCCTCCTCTCTTTATATATAAATAAAGAATTAAGAATAAATAAACATTTTTATTCTGGAAAAATAATGCAAAGAAAGAAAAGAAGACATTAAGAAAAAAGAAAGAAAAAAAAAAAAAAAAAAAAAATATATATATATATATATATATATATATATATATATATATATATATACATATTTTATTTATTTCACATGAGGCTATGAATTCTCCTTGTTGACTGAATTTATTGTGGCACTCTAAGTTTGGTGCAACATAAGATTAAAACATTTTCACATAGTTCACATAGTAAATTCAGATTCATTTTAATTCACATAAATATATATTTTTACTTTTTAAATATATAATTTTCCTATTTTTTCCTTTTCTTCTTCTTCGGCTAGAAATAAATACAAACAAAAGTATAAATGAGACGTCAACAGTTTGTATATAAGTCTATACTACCAACCTGTAAAAATCCTTTTCCTTTTTATTTTTTTATGTCCTGATGAACTTTGATGAATTGACACAACAGGTGTACATCATGTGTCCATTTGGCTCCAAGATTTTCTATAAAGTAATGGTATCTCACAATCAGGACAGCATCACACCTGCAAGAAACTCGGACGAGTCTCGCATCTCAATACGCGGCACTGCTGCCGGCAATCGAGACCGGAGTGTGCGCTGCATGTATCTCTATGCAGTTGAGTGCTCCAGTCCCGAGTGCTGTCGGCAGTGCCGTGTATTGAGATGCGAGACTCGTCTGAGTTTCTCGCAAGTGTGATCCCGGCCTCAAAGCAGTAGTGGATTGTGAGATATGGAGCCTGAAAGTCTAATGTTGAAAACATTGTTACCCTTTTGCTCTTCACTATATGTCTTTTACTTCGTTGTACAGACATTTAGGGCTTCTTTTCTTTGAGAAATCAAAGGCATTTCAACTTTAAACTGTCTTTTTAAGGTCTTGCCACAGCTTTGATCAAGCCACTTTAAAATCTTAATTTTGGTTCTTTTGAAGAAATTAGAGTCGAATTTGTGTACTTTGAATCATTTGGGCTACTACATAACCCAATTGCTCTTGAGCTTTAGTTCGTTTCCAACTATTATGACAAATTGTCAAAGTCCTGCAATTGCAAAAAAACGCAACACCACACAATCGCATCCATTATATTCATCCATATTCATCCATTCATCCATTATAAGTTCATGCTAAAAACATACAACTCTGCCCTTCACCTCTCCAAACAAACCTATTTCAACACCCTCATCACCTCACTGTCCAATAACCCTAAACGTCTCTTCGACACTTTCCAGTCCCTACTCAACCCAAGAGAGCAGGCCCCAACCACAGATCTCTGCGCTGACGACCTGGCCAATTACTTCAAAGAAAAAATTGACCACATTCGACAGGAAATCATCTCCCAATCTCTTCATACCAGGCACTGTCCTCCCTCCCCCACTGCATCTAGTTCACTCTCTGACTTTGCACCAGTTACTGAAGAAGAAGTAAGCAGGCTCCTTGCATCTTCTCGCCCGACCACTTGCACCAGTGACCCCATTCCGTCACATCTCCTCCAGTCCCTTTCCCCGGCTGTCACCTCTCACATAACAAAAATATTCAACCTTTCCCTCACTTCCGGGATTTTTCGCTCCTCATTTAAGCATGCCATCATACATCCATTACTTAAAAAACCCTCCCTCGACCAAAACTGTGCCGCTAATTATAGACCTGTTCTAATCTTCCCTTCATCTCTAAACTCCTGGAATGCCTGGTCCACTCCCGTCTTACCCGCTATCTCTCAGATAACTCTCTTCTCGACCCTCTTCAATCTGGCTTCCGCTCTTTACACTCTACTGAAACTGCCCTCACTAAAGTCTCTAATGACCTACTAACAGCTAAATCTAATGGTCACTACTCCATGCTAATTCTATTGGATCTTTCCGCAGCATTCGACACTGTGGATCATCAGCTCCTCCTCACTATGCTCCGCTCCATCGGCATCAAGGACACCGTTCTCTCTTGGTTCTCCTCCTATCTCTCTGACCGATCCTTCACTGTATGTTTTGCTGGTTCCCCCTCCTCTCACCTTCCCCTTACTGTTGGGGTTCCTCAAGGATCAGTCCTAGGCCCCCTCCTCTTCTCTTTGTATACTGCCCCTATTGGACAAACAATCAGTAGATTTGGTTTCCAGTACCATCTCTATGCTGATGACACCCAATTATACACCTCTTCTCCTGCTTTCACTCCGACCTTCTTAGAAAACACCAGTGATTGTCTTACCGCTGTCTCTAACATCATGTCCTCCCTCTATCTGAAACTGAACCTGTCAAAAACTGAACTCCTCGTGTTCTCTCCCTCTACTAACCTACCTTTGCCTGACATTGCCATCTCCGTGTGCGGTTCAATCATTACTCCAAAGCAACATGCCCGCTGCCTTGGGGTCATCCTTGATTCCGAGCTTTCATTCACCCCCCACATCCGATCACTGGCTCGCTCTTCTTATCTGCATCTCAAAAATATTTCTAGAATTTGCCCTTTTCTTACTTTCGACTCTGCAAAAACTCTTACTGTTTCTCTTATTCATTCCCGTCTGGACTATTGTAACTCTCTACTAATCGGCCTCCCTCTTACCAAACTCTCCCCGCTCCAATCTGTCCTGAATGCTGCTGCCAGGATCATATTCCTCACCAACCGTTACACTGATGCCTCTACCTTGTGCCAGTCATTACACTGGCTACCCATCCACTCCAGAATCCAGTACAAAACTACTACCCTCATCCACAAAGCACTCCATGGCTCAGCACCACCCTACATCTCCTCTCTGGTCTCAGTCTACCACCCTACCCGTGCCCTCCGCTCCGCTAATGACCTCCGGTTAGCATCCTCAATAATCAGAACCTCCCACTCCCGTCTCCAAGACTTTACACGTGCTGCGCCGATTCTTTGGAATGCACTACCTAGGTTAATACGATTAATCCCCAATCCCCACAGTTTTAAGCGTGCCCTAAAAACGCATTTGTTCAGACTGGCCTACCGCCTCAACGCATTAACCTAACTATCCCTGTGTGGCCTATTAAAAATAGAAAAAAAAAAAAAAAATTATCTGGTTCCTTGCATCGTGTTCTCATACACTTTATGCAGTTAATAGCCCTCTGTGTCTTTACTGCTACATACTTAGGCTGTTAACTGGTTCATGCAGCTTTACATGAACACCCGAGCCTTACACTATGGCTGGTCCAAATAATTAAAGCAATTGTTACCATCCACCTCTCGTGTCTCCCCTTTTCCTCATAATTTGTAAGCTTGCGAGCAGGGCCCTCATTCCTCCTGGTATCTATTTTGAACTGTGATTTCTGTTATGCTGTAATGTCTATTGTCTGTACAAGTCCCCTCTATAAGTTGTAAAGCGCTGCGGAATATGTTGGCGCTATATAAATAAAAATTATTATTATATTATTAATCGCACTTTCACCTCCATGGCTGACTGCTAGCATAATCTTTTTTTGGGTTAAAGTGATCTATATTGACCTTACATTAAATTTGTAGCTCTTCAAATGTTCCTCTGGGTTTTTTTGTGATCAGTGGGATCATTTACAATTTTAGGCAAATTTTGGTTTTTGTAATATTCAAGTAGAATTGTTACATTTTTTGCATCAGATCATAATAAAGGACATTCAGTTTGTGGAGAATAACATCTCTGCAAAACAAATTTCCAGGGAAACACTGCATGAACAGGTGAATGCAAATTGTGCTTTATCATTTCTAATTACAGCCTATCATATTCCATTTGAGCAAGATTTAATAGTCTTCAGTACTTGTCAGGCAAACTCTGACAGGGTAATGTAAAGCACTGCACTATATAAGCAGTGAAGACATATTACATATGTATGCCACATTACACATACAATCATAGGAATGCAAGCTTGAGTGTTCTTAGAATCTAATATTGTAATATAAAAATATTTCTAAGCATCTAAAAAAATAAATAAGTAAAAGTAAAAACACACATGCCACACCATCCTTTCTACTCACCAAAGTATCCCAAATTCCAAAATTTAAAATGGTTTCATTCAAAACTAAAATAAAAATATAACGTAAAAAATCACTTCAGTCATGGTGATATCAAATAACACTGTATCATTATTTATTTTGCATGGTTAATGTCACAAAAATACATTACAGAGACCCTCCCATCAAAGATTTTATTCTCTTAATATATTGCAATCATCTTTTATAGCAATGTGAACTGGAAGTTGTTCATTTTGCCTTTTTACCCAGCTAATTCTTCTCTTTTCCTTTAGCTCTGTGACATCATGTGATTAATAACTGACTAGGTGAATAGTTTTAAACTCTATGTAGAAACAGGAGATCAATTTTCCCTGCATGAGTCACTGCAAAGATCCCTGGCAGGGGGAGAGGAGGGAGCAGCTGGATTAGGAGTTGAAGAGGAGAAAATAAACTTTCTGCTTTTACATAAATATGAGAAAAGAGGAGAATTATGTGGGTAGAATGGCAAAATAAGCAATTATAAGTACACAGTGCTATATGATATGATTGCAATATATTAAAAGGATAAAAACTTTGATGGAAGTGAGTTCTTCTTTAACCCCTTAACCCCCGAAGCTTTTTTCGTTTTTTCATTTTCGTTTTTCTCTCTCCTTCTTTCCAGAGCCATAACTTTTTTTTATTTTTCCATCAATATGGCCATGTGAGGGCTTATTTTTTGCAGGACAAGTTGTAGTTTTGAACGATACCATTGGTTTTACCATGTCATGTAACAGAAAATGGGAAAAAAATCCAAGTGCCATAAAATTGCAAAAAAAGTGCAATCCCACACTTGTTTTTTGTTTGGCTTTTTTTGCTAGGTTCACTAAATGCTAAAACTGACCTTCCTTTATGATTCTCCAGGTCATTAAGAGTTTGTAGACACCAAACGTGTCTAGGTTCTTTTTTATCTAAGCGGTGAAAAAAAAATCTAAAATTTGCTAAAAAAAAGTGCCCAATTTTCTGATACCCATAGCATCTCCATTTTTCGTGATCTGGGGTTGGGTGAGGGCTTATTTTTTGCATGCCAGCTGACATTTTTTTTTATACAACTTTTGTGCAGATACATTTTTTTGATCGCCCGTTATTGCATTTTAATGCAATGTCGCGGCGATCAAAAAAACATAATTTTGGCGGTTTGATTTTTTTATCGCTACGCCATTTAATGATCAGGTTAATCCTTTATGATTCTCCAGGTCATTAAGAGTTTGTAGACAGCAAACGTGTCTAGGTTCTTTTTTATCTAAGCGGTGAAAAAAAAAATCTAAAATTTGCTAAAAAAGTGCGCAATTTTCTGATACCCATAGCGTCTCCATTTTTTTGTGATCTGCGGTTGCGTGTGGGCTTATTTTTTGCATGCCAGCTGACATTTTTTATTATACCACTTTTGTGCAGATACATTTTTTTGATCGCCCGTTATTGCATTTTAATGCAATGTCGCGGCGATCAAAAAAACTTAATTTTGGCGTTTTGATTTTTTTATCGCTACGCCATTTAACGATCAGGTTAATCTTTTTTTTATTGATAGATCAGGCAATTCTGAACTCGGCAATACCACATATGTGTAGGTTTGAGCAGGTGCTGCTCCTGCTCTTGTTGTTATTAGTGGCAGCAGATGTCGGATGATGAGAGCAGCTGTCCCATCAGCTAACACCAGTGATCGGAGGTAAACTTTATACCTCCGATCACAGCTGAGAACTGGGAACCGCAGCTCTCTGACTGGCGGGGATGATTTCAGCGCCAATCAGAAGCGGAGTTTGCTGTACTGCCATGCACATGACAGCACGACAAACATTCAGTGTTCAGGCAGCTGAACCCGAACAGCAACACGGACTTCCTAGTGAAGTCTGTGTTTGTTGTCTGCGTCTGAACAGTAGGTGTTCTGTAGGGTGCCGAACTTTACTGTTCGGGTTCGCCCATCCCTACTCATAAAGGTTATTTCTTGGTCAGTCACAATCTCCCTCGGTAATCCTCTCTGAGAAAAAATGTGGATCAACTCACAGGCCATACATTTGCTGAGGAGTTCCTCATGGGAACTGTTTCAGGGTACCGTGTAGCATAGTCCAGGATGATCAATATATATTGATGCCCACAAGTTATTTAACCACAGGACCAATCAAGTTCATGGCCATTTTCTCAAACAGTACTTCTATCATGGGTGATGGCACAAGGGGATTTTGAAAGTGAAAAGTGGGGGCGATGTTAGCTGGAAGGTGGGACAGGACCTGCAATTCTTTCAGATTTCCCATTGGCACTCAGGCCATTAGTACTAGTGATGAGCGAGCACTAAAATGCTTGAGTGCTCGATGCTTGGGTTGAGCAAATTGGAATACTCGGGTACTCGGAGAAAACAGCGAGCCCAATGTAAGTCTATGGGAGACCCGAGCATGTTTACCGCAATCACCCCTGGGGTCCTTTTAAGGTCTAAAAACATTTGAAAATGATGGAAACACTGCTCAAATGACATCATGGCAAATGTCCCTGGAATCATTTCTGACTCCTAGGTCACAGTTGTAAACAATGTTGTCAGAGTTTCACAACATTTTTACACGTGCACCAAAAAACATACAAAAACTAAACCAAAATGGATTTTGCTGGAAAATATGTTAAGGTACTTCTTTTTCAGGGTAATGACTTGTAGATAAGGCAAAATAATTAACCCCAGACCAAAATGTCCCTCCACCACTTGGGCTATGTTCACACTTAGCGTTTTTGATGTGTTTTTCAACTTTAACATTGCTTTCAGCCAATACAAATGCATTCACTGGGAAATGTCATTGTAACATTTAACAACCCTAGCTGGGCATGTGGCATATGACACATAAGCAGAGACATATTGTTTCATTTATGAAGGAGAGACTCTTAAAGTCACAAAACCTATTTTTAGAGGGGCATCAGGCGGCATTAATATTCTTAAAGGGCCATTTTTACACAGTGGGTCTCCTATGCTGTTATTGGCTTTGCTGCCAACAATTACAACGCACCCCAATACCACTTTCATGAAAGGTACAGGAGGGCTTCCTGAAAAAATGTTGAATTGAATGCAAGTCCTGCCATGCTACCAAGTCATATGCACCCCAATAAGCCTTTGAACCCAGGTACTGGATGGCTACAGGAAAACTCACTTCACATTATTCATTTTGTACTCCCATACTGTTTTCTTATGCATTGACTGCAAGGCCTGCCCTGCCACTAAGTCATATAAACCCCAAGAAGCCTTTGAACCCAGGTACTGGAAGGCCACAGAAAAACCCACTTCACATTCTTCAGTTGGTCCTGCCATACTGTTTCCTTATGCAAAGGCCTCATTAAAAAATGTGCAAAATTTAAAGGAGCCGGTATCCTAGACTTGTAATGACAAACATGTCCTATGGGGGTAAAAAAATCATAAACACCCTTGCAAAAAACTAGAGTGGCTGTAGCAGCACGGAACACGTTAATCCTGGTGATCTAGTGGTGGTGGATAATGAGACGAGGAGGAAGGCCTCATTAAAAAATAAGCCCAATTTACAGGAGTGGGTCTCCTAGACTTGGAATGCCCATACACTGACAAACATTTCCCCATGGGTGGTAAATTTTGTATTCCTTTTTTTGAGGGACCATAGACAGCCTTGCCAATATTTGACTGGCTGTAGCAGAATAGAACACGTTCTTACTGGTGTTATAGTGGTGGTGTATGCAGAGGATGAGGACAAAGTCAGGAAGCGTATACCCATGTGTGGGTGTGAAGAGGTGCATGGGAATACACCTCCCAAAAAGACACTGTATTGGAGGTTTTCTCACTGTCATTTGGTGGTGTAGAGAAGTCTGGCCCAATCCAGCCCTTGTTCATTTTTATGAATCAGCCTGTGTGCATTTCCATTGACAGGCGAATGCGCTTATCTGTGATAAAGCCACCAGCAGCACTCGCTGTGACAAAACGCTAGTGTCATGCGGGTACTGGGTAGACTACAGCTGATTACCCGGGCCCCTGCGATATCCCTCAGACTAGGGAAAACCCTTTCTGTCCCTCTCCCAGAATTTACACTGATGGTGTGCTTGTCTGGGCCGCCAGGCCTGACCCTGACTCCTGTTTCAGTTATATGCTGAAACCTCCACCCGCCACCCAGTGATAAGACCACACGCCAACCCCTACAGAAAGCACAGACAGGGAAAACTAAAAACGCACCATGCCGCAGACACACAGGAAAATACTATAATGTGCACAGGGCAAAACAAATGCAAATATAGGAAGGAGAAATATGACAAAGGATAATACACCACCAGATACGATATTTCTCCTCCTAGACCACCACTCCAGACCGAGGTCACCAGGCACAAGACACAAGCTATAATCGGCGATGCCCAAAGTCCAGAATGACTATTTAAAGGCCACGGGCGTGACCCAGCCCCCAACCCGATTACCAGCTAGATTAACCCCGGATAACCTGGATAAAGTCTAGCCGGCGCCACTGAGTGGACGAATGAGGAATTACTGTTGTCTGTCGGACGCCCTAGTGTGAATAGCGTCCGACACGACAGCTAGTGGCAGGACAGGCCAGGACCTCCAAGGTGTAGAGAGAAAGTTCAGGCCACGTGTTCAGCTTGGATACCCAATAATTAAAAGGCACAGAGGAATCACAGAAGACGTTGGTGCGGTCAGCAAGGTACTCCCTCAGCATCTTAGAAAACATTCCATTTCTTGTGACATTACCCTCATGCCTCAGGGCCAGGGCGATGGGAGAGTCTGAGAAAACTGTCCCAGAACTTTGCCAGTGTTCCCCTGCCTCTTGCTGGATTGGAGATGTGTCTCTCTCGCCTGTACCCCTTGTTTGTTCCTCGAACTGTTATGTCTGCTGCCAGCATTTTAAGATGGGAATTTTTTTATTAATTCTGCAACAATTGTCATCTGGTAATGCACCATTTTAGTTCAGCTGTCTGCCTGTGGAAGAAGATATTGAAAGTTCCCCTGGTAATGTGGGTCTAAAAGTGTCACGACCCAGTAATGACTGTCACCCAAAATATTTACAATACCAGGGTCACGGGAAAGGCAGAACAACATAAAGTCAGCTATGTATGCCAGACTGGTAACAGGCAAGCCTTCTGTGTCCTCACCAACAGGATGACTGACCAAGGAGTCCTCCTCCTCTTCCTCCCTGTCCTCAGGCCATCCAAACTGAATAGATAGTATGACAATTGTGCTTGTAGTACCCTCTACAGTGCATGAAAGTAGCTCCTGTTCTTCCTTCTCCTCTTCCTCATTGTCAAACAATCCATGTTGGGATGACATGAGGCTGGGCTGTGTGTAATCACACTGTATGGTTCCTTGCTCCATGTCCTCGTGCTCCACCTGCAATGCATCCTCTTTAATTGTGAGAAGAGAGGTTTTCAGGATGCAGAGAAGCAGGACGGTGATGCTAATTATGGCGTCATCGTCGCTCACCATCTTGGTGTAGTCATCAAAGTTTTGGAGGAAGTTATGTATGTCTGACATCCATATCCGCTCCTGAGTAGTGTTGAGCGATACCGTCCGATACTTGAACGTATCGGTATCGGAAAGTATCGGCCGATACCGGCAAAGTATCGGATCTAATCCGATACCGATACCCGATACCAATACAAGTCAATGGGACTCAAGTATCGGACGGTATCCCTGATGGTTCCCAGGGTCTGAAGGAGAGGAAACTTTCCTTCAGGCCCTGGGAACCATATTAATGTGTAAAATAAAGAATTAAAATAAAAAATATTGCTATACTCACCTCTCCGACGCAGCCTGGACCTCACCGAGGGAACCGGGAGCCTTCTTTGCTTAAAATGCGCGCTTTTCCTTCCTTCCGTGACGTCACGGCTTCTGATTGGTCGCGTGAAGCCCATGTGGCCGCGACGCGACCAATCACAGCAAGCCGTGACGTAATTTTCAGGTCCTTCTAGGCATTCAGTATTTTAAAATTACGTTCCGGCGTTGTGATTGGTCGCGTCGCGGTCACATGGGCGACGCGACCAATCACAAGCCGTGACGTCACGGGAGGCAGGAGACGCACGCATTTTA
Source organism: Ranitomeya variabilis (assembly GCF_051348905.1). Taxonomy (NCBI): domain Eukaryota; kingdom Metazoa; phylum Chordata; class Amphibia; order Anura; family Dendrobatidae; genus Ranitomeya; species Ranitomeya variabilis. Next base: position 324,064,763 of record NC_135235.1, on the reverse strand, counting down.
AAATGCGCGTGTGTCCAGCCTCCCGTGACGTCATGGCTTGTGATTGGTCGCGTCGCCCATGTGGCCGCGACGCAACCAATCACAGCAAGCCGTGACGTAATTTCAGGTCCTTCAGGATTTTAAAATTACGTTCCGGCGTTGTGATTGGTCGCGTCGCGGTCACATGGGCGACGCGACCAATCACAAGCCGTGACGTCACGGGAGGCAGGAGACGCACGCATTTTAAAATGCGCGCGTGTCCAGCCTCCCGTGACGTCACGGCTTGTGATTGGTCGCGTCGCCCATGTGACCGCGACGCGACCAATCACAACGCCGGAACGTAATTTTAAAATACTGAATGCCTAGAAGGACCTGAAAATTACGTCACGGCTTGCTGTGATTGGTCGCGTCGCGGCCACATGGGCTTCACGCGACCAATCAGAAGCCGTGACGTCACGGAAGGAAGGAAAAGCGTGCATTTTAAGCAAAGAAGGCTCCCGGTTCCCTCGGTGAGGTCCAGGCTGCGTCGGAGAGGTGAGTATAGCAATATTTTTTATTTTAATTCTTTCTTTTACACATTAATGTTGTTTCGATACCGATACCCGATACCACAAAAGTATCGGATCTCGGTATCGGAATTCCGATACCCGCAAGTATCGGCCGATACCCGATACTTGCGGTATCGGAATGCTCAACACTACTCCTGAGGTCTTAAGTGTGGAGTCTGAACTGAATAACGACAGCCTTGTTGATGCTGGTAGTCAACAACTGCCCTCTTCTGCTCACAAATCCTTTCCAACATACGCAGTGTAGAGTTCCAACACGTGGGGACAGCCTACACCATTTGGTGAGCCGGAAGCTGCAATCGCTGCTGAAGCACGGCAAGGGCAGCAGAAGTTGTAGCTGACTTTCTAAAATGGACACACAGGCGGCATACTTTCACAAGCAGATCTGGCAGCTCTGGTCGCTTTTTATAAACCGATGAACAACAAGGTTAAGCACATGGGCCAGGCATGGTACGTGTGTCAGTTCGCCTCGCTTCTGAACTGCCACCAGGTTCCTGCCATTGTCACACACAACCATGCCTGGCTGGAGGTTCAGCGGTGTCAGCCACCGGTCTGCCTGCTCTTTCGGAGCTGTCCACAGCTCTTCAGCATTGTGCGGTTTGTCACCTAAGCATATTAGCATCAGCACATATATCTATATACAGGTGTGTGAAAAAGTGTTTGCCCCTTCCTCATTTCCTATTCTTTTGCATGTTTGTCACACTTAAATGTTTTGGCTCACCAAGCAAATTTAATTATTAGAAAAAGATAACGCAAGTAAACACAAAATGCAGTTTTTAAATTAAGGTCTTTATTATTAAGGTAAAAAGAAATTCAGACTGTCAGGGCCCTGTGTGAAAAAGTTAACACCCCCTAAATCTAAAAACTCGTTGGGCATCCCTTAGCAGCATGTAATTGGACATACACTTTCCAAAAAGTTCAACATATCAGTCCACAGAACATTCTCCCAAAACTCTTGGGGATCATTAAGATGTTTTCTGTCAAAGCTGATATGAGCCTTTATGTTCTTGTTGCTCAGCAGTCATTGCTGTTTCCTTGGGGTAATTTTGGTCAGCCAACCTCTCCTGAGAAGGTTCACCACTGTTCCATGTTTTTCTATTTGTGGATAATGGCTCTCACTGTGGTTTGCTAAAGTTCCAAAGCTAGAGAAGTGGCTTTATAACCTTTTCAAGACTGATATATCTCAGTTACTTAGCTTCTCATTTCCAGAAATTCTTTGGATTGCAGCATGACCTAGCTTTTGGTATACTTCATGTTTTTCAGGCAGGTCCTATTTAGGTGATTTCTTTATTGAGAACAGGTGTGGCAGAAATCAGGCCTGCATGTCACTAGGGAATTTGAACTCATATTCCCAAAGATGTGATATATCACAGTTAATCAAAATAGTGTCCAGCAACATATCAATCTGTAAGAGGGGCCTCAGATAGCCTGAAGCAATTACCTCGTGATAGTAAATAGGTGTTCATGAAACATAAGACATCAAAAATGGATAAAAATTATCCAAAAATACCACTTAACAAAGAAACAATTAATAAAAAGCATCAATCTTTTTTAGAAATGTCAACATACAAATATAAAAGCAACATGAACCGTGTGTACCACGAGACATGAATGAGGTATAGAAAAAATAGAGAATCAAGCCCATACGTGTAGTGGAACAGACCAAAATTCAGGCTGCAACACACTTAAATGATAATAATAAGGCTCCACCAGGTCAGGAAAAAAAGACAAAATGGAGCAGTAATTCATAAATTGGTCTTACCCATGTTGCTGTAAGCTTCTGTCTGTAATGCCAGAGAATGCCCCGACACGCGTTTAGCGGATGTGCTTTCTCAAGGGGAGTGTGTCTGCCCATCCCTAATGGCACCCATATATACCACTCAGAGTTTGTGAAAAGTGAATCAGATAGCAGCACATGTCAACACCGCCTCTCCATCACAGCTGCATTGTGTTAGGGCACTCAATTCCGGCCAGTGTGTGGAGAAAAACCAACCGTGACATCATAAACACTTGCCGGAACTTGTAAGAGGCCATCATACTATGTGCCGACAGGAAGTGCAAGTGTGCATATGCAGTAGAATCACCATTTTTTAGAAGTTCCATGTATGGAGCCATTTTGGCAAAGTCACGCAGAAAATACTCAGAATACCACCCAAAAATGTGATAAGCCATTGCATGTGTGCAGTGGAGTCACCATTTTTTAGAAGTTCCATGTAGTGGTCTTTTTCAAGAAGTCACATACAAACTGCCCACAATACCATCTTATGTGTGGATATGTCATAATCTTACAATATAGGGATAGCATAATCATTGATAATTTACTTCCCAGAGTTGCATACACCCACCACACTATAACACGGCTAAAGGTGCAGTCCATATACATAAGGTCACCATACGCTTCGATATAAAAGGCCATTTTGGTGGTGTCACATAAAAACTGCTCAGAATGTGGTATCAAAAACATATATACAGTATGTCGCATCTGTCTAATGTAAGACTAATCAGAGCAGCAATATCTCCATAATAGTCGATATATTGAATATATTAATAAAAATATTCAGTGAATATATATGTAAATACCACATAGTATGTAAAAAAAATTCCACAACACTGAATAACGATCATAACTAAAATTGAGAAAAATGTATGTAATACATAGTTAAACAACCCACATATAATCAAAGTGCATAGTGCATCTCAATAAGGTTCGAAGTCATATAATACACAAATACCGCAAATCACCACAAGTACAGAGTCATATAACATATAAATGCCGCAAGTCATCCAAAGGAAGTCTGCATAATATCAATAAAAATTCCATTTCTTCATTCATGTTGACGTTATATGATGAATCTCATTGCATCATTGGGCAATATTCAGATTCTGGTAATTATGTCAATACGCCTCATCCAGGCAGTAGATATGGGATCACATCAGGGAGGGTGGGTATGGAATAACTACTAAAATAAACAGGAAAGAAAAGTTAAAATAATTAGAAAGACACACACAAAATAAGGTTAAAAAGCTAGGGAAAACTATAGAAAGCAAGCAAAGCTCAGTTTTTCATTGAGTCTCTTGGGGGACATGGTGCCCAAATCCACAATCCACCTAGCTTCAACTTGCGCAAGAATTTGCTTGAGATTGCCTCCTCTAATGTCACCATGAACCCTATCGATACCCCTAACATGAAACCCACGAGCATCAGAATTATGGTATAATCTGAAATGCTTCGGAATGGTTTTCAGCTGTGAAGGATCATCCACCTCTTCTGTCGCAATAATATCCCAGACATGCTCCCTTGTCCTGAAACACAACTCCCTCAAAGTGAGGCAGACAGATTTTCCCACACGGACACTGAGCATAATACATTTCAAAGAATGTACTACACGTAATGTAATTTGTGATGGCATACTCATGGACACCATTAGCGGATCTAAATGAAGCGGCCCTTTGAATGTTCTCCTGATTACAAGCCTAACAGTTACCACAGGGGAAAGACCCCCATTTTTTGTTTGCTGTTACCAAAAAGTTTTTTGGGTGTAGCCACATCATAGTGGCTCCTTACCAAATGGTCTTTGAGATTTTTGCCTCTCTTCGCTGTCATCAATGGAGTATCAGAAATGAACTTACCAAGCAGAGGATCACTTTCTAAAACCAACCAATGTTTGTTCAGGATCATACGCATAGTGTACCATTTACAATTAAAGGTTTAGATAAATCTTATTTTACCATCCTCTTGTTTACTCTTTTTTGAAGGTCTGAGCAATATCTCATGTGGGGTGTGTTTAGCCACGTGGTAACCATTCTCGATGGTTCTGTGGCTATAATCCCTATATATATATATATATATATATATATATATATATATATATATATATATACACTCACCGGCCACTTTATTAGGTACACCTGTCCAACTTCTTGTTAACACTTAATTTCTAATCAGCCAATCACATGGCAGCAACTCAGTGCATTTAGGCATGTAGACATGGTCAAGACAATATCCTGCAGTTCAAACCGAGCATCAGTATGGGTAAGAAAGGTGATTTGAGTGCCTTTGAACATGGCATGGTTGTTGGTGCCAGAAGGGCTGGTCTGAGTATTTCAGAAACTGCTGATCTACTAAGATTTTCACGCACAACCATCTCTAGGGTTTACAGAGAATGGTCCGAAAAAGAAAAAAAATCCAGTGAGCGGCAGTTCTGTGGGCGGAAATGCCTTGTTGATGCCAGAGGTCAGAGGAGAATGGGCAGACTGGTTCGAGCTGATAGAAAGGCAACAGTGACTCAAATCGCCACCCGTTACAACCAAGGTAGGCCTAAGAGCATCTCTGAACGCACAGTGCGTCGAACTTTGAGGCAGATGGGCTACAGCAGCAGAAGACCACACCGGGTACCACTCCTTTCAGCTAAGAACAGGAAACTGAGGCTACAATTTGTACAAGCTCATCGAAATTGGACAGTAGAAGATTGGAAAAACGTTGCTTGGTCTGATGAGTCTCGATTTCTGCTGCGACATTCGGATGGTAGGGTCAGAATTTGGCGTAAACAACATGAAAGCATGGATCCATCCTGCCTTGTATGGAGCATCTTTGGGATGTGCAGCCGACAAATCTGCGGCAACTGTGTGATGCCATCATGTCAATATGGACCAAAATCTCTGAGGAATGCTTCCAGCACCTTGTTGAATCTATGCCACGAAGAATTGAGGCAGTTCTGAAGGCAAAAGGGGGTCCAACCCGTTACTAGCATGGTGTACCTAATAAAGTGGCCGGTGAGTGTATATATATATATATATATATATATATATATATATATATATATATATATATATATGTATATATATATATATATATATATATATATATATACAGTGGGGCAAAAAAGTATTTAGTCAGTCAGCACTAGTGCAAGTTCCACCACTTAAAAAGATGAGAGGCGTCTGTAATTTACATCACAGGTAGACCTCAACTATGGGAGACAAACTGAGAAAAAAAAAGCCAGAAAATCACATTGTCTGTTTTTTTATCATTTTATTTGCATTTTATGGTGGAAAATAAGTATTTGGTCAGAAACAAAATTTCATCTCAATACTTTGTAATCTATCCTTTGTTGGCAATGACAGAGGTCAAACGTTTTCTGTAAGTCTTCACAAGGTTGCCACACACTGTTGTTGGTATGTTGGCCCATTCCTCCATGCAGATCTCCTCTAGAGCAGTGATGTTTTTGGCTTGTCGCTTGGCAACACGGACTTTCAACTCCCTCCAAAGGTTTTCTATAGGGTTGAGATCTGGAGACTGGCTAGGCCACTCCAGGACCTTGAAATGCTTCTTACGAAGCCACTCCTTCGTTGCCCTGGTGGTGTGCTTTGGATCATTGTCATGTTGAAAGACCCAGCCACGTTTCATCTTCAATGCCCTTGCTGATGGAAGGAGGTATGCACTCAAAATCTCACGAAACATGGCCCCATTCATTCTTTCATGTACCCGGATCAGTCGTCCTGGCCCCTTTGCAGAGAAACAGCCCCAAAGCATGATGTTTCCACCACCATGCTTTACAGTAGGTATGGTGTTTGATGGACGCAACTCAGTATTCTTTTTCCTCCAAACACGACAAGTTGTGTTTCTACCAAACAGTTCCAGTTTGGTTTCATCAGACCATAGGACATTCTCCCAAAACTCCTCTGGATCATCCAAATGCTCTCTAGCAAACTTCAGACGGGCCCGGACATGTACTGGCTTAAGCAGTGGGACACGTCTGGCACTGCAGGACCTGAGTCCATGGTGGCGTAGTGTGTTACTTATCGTAGGCCTTGTTACATTGGTCCCAGCTCTCTGCAGTTCATTCACTAGGTCCCCCCGCGTGGTTCTGGGATTTTTGCTCACCGTTCTTGTGATCATTCTGACCCCACGGGGTGGGATTTTGCGTGGAGCCCCAGATCGAGGGAGATTATCAGTGGTCTTGTATGTCTTCCATTTTCTAATTATTGCTCCCACTGTTGATTTCTTCACTCCAAGCTGGTTGGCTATTGCAGATTCAGTCTTCCCAGCCTGGTGCAGGGCTACAATTTTGTTTCTGGTGTCCTTTGACAGCTCTTTGGTCTTCACCATAGTGGAGTTTGGAGTCAGACTGTTTGAGGGTGTGCACAGGTGTCTTTTTATACTGATAACAAGTTTAAACAGGTGCCATTACTACAGGTAATGAGTGGAGGAAAGAGGAGACTCTTAAAGAAGAAGTTACAGGTCTGTGAGAGCCAGAAATCTTGATTGTTTGTTTCTGACCAAATACTTATTTTCCACCATAAAATGCAAATAAAATGATAAAAAAACAGATAATGTGATTTTCTGGATTTTTTTTTCTCAGTTTGTCTCCCATAGTTGAGGTCTACCTATGATGTAAATTACAGACGACTCTCATCTTTTTAAGTGGTGGAACTTGCACTAGTGCTGACTGACTAAATACTTTTTTGCCCCACTGTATACCCCTAAATATAAAGATATATATATATATATATATATATATATATATATATATATATATATATATATACATACTGTATATATATATATATATATATATATATATATATCTTTATATTTCGTACATAGCTAGATAGCAGAATAGCTGATAATTCAATTGTCGGGTTCTGTAAAATCATTGGAGAATCCGACAGAATATGAGACATGGTTTACATACAGTAAACTATTGCAGAACAGTTAGATTTTTATTTGTCCCTCACTAATAATTTTAGTAGTGTGTGTAAAATTTGGGAGCTGTATGTGTTAAATTAAAGGATTAATTCATGGAAAAAACTGGGGTGGGCTCCCGCTCAAGTTTCTCCACCAGAGAGGGAAAGCCAGTGACTGAGGGCAGATATTAATAGCCTAGAGAGGGATCATGGTTATTGGCCCCCTTGGCTTAAGACATCTACCCCCAGCCACGCCAGAAAGGCGCATCTGTAAGATGCGCCTATTCCAGCACTTAGCCTCTCTCTTCCCACTTCCCTGTAGCACTGGCATATGGGGTAATAAGAGGTTAATGTCACCTTGCTATTGTAAGGTGACATTAAGCCTGGTTAATAATGGAAAGGTGTCAATAAGACACCTATCCATTATTAATCCAATAGTCTGAAAGGGTTAAAAATACACACACATTAACAATAAAGTATTTTAATAAAATAATGAAGCACACAGATTTTAACATCTTTATTGTACTCTCAATCCAAGCGAAGCCCTCGCTCTCCTGTAAAAAATTCCAAAATAAAAAAGAACCATATCCCATACCTGTCCGCCATATAGTCAAGTCCCACACAGTAATTCATATCTAGGGGTATTTACATTTTACAACAGGGAGCGCTGCTAATGCACTGCTCCCGCCTATAAATGACTGGGGAATTAATGAAATGCAGGGAACGGGGCTTCAGTGACTAGCGATGATGTCACCAAAGCTGCGCCCCCTGGCGGCATGAACTCATATGAACTATTCAGCCTGGGAAAATGCCAGCTGATTTTCCCATGCTCGCATCCTCACACTGACCACGGATGACATACAGATCACTTTTCAGGGAACATTTCTGCGATTCTCGTCTGTGTAAAACGGATCGATTTTTTTTTACATTGTGTGTGACTCCAGCCTTTCTATGATCATTTAACTGTGTTACATCCTGAATTTTTGTCTGTTCCACTACATGTATGGACTTGATTCTCTATTTTTTCTATACCTCAAACATGTTTCGTGGTACACACGGTTCATGTTATCTTTATATTTTTATGTTGACATTTCTAATAAAGATTGATGTTTTTTATTAATTGTTTTCTTTGTTAAGTGGTGTTTTTTGGATAATTTGTATCCTTTTTTGATGTCTTAAATCACCGTTAATGTATGTTTTTTTGGAGGGACAATCACTTTTTTACACAGGGCCCTGTAGGTATGTATTTCCTTTTCTAATACTAACAATAAAAACCTTAATTACAAAACTGTATTTTGTGCTTACTTGTGTTAGGCTGGTTTCACACTTGCGTTTTGATCTGCAGCGTTTTTTTAAAAAAACGCATGTGGTGAAAAAACGCATGTAAACGCATGCAAACGCTGCGTTTTTTAGACGCATGCGTTTTTGCATGCAGAAAAAAAAGCGGCGTTTTGACGCATTTACATGCGCTTTTTCCTGCGTTTGCGTTTTTGAAACGCATGCTGAGAAGTGTGTGACAGCTACCAATCATCAAAATCAACTAGAAAACCCAATATAAACAGAAATAAGGGTTAGGGTTAGGATCCTAACCCTTAGGGTTAGGGTTAGGGTTAGGATCCCTAGGGTTACTAGGGATCCTAGCCCTAACCGTAACCCTAGGGATCCTAACCCTAACCCTAAGGGTTAGGATCCTAACCCTAAGGGTTAGGGTTAGGGTTAGAATCCCTAGGGTTAGGGTAAGGTTTAGGGTTAGGGTTTTCTTGTTTTTTCTTGTGTTTTCTTGTGTTTTTCTATAGAAACGCATGCGTTTAAAAATGCATGCAAACGCATGTGCTTAAAAACGCATGCGTTTACATAGACAGCAATAAAAAATTTTGCCGCGAATAAACGCATGCGTTACTACAAGTTGCATTTCTGCAAACAAATGCACGCATAAAAAAACACATGCGTTGCCAAAAACGCGTCAAAACGCATGCAAAAAATGCATGCGTTTTTAACCCCTTCACCCCCAAGGGTGGTTTGCACGTTAATGACCGGGCCAATTTTTACAATTCTGACCACTGTCCCTTTATGAGGCTATAACTCTGGAACGCTTTGACGGATCTTGGCGATTCTGACATTGTTTTCTCGTGACATATTGTACTTCATGTTATTGGTAAAATTTATTCGATATAACTTGCGTTTATTTGTGAAAAAAATGGAAATTTGGCGAAAATTTTGAAAATTTTGCAATTTTCCAACTTTGAATTTTTATGCCCTTAAATCACAGACATATGTCACGCAAAATACTTAATAAGTAACATTTCCCACATGTCTACTTTACATCAGTACAATTTTGGAACCAAAATTTTTTTGTGACGGAGTTATAAGGGTTAAAAGTTGACCAGCAATTTCTCATTTTTACAACACCATTTTTTTTTAGGGACCACATCTCATTTGAAGTCATTTTGAGGGGTCTATATGATAGAAAATACTCAAGTGTGACACCATTCTAAAAACTGCACCCCTCAAGGTGCTCAAAACCACATTCAAGAAGTTTATTAACCCTTCAGGTGTTTCACAGGAATTTTTGGAATGTTTAAATAAAAATGAACATTTAACTTTTTTTCACACACAATTTATTTCAGCTCCAATTTGTTTTATTTTACCAAGGGTAACAGGAGAAAATGGACCCCCAAAATTGTTGTACAATTTGTCCTGAGTACGCTGATACCCCATATGTGAGGGTAAACCACTGTTTGGGCGTATGGCAGAGCTCGGAAGGAAAGGAGCGCCATTTGACTTTTCAATGCAAAATTGACTGGAATTGAGATGGGACGCCATGTTGCGTTTGGAGAGCCCCTGATGTGCCTAAACATTGAAACTCCCTACAAGTGACACCATTTTGGAAAGTAGACCCCCTAAGGAACTTATCTAGATGTGTGGTGAGCACTTTGACCCACCAAGTGCTTCACAGAAGTTTATAATGCAGAGCCGTAAAAATAAAAAATCATATTTTTTCACAAAAATTATATTTTTGCCCCCAATTTTTTATTTTCCCAAGGGTAAGAGAAGAAATTGGACCCCAAAAAATGTTGTGCAATTTGTCCTGAGTACGCTGATACCCCATATGTGGGTGTAAACCATTGTTTGGGCGCATGGCAGAGCTTGGAAGGGAAGGAGCGCCATTTGACTTTTCAATGCAAAATTGACTGGAATTGAGATGGGACGCCATGTTGCGTTTGGAGAGCCCCTGATGTGCCTAAACATTGAAACTCCCTACAAGTGACACCATTTTGGAAAGTAGACCCCCTAAGGAACTTATCTAGATGTGTGGTGAGCACTTTGACCCACCAAGTGCTTCACAGAAGTTTATAATGCAGAGCCGTAAAAATAAAAAATCATATTTTTTCACAAAAATGATCTTTTTGCCCCCAATTTTTTATTTTCCCAAGGGTAAAAGAAGAAATTGGACCCCAAAAAATGTTGTGCAATTTGTCCTGAGTACGCTGATACCCTATATGTGGGTGTAAACCATTGTTTGGGCGCATGGCAGAGCTTGGAAGGGAAGGAGCGCCATTTGACTTTTCAATGCAAAATTGACTGGAATTGAGATGGGACGCCATGTTGCGTTTGGAGAGCCCCTGATGTGCCTAAACATTGAAACTCCCTACAAGTGACACCATTTTGGAAAGTAGACCCCCTAAGGAACTTATCTAGATGTGTGGTGAGCACTTTGACCCACCAAGTGCTTCACAGAAGTTTATAATGCAGAGCCGTAAAAATAAAAAATCATATTTTTTCACAAAAATTTTCTTTTTGCCCCCAATTTTTTATTTTCCCAAGGGTAAGAGAAGAAATTGGACCCCAAAAAATGTTGTGCAATTTGTCCTGAGTACGATGATACCCCATATGTGGGTGTAAACCATTGTTTGGGCGCATGGCAGAGCTTGGAAGGGAAGGAGCGCCATTTGACTTTTCAATGCAAAATTGACTGGAATTGAGATGGGACGCCATGTTGCGTTTAGAGAGCCCCTGATGTGCCTAAACATTGAAACTCCCTACAAGTGACACCATTTTGGAAAGTAGACCCCCTAAGGAACTTATCTAGATGTGTTTTGAGAGCTTTGATCCCCCAAGTGTTTCACTACAGATTATAACGCAGAGCCGTGAAAATAATTTTTATTTTTTTTCTCAAAAATGATTTTTTAGCACCCAGCTTTGTATTTTTACAAGGGTAACAGAATAAATTGGACCCCAAAATTTGTTTTCCAATTTGTCCTGAGTACGCTGATACCCCATATGTGGGGGGGAACCACTGTTTGGGCGCATGACAGAGCTCGGAAGGGAAGGAGCGCCATTTGGAATGCAGACTTAAATGGATTGGTCAGCAGCCGTCACGTTGCATTTGCAGAGCCCCTGATGTACCCAAACAGTACAAACCCCCCACAAGTGACCCCATATTGGAAACTAGACCTCCCAAGGAACTTATCTAGATGTGTTTTGAGAACTTTGAACCCCCAAGTGTTTCACTAAAGTTTATAGCGCAAAGCCGTGAAAATAAAAATTCTTTTTTTTTTCACAAAAATGATTTTTTAGCCCCCAGTTTTGTATTTTCACAAGGGTAACAGGATAAATTAGACCCCAAAAATTGTTGTCCAATTTGTCCTGAGTACGCTGATACCCCATATGTGGGGGGGAACCACTGTTTGGGTGCATGACAGAGCTCGGAAGGGAAGGAGCGCCATTTGGAATGCAGCCTTAAATGGATTGGTCTGCAGGCGTCACGTTGCATTTGCAGAGCCCCTGATGTACCCAAACAGTACAAACCCCCCACAAGTGACCCCATATTGGAAACTAGACCTCCCAAGGAACTTATCTAGATGTGTTGTGAGAACTTTGAACCCCCAAGTGTTTCACTACAGTTTATAACGCAGAGCCGTGAAAATAAAACATCTTTTTTTTCCCACAAAAATGATTTTTAGCCCCCCAAATTTTTATTTTCCTAAGGATAACAAGAGAACTTGGACCCCAGAAGTTGTTTTTCAATTTGTCCCGAGTACGCTGATAACACATATGTTGGGGTAAACCCCTTTTTGGGCGCACGGGAGAGCTCGGAAGGGAAGGAGCACTGTTTTACTTTTTCAACGCAGAATTGGCTGGAATTGAGATTGGACGCCATGTCGCGCTTGGAGAGCCCCTGATGTGCCTGGACAGTGGAAACTCCCCAATTCTACCTGAAACCCTAACCCAAACACACCCCTAACCCTAATCCCAACGGTAACCCTAACCACACCCCTAGCCCTGACACACCCATAATTCTAATCCCAACCCTAATCCAAACGTAAATGTAATCCAAACCCTAACCCTAACTTTAGCCCCAACCCTAACTTTAGCCCCAACCCTAACTTTACCTCCAACCCTAGCCCTAACCCTAACCCTAACCCTAACCCTAAACGTGACTGAAATACGTGGCACTGAAATACGTGGCACTGAAATACGTGGCACTGAAATACGTGATACGTGGCACTTAAATACGTGGCACTGAAACACGTGGCACTGAAATACGTGATACGTGGCACTTAAATACGTGGCACTGAAATACATGGCACTGAAATACGTGGCACTTAAATACGTGGCACTGAAATATGTGATACGTGGCACTTAAATACGTGGCACTGAAATACGTGGCACTGAAATACGTGGCACTGAAATACGTGGCACTGAAATATGTGATACGTGGCACTTAAATACATGGCACTGAAACACGTGGCACTGAAATACGTGATACGTGGCACTGAAATACGTGGCACTGAAATACGTGGCACTGAAATACGTGGCACTGAAATACGTGGCACTGAAATACGTGCAACTGAAATACGTGGTACTAAAATATGTGGCACTGAAATACGTGATACGTGGCACTGAAATACGTGATACGTGGCACTGAAATACGTGGCACTGAAATATGTGGCACTGAAATACGTGGCACTGAAATACGTGATACGTGGCACTGAAACACGTGGCACTGAAATACGTGATACGTGGCACTGAAATACGTGGCACTGAAATACGTGGCACTGAAATACGTGGCACTTAAATACGTGGCACTTAAATACGTGGCACTGAAATATGTGATACGTGGCACTTAAATACGTGGCACTGAATTACGTGGCACTGAAACACGTGGCACTGAAATACGTGGCACTGAAATATGTGATACGTGGCACTTAAATACATGGCACTGAAACACGTGGCACTGAAATACGTGATACGTGGCACTGAAATACGTGGCACTGAAATACGTGGCACTGAAATACGTGGCACTGAAATACGTGCAACTGAAATACGTGGTACTAAAATATGTGGCACTGAAATATGTGATACGTGGCACTGAAATACGTGATACGTGGCACTGAAATACGTGGCACTGAAATACGTGGCACTGAAATACGTGGCACTGAAATACGTGGCACTATGACTGTCAGAAAATGTTCATTAAACGGTTAGGGGTGAGGTTAGGGGTAGAGTTAGGGTTAGGGTTTGGATCCCTTTATCACCTTGATGGTGGTGGGTGGCTTTTCAGTGTGTTTTCTGTTTTTTTTTCGAAAAAATGCATGCGTTTTTAACGCAAACAAACGCATGTGGTTAAAAACGCAAGAAAATACTGCAGGTTGTATTTCTGAAAATGAACGCATGCAGAAAAAAAACGCATGCGTTTGAAAACGCGACCAAACGCGTACAAAAAAACCGCATGCGTTTTCAATGTTAAATATAGGGAAAAAACGCATGCGTTTTTTTGTGCAAAAAACGCTGCAGACAAAAACGCAAGTGTGAAACCAGCGACGCTTTTTATAGCAAAAAAGTTTTTGCGTCTCCACATTTTGAGACCTATAATTTTTCCACATTTTGCTCCACAGAGTCATGTGAGGTCTTGTTTTTTGCGGGACGAGTTGACGTTTTTATTGGTAACATTTTCGGACACGTGACCATTTTTGATCGCTTTTTATTCCGATTTTTGTGAGGCAGAATGACCAAAAACCAGCTATTCATGAATTTCTTTTGGGGGAGGCGTTTATACCGTTCCGCGTTTGGTAAAATTGATAAAGCAGTTTTATTCTTCGGGTCAGTACGATTACAGCGATATCTCATTTATATCATTTTTTTATGTTTTGGCGATAAAAACTAAAATATAGAAAAAATAATTATTTTGGTATCGCTTTATTCTCAGGACTATAACTTTTTTATTTTTTTGCTGATGATGCTGTATGGCAGCTTGTTTTTTGCGGGACAAGATGACGTTTTCAGCGGTACCATGGATATTTATATCAGTCTCTTTGATCGCGTGTTATTCCACTTTTTGTTCGGCGGTATGGTAATAAAGCGTTGTTTTTTGCCTCGTTTTTTTTTTTTTTCTTACGGTGTTTACTGAAGGGGTTAACTAGTAGGGCAGTTTTATAGGTTGTGTCGTTCCGGACGCGGCGATACTAAATATGTGTACTTTTATTGTTTTGTTTTTTTTATTTAGATAAAGAAATGTATTTATGGGAATAATATATATTTTTTTTTTTATTATTTATTTAGGAATTTTTTTTTTTTTTTTTTTTTACACATGTGGAAAATTTTTTTTTTTACTTTTTTACTTTGTCCCAGGGGGGGACATCACAGATCATTGATCTGGCAGTGTGCACAGCACTCTGCCAGATCGACGATCTGCTGTGCAGGGCTGCAGGCTTACCAAGTGTCTGCTCTGAGCAGACACTCGGTAAGCCACCTCCTTCCCTGCAGGACCCGGATGCCGCGGCCATCTTGGATCCGGGACCTGCAGCCAGGAAGGAGGTAGGAGACCCTCGCAGCAACGCGATCACATCGCGTTGCTCCGGGGGTCTCAGGGAAGCCCGCAGGGAGCCCCCTCCCTGCGCGATGCTTCCCTATACCGCCGGTACACTGCGATCATGTTTGATCGCGGTGTGCCGGGGGTTAATGTGCCGGGGGCGGTCCATGACCGCTCCTGGCACATAGTGCCGGATGTCAGCTGCGATATGCAGCTGACACCCGGCCGCGATCGGCCGCGCTCCCCCCGTGAGCGCCGCTGATCGGTGATGACGTACTATCCCGTCGGCGGTCATACGGGCCCACCCCACCTCGACGGGATAGTACGTCAAATGTCGGGAAGGGGTTAATGTTAAGTATAGGAAAAAAAACGCATGCTTTTTTAGCGCTAAAACGCAGCGGACAAAAACGCAAGTGTGAAACCAGCCTTATCTTTGTCTAATATTTAAATTTGTTTGGTGATTTGAAATATTTAAGTGTGACAAGCATGCAAAAGAATAGGAAATCAGGAAGGGGGCAAACACCTTTTCACAATCCATATATAGCTATTGAACATTTATTTACATATTTACACACAAATATAATCGAACATTAGATCATTCTTTGCAGAAGTCCAATCCTTTTCACCATAAAATGTATTGTCCTTAAAAACTTTCCCTGGCTATCATGCTCTCACTGTGCATCCAAAATCTAGATGCTGAGCACAGATTTTGGAAATAGCAGCTGCAGAACTGTAGAATCAGTAATTGTGAATAAACATTAGACTTTATTTTTACAGGTTCTGCTGTATGGACTTGCATATGTGCACTAACATAACATTACCATGCAGCTGTAGTGACTAAAACCTTGGCTGAATTTTACATGCGTACAATAGTATTTTTATGGCTTCCTTTAATCTTTTAAAAGTGTGTATCCCCTGAAATGAGGCTAAATTAAATTCTTTCTCTTTTGGGACCAATTTTAGAATCACAGACATGTAAGATAAAGGGAAGGCCAAATTTATGAGAAATAAAGTGTACAAACAAAGAAACAGAACTGCAGGAAACAACAGATGGCTGCAGGATTTACATAATTTTCATTTACTAGGAGAGGTGCATGAGAGCAGTGAAAGCTATGGTTATAAGCAAACTTTAAAGAACAAAACAAATTATATGTAAAAAGACAGCAACTGGGATTGCTAGATGAGGATTGAAAAGATTGCTTATTACACACCACAAGCTGGAAAGAAAAAAAAAAAAAGAACTACGTGTGGAAAGGAATTGAATTGAACTGGAATTTTATAAAAAGCTGCTTTCTCCAGAATTTGGATTTCATGTAATTTTCTCTTTGTGAAATCAGTAGAATGGGAAACTCCTGGATTTTGCTAAATTGTAGAGGACTGGGAAAATGTAAAAAAAAAAGAATAGTTGAAAGATATGCTAAAAAAAAATGGGGGATACAAATAAATAATAATATAATATGGTGGCCCACACATGGTCCCTCACCTAAAGGGGCATGAATTAATTGGATAATCCCTATTAATGGCTTGAAGTGACCCTGCCTGAGGAGGTTGGCACCCTTATCTGCTATCCATGGAGAATAAATTTGTGTGATTTGGAAAATTCAAATCTCATTAGATTCTGGTCTTCCGATCAGACATTTGTTGCGAATCCTAGTAATGTGCAACCAATGTCTATATTTAGTTATCTCCTTTAAATTGTAACATTTCCAAGCCTTGCAAAATTATGTAATGGTGGCCTTGCTGACAGTTTATTGAAAGCTTGTGGAAGGGAAGCAAGGTAACTTATGTACTATTACTTTTCAGCACTAGAGTTTAGGTATCTACTCCTACCAAGGAGCTTGCATGTTCTCCCTGTTTGTTTGGGTTTTCTAAAACTACTTTGTTTCTCCTCCAACATTCCAAGCAAATACTTATAGAAAAGTTGTATTGTGATCCCTAATAGAGATAATGATGATAATGTCAAACTATAAAGAACACAAACTACCAAAACACAACCTGGATAAAAACTTGGATCAAAAAAAAAAAAAAAAAAACAACAACTTTACATATGTACAACCACAATTCAAAAAAAGTTAGGATGATGGGTTAATAAAGAAAACAAGAATGCAATGATTTGGAAATCTCTGATAGATATAGATGACCAGAATATTTTGCTGAATTTCCTCCATAGATCTGAGTCAGGTCAAATAAATTTGCTACATATTCAATAGGAAAAAGCCTCTAATTGCCCCTAAAACATGTGTATAACTCTAAGTTCTTCTCTTTATTATTATTACACGTATATACAGGGATGAGATTACATTTTTAACAAAAGGTTCCTTGTTTGTGTTAGGAAGCCACAACCAATTAAATTTCACACCCACTTTTCTAGCCACATCAATTTTCACGCACTTTCCTCAAACACAAAGAGCAAAAGGCAGTAACTAAAGTCAAGGCACTTTAACCTGCTTACACCACCTGTACCTTAATTTAAAGTTTAATTGCCCCCCTGTCAAGTACACATTTTTAAGAATAACAATGTCAGTCACTTCTTACTAGTGGTTTATAGTATTAAAAGGTTTTTCTACAAGTTTTGAAAATTAGTGCTAAATGAACCCTGCTCAAATTGGAAAAGATTTGGCATTTGGCGAATGCACCGATGCTGAACAGTTTACTGAACAGTTCGACGAACGGTTCGTCCAACGTACCTGAACCTCATTGAATTCAGTGGAAGGCGAAATCAAAGGCATTGACAACACCTTCAGGGGGCATGGGGGGCAAAGAGCTGCCCAAAAAGCTCAAATTAGGGGCAGACTTCATGAAATGTAGCATCAATTGATCAACAGTTGAAATGTTATAATGGTGTGGCAGTCAGGCATGGGCCATGCATGAGACAGAGTCTGACAAAGCATTTTCAGCTTGGAATTGAAGTTTCAATGAGGACCTAATTGTTAATGGAGCAGTGTAATCCTTCTTAGCTGTGAGACCTGATACTTCACGCAACACCTCCAATTTTATTTTATTCCAGCCACAATCAGATGGCACAAACATCAGTTTCATTCAGTACTATTGGTAGAAAAATGTGAGGAAAGTAGCAGTTTTTTGACTGATCAATTGATCCACAGTAGAACCTTTTATAATGGCACAGAAGCAGTCAGCCATGGCCCATGTATAAGTTATCAGGGTCTGGCCCAGCATTTACAGCTTGAAACTGAAGTTTTACTGAGGACCTGGTGGTTAAGGAAGAGGTGTAAGCCTGCTTACATGGGAGACCTAAAAACTCATGCAACACCTCCAATTTTTTTGTATTATTCCAGCCACACTCAGATGGCACAAACATCAGTTTTATATAGTACTATTGGTAGAAAAAATTAAGGAAAGTAACACAGGTAGTTTACTGAAAGTGAGCGCAGGCCTGCCTGTCTGGGAGCCCTACTTACACAGGCAAAACACCAGATGGAGACCCAACTTTGAGTCTCCACATTTCAAAAAATAATTGTCACACTGGAAACAGTATAATAGGCCTCTGGCGCACCTTCCACTACAGGCAACCTACCAGATGGAGACCCAACTTAGTGTCTCCATAATTTCAACAACTGTGTGTTACATCAGTAGCAGTAGCAACAGCAGTCACAGAAATCACCACAAAAATGGCACAAACTGCAAAAACACAAAATCAATTTGCAATAAAAACAACACCATTGTCTAGTCTGTGACTAAGGGTACCGTCACACAGTGCAATTTTGATCGCTACAACGGCACGATTCGTGACGTTCCAGCGATGCATTTACGATATCGCTGTGTCTGACACGCTACTGCGATCCGGATCCCCGCCGAGAATCGTACGTCGTAGCAGATCGTTTGAAACTTTCTTTCGTCGTCTAGTGTCCCGCTGTGGCGGCATGATTGCATTGTGTGACACAGGTTGTATACGATGTGCGCACAGTAACCAACGGCTTCTACATCGCAAATACGTCATGAAATTATCGCTCCAGCGCCGTGTATTGCAACGTGTGACCGCAGTATACGACGCTGGAGCGATACTTATACGACGCTGCAACGTCACGAATCGTGCCGTCGTAGCGATGAAAATGGCACTGTGTGATGGTACCCTAAGGTGCAAAAGTCATTGGAGACCCATGAGTTGCTCATTTTGATGAAAGTTAGGCAGTCTACACTTTCAGGGGACAGACGGATGTGGTTATCCATCAGGACACCACCAACAGCACGGAAGACACGTTCTGAGAGAACGGTGGCTGCTAGGCATGACAAAACCTCCAAGGCATCACAGGCGAGATTAAGCCACACTTACATTTTTGAAGACCAAAATGCAAAAGGTTCCAAATCCTCCCTCATGGCATTGACATTGAGCTCCAGATACTCCTGCACCATCCTCTCCAGTCGTTGACAATATGTCAGAGTTGTACTCTGTTCTGCTGGTGCACGGGCTACTTTAAAAAATGTGTTAAATGACTCACAGAAATTGCTTATGCCACTTACACTGCTGCTGCTAATATTTTTGAGCTGATGCCTTGACTTTCCCGGGGTTGGACTTCTAGAACTGGGATGCGCTGCTTTCTTGGGAAAACCACTCTTAAGATTGTCTACAAGCATGTTTCGATACTCCAGCATGTGCGCAACCCTTTCCAGGGGGAAAATCATCTGGCTAAATTTACTCATGTGCCATGGATCTAACAGAGTGGCAACCCCACCACCAGCATTATTTCTGGCACTAAGAATACAGGCATTGTGTTGAAGATAGTGCAGCAAGAAGGCGCTCATGTGTCCAGCGCTTCCACGAGGTACAAGTCCATGCTGTGTTGGTGGCTGGATAACACTCAAGGTTGCTTCCACTATCCCCTCCTGCCAACTAAGGCCAACAGAGAGCAGATCATTATCCTCTTCATCCATCACCTCATCCTCCTCCTCCTCCTCCTCCATTCATTCCTCGGGTCCTGCATCTTCACTAACAGTTTGTCTGGTACCATGACCCCCTCTTGATCACTGTAAGCCACCCCCCATGGCACTCACTTGTGTGATGTCAGTCCGGAAATTTGAAATATTCTTATCCCTTCAGCAGCATCCTCTGCTTCCAACTCTTTCTCTGGGACCATCACCTCCTCATGCAGTTTATGCAATGTGTGCTCCAGCATGAAGATGACTGGAATAGTGATGCTGGACACCTTAGTAGCCCTTTCAAAATTATACAGAAGAGTGCCCACTCTACAAGTGTGATTTGCGCCATGTCCGGACTACATTGGACCAGGCTATGTAAAAGAACATACTGTACCAGGGCTCGTCGATGCTGCCACAGCCACTGAAACATGTGCAGTGTGGAATTCCAGATTGTCGGAACATTGCTATTCAAACTGTTAACCAGTAAGCTGAAAGAACTCTGTAGTGATGCAAATCGATGACCTGCGAGGTGCGATGATCGGAAGTGTGCACACAGCAACCATGCTTTCTGCAGCGCATCCAGGCCAGGATAGAGGTGGAGAAACGTCTGTACCACCAGGCTGAAGACGTAAGCCATACAAGGCACATGTGTGAGGTTGCCCCGGCATAGAGCCGACACCAGGTTTGCACCATTATCGCACACGCCCTTCCCTGGCACGAGGTTAGTGGAGACAGCCGTTGCTCTAACTCAGCCTGGATACCTGTCCACAACTCTTGAGCAGTGTGACTGCAGTCTCCAATGCATATTATTTTAATCACTGCCTGATTGTGGTGAGCCGTGACTGTGCAGTAAGAAGGATCATCAGGAGGCTGGATAATAAGATGCTGCTTCTTATTATCCAGCCTCCTGATGATCCTGTATGAACAAACGCGTAGAGGTTTTTCATGACATCTGAAACATAAGTATTCTTTTTCTATGCTGTTATCATGCTGAGATCTCTTTGTTTGCATATATCTTTATCACTTTGGTATGTGATGATCATGGATACCATTGTTTCTAACAAGAGGCTATTTGGTTGAGCAATAGCAGGTGTATGAATAGCAGGCTCATAAATAGTGGATATATGCATTTGTCAAATATTTCTATTGTTATACACTCTATGGTCTCGGATCTTGTTGCGTTAATCAATGATACATAGATTATGCCTGTCTATATGACGCCGTTTTGATAATCAGGATATGCATATCTTTTTGGCTATTCTGACGCGACTCCAGATTTTTTCCTGATAAGGGACATATAGGGTCAGCCGCCGTGGAGTTGGGGCGCCATTTCTGCTGACACTTAGGGTGCCAACCCCCGCTGTTAGGCAGGCAATTTTAAGATCAGGGAACAGTATAGTTAGTTATATTTACACACAAGTCACTGTACTAGTGCTAGTCTGTTCACTCTTTTTTTCACACACAAAATAAATGGTTAGCCCTCGGCTGCTGTTTAACTATACTCCTTTTCCCTGTATTGGTATTAAAGGCTGATTGGCTGGAGCACCAACAAAGGGATATCTAGGAGCTCTTTAGGGAGAACCGCCGAGGAGCGGGGGCGCCATCTATCGTTTTTGTGTTTAGGGTGCCAACCTACGCTGCTAGGCAGACATTCAGCCTAGGGGTTGCATATTAGAGTGGACATAGGGAGCACTTTATCTGCACGGTGATTGCTGTTTGTCTTTTTTAGATAGATTTTCCTAATCAAAGTTACATTTTATTGTTATCAAATATATTAGGGTTTTCATTTTTTTGCTATTCTTGTTTTCGCTAAATTTTACACAGCGTCTCAACTTTTTCGTAATTGGGGTTGTATTAGAAACAAGCAATTGTTTAAAAAAGAAATTGATTTTTTTATATTGTGCATTTAATCTTTGATATGTAGCGCATTAATCACATTACCATCTCTTTGACTCCTGTGGCATGAGGCATCATGTTATTGACTAGGCTGAGTTTTGTATTTGTTTCCTATGCATCAGGTATGGGTTAAGCCAGAATTTTGATTGCACTATGAGTATATTAGAATATGGACTTCATGTAATTGGCAAGAATTCCATACATAGAAAATTAAAAGGAAATACTGTATGAGTGTAGAGAATCCTTTAAAAAGTTTGTCTGCAGTGAAAATCTACTGTTAGCCTAAATTGGAAAAGGTTTGCAGCTTGTCTGCACTATATTAAATATAACAAGTGTTGTTAGCTCATATTCATCTTTGCCTAATTTACTTTTCAGCATAACTGCAGAGAACTATATTTTTTTATTAAAATATGACTGAAGAACATTTTTTTGCTTGCAGGTAGATTAAACGTACATTTGTGTCTTCACTTAAGTATCATAGCTGATATCTGCTTTACAAAAAACTAGAATAAGTCACTGACTAAATGTGTTTCCAACGTTCTCATGGATCAGTGATTTTCCACAGGGTCATATTTATCTGCAGAGGGGCAAATGTCATTCTGTACAAACATACTTGTCTCTTTAAATTACTGTTAGTCATGATTGTAAGAGAATAAAATACTAATTAGGAACTGTCCACTGTTGCCTAGAAATCTCATTAAAACAGTTCAGAGTCTGAGGTGAGAAAGGAACTTACTGATGATTGTGTGGAGGCAAAATAGCTACCCTTAATTAGTTTAGGGATCTCTACTCTGAATGTCACTTTCACAAAAAAATCTCTCATCTTCATCATATGCACCAAGTACTTCCAGTGAATTCGCAAGATTCTGTTTCCGAAGCTGTAACTATTCATTTTAATCCTTTCCTTGCCAATGAAAAATTCCGTGTAGTCACTTGAATTTTCTCATTGAGAAGATGGTATCATTCTCATTTTTGGAGCTGGTGTGCTCTGTTTGTGGTGGTTGTTTCTCAATTGCTAAAATTGCTTAAGAATTTATCTGTCAAACCTGACCATATACACAATTTTTCATTACGTACTATTACTTTGAAGCAATAAAACCCTACTTTGATCAACACTGGGGTAATTGCTTAAGATTTTTGTTGGCTTCACAGATAGTTATGTTTTTTCAAGTAGAAGAATTGAAAACTTTGTCACAGGTGAACTGTTCTTGGCAGCCTCTGTACAGGGATCTGGACTTAGATGGGACCACGTGTGCTGGGTACATGGAGTCAGCTCATTAACAGTTCCACAATTTGTCATCAAGAAGGTTTGATAACCAGAGGCCATGTCATGGACAAAATGAAAAAGCAAGTGGGTGGTTAAAATGCATGCCAAGGTCAGAAACAGAACAAACATAGTTGCAGAACAGGAGCAATGGATTAGAATAGTGACCAGGTCTACTTGAAGTAAATAACTTGCAGCCAAAGACTATCTGCTGAGGGTGGTATAGGAAGGACTTGCACCCATGGCTTCCAGCATAAAGCACATTACATTATCAGCTTACATCAGGAAAAAGGTGAAAAAAGGGACAACTAAAAGCCAACAAGCCACACACTGATGGCGTACAGCAGTAACTGTGGTAATAGTCCAGTATCGCTTACTGATCCAGAATGAGGTGGCAACAGTGTGCTTAGACACTGATGTATTGATCACCCTATCACCCTGCTTTTAGAAGGGACATTTAGACCCTCACGACCAGGTTTTTCAAGGAAAGACTAATAAAACTTCCTGACTAAGCTGTTTGAATTAATGTCAACATTTGGAACCGAAGACTAGGGTTGAGCGACTTTCATTTTTTTAAGATCGAGTCGGGTTTTGGGAAACCCGATTTTGTCCAGAGTCGAGTCGAGTGCAGTCGGCCAATTGTCGCTAAAAGTCGGGATCGACCGAAACACGAAACCCAATGCAAGTCAAGGGGAAGCATAGTCGGCAGTGAGTGGAGGCCAGGAAAACACATACAGTGCCCATTTTAATGGCAAAAACATCCATTCTTGTTTCTGAAGCTTGTCAATCTTAATTAACTTTATAATAATAGTTGGGCATTGGAACTTGGGGGTCATTTGGCAAAAGTTGTTGGGGGTAGGGCTGGTTCAAGGTTTTAATGGGCCCAGGAAACGTGGACTACGTCACGGCGGTGGAGCAGGGAGAGGTAAGTATTTCAACGTTGCAAGTGCTGTGATCCTGAGCAAGCAGGGGGGGCCCACTCGTTCGCATTGGCACTGGCACAGGGCCCCTCAAAGTATGGCGGTGTGTTTGCATGGCGGGGGTGCCTCCCACCAGCAGCGACACTTTTGCGTACTCTGAGGGGCCCTGTGCCAGTGACGTCGCCAACGAGTATGCCCCCCCACCTGATGAAGGAACCTGCACTTTCATCTGCACCTTCCTCTTTGTCCCTGTGTAAGGTGGTATAACATGCGGGAAGGGGAACCTTACTTTCAGCAGGGTCAGATTCTGGCTGTGTAGAGTGCAAGGGGAATGTAGTGGTCTAGGTCAATGTACCAGCAGACTCATCTAGCAGTGGCTGGGCAATGGGCAGGATGAGGAGGAAACAGATATAGGGCCAAAGAATAAATTAGGCTAAATGCAGTTCAAAATTGGTAACAGGACTAAACAGGCGGCATTGCTTTGTTAAGTGGAGTAGCAAACCCAAGAGCAGCAAACACTTTTTCAAGGGCCCAACCACACCAGTAGGCCAAATGCAGTTTAATATCTGATACTATAGGCCAAAAGCCAGAAGGTAGAAGCTGAGCTGTATTCAGTTGAGGACAAACACCAGGCAGGGGCAGACACCGTTAGTAGGCCCTAAACACCATTTTTTAAAAACACAGCACTTAATGAGAGCCAGAAGGTAGAAGCTCAGCTGTATTCAGTTGAGAACAAACACCAGGGAGCAGCAAACAGAGGTATTAGGCCCCATCCAGCAATTATAAAAAAAAAAAAAAAAAAAAGCTTAATAAGAACCAGAAGGTAGAAGCTCAACTTTATTCAGTTGAGGACAACACCAGGGAGGGGCAGACACCGTTAGTAGGCCCTAACCACCAATTTTTAAAAACACAGCACTTAATGATAGCCAAAAGGTTGAAGCACAGCTTTATTCAGTTGAGGACAACACCAGGCAGGGGCAGACACCGTTAGTAGGCCGGAACCACCAATTTGTTTAAAAACAGCAGTTAATCAGAGCCAGAAGGTAGAAGCTCAGCTTTATTCAGTTGAGGACAACACCAGGCAGGGGCAGACACCGTTAGTAGGCCGGAACCACCAATTTGTTTAAAAACAGCAGTTAATCAGAGCCAGAAGGTAGAAGCTCAGCTTTATTCAGTTGAGGACAACACCAGGCAGGGGCAGACACCGTTAGTAGGCCGGAACCACCAATTTGTTTAAAAACAGCAGTTAATCAGAGCCAGAAGGTATAAGCTCAGCTTTATTCAGTTGAGGACAACACCAGGGAGGGGCAGACACCGTTAGTAGGCCCTAACCACCAATTTTTAAAAACACAGCACTTAATGATAGCCAAAAGGTTGAAGCACAGCTTTATTCAGTTGAGGACAACACCAGGCAGGGGCAGACACCGTTAGTAGGCCGGAACCACCAATTTGTTTAAAACAGCAGTTAATCAGAGCCAGAAGGTAGAAGCTCAGCTTTATTCAGTTGAGGACAACTTGAATTAGGGACTGCAGACAGATTTAGCAGGCTGTCCCCTGTGTGGACCATGCATCCAATACATTAACCCATTGAGCCACAAAGGACACGTAACCTTCCGTAGCCATGCCTACAGATCCATGTGTCTGTTGTCAGGTGTACCTTTGGACTCACAGATTGACAGAATGCAAGGACAATGCGGTCTTTAACATGCTGGTGGAGGGGTGGGATGGCTTTTCTCGCAAAAGAATTGTCAACTGGGTAGCTCATAGCGTGGTACATCGTAGTCCATCCTGGCTTTATTAATATTAAATAAAATAAAAAAATAGGCTCTATGCACTGTAAAATATTTTCCAGGGGTACACGGGCAGCAGTGGTCTGGTCAGTGGAGGCCTAGTGGAAGGAGGGACCGCAGACAGGCTTCGAAGGCCTAACACAATAAAATGGGCTGGCTGTAGGCACTTTATAATTGGTTCCAGGTGTACACGGGCAGCAGTGGTCTGGTCAGTGGAGGCCTAGTGGAAGGAGGGACCGCAGACAGGCTTCGAAGGCCTAACACAATAAAATGGGCTGGCTGTAGGCACTTTATAATTGGTTCCAGGGGTACACGGGCAGCAGTGGTCTGGTCAGTGGAGGCCTAGTGGAAGGAGGGACCGCAGACAGGCTTCGAAGGCCTAACACAATAAAATGGGCTGGCTGTAGGCACTTTATAATTGGTTCCAGGGGTACACGGGCAGCAGTGGTCTGGTCAGTGGAGGCCTAGTGGAAGGAGGGACCGCAGACAGGCTTCGAAGGCCTAACACAATAAAATGGGCGGGCTGTAGGCACTTTATAATTGGTTCCAGGGGTACACGGGCAGCAGTGGTCTGGTCAGTGGAGGCCTAGTGGAAGGAGGGACCGCAGACAGGCTTCGAAGGCCTAACACAATAAAATGGGCTGGCTGTAGGCACTTTATAATTGGTTCCAGGGGTACACGTGCAGCAGTGGTCTGGTCAGTGGAGGCCTAGTGGAAGGAGGGACCGCAGACATGTTTCGAAGGCCTAACACAATAAAATGGGCTGGCTGTAGGCACTTTATAATTGGTTCCAGGGGTACACGGGCAGCAGTGGTCTGGTCAGTGGAGGACTAGTGGAAGGAGGGACCGCAGACAGGCTTCGAAGGCCTAACACAATAAAATGGGCTGGCTGTAGGCACTTTATAATTGGTTCCAGGGGTACACGGGCAGCAGTGGTCTGGTCAGTGGAGTCCTAGTGGAAGGAGGGACCGCAGACAGGCTTCGAAGGCCTAACACAATAAAATGGGCTGGCTGTAGGCACTTTATAATTGGTTCCAGGGGTACACGGGCAGCAGTGGTCTGGTCAGTGGAGGCCTAGTGGAAGGAGGGACCGCAGACAGGCTTCGAAGGCCTAACACAATAAAATGGGCTGGCTTTAGGCACTTTATAATTGGTTCCAGGGGTACACGGGCAGCAGTGGTCTGGTCAGTGGAGGCCTAGTGGAAGGAGGGACCGCAGACAGGCTTCGAAGGCCTAACACAATAAAATGGGCTGGCTGTAGGCACTTTATAATTGGTTCCAGGGGTACACGGGCAGCAGTGGTCTGGTCAGTGGAGGCCTAGTGGAAGGAGGGACCGCAGACAGGCTTCGAAGGCCTAACACAATAAAATGGGCGGGCTGTAGGCACTTTATAATTGGTTCCAGGGGTACACGGGCAGCAGTGGTCTGGTTAACGGAGGCCGATTGTAATGAGTGTCTGCCAGTTAGTAGTCAAAAACAACAATTAAATGTGAATGTCTCGCATTAAAACAAAACAAAAACACTAAAGGGTGCAATCATTAGGTTCAGGGGTGGGATCCTCTGCGTTGTTTCAGACCTACTAATTTAGCGCAAAGTATTTACTGTGGTAAATAGAGGACACTGCCCCTGACTATGTTAAGTACCATCATACATGTCAACACAATGGTATTGTCAGTGGCAGGTATGGAAGGATGTCAGCGCATAGACTAAACATTGGTGGAAGTGTGAGAGATAACTGTGGAAGTGGTAGAGCAATGTTTGACCTGGGGGTGGGTGAACTCTCCTGTGGCCGGCGGTACAGGCCCAGGGCCCCTCATGTTACAACAGTGTGTCTGACGTTGGGTGCGTACCACCACCGCCAGTGACACTTTATTGTACTATGAGGGACCCAGTAGCAATGCTGTCGACCAAAAGCGAGCACACCCACCTCTTCAGACAAACAGCAGTCTCACGGGTGCTTGCGCCAAGTCGCGATACCACGGCCCCGTGTGGGGAGTTTGGCCATTTAGGGAGGTGTAAACATGTCATATGCTGGACAATCAGCTGCAGAAAATTAGACATTAGAAAAGTAATTCACAGTAGTCCACAGGCAAGAGCTTTTCATAGGAAAGCTAGGTGTCGGCCGGGCAAGGTGGGGCAAAAGATTTTGAAATCCAGTTGTGGTTCATTTTAATGAATGTTAGATCGTCAACATTTTGGGTAGCCAGATGAGTCCTTTTTTTCGGTTAATATTGAACCTGCAGCACTGAATACTCTTTCTGATAGGACACTTGCTGCCGGGCAAGCAAGCTCCTGCAATGCATATTCTGCCAATTCTGGCCAGGTGTCTAATTTTGATGCCCAGTAATCAAATGGGAATGACGGTTGAGGGAGAACATCGATAAGGGATGAAAAATAGTTAGTAACCATACTGGACAAATGTTGTCGCCTGTCACTTTCAATTGATGCAGCAGTACCTGTCCTGTCTGCGGTCATAGCAAAATCACTCCACAACCTGGTCAGAAAACCCCTCTGTCCAACGCCACTTCTGATGTGTGCACCCCTAACACTCCTAGTCTGCTGCCCCCTGGAGCTCGTGTGAGAACGATCACGTGCGCTGTGTGCTGGGAATGCCTGAAGCAAACGGTCAACAAGAGTTGATTGTTTGGTTGCTAATATTAGTTCCAAGTTCTCATGTGGCATAATATTTTGCAATTTGCCTTTATAGCGTGGATCAAGGAGGCAGGCCAACCAGTAATCGTCATCGTTCATCATTTTCGTAATGCGTGTGTCCCTTTTTAGGATACGTAAGGCATAATCCGCCATGTGGGCCAAAGTTCCAGTTGTCAAATCTCTGGTTGTGATTGGTTGAGGGGCAGTTTCAGGCAAATCTACGTCACTTGTGTCCCTCAAAAAACCAGAACCCGGCCTTGCCACGCAACCAATTTCCAGTGCCCCCGGGAAAGCTTCCGCATTAAAAATATACTCATCCCCATCATCCTCCTCGTCCTCCACCTCCTCTTCGCCTGCTACCTCGTCCTGTACACTGCCCTGACCAGACAATGGCTGACTGTCATCAAGGCTTTCCTCTTCCTCTGGTGCAGACGCCTGCTCCTTTATGTGCGTCAAACTTTGCATCAGCAGACGCATTAGGGGGATGCTCATGCTTATTATGGCGTTGTCTGCACTAACCAGCCGTGTGCATTCCTCAAAACACTGAAGGACTTGACACATGTCTTGTATCTTCGACCACTGCACACCTGACAACTCCATGTCTGCCATCCTACTGCCTGCCCGTGTATGTGTATCCTCCCACAAAAACATAACAGCCCGCCTCTGTTGGCACAGTCTCTGAAGCATGTGCAGTGTTGAGTTCCACCTTGTTGCAACGTCTATGATTAGGCGATGCTGGGGAAGGTTCAAAGACCGCTGATAGGTCTGCATACGGCTGGAGTGTACAGGCGAACTTCGGATATGTGAGCAAAGTCCACGCACTTTGAGGAGCAGGTTGGAGAACCCAGGATAAGTTTTCAATAAGCACTGCACCACCAGGTTTAAGGTGTGAGCCAGGCAAAGAATGGGTTTCAGTTGGGAAAGGGAGATGGCAGCCATGAAATTCCTTCCGTTATCACTCACTACCTTGCCTGCCTCAAGATCTACTGTGCCCAGCCACGACTGCGTTTCTTGTTGCAAGAACTCGGACAGAACTTCCGCGGTGTGTCTGTTGTCGCCCAAACACTTCATAGCCAATACAGCCTGCTGACGCTTGCCAGTAGCTGGCCCTTAATGGGACAACTGGTGTGCAACAGTGTCATCTGCCGATGGAGTGGTTGGCCGACTGCGGTCTGTGGAAGAGCTGTAGCTTCTGCAGGAGGACGAGGAGGAGGAGGAGGAGGGGGTGCGAACGCCTACAGCCAACTGTTTCCTAGACCATGGGCTAGGCACAACTGTCCCGAAATTGATGTCCCCTGTGGACCCTGCATCCACCACATTCACCCAGTGTGCCGTGATGGACACATAACGTCCCTGGCCATGCCTACTGGTCCATGCATCTGTAGTCAGGTGCACCTTTGTACTCACAGATTGCCTGAGTGCATGGACGATGCGCTGTTTAACATGCTGGTGCAGGGCTGGGATGGCTTTTCTAGAAAAAAAGTGTCGACTGGGTAGCTCGTATCATGGTTCAGCGTACTCCATCAGGGCTTTGAAAGCTTCGCTTTCAACTAACCGGTAGGGCATCATCTCTAACGAGATTAGTCTAGCTATGTGGGCGTTAAAAACCTGTGTACGCGGATGCTAGGATAAGTACTATCTTTTTCTAACCAGAGTCTCATGTAGGGTGAGCTGGACTGGAGAGCTAGAGATCGTGGAACTTTCGGGTGTGCCGGTGTACATGGCAGACTGAGAGACGGTTGGAGACGGTATTGTTTCCGCCGGTGCCCTAGATGCAATATTTCCTCCTACAAAACTGGTGATTCCCTGACCCTGACTGCTTTTGGCTGGCAAACAAACCTGCACAGATACTGCCGGTGGTGCGGAAAATGGTGGCCTTACAGTGACGGAAGGGATGTTGCGTTGCTGACTAGCTTCATTGGCCGAGGGTGCTACAACCTTAAGGGACGTTTGGTAGTTAGTCCAGGCTTGAAAATGCATAGTGGTTAAGTGTCTATGCATGCAACTAGTATTTAGACTTTTCAGATTCTGACCTCTGCTTAAGCTAGTTGAACATTTTTGACAGATGACTTTGCGCTGATTAATTGGATGTTGTTTAAAAAAATGCCAGACTGCACTCTTCCTAGCATCGGATCCCTTTTCAGGGATTGCAGACTGAGCTTTAACCGGATGGCCACGCTGTCCTCCAACAGGTTTTGGCTTTGACACGCGTTTTGGGCCAGATACGGGCCCGGCAGATGGAACCTGTTGCGATGTTGATGCCTGCTGCGGCCCCTCCTCCACCTCCACTTCTGAACTACTGCCGCCTGCACCCTGTTCCCCCAATGGCTGCCAATCGGGGTCAACAACTGGGTCATCTATTACCTCCTCTTCGAGCTTGTGTGCAACTTCGTCTGTGTTACTGTGTCGGTCAGTGGTATAGCGTTCGTGGCGGGGCAACATAGTCTCATCAGGGTCTGATTGTGGATCAGTACCCTGAGAGGGCAATGTGGTGGTCTGAGTCAAAGGAGAAGCATAGTACTCTGGCTGTGGCTGTGCATCAGTGCACTCCATGTCAGAATCTACTTGTAATGGGCATGGCCTGTTAAGTGTTTCACTTTCTAATCCAGGGACGGTATGTGTAAAGAGCTCCATGGAGTTACCCGTTGTGTCGCCTGCTGCATCCTTCTCTCTTGTTGTAGTTTTTGCTGAAGAGGACAAGGAAGCGACTTGTCCCTGACCGTGAACATCCACAAGCGACGCGCTGCTTTTACATTTACCAGTTTCAGAAGAGGAGGCAAAAGAGCTAGAGGCTGAGTCTGCAATGTAAGCCAAAACTTGCTGTTGCTGCTCCGCCTTTAAAAGCGGTTTTCCTACTCCCAGAAAAGAGAGCGTTCGAGGCCTTGTGTAGCCAGACGACGAAACTGGCTCCACAGCTCCAGACTTAGGTGGAATATTTTTATCCCCACGACCACCTGATGCTCCACTACCACTACCATCATTACCAGCTGACAATGAACGCCCACGGCCACGACGACCTCTTGCACCAGACTTCCTCATTGTTTTAAAAACTTAACCTAAGTAACTTTATTTGTTGCTGTCAAACAACTTACACGGTGAGCTATAACTTCAGTATGATTTCAATATCCCTTAACAGGTTGGTGAGACCACAAGGAAAATCAGGCACAATGTTACACACTCTGTTTTCTGTGGCACCAAATCACAGAGATGCCACACACGCAGGACTGTCACTCAAGCACAAATGTCAATATTAATCTCCCACTGTTTTATTTTTTATTTTTTTTTTCAGGGAGACTTTAGAAACCAAATAATAAAAAATAAATAGGCTTTCTATGGCCCACTGAGTGAGAGATGGCACACACAGGAGTCAGGAGTGGCACACAAGCAGAAAGGGCAATATTAATCTCCAACTGTTTTATTTTTTTTTTCTTTTTCAGGGAGACTTTAGAAACCAAATAATAAAAAATAAATAGGCTTTCTATGGCACACTGAGTGAGAGATGGCACACACAGGAGTCAGGAGTGGCACACAAGCAGAAAGGGCAATATTAATCTCCAACTGTTTTCTTTTTTTTTTCTTTTTCAGGGAGACTTTAGAAACCAAATAATAAAAAATAAATAGGCTTTCTATGGCACACTGAGTGAGAGATGGCACACACAGGAGTCAGGAGTGGCACACAAGTAGAAAGGGCAATATTAATCTCCAACTGTTTTATTTTTTTTTCTTTTTCAGGGAGACTTTAGAAACCAAATAATAAAAAATAAATAGGCTTTCTATGGCCCACTGAGTGAGAGATGGCACACACAGGAGTCAGGAGTGGCACACAAGCCCTGAGGCCAATATTTTTCTCCCACTGATTGATGTAGTGATTTTTTTTCAGGTAGATTTTAGAACCCAAATCAAGCAAAAAAATTAATAGGCTTTCTATGGCCCACTGAGTGAGAGATGGCACACACAGGAGTCAGGAGTGGCACACAAGCAGAAAGGGCAATATTAATCTCCCACTGTTTGAATTTTTTTTTTTCAGGTAGATTTTAGAACCCAAATCAAGCAAAAAAATAAATAGGCTTTCTATGGCCCACTGAGTGAGAGATGGCACACACAGGGATGGCACTCTAGCAGAAATGCCAATCTTAATCTCCCACAAAAAAATAAAAAAAAAACAGGGACTGTCCTACAATTACTATCTCCCTGCAGTAATCTCAGCCAGGTATGGCAGGCAGCAATAAGGAGTGGACTGATGCACAAATTAAATAAAAAGTGTGGACAAACAAAAAAGATAGCTGTGCAGAAAGGAAGGAACAAGAGGATTTGTGCTTTGAAAAAAAGCAGTTGGTTTGCACAGCGTCGTACATACACAGGCACAGCAACACAGCTATCAGGGTCAGGGAGCCTTCTAGGGCAGCCCAATGAGCGACAGCGCTGAGGAAAAAAAAATGTAGCTTCCACTGTCCCTGCAAACAAAAGGTGGTGTTGGACAGTGGAAATCGCTACAGCACAAGCGGTTTGCAGCTTTATGTACCCTGCCTATCACTATCCCTGCTTCTGAAGAAGCGGCAGCAACCTCTCCCTACGCTCAGATCAGCAGCAGTAAGATGGCGGTCGGCGGGAACGCCCCTTTATAGCCCCTGTGACGCCGCAGAAAGCAAGCCAATCACTGCAATGCCCTTCTCTAAGATGGTGGGGACTGAGATCTATGTCATCACGCTGCCCACACTCTGCGTTCACCTTCATTGGCTGAGAAATGGCGCTTTTCGCATCATTGAAACGCGACTTTGGCGCGAAAGTCGCGTACCGCATGGCCGATGCAACGCTGGGATCGTCTCGGTTTCATGAGACGCCGACTTTGCCAAAAGTCGGCAACTTTTGAAAATGAACGACCCGTTTCGCTCAACCCTACCCAAGACCACTTCTCTGGCCCTTTCTAATGCATCACATATTTAAGGGACCTTCTGACTATTTTTAAATCTAAAAAAATGTAACTTCATATTCAAGATTGCCTTTAACTAAAACAGGAGTATGAGGATTTCTAATAGGATGAAAAGCAAGTGATGTAGTTTAAACAGGGATTTATGGAACACATTGGGTTTCCGTAAGGAAGGGGGGATGTTCAATTAGAAAACCACTGGATTGGCAACCTTAGTTATTCCATGTGGATCAATGAATTTGTGTCCTAACTTAACAGAGGGAACCTTAAGTTTGGTATTTTTAGTGCATAACAACACCTTGTCCCAGCCTTAAAACTTGGCCCATTTGTGTTTCTTTTACTAGCAGAAGACGTATGTTTGCCTTCTTCTCAGGTTTTCTCTGATTTCAGAGATTTATTTTATGTATTAATTTACTGACCTCGGGGTGTCTAATTCGGAAGCCAGTAGGAAACTGAGCAAAGGTGTTACCCAAGACAGCTGAAAAATAAAGAGTTCTTAATAGATTCTTGATATTGCTTTTTTTTAGGGTGAATTTGGCTAGAGGAAATATTTGACCCAATCAGACTAATGGTCAGAGATACAACACCATGAAAAGTTTTGAGTGGTTGTCACATGCAGTCTGACCATTGGTTTCTGGATGGTAAGCAGAGGAAAAGGACAATTCTAATAATAATAATAATAATAATCTTTATTTATATAGCGCCAACATATTCCACAGCGCTTTACAGTTTAACAGTTTCAAACACAACAGTCATGGGTAACAATGTTAACAATACAGTAATAAAGCAAAATAAGACAAAATAAGTGGACCCTGCTCGTGAGAGCTTACAATCTACAATGAGGTGGGGAGATACAAAGTACAGGTGTGTATTTACAATGATGTATTTACAATGATGGTCCAGCCATCTTCAGGGAGTGGGGGGTAGATGGAGATAGTGAATGGGCTACACACACAAACATAAAATGAGTTTGATTAGGGAACGTGATAGGCCGCTCTGAACAAATGAGTTTTGAGCAAGTTGTGGATGGTTCTAATATCTTGAGGTAGAGCATTCCAGAGGATTGGCGCAGCACAGGAGAAGTCTTGGAGTCGGGAGTGGGAGGTACGGATTAGTGCAGAAGTTAGTCGAAAGTCGTTTGCAGAGTGCAGTGGTCGGCTAGGCCGATAGACAGAAATGAAAGAGGAGATGTAAGGGGGTGCCGCACTGTGGAGAGCTTTGTGGGTGAGAACAAGTACTTTGAATTGTATCCTGTAATGAATGGGCAGCCAGTGTAATGACTGGCGAATAGCGGACACGTCTGAGTAACGATTAGCCAGATGGACAACCAGAGGTGTATCTAGGGTTTCTGGCACCCGGGGCAAGAATTCATTTTGGTGCCCCCACCCCCCCAGGACATATGTCCCCCGTCAGCCCCATCATTGCCCTCTCCTCCTCCACTATCCCCATCATTGCCCTCTCGTCCTCCACCATCCCCATCATTGCTCTCTCTCCCCGTCAGCCCCATCATTGCCCTCTCCTCCTCCACCATCCCCATCATTGCTCTCTCCCCGTCAGCCCCATCATTGCCCTCTCCTTCCCCCACACACGCCATTCACTTCTCTGCACATTCCCCTGCAGCGCGATACACACACACACACCCAATACTGAGCCACACACACACACATTCACATTCATATACACACACATACACACATTCACATACACACACACATTCACATACACACACATTCACATACACACACATACACACATTCACATACACACACATACACACATTCACACATTCACATACACACACATTCACATACACACACATTCACATACACACACACATTCAACATACACACACATATACACACATTCACATACACACACACATTCACATACACACACACATACACACATTCACACACACACACATTCACATACACACACACACATACACACATTCACATAAACACACACCTCTCACCTCTCCTCACGCTCTGCCGCAGCATCTCATCACCTTCCTTTGACACAGCCGGCTGCTGAATGATGACGTCATCCAGCGGCGCATCTGTGTGAGAGGAAGCAGGAAGACAGATCGCTGGGCAGCGGAGCTGCGGGGATTACTCCCTACCCGCTGCAGCCACTCTGCAGGGGCCCCCCTCCACCTCTGCACACGTTGGGAGCCAGCGCTCTGCAGCTTCTCTGTGCCGGCTGTCAGCTTGACAGTCGGCACAGAGAACAGCTGACTCCCAGACCACGGGCGGCAGAATGCAGCCGCCGGGGGAGACACTGCAGACTGCCGAAATAGGCGGCCCGACTGCGCCCCCCTGCCGGCTGCGCCCGGGGCACATGCCCCGGCTGCCCCCCCTAGATACGCCACTGTGGACAACCCTGGCTGCTGCATTAAGGATAGACTGGAGAGGGGAAAGTCGCGTGAGGGGGAGGCCAATTAATAGAGCGTTACAGTAGTCCAGACGGGAGTGGATTAGGGCGACAGTGAGAGTTTTTGTTGTCTCCATGGTGAGAAAAGGGCGGATTCTAGAGATGTTCTTTAGGTGCAAGCGGCACGAGCGGGCAAGCGATTGTATGTGGGAGGTGAAGGAGAGATCAGAGTCAAAGATAACACCCAGACAGCGTGCCTGCTGCCGGGGTGTTATTATGGTGCCACCCACGGAGAGGGAAATGTCAGATTTAGGGAGGTTAGTAGAAGGCGGGAGCAGAAGAAATCCAGTTTTGGAGAGGTTGAGTTTCAGATAGAGAGCGGACATGATGTCAGAGACTGCGTACAGACAGTCAGTGGCGTTCTGTAGTACAGTGGGGGTAAGGTCAGGGGATGACGTGTATAGTTGTGTGTCATCAGCATAAAGATGGTACTGAAAGCCAAATCTGCTGATGGTCTGTCCAATTCTACATTGATCTTGTTACAAAATGCCCTCAAGAATTAAAGGTACCTTCACACTAAACAACTTTCCAACGAGAACGACAACGACAACGATCCGTGACGTTGCAGCGTCCTGGATTGCGATCTCGTTGAGTTTGACACACAGCAGCGATCTGGATCCCGCTGTTATATCGCTGGTCGGAGCTAGAAGTCTGGAACTTTATTTGGTCGCTAGATCGGCGTGTATTGTCATGTTTGACAGCAAAAGCAACGATATCAGCAATGTTTTTACATGGAGCGTGAACGATAAGTGAGTCGCCATTAAGTCACTGGATCGCTCCTGCATCGTTCTGGAGTTGCTGTGTTTGACGTCTCTACAGCAACCTAACAGCGACGCTCCAGCGATCTAGTTTAGGACGGATCGTTGTCTATATCGCTGGAGCGTCGCTTAGTGTAACGGTACCTTTAGAAAGAACTTGTGCAAACACACAATGTGTTTAATTAATAAATTACCTAAGGTGTGAGAGGTAGGTAACCCAGACTGATGGCCAAAATTACACTGTTTACTGAATCTGTTGACCAACACTCAGATAACCATCTTTCCTTGGAGGATGGCAGGTCAGTAGTAAAGTGCACAGAGAGATGGGTCCAAAGGGCTCTAAGTATTGTTAAAGACTGGATAAGTCCAGAAGGATGGGTTTGGGGTGCTTTAGCTTGGGGAAAGATTTCACAAGAAATTTCATACACAATTGCAATCTTGTACAATGGATGGTCACCAAAAATTCCTGGTTACCATTCAGATTGTTTTGTTATCAACACGGTGACATGAGAGCAATGAATCATGGGACTTCTGAAGAATTCGTAGCCAAAACTGTGGGGGAATGAACAATTTTTTGGTGTTTGTTGGAAGTATTGTTTGAACCATAAACAAGAGAGAAAAGAGGTATGCACAAATAAGGCATCACCTTAACAAAATAGTTTATTGAGATTTGACCAAAAAAAACACATGCAAAAAGCCACAAAAAATGTAAAAACATTTAAAAAGCTGAAAGCTGATGAGAACCTGACCAAATGTGGTCTTCTCCGATAACCGTCACAATAAGGAAAGGTACACCATTAAAAGAAAAGAAAATTTTCTAAGTAGATCAATTTACAGCATAAACTGTTGTGATTCGGTTCGTGGGCTCCCCCGGTGGTCTCTTGTGGTACTGGTGTCCTGCAAGCTTTGCCTTCTCAGTTCACCTGTTCCTATCAGGATGTGGGAGTATCCTATTTAACCTTGCTCCTCAGTCATTCTAATGCTGGCCATCAATGTATCCAGAGTGATTCTGTTGCATGTTCCTGCTCCCAGTTTTCTGCTCAGCTAAGTTGGACACTTTAGTCCTTAAATCTATTTTTGTATGTTTTGTCCAGTTTGCACTTATGTGAATCTCTGCAGCTGGAAGCTCTTGTTGGGCTGAAATTACCACTCCGGTGTCATGAGTTGTCACATGAGTTAAGGTAATTTCAGGATGGTGTTTTGAAGGGTTTTGCAGCTGACCGCGAAGTCCTCTGTTGTATCTTTCTGCTATTTAGTTAGCGGGCCTCTCTGTGCTAAATCTGCTTTCATACTACGTGTGTCTTTTCATCTGCTCTCACCGTTATTATATGTGGGGGGCTGCTATCACCTGTGGGGACATTCTTTGGAGGCAAGCCAGGACTGTGTTTTCTTCTACCAGGGGTAGTTAGTTCTCCGGCTGGCGCCCGGCATCTAGAGACAACGCAGGAATGCCCCCTGGCTACTTCTAGTGTGGTGTGTAGGTTTAGCATCGCGGTCAGCTCTAGTTTCCATCACCCGAGAGCTTGTCCGTTTATTCTATGCTTCTGATGTTTCCTTGCCATTGGAAACCATAACAGTATGGCCAGCCCAAATGTTTAATCTATAGGCTGAAGCAGGAGAGAAAAGGAACTGTGTGAAACCTTTTTTTTTTTTTTTCCTTCCTCTGAAGTTGCACTCCAGCTCTAATTGCAGTCTCCTGTTTTCCTCTCCTCTTAACCCCTGAATGGCTCAGACTTTATCTGTTGAAATATGGATCCCCAGAGTCTGGCTACCAATTTGAATAATCTTGCCTCTAAAGTTCAGAATATACAAGATTTTTTGTTACATGCTCCTCGGTCTGAACCTAAAATTCCTATACCGGAGTTTTTTTCTGGAGATCGATCTTGTTTTCTAAATTTTAAATACAATTGTAAATTGTTTCTTTCGCTGAGATCTCATTCTGCTGGAGATCCTGCCCAGCAAGTAAAAATTGTTATTTCTTTACTGCGGGGTGACCCCCAAAATTGGGCATTTTCATTGGCACCAGGGGATCCTGCGTTGCTCAATGTGGATGCGTTTTTTCTGGCTTTGGGGTTGCTTTATGAGGAACCAAATTTGGAGATTCAGGCTGAGAAAGCCCTAATAGCCCTCTCTCAGGGGCAAGATGAAGCCGAAATATATTGCCAAAAATTTCGAAAATGGTCTGTGCTTACTCAGTGGAATGAGTGCGCTCTGGCGGCAATTTTCAGAGAAGGTCTCTCTGATGCTGTAAAAGACGTCATGGTGGGGTTTCCTGCGCCTACTGGTCTGAATGAGTCCATGACAATGGCAATTCAGATTGATCGGCGTTTACGGGAACGCAAACCTGTGCACCAGTTGGCGGTGTCTTCTGAAGAGGCACCACAGAGTATGCAATGTGATAGCTTTCTGTCCAGAAGCGAACGACAGATTTATAGGCGCAAAAATCATTTGTGCTTCTATTGTGGAAATTCTACTCATGTTATATCAGCATGCTCTAAACGAACAAAGAAAGTTGATAAATCCTCTGCTATTGGCACTTTGCAGTCCAAGTTTATTTTGTCTGTGACTCTAATTTGTTCGTTATCTTCTATTGTTGCGGATGCGTATGTGGATTCTGGCGCCGCTTTGAGTCTTATGGATTGGTCCTTTGCCAGGCGCT
Organism: Ranitomeya variabilis; assembly: GCF_051348905.1. Lineage (NCBI taxonomy): Eukaryota > Metazoa > Chordata > Amphibia > Anura > Dendrobatidae > Ranitomeya > Ranitomeya variabilis. The sequence continues at coordinate 324,025,544 of NC_135235.1, read as the reverse complement.
GTGGGTTTGATCTAGAGCCTCTGGAAGTTCCTATACCTTTAAAGGGTATTGATTCTACACCATTGGCTAGTAATAAACCACAATACTGGACACAAGTGACTATGCGTATGACTCCAGACCATCAAGAGGTGATTCGCTTCCTTGTACTGTATAATCTACATGATGTGTTGGTGCTGGGATTGCCATGGTTGCAAACTCATAACCCAGTCCTTGACTGGAAAACAATGTCTGTACTAAGCTGGGGATGTCAGGGAAATCATGGGGACACATCTTTGGTCTCCATTGCTTCATCTATTCCCTCTGAAATTCCTGAGTTTTTGTCTGATTATCGTGAGGTTTTTGAGGAATCTACTCTTAATTCTCTTCCTCCTCACAGAGATTGCGATTGCGCCATAGATTTGATCCCTGGCAGTAAATTTCCTAAGGGTCGTCTATTCAATCTGTCTGTACCTGAACATGCTGCCATGCGAGAGTATATTAGGGAGTCCTTGGAAAAGGGACATATTCGTCCTTCTTTGTCTCCTCTTGGAGCGGGGTTCTTTTTCGTAGCTAAAAGCGATGGTTCTTTGAGACCTTGTATTGATTATAGACTCTTGAATAAGATCACAGTCAAGTATCAGTATCCTTTGCCATTGCTGACAGATTTATTTGCTCGCATTGAGGGGGTGAAGTGGTTCTCTAGGATTGATCTTCGCGGTGCGTATAATTTGGTGCGAATTAAGCAGGGGGATGAGTGGAAAACCGCATTTAATACGCCCGAGGGCCATTTTGAGTATTTGGTGATGCCTTTTGGTCTGTCAAATGCCCCTTCGGTCTTTCAGTCTTTTATGCACAATATTTTCCGTGAATATCTGGATAAATTTATGATTGTGTATTTGGACGATATCTTGATTTTTTCGGATGACTGGGAATCTCATGTTCAACAAGTTAGGAGGGTTTTTCAGGTTTTGCGGACCAATTCTCTGTTTGTTAAAGGTTCAAAGTGTGTTTTTGGGGTTCAGAAGATTTCTTTTTTGGGGTACATTTTTTCCCCCTCTTCTATTGAGATGGATCCTGTGAAGGTTCGGGCTATTTGTGACTGGACGCAACCGACTTCTCTTAAGGGCCTTCAGAAATTTTTGGGCTTTGCTAACTTTTATCGTCGATTCATAACTGGTTTTTCTAGCGTTGTCAGGCCTTTGACTGATTTGACTAAAAAGGGTGCTGATGTTGCAGATTGGTCTCCTGCTGCTGTGGAGGCCTTTCGGGAGCTTAAGCGCCGTTTTTCTTCTGCTCCGGTGTTGTGCCAGCCTGATGTTTCTCTTCCTTTTCAGGTGGAAGTTGATGCTTCCGAGATCAGAGCGGGGGCGGTTTTGTCGCAGAAAAGTTCAGATTGTTCAGTGATGAGACCTTGTGCGTTCTTTTCTCGAAAATTTTCGCCGAGCGAAATTATGACGTCGGTAATCGGGAGCTTTTGGCGATGAAGTGGGCATTCGAGGAGTGGCGTCATTGGCTTGAGGGTGCTAAACATCAGGTGGTGGTCTTGACTGATCACAAAAATTTGATTTATCTTGAGTCAGCCAGACGTCTGAATCCTAGACAGGCGCGCTGGTCGTTGTTTTTCTCCCGGTTTAATTTTGTGGTTTCGTATCTGCCAGGTACTAAGAATGTGAAGGCGGATGCCCTTTCTAGGAGTTTTGAACCTGATTCCCATGGTGATTCTAAACCTACGGGTATACTTAAGGATGGGGTAATATTGTCTGCTGTCTTCCCAGACCTGCGACGTGCTTTACAAGAGTTTCAGGCGGATCGGCCTGATCGTTGTCCGCCTGGTAGATTGTTTGTGCCGGATGAGTGGACCAATAGAGTCATCTCGGAGGTTCATTCTTCTGCGTTGGCAGGTCATCCGGGAATTTTTGGTACCAGAGATTTGGTGGCTAAGTCCTTCTGGTGGCCTTCCCTGTCTCGGGACGTGCGTACTTTTGTGCAGTCTTGCGATGTTTGTGCTCGGGCCAAGCCTTGTTGTTCTCGGGCTAGTGGGTTGTTGTTGCCCTTGCCTGTTCCTAAGAGGCCTTGGACACACATCTCTATGGATTTTATTTCTGATCTCCCTGTTTCTCAGAAGATGTCCGTCAGTTGGGTGGTGTGTGACCGCTTTTCTAAGATGGTTCATTTGGTGCCCTTGCCCAAGCTGCCTTCCTCATCTGAGTTGGTGCCCCTGTTTTTTCAGAATGTGGTTCGGCTGCATGGTATTCCGGAGAATATCGTTTCCGACAGGGGATCCCAGTTTGTGTCCAGATTTTGGCGGGCGTTTTGTGCCAGGATGGGCATTGATTTGTCTTTTTCGTCTGCATTTCATCCCCAGACAAATGGCCAGACGGAACGTACTAATCAGACCTTGGAGACTTATTTGAGGTGTTTCGTGTCTGCTGATCAGGATGACTGGGTCTCCTTTTTGCCGTTGGCTGAGTTTGCCCTTAATAATCGGGCCAGTTCTGCCACTTTGGTCTCCCCTTTCTTTTGCAATTCAGGGTTCCATCCTCATTTTTCATCTGGTCAGGTGGAGTCTTCGGATTGTCCTGGAGTGGATACCATGGTGGATAGGTTGCATCGTATTTGGGGGCAGGTGGTGGACAATTTGGAGTTGTCCCAGGAGAGGACTCAACGTTTTGCTAATCGCCATCGTCGTGTTGGTCCTCGTCTTCGTGTTGGGGACTTGGTGTGGTTGTCCTCCCGTTTTGTCCCTATGAGGGTCTCTTCTCCTAAGTTTAAGCCTCGGTTCATCGGTCCTTATAAGATTTTGGAAATTCTTAACCCTGTGTCTTTTCGTTTGGACCTCCCAGCATCCTTTGCTATCCATAATGTCTTCCATCGGTCATTATTGCGGAGGTATGAGGTACCACTTGTGCCTTCTGTTGAGCCTCCTGCTCCTGTGCTGGTTGAGGGTGAATTGGAGTACGTGGTGGAGAAAATCTTGGACTCCCGTGTTTCCAGACGGAGACTTCAATATCTGGTGAAATGGAAGGGCTACGGTCAAGAGGATAATTCTTGGGTTACAGCTTCTGATGTTCATGCTTCTGATTTGGTCCGTGCCTTTCATAGGGCTCATCCAGATCGCCCTGGTGGTTCTTGTGAGGGTTCGGTGCCCCCTCCTTAAGGGGGGGGTACTGTTGTGATTCGGTTCGTGGGCTCCCCCGGTGGTCTCTTGTGGTACTGGTGTCCTGCAAGCTTTGCCTTCTCAGTTCACCTGTTCCTATCAGGATGTGGGAGTATCCTATTTAACCTTGCTCCTCAGTCATTCTAATGCTGGCCATCAATGTATCCAGAGTGATTCTGTTGCATGTTCCTGCTCCCAGTTTTCTGCTCAGCTAAGTTGGACACTTTAGTCCTTAAATCTATTTTTGTATGTTTTGTCCAGTTTGCACTTATGTGAATCTCTGCAGCTGGAAGCTCTTGTTGGGCTGAAATTACCACTCCGGTGTCATGAGTAGTCACATGAGTTAAGGTAATTTCAGGATGGTGTTTTGAAGGGTTTTGCAGCTGATCGCGAAGTCCTCTGTTGTATCTTTCTGCTATTTAGTTAGCGGGCCTCTCTGTGCTAAATCTGCTTTCATACTACGTGTGTCTTTTCATCTGCTCTCACCGTTATTATATGTGGGGGGCTGCTATCACCTGTGGGGACATTCTCTGGAGGCAAGCCAGGACTGTGTTTTCTTCTACCAGGGGTAGTTAGTTCTCCGGCTGGCTCGCGGCATCTAGAGACAACGCAGGAATGCCCCCTGGCTACTTCTAGTGTGGTGTGTAGGTTTAGCATCGCGGTCAGCTCTAGTTTCCATCACCCGAGAGCTTGTCCGTTTATTCTATGCTTCTGATGTTTCCTTGCCATTGGAAACCATAACAATAAACATATTCCTGCAAATACATACAAAAACAACAAACACCAAGGCTGATATAAAACAACTCAATTGACAGTGTGCTGCCAGCTGAAAAGAATACACAGAGTGCAATCTATCAAATATACAGAAATATTGCACATTTAAAAAGATATATGGAAATAGCCCATGAAAAGTTTCTGCAAAAGTGGCAGATCCATTACCCAACATGGTGTCAACTTAAATGGATTAATGAGATGCTGGGCAGCCATAAAGACCTGTGTAGGTAAAGTGCTAAGTGCAGCTGGGAAAAGAGGTAAAATATTGTTTGAAGGTATTGCTTGCGATTTACACATCTCCTCAAAAGATCTAAACGGAGGATGCAACAATACCCTCGGTTAAAATAGGGACCTGTTCAAAGTCCTCAGATTGAGATAGACAGAAACTTCAGGAAAGAGCATTGGCTTCAACATTCTTAGTACCAAGTCTAAATGTTGCTAAAAAAAATCAGAATTAGAAAATAATAAAGCCCATCTTGCTTGTCAAGGATTCAGTCTTTTGGCAGATTCTACATGTACAAAGGGTTAGATATATCATATATTTATAAAACAAAACCTGACAGTTTTACCATGTTCCTAGGATGCAAGCCTACCTATTTATTTGTGGATCTAATTATGTGATGTTTGTGTTGTGTGTTGATGACATAATGTGCCTATGAGTAAACACTTGACCACACTTCCTCCTAGGGCAAATGTAGGAATGTTACTGGAATTCCCTAAGCTGTGGTGAACAACCAAAAACCAAACTAACATTTTCCAGGCATGGTGAAAAGTTGAGAGCAAATCATGCAGACAAATTGTTAGGTGTCAAGTTCCTGCCATTGCACAGGGGGAATCTCAAACCATGTCCACTGCGGTCTCCCATTCTCCTCCAGCCGCAGTGGAACCTGCTCAGCAGAGACGTCGATACCAGCATCTGGCTCAAGCTGATACTGTGCGCTTAGGTACTGCTACCTTTCCAGGTTCTGCCTTTGTAGCCAGCACTGTTCAGCAGCGATCAGGCATTTCAGGGACTAAGGTATTTCAAGCGCTTGAAAGACCTTAGGTGACGTCACTGCTTTGTGATTGGTCGCGTAGCGGTCACGTGACCGCTACGGACCAATCAGAGCGCAGTGACCTCATCTAAGGCCCTGCAAGCGTGCATTCTTAGGTACAACGGCTCCCGGTTACGGCGGTAAAGTCCAGGAGCCGCCGGAGAGGTGAGTATATCCCTATTTTTTATTTTAATTCTTTATTTTACACATTGATATTAATCCCGATACCGATTCCCGATACCACAAAAGTATCGGATCTCGGTATCGGAATTCCGATACCCGCAAGTATCGGCCGATACCCGATACTTGCGGTATGGGAATGCTCAACACTAGCTAAGATATGATTTGAACTGCCTTATAGCATATCTATCTGGGTCTGGACTAAGTCAAGGATTTATTTGTGTCAAGTTTGCTCAAGAATAATTGTGCTTCATAGACTTTCTGTTTGTTTGCATCTACCTCTGAAGTTTCCTATTGCCTACTAAGCTGCGTTTATTATTTGCACCAAGTGTTGTGGACTTGAGTTTCTCTCTGCACCTGTTTGAATCACCGTGTGATAAGATAAACTTTACCACTTATAAAACTGTGTCCTGTTGTCTTGTTCCACGCAAAGAGTCTCCTGAATTATCCCCTATAATTATTACACTAACCCATGTGTGTACTTACATTATACTGCCATATAGTCTGTCATTACCAAGCAGCAGGTGTCTTAGCTGCACGGTGGACCTCGGACTGCGAACGCACCTTATATCATCTCCAATTATTATTCGGTGCGTTCCGCCAGTCCTAACACAAATAATTACTGTATATACATTTAGTATATATCAATGTATATACTGTAGTGTAGCGGTGTCCACGCTATGCAGTGATGAGGCAGTGACCCAGGAAAGTTGAAAGTAAACGTAGGTTTAATGTCCAAAAACTTACAAACAAGAGAAACGGTATCCTCCATATCGCAGCCGAGAAACAAAACTGTCCATAAATGTGTCCGGTTTCCGAAGACGACTGCACCACTGCATTATGCTGCTGGGTGCCAGAAGTTCGCTCCACTGGGCTCTGTGTTCTCTCACACAGGCAGAGCTTTTGCAGACCTGTCTGCTCTACACCATGCAAAATCCACACTGACACACCCAACAATCTGCTGCAGGGGTTTTTAAAATAACCTGCGGCCATAGGCCACATGTAAAACCCGGCCCCGGGGAGGAAATGGACCAATCCCACAACCTTCCTGTAGTCTGTTTCAAAAATAAAAGCCCATGACAGATTTTCCTAAATCTGCCTTGAGCAAACAGCTTGCCCAAAGCTACACTTACTTTTATTCTGCATTGCAACCACAGCTAAACATGTGACTGCAATGCACTCCCACGGCTTTCATATGCTTCTTTGCACATCCTAGGGGATACAGAGCAACCCTTGCATATAACACCGGTCACTGCCTCACAATACATATCAAATCAATATAAACCTATCCACACATACTTTTAAATATTGCAGATTTCTACATTTCGCTTTACACTGGATAAGGAAGTCATGCCATATCTCTGATGCCTTCTTGATTGACAATAATTCACGATTACCATTGTCATAACTTCTCCAGATGAATGATAATTTTAGTGACAAGAAGGCGCACAGATGAAGTTCAGTGATTTACCTTGCAATAGGACTCCAACATCATCCTTAGAGGCACTGACTTCCACTATAGAAGAATGCTCTACATCACACTGAAACAATATAAGGTCTGATGACAAGCATTCTTTCAATTATACACAGCCATAAATTGCCTCAGGCTTTCAGTAGATAACATCAGTCCTCTTCCTAGTTAACTCAGTTAATGGTTTGATAATCTTGGTAAAATTCTTAATAAATTTACAGTAGTAATAGGGAAACCCAAGAAAGTGCTGCAAAGTTTTCATAACCTTTAGTTAAGCCTAATCTTTTTTGTCCTCATATGAATCCATACCAAATACTTTGGCAGCAAAAATATACTGCAGGAAGTTTATCTTATGAACCAGGAACACATTATTTTAAGATTAACAAATCAGGAATTGTCTGTGAGTATTTGGCGTACAGTGTATAGATGCTAGAACTGTGACTCACAATCACATGACTAAACCAAGATGTCATATGGCTAAACAACCATATGTTGACCACTTGTTTCTCTGAATATGAAATTAATAAATTTTAGTAGAAAGAAAGCTGAGGAACAGAAAAAGCACAATAGGGTCTTATCTGGTTCAAAAAGTTGCTCACCTGATAAGATTTGTGTGATGCACAACAATAATTAAAGCATAGAACTTAAAAGATTTGAACCACATTCTGAAAAACAAGCCGGAGATTTACATAATCCAAAAGGCATCACAAGATGTTCATATTGACCCTCAGTTGCTGTCTTCCACTTCTCTCTTTCTTCTCTAAATGGAACAAATTATACCCAGATCAAGTTTGATGGGCCCACAGGCACCCAACAGCTGATTATAGAAATTAGGGAGGAGTGACAGAGGAAGCTAATTCTTTTCAGGCATTTTGTTAAGTTCTCGACAGTGCTCCTGAAGTGACCCTGGGCACCAATGTGATGGAACAGTGCCTGGATGATATTGGTGATATGATCAGGGACACCTTGCATGCAGTCCCACAAGGTTACAAGCCCTGCAGCTGGACCTCAAGGTCCTAGTAAAGGTACAACAGAGAGAACAACCTGGTGGAGAGATAGGAGGTGTGAGACTTGAAGACCCAAGCAGAGTCTATTAATCAAAATTTGAAATTCCCTGATGCTGTTAACAAAAAAAGTGGAATAAAATGACCAAAGTATGATGGTGATATACTTTTAGAACAGAAAATAATTTAGCAAATAACAGTTGTCAAATTGACCTAGTGATGAAAATGCTCAAACTTGCTAATCTATACTAATAAACAAGTCACCTTTGGCTACTTGAGCAAAACCTGCTAAGTACACTAAAGAGGACAGCGGCAGCAAATAAATGATCACATTAGATATGGAAAATAATAACACATTGTTCTTGTTCGACAAGAAATGTTCTTCTACAAATCATTTAAATCTATGCTTAGTTTCCTTTTAAGGTTACTCTACCTCTAGAAAATTGTTTCTTGTAGTTTACATTTTAATAGACTAATGCACCAGCACTTCTTGGAAGATAAAATACAGCAGGTTTGAAACCCTAAGAGCTTCCTGTAGGCTGATGTTCAGTCTGTGGTTTTAAAAAAGCATACTTACATTTGAAAAATAATCTTCAATGGTTTTTCTAATAGGAAGAAGTAATTATAGCTTTTTGTCTTCTTCAATCATGCTTAAAATCAAGGTTTATCCTCTGTATATTAAAAATTATAGAAGCTCCCAATGCAAAAGTATAAAACAAGTATCAATACTATATGAAGAAGCATACAAGACCAAAATGGAATAGAAAAATAACTCACTATGAGAATAATATATAAAGATACGGTGGCACAGTGGTTAGCACAGCAGCATTGCAGCGCTGGGGTCCTGGGTTCAAACCCCACCAAGGACAACATCTGCAAAGAGTTTGTACGTTCTCTCCGTGTTTGCGTGGGTTTCCTCCGGGTTCTCCGGTTTCCTCCCACATTCCAAAGACATACTGATAGGGAATTTAGATTATGAGCCCCATCGGGGACAGTGATGATAATGTGTGTAAAGCGCTGCGGAATATGTTAGCGCTATATAAAAATTATTATTATTATACTAATTAAATATCAGAAATGTAAAGATATACAGCTCTGGCAAAAATTAAGAGACCACCACATCAAAACCCTGTCATGGGCAGCCCAATCTCCAGACCTGAACCCCACTGAAAACCTCTGGAATGTAATCAAGAGGATGATGGATAGTCACAAGCCATCAAAAAAAGAACTGCTTAAATTTTTGCACCAGAAGCAGTGTGTATGTATGTACAGTATGTATGTGTGAATGTCCGGCATTGGCATCTGCACGGTCGCAGTTACAGCCAAAAAATTTTGCACAGTCACACGTCTGGACCCTGAGAGCGTCATAGGCTATGTTGTAAGGCAAAATTTTAACCCCGGGCGTTCCAATTCACCAAACAATTTTGCCCCTATCTACATAATGGGGAAAAAGTGAAAGGAAAAGTGTTGGAGGCAAATTGACAGCTGACAGATGTGAACAAGGGGGACTTAAAGAATGAGAGCGATGGCGCCAAAGAGTATATACCGTACAGTTGCAAAGGTGGGGCCCCAACATGGGATACTCACCACACACGGGGATATGAACACACACACAAAATACGCCACACACTACCACGTGCTTGAACACATATATCACCCTCAGCACACATTTCACCACACATACACCAACCTCGCCACATAAAAGTCAAAACACAAAAGTCGCCACTCAAAACTCGCCACGCGCAAAATTCACCACATGCAAAACTATGCTCACGCAAAACTCGCCACACGTGTAAAACTCACCTCATGGAAAACTCGCCACATGCAAAACTTGCACAAGCGGAAAAATTGCCACATGCACAAAAGTTGCAACACATGCAAAAGTTGCCTCATGCAAAACTTGCACATACTCAAAACACACCACACATAAAACTCACCACGCGCAAAACTCACCATGCGCAAAACTTGCTGCACACAACTTGCTACACTAACCTGTCACATGAAACTCGACACACAAAAAGTTGCTACACGCATGTCGCCACACAAAACTCATCTCAGAAAAGTCGCTACATGCATGTCGCCACACGCAACTCAACTCACACAACTTGACACATGAAACTCGCCCTAAAACACACACAAGTCTGGTATTATCCTTCAAAAATAAAAATCTGAATAATAAGCAGACAAACTACAAGAGCAACAAATGTACCATATAGGAAATACGGCAGCTGTCAGTCACATGACCTGTCTATTATGTGTATGTGTGAGCTAGCATATACTGCCAGGGGGGAGGGCTTCCTGATGGCTGGGGATTTATCAGGCTGCAAATAGCAACCAATCACAGCTCAGCTTCTATTTTGCTACAGTTAATTAATCTGAGCTCTGATTGGTTAATATAGGCAACAAAGGACATTCTCAGTATAACAAAGCTTGTGTGAGGTAATAGCATGTCAGTTAGGGTATGTTGGTGGAAAGGCTGATGTCAGTCACATTACCTCTATGTGAGAGGATATAAAAACTGCCAGTTACAGACTATTTTTACCACAATAATGCCTCATAAGAAAAGGAATTAGATTGGCACGAATGTCAGCTGAGGCGAAAAGAAAAGCTGCATTACGGGCCAATGAAAAATGTGAAGACCGAGAAACATCTCCATGCTTTTCTCATGGTCAACTTTATGTGGCATGTTCAAGAGTTGGAACAACCAAAAATCTGTTCGTCTTTGCACCTGAAGGAAAAACTAAGAATGTCGTTTATCAAAAGGCTCTCGAATAAGTAGTAGAAGATTACTTCACATTACTTGGCCAATTTAATTAAATCTGCATGGAATATCTCTGGTGTTGAAATATATGTTGTGAAATGCTTCTATTAGCTTAGTTTTTGCCTTTTAATAATTACATTTCTATCTATTTGTTTTGTGGTTTTTGTGTGCAGAATAAATTTTTGTTAACACATTCTATTTTGTTAACAGCAGTTATTAACCCGGGCGAAGCCGGGTAGTACAGCTAGTACTCCTATAAAGATAAAATCAGACAAACTGAACATTTTGCAGTGGTCTCTTAATTTTTGCAAGAGCTGTACTGTATATGTATATCTTTACCAACATTCCTCTTTGTACATGAAATATCAGGTTTTCATTACATTATTACAATTTACAGTATGATATTTTAAAATATAAAATTGAGATGGGGATATCCTAAAGTTGATAGAGTCAAATGTGTTATAGCTAACCACTAGTAGCATCATTTATACTCACAGTATAAATTTGCAAATCAGCTGTCAGCAGCAGTCAGCCATTAACCATGCATTAGGTATTAGGGTCTGGGCCAGCATTTACAGCTTGGAAGTTTCAATGAGGACCTGTTGGTTAAGGGAGAAGTGTAAGCCTTCTTAGCTGGGAGCCCTGAAACCTCATGCAATACCTCCAATTTTTTTTTCCCACCCACACTCAGATGACAAAAAAATCAATTTCATACGGTACTATTGGTAGAAAAAGTGTATGGAAAGTAACACAGATAGTTGAGTGAAAGTTAGTGCAATCCTGTCTGTCTGTGAGCCCTACTTACACAGGCAACCCACCAGATGGAGACACAAGTTGGAATCTACATATTTCAAAGAATTATTGTCACACACCACTAAAATAGCATCAATTTCCAGAGTAGAAATAGTATAAAAGGCCTCTGACACATCTTCTACTAAAGGCAACCCACCAGATGGAGACCCAGCTTTTAGTCTCCACATTTCAAAAAATAATTGTAATAAAACACTAAAATGGCATCAATTTCCACAGAGGAATAACAGTATAATAGGCCTCAGGCACACTTTCTACTACAGGTAACCCAACAGATGAAGACTCAACTTCGAGTCTCTGCATTTCAAAAAATTGTTTGTAACATCAGCAGCAGTAGCCACAGCAGATACAGAAGCCATGACAAAAGTGTCAGAGACTGAATTAAAGTGAGAAAAATGCATGACACTAAAAACAACACCATTGCCTAGTCTGCCCAGGCTGCAACTGGGGTGCAAAGATCATTGAAGATCCATGACTTGTTCATTTTGATGAAAGTTAGGTGATCTAGACTTTCAAGAGACAGTCGGATGCGCTTATCCATCAGGACAACACCAGCAGCACTGAAGACACATTCTAATAGAACATTGGCTGTCGGGCATGACAAAACCTTCAAGGCGTGCCAGGTGAGCTCAGGCCACTCTTCCAAGACCAATATGCAAAAGGGTCCAAAACACCCCTGATGGCATTCATATTGTGCTCCAGATACTCCTACTCCTGCATCATCCTTTCCAGTTATTCACAGTGTGTCAAAGTTGTACTCTGTTCTTCTGGTGCATGGGTGGGTCCAAAAATTGTGTGAAACAACTCTATGAAACTGCTTATGCCACTTATACTGCTGCATATAATAATAATAATAATAATAATAATAATAATAATAATAATTTTATTTATATAGCGCCAACATATTCCGCAGCGCTTTACAACTTATAGAGGGGACTTGTACAGACAATAGACATTACAGCATAACAGAAATCACAGTTCAAAACAGATACCAGGAGGAATGAGGGCCCTGCTCACAAGCTTACAAACTATGAGGAAAAGGGGAGACACGAGAGGTGGATGCATCTATTGCTTTTGCGATGATGCCTTGATGTTACTGGCATTGGACATTTAGAACAGGGATGCATACTGTGTGCCTCACTGCTATCTTGGGGAAAGACACTCTTAAGATTGTCTACAAGTGTGTTTCGATACTCCGGCATGCAAGCATCGCTTTCCAGGGGGGAAGAATCTGGCTAAATTTACTCTTGTACCATGGATCTAACAGAGTGGCAACCCATTAGTTAGCACTATTGCTAAACTTAAACTCATGTTGAAGATAGTGCAGCAAGAATGCACTCATGTGTCGGGCGCTTCCATTAGATCCAAGACCATGGTGTATTGGTATCAAGGTAATACAAAAATAAAAAGATTAACTGGTAGACTGAAAGATCTCTGTAGTGATTCAAGTTGATGACCTGCAGTGTGAGATCGTCGCAAGTGAGCTTTCTGCAGTGGTGCATCCAGGCCAAGATAGTGGCACAAAAATTGCTGTACTACCAGGTTGAGGATGTGAGTCATTCAAGGCACATGCGTGAGGTTGACCCGGAGTAGGGCCACCACCAGTATTGCATCTTTATCGCACATGGCCTTCCCTGGCTCCAGGTACAGTGGAGACAGCCATTACTATAACTTGGCCTTGATAGCTGTCAACAACTCTTGAGCTGCATGACTATTATCTCCAAAGAATATTAATTTGAACACTGCCTGATTGCAGTGAGCCATGGCTGCGCAGTATGGTGATTTTGTCTGCACTGTTGAAATGCATGTCTGATTAAGGGAAAGGTTGAAGGCACAGGTGGAGGCCCTAGAATAGGTGGAGGAGCCAGAAGCAAAGGAGGAACTGTTAGATACAGAGGTTTATCCTGAAATCCTTGAGGATTCAAATACTTGTGGAGAAGCCCCTTGACCTCCTTCCCCCATAGCAGCAGAGTCACTCAGTACCCAGTCAGTGAGATGTGATGTCCCTGACCTTGTTTTCTCATCCAGTGAAATGCACCCTGGAAGATATAGATTTTTTCACTCATCTGGTGATGTTGTCTGTGACATGCTGGTGTAGCGCAAGCCCAGCTTTCTTACAGAAGTAATGGTGATGGGGCAACTGGTACTGGGGGACTGCAACGTCAATCAACTTTCTGAAACTGCCTGTATCCACCAGATGGAAAGCCGTCATGTCTGTTGTAAACAGATTGGAGATATTGGAGTTCAAGCTCTTAGGTTTGCCATGTGTAGGAGGATGCATTTTTTGATGTGACCACAACTGCAGGACAGAGGGCTGGCTGCTGTGCTGAGGTAAGGTGGAGTACTGTGAATAGAACAAACTGCTGGACTGTGAGTGAAATGCAGGCAGAGGTGTTGTTGTGGATTGAGAAAGCTGTGTTGTGCTAGGTGATACAAAAACAGCAGTCGTGTCCACTTATGTAACAGTTGATGGGCTCTCACTCACCCCGACTGTAGGTGGTAAACAAGTAGAATTTCTGCAGCAGTAGACCTGTGTGAAAAGACTTGGCACGGTGTCTGAGGAAAAAGCAGCAGAAGTGGTTGATGGGAAGGCCGGTGGTTGGCGAGACTCGCTAGTCCACATTTTATTGCAGTGAGATTCCAACACTAAGGCATGTTGATCGTGCATGTGCTAGTCCATGCATGTAATTGTCAAATTATTGCAATCTTTGTCTCTACTGACTTTTTTTGAAAATTTGGCAGATAACGTGTGTTGGATAATTCTTTGTAGTCTCAAAAAAGACCCAGGCTAAGCAGCTCATTCCGCACCTGTGAACTGCAGACTCACCATAACTGGTGCTGGCCACAGCCAGAGTTGGGGCTGAGGATGTAGCGCATGTCATGGTTGCATCACTTCATGTCTGTGTTGGGAAGCCACAATGTAACCTCCTCGTCTTCCTCCTCCTCTACCTCCTTTGCTGAGATATTCAGCTGCATACCTCTGGGTTCACACCAAGTGGTATCTACAACCTCATCGTCATCCTCTGTGGTCTCACACTCATCACCCTGAGAGTCACCATCCTCAGGATTATTCTGTGTATGATGTTAAGGTAGGGAAAAAAAGGGAGTGCAGTAACCCATCTAGTAAAAAATGTAGTCAGTGATCTTTGGATAGAGTGAGATGGTGTTTGCATAGTTGAGCTTCATTAGCAATAAACACCTAACCCACGTACACGTGGAACACCAACTCTATTCACCTTCCACCCACTTTTTCCCCACTCATGTTGTATGTAGCCTTCCCCTCTTGGAACCTGCTGCTTCCCAACCTTGGGACCAGACCTGTCAATCACCTGTCACTAAATGAACATTCTCTATTTATTTTTTTAGATAGTGTAACTGAACAACACTGTTATACCTAACGATTTTAAAGTGGAAATCTGGACTTCTAATTTGTCACAATTTTATCACAAAAGATTTGAATTAGCTAATTAGGCCGCCTAGCTGCCCACTATATTAGGCCTAACGATTTTTAAGTGGAAATCTGTCCTTCTGATTTCTCACTGAAACACAATGATTTGGATTAGTAAATGGGGCCTCCTAAGACTGAAACACAGTTTTTGCACAACCTAGTTACAGTAGATACTGGAAGATTGATTTCACAGAGGACAGGATCCTATCTAGCTAACTGACACAGTCACTTGCAGCACTATCAGGAGCGGCTTCTCTGCGCTGTGACACTGAGAAAATGTTTCAAGTAAACAAGATGTCTGCTTTTTATTTGGCCAGGGACATGTGACTTCAGCAGCCAATCAAAGAAGATCTTGTGTCATGATGTTTTGAATGGTTTCTATGCCCTTACTGGCTGCCAGAATCAACGCACATAAAGTTAAAGGGAAAAAAAGAGCATGCCACTACTGTAACCTCTTCTCATGCTCATCTAATCTCTGCACACCCACTCCCTCATCTAACACTCACCACCGTCGCCCCCTCTCATCATACAGCACCACTATTCTAGCCAAAGTCATAACAAAAGCATTATTGACAACATCATGATTTACTGAACTGTGACTGAATTTTGCTGACTTTGAGTAAAAAAACTCGAGAAGCCGATAACGAATACGAATGTGTTACATTTGTGCCGAATTTGAGAATGGTGAACGTTTTCCAAACAAGTTTGTTCATCTATAGTCACCATTATTGCTACAGTCTGAGACCAGCTTTATAGGAAAAATCTCCCACACAGTTGTACAGCAATTGTAAAAACAGGCTTCTGACCAAGATGGCAACCTTAATTGATTCTAAGCCTGATTCACAACACTGCCAGCTCTCCTGCACATTTTTGCACTCATGACTCAAAGCTTGAAACTATGTTCCAACACGAGTCAGTCTCTTAATATAATCCATTATATTTGCAGAGGTGTGACTATCTTCCAAAGAACAAAATCAAGCAAGGCCTTATACTACTCAAATGGGAAGGGGCAGGGTCGGCATTAGCGCACAGTGCACCTGGGCAAGTTTCGGGGCCCTGAGTGGACAGGGGGCACACTTGCGGTTAAGGACCCTGGCATGCTATGGGGGCCCGATGCCTGTGCCAGTGCTGGCGCCCGTATGTGGGCTTCTGGCATCTGCCCAGTACTTGTGATGCTAGTGCAGCGCCCCAGAGTCCAGGTCGTTGCAGTAACGTCGCTCTGGCACTAAGGGGAGTGATGTTATGTCTGATTGCACTAAAGGAGTTCACCTGACCAGGTAACACTCACACTACACTTTACACTCCGGCCACCAGCGGGAGTGGTTCTATCTAGTAGGCCACTCCTCACACTCTGGTAAAACTGGGGGTTGGACAGGAAGACGGGGAGAAGTAACTGGGAACAGCTAGAGAGAGGACCTATCAGGGATGGGATCCTGACAGATTCCTTAGAAAGGACAAAAAAGTGAGAAAACGGGAATACAGCAAAGAGGCGATAGGACCAGAAGGAGTCGTGCTGTAAGATTGAGGCAACATCCTTCTGAGGCGCAAACAGTCGGTGGCCGGAACGCCGAGAAAGTAAAAGACTTTAAGCATTACTTCAAACCACGGCAGGACAGCCAATTATAGGTTGGCTGTCTCACTAAAACACCTAAGCAGACAACGGAGGCAGCTGTGGGAGAGGGGAGACTCTAGGGTCCCGGAAGAACTCCAGGCCTACCCCATCATACGGGTGCGTCCTAACCATATCATCTGGGGGACGGAGAGAACGTACATCAGAGACAGACAGAATCAGTTGTGAGGACTATCCCAGGGTGCTCAGCAGGGAAGGACAACAACACACAGGTGCTAGAAGGTAGACACTGATTCCCACCTGCAAAGGGAACTCCGGATGTGCCATTGGACCGGCCGGTCTCAGCCAGCCCTGTTAACAGTGCTCTGGATTGGGTACCTCCAAACCTTCAGTAAAAAGGTAAAGAGACTGCAACCTGGTGTCCTTGTTATTTACTGCGACCGGCACCACACCACAACAGCATCACTCTCCACCTTTATTGGACGCCCCTCAGCAGGGTCACGGGCCGGGTCTAGCCACCGTGACAACCCCAGGACTGAGACAGAGAGGCCCGGTACCGGGTACCCCTCGGCCCTGCGGCAGTGGGGGCGCTCCAACTTGGCGTCACGAACAGGATCTACTTAAGCCTGAAGAATCAGGTCATGTGTGCCTTGGAACTGTGATTTATTGTGCTTGGACTGTGACTTATTGCAAAGACTGTGAATTGCTGATTGCCGCCAAGAGCTCCCGCCACAATTCACCATTGCCGCGCACGGAGGGAGGAGCCTTAGCTTTGTGAGCAGAATCGGTCAAAAGAAGCGTGGGACAAGAAAGCGCGGTAAAGTGCCAACTCCGGAAGAGGAACTCCAACCTCCAGCAGGTTAGTGGGAGGAAGGGACAGCCATGTCCGAGTCGGGAGGAGTGGAGGCGGCGGTCGCAGCCGTGGACGCAGGGGCAGCTCCGGTCCCCGCAGCGGACATAGCCGCGGCCCTAATACCACCACCGGTTGCCGCAGAACCCGCTGCCCCCATCGGCCAGTCAGACGCTGCCGCTACCACAAAGGCCATAATGCCCTTCTCTATGCCGAACCTGCCCGGAGCAGCCTGGCTCCCACGATACTCCGGGGAGTCGCATACATTTACTGACTTTAAAGAAGGGATCTGCAGCCTGCTCGAGTTCTATCCCCTGACAGAGCCTCAGAAGGTTCATATGATAATCAGCCAACTCTTTGGGGCGGCTCTGAGAGAAGTGAAGTCCTGGCCCGCCGCAGATAAGGGAACGGCACAGCAGGTTTTTGCAAAGCTTAAAGCCACCTTCGATACCCATACTGCTACCGAAATTAAATTGACTTTCTGTGGATGCAAACAGAGACCGCAGGATAGCTTACGGGACTATGCCCTTAATCTCCAGGAGGCGCTGCGGGCCATTAAGCAGAGTGACCCCGGCAGCATGCAAGATGAGGATAAACTCCTGAAAGAGCGGTTCATTGAGGGGCTCCTGTGCAGTCACCAAAGGGGCCAATTACACTTCCTGGCCATGCAGAATCCAGATTTGACTTTTGCGCAATTCAAGGATAAAGCTATCCAGGCGCTGCAGGAGCGACAACCCAGCCGCGCAATACCACCCAGGCGTCCCGCTCTCACATACCACCAGGAGGTGGCGTCGGATGCCCCAGTCGCCGCCGAGGCCGACGCCCAGAGCCTAGAGGACGACTCCCCTGCAGGACTCCGCCTCCAGATGCAGGAGCTGACCAAGAGCGTTGCTGCCCTAGCCCGGACGGTGCAGTCCCTACAGGAGGCCCCCAAGGAGAAGATCCAGCTGGCCTCCAGACCAGAAGATGTCCCCTGGATGCGATAGAGGAGGACTCAGCCGACCAGAGGCCGGGGCGACGATCGCTTCCATCGGGACGGATGACCCATCTGCCGCCGCTGTCACCAGGTGGGCCACCTTGCAAGGTACTGTCCTTTAAACGAGCAACCCCTGGGGCAAAGGGCCAACCCCCAGGAGTAGGACGATCAGGCCCACAGCATTGGAGAGCCAAATACGTTGGAGGGCGACCAGTTCTTCCTGTTGTGATCGATGGTATCCCCATGAACGCTCTGCTGGACACCGGTTCTCAGGTGATGACTATGCCTTACGTGCTTTATAAATGGTATTGGGAGGACACTGATATTACTCGTGGCCCCGATGACGATTTCACCATCATAGCCAGTAATGGTCAGCCGTTGCCACAAGTGGGATATAAAGAGGTCACCATCAAGGTGGGGCGGGTGGAATTGAAGGCCCAAGGGATTGTAATTGTTGATATTGACCGCCGTGAATGTAATCCCATGATGACTATCGGTACCAATGTTATAGAAAATTGTCTTGCAGAAGTTATTGTCTTGTTACAACAGGTAGCAGAAACCGCTGGCTACAGTGAACAACGCGCCCTGCAAAAAGAAATCAGAGCTCTGATGTAGAGACAGCAGGTAGAGCTGACTGGTGGTGAAATTGGTCGTGTCACTGTGAGTGATTCAAACCCTTTTGCGATACCCCCCAGGAGTGAGATGTTAATATGGTGTCGGGCAGCCATAGGCCTCCGGGGAAAGGACTACCAGGCCCTGGTAGAACCCGTGTATTCAGACAATAGGCCTACTCTCCTGACAGCTAGGGGGGTGGTCGACGTCCGCCAGGGGAGTGTGGCGGAAGTGTCCTTAATTGTGGGGAGGAAGAGGTCCACCTCACCAAGTATGCCACGCTTGCCAAACTGTTCGCTGTCAATAATAGTGTGATACAGACACCTGGACCCTTGGCCCCGTCTAACCTGGCGGAGGACAACGGTTCTGCGGGGCACTCGAAAGATTGGTGTCGGGAATTGCATGTGGGCACTGACTCCACCCCATCCCATCAGAAACAGGGGGCCTTCAGGGTGGTTCACGAGTACGAGCGGGTATTTAGCAAACACCCCTTAGATTTTGGACAGGTGAAAGGGATCCAACATCATATCCCCACGGGAGATCACCGGCCCATAAAAGAGAGATACCGCCCTGTACCCCCAGCTCATTACCAGTGTGCCAAGGACATGTTGCGAGAAATGAAGGAGGTTGGGGTGGTGAGAGACAGTTGTAGCCCCTGGGCAGCTCCATTAGTCCTTGTAAAAAAGAAAGATGGCACAATGAAGATGTGCGTTGATTACAGGCAGTTGAATCGCATTACACATAAGGATGCATACCCACTGCCCAGGATAGAGGAGTCTCTGGCTGCCTTAAAATCTGCTAACTACTTCTCTACCTTAGATCTCACCAGTGGGTACTGGCAGGTTCCCGTGGCGGAGGTGGACAAAGAGAAGAAAGCCTTCACGACACCGATGGGTCTCTGCGAATTCAACTACATGCCCTTCGGATTGTGCAATGCCCCGGGGACGTTCCAGAGGATGATGGAGTGCTGTCTGGGGCACAAGAACTTTGAAACCATACTGTTGTATTTGGATGATGTCATTGTCTTCTCTAAGACCTACGAAGACCATCTGAAACACCTGGCTGAGGTGTTTGAAGCCCTGTCCAACTTTGGCTTAAAGGTGAAACCATCCAAATGTCATCTGCTGAAGCCCAAAGTGCAGTACCTGGGCCATGTGGTGAGCGCTGAAGGAGTGGCCCCAGACCCCGACAAGGTCACGGTGATCCAGGACTGGCCGAAGCCCAGCAACCTCCACGAAGTCCGGCAGTTCCTCGGGCTGGTAGGCTATTACCGGAGGTTCATTAAGGACTTCACCAAGAAGGCCGCCCCTTGCAAGACCTGTTGGTGGGCCAATCAAAGAAGACCAAGGGGAAGAACACCCCATTTGATTGGAATGAGGGGCTGGAAGGATCCTTCACTTGCTTGAAGTCGGCACTGACGGGAGAAGAGGTACTGGCCTACCCTGAATATGACCAACCGTTTGTGCTGTATACGGATGCCAGCAATGTAGGATTGGGAGCCGTGCTGTTCCAGGTCCAGAAAGGCAAGGAGAGGGTAATCGCTTACGCCAGCAGGAAACTTCGTCCCACGGAAAGGAACCCTGAAAACTACAGTTCCTTTAAGCTGGAATTCCTTGCCATCGTCTGGGCAGTGACAGAGAGGTTCAAACACTACCTGGCCTTGGCGAAATTCACCGTCTTCACGGATAACAATCCACTGACGCACTTGGATACCGCCAAACTCGGGGTCTTGGAACAGCGGTGGATGGCCCGGCTGTCCAACTACGACTTCACCATCAAGTACCGGGCTTGACGCAAGAATGCGAATGCCGATGCCTTGTCTCAAATGCCCAATTTGCCAGAAATGGGGGAGGACCCGGAGGCACTTGAAGAGGTAGAGCTGCCTGCATTCCATCGCCCCAAAGCCGCTCAGTAATCCCATCATGTGAAGAATAGGCACAAAAACCAACAGGATGCCACGCTGAATCCCTTGCCCCATCACGGATGGGCGGAGACCCAGGATGGTGACCCCGCGGTCCGTCGGGTGAAAGAGCTCCTGACGCAGGCAGGGTTGCATCCCGGCTCCGATGACCCGCAGGAGACACGGCAGCTGTGGAAGGGGAGAAGCAAACTGTTTATCCATGATGGCAAGCTGTGCCGGAGGAGCATCGACCCACGTACTCACGAATTGGTATGGCAGATAGTGGTGCCAAGGTGAGATGCGCCCATGGTTCTGGGAGCCTACCACGATGGAGCCGGACAATTCGGATGGAGGAAGCTAGAGAGGCTACTCCGAGGGAGGTTCTATTGGATTGGCATGAAGAGAGCCATTGAGAAGTGGTGTCGGGAGTGCAGTCCATGTAGCCTACGCAGGAAGGACCGTGGCAGCCAACGGGCTCCCCTGTGGCCTATCATCACCAAACGGCCGCTCGAACTGGTCGCGCTGGATCATGTGAAGCTGACACCTAGCCGGTCAGTCTACATCTACGCTCTTACCATCGTAGATCACTACTCCAGATTTTTGGTGGTTGTACCTGTCAAGGATCTAACGGCCAGGATGGCCGCCAAGGCCCTCCAGCAGTACTTTTGTAGGCCCCATGGCTACCCGGAGAATGAACTGACCGATCAGGGACCAGCATTCCAAGCAGAAGTGTTCCAAGAGTTCTGCCAACTGTACGGGTGTAAGAAGATCAGAAACACACCGTACCATCCTCAAACCAATGGGATGTGCGAAAAGATGAACCAAGTGGTGATCGACTTACTAAAGACCTTGCCCGTAGAGGAACGGAACCTGTGGCCAACAAAGTTGCCTGACTTGGTGGACATATACAATCACATCCCAGTAAATTCCACCAACTGCACTCCAGCGTACCTGATGCGAGGAAGGTCTAGCAAGTTACCTGTTGATCTGGACATGGGGATCCTAACCCCAGAAGATACCTCACCGGATGCCGATTGGGATACAGAGAGGCAGCAAAGGTACCGCAAGGTACAGGAGTGCGTGGAAAGAAGCCTCGCTCAGGCCAGGCAAAAACAGGAGAGGGACTACAACCAGCATGCTCCTGCGATTCCCTTGCCACCTGGTGAGCAAGTACTCAAGCGGAAGAGGAGGCTGCACAAGCTTGATGACCAATGGGAAGCGGAACCGTATACCATCCTGCCATCTGATTTCGACAATACTAAGGTCTATCTCATCAGCAAAGATGGGGGAGAAACCTCAACGGTCATATCCAGAGACCACCTTAAAGTATCCCCTGATAATTTGAGAGAGAGGGAAACAGATCCAAGAACCTCCCCACCTGTAGAAGAGAAGATGATACACACTGTTCTTGGCGATTTTCCCAGTCCTGGACTCAGATAAATCAGGCCATCGTGGTACCTGTCCTAACGTTCCATCAACCGGATCCACTAGAACTAACGGTGGTGCCAGATCGTCCGGACCCGCAACCTCAGCAGATCCCGCCCGAGGAAGCCATGCCAATCGTTGAACCGGCAAGTCCTCCCTCTGCTACTGGTGAACCTGCCGTACCCACTGTTCGTAACAGCAGCTCTGAGAGCTCCAGCCTGCCAGTGCTACCCAGACTCACTAGAAGTGTAGCTAGAAGACAGTGCACTACCCCAGCGGTAGCAAGCATAGTGGGCCCTGTTAGGCCAATAGCAACCCCTGCGCTGCGAAGGTCCACACGCAGCACACAGAATCAAACTCCCCTCCGCTACAAAACTTGGAGGTATTAACGAGGGCTGCTATTTAGTTGAAAATGTTTGTGTGCATATCTTTTGTTACAGGTTTTAAAATGGACAACGGAGTAATGGACAGTGATTGCTCCAAAAACTTCTAGAAGGGGGACCCCTTTGTTTACCCGGGGTCCCCGCTGTTTCTACCACTGACCTCAGAGTCATAAACTGTGCATGACCTAACTTTCGCTACGTTCAAGAGTCCTCACCTCCCATAAAGGGAAGCACTGTTATGTTTAATTGTTTATGATATTTCAAAATTTTGTGTGTTTTCTGTTAACATGTATTGTTGTTCTTGTTTTCCCAGTCCGGGAGTACTGGATTTAACCAGGGGGGAGTGCAGCGCCCCAGAGTCCTGGTCATTGCAGTAATGTCACTCTGCCACTAAGGGGAGTGATGTCTGATTGCACTAAAGGAGTTCACCTGACCAGGTAACACTCACACTACACTTCACACTCCGGCCACCAGGGGGAGTGGTTCTATCTAGTAGGCCACTCCTCACACTCTGGTAAAACTGAGGGTTGGACACGAAGATGGGGAGAAGTAACTGGGAAGAGCTAGAGAGAGGACCTGTCAGGGATGGGATCCTGACAGATTCCTTAGAAAGGACAAAAAAGTGAGAAAACGGGAATACAGCAAAGAGGCGATAGGACCAGAAGGAGTCGTGCTGTAAGATCGACGCAACATCCTTCTGAGGCGCAAACAGTCGGTGGCCGGAACGCCGAGAAAGCAAGAGACTTTAAGCATTACTTCATACCATGGCAGGACAGCCAATTATAGGTTGGCTGTCTCACTAAAACACCTAAGCAGACAACGGAGGCAGCTGTGGGAGAGGGGCGACTCTAGGGTCCCGGAAGAACTCCAGGCCTACCCCGTCATACGGGTGCATCCTAACCATATCATCTGGGGGACGGAGAGAACGTACATCAGAGACAGACAGAATCAGTTGTGAGGACTATCCCGGGGTGCTCAGCAGGGAAGGACAACAACACACAGGCGCTAGAAGGTAGACACTGATTCCCATCTGCAAAGGGAACTCCGGATGTGCCGTTAGACCAGCCGGTCTCAGCCAGCCCTGTTAACAGTGCTCTGGATTGGGTACCTCCAAACCTTCAGTAAAAAGGTAAAGAGACTGCAACCTGGTGTCCTTGTTATTTACTGCGACCGGCACCACACCACAACAGCATCACTCTCCACCTTTATTGGACGCCCCTCAGCAGGGTCACGGGCCGGGTCTAGCCACTGTGACAACCCCAGGACTGAGACAGAGAGGCCGGGTACCAGGTACTCCTCGGCCCTGCGGCAGTGGGGGCGCTCCATCTACCTCTCCCCACTCCATCGATGTGGCAAATTCCACGTCTCCTGTTTCTGTAACGTTCAGGTCAGAGGGCACGATGATGTCACTAGTGTGAGCCCCTTGCCTGAACAGTCAAAGTGCAGAGAACCGGAAAACACTTATGCTGATTGTTAGGTGTCAAGGTCCCACCTCTGCACAGGGGAAATCTCGAACCATCTCCGCTGCAGTCTCCCATTCTTCTCCAGCTGCAGTGGAGTCTGCTCAGCGGAGACGTCGGTCCCAGCGTCTAGCTCAGGCTGATACTGGATGACTGGTTAGTATTGTCTTTCCAGGCTCTGTGCTTGTAGCCAGCAATGTTCAGCAGCGAGCAGGTCTTTCTGGGACTAAGTCCTGCTTTTCCCTTACTGATCATGCCCACGGGAGACCCATTGGAGGTCGGGGGTCAAATGCTCAAGTCCTGTTGTGACTCGTATTGGTCCATCTGGAAGCTCTTTTAGCACTGCTGCTATAAAAGGTTTGCATGGCCGCTCAGCCATGCACTAGTGTACACTTGTAAACGTGTGTGTGTTGAAGTATGAAAGTTGCTCATTAATTGTCCCCTCCCTTGTGCATGACTGCTCGCGTAAGGTGGATGATTGCTATCTAGCGCCCAACTTGCTATCAGCATGTGACACACAAAATAGCATCAAATTACTGTGACCGCCAGTGCGGCGCCGTGTGCTTTCATAGCGCTTTCCTTACCCAAGCCTGGGTGGTTAGTGGCGTCCGCCAGTGCGGCACCGCACACACTCTTGTGCATCTAAATAATAATAATTATTTTCATTCTGACACCCCAGTTGCGGTGTCAAGCACAATAGGTCTAGATGAACTCTAAGGCCGGGGTCACACTAGACCGTAATACGGACGAGTGCTATGCGATAAAAAATCGCAAAGCACTCGGCCCAATGTTAATCTATGGTTCAGCTCCCATCATCCGATATTTTCTCCACCGTATTTCGGATCCGAGGGAACTTGCAGCATGCTGCGATTGTCAGCGTATCTCGGCTGAGACTCGCCAATGCAAGTCTATGGGTGCGAGAAAAAATTGGATTACACACGGACCATGCGTGTGCATTGCGAGAAATACGCAGCGGTGTTCTATAGACAAGCCGGTAATTCAATTGCCGGCTTTGCATTTCTCCTTCACAAACCCGACAGGATATGAGACATGGTTTACATACAGTAAACCATCTCATATCCCCTTTTTTTTGCATATTCCACACTACTAATGTTAGTAGTGTGTATGTGCAAAATTTGGCCGCTGTAGCTGCTAAAATAAAGGGTTAAATGGCGGAAAAAATTGGCGTGGGCTCCCGCGCAATTTTCTCCGCCAGAGTAGTAAAGCCAGTGACTGAGGGCAGATATTAATAGCCAGGAGAGGGTCCATGGTTATTGGCCCCCCCGTGGCTAAAAACATCTGCCCCCAGCCACCCCAGAAAAGGCACATCTGGAAGATGCGCCTATTCTGGCACTTAGCCACTCTCTTCCCACTCCCTGTAGTGGTGGGCTATGGGGTAATGAAGGGTTAATGCCACCTTGCTATTGGGAGGTGACATTAAGCCAGATTAATAATGGAGAGGCGTCAATTATGACACCTATCCATTATTAATCCAATTGTTTGAAAGGGTTAAAAAACACACCCACACATGATTTAAAAGTATTTTAATGAAATAAACACAGCGGTTGTTTTAATAATTTATTGCTCTCTCAATCCATTTTCAGACCCTCGCTTGGCAAAACAATAAACACACAATATACATACCTTCTGATGTAAGATCACGTCCCACGAAGTAATCCATCTGAAGGGGTTAACTAATATTACAGGCACGAGCTGCGATAAACTACTCGCTCGTACCTGTAATCCCCGGGTGCTGAAAGGAAAGCAGTGATCTATACATACATTCAGTCGCGGTGATGCGCCCCTGCTGGATGTTCTCATGAACTGCAGCCTGGGAACTTTTTCCCACGCTCCAGGTCATATGAGGACATCCACCAGGGGGCGCATCACCGCGACAGAATGTAAGTATAGATCACTGCTTTCCTTTCAGCACCCGGGGATTACAGGCACGAGCGAGTGGATTATCGCAGCTCGTGCCTGTAATATTAGTTAACCCCTTCAGATGGATTACTTCGTGGGACGAGACGGTTCACCAGAAGGTATGTATCTTGTGCGTTTATTATTTTTCCAAGCGAGGGTGTTCCTGATGGATTGAGAGAACAATAAATTATTACAACAACCGCTGTGTTTATTTCATTAAACTACTTTTAAATCATGTGTGTGTGTGTTTTTTAACCCTTTCCAACAATTGGATTAATAATGGATAGGTGTCATCATTGACGCCTCTCCATTATTAATCTGGCTTAATGTCACCTTCCAATAGCAAGGTGGCATTAACCCTTCATTACCCCATATCCCACTGCTACAGGGAGTGGGAAGAGAGTGGCCAAGTGCCAGAATAGGCGCATCTTCCAGATGTGCCTTTTCTGGGGTGGCTGGGGGCAGATGTTTTTAGCCACGGGGGGGCCAATAACCATGGACCCTCTCCTGGCTATTAATATCTGCCCTCAGTCACTGGCTTTACCATTCTGGCGGAGAAAATTGCGCGGGAGCCCACGCCAATTTTTTCCGCCATTTAACCCTTTATTTCAGCAGCTACAGCGCTGAAATTTTGCATACACACACTACTAACATTAGTAGTGTGGAATATGCCAAAAAAATGGGGATATGAGATGGTTTACTGTATGTAAACCATGTCTCATATCCTGTCGGGTTTGTGAAGGAGAAATGCAAAGCCGGCAATTGAATTACCGGCTTTTCACAGATATCGCGCTGAATGAAATATAAATACAGAATATATATATATGTGTCTCAATGACATATATATATATATATATATATATATATATATATACTGTATATATGTTTTCCCGAACATTTGAGCACATAAATCCATTAGATGTCGGTTTTGCAAGCTTGCGAGAAAATCTCGGCATACGGATGCCATACGGATGACACACGGATGTCACACAGATCATTTGATGCGAGGAAATCGCATCCTCGCACTGCACACGGATCACTGTTTTTGAAACATTTGTGCGATTCTCGGCCGTGAAAAACGGACCGTTTTTTTATACGTTAAGTGTGACCCCGGCCTAATCCAGAGCCTTGGGATTGAGTTCTGTGACTTCTTGCTTGCACTCTTTTGTGCGGTACCGCGACCCTGTGACGAAACAGGGTTTGCTTTCTTCATACAGGGTGAAGTTAACCTATGTGTGAATCCATTTTGTACCGCCATATAGTCCGTCATTACTCAGCAGCAGGTTCCATCTCTGCACGGTGGACCCCTGGCTGCGAACGTACCTTATTCTATCTATTTAATTATTTGGTGCGTTCTGCTAGCCCTAACACTGATGAGTCTGGATCAGAGCACTGGCCAGCGAGGAGAGGTGAGTATTTTGTTTTGTTTTCTTATGGGGCCAATTATATATGGAGCATTTTATGGGGCCAATTATATACAGTGGGGAAAAAAGTATTTAGTCAGCCACCAATTGTGCAAATTCTCCCACTTAAAAAGATGAGAGAGGCCTGTAATTGACATCTTAGGTAGACTACAACTATGAGAGTCAAAATTGAGAAAGCAAATCCAGAAAATCACCTTGACTGATTTATTTTTCAAATTATGGTATTTGGTTATTAACAAAAGTTCATCTCAATATTTTATTATGCACCCTTTGTTGGCAATGACAAGAGTTCAAAAATTTTCTGTAAGTTTTCACAAAGTTGTCACACACTGTTGGTGGTATGTTAGCTCATTCCTCCTTGCAGATCTCCTCTAGAGCAGTGATGTTTTGGGCCTGTCGCTGGGCAACATGGACTTTCAACTCCCTCCAATGGTTTTCTATGGGGTTGAGATATGGAGATTGGCTAGGCCAGGACCTTCATATGCTTCTTACAAAGCCACTCCTTCATTGCCCTGGCGGTATGCGGTATGCTTGGGATCATTATCATGCTGAAAGACCCATCCACCTTTCATCTTCAATGACTTGCTGATGGAAGGAGGTTTGCACTTAACCCCTTCATGACCTTGGGATTTTCCATTTTTCCGCGTTCGTTTTTTGCTCCCCTTCTTCCCAGAGCCATAACTTATTTATTTTTCTGTCAATATGGCCATGTGGGGCTCATTTTTTGTGAAACAAGTTGTATTTTTGAACGACATCATTGGTTTTAGCATGTCGTATACTAGAAAACGGGAAAAAAATTCCAAGTGCGGTGAAATTGCAAAAAAAGTGCAATCCCACACTTTTTTTGATTGGCTTTTTTTACTAGGTTCACTAAGTGCTAAAACTGACCTACCATTATGATTCTCTATTTCAGTATGAGTTCATAAACACCAAACATGTCTAGGTTCTCTTTTATCTAAGTGGTGAAAAAAAATTCCAAACTTTGCTAAAAAAAATAAAATAATAATTGCTCCATTTTCCGATACACGTAGCGTCTCCATTTTTCATGATCTGGGGTCGATTGCGGGCTTATTTTTTGCGTGCCGAGCTGACGTTTTTAATGATAGCATTTTGGTGCAGATACGTTTTGTTGATCGCCCGTTATTGCATTTTAAAGCAATGTCACGGCAACAAAAAAACGCAATTCTGGCGTTTCAAATTTTTTCCCGCTATGCCGTTTAGCGATCAGGTTAATCCTTTTTTTATTGATAGATCGGGCGATTCTGAATGCGGCGATACCAAATATGTGTAGGTTTGATTTTTTTTTATTGATTTATTTTGAATGGGGCGAAAGGGGGGTGATTTAACCTTTTATATTTTTTCATTTTTTCACATTTTTGTAACTTTTTTTTTAACTTTTGCCATGTTTCAATAGCCTCCATAGGAGGCTAGAAGCTGGCACAACGCGATCGGCTCTGCTACATAGCAGCGATCATCAGATCGCTGCTATGCAGAAGAAATGCAGGTGTGCTATGAGCGCCGACCACAGGGGGGCGCTCACAGCAGGCCGGCATCAGTAACCATGGAGGTCTCAAGGACCTCTATGGTTACAATGCAGAAGCATCGCTGACTCCCGATCAAGTGACGGGGGTCAGCGATGCCCTCATTTCCGGCCGCCCGGCCGGAAGCGCCGGTTAAATGCCTCTGTCAGCGTTTGACAGCGGCATTTAACTAGTTAATAGCGGCGGGTGAATCGCGATTTCACCTGCCGCTATTGCGGGCACATGTCAGCTGTTCAAAACAGCTGAAATGTCCAAGCTTTGATGCGGGCTCAATGCCGGAGCCCTGTATCAAAGCGCGGTATCTGACCTCGGGCATACTATCCCGTCCGAGGTCAGAAAGAGGTTAAAATCTCACGATACATGGCCCCATTCATTCTTTCATGTACAGGGAATAGTTGTCCTGGTCCCTTTGCAGAGAAACAGCCCCAAAGCATGATGTTGCCACCCCTCATGCTTTAGAGTAGGTATGGTGTTCTTTGGATGCAACGCAGCATTCTGTTTCCTCCAAACATGATGAGTTATGTTTCTACCAAACAGTTCTACTTTGGTTTCATCAGGCCATATGACATTCTCCCAATACTCTTCTGGATAATCCAAATTCTCTCTAGCAAACTTCAGACGGGCCTGGACATGTACTGGCTTAAACAGGGGGACAAGTCTGGCACTGCATGATCTCAGTCCCTGGCGGCGTAGTGTGTTACTGTGGTAGCCTTTGTTTCAGGGGGTCCCAGCTCTATGCAGGTCATTCACTTGGTCTTCTGTGTGGTTCTGGGATTTTTGCTCACCCTTCTTATGATCATTTTGACCCCATGTGGTGAGATCTTGCGTGGAGCCCCAGATCGAGGGAGATTATCAGTGTTCCTGTATGTCTTCCATTGCTCCCACAGTTGATTTTATCACACCAAGCTGCTTTCCTATTTTAGATTCAGTCTTCCCTGCCTGGTGCAGGGCTACAATTTTTATTCTCATGTCCTTCGACAGCTCTTAGGTCTTGACCATAGTGGAGATTGGAGTGTGACTGTTTGAGGTTGTGAACAGGTGTCTTTTATACTGATAACAAGTTCAAACAGGTGGCATTACTACAAGTAATGAGTGGAGGACAGAGGAGATTCTTGAAAAAGAAGTTAAAGGTCTGTGAGAGCCAGAAATCTTGCATGTTTTTAGGTGACCAAATGCTTATTTTCCACCATAATATGCAAAATAAATCTTGCCAAATCAGACAAGGTGATTTTCGGGATTTATTTTCTCAATTTTGACTCTCATAGTTGTGGTCTACCTAATCCTATGCCTCTCTCATCTTTTGAAGTAGGAGAACTTGCACAATTGGTGGCTGACAAATACTCTTTCCCCACTGTATGGAGCATTATATGGGGCCCATGATATATGGAGCATCATATGGGGCCAATTACATACTGAGCATTATATTGGGCAAATTATATATGGAGCATTTTATGGGGCCAATTATGTATGGAGCATTATATGGGACCACTTATATATGGTGCATCTTATGGTGCCAATTACATATGGAGCATCTTATGGGGCCAATTACATATGGAGCAGCATATGGGGTCAATTACATATGGAGCATCTTATGGGGCCAATTACATACTGAGCATCTTATGGGACCAATTCTATATGGAACATCTTATCGGGCCAATTACATATGGAGCAGTATATGAGGCCCATTATATATGAAGCTTCTTATGAAGCAAATTATATATGGAGCATTATATGGGACCCAGTCTGCTTGAAGCAATATATATCACCCATCATATACTGGAGCATTATATGGTGCCCATCATATACTGTATGGAACAATATATGGGACTCAATATACTGTATGGAGCAATATATGGGTCTCATTATTCTGTATGGAGCACTATTTAGTGCCCACAATACTGTATGGAGGACTATACTGTCTGGTTTCTGAGCTTATGATATCACTCGTGTAATGTAAGTACCATATATACTCGAGTATAAGCTGAGATTTTCAGCCCATTTTTTAGGCTGAAAGTGCCCCTCTCGGCATATACTCGAGTCATTGTCCCAGGGGGTCGTGGGGGAGGGGGAGCGGCAAGAGTCGGCGGCTGTCACATCACACTCACCCCCTCCTGGTGCGGTCTCTGCACTTCCTTGCTTCTCCGGCACCGGCAGCTCTTCCTGTGTTCAGCGGTCACATGGTACCGCTCATTAAAGTAATGAATATGCATGCGACTCAACTCCCATAGGTGTGGAGCGCATATTCATTACTTTAATGAGCGGTACCATGTGACTGCTCAGCACAGGAAGGAGCTGCCGCTCTGGGACAACAGAGAAGCATGGAAGTGCAGAGACTGCTCCAGGAGGGTGAGTATGTCAGGGAGGGTGAGCCATGCAATGTCACCTGTCTCCGTTCCACTACCGGGCTGTGTCTTCCGCATACTCTTGCTGTGACATTCAGGTCAGAGCGCGCAATAACATGTTAGTAAGCGCCCTCTGCCTGAACAGTCACTGCAGAGAGACGGAAGATGCAACGGCAGTGGAAAGGGGACAGGTGAATATCACAAGTGCTGGGGGCCTGAGCCAGTGGCGACACCGCCACCTGGCCCCAGCGATGAGAGGTGAGTATGTAATTTTTTTTAATCGCAGCAGCAGTATATCGGGCATATTATTCTATGGAGCATCTTATGGGGTCATAAACCTTTATGGAGCATCTTATGGGGCATATTATTCTATGGAGCATCTTTTTGGGCCATCAACTTTAATGGAGCATTATATGGGGCATATTTTAATATGGAGCATCTTATGGGGCCATTACTAACATTTGTATAGCATTATATCGGGTATAATTTTTTTGTTTGGAGCATCTTATGGGGCTCATCATGAACTTTATGGAGCATTATATGCGGCATATTTTGTATGAAGCATCTTATGGGGCCCATCATGAACTGAATGGAGCATTATATGGGGCTCATGATTCAATATGGATATTCCAAAACATTTAACCTACTGATGTTTCAATTAATTTTAGTTTTATTGGTATCTATTTTTTTTTTTTAATTTACCAGTAGCCGCTGCATTTCCCACCCTAGGCTTATACTCAAGTCAATAAGTTTTCCCAGTTTTTTTTTTTTTTTAGCAAAATTAGGGGCCTCGGCTTATACTCGGGTCAGCTTATACTTGAGTACATACAGTAAGTGAAATCTTTGACATTGTACTATACCTTTATTTCTCTGCAGTATCTGTGCACCATGAATTGTGGTATGTGTTAAAGTGCCTACTGAGACTCTTTTGCCTGGGTCCCACGAAAACCTGGAGCCAGCCCTGGGAAGGGATATAACAAATCTTCAGAAACTGACTACTCATCTGATCTTCATCCTTCAGCAACTCCTTTGCAGTGGAATTGCCTGCAGATCGTTGGGGTTCTGGGTCTTGAAACCCCCACCAATCACTCAATAGAACCTCAAACAATACTCAACAGCTCAGCAGACAGGAGCACACTTCTTCTGCATGAACGTGCACAGAGATTGGTGTAAAGATACAACTGAAAGCATAAATTAGAAAGTGCATGCTTTCTTTTGAATCCGTACACATCTCTGTGTGCACACGTAGGCAGGACAAGTGCACTGAGCCTCTGTCTGCTGATCTATTGCATGATCGGTGGGGTCTCAGGTGCCAGAACCAGGGTTTCCTCTGCTTTTTCTGTCATGCGCTAGTGACAGCGCATACGCGATGCCGTCATCGCAAATGGGTCGGCTTGTACGAGAGCAACTCGCCAAGAGGACAGCAGAAGCAAAGCTGCACCTGCAGGGGATCATCTGAGAGGTAAGTATGGAAAACTTTTTTTTAAATAAAATTAATTAAATAAATGTGGGAAGGAGGAAGCAAATGAGGATACATTGAGACTGGGGGATGCTGTACAGTGAATGCTGATGAATTGAAACTGGAGGTGGGGAGGGCACATCAAATAATGATTATATGAGCTTGGGCGATGGGGTATAGTAAAATGGTGATGAACTGAGACTGGAGAGAGGACACCAAGTAATGATTAATTGAAACTGTGGTGGGGACAGCAAATGGTGATGAAACTGAGACAGGGTGGGGGAAAATAAATAATGATGAATTGAGACAAGGAGAAGGGTTACAGCAAATGTTTATGAATTGACACTGGGGTGTGGGAGAATAAATAATGATGAATTGAGACTTGGGGTGAGGGAGAGTAAATAATGATGAATTGTGACTTGGGGATGGGGTACAGCAAATAATGATTGAGACTTGGGGGGCAGCAAATGGTGATGAATTGAGTATGGGGTGGGGGAGAATAAATAATGATGAATTGAGAATGGGGATGAGGTACAGTAAATGATGATGAATTGAGATTGGGGTTGAGTAAGAGCAAATGGTGATGAGTTGAGGATGGGGGAGAGGAAATGAAGATCAATTGAGAGGGGTTCCTGATACTGTGCAGAACAGCACTATAATTTTTTTCTTCATCTGGCATAGTGTAAAAGTTGGGAAAAATTGAGGAATGTGCTCTGGAAGCGGTGATTTAGATAACTGTGTGAATTGATGGCAGTCTGCTCTGGATAAAGAAGAAAAGTTAAGATAAATATATTCAACTAGAGACATCACTGGTGACTCAGTGTGTTACCTGTACACTGACACTATACACTATATAGCATATAAAAGCTACAAGAAACAAATTGAGCAGCAACCCTGTTGTAATTAAATAAGTAAAAAGCAAAAGTGCATTTAAGTAATACAGAGTTCTTAGTAATACTGTTTTGGTTCAAAAATAGCATAAAAACCATCCCACCATCGACAAGGTGACCCTGATTTTCCTACACTGTCTAATATTAAAAACCTTACCATGTGTCAGAGTTGAGCCCAGTGTGTGAATAAGGGCAGACAAAAGGACCAGGTCCCGACCAATGGACATCAGTCTGGGGAAGCCTTTAAATCTAATTTCCAGCTAAGGGGTGGAAGGCTACACCCCAGCTTGCACAGAATGCAAAAATACAGAGAAAAAAAACAAAAATTTAACCCCTCTGATGCCGCTGTCAGTAGTGACATAGAGCCACAAAGAGGGGTATCACGCGAGGAGGGGGCTCCCTGCGCGCTTCCATCAGGACAACACAATGCGATCGTGTTGTCCTGATGGTCTCCATGGAGACACCTGGCCCCAAGATGGCTGCGGGGTCCTTCTGGGTACTGCAAGGAAGGTGCCTTTTGAGCTCCTACTGAGAGCAGGAGCCGGCATGCCTCCTTCCCTGCCTGTTAGATCACAATCTGATACTGTGCAGCTCAGAGTGTGAGATCAGCGATCTGATGTACTACAGTAATGTCCCATCCTGGGACAATGTAAAAAAGTTTTAAAAAAATATTACAACGTGTAAAAATATTTTTAATAAAATTCCTAAATAAAGAACAAATATATATATATTTTTCCAATAAATACATTTATTTATGTAAATAATTAAAAAATACACATATTTGGTATCGCCGAGTCCCACTAGTCCCACGAGTTAACCCCTTCGGTGAACACCATAAAAAAAATAACAAATGAGGCAAAAACAATGCTTTATCATCATACCCCCGAGCAAAAAGTGCAATAAAACGTGATCAAAAAGACGGATGTAATAAAAAAGTACAGCTGAAAACATCATCTTGTCCTGCAAAAAAACAAGCTGCAATACAGCTCCATCAGCAGAACAAAAAATAAAAAAATAAAAATTATTATTTTTTCTATAAAAGAGTTTTTAATGTGTAAAAGCGCCAAAACATAAAAAAAAGATATCAATGAGGGATCACTGTAATCACCCTTTTCTGTGGCCTCCCTGCCAACACCCTTGCTCCTCTCTAGTCTAGCCTTAACTGTGCTGCCCGACTAATTCATCTCTCTCCTCGCCACTCCTCCGCTTCCCCCCTCTGCAAATCTCTTCACTGGCTCTCATTCCCTCAACGTATCCAGTTCAAATTACTAATAATAACCTACAAAGCCAACCATAACCTGTCACCTCCATAAATCTCTGAACTAATCTCCCGATATCTTCCATAACGTAATCTCCGGTCCTCCTAAGACCTCCTTCTCTCCTCCACACTTATTCGCTCTTCACTCAACTGCCTCCAAGACTTCTCCCGAATATCATCCATCCTCTGGAATTCTTTGCCCAACACGTCCGACTATCAACCACATTCGGATCCTTCAGACGGAACCTGAAAACCCACCTATTCAGGAAAGCCTACAGTCTGCACAGACCCACGGCCTCCTCTCCACTACCGAAGTTACCGCCTCATCAACACCGGAGCTACTGCAACCCTCAACCTATTGTCTCCTTCCCCACCATCCTGTAGAGTGTAAGCCTGCAAAGGCAGGGTCCTTGCCCCTCTGTATCCATCTGTAATTGTTAGTTTGCTTACTGTAAGTGATATCTGTAATTTGTATGTAACTCCTTCTCATGTACAGCACCA
Organism: Ranitomeya variabilis; assembly: GCF_051348905.1. NCBI lineage: Eukaryota > Metazoa > Chordata > Amphibia > Anura > Dendrobatidae > Ranitomeya > Ranitomeya variabilis. The sequence continues at coordinate 323,990,415 of NC_135235.1, read as the reverse complement.
TAGAATCAATGGTGGTATATAAGTAAATAATAATAATAGTAATAATAATAATAATAATAGCAATTCTTACCCGAAGAATAAAGCAGTCTTACCAATTTTTCCACACTCGGAATGGTAAAAAACAAGCCCTTACATGACTCTGTGTGCCAAAATATGGAAAAATTATACCTCTCAAAATGTGGTGATGCAAAAACTATTTTTTGCTATAAAAAGCATCTTTTAGTGTGTGAAAGCAGACTAACATAAAAACCTGATATAAATCTAGTATCATAGTAATCGCACCAACCTGGAGAATAAAGTCACCCAACCACTTGCACGAGGAACGGCGTAAATCAAACCAATTCTTCACCTGCTGTTGATTTTTTTTCCTGCGTCTCAAAGATCGCAGTAAGGCTCGGCACACATTTATCCTGCACTCAACACTGAGTTCTTACACCGGGGTTTGCGTGTAAATCTCTGAAATATGTGATTCAGACAAAACCCCAGGCTGAAAATTCCCTAAAATGAGGCAGATGGAGGCACTGTGGATGCCATAGGACCTGTGATCCGGTGGTGTCCGTCTTTTTAGGATTTCATAAAAGTGCTGTCGGCCACATTTTTGTGCACATATGAAAAGGACACCGCTCAACAGAGGCCAGACAGAGTCCAGAGCAACTCTGCTGCTTCATTATAGTGAATGGATCCCTCGGAGGTTTCATCTGACTTATGCACTCAGTGATTTAGATGGAAACCCCAAAGTAAGTGGTCAACGTAGATCACCAAGTAAATGTGATCCCAAACGTTATGTAAAATGTTTCCAATCAAAACATCAACTCAATCCACAAATAAAGCAAGTCTCCACTCAGATCTGTCATCTGAAAACGGAAATATAGGGGGCTTCCATGTTACTGGTAGCACAAAGGCTATTGAAAAGCTAAGTGGCTCCTCATTCCCCAAAAGAAATTCAGCAAATTCTCTGCTGCCAAATCCAAGTGCCTGCCCTCTAGTGCTGGGCGATCACTAAAATGCTCGGATGCTCGTTGCTCAGGTCGAGCAAATTGGAATGCTCGAGTGCTCGACCCGAGCAATGAGCCCAATGTACGTCTATAGGAAACTCAGCCTTCTGCAGAGGGACAAGAAATTGTGGAAATCAATGGGAACAGTGCTCAAATGACATAGGAACAGCATGGGTAAGACACCTGGAAGCATTTCTGACTCCCAGGTCACTGCTGTGAACAATGTTGTCTGAGTCTTAAGCCACTTTTACAGACTCACAATAAAACATACAAAAACAAAAACAAAATGGATTTTCCTGGGAAATATGCTAAGGGACATCCTTTCCAGGGTAATGACTTGTATATAGTGTTGAGCAATACCTTCCGATATGCAAAGGTATCGGTATCGGATTGGATTGGCCGATATCCAAAAAATATCGGATATCGCCGATACCGATACCCGATACCAATGCATATCAATGGGACACAAAATATCGGAATGGTTCCCAGGGTCTGAAGGAGAGGAAACTCTCCTTCAGGCCCTGGGATCCATATTCATGTATAAAATAAAGAATAAAACAAAAAAATATTGATATACTCACCCCTCTGACGGCCCCGGCTCTCACCGGTCCAAGCGTCTGCCTCCGTTCCTAAGAATACAGAGTGAAGGACCTTCGATGACGTTGCGGCTTGTGATTGGTCGCGTGAACACTCATGTGACCGCTCACGTGACCAATCACAAGCCGCGACATCATCGAAGGTCATTCACTCCCTGCATTCTTAGGAACGGAGGCACCACTAAGCGCCAGGGTCCGCCGGAGGGGTGAGTATATCAATATTTTTTATTTTTATTATTTATTTTTTACATGAATATGGATCCCAGGGCCTTAAGGAGAGTCTCCTCTCCTCCAGACCCTGGGAACCATACGCACCGCACACTTCTGATTCCGATTTCCGATATCGCAAAAATATCGGAACTCGGTATCGGAATTCCGATACAGCAAATATCGGCCGATACCCGCAGTACTTGCAGTATCAGAATGCTCAACACTACTTGTATATAAGGTAAAATAAACAAAAACAAAAATGCTCCTCCACACCTTGGGCTCTGTTCACACATAGCGTTTTTGATACATTTTTGAACTTTAGAATTGCTTTCAACCAAGACAAATGCATTCACTGGGAAATGTCATTTTAATATTTTACAACATTATCAGGTCATGTGGTGTGTGACACATCATCAGACATATCCTGCTTCATTTATGAAGAAAGGACACTGAAAGTCACTTACCCTATTTTTATAGGGCCATCAGGCTGCCTTTACTATTCTTAAAGGGCCAGCAGTCGACCCTCACTATCTTAGAGAGCCACCAGCCAGCTATGCTTTGTTGTTCCCATTTGGATGCACCCCAATACCGCTTTTAAGAGACTAAAAGGAGGGCCTCCTGAAAATAATGTTCCCATTATTAGGAAGTGGGTCTCCATACTGTTTGCCATGCAGTGGATGCAATGGCTGCCACAAATTTGGAGGCAATTCAATGCCCCTTTGAAGAGAATTACAGGAGGACTTCATGAAAAAATGTTCCCTTTATTAGGAAGTGGGTCTCCCATAGTGTTTGCCTATGCATTGAATGCAAGGGCTGCCAAAAATTTGGAGACACTTTAATACCCCTTTGAAGAGACGTAGAAGAGGGCCTCATGAAAAAATGTTCCCATTATTAGCAAGTGGGTCTCCCATAGTGTTTGCCTATGCAGTGAATGCAATGGCTGCCAAAAATTTGGAGGCATTCCAATGCCCCTTGGAAGAGATGCGGAGGTGAGCCTCTTTAAAATATGTTCCCATTAGAAAGAAGCGGGTCTCCTAGACTTTTAGTGCCCATGCACTAAGTGTGTGGGCTGACAAACATTTACCCCTGGGGGTATACATGAACATACTGTATACCTTTTTTTATGGGCATTAAAAACACCCTTTTAAAAAATTATGTGGGTGTTGCATCATGGACCACGGTCACCCTGGTGATATGGTGGTGGCAGATGAGGATGAGGAGAAGGAGGAGAACAACAGCAAATAGCCAAAATCAGGAAGCATATATCCTTGTGTGGGTGTGAAAAGGTGCATGGGAATAGACCTCCCCAAAAATACACTGGATTTGAGTTTATGTTATGCTGCTATCATTTGGTGGTGTTGAGAAGTCTGGCCCAATCCAGCCCTTGTTCATTTTTATAAGAGTCAACCTGTCAGCATTTTCAGTTAACAGGTGGATGAGCTTATCAGTTATAATTTCACCAGCGGCACTAAAAACCCACTCTGACAAAACGCTAATGGCAGGGTAGGCCAGGACCTCAAAGGCATAGAGAACCAGTTCATGCCACATGTCCAGCTTGGATAACCAATAATTATAAGGCACAGAGGAATCATGGAGGATATTGGTATGGTCAGCATCTTCACAAAATTTGCACTCCTTGTGAGAGTATCCCACGCTTCAAGGCTAGTGTGATGGCAGGATCTGAGAAAACTCTCCAAGAACTTTGCCAGTGTTCCCCTGCCTCTGCTGTATTAGAGTTGTGTCTCTTTTGACTGTACTCCTTGGTTGTCCAATGAACTGTGACCTCTGCGGCCAGCGTTTTCAGATGGGAATTTTTTAAATAATTCCGCTACAAGGGCCTTCAGGTACTGCCCCATTTTAGTAGACCTGTCCACCTCGTGAATAAGAGATAGAAAGTTCTATTTGTAGCGTGGGTCTAGAAGTGTCACCAACTAGTAATGACTGTCACCCAAAATGAAAGAATGGGAATTCATGGTGAAAGGCAGCGTAACATAAACTCAGCCTTGTTGATGCTAGTAGTTAACAACTGCCCTTTTCTGCTCACAAATCCTTTCTAAGGCAGGCCGGTTTCACACGTCAGTGTCTCCAGTACGTGAGGTGACAGTTTCCTCACGTACCGGAGCCACTGAATGATGCAAAAACCCGGCACTCAACTTATTGGTGAGAAGAAGTAACAGATTTATTGTATCCCAAATCCAACAAAAAAACGTTTCGGTCTCACAACGGGACCTTCATCAGTAACTGAAACAGATGTGTATATACATACAATAAAAAAATGGGGAAAATACAAAACATACAAATGACAAACCAAGGTATATACAACACATGCAAAGCATGTGGATATGGCAATTTTTAGTAATAAGTGTGGATTGAGAGTATAGAAGAGTACTTCTTCTCACCAATAAGTTGAGTGCCGGGTTTTTGCATCATTGATTGATTACGGTTTGGGAACCTACCCGTGCACCACTTTAGGAAGTGCACACGTTAATCTAACTGTACCGGAGCCACTGACACATGTAGACCCATTAAAATCAATGCATCTGTGCAGATGTCATTGATTTTTTGCGGACCGTGTCTCCGTGTGCCAAACACGGAGACATGTCAGTGTTCGTGGGAGCGCACGTATTACACTGACCCATTAAAGTCAATGGGTCCGTGTAAAACACGGACCACACACGGACCTTCTCCGTGTGCAGTCCGTGTGGCGTGCAGGAGACAGCGCTACAGTAAGCGCTGTCCCCCCCACATGGTGCTGAAGCCGCGATTCATATCTTCTGTGCAGCAGCGTTTGCTGCATAGAAGATATGAATAATAGTGTTTAAATGAAAGATCTACCTGTCCGCCGCCCCCCCACCCCCTGTGCGCCCCCCCCCCCCCCCCGCTGTTCAGAAAATACTCACCCGCTCCCACGTTGGCTGTCGCTGCTTCCTGGTCTGGCCGTGGCTTCTACTGTATGCGGTCACGTGGGGCCGCTCATTTACAATCATGAATTGTCGGCTCCACCCCTATGGGAGCAATAAAATATTAAAACCACCAGTGTGTTTATTTCATTAAAATACTTTTTAACCCTGCTGTTCTGTTAGGTCAAAAATGACCGTTTTTGAAATTCTATAATGTTATAAAAATTCAGCGTGTGATTCTGAGACTTGAGGCTCCCTGACTTTTCGTCATTAGGGGGGTACTCTCTGTGGGAATTTTTTTTTTTTAAAATTTTTGTTTACTTTATTTGGTACAATTTTTTTTACACTTGTACTGTTCGGTCAAAAATGACCGATAGGCCTTTATTCAGCTCTCCAGACAATTTTTGACAAAAATAAAGGTGCTATCACCTCATTTTGAACTATATATTGCATCTACTACTATTTATCAATGTATCTGACTACTTTTGGTCAGAACAGATTTACACATACCAACATTTTCAAGTTGCGATACAGCCGACGGATTCGCTTCCAGTATAGCTA